>NC_140526.1:19556178-20782011 GCF_057382185.1 Mchenga conophoros
ATTGGGGCAAAAAATCGCAATTAGATTATTTTCCATAATCGTTCAGCCCTAATATATATATATATATATATGTATATACTTTTTTTTTGTCTTTAAAACATCTTTGCAGACTGACTGTCCTGGACTGGTTGGGTTTTTTTTTTCAGGTCTGGTGAACTCAGCTCTTTGGTGTTGGTGTTCAGGAGTAGAGCCTTCTAATAATATTTATTCAACTTATAGAATTAAAGTTCTGCGAGTATTTTCTTTAGCAAATAAATATTGTATAGAATATTTAAAATCACCTACATTTTTGATGTTTACAATGCCCATTGTGTGTAATACTGGAATTTCCTACTACTGTGAACGCCTCATCTTTTACCTGACTGCCGGACATCCGCTTTTCCGCACACTTCGTTGAGTCCGCTCTGGGTGAGTGCCGCTGCTCTGCTTCTCTTCTTTTCTCCTAAATGTTTATACTCTGTTTGTGCAATTTAACGAGTTCTTTTAGTGATTTATAAAGCCAACCGAGGTATAACTCATATTAGAGTAACACAGTGGTTGATTTTTCCTAGTGAAACTTTGTCATTTTTGTATGTAAAAGGAGTGTGATGAGCTAACAACCCGATGCTAATGCCTAGCGCTCCTTTGAGCCCAGTGTGAAATGAAAATTTGACTGTGAACCACGGTTATCGTGTTGTTTTATTAATTACATTTGGTGTGTTTGTCAGTCTGTTACATAAGGTGCAGTTAGTTCTCTTCACAAATCAGTTGGTTAAAACAGCCTCATTCTTTATGCTGTAAAGTTTTTAACCAACCGCCATCTTAGATTCAGTGTCAGCTGTCGGCAAGATCAAAGGAGCCATTTTACCGCCTCTGACCGAACACGGGAGAAAAAGAGTCGCGTGTGTGCAGGTCTTGTGGGTTAATTAAGACAAAGGAGGGGGGGGGGGGAACTGAGGATTAATCATAGGCTATGTCCCCACATACACCGGTATTTTTGAAAACGGAGATTTTCCGTTTCCGTTTTAAAAAACGATCCCGTCCACACATAAATGCAGAAATGAAGGAGAACACTGCTAGGAACATGCCAAAGCAGCAGGTGGCGCTATATTCTTAACCGTGTAGAAATGTTGGCCAATCAGAAGTCTAGAAACCTCGGTGGGAAATGGCAAACAAAGATGGGGCATAGAAGCAGAACCGAGTCATATGTGTGGAGGGACAGTAACTGTGTGTGTAAGCATTTAAACACTGCAGAGAGAACAATTAACAGTAACAGTATTGTAGAAATGCATTTCACCGAAACAATAACGTGGCGCACAGTGTGACGTCAAAAAAGGCGCTGCGTTTTCTCCGTTTCCATGTCCACACATAAATGCAAAAATGGAGTTTTCAAAAGATATCCTGGCAAGCGTTTTTAGAAATCTCCGTTTTCAGTGACCGCAAACGCATAGAAAAATCTCCATTTTCAAAAGTACCTGTGTACGTGTGGACATAGCCCAAGAATAATAAGAACTCCTAATATGTAGACTTTAATTTTTAAGAACTGTTTAACAAAGGCTTGTTTGTGCCAACCTAAATCTGCTGCACAGTTTAAATTCTCACTTTGTGGAAAATTAATGAAACAAACAACAGCCCACCTTCACATAAATAAAATATGGCAGTATATTATTATTAGTATGGTACATAGATATTTATTTTAAAAATACAGTATATTTACTATGATACTATGTGCAGTTAATAATATTTTAGGAAGTAGAATTTGAATGCAGACCACCTCAAATATTAAAGCCTTAAAAATATATCGTGCAGTTTTTCATGTATGAGTGTTTTGCAATCTTAACTGAGAGGTAGACCAAAGAAAACAGAGGAGAGTTGTTGTTTGTATTCCAGCTGTAGTAAACAAAGAAGTTTAGTGAATCTTTTTGACAACAGAGAGTGATGCAGTATTGATGCTAATTTGAGTTTTCTGATCCTGTATTTTTGCTCTTTGTCTTTTGTTACACAGAGTGAAATAGAAGCTTGGTTTTGCCTTTGCTGGTAAGTAAACAGTGATTGTAACTGAAGCAATATGAAACTGGGATTGTGTAACATGTTTAGCAATTTACATACAATAGTTTGGCTTTTTGTGATATCTTGCCATTTGCTCATGGGCAAAAACACATTTAGGTTTTATAAGCAGTAAGCCTCCCCACTAGACCTGTGAGTGTCCCTAAAAATGTCCCTGAAGTTTAATAGGCCATTTATGTCTAATTTTAATTTTAAAGGCTTATCAAAGCGTTTCTGTAGTAATTATTGTTTTTATTACACATGTTAAGGCCATTTGAGACTCTGCAATTAAATTTTGCCCTCTTTAGACTAAAGTGAGTTCATTTTGTCTGAGGTACAGTGCTGGGAAAAGTCTTTCTTCCTTGCAGATTTATTTTGTTCATGCTTTTTTGTCACATGTTTCAAATCATCTAACAGGGATGATATGAATAAATACAAAAAAGCATTTAAACATTTAAGCAATAATAAAAGACTAAGAGAACCAGAGTTGTGAGTAGGCAATGTTGTGTATGTTAAAGCCTGTGTGTAATTTATGTACACTAAGTTTAAATTAGTTTCTTAATAATTTGCTCGATACAATGTGTTTGAAAATTTTATACAAAAGGGAAATATTGCAAAATACAAAAAGATTCCTGCCAACAGGTACAATGGAAGGACTCTTTATTATAATTTTTGTAATTGCAAAAATGGTGTGCCACTGTTGTTACTATGACATGTCAAAATTTACATGTATTTTAGGATTTACATATTCAGATCAGAACTAAAACCTGATGAGGTTTTCCGTTGATTCTAACAGTTGTGGTTTTTCCACACTTTATTAAGCACTGACTTGTGATAGAAAATGATGGAGCTAAAAAGCCATAATCTGTACCAACAAATATTGGTGCCTCTTCTTTGCACTTCTGTAGTATGCATGCCTTTATTACACATGTTATCACCATGTGAGACTCTGTAACTGAAGTTTGTCCTCTTCAGACTACAGTGAGTTCATAAAGGCTTGAAGAAATTGAGGATTTTACTAGTTATTTCATGTCACAGTAAATTGGATTGTGTGCGAAGAGGTTCAACAGTGTAAGTCATTAAACAGTGATCTGATGTGTTGTTTCCTTTCTCTAGGATACTGATCTGATCGTCGCAAGTCTGGTAAGTATAGGTTTTGTCTGCAGTACAGTGCTGAGAAAGGTCTTTCTTCTTTGCAGATTTATTTTGTTTATGCTTTTTTCACGTTTCAAATCATCTAACAAGGATGACCTGGATAAATACAAAAAGCAGTTTTAAAGTGATGATTTCATTTTTGAACCAGAACAACCTGGTCTAATGTAAAAACATGTTGGTCTCTAATACCCAGCTGTGGATGCCCTGATAGCAACAATTACCATCAAGCATTTACAGTAACTGGTAATGACTGGTTTACATCACTGGTTGATTTTGGTCCACTACAATTTCAGAATTGTCTTAATTAGATCCAAACAGGGCAGGCAAGAAAAGAAAAAAGTCGTAATTAAGGCCCAATATAGGGTTTTCAAGTCATACCACGTATCTTAATTTCATTAAAGTCCAGACTGATTAGTTTATACCAAGTGTTTTGTTTCATTCATTCAATTGGACTTGCTTGTGTGCTTCAGATCCTAAGTGTGATTAAACTTAAGCCCAGGACCTGATGAGTTGATGGTCCTGAAGTAGTAAAGGAACTCTGGGACATCACAGTAACAGCACCATGTTTGACTTTAATGCTGGTATTTTTCTCTCACTATAGATGATTCAGTTTAGTGCAGTTCGTCAGCACAGCTGTTGGTTATCATCGAGATATTATTAGGCAACTTGTTTTTGCCTGTTCAGCTACAATATCTGGGAGGGTTTTTGTTTTCTGGGGTCTCCAAATCCTTAGAAATCTATTTGTAAACTTTTACAGAACTATATGTGTTTGTTTCACATTAGAGCAGCTCACGACTGGCAGTTTAGGGACGATTAAATATTCACATAGGGCAGGGGTCTCAAACTCCACTCTTCAAGGGCCGGTGTCCTGAAGCTTTTCCACGTGTCCCTGTTACAAAACACCTGAATAACATTTGTAGGTCATTAGTGAGAGTATAGAATTTGACTGTGTGCTGAAGTGGCATCCCCTAAGACTACTCAAATTTAAGTAATTAAGTGTTTGGAAAAATGTACTTCTAAAAGTACTTTCATTGCATCATGTTCATTCACTCATGAGCTGCTATAACATGAATCAAATGGCTGAATTACCACCTCAGCATGCAGTCAGGTTCTGTAGAGTTTTGCTAATGACCTACTAATGTTATTCAGGTGTGTTGCAACAGGGACACATAGAAAAGTTTCTGGACACCAGGCCTTAAGGACCAGAGTTTGAGACCACTGGTGGTAGGGCATTGTGGATTTCAAAAGCTTCTTCCCTTAAATCACTGCCTAGAAACTGCTTTTTGTAATTTGTCATAATGACTTGCAAAGTATAGGTGGGATGAAAACATAAACATAAGACATTTTATAGTGGCCTGATATTTTTATCAAGGCTGTTTTTTTGAAAATAATCCTGGCTTAATTTACAAAAGATGAACTGTCTGAAAGTCATGTTTGTTTGTTTAAGAAATGTGGGAATGTCCAGCAAAGATCTTACATGCAACAGCTCAGATACAGCACTCACTTCTGTTCTTTTTATCATGAAATGATCTACAAAGAAATTACCATCATACTAAATTTTGCTAATTAGGCCTTAATATCAGCTATGATAAGTTTATCATAGATTTAGTGTAGTGCTTATTGCTGTGTATCAAACATGCCCCAAATGTGACTGAAATATGTAGAAACTGCTGTGTAGAAACTAGCTGTCTCCAAATTTCTCATTTTGCCAAAATACATACAGAGTGGCTTGAAACTGTCTGCTCTAACCTCAGTGTGTTGGTTTTGTTGGACCATATAATATTTACAGTAAGTTACTGTAGCAGCACGTCTTGGTGTAAGTTTATAGTGTGTTTTTTTTTTTTAATTGTGTTAATAGAATTTGAATGCAGGCCACCTCAAATGTCAAAGCCTACAAACATTCCATACAAGCTATCATTTGTGATTGTTGCCTACTTTTAAATTGTGACATCACCATTTGATAAAGTGTGTAGTAGTAGGTGAAGCAAATCATTGGTTACGATCTCTACTCTCTTATGTAACTGAACCTAAATTTTGGAGCATTACATGACTCAGAAACTTGTGTGGCTTATTGCAAATGGATAAAACTACATATTACCTTTTATGAAGATGATCATCTTTATTAGGGTGCGGAAAAAGAAAACAGAGGAGAGTTGTTGCTGTCTAATGCTGATTGGAGTTGTCTGAGCCTGTATTTTTGTTCTTTGTCTTTTGTTACACAGAGTGAACAGCTCTTTGGCTTTGCCTTTGCTGGTAAGTAGACAGTAATGGTAATGTTTAGTAATTTACTTACAGTAGTTTGGCTATTTGTGTTATCTTGCCATTCACTCATGGGCAAAGACAAATAGTCAGGATTTAGAATCTGTAGCAGCAAAGCCCCCACACAGGACCACTGACTGCCCCAGAAAATGTCAATGAAGTTTAATAGCCCATTAATGTCTGATTTTAATTTTTGATGGCTTATCAAGTCCAAACATAGTTAAATGTCAGAGACATCTTTATGCAGTTGTTTGATTTCTCCTTATGTTTGTGGATTTAAGTGTGAGTATAGGTGGTACCTTAAACACTTAAGAGCACCACAGCTATCGATTTTTATTGTCTCTCTCATTCCACTTATGAATTAGCATGAAGTCAAAACGCTAGAAGTATTTTTCCTGAGTGACTGGCCTGAGTGCAGTTCACACTGCAGGCGAAAGCGCATCAAATCAGATTTTTTTGTCATGTTGGTATCAGTGATGGTATCATGGTATGACAGTGTGAACGGCACAAATCCGATATTTTAGAAAGCGACTGCTGTTTGAATTTCAATTGTCTTAATTAAGGTCCAAAATAGTGTTTTGAAATCATTTCACAGCTCTTGCTGATCATCAAGATGTTTTTAGGCAAATGTGAGAAGGTTTGTGTTCTTTTTGGCCAGTCAATAAATAATTTTGAGTTTAATGGATATAAAGTATTTAAAGCAGGAGGCCTGAAACTCTGCTGTAACCTCAGTGTGCGGGTTTATTTGGACCATATAATATTTACAGTAAGTTACTGTAGCAGCACGTCTTGGTTTGAGTTTATAGACTTAGTTTATTGTTTTAATAGAACGTAAAAATGTCCTTATAACAGTTCCACCATCATTTGTTAAACATTGTCATTCTGTTCACTCCAATAATTTACTGTAGAAGTCTTTAGTATTTAAAGCCCTACATGTACTGTATTTTTGAAATTATAAGGCATAACGTCAATAAACAATTCTGTTTTTAAGGCAGATTAAGCCAAACAAACAGTCAGATAAGTCAAACTTTATTCAAGTCATTCACAACAACTCTCAACACTGTTCAGTTGTAACACATAAAATACAGACCAATACACTCACTTTTTCAGTTCATTCCTCATCTACAAATCCATCAAACTCTTCATGGGTTGATCAGGTTGAAATCTGCTTCATAAGCATGTCTCTTAGCACGTGCCAGGTCCTTGTACACACACCATAATGTTATGTTGAAGCACCGTACAAATTACTCTACGAGGGTCCTGACTATGGTAGCCATAATGCTCTGACAATACATCAAGCAGCGCAGCTTTGTAGCTTACCAAAGTATTACTAAAATATTTGACAGAATTTTGAGCGCTGTGTACCACAGAAATCCCGTTCTAGGTCAGTAAGCATAACCAGAATCGATACACTAGGCACATTGTATGTTTTTGAGAAAATGACAGGGTTTTAGGTGTGCCATATAGTCTGAAGAATATGTTAAATCCAAGCATGTTGGAAATATGACTAATTCCATGCCTTTTGTGTCTTACAGGTGACCTGCTGCAGAAGATCCTCTCTCTCTATCATTATAAGCAATTCTGTCTATCCTATCACTCTCCCAACTCTATCTAATTTGAAAGCCATTCTATCTTGTATCCCTCTATCTCTACTGCTCTATCTAATTTGAAAGCCATTCTATCTTGTATCCCTCTATCTCTACCGCTCTATCTAATTTGAAAGCCATTCCATCTTGTATCCCTCTATCTCTACTGCTCTATCTAATTTGAGAATCCAAGTTTTGAGAATCCTTTCAGAATCCAATTTTCAGAAATCCAAGTTACCAGAACTTGATCTATCTGTTACAGAATTCTGAGAGATCTCTGCTCTCACTGCTCTTTCTTTCCTGTCATTAAGCTCTCTCACATTCAGTCATTTTGCTGGAAATTACAAGTTGAATATACAGTAGTAGAATTACAGTACAGTGGAACTTATAGTAGAAACTACTTACACAGCCCTACATTTGTCATTTTAATTTTGCATTACACTTTGGAATTAACACTTCTAGTTTGGCTTACTTTGATCAATTGTATAAAATATCACCTCTTTATAAGTTTACTTGTAATAAGATAATCTGGTTATTTTGTAATACATACATTCAGATAAATAATAAATTAGATCCAGTCTGTTAGTCTGTTTCATTGGCTATAACATTTGACTGCAAGTTTATAGTACTATTATTTAAGGACAAACCCATTTTGTCACTCAGTGTAAGTATTCAGTTAGTATTGTCATCGAGAAGTGCCTGAGGACCCAGACTTCCTGTTTCCTGACTGCTGCAGAAAATCCAGCTGAAGAATCCTCATCACCTGTCATCTTATCACCACACCACCACAGCTCCATATATTTGATTTCAATTTTAGATATCTGAAAGATTTACATAAACTCCCCTAAGAGCTAAGACTTTTATTATAGCCTGTTGATTGTTGAGATTTATTCTGCATATCATTTTATAGAAGTTGTAATTATTTACCAGTCTGGTTAAAAAAAATATAAGTAAAATTATACAGTTTCTAAGAGCTACAATAAAACGGACCAAATTGTTTCCAGAGAACTTTGAATTTCCTTTATTTTGAATTTGGAGTACAAATCAGCTTTTTAACATCTATTCATATATTCATAAAAACATTTTACAGTATAATAGTACATTTCTCAGATTTAACAGTAACTTGAGGAGTTGTACGTTTTTCTGTGTTTCAAGGTTCAGTTTTGTTTATATTTGTGTATAACCACATATAAGCTCCAGATTGTACTTCAGCAAAATGCCAAGAAAAGGTCAAAGGTCAAAGTCCCTAAAGCTTAGATGGCAAAAGCAGAAAGAACAGGTGAATGTTTCTCAGAGCAGTGAGCAGGTAAAGGTGTGTGTTTCAGCTTTTCCCAGCACAGAAGTGCAGAGCAGTGTTCAGACAGCCACAGTGTCTTATGCAGATGTGGTAAAGAAAGGTGTTCCCTCAGTGTCTGTCCCAGAGTCTGAAGTTATGCAGGTAATCCAGACTGAACCCCAGCTAACTGTACAAACACAGCATGATGGAGAGACAGCCAAAGTATCTTATGCAGATGTGGTAAAGAGAAGTGTTCCCTCAGTGTCTGTCCCAGAGCCTGAAGTTATGCAGGTAATCCAGACTGAACCCCAGCTAACTGTACACAAACAGCATGATGGACAAGTTCCAGGACAGTCTCATGTACAGGTTACAAACAGTGAAAGTCCACGAGTGAGTAGCGTCTGTGCTTCCCGAAGCCAGGCCGCTCCTAGGTATGGAAAGTACCGGAATCAGCAATGCATGGCTAACAGCTTGGTTTTCCTGTCATTCTTACATGAGGATGAATTTATTACCAGAGCAGATCTAAACCGTGTGTTGGACAAAGGCCATGCTGTCTATTCAGATGCCAGACTGAGGTTTGTGAACAGCGTGTTTCTAGCCTGCGATGAACTTCCCTCAGTTGTTACCAGCCGCAGACACGAGTATCAAGTCGACATGTCTCAGTTTGCTCATTACGGCACATTTGATGGTACAGATCACTTTCCGAGCCTTGAACAGGGATTACAGTGTTTGGCTTCAGACGTTCGCTATGCTTTGCTAGTCATGGGAGGAACAGTCATCGCTGTTAGCAGGCTGAATTCAGGTGAATATGCATATTTTGACCCTCACCCACGTAAGTCTACTGGTATGCCATTGTCGCTAAGTGTAAGTGGTGGAACTGCAGTTATGTTGAAATTCACACGTCTTAATGACATGATTGACAGGATCAAACGTTTGTACAGAATGTTCAGCATCGCACCAAGCTGCACTTATGAACTACAGCCCATCGAGTTTCACAGTGAAAACGCTGCTGACCAAAGAGATGCTAATCAAACCACCGAATACAGACAAACAGCTACAAGTGCACCAGCACCAGCTTTAAATGAACGTGTTCATGAATTAAACTCTGAAATATACACTGAGCAGACACGGAAACCTGTGACCAAAGATTTAACCAGTGAAGTAATGTCATCCAGAGTTGATTCTTCAAATGAGACAGCTGCTCCCAGAAAAAACCATCATCCTTCTGATTATTTTGAAAAGGAAACCTCTGCATCCTCTGTGAGAGAAACTCAGGTAACACCAGATTCTATTCCTCAGAATGATTCAAACAGTGCCTCCAGTTCAACTAAGATAACAGAGGGACTCTCAGATAAACTGCTGAAATATAGTAAACATGAAAGGCAAAAAATGAGGAGAAGATTATTGACCCAACAAAAGCTACCACAGAGAAAGGAAAATCAGAAGACGAAAGAAAGGCAGATGTACAGGTTTGATGAAAGCTTCAAGGCAAAGAAAAAAAACTCAGCTCGGAAGTCTGATGATCCTGATCACAGACAGAAAAGGATTCTGTACAGAAATGAACTGTATAAATTAAATGCTACCTATAAGGAGAAAAAGAAAGAACATTTGAGAAAGATGTATAGAGAAAGTGCTGAAATTAGAGATAGAAAAAGAGAACGTGTCATAAGGACATATAAAGACAATCCCCTATTCAGAGATAAGCAGAAGGAACGTATAACAAGAAAATATAGAGAGTCTTCCATATTCAGAGATAAGCAGAAGGAACGTGTAACAAGAACATATAGAGAGTCTCCCATATTCAGAGAAAAGCAGAAGGAACGTGTAACAAGAACATATAGAGAGTCTCCCATATTCAGAGAAAAGCAGAAGGAACGTGTAACAAGAACATATAGAGAGTCTCCCATATTCAGAGATAAGCAGAAGGAACGTATAAGAAGAATATACAGAACTTGTGCTGGATTCAGAGAAAAACATAAAGCTTACATGAGGTCATATGTATATAACCTATATAAAGAAAGCGAAGAATTTAAAAAGAAAAAACGATTTTACATGACTAAGCGGTATGGAGAAGAGAAACAATTTCAGCAACAACACAAGGACAATATGAGAGAACGAATGAGAGTAAAATATTGGAACGGTTTTTCTTTCAGACAGATGCATAATATCAGATGTGCAATGAATATAAAACGGAAATATCGCCAGATGCATCGACCAGCTGAGAGTTTACAGAGTCATCCAGAGAACACTTTAATGAATGAGGCCATATCTCGTTTCAGATCAAACATTAAGTCAGCACCATCTTATGTTTGTACTGTTTGTCTAAAAGCTTCTTTTCCTAATCAGGTGAAAATCTGCAAAAGACAAAATTACTCAAAACACCAGACTGTAGCTCATCAGTGTCTAACTGGTAAATATGTTCATGTGTGTGATGAAGCATGTCATGATCACTGCAGCTTTCCTGTTGAGAGAAAAAAAGAGTATATCTGTCACACGTGTCACAGTTCCCTCAAAAGTGGATGCATGCCCAGGCTTGCTGCTGTTAATGGTTTAGAACTGCAGGATATTCCAGCTGAACTTTGTGATCTCAACATTCTGGAGAGACATCTGATTGCCAAATGCATACCATTTGCTAAGATTATTCCTCTTCCAAAGGGGAGACAGAGACTCATACGTGGTAATGTGGTGTGTGTACCATCTGAAGTCCAACAAACAGTTGACTCTTTACCGAGGATCAGAAGCCAATCACAGATCATGAGGGTGAAATTGAAAAGACGACTGTGCTACAAAGGCCATCAGCTGTTCCAGACTGTCACCTGGTCTAAACTCATTCAAGCTCTGCGTAAACTGAAACAAATTCATCCACAGTACACAGATATTGTTATCAGAGATGATGCATTGCTTTGTGATCCAACGTTACCTGATGATGACAGCAGTGATGAAGCCAGCATGGCAAGTGATGATTATAATGAAGCAGATTTAATGGAAATTGACAACTATGAAAAAGATGCCCTTTTGTGTGAAAGTGAGTCTCAAAGTGACCAAGATATTAATATGCAATCTTGTGATGAACAACCAGAGGAACAAAATCCAGATGAACCAGAAAGTGATTTGAACAATGGAGGTTTTGCTCTAGAAAGTTGTCTGCAGCCTGTTGACATTTCAGAAGAGATTCTCTGTTTCACTGATAACACATATTGTGTGGCTCCTGCAGAAAGAAACAATCCTGTTAGCTTCTTCAGAACTCCTCATTTGGAAGCCATGGCATTTCCTGTGCAGTTTCCTACTGGTCAGAATACACTGGATGAAATGAGACGTCTCAAGCTCACACCGAGTGCATACTTCAAGTCAAGGCTTTTCAACATTGATGCAAGATTTGCTAAAGACACAAATTACCTGTTTTTCTCACAGTTTGTCACTGAAATACACTTGGCTAATTCCAGCATGACAATACAGCTAAGGAAAGGTAAAACTATGACGAAAGATGGACGCAAAATCACATCAGGAATGTTACAAAGTAAGACAGAAGTAGAGAAGCTGGTAAGAGATAAAGATGCAATCAGATTTATGCAGCCACTCAGAGGAACTCCAGCTTACTGGCAGAAAACTACCAGAGATCTATTCAGCATGGTTCGCCAAATAGGAACACCTCAGTTCTTTGTCACTTTCTCTGCTGCTGAGATGAGATGGCCTGAAGTGATTCAAGCAATAAAGAGACAGCAAGGTGAAGAGGTTGATTTTGAAGCCCTGGACTGGTCAGAAAAGTGTGAAATTCTAAGATCAAATCCAGTAACCACCATGCGAATGTTTGATAAACGTGTTGAGGCTTTGTTCAGAGATTTGCTTTTTTCTCCTGCACAGCCCCTTGGTGAGATCATTGATTACTTTTACAGAGTTGAGTTCCAGCACAGAGGTAGTCCACATATACACATGTTGCTGTGGATTCGAGAAAAGGTAGAAGCAGATGTGGATGACGACCAAACTGTCTGTGACTTTGTTGACAGATACATCTCAGCTCAACTCCCTGATCCAGAAAAACAACCTGAACTGCACAAAAAAGTCACTGAGCTACAAAAGCACAGCAAAAACCACACAAAAACATGCTTTAAGAGTGTGAACTCTGGTTGTAGATTTGGGTTTCCCAAACCACCAGCCACAAGAACAATGATTGTGAGACAGGATGAGGATTCAGACACTGAAGCTGCAAAAGCCAAACTCAGACCTTTGTTGAACCTGCTGAAGGAACCTGAAGCTGCTTCCCTCACCATAGAGCAGATTCTGTCACGATGCAACTTGACAATGGATGAGTATGAACAATGCCTCCAAGACATAAACAAGAAAACAGCTCTGATTCTGAAACGTGACCCAAATGAGTGTTGGATCAACAATTACAACCCAGACCTGCTTGAAGCCTGGAACTCTAATTTAGATGTCTCATTCATTTTGAATGCCTATTCATGTATAGAATACCTCTGTAAATATATAACAAAGAAAGAATCTGGCCTCTCTGAATACCTGAAGACAGTTATTGACAACTCTGATAAGAACACCGTCAATGAATGTGATGAAATGAGAGCTGTGATGCAGGCTTACTCAAAAAAGAGAGAAATCAGCGCACAGGAGTGTGTGACTCGAGTCTGTGGCCTAAAAATGAAAAAATGTTCCCGCAGTGTTGTATTTGTACCAACAGATGATAACCCAGTAAAAATGAGTCGGCCCATGAGCTTCCTGGAAACCACAACACATGACAGTTGTAATATTTGGATGACAAGTTTGAGTGATAAATACAAATGCAGACCTGAGACCCCAGAATATGAGGAAATGTCACTGGCTGATTTTGCTGCCTTGTGCAGGTTGGTGAGTGGTCCAAATGAAGGAAAAGATGTGCTTCCTCTTCTAAACCAGCTTGGATTTGTACAAAGGCGAAAGAATGATAAACCAGCTATAATCAGGTATTACCACTGTTCACAGGAAAAAGATCCTGAGCAATATTATGGTCGACTGTTGAGACTTTACCTTCCACACAGATCAGAGCAGGAACTGAAACCACAAGGGTTCCAAACCTATCAGTCCTTCTACAACTCAGGTTTTGTACGACTTCCATGTTCAGACCACAGTGAGTCTGTGAAAAGGGTTGTGAAAAGAAATAAAGACAAGTATGAGAAGAACTCTGAGGATATTGAGAGTGCACTGGAAGAGTTTGAACAAAATAGGGATGTTGTGATCGATGAATGGTGTAATCTTGCTCCTGAATCTGAAGTTGTGAGGCTGCAATGTGATGAGAATCTTCCTGAGAGACATTCTGATGATGAGAACGAACAGGAGAATGTTCCCGACTACAGTCGTCAGTCTGATGCTGTAACAAAGATCAGAGCCGTCAGAGAACAACCTGCAGTAGATCCAGCCGTGGTACGTGTAATGTATCAGAATCTGAACCAGAAGCAGGCCTGCGTGTTCTATGCCATAAGAGACTGGTGTATTCAGCGAGTTTGTGGTTTGAACCCAGATCCATTTTTCTTCTATATCAACGGTGGTGCAGGAACTGGAAAGTCACATCTGATTAAGTGTATTCATTCTGAAGCATCAAAGATCCTGAGCAGACTGCCTGCTAATGCAGAAGAAGCTGACATATCAAATCCAACTGTTTTACTGACTTCATTTACCGGTACAGCAGCTTTTTCTATCAGTGGCTCTACGTTACATTCTCTACTGAAACTACCCAGGAGTCTGAAACCACCCATTCAAGGACTTGGTAACCAACTGGATGAAGTCAGATCTGAGCTGATGAATGCTGAAATTATTGTTATTGATGAGATTTCAATGGTTTCAAAACCCCTTTTTGCCTATGTGGATGCAAGACTGAAACAAATCAAAGGCACTCAGAGACCTTTTGGTGGAATGTCAGTTTTAGCTGTTGGAGATTTTTACCAGCTGCCACCAGTGCGACAGTCTAAACCTCTCTGTGTTTACGATCCAGAACAGATTGACCTATGGCAGGAGCATTTTCAGATGATCACTCTAACCGAGATCATGCGTCAGAAAGATGATGTGGCCTTTGCAGAGATGCTGAACAGGATTAGAGTCAAAGAAAAGACAGATGAGCTTTCTCAGTGCGACAGAGATTTGCTGTCACAGGCTGTGACTGCACCAGAAGAATGTCCAACTGAGGTCTTACACATTTATGCCACCAACAAGAATGTGGAATCCCACAACACAGATACCCTGAAGAAGCTTCATTCAAACATCATAATCATCAATGCAGACGATTTCCAGAAGGATAAATGTACAGGCAGAATGGAACGAAGAGACAAACCATTTACAGGTGGGCGAAATGATTTACCTGACACTCTGAATGTTGCTGAAGGAGCTCGAGTCATGCTGACCAGAAACTTGGACACACTAAACGGTTTAGTCAACGGTGCTTTTGGTATACTGATAAAGGTGGTGAGATCTGAAAATGATGGACACATAATTAAACTGGGGCTCAGGATGGACAACCGGCAGCCTATGAGACACAACCGCAGTGCTAATGCAGCATCTGATGATCTTGTTTACATTGAGAGAGCAGAGGAGAGTCTGAAGTTTAAAGGAGCGGTACGCAGACAGTTTCCTGTAAAGCTAGCATTCGCTTGCACAATTCACAAAACTCAGGGTCTTACAACACAGACAGCTGTAGTTTCAATGAAGAACATTTTTGAACCAGGTATGGCTTACGTTGCTCTCAGCAGGGTGACGTCTCTCAGTGGACTCTATTTGCAGGACTTGGATGAGAAAAAGATTTACGCCAATCCCGAGGTAACTGCAGCGCTCCAAACCATGAGACAAGCCAGTGTTGAGGAAATGATGCCTCTTCTTCAGGTCAGAGAAACAGCCAGCAGACTTGACACTCTTACACTGATCCATCACAATACGGAGGGTTTGCCATCTCACATCAGTGACATCAAGAGTCATCATGAAATGTGTTTAGCAGATGTTTTGTGTCTCACTGAGTCTCACCTTCAAGGCTCCTTTGTTGCAGACAGTCTTCATTTGGACGGCTACACCATGTTCAAACGCAACAGACATGTGTCCTACACAAACTTTCCTCACATGGCCAGCAGAAGTGGTGGGGGAGTTGTTGTGTATTTGAGGAATCATTTTCAGGTTCAGGTAAAACAGTATCTGCATAATGTCACTGATCTTGAGTTTTTAGTGTTGAAGGTTCAGGCTCCATTCCCTGCGCTCATTGCTGTTGTGTACAGACCCCCTGACTACAGTTTGACACCATTCATGCAAAACCTGGTAAGTCTTTTAGATTCACTTGAAATCATGGACTGTCACCCAATCATTGTGTGTGGAGATTTTAATGAAAACCAGTTGCAGAGTGGAAGAAAACAGATTCTGGAGCAGTTTCAGTCGAGAGGGTATTCACAGCTGATCACTTCTGCCACTACAGACAAGAACACCCTGCTTGACCTCATTTTTATTTCTCAGCCACAGAAATGTCTGTATTCAGGTGTTCTGAGATCATATTACAGTTACCACAACCCTGTCTTTTGTGTCCTGTCCTCGAGCCAATCATGAAGTCGTCTGGTGAGTTTTGAAACAATTACAGATCATGTTTGTTACAGAGTTTACTGATTGTAGAGCATGAAAAAGATTTTTCATTGAAAAAAGGGTCTTCCCTACTCTGTCTGTCAGAAGACCCTTTCTTATTGCAATGTTATTAATCATTTCACCAAATCATTGCTGAACTTCATGAAGAGCAGAGAACATCTGCTATCATGCACCTCTGATCTGAAATGTGCTGCAACATTTGATAAACCAACATCATGTTTTAAATGACTAAATCTTTTTACTATGACGTATGTAGCTCAACAAACGAGATCTTCCCCTCCAAGGGCTTTAAAATATGAAATAGTAAATAAATAAATCCCAGATAAATGCAGGTATTTATTATGGGTCACATGAATAAATACAGACAATTATATTTTCTTGATTATAGTAGATTTTGTAGAATCAAAAGTTTTTGTGATGAATGAGTTTTTGCTTATCATGTTTTACAGGTAAAAAATGTCAAAAGTTTTAAACTATCTTTAGGCTACCAGAGATGTCTATAATGATACATTATGTAGAGAAAAACATTAGTACAGCTTACATAATGTGTATAAAAACTGATGTAGAAGTAAATGGATAGTTTTCTGAAAGTTCCCGACTACAGTTTAACACCACCCACCCAGCTCAGCCCCCAAGTGTCTATGTAATGCTGGTATGGTGTGTGAGTTTGACTTGGCCTTTATCCGGGTGGGTTTGGGTTTGGGTGGATAAAGGCCAAGTCAGAATTCTCTGAGCAGCTGGAAAAAGCTGCAAATAAACAAAGATATCAGAAAGTGTGGGCTTTAGGTGTAGCCCCCGCTTTCTGATGCACTAATTAAACTTAGTAACTGACACCCCATACCAGCATTACATAGACACTTGGGGGCTGAGCTGGGTGGGTGGTGTTATAAGCACGTGTTTTGTTAGATATATTTTTTCAGAAACGGCACAGTCTCCTTTGTGGCAAAACCTTCAAACTTCACCATCCTCAGCTGAAACAACAACAACTTAACACCATCTTCATGAACTGCTGAGCCAAACCTGATCCATCAGTGCTGGACTGCACAGATAACCACATGCCACAAGGAGATGCTGTGTTATGAACTGCCATACCAGTGTGTCTTCAATGGAGAAGATGACACACCCATCACCTGACCTCCTGCCTGATCTGGAGACCATCATCATGCTGCCACACTACAACCTCTGAGACCATCAATGATGACTCATACTGAGGAAACTGTATTTCCTGTCAGAGATGCTCAGTGATCCTCAGAGCAGAGAGAGGTATGATTCTTTATCTTTGATAAAAAATGTCAGTGTTTTTAATTCAATTAATTAATTAAAATCTTGTTTATTGCATAAATAATTCCACACTCAAATGATTATACTTGTTGACACTTTTTGAGTTTTAATTGACATTATGGATTACAAATCTATGCTTTTTCTACTCTGTCTCTCTGTGCAGGTATTGCTGTCTTCTGAGTTCTTCAGTGTCCCAACTGAGACATTCAAACCTCATTGCAGAGCTCATGTCTTTCCTCACCATCATGCGAGTGTGAGATTGCTCTGGATTCTGGTTATGTGGCCCACAGCACCTATAAGGTATTTCAACATTGTTCATTGTATAACTTATTTGTAGTTTTTAGGGTTTCTACAGACAAAAAAAAAAGTTCCTTTTTCTGTATTTTTTAGAACAAGCTCGTCCAGTGTGCCTGCATTCCAGCTTCTTAGACTCTACGCAAGTGGACAGAGTATCAGTGTTTGACCACTCTTACAGACACTGACTTCTGTCAACTCACTGCTACTGATCAGGCACTTCATCCAGGAAGACAGAGGGCTGCAAGCCTGTCATCATTTCCAGTGTGGCTTTGTATTCTTGGGGTAGCATCAGATTTTTCCCACAAATATTCAAAGGTAACATTTATTTTAAGCTTAGTTATTAAATCAAAAGTCTTCTCTTGTGTTATGTCTGTGAAGGTTCTCATGGTGTCCTTTGATGTAGTCTCTCTCTTTACTTGCATACCCACTACGGAGGCCGTGGAGACTGTCAGAAAACGACTACAAGAAGACAGCTCCTTGGAACACAGGACCAACTTCACACCCGATCAGATGTGCACACTGTTAGACCTCTGCCTTACCACTACATATTTCAAATACAACGAGGGTTTCTACAGACAAAAACATGGCTGTGCCATGGGCTCCCCCGTGTCACCTATTGTAGCCAACCTTTGCATGGAGGAAGTGGAAAGGAAGGCTCTTGGCTCTTTCAAAGGAAGAGTACCCAGCCACTGGTACAGATATGTAGACGACACCTGGGTCAAAATCAAAACTCAAGAAGTGGAATCCTTCACTGCGCACATTAACGCCGTGGATAAAAACATCAAGTTCACCAGGGAAGACACAAAGGACGACTGTTTGCTTTTCCTGGACTGTGCTGTGCACATTGAAGAGAACGGCAACCTCAACATTGAAGTTTATTGGAAGCCCACACACACGGACCAGTACCTCCTCTTTGACTCCCATCACCCTCTGGAACACAAACTTGGAGTAATTAGGACACCCCCCCGGGCAGAACATGTTCCCTCTAAGCCTGAAGGGAAAAAGAAGGAACACAAACATGTAAATGAAGCACTTAAAACATGTGGCTATCCTAATTGGGCGTTTATAAAGTCAGCAAAGATGCACAGAAAAGAACATCAGATACCAGCGAGGGAGGATAAGAAAGACAGATGCAACAACATTGTCATCCCCCATGTACTAATTAGACTTAGTAACTGACACCCCATACCAGCATTACATAGACACTTGGGGGCTGAGCTGGGTGGGTGGTGTTAAAAGCACTTGTTTTGTTAGATATATTTTTTCAGAAACGGCACAGTCTCCTTTGTGGCAAAACCTTCAAACTTCACCATCCTCAGCTGAAACAACAACATCTTAACACCATCTTCATAAACTGCTGAGCCAAACCTGATCCATCAGTGCTGGACTGCACAGATAACCACATGCCACAGGGAGACTGCTGTGTTATGAACTGCCATACCAGTGTGTCTTCAATGGAGAAGATGACACACCCATCACCTGACCTCCTGCCTGATCCTGAGACCATCATCATGCTGCCACACTACAACCTCTGAGACCATCAATGATGACTCATACTGAGGAAACTGTATTTCCTGTCAGAGATGCTCAGTGATCCTCAGAGCAGAGAGAGGTATGATTCTTTATCTTTGATAAAAAATGTCAGTGTTTTTAATTCAATTAATTAATTAAAATCCTGTTTATTGCATAAATAATTCCACACTCAAATGATTATACTTGTTGACACTTTTTGAGTTTTAATTGACATTATAGATTACATATCTATGCTTTTTCTACTCTGTCTCTCTGTGCAGGTATTGCTGTCTTCTGAGTTCTTCAGTGTCCCAACTGAGACATTCAAACCTCCCTGCAGAGCTCATGTCTTTCCTCACCATCATGGGAGTGTGAGATTGCTCTGGATTCTGGTTATGTGGCCCACAGCACCTATAAGGTATTTCAATATTGTTCATTGTATAACTTATTTGTAGTTTTTAGGCCTTAACACAAATAAAATGTTCCTTTTTCTGTATTTTTTAGAACAAGCTCGTCCAGTGTGCCTGCATTCCAGCTTCACAGAAAAGAACATCAGACACCAGCGAGGGAGGATAAGAAAGACAGACACAACAACATTGTCATCCCCTATGTAGCCGGTGTATCAGAAAAACTCAGGAGTTTTCTCCAAATACGACATCCCAGTGTACTTCAGACCCAGTAACACACTCAGACAGAAACTGGTTCACCCGAAAGACAAAACTCCTAAACACAAACTTAACAATGTGGTGTACGCTGTACAGTGCAGCGAGGAATGCCCAGACTTCTACATCGGAGAGACCAAACAGCCACTTCACCAGCGCATGGCACAACATAGAAGAGCCACCTCCACAGGACAAGACTAAGCAGTTCATCTGCATCTAAAGGACAAAGGTCACTCTTTGAGGATGCCAATGTTCACATTTTGGACAGATGGAGGAGTGAAAGAAGCCATTTACGTCCACTGTGAGCGACCATCTTTGAACAGAGGCGGTGGTTTACGACACCAACTGTCTGCCATCTATAATCCAGTTTTGAGTTCCCTCTCCAGACACCGTAACGTCCACTCACATCCTGGGAGTGGGCGTGGGTGATTTCCTGACCTCAGGAAATCACATGATAGGGTGGGGCCAGGTTTCACAATGAGCTCACCCGAAACCCTGGCTGATTGGGACCCACACCCACTTTCACACCTTGGCTCATGTTATTAGGTAGAGGATCATCAGGGGGTTCTTTGTCCCTCTTTGGGGGGAAACTCCCACTGGGTTTAAATCTGGGACTCTCCACCATTGACCCTTAGAACTGAAGAAGCTTCTCGGATGAGAGGTGAAACGTCTTCAAGGAACTCAAAGAAGTCCAGACGCTTTTCTTTCCAAGCTCCTTAGATTTCACTTGTGTTAATTACATTTTATTTGTTGTTGTTTTCTTTTAGATTTATATGCAGTGATTGGATGTGGTGGAGCTTTGTTAACCGTGTGGAAAACATCTGTTTGTGATGATATTTACAATGAGGCTTTAAGGTGACAGTTTCCATGTAATTTCAATCCTCTTACTAAGCAAAAACATGTTTGCAATTAACATGTTTTTTCAGTTTTGTCTTTTGGATTTATGGTTAACATTCCTCTGTGACAGCAAATACTAAACTGGTCCAAGTAACCAGCATATCATTGGTCAAAGGCAAAAAGGACCACATGTCACACTAGCAATGAATTTTTGACTGTGTTTGTGTTAGTATAGAGTAGGTCTAACAGTGGTTTTCCACATCTGCTCTAATATATATAGATAATGGGTCAGACATATAAAGTCATTTTGAAAAGTTCATAAAGGTCATTTATATGTGTTCCTCTTTATCATTTTATATCAGGTCACACAGCTGACTTGAGTTTTGATCAGAGTAGAACCATAACATTCATGCTAATGGTTCTACTGTTTACAGTTACTTTATGATGGATTTCACCCTGGTCACAGCACTATGTGAAAAGCTGTTAGAGGTAAAGTTAAGCCAATTAATACATCATCATAAGTCACTCTCTAACGCAGGGCAGTGATTATTATTCACTGTAATTTATTCCACAACAATGTTCTTTATTTGATTCTTTAAATATGCACATCGATTGTTTAGCTCTGTGACTCTCCACACCTGAAATATATCACAATGTGGACTTCATTTCGACAGTATTTTGTAGATTGGTACCATATTTATCATCGAATCATCTTGTGCACTTATTAACTAAATGTTGTTTGTTTGTTTTTTTTGTTTGTTTGTTTGGGGGTTGTTGTTGCCATTTTTACCTTTCACCAACTGTGTAAATTCTGCAATTTTACCTTGGTTTTGTTTCACATCAGTTTATCTGCTGGCTGGTATTCCTGTCTTCCTTCTCTCACCCCAACCGGTCGCAGCAGATGGCCGCCCCTCCCTGAGCCTGGTTCTGCTGGAGGTTTCTTCCTGTTAATAGGGAGTTTTTCCTTCCCACTGTCGCCAAAGTGCTTGCTCATAGGGGGTCATATGTCATATGATTGTTGGGTTTTTCTCTGTATCTATGAAGCGCCTTAAGGTGACTTTTGTTGTGATTTGGTGCTATATAAATTGAATTGAATTGGTTTTCTTTCTTTTCTAATGTTTCTGGTCATTTTTCACAGTTAAACAAGTAACTTTGAGGTTACGTCATCGTTTTCAGCTGTTATCTGTATACATTTTTTTCCTAATAATTACATTTCTGCAAAATTATAGCAGTTCTGGTAAGTTGTAATATTTCTGCCAAGTTATTAATTTTTGACTAAATTATTACATTTCTGCTAAGTTGTAGCTTCTGGTAAATTACAACATTTCTGCTGAATTGTTATGTTTCTTCTAAGTTATTGCATTTCTGCTAAGTTATTACATTTTTGCTAACTTGATGTTGTTCTGCAAAGTTATTAAAATTTCAACAACTTTTTAAACACTGACTTTGATTTCTTCAGCTTCTTCAGCTATTTTCAAGTATTTTCAGCAGACAGCTTCAGCTTTACAGTTTCCTCTAAGTGATTGCAGTTCTGCTAAGTTATTACATTTTAGAAAAGTTCTTTTGCTTCTGCAAAGTTTTTACAATTTCTGCAACTTTTCAGCTTTTTCAGCTACTTTTTGCATACAGCTTCAGCTTTAAGCATCCACACTGCATTTTCGCAGGAAATGCAAATTTTTCTAGTTACAAATGATTCTTGCTGTTTTTCATCTTCTGTTTATCACTAATTGAAGAAATCATTAAAAAAACAAACTATTAAGCCTGAGGAGACATCATTATATTTCAGATCTTTCTGGAAATATAACAGTTCTTCATTGATGCAATGTAGGTTTTCCATTTTCCATGTGCAGACAAGAAGACTGCAATGCTGGATTATAAAGAACAACAAAACTTTACATTTGAATAAAAATGTAATTAAGATAAGTTGATGTTCATTGAAAGGAAACACGCTGCACATTAGGATGGCTCCATACTTTCTCAGTCATTAACATTATAAGACTGGTAAGTTATGCATACACACCCTGTGGAAGTTGTCGTTTGGTCCAAACCAGCACTGGTACTGCAAGACCATTATCACCCTAAACTGAAAACAAAATAGCAATAAAGGACCTGGCAAAAGGACGGCAGCAGCTGTGTCTGCGTCTGTGGCCCAAAGCCCTTCAAGAGAATTCTTTAATCCTGACACCTGCAAGTCATTTTATCATGATTTACAGTGGGGAAATGTGGGCCGGGGGCAGGGAGGCCACCAGAGGAACTGTTTTCACAACAAATGATGAGGAACGCACTGTTGTTTAGGCCAGGCATTTGTAGCTTGTTGTCCACTAACATATGGAGCTTAATTTGACAATGAAAGCTTAGACAGAAAATGGGCTGCGTGACTGTTTCTCTGTATTTCTGCTCATACTCACTGTCTCGTGTTTGAGGGGGCAGGAGACATGAGTGTGGAGCACAGTGTGAATGAATGAAACTGTGTCTTTGTGTGTGTCAGAGGGAGACTGAAATCAAAGATAAATAGGCTGGAGGTTTTGGGACAGGATACAGAGTTCCCTTTAATGATCATGAGTGGGATCTCTACAGGCCAGAGCAGTGCAGCGTCGTGGCTGAAAGTTGCCCAGCTGTTCCCCCATAATGTCTTCACATTACGGTATCGTTCACATCCTTTCACTTTCCAGTGTGTCATTAGTTTACGTGTGAAATTACCACATGCTGCACATAACTTTGGACTTGGATGTACTGGTGGTGTTGCGTATTGTGTAATGCAGCAGTGGCAATTGTCTGCGGCAAACACTGTTCACATGTGGTGCGAGAGTTTAGCTGCCTTAAACAAGGCTTAAACAAGGTTTGGTGTTGGTATGTTAGGCTTATAAACAAAGTTAATGCCTAAGACTGCAGCATTTACAGATCCTGTTTCAGCTTGGGAAATTCACTTTAACATTATTGCTAATTTCTTGTTTATTGCATTTTTTTCATGTAAGTATTATCCTCTACATTTGATACATGTAGCCCAATTAAATCAGAAACAGTGAAACGGCATGAACACAAAAACTGGAGCAAGAAAAAATGAACTGAGCACTTTCCTTTCCTCTTAGCAGAGTACCCTGAAATTCCCAAATTTCCTTTGCATCATTTGCAGAAGCTTTTTGGCTCATTTAAACCAGAGAGGTTTAAATGAGCTGCAAGTTAGGGCCTCTGGTTTCAGTGGCATCTCCACTTGTTGAGTGCACAGCTCGTTGTGTGTTTATCATCTTGCCGGCTTCTTCCACCATGTCTAAAACCCCAGATCCCACTAAGTTTTGTCTCTAAATCATGCCATGCTGCATTTACAATGATCTGTCAAAGCAGTGTAACATTTCGATGCATGAACAGACCACTAACTAAATTAATTTGACCTCATGTGGCTTGGCAGTGAAATATCAGCGAGAGGGATAAACCAAAAACATCTCCATGTTTTTACCTTTAAGTTTAACTCTTAAGAGTCTTTTCCCACATTTTTACAGTTTCATTTACCCACTTCCACCCACACCTATAAATCCAAAGACAAAAGCATGTGGAAGATTATTGCTGTATGCAGATGATGCGTTTCTCTAACTATCAACTCACAAAACTATAGAAAATCTTTCGTGAGGTCCATCACATTGAACACTGGAACTTCTACGTGGAGTAAAACACTACACTTTTCATAAAGGGATGTTACATCCTCTCCCCATTTTGTTGCCCTGCATTACTTTCATACTAATGATCGCTTCCGGTTACAGTATCACCTATTTGTGTGGTCCAATGCAAAATAACATCTGTAAGAGGTCATGTTGTGTTTTCATTCATCAGTGCAAGCTGATATCTGCTTATGCATATCGAGAATCTGTAGGCATCATTTTTGGTCATGGAAGCTTTCTTGTCTCTGTTTCTACTTGTAATGTTTCACTTTGTCTCTATCATAAAAGGCAAAGTCAGCAGAGTAGTTTATAGTCTCAGCGTGTGTTTCATTGATGCAAATAGTAGATGTACAAACTGTAAAAATGTTTACTGTAAGACAAAGGCCCTACCTATTATGGAGATGAAAGGTTTTCCTATATTTTTATGACAGGGTACTGTAAACTGTTTGACTGCAACAACTTGGCACATCTGTATTTCATCATCGTTGTTGTGTTTGTCTGAGACAATGAATTGATTCTAAGCCAGCGTTTGGCACATTAAATGCTCAACATTACACTAACATATTGGGGCTTATGTTGCCAGCTCTTAGTTGAGACATTTATCAAGGAGGTGTAACATGGTCAGAGGTTGTGCTTTTGTCGTGTTTGTTAGTTTGTGTATCTTTCTGGTTGTCAGCAGACTAAAGCAGCTAAGCCCCTACCCGTGAAGAGGTAGCACCTGGGCAAAGAAAAAACATTAGATTTTGTTCTTTAAAACTGCAAACAGGGCATTGGCCTTGGCAGTTGACTGAGCTCTGCCATTCCACTGGGCAGTATCTCACTAAACTGCACTGAGTGTGTCTGCTGTTGCTGGTACGTGTCTTCTGATTGCAAGAATTATGTTTCAAAGCGCTGATGTCCTGGTGGCTGAGTGATTACTGCATATAATTTAGTACATGTGCAAAAATACACTCAGGACAGTTTGCTCACCGGACCTTGGAAGCCGTTGTAATAGCAATAATATAAACAGTACTGACTCACATATTGGCACTTTTGGTAAGGGCTATAGGGGCCTTTTTTGATATTTTCCAATGAATATCTGGCATTTGTGGAAAAAAAAAAAATAGAAATGCCGTTGTGCTAAACAAACATTTGATTGTAATTAAAATAATAGGACTGGCTGCAAACAGCTGCAGATAGCATCAAATGAATAGTTAAGTGAGGCTCAGGGGTAGTTATGAATGTACTCTAACTTAGCAGAACCTCAGCTGTAATAATGGGGGGAAAGAGTTTAGAGGGCGACTCGAACAATCATCATGCCCTGCAGATCATTTGTTTTCCATCGCTTATCTTTCCTTTCTATAATGTCATGTTACGTAAATCACAGAAGTGAAGCTGGTATCATTCAGCCATCAGAGTAGTTCCCTAACACAAAACACATTCAGTACATCGGATATCTATCCCATGACCTGGAGATCGTTGTCTTTAAAATTCCCAAAGAGCACGATGCCAGTGAAAGTTATTTAATATCCATCAACTGACACATAAATCAACTGGAAACAATCACAAAAGACCGCAAAATACACTGGAATCACTGCAAAAATGTCAAGCTGCGAAAGTGTGTGGCAGAGCACCGCAAAGTTCCCAAACATTGTGACAGTTTTACTTTCCATTTCTTTTTTGGTTTGTTTTTATTTTTTTGAATAATGAATGACTGTACAGCTGTTTATAATTTTAGAGTTTATATTTTTAAATTTATATTCATATAGTTTTTTTTATTTTTGCAGTTTATAATAATATTTTCTCATTTATTCTGTGAGAGAAATGGTATACTTTTGATGTAAAAACAAACGGGAGGATTCTTTGTTATTTAGTGGCCTAAAATCTCAATAAAGCTGCAGGTGCAATCAATAGTTTAAGATGAATTGCTTCCTGTTTTTTGGCATTTGGCAAAAAGGAATATTTCATATACTTATTTTTCATGTAACTCCTCTTGTTCTCTTTTTATCATTTATACAGATTTTGTTTTTCTTTTTTAATCAGCTGAAGATTGAAATCCACCTCACAGTAAATTTACCACGGCTCCAGTTCAGCATACAGCTTTTCTTCACACGCTTCTTTCTCCACTCTCGCTTCCCTTTTCTTTGCTGCGCACTCCCCTCCCAGAGATGACACTGTCATATTTTGAAACATCTCTCTCTTGGTTGGCAATGCTTTGCTTCCCTCTGTTTCTCTGTTTCTATTTTGTTGAGGACCACACAGAGGGATGACATGTTGGTGGCACATCCAGGCTGGGTGGCCCGGCTGCAGGAAAGATGTGGGTGACAGGATCAGCCTTCAACAGACTATGGGAGTAATGCGTGTAGACAGTGTAAAACCAGTCCTTTGGAGACCTGTAGAAAGAGCAACGCTGGCAATTCTGAATAAATGCACTTTGAAAAAGTGAAAAAAAAAAACGTTCTTTGGGAGCCTTGTTTTAGCTGCAGCCCCATGCACTGGACTCCCATGCATTACTAATACTAATGCCTTTAAACATCCACAAGTAACTCCAATCTAGCTGTAATTCCCACCACATCTACCAAGTAAACCTCATCATACAGATTTTTATAAATAAATAAATAAGTCAGTGATAACAGGATGAGGAGGAGGTGTGTAGTGTTAAACCCCTTAGTTTCTGAAGAAAATTGAGATCAGGTCTTTCCTGATAATCAGCTTGTAGCATTTAGCAAGTACTTAACAAAACAAATGGCCTCTATGTGTGTGTGTGAGGGAGAGAGCAATGGGGGGGGGGGGGGGGGGGGGGGCAATGATGCTGGACTTTGTCAAGGCTGGATCAGGAGTGTCATCACTAACAGGCCCCTGAATCCCAGCGGCCCCTCTGCTTCTGCATTCTTGCTCCGGATGAAGAATGGTGCGACTGGTGATTGTTTATTTTGTTTCTCTATCTTGTCTTAGCAACCTCGTTTTAATGAGAATGTGCAGTTGCACGTTCAGGTCTGGTTTCCTTTTCCTCTTAAGTACTTCTGAGGCTACGAGAGAGAAAGATAAACATGAAAAATACCTTTCTGATGTTTGTAATATAACAGCAGAGTTCATTATTTGCTCCAAGACTCCCTACTTTGCGCCGAAAAATTATTTTAAAGTTTTCCTTAACTGCTGAGATAATGTGGGTCATGAATATCCCAGAAGTAAACAAATCAATAGGAAACTTTTACACCCAGAGGCCTTCTATTCGAAACATGTTACGAGTACACAAAACATTCAGAGATTATCACCACATGCCAAATGAGGTGGATGTTTAAGGGTGTGTTGTCTTGCTATAGAAAAAAGAAGTATGGATGATTAATGTGGAGGCTTAATAATGGAAAACAGCTTTAACTTCTCAAACAAAACTTAGAATGAAGCCTGTAGGTTAGTGTTTCAAATAATCCTCTAAGCAGGGACCAGTTAGTTGGGACATGTAAGAGCCTATTGCACATCATAGCGTATGCGGTTTTGTATGTCAAAGCAGAATAAAGCATGTTAACTCACTCTATAGTAGGGGGAGGGAGAGAAAGAAACTTTCAAACAATCTGCTGTCAGTAGACAGATAAAGACACAATCACCAGTGTGTGTGTGAGAGAGAGAGTCTGTGTATCCTGGTCACCCATAGGCGGCCAGGTGGTCCTGCATGCGAAAGCGTCACCACCCCACCAACCGCCCCAATGCCATTGTGTGTCAAAGAAGCTGCATGACCGATTCAACAAAAGCCGAGACGGCTCTACTCTCAGCGCTCTGTGCTGCATGCTGAAGGAAATGAGCTGATCCTCTTGAGCAGACCGCAACTAAGCTTTGCCTTTTTTAAAAAGAAAAACTGTAGTAGCACTTAATCAACGGCACCGAGAGGAGGGAAAAACAAAATAAAATTGTGTAACGGGCCTTGTACAAACCAACAAGACTGTGGTAAAAGTCTATAATAAAACCAGATAAATTATTTTTATTTTTATATTAGGATCTTGTGTATCAGAAATCTGAATCTCGACTGCCAAGTTTTTTACATTTCAGATCAGTCAGGTCAGATCAGTTTAGTTCCTGCATACGCACAACATTTCATAACCCATCCAGCTCCCAGCACTGACAGGTGTGACATTTCTGAGTTGTGCGTGGTACTTGAGCCCACTCATCACTGCTTAATTCAATTGCTCCAATAAAACTATCCAGCTGCATAAACACATTACAGAATGTGTGAAATCTAAAACAAAGACCATCTTTAATGCTCCCCCGATAACACTGTATGCTACAGGGGCCAATAAATCATTTCACTGTGATCTAACGATTTAAGAGCTCAGTGTCATGTTGTCAAGTGGCACCATGATGGGCCGAGGTGTCGCCTTCTTAAGTGTCCATTACTGTGAAAGTCTATTTTCCCAAATGGCAGAGAACGAGGCCCCATTTGGGGTGGCTGGTTGAAGCGGTGACAGTATGAATCTGTGCTGAAGGCCTGGGCTTTTACACCTGTGTGTGACACAGGGGAGGCTCAGCAGAGAGTGGGAGAGTCAGCCAGCTGTGCTCTCTTGTGGTAGCTCTGGGGATAGCTTGGAAAATGGCAATGTTCACTTTGTTTAAAATCCTTTCAGCTGGTATTTTTTTTCCTTAAAAAGTCTTTACTGCTTCTGAAACACACATGATGTTGTGACTCAGTCGTCCTGATTTAGCTGCTTTAGATTTTTTTTAAACTTTTTTTTTATGCAACTGCAGATGTTCGATGCAAACTTCAGTTCTTGAGATGAGGTCACATGATGAACAGTCCAGCTGGTATTTTGTTGGAGAATAGGGTGGGGTGGGGGGGATCATTGCTTCTCTCAGTGCTGCGAGATGTAATTGCTCACTAAATAACAATCTCTCAGGGGTGGCCACGCTGCCATTCAGCACGGGTCTGCACAGCGTCCTCTCCCTCTCGGAGACCGGTCCGACACGTACAGTGGCTTTCCCTTGTCTCCCAGGACAGCTCCAGCATCCGCCTCATCAAGGCTGATTGCTGGAGACGTTCTTCTCCCAGCGATATATCCACCTGATGTGAAGCAGACCTGTGCCTTGTACACTCACTCACAGAGGAAAACTCTTTATGTCTGCTGGGGAAACAGTCGAGAAACACCAAAGCTCAAAGCAGTGAGGCTTTTGCTGTACCAATCAACTGATAACTACATATGCACACCACAGTGTAACTTATGGATACACATATACGATCGGTCCATGAAGTGCTACCAGCTGCTGCCAAACAATGAACGAGGCCTCCTTGTGTTTACCCAGCACCTAAAATTTTTCTATTATTTATACAGAAATTATTTTATTGGGGGGGGGAAAAATCTTAATTTATGACCTCGACAGTGACACCCGAATAGGTTCAAACTTCTCTCCATCTGTTTGCAATCCCAGTGTAATGCTATCATCACCTGTTTCCATGGTCCCCGGTCACATCTGGCTTGCATTACCAAAGAGAAAAAACTTTTTTACACAAGGTGCATTTTTTTCTTTCCCCTTTGTGCTTTACTTTAGTATTTGGCTCATATTTCTGAAATAGGCTAGAACAACAAATTAAGATCTGAGGCATGAGACAAAAAACAAAACTTATGAGGAGCAGTAATTTGCTTTCAGATTTCAGAACTAGACTCTCTGGGGGTCTGAACATATCAAATCCAAGAATTTGAAAGCGCTGCAAAGTTTATTACAATATAAAGCTCTGTTTTACAAAGATAACAGAAGCCTTTTTTCCTCAAAGCTGGCAAAGAGTGACTCAGATTGTTTTGTAGGTAAATACCTTTACTTGTAACAGGTCCCAAGTCCCTAACAATTATTATCAGATTTTAATTTAGAGATGTTTTGCATATAGCAGCTCCAGTGTATTTATTTAGGGAGTAAATAAATACACATTTCTGTTCTAATGCTTACCCAGCTGGGAATGTCTTCAGTCGCCCTCTGACCCTAAATTGGATAAGTGGTTAAGAAAATGGATGGATTGAAGTAAAATGCACTGTCACTAAGATTTCAGCAAGCAAGAGTATTCCTGATCAAACTTTCATCAACAAATCAGCACGCAGGACTTTTCCATGTTTTTCATGCTTTAGATGTTTATATTTTTATTTTATTTTCATCACACCTGATTAGTCATTGATTCTGCCAACAGAGTGCCAAGAAGTCACAAGTCCTTGAAAAACTGACTGCAAAACACTGATTTCATTCAGCTTTCTCTGTCAGCTGCACTCTGTTAAATGAAAAAAAAAAAATGAATGAATGCATCTACTCCAGAGTTTGATTTTAGTTGCTAAACGCGGCATTTGCAATATTCGGCTGAAACATCATGCACATGTTTCTGCGTTTGTGGCGCAGAAACATGTGCATGAGGTAACATTTGCCATATGATACCATAATAGTTTGGACACACACCACAGTGTGGTGTGCCGTAAGAAAAATCTTGCCCAAGGAAATGTATTTCCCTGCCTCATAACAGTCTGGAATTTGTGTATCCGCTCTGTCTCTCCCATGGACACCAGCTGTGCAGCTGGTGCTCACTGGAAACTGCAGTTAGGCTGTAGTCATGTGGGATTTTTAACACAATTCTCCCATGTGTATTGAAGGAAGCAGTAATGTCATGCAGTCGGGCCGTGTTATCACTGTGTGGATCCTGGAGAGTGATGTCAGAGGAAAAAGGAAACTAGCTAACTCCCAAACTAAAAGAGCAAAGGTTAGAGGCAGGCTGGCAGAAACCCAGATTGGCTTAAAGATGTTCCTTATTCTCTTTCCATTTTCCTTTCCTTAAAAGCATAGTCACTCCGTCCAAATGGCTTGCATGGACAGGATGTTGCCTCCTTTAGCATATCAGGCACAGAGCTGTGATTTATCATTGTGGACTAATAGTTGACATTTTGGGGTTAAATATAAAAGCTTGATTAAATGGAACATCCAGTGAGATGGCTGCGCATTGATGAAACACACTGTTGTAAATGGATGAAACTGAGACAAATGACTGGATGGACAAACTAATTCATCTGCTACATTAAAGCAAGCCTTTCATCACCAGTAATGAGAAAATCAACACCAGCCGATCTATAACGTGGAAAAACCATTTTGTATCCCCCAAATGTTCCCAGTGTGTGACTCCTTTGGAGGGGAGGGATCAGAGAAGACTTTTTAAAGTTTAAACTCTTCTGGAGCCTCCTGGAGAGATTGCATGCAGCATTTCTGCATCTGAAAGAGTTTGCTGATGTAAACCGTCACTGCACAAATCTGTGACATGCTCTCACAGCACAGCTCACAAGTCTCACTGTTGGAAAACTGACAGTATTGTATACAGTGGCATCATAATTTATTTGCTATATAACATGTTAGGATAGTCCTCCGCTTTATTAAAGACAGTTATTTATGCTTGAATCGATTTAGTGGCACTCCTGCATTGTTTTGCAGGAAGCAGCACTTCCTGGGTGACTACAGATCAGATGGTGGGGTGACCACAACCATTAAAAACAAACATTGCAAACAAATACAACTGCCACACACAACAAATGAACAACATCCAGTTTATACATGGAAAAAGATCTGAGGCAAAAGAAGAAGAAGGAAGAACAATTTACCCATATTTCAGGTCGAATTAATCCAAATAGTGAGTGTGTAGGACAGCGAGTCTAGCTTCAGTTGAATTCCTGGCAGAAGCATCAATATCTCCAGTCCTTGTCGCTGAGGTTTACAAAATGTGCATATTTGAACCAAAAAGTGGTCCCACAGTATTTTTCCCACCCATCAGAATCTTTATCAGTCTTGATCTGTGCAAGAGTGGTACAGTTAGTCTTGAGATACTGGATAAAATGAGAGATTGGTTTGTTTATGGAAATGTGGCACAAGCTGTTGCTACATCCAGTTCACTCAGAGGAGGTGCACCTGTGTTGCATTGGTTGCATAATGTTGCTCTCAGTACCAAGAGTGGATTACTGACAGAGCCAGATGGCCTGAAGAACCCAGACTGGCAGAGTGTCAGTCAGTTTGGGTAATTTGATTAAATACAAATTAGTCTACAGTATCAACTGAAAAGGGATGGCTAACGTTTGGTTCCTGGCAACCTGCAGGCAGACTACATTGTAACTTTGGCATCTTCTTATCTGAACCTTGTCTCATAAAAGCCCTTGGATGCTGTGTGAGTAAGTTAAGAGTGAGCAAATGCAAACGTGTGCAGATGTACAGTCTGTGCTTAAGCAGTGATGATGAATAAGAATCAGTTATGGATGCTGGGCAGCAGTTATGTAGTTCGGGCCTCCACAAACTTAATAACATGCATGTTAATTATTTCCAATGTATTTGTGCTTTTCTGTCATCAGAAAGAAATTTCAATAAAGTTTCTTGTGAAGGCTTGTGATGGCTCACAGCTTGTTCTCATGCCATCCTCTCTGAGGGAGGTGACAGAAAAAAACTGTTATTGTTATTTTATTAAATCCAGTTTTACTATTGGATCACATGTGGATGGAAAGGAGAGCTGGGGATGGCTCGTAACAGAAGACAGAAGGATAGCAGCCTGAGTGAAAGGGAAGGTTTACAAGATGGTGCTGAGACATGCTATCAAGTACGGTTTGGAGACAGTGGCACAAAAGAAAGGCAGAAGACTGAGCTGGAGGGGGATGTTAAGATTTTCATCGGGAGTGAGCAGGATGGACAAGATTAGAGCTGATCACAGCTCAGGTTGAGTGGTTTGGTGACAAAGTCAGAGAGGCAAGGTTGAGATGGTCTGTTGAGGTCCAGAAGATGGACATGATTTTATTTATTTATTTATTTAGGACAGTGCATGTTAATGAACATAAATGTAAAAAAAAAAAAAAAAATTACATGAATGTAAACATACCAGATTATAGCCAAGGGCTAATTTCCTTCTGTTGTCCTTAAGCATAAAAAATAGACATAATAATTCATAAAAATTCATCATTCATTCATAATAAAAACTCCATCACCAAACTTACACATACACACCATTCTGTTCCCAAATAAAACATTAAAACTATACAACTCATACATGATCACACACTTGATTTGTCCATAACCAGTTTTTAACCTTTGCCTTAAACAAAGTGAGTGTAGAGCATTCTCTAATGGGTTGAGGAAGACTGTTCCACAGATGGCCTCCCTTGACAGAGAGGACGTTTAAGATGGAGCTGCCAGGCAGGAGGAAACAGGAAGGCCCCAGAGGAGGTTCATGAATATAGTGAAGGAGGGTTTATAAGAGTGCTCCTTTAAAAATGTACAACTGGGTTTAGAAGCACAGTGTCAGAAGATTTAGTTCAGAAAGGATAAGTGTTTTTGTCCTTAACCTGTCCGGGAAACCGGAAAGATACAGTCCTGCTTCTCTTCTCTTCTTCTGGGAACAGACTTGAAATTGGTCAGTTAGTGCTTGTTTAGACATTTGCATTTGCAAAATCACTGCAATATTATCAACAGAAACAAACAGATCTGTGTAGTACGATAAAAGCTGCTGAAGATCAGCTCCTACATGAAGTCTTTTGCAACATTAAAAAATGTTAACGAGACCGATATGATGTAAACAGAAGAAGTTGTTTCTGTGTGAATCCGCAGTTTGGTTTGCAGACCCTGCTTTTTTTCTACACTACCATAAACACTTTTGCTTTGTTTTTCATGACGATGCAGGACACGTTACACATGATATTTCAAATACAATAAAGCCAACAGGCTAAGAAGGCATAAAATGATTTGACTGGCTGTGCTGGAGTACTGAATATTTTATATCAACAGTCCCTTTTTAAGATAAAATACCAGGAATATTTTTTTTTAAATCAACCTTGTAGCAAACATTTATTTTTTACATTGTGCAAAACAATCCCTATAATCAATATAGTGGCAAAAAGGCGTTTGGATGCTGCATGCATAACCTTAAAAAGTTCAACTGTACTTGCGAGTACTTGTAAGTGGATTTTATTTCAAGTCTTTGCTGCAAGCAGATAAGTTCCCACAAAAACTGTAAACTCTAAATGTCTAAAAATGAGAGAATAGTTTACAGCACACGCATGCACCTTACTTTAACTCGTGCTCAATCAGATCGGCAGATGGAAACTATTTCAACATCATCAGTGAGCATTATGTTCATTACACTGACATCACACTGGACGCAAGCCGGTGGTTATTTTTGGAATTCCTTTGTGGACAAATTAACACCCCACCCAGCTTTTACAAATAGTTCCTGATGAAGTGAAATATAATCCATGAGATATATTTGCTGTTACGCTGGTAGAACAATCGGGGAATATTTCTGAATCAGCCAAGCTAAACAATTAGCCATCTCTGCCTTGAGGACTGACCCCGTTGGGCCTCTCTGCCACAGTTTTATTGGAAAAACACTACTCAGACTTGATCATAGACATGTCAAGCACAAGTTTTATGATGACATTCAAAGCAGCAATGTCACTATCTCATTAAAGTCCTTATGGTACAAATGAGTCGTTTCATTAGCCGCAAAATGGATTTGGCACACCATGGAAATTCAATAGATCACCTCAGTAATTCTGTTCTTAAAGAAGTTATATTTCAGTGTTTGAATCTGAGAAATTGTTCTTCAGAATTGAATCTTTGAGGCTATTGAGCAGATGGGGAGATTTCCATGCAAATGGCTCCTATAAATCATCTTTCTGACTACAGGGTAATGGCTGGTGAATGATACTTATCAAGCTCTGTAAGTGCTCCTTCCAATAAATACGCAGTCCAGGTCATTTGTATTGAGATTCACGTGTTGATGGATATGGGATTACCACTTAACCTTGGAGTAATTCCAAGGCACCGCTTAAATCATCCAATACATTATCTATCCCATAACGGCTGACCAGTCTTTAAGGATATCGCTTCTTAATGTAAAATATGTTTTATGTGATAAATTAAACCGGAGGTGTTAGTGACCTATTCATCACCTAGATGTACTCATGACAGGGCACCTCTATCCTTTTATTTTGTGAAAGGTTGCTACTGTATGCATGTTTCCCATATTATGGTCATGCGATTATTATTATTATTTTGACACACTGACGTGTAACAGCGTTGCTCAGGGGATCGCAGGCAGTAGCAACACACGTAACCTGCTCCAGAGACACGTTTAATCTCTGTCAGGTTAAGCAGGTTCGAATCTGCATAAATGCACTAACAAAGCAGGACAGTGATGTATGAATGCTGATTGTGGTCATGTGCTTCTTGTTGAAAGCTGGCTCTCTTGACCCTGACCCTGCCTGCCACAATTATATCTGAAGACTTTCACGCCACAGAATCATCATACAGTAGAGTAAACATCACTGCTTTTCATGTAAACATTTAAAGCTGCGTTCGGAAGTTAGTAGTTTCTCACAACTGGCTTAAAAATGCTGACACGCATGTTTAGACAGTTAGTTTAGAAGTCGATATAATCCTGACCGGTGCGTTCATTCATGGTATGAATCTGGAAAGTCAGCGGTCTCTGGGGCAATCCTGAGATGTTTACATGTTTCATTCTGACAGTGCAGACAGACCATGTCGCTGCTATCCACACATAAGCTTGTCTAGAAAACGCATCCTTTTTTTTTGTCTAAATGTGGAATTAATGCATTTTTCAGCAGAACATCAACTATGATTCCCTTCTGTCTCACTTTTACACAGAATCTGTTCATGATCACAACAGATAAGAGGTTAAAGCAAATGAGTGGTGCACTGATACGCACTCACAGGCCACTTCATTAGGTACATCTGTTCAATGGCTCATTATATTCAGTCAGCCGAGCAGCAGAACAAGGACAGAAAAGTGATTTAACCCTTTAAGACCTCAATTATGAAATAATTGTGAGGACATTCTTTTTGTTTTTAAGTTTAAGTGTTTATTGAACCTTCTGAGATTAAAAAAATATTAATTTGCACATATGATTCTTAATTTGTTAGAACCGGCATTTTATTTCTTTATAATTTATGCTTAAAGTATATAATTTTTTAGGTTTTTGAAGATGAATATATCACAGTGATGATGTAGAAGTCTCAAAACCTCACTCACAAAAACTTATGTATCAAACATGATACACTGTACGCTAAGAGGTTAAGTCAGTCTGAACCTGGTAAGGTTGCTGGAGCTGGACGCGCTCCTCTGAGAATTTCAGAAACTGTTGATCTATTGGGATTTTCCCACACAGCCAACTCTCGGGTTTACAGGGAAAAGGTCCAAAGAAGTAAGCTGCAAATCCCAGGGTGAAAATGCTTTGTTGTGATGTCAGAGGTCAGAGGAGAATGGCCAGACTGCCTTCCTATCAGCAGTCTGATAGCAGTTACAACTGAAGTATGCAGAAGAGCATCTCTGAATGCACAAGACATCAGATGGGCTACAGCAGCAGAAGACCACACCAGGCGCCACTCTTGTAAGCTAAGAACACTAAACCCAGTCTGTGCTTCACACAGGCGCACCAAAATCGAACACCAGACGGTTAGAAAAATGTTGTCTGGACTCATGAGTTTCTGCTGTGACGTGCAGCTGGTAGGATCAGAGGCTGGCATAAATAACACGAATGCATGGACCCATCCTGCCTTGTATCAACGGTTCAGAGTGTGTTGGTGTAATCGTGTGAGGGGTATTTTCTCAGGGATACTTCACCATCGCCTAGCTGAATATTGTTCTTGATGATGTCTATCTCACTATGTATTTCTGATAGCTACTTCCAGCAGGATATGTCATAAACATCAGATCACTTCAAACTAGTTTTGCGATGCTGTCATATCAATCAAATGTCTGAGGAATGTTTTTTATGTTTTCAGCACCTTGGTGAATCTGTACCAGGAAGAAGTAAGTCAGTTCTGATGGCAAAATGGGGTCCAACCCGGTACAAGCAAGCTGTACATAATAAAGTAGAAATTCTTCATTCTAACTCTGTAGTTTTCAAGTGTGCAGTGAAGGGCAGCAGCAGTAGTAGAAGCAGTATTCATTTACAGAACAAAGTACACTTCTGTGTTTAAGAATGCCCCTTTAACTGACTGCTACCCTGCAATGATCCCTCCAGTTACACTAGCGCCAGTTCCATCTTCTGTGAATGTTGAATTTATTGCTTTAATTCTCCTAAATTAAGGACAAAGGCTCCCCATCCAGGGCTGTTGTTATTTTCTGTAATGTTCAACAGCCATTTCTTCTTCGCTCGCATGCACACATTAACTCATCACAGCATCGCTGGTGTGGAGGAGTCTCTGTTCGCTCAGCGAGCCCTGACTCACACTAAACTGGAATGAGAAGCATGCAGAGAGAGGCTTGCACAATGTTTCAGTGAGAAGAATCAGACCACCTCTGCAAAAGCACGCACGCACACATACACACACAATCTCTGTCCTTAGCTACCTCTCCAAAGTGTCCGTAAATGTGGAAATCGCTTTTGTGACAAATAAAGAGGACCGGACATCACAAAGACACATCTGTTTGTTCCGTTAACTCTGTGAGAAAATATTATGAAGGAACAGATAATAGGAAAAGCAGCGCTATCTTCTGGAATATTAACTGAAACTATAAACAAGGCTTGTGAAGGATAAGGGTTTTTTCTGGACAAAGGGTGAATGTCCCTGTCAGTGTGTGGTCTGTTTCTAGGCTGATGTCCTTAACTGTGGGGTTATGTACGTGCACGCTGAGAAAATGAGATGCTCTGAAGCGTCTGCATGAAGGAAATACTGAGTCTGTTCATTTCAAAATCTCTTAAAGAAGAACAAGATGAATAAAATCCCCTCAAAAAAAAGGAAATTTCAGTTCTTTGTCTTTCTCATTTGCTGATTGTTATGTTGTTGAGTGCATGTGAGGTTTTTAATTGTGTGAAAAGTGACAGAAACTTTTCACAGGGTAGTGTTAACGCTGCAAGGGTGAATTTAAATTGATTTAAAAAGAGAGCAAAAAAGGATAGAGGTTAGAAGTAATTTTTTTAAATAAGTCAGAAGATAAACAGGTTCATAAATGCGTTTTTATCTTGAGAGTGTAATCTCCTGGTCTGCACTGACATACCCTGTAGTGTTAACAGAGTGCTGCAATAAGGAGATCACTTTTTCATCTTGTCCTTGGAAAGACTGATATAAACTGGGAAAGGAGTTGTGGGAAACCGTAGCCTGGTAAATTAAAAGCTATTTGCCAAAGAAACACTCCAGCACGGTGTCTTCACCTCCAGCATGAACGCCGTCACCAAACAGACTCATATTTCTGCTGTAGCCTCCCTCAGTGGTCACTTCTGTCTTTAGGGCCCTCTTTCATTTTTAAAAAAAAGGAAAAGTGATTTTTTTTTTTCTAAATGGCCATTTTTTAAAAAGTATGCGTGCTGCCTTTGTGGTTTAGTTCTTGTGTCAGACTTTCCACATGTCACAGACAAAAGATCTTAATAGCAGTTTGTTGTTTGTTTTTGTATTTAGTCCCATTAAGCTGTGATTGAGTAACTATGAGCCAGCATGCACGACACCAGGACCTGAAACTAAACCAGCCTGTGTTTAAGTAAACAAATAGTGTGTAAAGAGGGCAGCTGAGGCAAAATCTCATATTTAATATATGTGTTTTTACTCCTTCATGCAATGTACTCAAATGTTCCACTTCTCTGACATTCCTCAGTTGCTTTTAGAAGTCTAGATTTAGAGACAGATGAAGGCGTAAGGTCACACATGTAAATGTCAGAAGTTGTTATTAAGCAGTTACTTCCTTGTCCCACCCTACTTCCACTTAATAGGACACAACCGTCACTCATGCTGACAAGCGTTCTATTATTTATAGTAAAACAGCAATTCACACAGCAAGAGGATGTGTGTGACACGCTAACGTTATTCTTACTTTTCTTCTTTGGAATTGTGTCAGAGCTATTTACGCAGTTTTGGTGTTCTCATAATAGAAATAAACAGTATTTCCATTCACCTGGTAGGCTTAACTTTACCCGCTGCTACCTGCCGCTGCCCCCACCACGACTTTTTTTTTACTGGAACACTTTGATACAACTTTAATATTTTGCAGCACTGGCCAACTAAATAAGGAAGGAAGAGGATAAGTAGTGTGTTAAATGTTGTCCCCCACAAAATATGATTAATAACTCCCACAATGACACCTCCACCTCCTCTGTGGTGCAAGTAAAAACTCTAGCGTTTATCACTATGCAAATATTTCCAATTTCATAAGTTTGGAAACGGTTTTTACCTCAGAGTTCAAATGTTCACATCAGACTTGTGTAACTTCCCTGCTGGACCTGGATGGGCTGATTTATACGTCACAGATCATTTTGGCTCGGTAAATCTAAAACTGATTTTTTTTCCAAACACTGACAAAAATACATCTGAGTGGATGGAGATTTTGAATTAGTATTCAAAGTATAATAATAATGAGTAGTACTATTAGTACTGTTCAACATGTGGATCAATATAACGAGCTAAGTATAGATATTTAATGTAATAATTAAATAGACAGATTTAGCCTGAATTAAAATGTGAGACTTTTTGATCGGCAAAGACTCGAAACACTTTTTCCAAGAAAAAAAGATTTTACTGAAAAACAAACAAAAAACAAAAAAACAACTATAGTCATTTTATAATTTTATAGCATATGATTGTATAAACATAAAAATAGATGGACATCAATGAAAATCAGTTACATGTATTTTAAAACACATCTACTCCTCTTTTAGCAGGTGAGAGTAAAATGCTTTTAAGAGGTTAAAGTTTTTTCACGTTTACATCAGTCAAAGGTCGACATACAGTGTTAAGTCATATGAGCTAAAATACAAACAAAGACAATTAGAAATCAATCTTAATTCAGAATTAACATTTCATCCATTCGTGTCTGAGGCTGACGACATCAGTGGTTTTGAATGAGCGAACGTGCTCGCACAAATTCTAACAAGACAGTGACACATGAGGTTTTGACGATCACACCGCACAGTACAGAGAAAAACTGTCACCCAGCGGGTTACAAGCTGCTAAAGGGCTGATTGCAAGTGCGGCAACTGAGTCTCTGAGCATCCAGCATCTGGTGGTGAGAATCGGGGTTGTAACGGCTGGGACGGGCGTCGTTATTGGGTTTTGAAGTCAGAGCAGCCTCCCCCATCGTCTTTGTGAGTGCTTTAGTGTAGTTAGTGGAGAAGGTATGGAGTACTGTGGGAGGGGGGCAACACAAGTGGCGATACCTGGACTGGAAGCGGCTGAATGTCCACGGAGGGATGGGAGGCAGTGAGTGGGTACAGCCTGGAGTTATCATGGATATAAGTAGCTCTGATGGGTCGTGGTGTGACACCATGGACAGACTGACAAAAGCTTGTCAACAATGAGGAAGACACTACCTCCTCCTCCCTCCCCACTCCCAAAAAAAAGTGTGGCTGCCTTAAGAGTTCTTGGCGACCATCTTTATTGTGATGGTCTTCACTTCTGAGTACTCCTTCAAGCCGTTTTCTCCCCTGAAAGAAGAAATAGAAACATTTTGTTTAAACTCGAATGCTGACAGCAACATTGAATTACAGTGCACACACTGCTGGAGGCCCTTGGAGCAGGAATATTTCCTCTTAGATAGAGATTTACATCATGTTAAGCTTTTTTGGAAAGTCGGCTTTCAAAACACTAAGTCAGCAATACTAGTGTTGCAACTAATTTGTGTGTATTCAGCGGGCAGACGACCAAGTCTTACTCACATTTCACGTCCATTGCCAGACATTTTATATCCTCCAAATGGACACTGTGTGCTCAGAGCGTTGAAGCAGTTTATCCTGTGAAATACACAAAGCATTGATCACTCTTGATCAGTTGACTTGCAGTTTACTATAAAAATTTTGCACAACTTTATCCAAAGCGTCATTTGGGAAGACGGATGTAAAATTACATTCTCATCATCACAGCTATTTTTAAAAACCCCTGAACTCAATAACAATTATTCTTTTGCTGTTTAGCAAACACAGTTAAAAAATGTCAGGTTCTATATCTGTAAACGTAGTGATTACAGCTGCTGTAGCTGCAGAAACAATGCTTTGAAGTAACTCGAAAATATGAAGTAAAATTATTAAATATTTCAGCGATTTTTTTCCTTCTCATCCTTCTGCTGAAAGACTTTGTTCTCGTGCTTCATCACTTATGTCCTTGTTCTTCTCTCGCCAGTTTTTTGAACCACATTCAGCTGATCGCTCTCTGAGTCTTCATACACCCCCTGTACAGTACCCCCCAATTTCTAGATTGTCCTTTTAGTCTCAAACATTCATGCCATTTTAATAGTTGCACTACTTGTGTTTTCTTTTTCCTTTCTAGCTCAGGTTTTTGTATATTTGTGTGCCTCCTCATACATGACTTTTCTCCCCTCTTTTGGAGTCTGTCTCTTTGCCTGAGTTGACCACCTGCTGAGTGAATTTCTCAATGTCTATGATTAAAGTTCTGGATCTTACCTATTACTGATGTCTTGTGATTGGACTCATAAATATAATGTTTATAATTAAGGATGGAGCATATAATATCCTTTCTTGGTTACAGAATAATTTATGTGGCATTTGTGATGAAAATTGCCCGATGGTGATTAGGTCAACATCATTGATGAAGGAAGAGTTATTAAAATAGCTAAGCATAACAAGTGACGCAAGATTTCTGGCAGCTATCTATACTTCTACTCATAACCATTTGTAAGTAATTAAAAATGGAAACTATTGCAGGTTAACTCAACAAGTAACATTTACTATTAATTTCATTTCAGTTGTCCTGTCCTGGAACATTATTTCTGATATTTTCTCATCATATCTGAGCTTATGGGTGGATAAAAGGGAAGAAAAGCTTTTCTTTGTGGCTACTGTAATGATTCTAAATCAGCAGACTGTTAGTTAAAGCTTCGGGAAAGTGGCTGATATTTCTCACATGAAAAATATTACTGAATGGAGCTGAAGAAGCACGGCAGATAGAGCTTACCAGACAGTGCCAGCCTGCATGGCTGTGGATATGGTCATGGCTTTGCTGATGTCCTTGGTGAATACAGCGGCAACCAAACCATAATCTGAGTTGTTGGCTCTTTCTATCACTTCATCAATTGTTTTGAACTTCATGATCTGCTGGACTGGCCCAAAAATCTGTAGAAATATGGTAAATGGTAAGCTAACATCACACATCAAAGAAATGAGAATACACAGACTCACTATGAACTTCAAAATTATTAGTTATTCTTAGGTAAACGCATTTAATTAGGGACTTAATTTATGTATCACCATCCTTTTTGGTACCTTTTTACATTTTTTGACAGCTTTAGTGACTCTTTTTTTCTCCAGGTTAGAGAAACAGGTTATTAACAGCATCTACATTTATTCATGAACTGTTTTGCTACCTCTTCTATTGCAGCCCTTAAATCAACTCAAGATGCATTAGTAGTGCTGGAGTCTTTATCACTATACCTCTTCTCTGGCAATGCGCATGTCATCTCTGACGTTAGAGAAGACCGTAGGCTCAATGAAGAAACCTTTCAAGCCCAGAGCTTTGCCTCCACACTCCAGCTTGGCCCCTTCGGTAATGCCGATCTGGATGAACTCCAGCACACGGCTCTGATGCTCTCGGCTGATCTGTGGAGGTGGAGGACAGACTTACTCCCTTATGACAGAAAAAATGAGCAATATATGAAATTTACAGAGCAAATGATAGAAAAACCGATCACAGCTTCTGATTCTGTGCTCCTCACCTGTGGTCCCTGCTCAGTCATGGGGTCAAAGGGGCTGCCAACTATCCTCCTCTTTGCTCTCTCCACGCTCCTCCGGACGAACTCGTCATATATGGGCTCCTCCACATAGACGCGAGAGCCTGCCGTGCAACACTGGCCTGCGTTGAAAAACACACCCTGGTGGGCTTCTTCTACAGCCAGATCCACTGGGGAAATGGAGAGATTTGTGCTTGTTAATAACTAAACAAAAGTAGTATAGAATTATAACCATGAAGCTACTTATTAGGTAAAAAAAGACCTGACTGGTCTTTAAAAGTGAAACAACGCACAAATTAAATATCAATAAAGACAGAACAAATTTATCTGTTTATAAAAAGCAATGTGTGCAATGTTATTGGAGCTATCCCATGCAAATCTGACACCTGAGAGACAGGATCCCGCTGTTGTGCACAAAGGGTTAATGGACCCCTGTGATTTATGGGTCTCGGCCGAGTCGGGGTCCATTCCCTTGATTTACAGGCCCTAGTGTGCCCCTCTCACGGCTGCTGAAAGCATTTGAGACGCTCTGCAACCCCAGTTTGGTGAGACACTTGGAGTTTATATGAAACCCATCCATCCAGAGGTTTTCATAGCACTGCTAAGCCCCGAACATTTTAAGGTTCTCAGTAAGGGTGAGAGCTGTGAGTGCTTTTCTAAGAATATGACACACAGCTACAAAAAAAACCGTGATTGTGACAGACAGACATTGGGTGGGAGGGGGTCAGGTAAATGAAGTGACAAATAACAAAATAACAAAACAAAACTTACAATCAGCATCTGCAAATATTATGTTGGGATTCTTTCCTCCCAGCTCCAGCGTCACTCTCTTTAGGTTACTCTTCCCAGCTGCCTCTTGGATCAGCTTGCCGACCTAACAGAGGAAACAGATCAGAGGTTTATTCGTGGCGATGCAAGGCTCACAGCCAGATCAGTAAATCAGCTGGAACCATTAAATATCTTAAAGAGGCTGGTTAGCTCCTAACAAGGAATATACTGGTAGGCCAGCTGAAACATGAGTTCTGCAAACACACAGAAAGAATATCTGTTACAGGCTTTTGGCGACAGCGAGAGGAAAACAAAATGATGTTTCTGCCGGGAAGAGTATTTGATATGTGCCGTAGGACAGGAAGAGGCAACCACAAGGTGTGTGGGTGGTGTACTGTGATATAACACAGAGACGGGATATTCGGTATGAGTTGGGCCTGGTGTGACGATACGAAAGACGGCAAGGGATTTGTGGTGTTTTATCTCATCCTTCTATTGCCCTAATTTCCACTTTACTCCTTATCAGGAGCGATGATATCAGATGACCTAAATGAAGAATAATAAATTACGGATTGAGGAATAACATTCCTTGATAAAGATCTATTGCTCAAGAGAATCATGTGTAAAATTCATCCTGGGGGAGAACGTTTTAGTTTTATTTAGTACAAATCATTAAATCTTTGAAAATGTTTTGAATACAAGCCATGAATATTTTTTTACTTGAACCTTGTTTTTCTCTGTAATACATCATTAAATAACATCCACACTTCTTTTTGCTACATTACAGGCTATGCATAGTAAGATATTTTAGAAGCAGGCTAAGGTAAGAAGACCAAGCAATACCCTTGTACCTCCACCAATCACCAGTAAGCCAGTCAGGGAAAAGATATTTTTCTCTGGTGACTGGAGATTTAGTGAAACTTGAAGGCGATGAGGTTTTTGGAGGCACGTGACCATTAACCACATAACATTAATATATTCACTGTTTGGATGTGTAGTAAGCTTGGTGGCAATGTAGGATCGCTTGAATAAGGCATTAGTGTCATAGACCAAGAAACTAGTTTGCAAACATCAGAGAACCACTGGTCATGAGGAAAAAATTTGTATTCCCTGACTGCTTAGGAGTGGTTGGATGCTGATGGCAGTCACTGGGAGATGAGTGATAAAATCCCAGTAATGCAAGCCTACATGCTCCCTAGCAAAAATATGTATTCTACAACTAGTTAGCAAAAACCTCATTGTGATTGCTTTGGCTGTTAGCATTTTGCTGCAGTTGTAGTTTAAAAGAAAGCATTGTACTTGCATATAAACATTGTCCAGCTAGTCTCTGAGCTAATACTGAAACTGTGAAAAGTAAGACACAAACCAGAAAAAGAGATGCTTAAATTTGTGTCTTAGCATTGCAGCCAACCTTGTTAAAAAAGCTCAAATTAATTTTTCTTGTTTACAATTTTCAGTTTGTGACACACTTTTTTAAGTTTTACTAGTGCTTGGCTAGTGGTCAAAGATATTTTGAAGACAAACATGATAAAGCAAAGGCAACACACTACTTGCTTTGCTAGCAGATTGTTAGTGTTGCTGGTAGATTGCCACTAGAAGATTGCAATCACTAGGAGGTTTTTGTTGCATACTGATTAGTATGGTTTTCAGTGTGATTATTTGTCCAGGTTTGTACTCCACTTTGGTGATTGAAATTTTTGTATTTTATGGGCCTCTGCTTGTTAACTGCTCGCCTAGCGGTAGTGTTGCTAAAACTGCTAAAAGTGCGACACCAACCAGGAACAAAGACCATCAAAGTAAAAGTTGAGCACTTTTTGAAATCTTCTGGTTCCAGTGGTAAGGTACAACTTTTACTTTGAAGGTGAGTGTTCTGCCTTCCCAGTTTGCATTGCATTTTTCCCAGTTTTACTACCACTTGGAGAGCAGGTGGTAAGAGTTTTTGTTGCAGCCTCCAGCAACCACCGCCAACCACTCAGGGAATCCAAATAAGATTTCAGGTACCAAACAGGCGACATCACAGTGGCAACGCCCACTCATCATACCATCTATGAGCTTATGAGCAGGAGAAACTAGCTTGAGCTAAAGGCAACAGAACTTTGTGCTAATATGAGATTAAAGTCATGGCACATTTATTTGTTTAGGCACTTTTTCAATTCAACTCAACGTGTTTTAAATGAGACACAAAACAAACATATAATGAGGCAACTTAAAAAAAATAAACATGACATTTAAATGAATAATTAAATTGGTAAAATAATAAATACATGGTGGGATTCATCACTTTTGGACAGAGCCAGGCTGACTGTGCACCTCTGGTTACAGCCTTTAATCTAAACCTGCTGCTTTAAGACTAATAAAGGCAGTTGCAGTAATACGTACTCGACATGAAAAGATACAGGTTAAAACTGCCGGACGCTATTTGACCCCCTTGCCAATTTCGGTAAACATGATTTTAGGTTGTGAGAATGAGTCACCAGTTTTTAATCAATATTTTTCACTGTTCTGACACGTTGCAATAACTGGACTGATAACAAGCCTGGAAAATCCCATACACCACCCTCACAATCCTACACCCTAAACAAGTATTCATCTTCCTGTTACTCATACTGTGTCTTTTATAGATAAAGAAGAAGAAAAAACCCCTTAGTGTCCAAGTCCCCCCCCCCCCCCCCCCTTCTTCAAACCACCCCTAAGAAAAACATCTTCAAACATGTTAAAGACTCATTCTCTTGCTCTTTTCTTCTTCGCTCTACTTCCCATTATATACTGAAAGACTAAGATCAGAACAGCTGGGCTGCGGCTGGTACCGAAGCTGCCTAAATACAACACAAAACTTGGCTCGGCTTCATTTTTCTGATGTGTTTTGTCTGTCTTTGATCAGAAACATAAAGTGGCTGACTAAGGGGAGTTTAGCATGTGTTTATTCAAGGGTAAAGGAAACACACTGGGCTGCTAGACTCCTCCGCCACATGTGAGTCAGTGAGAGATGAGCTGAGCTCCTAAAATCCACCTGTAGCTACTCCAGCACCTTCAATCCTGTCTGAGGAGATGAGGTGCTTGCTAGGATCCCACCATTGCTACTACAGTGCAGTGACTCACTGTCTGGGCATCAGCAGTCTCTGACAGTGCTGGCTCTTTTCTCAATAATTGACTCCAGTTCACACGAAATAACAGGAAAACTAGTAAAAAAAAGAACCAAAAACAACAAGAAACCCCCCAAACTGGACCACTTATAAAGGAAATGTTCAATTGGGATGAGATGTTAAACAAAGATGTTTATAATACAAGTTAAACAAGATGCCACAGGATAGATAATTTCTAAATAGATAAATACATGATTATGGTTTAATCATAACTAGATCAATGTTTGAAATTATACAGTAACTAATATAGACCGTTAGCAGCTGCTAACAGTTTTTACCGTGGCTTATTCTAACAAAGTTTGGTGATCCTAGTGAGGTTGTGCTTGAATTTGAATGTTTACAGAAAATGTACGAAAGATTGAAGACACTGTAGACATTGAACAGACATCCTACACACACAAATAAGCAAGCTAAGAACACAAAGGATGCTGTGTCCACAATAGCGCATTTCTGTTCTGAACTTTTATTTTAGGAACTATTTGCGTTTGCCTAGAAAAGGTCAAATCATGTGACGATACATGTACGACTCAGGGAAGGACACATAGTTACTGTTATCAGCCAATCAGAAGCCTTGGAATGAATTAAGACAATGCTAAAAAAAAAAAAAACAACCCAAAAAAACCAAAACAAACTGCAGTTCCTCTAGTGGCCACTTGAGGCTGGCTTCAAAAGGGAGTGAGTCTCATTAGACTTCCATGATAAAATGGCCATGTACAGCATTACAAAGCATGTTTAGCTTGACATAAAAATGTCCCTGTGCTTTACAGATAGCCATTCAGATCAACTATAAGTAGAATGATTTATTTTTTTAATAACTGATCTACCTGCTTAACTGAGTTAGGGGTGTGGCCTTATTAATTAACAGACAGCTTTCCCAACACATTTAGCTGGAGCTGACTAGCATCTACGAGGCCTCACTTTTGTTACATCCAGCCATTAGACTGGGCCGGTATTGCCGTAGGTGAATTTTTAATTGATTATCTGACTAACATTAGGGCTTGATGTGTGGTCAAATCATCCCAGAAGTTATGTGCTTTGGTGAGTGAAGTTCTGGTGTTTTATTAGTTCACTACTTGGGTTGCTTATTCACAAGACACCACAAAAGCGGATAAATCAATAAGTTTGATTTGCCAGATTTTTATGCCAGATTCCCTTCCTGACACAACCCTCCTAGGGATTTGTGTCCCTTAATCATTTGACATGTGTTAACCAATACAGTATGAACACTACGCTTGTAAATTGCCTTAACATGCTTTGCTGATATGTGCTTCTGTGTTTTGCACTCGAGTTCATGGATAGGTGATAAATTAGCACGCCACTTGTTTATTCATATAAAGTAACTTCTTCCTTCCAAAATCCAACATGGCAACAGCCAAAATGCTAACAGAGTCCACAATACAATTTCTGAATGTGGGCACATCCATGCTTTATACAGTCTCTGATCAAGAACTACTCATGGGTGTCTGATCGTTTCTAATATCAGTGTGGTCTAGTCTCCAAAATGTAGCTAATGCAGTGTTGCTGAAAGCTGCTAGATGCTGGCTCCAAAATAAATGTGTCTCCTGCTTCAAAATGGATCCGTTTTTTCCCGCAAAAACTAGATCACATTAGTTTTTGATGATTTCAGCTGTACAATCTAATGTGTGTACCATTGGTCATTTTATAAATTACTGCTGTGTTACTAAGACTGGTAGCTAACGGAAGGCTGTAACGCCCGGCAGGAGGCGTTGATTTACAGCTGGCTGACAGCTGTTTCAGAGTTTCTATTTAAAGAGTAAACTTTTTTTTCTCCAGACGCACACTTCTACTACTCTGTTTGTATTTAAGGAGACTTTGATATGATGCAGTCATGCATTATTTTGGTAATGCTTATCTTTAACACATTGTGGTTAATGTAACTAATACCAGCATGGGCTAGCCCAAGGTCCTGGCTCCACACAGACAAACTCTGCAATGCTGTGGCCATTTTTAGGAACAATATGGTCTACAGCTGTGGTTTGAGCTTAATGCTTATGTCAGCATGGACACACACACACACACACACACACACACGCACACAAACACACAATATGATATTAACATGCTTAGTTGGGTTGGGCAATATGTAAATATTTTCCAACGGCCTGCCGTCAGTCCTACGACAGGCAACTGATGATATATTTGTTAAGGGTTGTCTGTGCAGCAAGTGCAGGGAGCAGGGCAAAAGACTCCCGACACCCTTTCAGCAAATGGAAGCATTTGTTTGTGAAAATATTTTAAAAAATCACTATTTTGGGAATATTTTGGTTTTAAAATGGAAGAAACTAAAGGTCCTGAGGGAGTGATGCCTCCGCTTTGCAGCCTATAAATGAACAGAGGTAAAGATTACAAAGGCTAATAAATGAATAATGTCATTTATGAGACTTTTCAGTACTAATCGATTGGACAGCAACCACTACCTGCAATTACTTCAGTCTGGTCCCTGTCATGACTTTCTAAAAGTTAGAACCATTGGTACGAACACCAACTGTTTCCATATCACGTAGACAATAAATTTACTGGAATTTTCAAGAGGACAGACATAAATCACACAACATAATAATATTAATTATTATTATAATAACAATGAACCCCACAAACAACTGCATAACCCCAAACCTTAGCAGATATAACTGTAACCAACAGTTCTTAATATATCTGAAGCTGAATTGTTCTCCTGCCCAGATGCTAATGTTGATTTTTAAACTGAGACATAAATGTGTGTAACAAATTCAGTTCTGCAAGTTATCCAGATATTTAAAAAAATAAACAAAAAAATCCACCATTGTTTCATAAAAAGAAAAAAACCCAGCATATCACCAAAGTCATTTAAAACTGTTTTGGGGAAATTTCAGTGTTGAAGCAACAGACTGGTCAACTCTCACAGCTGTTCCTCGAGTCCATTAGCGTCACTTAAAATCCGCCTCATCGACATCCAGGATCTTTGAAATGCAAACAACGGCGTACACTAATGATGATCTCTCCCTGTGACATTCACGTTTACATTTTACAGGAATATGTCTACTCATGTGCCACTTAATTAGGTACACTGGTTCAACTGCCCCTTGCTCATGCTGAGCATCAGAATGGGGAAGAAATGTAATTTAAGCGGCTTTGAAGGGCGTATGGTTATTGGTGCCAGGCCGGTGTGACTATTTCAGAAACTGCTGATCTACTGGGATTTTCCCACACAGCCATCTATTTTACAGAGAATAATCTGAAAGAGAGAAGATATCCAGTGAGTGGGAGTTCTCTGGGTGAAAATAAGTTCAGAGTGGAATGGCCAGAATGCCAGCGCAGAATCGCTAAAGCGCACAGCACGCAGATTGGCTTCAGCCACACCGGGTGGCACTCCTGTCGGCTAACAGCAGTTAAAAACAGGAAGGCTACAATTTGCCTGGATCTCAATCCAGTACAGCACCTTTGGGATGTGGTGGAACGGGAGATTTGCATCATGGACGTGAAGCCGACAAATCTGCAGCAACTGTGTGATGCTATCATCACATCAACAAAACCCTAAATCCCTGAGGAATGTTACCAACACCTTGTAGAACCTATGCTATGACGGATTAAGGCACCTCTGAAGGCAAAAAAGGTCCAACGAGCGAATGTCTCATTGTTCCAGTCGGTTTTGCTTTCATTGCTTTTATCTGTGACATCTGTACCTGTATGGGCTTATCAGGGACTGCTCCAATTACACATACTGTACACATGGCGCCTCCAACACAATGCAGGAGTCAAAACAAATATTACATAAGGCCGTGTTATTTGCTAAAGATAGGTGTAAATTACAGGATGGTCACATAAAAATATCACTACAACATCAGGACTACTGTAAATGGTTTTAATACAGGGGTTAGTCAACATGGAAATGACAGATGTTTATAAATGATCTGTAGAAAGGGATCTGCCGTCACTCTGGCTGTTCTCGCTGACTCCAGGAATCTGTTCAGACCACAAGGCTCAACACCTAACATGGTATGTCCTTTGTCTTCCTATTAACTGCTTCCCTGTTCTCAAGAGCTGTAAGGGTATATCCTGATGGTGAGCTAAATGAAAAGCGGTATGGAGGTGCATTAATACCTCAAAGACAGCTGAGGGAAAACAGACGAGAGGCAGTGTTTTCAGAGAGACCTGTTTGTATACTCTCGACAGCGCAAATATGTGCATGTGTGTGCGATAAAATCAGAGCCCTGTCATGAGGAGTAATGACAGGGTGCGCGGCTTATGTAAGACCCCATTTGTTTGTCATTTAAACTTCAATACAGGCACACAACATCCCCTAATTACCCAGCCTGCTCTTATGCTCTGCACATGTTGGTCACTGTGTCAACTGTGTTCAGTGACAAAAGCTAGCAGTAGGCAGATGCTGATCTGAGCAGTTCCACTAGAGAGAAAAGTACCTCGGTTGATCCTGTGAAAGCCACTTTGTCTATGCCCATGTGTGAAGCAATTGCAGCTCCTGCTGTTGGCCCGAATCCTGGCAAAATATTGATGACTCCCGGTGGAAAGCCGGCCTGTCAAAACAATATGAGAGGAAACAAGCTTTAGCGGAGATGACAGCAGAGCCAAGCAAAACCACAGGCAGTGTGGGGGAATCCGGACCCAACCCAACCTCCCTACAAGCAGAGAGCAGGGAGAACATCAAAAAGGCAACAGACAGATAGTCTCCAAGAAGAGGCGAGGCCGGAGAGGACAGGGGAAAAATAGAGAGGATGTAGACACTTAAATTTGTCCATTATTTGGCTTCAATACATTGCCATGTCAGGCTGTGTTGTTGAACTTACTCATGTGTTTATCCTTATTGTACACAGCTGCACTCACTACAAAGAGCTCTGGTTTGGAATTTACTCGAGATTTATATCAGCGTGTTTAAGATGTTCAGATTTTATTTTATTATTTTGTGGAGTTTTCGGCACTATTGCCAGGAAAAACTGAATAAAGAAAAAAGAAAGTTGACACCAGAGCATCCCTGAATTAATTTTTCTAAAGCACTTTTATGTTGACTGTCACATCCATACTTAACATATGAAACTATGTGATTATATAACATTTGTTCTTGTGATCTCTCTGAATTCATAATAAACTGATATCAAATTTAGAAATAAAAACTTAAAATAACTTTCCTTATTAGTCATTTAGCATTTTAGCTAGTGTGTGCATCATTAGGCTCTCATCACTCTTCATGCTATTGTTAAAGTGGGATTATTCAATGTGGTATGATAATGCTGTACTTATTACTGCTAAAATACTGCCTGTATTATTCTCAAAGGTTGCCATCTTAGCAGAAGGTTAGGGAGTACATATTTTAAGTCTGTATGAGGGAATGCTAATTCTAATTAGCAACCGAGCAGCAGGTGATTTTTAGCAGACCTTGACATTATGGGTGTTTTTTCTTGTCTATGTATTAATGTTTAAATATTGTTAATAATGTTCCCCGTGGAAGAATTTAGTATGAGTGGTTACATGTTAAGTTAAGCTGTAAATGTCTACAAAATGGCACAGCTAGCTTGCTAACCACTGTGAAATGCTTCAGTAGCCATTTCTGCTAAGTACATAACCTAATTATCATGAGACAGCAGTACTGTATATACTTCATATACTGTTTATATATATATATACCACATCCATACTTGCTGAAGGATGTGAGACACATTGTTAATGCTGCTCGAGTACTGATGACACAATGATGACACAGCTCCTGGCACAAAGTTTTTGTGCTGATGTTAAAGCAAAAGGAGGTTTTGCTGTTTGTAATTTGACATTCAGGGACTATTTTCCCTTAGCACTTGGTGCTGCTGCTCTATAACTTTATGTGGTCTTTGATTTCATGGCTGAGTTGCTGTTCTTAGTAAAGCCTCCCGCATTGCAGTAATTCCCCTTTCAGTTGATCGTGTAATATCTAGGAGGGTAGAAGTTTCACAAACTGACTTGTTGCATAGGTGGCATCCTATTACAGCAAAACGTTCAAATTTAGTGAGTTCTTTAGAACGACCCAGTCTTTTACAAATGTGTGTGAAGGCAGTAGATGAAAACATTGGAATTCAGAGATTAATAGGTTTGACCCAGTACTTTTGTCCATACAGTGAATATTGAATTGAGTTGAATTAGCTGTATTAATATTAATATTTGGATTTTATTTTGACTAAACTACCAGAGGTAGTAAACTAGAGACACTAGACATGTGTTTAGTTCTGCATCAGATAATTATTTTGTATTTCTGACACTTAATTATGTGACAGAGACCAACATGAAGGTTTTTAAATGCAGCGTGAAAGCTCAGCAAAAATAGATATTCACAATATTAATCTCATTATTACTGTTTCTGCAGCATTTCCCACCAGACAGATGCTAATTCTGAGCTTTTTTTTTTTTTCATTAAAATAAAGAAAGATTTTAAATGTTTCATTTTTATCATCCTTAATTAATTTTATTGTTGTATTAAGAGACTAAAATGTGTATGTTTTAGATAATTAAAAAGTTCATTTGCATAATTGAGGCAAACTAACCATTTCATTTTGGCTCTATATTGGCTGGAGATAACATAAAGGCCAAGTCCTACTTCACTGACTCTGAGATGATGCACCAAATCGATGTGACACTTCACTAAACATCTGTTTTTTATCGCCTTTTGGTTACATTAACATTGAACTGTCTAAATAAAGTGTTGGCCAAAGTCAAAGTGAACACTGTGTCCTTGGCAAAATAAAATCTATAAGTGATTCTGTTTCAGTTAGTTCAGCACTCATGCTTGAAACTGTGCGTGCAAAATGTTTGCCGTCGTCATAGTGACTCTGTCATTTACCTCCTTGATTAGAGCTGCCATGTAGAGGCAGGTGAGCGGCGTCTCCTCAGCAGGTTTCAGGACGACAGTGTTTCCACACGCGAGTGCTGGGCCCAGCTTCCATGCTGTCATCATCAGAGGGAAGTTCCACTGTGTACAACACGCACGCGCACGCACACAGAGACACACACACAAACACCGGAAAAAGACATCATGCATCTGACACACTGGGTGGTCACAAGTCAAGTTCAATAACTCATCGCTCTTAAGTCACTCACTCTCATTTTCACTCTGTCTAAACATAGTCAAGTGAGAAAATGTTCTCGGCACTTGTACAGTATTTTCTCTTCCCACAGTATTCTGAGAAAGTCGGGAAATTGCAACACATGTGCAATAGACCCGTATCACTGTTCAACACACAGGCCTGTGTTATTTCTGCTTTGCACAGGAGCCCATGGGGCTCAACACAGAACCACACGCTTTCTGCACTCTTGCACAATCAACAGTGTCTCTTTCTCCTTGATCTTTTCCTCCTTTCTCATCATTCTTCTTTCCTCAAACACACTCTGTTAAATCCCTTAGCTCATTCTTCTGCTTCTCACTTCTTGTTCCCTTTTCCTCAAAGCCACCGGCACACTGGAGGGGGTGGGGTTTGGAGTGGTTGCGGGGCATTACCGGTAAGATTTAAAAACTGTGGCTGACAGGGAATTACTGGAAAATTCAGAATGTAATTCAGTACTTTTAGACGCAGCTAACTCCATCTTTTTTATTTTTTCTTCACATTTCCCTGTCATGTTTGCATGTCACTTTTCAGAAAAGTTATACTCACAGGGACAATTTGTCCACAAACTCCAATAGGCTCATATCTGGTAAATGTCAGATACTCTCCATCTGTAGAGGAACACACATGAGCAAAGAGAGAACTGGGTTATTTATTCCTAGCTTTAACACTTTAACAAATAAGCACTTAATAGGAAATACTAAAAAATCCCTCTAAACACATGAAAAACGTCACCACCTGACTCCCCTGGTGTTGTTGACTCGACATGTTAATTTGCAAATGAATCCACATTCCTTGTTCCTTGTTGCTTTACCCTGGTGAGAGATTACGTTTCCTCCAGCAGCACAGGCATGTGTGTAACTGTTTTAGGTCATAGAGATGGGTGTTATGCTGGAAAGGTTTGCTCATTCCTCTTGCATTACTTGAGTAAAAAGGAGGTACTTGCTGAGGGTGTGCCATGCTTGTTCATTTTTCAGAAAAACAATTCATATTGAGAAATGTGTGTATAAATTTGTTACCACAGTGGTCAGCTGATGATTGCTTAATGTTGCACTTGGACTGGAAGGATCAGTGGGGGGATGACAAGTTAAACAATCACGTTGACAACAGATACAAAACTGCAGTAAGATTCCCATATTTCAACTTTTTCTTTTTTTTGTCCGTGTATTCCAGTGTGGATCTTGCAAAACTGCTATTGTTTGTGGAATGAATCTACAAACCCAGTAGGCATGACATTTTCTGGAGGAACTCGAGTATCTGAAGCCTTGTTTGAAAGAATGACGCCTGCACATGAATTATATTTCAATTTGGCACAGGTGGTGTAAATGATACCAAACTGTACTGCCAAAGGTGCTGCACATAATGACACTCCCCATTCATTTCATGCCGTCTCTGATATAAATTTAACACCACAGTATCAGCATAACAGGCAAGACAAATAGCTGCAGAGGAGCAGCTCATGGTAGCTGTGTTGCGCCTCATTCTAACAGGTGAACAAACATGATTACTTACATCATACAGGCTACAGGAATACCCTTATTTATTTACTCTGAAAGCCTACAAGTGGAATAAAGCTTAGACCAAAGCCCTGGGAAAACGCTCGCCGTGGTTGGTTTGGCAGCAGCGTACAAGAGAAGCTTTGAGAGGGACAATACAGCGGTATCAGGATGTTTTCCATGTCCTCTCAGTCTCTCTCATTCTTTTTTTTCTTCCTTTTAAAACACACAGCCAACTTTCTTCTCTTCCACCCTCAGATTCAGCTGCTTTAGAGGGGCAACACTGGCAGCTGGCTCTAATGTGTTTAGATTGATTACCAATTTGTTACCTTCACCCGCTGAATGTAAGCTTAGCTTTCTGCAAAACTCTGAACACAATGAAATAAAAAGAGTGTTTTGTTTTACTAAAAAATGTAATAAATGGTGATGTCAAATAGAGACCCCCCCCCCCCCAAAAAAAGATTACAATTTCCTGTACTTGTAAAAAGCCTTGTATTAAAATATTGCAAGAATTTATGCAATGATCCTAGTCAAAGGTCTCTAAAGTAGCTTAAAAGCAAAAAAAATTAATGTTGCACAACTTAAATCCCTATATTAATTGTGCATTCTCATGCTCCTCTTACAGGGTTCCTATATTATAACATAGTTCTCCTGACTGTCCACATGCTTTTCAGTCAGCGTAGGAAAAGATTAACGGAGGCTACAAAGATTTTTTTTATTTTATTGTTCTGAGTGTTTTAAAATCATGTTTATAGCTGCTTGTTGTATATAATAAACACCGATTTTGGTACCTATGTACAGTGGAAGCGTCATGGTATTAATACTTTTAAGGATCTCTATAAAGATGGCACTTTCTTAACTTTTTTAGACCTGTGTTCAGAAACAAATCTTCCGGCTACCAATCTATTCCGTTATTTTCAGGCACGGCATTGCACTTCTGCTCTCTTCCCGTCCAACCCTCTTCTTCCAAATGTCCAGCCTTGGGAGGAATTCTTATCCCTTAAACCCAATAAGAAGTCAATTATATCTTTAATATATAAACAACTTATGGATTTACATGTCCATTCAGTTGTTAAAATTAGGAGGGCTTGGGAGCGGGAGTTAGGAGTAATTTTTTCGGATCAGCAATGGGAGAAAGCAGTATCCAATGTCCGTTATAGTACGTCCTGTGTATTGTACAGGGTTTGCTATTCAAACTATTGCAAGTCATTAAACGTTCTACCAGCTGATTAATATCATCTCTCTCCCCCCCCCCCCTTTTTTTTTTTTGTGTGTTTTGGGTTTCTTCTTAGTTTTTGGGGTTTTTTGGGTTTTTTTGTTTTGTTTGTTTTTCTCAATTTTATATAAGCGTGGGTGTGACTGTGTGTGTGTGTGTGTGTATTATTGTATCTGTTCATGTAAGAAAAACTAACAAATATGTCAGGGGAACAGATTGTATTGTCATTTTAAACTTATGTACATTTGTCGCTCAATAAAAATATTTATTAAAAAAATAAACACCAATTTGCTGCATTTGTTATCAGGCACTGGTTGTAAATTATATAATAACTTACTAATCTAGGTCACTTTGTGTGGAACACAGTCAATATAATAATATATCCCAAATTCAATTAGCACATGTAACAATAATAAAAGTAAAGTTGATCAACAGACTTCAAAGAGCGATCGTATTGATTTTCCAGGTCAGGGAACTATTTTTTTATTTTGTTTTATTTTAATTTCATTTTCCTGACACCCCAGTAATGCACAATAACAATTAAAACCTTTTACTGATACCAAACGGGTCTCAGAATAAAACCGTGCCTGCTAAAGCTCTCAGTAGAGTTAGTGGAGAATTTAAAGTTACTTTCAGCTGCTCACTTCTCACAACAAACAGCTAACTATTGTCTAAGAGGTTTGACACATTAAATCTGAATGACAGACTGTGTAAAAAATGTGCACAGTGTAACATCAACAATTGTTTGAGGAATTCTGTATTGAAACTTCAAGCTGATGCAAAGAGCGACGTGTTGCATTCATATTGAATTGATTTATCAACTACAGGTTGCCACGCCCTAAGGCATATCTTTCATTATCATAGATTTTCTCTAAATGGGAACTAAAAATGACAAAATAAACATCATGTTGCAATCTTTAAGCGTTTAACTGGTTTATTAATCAAGGAAAGTGTTTACTGAGGTCAAAGAGCAGATCAGAAAGAAAGTGATCTTTCTCATACACTTCTATACAGTCAGTCTTCTTTTTGCAACCAGAGGAGTCGCCCCCTGCTGGCCATTAGAAGAAAGAAGTAGATTTAAAGATCTTCCACACATGCTTCAGTTTTTAAATCCTGACTAATCATATATGTTAAGTTTGCAATTTCAGTTGAGTGTTGTTGCGTTTTTTGTTTGTTTTTTGGTACCAAAAAGTCAGAGGAACAAACACAAAAACACAAACCTGGCTCTTTCTTTAATACCATCTGACTAATCCTTTCTTTAACTGCTAGTACCCTTCATCTCTCTCAGTCCAAATGGCTCTTACCCATTGGAATGGAAGTACCATGGATCTTGTCGGCATATCCAGCAAAGTATCTCAGTGTCTTTATGGTTCCTTGGAGGTCCACAAACAGAGTGGGCAGGAAAGGCTTTCCACTGTCCAGTGACTCAATAGTCTGAAGAGAGACGAGGGACAAATATGTGATATAACCTTTTGATCTTCACATATTTCCATACTGTTTTCTATCTTTTACACGCACCCATGGGTGAAATGTGACACTAAGATAACACTTAACTACAAATACGGCAGTAATATGCTCGCTTTAGGACATTTAAGATAAGATAAGATAAGATAAGATAAGATAAGATAAGATAAGATAAGATAGAACTTTATTAATCCCTCGGGTGGGTTCCTCTGGGAAATTCGATTTCCAAAAAAGCACAGCACCGACAGAAGTTACAGAGTTACAGAATATTATATATATATACACACACACACACACACACACACACACACACACACACACACACACACACACACACACACACACACACATATATAAATACAGAGACAATATAAATAAAATATACGAAGGGGATAAATAGAATTTGCATGTATTTGTACTATCAAGCACAAAAGCAACTGTAGATCCTTCTTTCCAAAAGGCATAAAATGCATTTAATAACATGTGAGGAAAAATAAGAGAACATTCCCAGTATTTGTCCACTTACTGCTAGGTAGACACTGTCCCTCTCCACCAGGTCAGCCAGTTTGGACAGCAGTCGACCCCTCTCTGAAGCATCCATCCTTCGCCACACAGAGCCCAAAGAAAAGGCCAGGCGAGCTGCCTGCACGGCTTTATCAATGTCAGCCTACAGGGGAAAAAAAACATGTCACTTCATGATCTGTCTCTGCATTTTAGCAGGCCTACATCTGACATAGAAGTGTATATGCTGAATGCTGAAGATGATTTGTCTCATATTGTGCTTTTGCTTTTCTTTAATATTTCAGATCCAGCTATTTCACTCATGTATGACGGCTAAAGACTAGACTCCAGGCCAACACTATTGCTATACCTGTTTAAGCATGCAACGCATGTACCAAAGGATAGCGTCCTTACTGCAGGAGCCAGAGTTGGAGTTCATTACAGACCATTTCCTGCATGTTTTCACTCTCTCCCCACTTTCCTACTCTCTGCACTGCCCTATCCAATAAAAAGATGGTTAACCTTTTACAGGGCACTCACTAAGATACACAGAAAGTCTCAACTTTAACCCTAAAGTGTGACTTTTTTAAATCTTTGCGATGCAAATGAAGTGATATGTTTCCTGATTATGGGTAACCCCCCCCCCCCCCCCCCCCCCCCACCTTTCATTGTTAGACTCTCCAGCGCTGAAACCTAAGTACAGAGAAATTCATTATTCTTTTTAGTGTACTACATGTATTTAAGGTAGCTCCATTATGCTTTTCAAATATATATACTGTTACATGCTCACTTTAAACATGGCTTAAGTTTCAGAAAATTAGGTCATCATGTATAAAAGTAATCCCTGTGAGCCAGAAACTCCAGACCTCACTGCATGCTCAGTTTACACCAGCTTTTTTTTTTTTTTTAACTCTTGGCTCTGTGTGATGAGAAAGAGAAAGAGAGGGCATCCTAACGTTTTCATCTCAAAGTACTGTACTGTGAGTACAGAGGCCACGCTGGCAGCTGTTCAAACCCGCTGTTTGTGAGAGACAGCCAATCAAAAGAAAACTGGCTTTAAGTGGGAGGGGCTAAACTGATGAACTAAGGGAATGGAGCAAGGCCAAGTATATGATTAATAAAGATAACACTGAACTATGAATAATTTAAAGCTACTCTTTTAAAGCCCAAGAATAAAAATATGGAGCAAATGAATTAAGAAAAACTTTAAGAATAATTTGTTATTTCTAGCTGCATTTATCTCTTCTGTGTTTGCACATCATGTGAATGTATCTGCTGAACATCAAGGGTCTTGTTGAGGTTTTACTTTCTGCTCATGTTGCTTTCTGTCCTTTGGGATCATCTGCCCCACCCCATGAGGTTCACTTGGGTTACCCTCCCACCTGTGTGTGTGTGTGTGTGTGTGTGTGTGTGTGTGTGTGTGTGTGTGTGTGTGTGTGTGTGTGTGTAGTTCTGCCTTTATCTTTTCTGTCTTTTTTATCTTTTTTTATCTTGTATATTGTCTAACATCCACTAAACGCTTGCTTTTGTTGTTTAAGCCTGCACGCTAGTCCAACATGAACAAGTTAAAAATTAGTTTTACCAATAAAAACTTCTACATCCATCAACAGTAATGACTTTAACCATTTACTTGGTTTAACTATACTTATGTAATGTAATACTTATAATAATACTCCACCATAAAACATTGTATAACATTTACCTTGTCTGCTTCCTGGACTTCACAGATCTGCTCTCCAGTAGCCGGGTTGTAGACAGGGAAGACCTTTCCACTAACAGAGTCCTGCCATTCATTGTTGATGAAGATCTGCAAAAAAAGAAGAAGATAATTTGGGCATTTTAGTAAGAGATATAACCCATTTTAAATTCATTAAATAGGCAAAATTATTATTGGAATGTATCCTTTTCACACGTAGCACTGAAAGCCTGAAAAGGCAGTTTCCAAACATGCTAAGCATGAGCGTGCAACAATGGCTGCTCTTTTTTTTTATTTAAAAATATTTATATTATATTAAGTAATGCGTTCATTTCACCATTTTGCTGCAGCTATGTGTTTGTGGACTGCGAAAGAAAAACAGCTCTCACGCAGCGACACGTCCAGGGAGAATCTCTGGAAATCTGGACACAGATTCCTGTCTGTTCAGCATTGCTCTCTAGGGAGTGCTCCACCATCCAGACAAAGGGGGTGGGTGGATGTGGGGGTACAGATAAATCCCAATCACACACTCGACCCCCACCCACCTACACAATCCGCCCCCCCACCCCCCAAGCACACAGACACACGTTTCACAACATCGCTGCTCGTTTACGAGATCATAAAACACGTGCTGCACTTGGTTTCTGTGATGCGTTAAAGCAAGTCTTCCGTTAAACAGCAAGTCCTTGGATTCCAACACGAGACATATGCAACATCTTTGCCGAGCAAAAAGAAAAATAAATGTTTACACAACTCCAAAACTGAGAGTTATGACACAGAAGTACATGTATGTGTCATATGTAATTTTAAACGTACCTCCAGCATATTAGGTCAGCGACAAAAACCTCCTTCCCCGCTGACATGTTTGGATTCATTAGGCTGACTTACTCACACTGTTTTTAATGGCTGTCAGTCTGCCTGATAGATAGAGTGCAAGGAGAACATCTGCTGGCACAAATCCCTCTGTGTATATATTCGCTCTTACCCTCCTTCTACTTTAGAGGAGTTCTGATGTACTGAGAGCAAACCTGAGAGCAGGGTTCAAGTATCCCACTGGCTGTAGCCTCCCTAAACTCTCCAACATGTTTACCTCCATAAACGCCAGGCTTTAAGTACTATTTAATTGGCTGTAAAGTGTTAGCTGTGTTTACTTTCGGGCTGGTATAAAATGCCGAAGTTCCTGAAAACCGTTGGAGTCACAGTAAAAACACATCACTCTGCCCCCCTCCCTCCCTCAATCCCTCCTCCGTATCATTCCCACGGCTCACTGGCTCATAATGTGGACTCTGCATCTGATTACCTCGCATTCACGTGTTTAAGGTGTTCAGTATCTCCATGTACCACTTCACAAGGCAAAAAAATACAGTACACGATCATTTTCCTATCATTCCTTTGCACTGCTTACCCCCAAACCGTCCCCCACACAAAGGCCTGAGTAACTTCTCCCTCTACCAGCCTGGTATTCTCAGGCGCCTACCATCAGAGGCCACCTTTAATCTGCTGCTCATTAAGAGCACTTCATAAAATTGTCAGTAACAATAAGGAGCAGAGGGCCAGCTACAAAAACAAAAAGTCCTGTAGAGCACTGAATTAGTTTTTAAATTTATAGGGGCCACTGAAGTGGGGCGCCCTAAATCAGAGGAGCCCCCTGACAGCCTCAACAGTCCGAGCAAGAATGCAGACCATGGGTAGCTTTATGCATGGCGTAACCCCTCTCACAAGATGCTGCTAAAGGAGAACGGATGAAGCACGACAACAGTGGAGCAGGCCCCACCTAAATCACAGCCAGAAAAGGACAACTGTCAGACGCCGTTTGGCTCAGCCCTCTCGCTGGGCTCGGACTGGTGTTAGACTTTTGTCTCGTTCCATTGAGAGACTTGATTAAGATGACAGGCTGGAGTCGTAAATCAACTCTCAAGGTTTCTTAAAATTGCTTTTAGGATCATTTGGACGAGGGGCAAAGAACGCAAGGATGAAAAAGCAAGTGCAAGGGTTCACATTTTCAAATGACTAATTGTGTTTTCTTTCCCATTCCCTGCGGGGTCGTTACTATCACTTCACATGATAGGTTCATGTTTATGAAAGTCTGTGCTGCCATTCAGGCCCTAAAATCCCAAAAGTGCACGCAAGATGAAAGAAAATAATTAATATGGATACAAATAATCCCAGGTTTTATTTACTCTATATTTCATTTTAAACTAGAGGTATGAAAAACTCTTTAAAGATCTAGTTCTGCAGCTTTTTATACAAATGGGAGAGAGGATTAAAACTGAGTCCAATATATGTTGCTTGAATAATAACGAGGAGGCCTGATGTGGATGAGTAAGCCTATAGGTCAGGGCTTTCTGCATGGGTCACAGAGCAGCTGCAAACATTTAGCAAATCTCTTGCTTTTCTATAAAAATCGCCGGTCCCATCATCCGGTACGAGCCTGCGAGGGATGGGGATCACAAAAAGATGAGGCACAATATAAACAACTACAATTTAAGATTGTATTTTTTTCAATTCAGCTTTAATTTTCTGTAATTACAAAAAACAACAACAAATAAATTAACGTTAAAATCAGGATTTGTTCATGTTACACAAAGTTTAAAATGTAAACGATACCGACTTTTCCTTTTTTTCCTTCTTTTTTTTCCACGTTAATAAAAACTTTGTGCGGTATTTGTGTCGATTCATTTTTTCGGAGTGAACTGTAACGGGAAGTATGAAATGCCAAAATACTTCATGCAGCCAACAAAACATCTGTTTGGCTCTTTGCTTCTTCTCACAGCTCACATGCTGAAAGAATATGTAAGGCTACTCGTTTCTCGTCGGTTGGACAGAGGGGGCGCGGGGGTTTAGGGGCGTCTGTGTGTGTGTGCGCGCGCGTGTGTGTGTGAAGGTTTACATACGTGTGTGTTTACACACAACACGCCAAGATTCCACAGCCAGATGAATCCTACGGGCACCTGCAACACTCGTCTGCGCAGGAAGTTTCATATCCTCCCCTATCACAGGACCTCTATTTCCTTTCTGGTTTTGGATGGCGTTCAAAACTCTTATAATTACTACTGTTACAAGTGAGTGGAGAGCATGTGAAAGTGGAGACCAGCTGGTATTTTCTTTTTTTCTTTTTTTTTCTCCTACTCCTCTCCACATGTCTGACACCGTGGAGCCTTCATGTTTTTCATTCACACACCCAGAGACAATGCCACCCTGCCCTCTCGGGTTTGGCGAGGGCGGCCTCATTGTCACTGCCTGGCAAACGCCTTTGTCTTGTCAATTTGAGTAGGCAACTGATAAAGGCTGTTTGTCCTGACAACAACGTTAAGCAAGAAACAAGCTTAACACAACGCACACCTTTCTAATAACATCCCCAGAAGTGATGCTGGTGCCAGTGTGACAACGTTTCTGGGCAGATTTATTCGGCCGGCAATGAATCCCAACACTAACGCTCAATTTTTATCAGACTCAATATGAATATTATTTACTGCAAAACCTAGAAGAGCTTAATCTGCAGTCCTAATGAAAGACAGAGCAAAATAAAACAAAGAAAAAAAACCTCGAGACCATGTGCGGCTTAATTTCCATGAATCAACAATAAAACTGACCTCTCCTCTCACTCGTGGTGTTTTTTCTACCATTTGAGGTTTGATGGGTTTCCTGTGTACTTAACCACTCTTTATATTTCAGGTCAAGGGAGGTTTTAAAGAACGTTTTAACATAGTTTCACTCATGGGATCACTGGACAAGGAGGAAGTAATTTATAAAGAAATGTCATGCTTTTTTTCCACGGACAAATAAACATCTAGAAAAGCGGTCTCTGCTGTGTCGTGTTGTGCTCGCCGGCGAAAAAGAGCCCATTCCAACAGATTTATGAAGCCAAGTGTTTTTCATAATGACACCGTAAGGATTTACACGTTTTCTTGTCAGGAGGGCCGCAGACTGAAGGTATGGGAAGTTAACAGGGTAACCTTGCTGTCACTGCTCTTCCTTAAAAAGTGATTAAGAGACAGGGGACATGATGTTGACGTGTCTGCTAAGATGATAATTTACACTCGCTGCACAAGCAGGCATTTCACACCAATGGACACATTAATGGCGGTGCACACTTACCCTGTCACAATCAAAGAGATGTGTTTTAGAGAGTACGCAGCCATGTGTGTGCGAACGAGGAGATTGTGAAAGCAAAGGCACAGAAAGGAGGGAGGGGATCTTGCTGTGCTCGTTGTGATAAATCATTTAGTTGCACAGTATCCACTAACTTTGCCTCTGTTTGATCTTGATCGCGGTAAGATGGTGGTTTTGAAGTGAAAAACTCCAGAACTGCAGGTCAGACTCTGGCAAGGCAGGGCCACTAACCCACACAGTGAGGCAGGGTCATAATTTACACCCCGGTGGACAGCACCTAGCATCGGGGAGCCCCAAGCCTCCATCTGTACTATCTCAATCAGTGACAGATTGATGGAGTCTCTTATTCATCCACACTGAGTGGATGTCTGTGCATAGACTGCTTTACAAATTCATGGGTCTTCATCAGAGGGGCTCTGCACAGGTTCCTATGGTGAAAGTGCACTAATGCCACCACGAGTAAAGCAACAATGAAAATTTATAACTTGATTAGATTAAGAGATCTGTAACTCAGACGGTGAACAAGGCCACTGAATCTGGTCCTTGTCAATTCTTCAGATGCGTTCTCACTTTATTTGTGCTATGAACACAAATACAAAAGTGCATTTTTATCAGAAGCTTAATATTAACATTTGTGGAGCATTCTTGTAGTTTCTAGTCTCTAATAAAGTCTCTATAATATCAGAAAGACAAGACATGTGCAAACGTTTAAGAATAACTAAATAAAAATGTCGTAAAATACCTCTAAATCCTCTCTTCTCACCACATGTAAAAACATTTTATAGACTCTTCATCCACAGCAGAAGAAACAAAGCTGGGCCTTTCTTGTTAAATTTGTCCCACCGAGTGTCTGTTTTAACAAGTCATTACCACTCAACAGTGTGAAAAACCACAACAAAGAGCAGGGATACTTTCTCCTTAATTATTTATCAGTCTTTCTCCTCTCCACTTCTGGCACAAGTGGAAAATGTCAATAAATAGCTATCATCGTCCTCTTATTTATGGCTTCCGTTGTGGTAATATCAGGCTTTAAACTCTTTCTGTCTTGTAACCCAGCTGTTGGATCCTTTTAATAATAGAAATGTGGGGGTAGAGGATGGGAGGGGGTATGCTTTCTTTTCAAGGTTTTAGAGTATTTATTAAAACTACAAAGTCTCCTGAAGGTATTAAAAAACTATAAATGCCACTTTAATATGATTTGCATCCAAGCAGGAAGATATCTTGATACGATCACACAATTTCACTGTGAGTGGTTTGTTACTTGGTGAAAAGGACAAGGGGCAAACCTTGGCTGAACTATCCCTTTTGTTTTAATCAAATGCTTCCCTGTTATAGATCTGTTGAAGCACGATAATGGATCAGCATATCTCTGCTTCCGGAGTCATCTGATCTTTGCATTGCAAAGCAAAGAAAAGTCACTGCGATCAAAGTTTGATTAAAGTTTTTGAATTCTCATTAAGTTGGAAAAAGTTTCAGATGCCTTTATGTTGCAGAAAATGTGTTTAAAAATCATATTTGAGGGAAAAGGACTGCATCAGTGAACAATGTGGGCTGATTCCTTTGCAGTCAGCAGGGAGGAGAACAGGAACAGGGTGTGAGGAGAGTCCACGCCAGGGGTGCCCATAAATCAGGGCCCTTCTGCCCCCTATGTCCACCAAACCATCAGGGACTGGATGATCCAAATTCCTGGGGGTTAATTCACCAAGTCGCTTCCTAAATTTCCTCCTGTACACTGTTGTTTCCACTCCTTTAACTAACATTCTGCACTGAGAGGGAATGAAAAGCTTTTAGCAGGACAACACACACCATTGTCTTTACAGGGCAGCAGTAGTGTGCCCTTTGCACTTAAAACACTGAGGTATGTGTTAACGCAGAGCAATTATAAAAGCAAATGAACTTCCACCACATTATCATCAGCCTGTCCTCTGCACGAGATGCCCTTTAATCTTACAATCATAAAAACACTTGTTCTGCAGCTAAAAGACTGTTTTAGTAGCGACAAAGTGCAGCAAGACACAATCAGGCTGCTCAGACTGATGATCAAACCTCTGCTACTGATACTGTGAATTTACCTAAAAGTGCAGCAACATAAGCATGAATAAAAAATAAAACTGAAAGAATGAAGATAATCTAGACATCAAACCAAATCAAAACAACTCATATCATGCCAGTTTTTCATGTGACTCATCACTTATGACTCACTTTCAAATCCCAGAGGCTTAAAGTGACATCATCCGATTAATTAATGTTTTTTTGTTTTGTTTTTTTAAGAGACATCTATTTATTCAAGCAGGATTAAGCAATTCACCATATATATATATATATATATATATATATATATATATATATATATATATATATATATATATATATATATATATATATATATCTTTAAAAAGAAAGAAAAGAAAAAGGAAAGAACAATAGAAAATATATTTTAAATAAATTTTAATTCTAAACTATTTCCTCACTAAATATGTTGTTCTTAGATAAAAGAAACGGAAACATTTGACCTGAGTGTGCTGCCATCACTCATGTCATTAATAGAAAAATGCTTAAAGATCAGGTAGAAACTATTTTGGTTGCGGTTTTTTTTTTCTTTTTAGCTGATGCCTAATATGATCCTGGGCCGTAATAATAACAGTAAATCGACTCAGTGAATATGACGAGAACACATAGGAAGGAAAATAAAAATAGACTAAATAAAAACCAGTGGTTCAATACATGGTTCAAGTCTCCCAGTATCATTATTTTATACCCCTTTAAAGTATATTTTATAAATTGTTTTCCCACGCTGTAACCTGGAATGAGGTTGGCCTGTGATATTAGGGATAATGTATTCCAGATGGAATAAATATAAAAACTACATTAAAACGGCGGAAAAAATTGGCCACGTGACTCAGTGTTGTAAAAGTTTAGCATGTGGTGCACTTCTTAAAACACGGTCAAACTATGACACGCCCTTTGTTAATACGTTGTTGGCGTCTACTTAAAATCATAGCCGTTGTGCACCATGCGCACTTTTAACTACAAGCAAAACCAGGCCAATTAACCATGTTTAATTTTTTTTAAGAACAAAAAGGCTGAACTGTGTTAGGAAACCAGTTGTGTTTCAAAACGCACGAAGCGATGGGCCTATCTAGAGAACACAACAATCTAAAAATATTAATAAAACGTGTTTTATCAGCCACACGCTCGTCACCGCTTCAGTGAGTCGCGCACGGATTGTTTAAGATTTAATGATCATCTCTGAGCGCGTGCGAGCGGAAAAACAATCTAATTAAAAGTTGCAGCGCGCCAGGTTTAAAGCTCTAAAGTTCTGCTGGATCATTTTTCATCACCTCTAGTCTGCTTTCAGCCACACGCTCTGACACTGAAGCTCCAGCTGCTGACTCACAAACTCGCTTTACTTCTAAAGATTTCCAAGTTTAGGTTTAAGATCTGCGCGTACAGGCTGTGAGTCGTTACGCGTAAAATAAACTCTGCTCGGTCGGCGGCGGTTTGTGGAGAGACACAGACCTTGGTATACTTGATCTCCGGGTTGGGCACCGGTGAGGGCATCAGCTGGAGCGATGCCATGAGAGCAGCGGGGTCGCTCTTCACCTCTCCCGGGATCTCGATCTTACTGGAAGTCATCGCGGCCGTCTCTGCGCTCGTCTTGCCTGCCTGCGCCTCTCTGGGTTTTTTCAGCACAGTTCTGATTGAGATTTTGGACTCCTTCCTGGGTTTATAGCCAGGTGTCAGCAGCGGTTCATTTTCATTGGGTAAAGAAAAGGGCTGTCCTTTTGAAAAATAAATTCAAGCATTTACATAAAGCCATACGTGTTAAGGAGGAGGAACACATCCACCCCACCCACCTCACACTCCCGGTGCACTCAGTTTCCAGTGTTCTCACTCACCAACAGCTGACGCTTTTCTACACTAATTCATCCTGTTACATGTACAAATAGACCACGCTCATACTCGAGAAAGTCTGAAATGGATTGTTATGATAGTCACAAGTGTAGTATTACTCAATGGTAATAACAATTCAGCATGTAAAAGCTATGCCAAGTTTATATAGTTAATATAAATGGGCCCTTCAGGGAAACAGAGAGTTACTAAAGCGTAATAGCCAACATATTTGTTGGGTAAACCAGTCTCGCAACAGGGTCCATTAGTTTCTGGAGCTTATCGCTTGCTCCTTCGCCGCAAACGGAGTTTGCCCTGTTGTCTTGCAGTTGTAAATGTGCAAATATCGGTCTTTCTGAGCCCTTTAAGCGCCTTGCTTCGGCTCAGATTAAAGGTTAACTCTGTCTCTCGGATCCCACAGTCAACAAAACAACCCCTCATACATAAAGCACACCATAACCTCACACTTACACCGTCATTAACCTTTTCCTAAGTGACATTAAAGTGTCGCACCACCTTTCGCCTCACAGTCACCATGTAGTCCTATTTGCCTAACACAACCTCCCCACGGCCTGAGATGTCATGCAAATGCGCACTGGAGCAATTGTTCCTGCGTGCGGGGTATTGTTGGCACAGATTTGTCCTGTAGGTGATAATTCCTTCCAGCGCCTCCTTCAAAACCGGCCAATATACATCCTCCAATTAGCCGAAAGAGGCCCTATCTGGGAAAACTAAAGGATTTAAAGAAAATCCACGCGTATTAACACATCCACAACAAATAGACCGTCATACTTAAATGTGACGTCACTCACTCAGCAGTTTGTGGGTGAATGAGGTGCTTATTTACGATTATCTGCTCATTAAGTTTGGCGGAAATGTGAAGAAACGGCGTGGGGGGAGAAAGTGTATCTAGCAGGGCTTACTGAAGAGGCGTGAATTTCAGATTTCATAACGCGGGCCTCTTGACAGCACAAAGGAGTTTGAGACAGATGTAGGTCCATAATTTGCAAATCCCCGCAGGATGCTTTTTCTCCATCAGCACATCACTCTTTTTCTCACAGCATGGGCGACACTCTCCAAGTGTCTGTTTCACATCAAAGAGGACGGCTCCGAAACTGTGACATTGATTAATGGAGTCAAAACATCCCATTCTCAGCCTGTCGTCTCACCTTTTCACAGAGCGCAGTGAACGGAAGATAAGGCATACCGGGGAGACGGTGTGACAAACGTGTAGCCGCCACTTCAACACTTCAAATGTTTTCATGGAGCTCCCTCTGTTGGACGGAGAGAGCCCAGGACTCTGCAGGGTCACACACGTTTACATGAGTCTGAATAATTGGAGAGAGCGACTCGATAAGCTGAAGTGATGGGAACACGAAACGATAACAAATGGAGGCATGACCGAAAGCCCAGGATGAGTGCAAGGAGCGCAAACCCTCCTGAAGGAAGGCTGAAAGAAGGTGAGTGGGAAAGCATTTCAGAGAGAAAACAGAGGTGAGTGTCCCCCGAAATGAACCAGCATCGCTCCCAGTTGCCCCCCAAACGAATTACAGAGAGTAAATACGCGACTAATGGATGGTGGTGAAGACCTCTGAAAGTTACGAAATATTTTATTCACAAAATCAACCAAATTTTTTATGGACTCAATTTTTTCCTATAAGTGAGATTAAAAATGTAAAAAAAAAACAAAAAACAAGCGTAATAATACTGATGGAAAGACGCATTAAATCAAGAAACGAGGCTGAAGATAATCTGTTCAACCCTTAGCCGAGGTTAACCTCTTATACTCGGTAGATTAAACATATTTTTTAATATTTTAATTTTTAAACTATTCTCAGTTTTATTTGGTTATTTGATGGCGCACACATTTGTAAATATCTTAACTCTAACTCCCCATGTGCACTAGTTCGTCTACTTTGCATAAATAATTTGATTTTATGGTTTAAACCGAGACAAAGCTGCTTGTTATTTAAAGGTTTAACATATGTTGATGTAAGGCGGCTGCTCGAGCACCAAATAGAGAAGCCTGTAATTCCTATCACGTTCTGTTAAAATACACACACATAATGTTTTTTAAATGTAACTTCAGACCCGAAAGTCTTTCAAAAAAAATAAAATAAATAAAACTAGTCTGTTTGGGCTTTTAAAAAATCCTCTAAACGCCCAATAGAAAAATCCGTTTTATAGGGTTATATTTAAATGTACTTATAAGTAAATCCCTCAGCTAGAGCTCATTAAAATAAGAGATTTTTTTAGAACTGTTGCACCTTTGAAATTGTATGGGTGTAAAGTAAAATATGTGTGCTTTTAGGTCACATTTCCCATGGAACTTAAGTATAAAATGTTATGTTATTTGAGGAGCATATTTAGCATTTTTTGCCTTTTGTATATTTCAAATTAAAACTTTAAAGTTCTCTTCACATAAGATCAGTTGCTTAGTACCGTCTATACATGCAGTAGAAATCTTTATTTAAGCTGCAAAATGCCGTAACTGGCTCAGACTCTTTGTGCCAAAATTCATAATTTGCGTCACTGAATGTGCTACAAGTGACTTATGATAATTTCTGAAAAGTGGCCCGACATGTTTTCACTGACACTGGATGTGCTGTGGTTCTAAATCTCTAAGAGGAAAGATAACTGGCCGCTGTTGTGTGTTTAATTCCGATGCTGAGCACATGGTTCAACCTATAACTTGTAAAGCAAAAGAGCGCTAACACGTGAGGGGAAATCAACTGCCCTGCGATGATCACGTAACACATACAATATTGAGCAAAAACAAGGGGAAAATATAAAGAACAAATACATTTGTACCCAGCACTGAACAAAACACACAGACCGTCAGTGCCCAAAAACGTGTGGTAGAAAGAAAGCATTGGCCTACGTGTGCATATAGCAACAAAATGTTGCTGGGAATCTCATCATGTCGCTCCTTTTCCCAGAAATTCTTGCACTTATTGCATCCCTTTGCAGCGTAACTTGGGAATAACTGGCTTGCATGTTGCAACCATCGTCTGCACGCCCGTGCATCGTTGTGCCTGACCTCCTCTCGCCGTGGCTAAATTTGTTTTACAATCCACATTCTCGTGTGACTTACACCTGCAGGATCGACAGATTTCGGCCGTCGTGGTGACTTGCACAATAAATAACCCCAGCATATTTTGTGCTGTAAAACTAGCCCATTACAATTTAGTAACCGTTCAGGTGGTAGGCAGGTGATGTCACATTGGCTTAGCTGTGTTAAAAAATGTGCGCTGGTGCTCTTGGTGTTGTGCACAGGAAGCATTTCATTTTTTGTTTTTACAACTTCAAGTGAGATTTGAAAATTCAGTGAAAGCAGCTGAAAAAAAAACCCTGTTGAAGTAGAAGTAGACCTCTTGTGGTCACCAAGGGAAACGGATTGAGAAAGCTTAACATCGCTGTCAGCCTGCGCGGTCCGAGCGCACCGAGTGGGAGGCGACAACCTACACCGCCAGTGTTTCACGGAGACTCCATCAGAGCTGTTAGCTGTTTGTTGTGTCACAAGGAAGACATCAAGAAGGAAGCCGCAGGGGAAAATGGAAAACGAATACAGGAGGAAGATGAAGGAGAAACTTGGCCTGAGGCGAGACATCTTTAAGGAGTTCCTGGCGGAGTTTCTGGGGATATTTTTCCTGATAGTGAGTACCTCCCTCTGCACCTGTCATCCAGCTTAAATAGACGCTTTAAAGCTGCGAGCCAGCAGCCTATGATAATAAGGTGTCAAACTGGGTCTCCAGGGACTGTAACTGCTGTCTGTCATGAGTCTATTAACAGACTATATATCTTGAAAATATCTTTGTCTTTCATGTGCTCAGCTTTGATTTGCTGCTGACAGACTGTAAAAATCACAACAAAATGTTTCTGATTTAGGGAATGTTTCTCTTCAGGCAAGCAAAGGCATCGCTCTACAAATTTGAAAATTTGCAAATATGTTATTTCATCATAATTCTTATGTCACATGGGGGGGGGCTGAACATGGACTTAAATTATAGCAGGAATAGGAAGTGTGTTTATTTCCCACCCTGGTGTTTTCATTCATTCAAGCGGTGGCCTGCTTTACAGTTATGTTCCTCTATCCACCTGTCCACCCCGACCTCCAAAGCCTGTGACACACCATCAACAGTTTCCTTTTTTATTTGCCTTTAAATCACCCACACCCTTTACCTAATTAAGTGGGGGACTCATTACTGTTTCCAGCTACAAATTGTACTAATTGCTGCAGATGGTGGTCAAAGGGGGCTAGTGTTAATGGTGGGTATAATTGGACCAATTAAATTAAACACAGTGAGCCTCTCTGCCTCTGCTGTTTACGTTTCTGTTCTTGTTTGTGTTCCAGCTCTTTGGATGTGGTTCGGTGGCCCAGATGGTCCTGAGCAGAGCAGGTCTCGGTGACATATTGAGCGTCCACATTGGTTTCACTCTTGGAGTCATGATGGCCGTCTATATTGCAGGGGGAGTGTCAGGTAAAAGTTCCCCTCGCGTTAATTATGTCGCCCCTTTTTTTAAGCAACTAACAATTTGAATATCAGATTGTTAGCAGATGAATCGATTGTTTTGGTCACTCAAATGTTAAAAACAGCCAAAATACTGAGTTTAAAAGTAACAAAAGTAACAAAGGAAAGGACACATTCCCACAATACAGACACATAATTGTGTAATAACTATGTGTTTAGGGTCTACCTGCAGGCACATGATAAAAATGCTAGTTTCAATTTGTTGTCACATTGTTTTCCCTCACTAATTCAGTTGTTTTCTTATATAAAATACTTAACGTTAATTAATAATTCACCCTGGAAAACAAAACTAGGCTGGTAATGAAGGTCACTCTGCTCCAGATGACTTTTCTCTGTGTTTAAATGATAACACACAGGTCTTAATGTAAAGTTTATATTTTTATGATCCTTGTGACACTAAATTACTGCCATTATTTAATTATCCTCTCTAATGGGCTACATTTCTGTTTAATAGTAGTCTGAATGGTCTAAGTCTGGAAATTTTGCACCAATGGGACTTTATCGGGTGCATTCCTTGAGGATTAAGCAGACCCTGCTCGGCTTTGCCAGCAATGACAGGGATAGAAGGGGATAGTTGTTAAATGTCACGGTGCTTCTCACAGGCTGTCTGAGCCAAAGTGAGCGTCCATTAATCAGTGATTACAGTATCCAGTGTGTCAAGGGTTGCATTGTGCAGACTCCATGAGATGTATGGACATTTCATCAGTATTTGAAGGGGAAAAAGCTTCAAGGCTGAAATAAGAGATTATATAAATGCTGTGGCATCTGAAGGCTTAGTCACCGCTGAAAAGAAAAGTTTAATGTATCTGAAGTAAGGGGAAGCGGCAAGTTCAGTGGTAACATGAGCTTACCAGCACCTTTGTTTAAAAGTGAATATTTGCTGTTTCATGAGGGTTACGTGTGCAATTCTTTGCAGGCTTCAGAGTTTGTTTTTGGCTTTGGAGAAGACAGAGTTTCATAAATAAAATTTGGGTTTTTAAAAACAAAAAACAAACAAACATAGTATAATAAGTGAATTCATTTTTAAAAAATTATTATTATTTTTTAAGAATCAAAGACTGAAATATCCAATTTACGCTAAATCAAGGAAGCCAAACATACGGCCTGGGGGCCAGAATCGGCCCAGCAAAGACTCCAATCTGGCCCGAACCAAAGCAATTTATGGTTAAACAATCAAATGATTAAAAAGTACATGTTTTTTCACCATCTGCCATAAAAACTGATTTTTTGTTTGCTTGGTTTTACTTTACAGTGACTTCACAGTTACAAAAGCAAACAAAACATTGAAATTTTCAGTGAATTAAAAACTTTATATTTCATAATTACAGGACAGTCTGAGTAATGAACAACCAGAAGTTTGTCTGTAATTTCACACACTTATCACATAGTTTTACTGGTCCAATATGGCCCACTTAAGATCCCATGTATGTTGTATGTGGCCTGCGACATTAAAAGAATTTATAAATATAAATATATATATATATAAATATTAATGTCATGTAGGCTGTACTTCGTTAAAGGTCTTAGTATTTGGTTAACTACGCAAGCTCAACACCCATAATGTGGTTGAATTTTTCCTGCCTTTTCTTTACTTTTTTCCACCTATTTCCATTCCTTTTTTTTTTTTTTTTTGCTGTTAGGGATGATTGCTGTGAGCACTGAGACTCATGGTTCAGTTTTACTTGCGCGACATGATTAATAAGAATAGTTTAAAGCTTCAGAAGAGTCGCTGAAAAACTTGAGGACAGCAAGGTTAATATATGAAGAGCTTTTGCTGCATGACTGAGCCATTCAGCCCTGGGGTCCACGGCTCAGTGGGAATCTTCTGTCCAACGACATCTCTGAAGATGATCATAGGTATTGGACTAATGAGCTTTACTGGGGCATGGGTCTCTGGAGAGGAGGGGAGTCAGGTGTGGCAAGCCTGGCTTTCTAGGCTCCCCTGGCAGGGAGGCTCCATAGGAGAAGAAAACACAATTGTTTTCACTTTGTAGTCTGAGATTTTAGATGACAGTGCACGGTAAGTGTGACACATCATGGTCACTCTAATGACCCGCAGCCTACGTGTGCCTTAAGCAGATTCAGGCAGATTATGTCAGATGCAATTCAGACAGGCAGGTCTGGCTGGTTGTCGTGGTCTGTGTTTGTGAACAGGATGGGGAGATTAACAATGGGCGCATGGCCGATACCCCCAGTGGTGTTACCACATCTAGGTCAAAGCCAAGAACCCAGAGTGTTAAATAAATGACCCCACACTGCCATCACAGCCCAATAACAATTGGCTGGAATGTGTTCAAACACGCCTCTTCAGGACAATGCAGAAGAAAAAGTATTGACTCTGAAGGCACACAAACCCGGTGCCCTTTGTTTGAAAGTATCCTGAAGATTGTTAGCAGAGGGTTTGATCACAAGCATGAAATGATCAGACAGGACGTCACTAAGTGTTTTAATCTACTGCACACTGGTTTCACCTCATCTGGTAAGACATAAGAGACTTTTAAATGCCTGGCCAAGTCCTCCTCTTTGGTCTCAGATGTTTGACATCTGATTTAGAGCTTAAATGGTTAGTCAATTAATTTGTCAATCAACATTTGATAATTATCGTTTAAAGGGTAACTCCGTCAATTTCACAAATCTAAGTTTGTTTGCAGGTCTAGGGGAATATTTCATGATGTGGGGGAGGGGAGAAAGGCCTGATGTAGCTTAACAAGGAAGAAGACTATGGAATAAAGAAGTTAATGACGTCTGTAGCCATGCTGGATCTTCTTTGATTATTTTTTAAAAAAACAGCCTTACAGTGAGCCTAGGTGTAATATAAGAGTCTCATGCTCAGTGCAAAGTATTCAGAGTGATAAATTCAGTGTTTGAGGTTATAGGGCTTTGAGAACTGTGTGGCCATCATTCATCATAGAAAACAGGTCTTAATTTTTGCCAAAGCTTTTTTGTGTCATAAAATCATTGTTGATTACTATTGTTTCTCATCTTTGACTTGTAAATGCTGCAATGCTATGTTCCTAATGCATTGTTGCATTGTTCCAGGAGCCCATGTGAACCCGGCAGTCTCTCTGGCCATGCTGATCCTGGGGAAGCTGCCTCTAAAGAAGTTCCCCATATACGTGGCAGCACAATTCCTGGGGGCTTTTGTTGGATCATGTGCTGTCTATGGATTGTATTATGGTGGGTGTAAATTTCGCCAGTACCAAAAGGCAGGATTTTTCTGAGGAAACCCGGAATAACCATCCAACAATAACAATAATCACAAACCAGATGTACATGTTAAAGAGCTGAAACAATGATGCTTCTCATTATTATAGTTGATACTGTTTTAATGCCTGAATTCTTTTTTAAATATTAGATGAGCTTCATGGCAGTAATTTTATAAACATTTCTTTTGCAGATGCTTTGATGGACTTTACCAAAGGAGAATTTATTGTTACAGGTGAAAATGCCACAGCCACCATATTTGCAAGCTATCCTTCAAAACATCTGTCTGTCCTAAACGGGCTTGGTGATCAGGTGGGCCTTTAGACCTGTCACTTATATTTTGTAATTTAGATCTTAATGACTTTTACACTCCTTTACATATTTTTGTCAGTTGATCACAGTATATTGTGGATGTAGAAGTAGAAGTGCCCTGAGTTTGGGACTACATGCATACACAAGTAAGAGCAGAAAGCAAATATATTTTCAAATCATGTGTGTTTATGAAACCTACCGTAATACATTGAGCTTTAGATATATAATTGAGGTAAAAGAGCTTGGCCAGACTTACCCTTTTAGTAAAAGCATAACATTTGATAGACCTTTACAAGCTATATAAATGGCCTGATAAGCCTAAAAAGACAAAACAAAACATGTTATTGAATCAATGTGAATTATAACCTTACAAAATATTAATTTCTTTTATATAAAATTAATAATCCAAAAAAGAAAAAATTATATATAAGACATTTTATTATAATACACCAAACCTTTTTGTCCGCAAACTCCTCCTCCATGATCAGGGATACAAAGGTACATTTCAGGCGGCTGAAGGTTCTTATCTATATCAGACATGACATCATCATCACCATCATGTTGCCAAGCAACCCCAAGCAAATTATCCAGGCCTGTAACACTGTATACAAAATTTCACAGCAGTTATGTTCATTTAGTTTAAAATTTGAATACTATCATATATCATGATGCCATCATGTTGCCTGGCAACCACCTAACAATGGCATTTATGTGATAGAGGAGAACCTCATCATTGCAGTGCGCCCAAAAAAGACATGACATGGTTAAAGATAATCTGGAGTAAAAAAAAGACCCACCAACCCTACTTATTATTTTCTAAATGAGATACAGTATGTCAGTTTGCCAACAGCACAAACACTACTGTAACATGGGTATGCAAAAGTATAATAACATTTCCAAATTAACTGACATGTTCACTGTTTTAGAGATGTTTTAACAATAAGTGTGTCATAATATGCTTATATTGTTGATAAACATGATATTAAATAAACTAACATCAAATAATCATCAAATAATATTCCTGTTATTATCTCATTATGGAATATATTTAATGTACAGTGAAGTCCTTCAAACACTGCAGCAGCTGCAGCAGCAACTATAGCAAATATGTTCAGAGTTGTGCTAACTGCCTTATTTTTTATTGTTTAAGGTAATTGCAACCGCTGCACTGGTCATATGCATCCTGGCTATCACTGACAGGAAGAATATCGGCGCTCCAAAGGGCATGGAGCCTCTGAGTATTGGCCTGATCATCGCAGGCATTGGAGTGTCCATGAGTCTGAACTGTGGCTATCCAATCAACCCGGCTCGAGACCTTGGCCCCCGTTTCTTCACAGCTTTGGCTGGATGGGGCATGGAAGTTTTCAGGTAACTTAGCTGTCTGATATTTAAACAAAAGGTGGTTGTTATCGACTGTTAAGTGCATTTTATTGAGACTTTGGGAAGAATTTCATTTATTGAGTTTCTGTTCTTATTGCACATGATGAGCAGCATTTGCACCATCTTCACTCCTGTGACAACTGAATTAATATTTCAATGAGAGCGAGGAGCAGAGGGCAATCCAATGCAGATAGATATAAAATATTCAGCGCTTTGTTACTGAAATGAAACAACTGGATGTTCCTCAGTTTTATTCCTTTTTACCTTCAGCTGGTCCTGTTTTGTGTTTTTCCACAAAAAGGTTTTAATCAGATTTGGAAGATCACAAAAAGGGTTATTTTGTCTACACATGTAGTGTGCAGTACTCAATACCTGCTGTTATTAACACTCAACCACTGCACTATGTATATTATAATATACACTTACATATTTTTTGTCTATTTTTTGCATAGTATTATTAGTGTTAGGTTATGCTGCATCTATTTATCTTATCTTATCTTATCTTATCTTATCTTATCTTACTTACTACATTAATGGCACTTTTTGGGGTATTTTAAATCACTAGTAACAGCTGCTATAAAAGATGAAAACTAACTGTCACATGTGCATTCATGTAAGTCCATCTGTCCATCGGTATATGCAGTAGTTAAAGTGGGGTTCTTTGATTAATCTCCACTAACTTAAAAATATATTTAACACCCCTTATAAAAAACAAATACATCATTTTGACCCCGATTCCCTCATGCTATCTGTGAGCCAAAGGAAATTCTAACAAGTTGAGAAATATTATTTCAAAGTTGCTACAAAAGCGTTCAATTAATCATCGCCACGAAAACGGCTAATCGTCAAACTGTTGGCTATGGAAGATAGCGTCATTGGCAGGATGGAAACATTTTTGAAGCTGTGACACGATGATGTTGATTTATATGTTGATTTTGGCTTTATTGACAGATCTCTCTTCGGTTTTAAGCAAGCCAAGCTAAAGCACCGTCTAACAATCCAACACCCTAATAACCCAAGCAAATCCTCCAGTAAACCTAAAAGATCTGTATATAAAATAAAGAATGAAGAAAAATAATCAAAGAGCAAAACGTTGCAAATGTAAGGAGGTTACACATCCATTCTCTAAGTAAGTTTATGGAAAAACTGAGGAATGGAGAAAATCATACATCATCGATCTCTGTGTTTAGCACAGACAACATTTCACTTCATACTTCCCTGATTTTAAAACTAAAGTTTAGGACTGTTTGTGCCCCAGTCGCAACAAACTGGTGGATTTATCCTGAAATACCAGCAGGTGTCTCACGCAGTATTTAGGCCAACCCGTTAAGTATCCTGAACTCTCAGAGCATGACAACTTTGCTCCCACTCCCTCTTACCCATGTGAGTCAGTCCTGACTCAATGAAGACTCAGTCAGGAGCTCAGGACACGTTTCTATGTGGAAGATGATATTAAACTCAGCTGTAACTGTCAGGTGCATCCCACTGGTTTCAGGCGGGGTGTTATCAGTGCAATTAGAAAAAAAGAAAAAAGTTGTGCTTTAATACTTTCTATATGTAAATGTTCGAACAAAGAATTTTTAACAACAGTGCAATGTTCTGTAAAATTTCTCTCCTCCCTCTAAGAAGTGATTTAAAGGGTCATGAAGGTTGCACACAGAGCTCCCCGCATCTGACAGGGTACACACTCGTGACATAGAGACACAGAAAAACAACAGTGTCACGGTCCGCTGTGACGGACCGAGTGGAGAATGCGTGTAATGGACCCAGGTGCGTACACAAGTGAACAGACAGGAGTGAGCTTTAACAGAAGGCGAGCCTTTATTATGGCTGAAAACAAGGTGTGCAAATACAGCAGGGATGGCGTGGCTAAACAAAAACCTAAACTGGGAACAAACTATGGTGAGGCTATGGCTTGGAAGACAACAGACCAGGCATGGAAACACGGAGGGTGGGAACACAGACGACGCGACACAGACTGTAAGAAACACAGAGACTAAATACACATGAGGGATGATCAGGGGAAGTGGCCACACATGGGAACGCAGCTGACACACATGAACTTAACGACAGGACAGGAGGAGTGAGCTGAATACACAGACAGTGAATGCAGGCCTTCAAAGTAAAACAGGAAACATGAGACATGAACCGGGGAGACGTAGTACAGGGGGAGGTGACATAACTGACAGCATGAACTTGACAGTACAAGACACACAGACATAAACACACGAAGGGCAAGGGAGACGTAATGCAAGGGTAACATAATTACAAAAAGGACTGGACTACCTTAAAGAACCTAAGCAAACAATAAACATCAAAATAGGTTAAGCATAACACACTGGGTCACACGACCCAGGACCATGACAAACAGGCAATTTAGAGTTGACAGAAACCCTAACAGTTTAGAGAAACCTGCAGAATCCAGGTGTTGTGACATTTCTGTGAAATGTTTTGCTTCTTGGAACCAAAAATTATCTGGAAATTTGGGAAATTGAGACAGTTTTTTTGTATTTAGCACCCTTCAGACCACATAAATATGTATGTGGATTCCTAAATTAACCACTTACTAATCTTAGAAAGATCAAGAAGTACTGACCACTCCAAACCACCATCAAAATGATGCTGTGTCATCAAAGTGTACCTTTTATATTTTTCCAGTATGTTGCAAACATACGTGGGTTCAGTGTGTCTCCATGTCTCACTTTCACTTTGGACTTTGACTGGAGTGCAAACAGAACTGTCTGGCTACATGTAAATTACCTGAATGCTTTATAACAGTGAACTTTGTGTCAGCTGTCTGACCAACTATTCACAAATCGGTAATGTCTGTAGTGAAAATATTGGACAGAGACCCCAAGAAGTAGTATCACTGAACAGACTATCATTTACACCGTCTTCACTTAGACTTCTGGTCCTAACAGAGTTAGAAAACACTCCTCTGATGGCTCATCTCAGTCTCCGAGTGTTGAATCAGATTCTTATTCTTAATTTAGAAGATCTCTCCCCAGAATCTTTGTGATATTAGAAAACCACATCAGCTGTTGAACGCTGAAGTATTAGAATTTTCAGGAGCTGATCTCATCAATTGCTGGCAAATATACAGTGTTGGGCTTTTTAACTAACTCCTGTAGGATTCAAGCTTCCAGATATTCCAGGTCATGTTTAGTTTTTCCAGTTGTTGCTTCATTCTCCCTCAGGTTTCCCTTTTATGAAGACAGTATCCTCTGGGTTTCTCTGCCCAAAGCAAATTCTTTGTACCAAATCAAAACTAAAGCTTTCGTAAAAGTACCCCTCAGAACTGATGGCAGTTTTCTGAGGCATTAGGCCTATAATCTTCATTCCCATCTGATCCAGCTGGGTTTTAACTCAAAATGTTTATTTTGGGTTGGCAACATAACACAGTTTAATAGTACAGTTTGCCTGAAGACAAAGCGTTTGTGCTGTTTGTTTGTGGATTTGCCCTCAGCGTCCGATCATCATTGGCTGTGCCCTGATCCAATCTCTTTAACCCCTGGACCTGAAAGTGTCTGAGCACAAACTAAGACCCAGGTGCTCTCTGAATAATATAGGGCATATAAATGCAGACTTGGATTTTTTTTTTTTCAACAAGCCTGAGAAATATAAATGTTCTGGTGTTATCTGTTACTGCACTACAGCCGTAAATATCTCATGTGTAGCAATGTTTCTATACTAATGGGTAGAAATGCACTTAAGAGGTTTGTATCACTGTGGTAAATCTGATTAAAAATGCAACAAAACAAAAGAAAAAATGGAAGTCGGGCTGAGGATTTCCTGACATTCCGTTTCTTTTCTCGCTGGGTAGAAATGCACTGAAGAGGTTCGTATCACTGTGGTAAATCTGATTAAAAATGCAACAAAAGATTAGGTCCAAAACATCTGACAATTCTTTGGGAAGGTTGAACGCCTGGAAAAATGATTTAAAGAAGGACATATCCATGGAACAATGTGCATTGGTTTGCGCAAAAGCTCATAAACAAACTATTAATTCTAGACTAAGGTTGTTGCAATACAAATGGTTAATGCAAATATATGTTACTCCGGAAAAATGAAATAAGTACAACTCTAATATTCCAGACACTTGTAATAAATGTAATGAAGATAAAGGTAACTTTTGGCATTGTATTTGGGATTGCAGGAAGATAGGCTCTTTTTGGGTTGCAGTAACACAAACTATGAAACAAATATTATCCAAAGAGGTTGTTTTGGATCCTGGCTTCCTTATTTTGGGATTGTACCCGGAAAACATGAAGTACACAAAAAGTGACAGAATGTTTATTGATATGGGTTTGTTACAAGCAAAAAGATTAATCGCACTAAAATGGAAAAGAACAAGGGAACCGAGTATCACACAGTGGATAAAACAAATGATGGTGGCTTTGCCATTGGAGCGGATAACATGTATACTGAAAAGGAAATTGGATGTTTTTGAGAAGGTGTGGAGACCATTTGTGAATTTTGTAGAAGGATTTGTATTATCTGAGGAGGACGAGGACTGAGGGCAATGACATTTGATTTGGGATAATGATAAATTTAGGCCTTTAACGGAGTGATAAATCTGATGACTTTTTTGTTTTCTTTTTGCTGTCTGAGAGGAGTGTATGTTCATGTAGTATTTAGAATGTTGGACTGTTTGTAAGTCATTAAAATGTAAAAAAAAAAAAAAAAAAGATATTGTTGGAAAAAAAATGCAACAAAAGACAACATGTAGTAAAACAAAAGAAAAAATGGAAGTCGGGCTGAGGATTTCCTGATATTCCGTTTCTTTTCTCGCTCACTATTTGCATTTGATGGTGTCAATGTGACCCACTGAGTGTCTGCCTCCCAGCCTGATCATCTTAGCCGTGGCCATAGATTAAAGTCTATAATCCGGGTGCCTCTCTCCTCAAGTCTACTTCCTGAATGTCTGCTGGACCTTGTTTACTTTCAGGCCTGCTCTTTTAATTGAAGCCCTTTCACCTATTGCTACATTAACCCACAAGACTCTAACTCCCTCTTCTAAGTAAAAGAGTCTTTGCGGGGGGGGGGGCAGAGTGAAAATGAGGACACAAGCAGCTGGTCCAACAAACAGAGCTTCTTAGTCTTTATTGTAATCTGGGATAACTTGTCTCCGGTAGGAGGATACTAACATAAACAAAGAGACTAGTGAAGCAGTTCACAATATGTCTTTTAAACCTACTAATTAACCTACCTAATTAATTAATAAAATTAGAGATCATACAAAAGAAAAAAAAATAATACACCATTAATTGTGCTGCATTTGTGCCATGTTTGCAGTCTTTTATTTTTTATAGCATTTAAAACAACATCCAAGTTGCAATTTTGATTCAAAAATATAGCTAGCATATCTGCCTATCTGAGGCATTATGACTATAATCTTCATTCCCATCTGATCCATTTGGGTTTTTTTTTTTAACTCAAAATGTTAAAACAACAACAAAAAAAACCATCTCACATGTGTCAGCATGTGTCAGTGCGAGATGGACAAACACAAGAGACTCATCAGCCAAAGGCAAGTAATAAACACCATCTATGTCTGAAATAAAGACAATCCTAGCAGCTAGTTACACCATAATTGCTTATATTAGCATAGCAGTATCATCCATGAACCCACTGTGATGTGGACAGATTAATCGGCCACAATATCACCAATAAACCTGCAAATCCTTAGATCAATAAAATGGGATAAAACATGTTACCTACTGAGCATTGAAGGTGGTGGTAGGTAGGTTTAATTATCTTAGGACGGAGACCGACTCTTCAGGTTTTAGCCACAGACTGTATGTAAAAGATGGACAGAGCTGATGAAGTCCCATTTTGAGCCATTTTGAGATGAGACAATAAGGGGTATGTCTGACTTTGAAGCCATATGCTTATTAGCTGCTGACTTGTTTTTGGCTCATAAGTTGTTAAGTTGCCAGCTAATGAATATTTCCTGGATAATCCTCCTTTCTGAAACTTAAAGTTATAAAACATTACAAAATGGACTCAATGCTTTATACAGTATAACCAGAAAATACTTCCAAAGACCATAAACTCAACAGTAAAGTATTTACTGTGGTCCCAGTAGAGAGACATCTATTGGACTGTGAGTCATTCTGCAAACATAGCTTTCGCCCCCTGATGGCCATTAAAAGGAATGCAAGTTTAGGGTACTGGTTCCTGTTTTCGGACCCAGAAGCTACATCTAAGTTATCAGATAATGCTAGCTAGTTGCATTTCACAGAATGAGATATCTGCTAGTTAGGGCTAAGTAACATTAATTTGAAAAACAAAAACCACTAGAATTTAACTCAAAACTGGCACTCAGGTTTCTTGGGCAGTCTACAGGTATAATTAACAATAATGTTAGTCATATTGTTTGTCCAACACACTCTACAAACCTAGCCATGAAGTAACTCATACTCTACTGGCACCAACCTTTGAAACTCAAAGTGAAGTCAGAGTTGTAAAAAACAAAATTTTTGTATCAGGTCATAACTTTGTTTATTCCTGATGTGACGATGGCTATGTCGAGCATTAGAAGAATGATTTTAACTCACTTTTGGAGCTGGCCTCAAGTGGCCACTGGAGGAACTACAGTTTTTGTTACATTTTTCAGCACTGGAGGTTCCTGCTCAGTTCTAGCAAATCAACATAAAACTACTCTTTGAAACCAAAACATAAATGTAATATTTTCGTATTGTTTGTAGTGTTTTTTAAAATCCTAACAAGACATTTCCGTCAGCTGTCTGTCTTAATGATTATCCCGTTTATTAGAGTCTAAATAAAAATATTAGAATTTCACTCTTGTTAGTGATTCCTCGGCATGAATCTAACATCAGCCTCTCTCTGTATGGTAAACTTTTTACTTCATGATCCTAGTTTGTTTGTTTTTTAGGACTGCGCAATAAGCAAATTTTTATTTTTAAATCCTTAATAAGACCAGATACGTTTGGGGCTGTGTTTTTGTGACATCATAATCTCTGCGTATGTCCCCTGTCTGCAGAGCTGGAGGCTGCTGGTGGTGGATTCCTGTGGTAGGGCCCATGGTGGGTGGCGCAGTGGGAGCAGGTGTTTACCTTATCTTCATTGAGCTGCACCACCCTGAACCTGAAAAACAAGAGGAGAACAATGTCCAGGACAAATATGAGATCGTAACTATGACTTAATACTAAAAAAAAACAGGTGTTAGCATGAAAACTGAAATCTATTTCTACTATAAAAAAAGTGAATAGTTGCATGAAGCATGTACGTGAATGGAACATTTTATAGTCATTTATTTATATACACATGAATATTTTATGAAGCCTTTAAAGTCTCTCTTTTTTAAAAGTCTATACGACTTCAGGTATCAGGGTTTATCTTCCAGGGGCTCTTTTATATATCAAATTTGACTAAAATAATATATCAACTATACAAAAAATATATTCTCTTTAGTATCATAATAATAAAACCTTATATAAAGTGTTTTTTCTGCATTAATCAGTAGCTATGCAGTATTTTTAATCTCCTATTTCCTAACTGGGACCATCTTCTCCTGTTAGAAATATTTGCCAAGTTTCTGAACAATATTGTTTTTTTATGTGCTTCTGTCAAACAAGTGGGCATTAAATATACAGCATGTATTTGAAAACTGCTGAAAGGTAGCAATTTATGATATGTTTAGGTAGTGGCATTAATTGGTATCGTGGAGTGTCTTCGCTCTGTGTCACACCATCCTTTGCGTGCATGTAAAAATGTACGATTGCTGCATCTTGCTGTTGTCGTTTTGTTTTTTTAACGTGTATATGTAGAAAGTCGAGCCTTAAAATGACGATACTGGTATAAGTTTATATTTTCATTTATGTATGCTCGCATAAACTTTTCTTCTCTGCAAAGAATGTAGCACATGTCACTGAATTCCTTCATGTTCTTTGTAGCGGTAGTGTCACTGTATCACAGGCAGTATGCAAACACTGACTGTAACTGTTTACATTAAAACCTTCTCGCAGCTAATGTGGGAAATGTGTAATAAAGGCTGAAAATTCCCTCCAAAGCACACAATCATTGAGCCTCTTGATTCAGATTAGTTTGTGATATTTTGAGATTATCTTATCTGCACTATTTACTCTTGATACGTATTTGTTTAAGACATGATTTGAAATGTCCAATTTTGCCCGATCTTGCAGCCTTGAAGAATCTAATTTACATCTTCATATACTCTAAAACAGGGGTGTCAAACATAAGGCCCGGGGGCCAGAATCAGCCCAGCAAGCAAAGAAAGGCGACAGGTTTCATTTTCACTACATAAGATCAACGTGGGCTGCATGTGGCCCACCATGTATAATGCGTTTGACATGCCTCATCTATATGTGAATCACTGCTTAGATGGGCTGAGCCATATGTGCAGTAAAGAAAAAAGCCAGACAAACAAACAAATAAATTAAACCAATCACATCACCTGTTTGGTCTTCATAAGGCTGTTTTTCAGCATAACATGACGTTAAACACAGCCTTGAAGATTGGATCACTCAGAATAGGCACTGCTGTCAGAAAACAGGAAGCATATAATCTCTGCTAATGCATGGATGCTGATATTGGCTGTCAGTTGAAGAAAAATAGCCGTTCTCACATAATTACTATGCTGAGTGTCATTTTACAGCAACGCAGTGGTTTAGTGATATAAAAGCACTCAAAGCACTTAAAAGTTGTTTGTTTTGTGAAACAGGAAATAATGATGACATAATCTATGATGTTTGTCTGTGCACCATGCATGAACTGGTCCATTAAACGCTGCACTGTTAACTGTATGTATGCAACTGTTCATTAGTGAGATTATATTTCATTGTTTATTTTTCTAATACTTCTATGTTAGAGCTGTTTGAAATCACATGTACTTGTAATGTGTGACACATTTTCTTCTTTAACACGTGTCACTGTATCAATGTAGTAAACTGATAAGCAGCATTTAAAACGAATCAGTGAAGACAGGTTGTGAAGCTTAAACAGCTTCATGAAGAATGGATGCAAAGTGTTTTGCTTATCAGTGGTTTTTCCTCAGAAAGCAGCCTCTCACTACCCGAGCCTGCTGCATGCTGTGATCTAGATTAAGTGTTTATGGCAGCTTTGATTCCCCGTCAGTCTTTATGCTGTCACCATGTTTCCCTCATCTGTATGTAAATTTTTAAAGTACCATCACAAAGGCAGTCCTTGCCTGCTAAAACTGTGTGCACACACGTGAAGAAGGCATGGATGTACACAATCCTTGGCAAAGAGCAGGGTCATCAAGTTTGCTGTCTGAAAGTGTGTCAGGCGACATCATGTATTAAACAAACCTCAGCTTTAAATATAGCTGCTGTTCAGAACAGGTATAGAGAGTGTTTAATAGTAAGGTTAATATACCAAACACCTTACCTTACAATATAATATGCATTGAGGCTGCTGTTGTTCTGATTTGTGCCATATAAATAAAACTACATTTATTTATTTGCTTACTTTTCCTCAAAGCAATGAGCAAACCCAAAACTTTTTTTTTTTTTACTAATATCGGACAGAAAGACAACAGATACAAAGACAAACAAAATACAAATACACTTCTTTATAACGCAGAGATTATAAACAGAAATCAGAAGTGAAGACTGTGTACGCATTAAAAGGAAGAAAACAAAAACAGTAGCTTAAAACTGAAGAAAATATGATTCAGACGCTATACTATTTTGTTAATACCCAATATTACTAAATGAAAACAAATGCCTGCGGTTGTATTTTTTACCCACTCTGTGGGACGTTAAGAAAATTTTGTGTGCAGTATTGATCCACTGTGTGCCCTGGGTACACAGAGTGCTCTTCGTCAACTGTTTAAACATGGGTTTAAGCAATGCGGTAATAGTCCACATCTAATCCATGTCATGTCTTTAGCCAATAACACATAGTTCTATAAAAGCTACATAAAAAGTACATATTCTGTACCTCTACCCTGGTACCTGGAAAGGGTCTCGATTGAGGATCCAAGGTCACAGCACATCGTACCACATCCCCTGCCTATCATACCTCTGCTCTTTCACAATGTACACGATCCAGCCCCCAGCCAATCAGGATAAGAATAAATCCCCCTTATCCACGAACCATTGCTCCTGGTGTCCCCTCTCTTTCTCTTTAGAGTTCGGTAAAATAATCTGATTTCAATCCTCAGGACAGAAATGAGGCTTCCTTAAAAACAGCTCCTACATCTGCAGACAAAAGGTTCTCACCTTTAAAATCCACAGCACACGCTGAAGATTTTCTAAGCGTGGCCAAAAGGACCTACCAAGCTGACGGCATGTTTGTGGTCAAAGTCTTGTGGTGTTTGCTTTTAATCTATCACCTCAGTGAGGGAAAGAAAATCAAAGGAATCAGAGCAGGTAAGTGAAATATCATGCTTTGCCTTCGCTTCTGTGATTTATGCACAGATTGATTGATGCTATCAAAATCTTTAACAAGCACTAAATTTAACTGTAGTTCATGCTGTGAATTCATGCTGAGGAAAGTGTTTGCAATGAGACTCACACCGAAACTAGCCAATCTGTACACCGCAGAAGTATACACATAATTTCCCAAAGTATCTCTTTCTAAAGACAATCTTTAAAACAATCTTTACTGTTTATTTAGCCTCACAGTAGATAGTTATAAAGATGTGGTTCCACAGAGTAGTATTTTGCCTAAAAAGCAAAAGCTCCCCGATTTGGTCCCAGGAGGAGACACAAATGGATCACAGAGGGGGCCGACATAGAAACACAGATAAATTAGACATGTGGAGCTACCTGTCATGGCTACCCCGTGTACATCAGGAAGCAGCTGAAAGCAAATTCATGTCTTGTAAAGTGAAATTTTAACCAAGTTTCAGTCCAGCTGCTTCAGGCTGTATGTTTATTTTTACTAATTCATATGAACAATTACATTTAAAAGTTACATTAAGATTCCACAGATGAGCAACAAGTAAGCGGAGAAACACAAACAGTGTGCGTGTGTGTGCGTTTCCCTTGTTCCCTTACAGTGAAGAGTCACTTCAAATCGGTATAAAGCTGTTCTGAGCTTTCACGTTTATCCTGTGATAAAACATTTTTCATGCAATCGGTCCTTTCAAGATTGCCAGTGCCCCCAGTGTCTGGGGGAAAAACAGGCCACCAAATGATTTGATGAATATAAAAATATGAATCACGTTTTTTTAACATCTATGGGAGATTTTACAAAGCTGTTAGCCTTTTCTCCACCACGTGGATATCTGGGTGAATGGCGTTCATCCAGAGAGAGACTTAAAAACTGAAACAGCTGTCAGATCTTGTTAAGTTGAACTTGTTGTTTTGAACTTTTAAATACTTTTTTAAATAAAATAAAATATTTAGCATCTTAAAACCCAGCCTTTTTTCTACAAAATCTCAACTATTTGAAAGCTCGTAAAGGATGCGTTCACACCTTATTGATGATTGTCATTATTTTAAAAAGTCCTACAACGAAATCATTAAAACGTGCGCAAAAAGGAAAAGTTACTGGAGATTTTAACTCAGATCAGATTTCCTTGTATTATTGTAGGGTGTTTACCTCACAATACAAAGCTACTTGAGGTAACTGTTGTTGTGATTTGGCGCTACATAAATAAATATAAATAAATAAATAAATCATATTCCTTTAGGTTTGCCATTATTTTCTCCATCTCAGTCTTTAGTGCCGGTGTTTTTACTGGGTCTTTAAATGTGGGCTTATGACAGACTTCATGCCCCATTTACAAATATGTTTTTTTTAATTATGCGCTGTGATAGATACCATGACTGATTTGCAAAGTAAACACAGTTCTTGTACAAATTTCTGGGTTAGGGTTTGTTTGTGTTCTGTTACTAATGAGTCAGACTGTTTTCACTGATCGTGTCGATAAACAGTCACTGAAGAGACACACCAAAGCAAATGATGATAAATGATGGCTGGATGTTCTTTTACTTTTCTTGCTAAGACGATTTGGGCTTCACATCAGGAACCAGAACTTGTATGAAGGCAGCTGCATTGCTGGGTGTTTACAGGCGCCTTGGTTTTTGGCATTATTGGCTGTGGTTTTAAACATGTTGAGGGAGGAGGAGTTTACGTAACAAATGATAGAAGAGTCTGGCAGAGATTCATCTGATGGGACTTGTTGTGAAGTGATGTCTGTGAGCAGATGCCAGCGAGGTCTGTATGACCTGGACTCACAGCAAAGGGCTTCTGATTGGGCGTTAGTTAGTCTCCAGTCCAATGGAGCCTCAGCAGGAACTGACTGTCCTAATTTCTCCACGTTTACTCACTCAAATACTTACATTAATGCATCAAAACACACTCAGTGTTATCAAATTGACACATTTCCATTCATCATTTGTAATTATTCTGTAAGCATAACCATCGTGTTCTGTAAAGTACTCGTTTCTAACAGACAATCCATCCGTTATTTGATTTCTGAGGTGCAGTGGGGACAGAGCAGAGGGATGTCCTGAGGGAGAAAGAGCTATATGTCAGCAGTTCAGTCTTTAGGCTGTTTTTAGGAGGTGAGGACACCTGCACGCTGGACCCTCTGCAGCTGCACACTCTCACCTCCTGTGGCTTCAACAGCAGTAATCCCCTCATCATCATCACTCATGGGTGGTCGGTAAGGTCAACTCCCTTTTCTCTCTTTACGCTTCGCTGACTTAAGCCACTGGATACTAAACATGGAACTTGACTACAGGGAGGGAAACGTCTTCAAAAGGCTGAAACATGTTGAAAAAACACACCATGAGGTAGACACGTGGATCTGCACTGAAATGTAATTAAATTTTGGATCGGATCATGTCAGCCACAATAGCAGTTAGTTCCCAGACCACACCCGTCACAACTCAAGATTACTAAAGTTTTGGTAGAGATTTATACGTACATTATCCATCATTCAACCTTTTTTTTGCTTATCCAGTTCAGGGTTGTTGGGGGGGGCTATCCCAGTGGTCAAAAGGCGAGAGGAGGGGCACATCTTGAATAGGTCGCCAGCCTCTTGCAGGGCTAACACAGAGAAACGTACATTAAAAAGGGGTGGGGTGCTAGTGCCATGACTCTCTTGACCCCACTGAACTTTGACTGCCCTTTTCTCTTTGGAGTATGGAACATTTTGATCTCGGTTACACAACTATAAAGCTGTCTCTATAACAGTGAAAATATTTGTCCACAAACAGACTTAAGAACACCTGCCAAAATACATAAAAACTCCTTGCTGTAATTCCCATTCACAAAACAATCTGTATCATATTTATCTGTCAGCGAGATTTCAACACCAAGCTGAAGTTGGTGAATGCTGCAGGAGAGGTGGAGGATGGCAGATAAAAGGAAGCTGTTACATTCTTGTGCACATGCAGGTCACCTATTCCTAAACTGCAAAACAGGAAGCAGGCCTTGGCTGAGGTTGAACCCTCTTAGTCGCCCTGTAGTTTGTTATGCCTCCCCGTATGAGGTAGCCTGATTTTATTTAGAGTGAAACCATATAGTATATGTTTCACAGTCATGGTATAAAAGCAAAATTTCAAGTTTGATTTTCAATTTAAAGATTTTTTTTTTTTAGAAAATAACCTAAAATTCTGACTTATGGATGGCAAAAAATGTTTTTGTCTGTGGCAGAAACAAACTTCCATAGTCTGAGAATAGGGTCCCAGATGTCAGACAGTCAGTTTGACAAAGGGAGGACAGGAGACACTGAGGATTAGCTGGAGATTAGAGACGCATGGGGAACAAGACACAGGTGAGCGTAATCAACACAGGTGGTGACAATAAAACACTGAATCATAAGTGATATAGAAATGAAAACAGAAAAGGAACAACAATCACCTTTACAGTGAAACATGAAAGATAAATACGGAACATGAATGAACTCATTCAATGGGACAACATTTTGAAGACACGGGAAAAACAAAGAAACATTTAGCTTCAGACTAAAGGCAGCTGGAACTGGAGAAGCATAAGAGACAGTGAAGGATGACACGTGAAGACACGAGGACATGAACGAGACAGAGGGGACACAGACTGGAATACTGGTGAAGAATAACAAACAGAAGCAAAACACAAAACAGAACTCACTAATTTCACAAGAACTACAAATCACTAAAAAAGAAACTTGTGACAAGTGCTCAAAAATAAGAACCAGAATTCAAAAATACCATGAGAATTAAGACTCCATAAAAGCCAACAAACACTAGCTCAGCAAATGAGAACCAAACAGAAACCCCAATCCCACATACTAAGAATTCAAAAAGGGAAATAAGAAAGAAAAAACCCTCCATAAACACAAAGATGATGCCAATATATGATGGGTGGGGAAAAGTGAAAAATCAACAGTTTGTAACGGTTCATGAGGAAAAATCCTTTAGTTAAGTAACAGAGTCACTGCAGTTTCTCTCATTTTTGCCGAACTGAACTATGCACAGGACTGTACTGTGGACAGCACATATTAACACTTTAAAAGTAAGAAGCTGTTTTTTTAATGCTTAGTTTTGCTGTTGTGAAGGTGGATGGCATAATGGAGAGCTGGGTGATGAGGTTAGCCACGGCTGTGAGGACAAACCTGATAGATGCAAATGTGGTGCTTACAGACTGGCTGTCGCTGGCTCAGCAGCACTATCCAATCGCAGTACAGAAAACCCGCACTGTTGGAAAAGACATAGCTCACCTACTGCAGGCACTTCAGGTGAGAATAAACTCCTCCACTGATCTTTATGATGTCAGTGGACTGAAAGGTGATACATTTTCATTCCATAATCAAATCCATACGTTTCAGCAATCATGCATGTCTTTAATCGCCTACAGGAGCACTACAAGTACCCACTTAGAAATGCTCATTTGATTGGCTACAGCCTCGGCGCTCACATCTCTGGATTTGCTGGGAGCTTTCTGACAGGTCCGGAGAAGATTGGAAGAATTACTGGTGAGATTTTTAGTCCTTTCATAGCTAAATTTAATAAATAGCAATTTATTCATTTAATATTCTAAAACCACCCAATGCTTGTGTATATCATGTGTGTTCAGGGCTCGATCCAGCCGGTCCGCTGTTTGAAGGCATGTCTCCCACGGACAGACTGTCTCCTGATGATGCTGAATTTGTGGATGCCATCCACACTTTCACCCACGAGCGTATGGGCCTCAGTGTGGGAATTAAGCAAGCTGTGGCCCATTATGACTTTTACCCGAATGGAGGAGATTTCCAACCAGGGTGTGACCTGCAAAACATTTACGAGCACATATCCCAGTACGGGATCCTCGGTAAGATAAATCTGTAACAGCACATTAAAAATTGCGACCACCAGAAATAACCATGATTGTTTTATAGTATAGTATTTCTGCAGCATGAAATAAGCAGCTCTGTGATGCCTCTTAGAGGCTGCAGTGTTTTATGGTCTGTAAGTGTGGGATAGAACAACAGAACATCCTGCTGTCTGTTTGCCGCTGAAGACTGGCAACAAGCTGCCTGGTCTGATGAGTCTCAATCTCTGCTCTGACATTCAGATATAAACAGCATGGCTCGATCCTGCCTTGAATTCACGGTTCAAACTGCTGCTTTTAGTGATGTAATCATGTGGAGGATATTTTCTTGCCTCTCTTAGTACCAACTAAGGGTCAGCCTACCTGAGTATTGTCCATCCCTTTATGATCACAGTGCACCCAGCAACTGTGCGATGATATCATGTCAGCATGAACCGAATGTTTCCAGCACCTTGTTGAATCCAGCATCCAACCCTAGCCAGATGTATCTAATGAAGTGGCCACTTTAAACATTGTATTGAAACTTAAATATTACAAACATTTTTCTGAACAAACAGTCTTTTACAAATTTAGACCATATTTATCAGGAATACCAAAGCTATTATATTTGTTTATTTATTTAATGTCTGCATTGATGAGTCCACATAAAGTAGGCATTCATTCCCTGTTTGAAAAGGCATTCAAGTTTCTGGTTCCTCTGGTTTAAATCAAAGCTCCAATCAGAGCAGTATGTTCTCTGCTTAAAGGCTTTCTGGTTTCCTTCTTTGCACGCTCTATCATAACATTTTTTCTTCTTAATTGGCCTTGCCACCTCAGAACACTGGTTTAGAAGCCACGTCTAGGATGCCGATTCCTCTTCTGCTTGTTGACAGTTTCTTCTTCTGTGTTTAGGCAGATGTATTTAATTTCATGCAGTCTAACAGAAGTGGCTGTGGGATTTATGCTGCCTCTCAATCCTAAACACATCCTCACAATATGACAGCGAGAACCACATTAAAGCATCTGTCATCCTCAGGAGTTAATTAGCAACATGTGCCGTGCTTTTTCTCTGTCCATCCGTCTGAGCTGAGCTGCCTTCAGGCTACAAGCTGCTGCTCAGAGAAATGGCCTTCAGAGCAGAGCCGTGTCAGACATAATGAGTCACTTATAGGAGATGTGACAGAAGCAAGAGCTGATAGATGCCACCATTTGGCGATAATGAACTCGATCCACAAATAATGGTCAGGCTTCGTGGTTTAGCTCTTCCACAATCCGTTGAAAGTCAGATCAAAGTCGTTTTGGAGAAGCAGGTTTAAAATTTTCACCACATTTTTATTTTTCTCTTAGGCTTTGAGCAAACAGTGAAATGTGCCCATGAGCGCTCTGTCCATCTCTTCATCGACTCTCTGCTCAACAAAGACAAGCAGAGCATGGCCTACAGGTGCAGCGACAACAGCGCCTTTGACAAGGGCGTCTGTCTGGACTGCCGGAAGAATCGCTGCAACACACTCGGCTATGATATCAAGAAAGTCCGCACGGGCACCAGCAAGAGGCTCTACCTGAAAACACGGTCTCGGATGCCTTACAAACGTATGGTTTGTCATTTTGACCTAACAGCCGTGTAAAAGTCATAACTGACCAACAGGATACACTTATATGTCCCATTAAAGACTTAATATATATAAATAGCTTTTGCGTGTGTTATTAAGGCAAAATAAATCAGTTTGATGACAAGATTACACAAAAATAAGGAGGCCAAATTTTATTTAAGTTAAAGCGGAGTGGCAGTAGATTTGAAAGGATTCAGTGCATCTGTCATCATGGCATAAAATCTCATCCCAAGAAGATTTCTAGTCGTTATTTGTTATTCAAGTAAACCTACGACAAGACCTAGACTTTTTACAGCTTCATTTCTTTTGAGAATGAAAAAATGAGAAATTACAAACCACTAATTTCATTTGTAATTTAGATCTTTAGTAGGAAAGGGTGGCTTTTAGATTGGTGCCATCAACTGGGCTGGAAACCACAAAGCTTTGGTGTTTTAATGGAACTTGCAGACATGAAAACATAAATATCAGATAAATATCAATATCAGAAACTTTGCACTTTGATGGCCTCATTTTCCCGGTTTTCTGCCTTGATTGAACTCCATTACAGTGGGGCAAAAAAGTATTTAGTCAGCCACCGATTGTGCAAGTTCCCCCACCTAAAATGATGACAGAGGTCAGTAATTTGCACCAGAGGTACACTTCAACTGTGAGAGACAGAATGTGAAAAAAAATCCATGAATCCACATGGTAGGATTTGTAAAGAATTTATTCGTAAATCAGGGTGGAAAATAAGTATTTGGTCAATAACAAAAATACAACTCAATACTTTGTAACATAACCTTTGTTGGCAATAACAGAGGTCAAACGTTTACTATAGGTCTTTACCAGGTTTGCACACACAGTAGCTGGTATTTTGGCCCATTCCTCCATGCAGATCTTCTCGAGAGCAGTGATGTTTTGGGGCTGTCGCCGAGCAACACGGACTTTCAACTCCCGCCACAGATTTTCTATGGGGTTGAGGTCTGGAGACTGGCTAGGCCACTCCAGGACTTTCAAATGCTTCTTACTTTGTTGCCCGGGCGGTGTGTTTTGGATCATTGTCATTTTGGAAGACCCAGCCTCGTTTCATCTTCAAAGTTCTCACTGATGGAAGGAGGTTTTGGCTCAAAATCTCACGATACATGGCCCCATTCATTCTGTCCTTAACACGGATCAGTCGTCCTGTCCCCTTGGCAGAAAAACAGCCCCATAGCATGATGTTTCCACCCCCATGCTTCACAGTAGGTATGGTGTTCTTGGGATGCAACTCAGTATTCTTCTTCCTCCAAACACGACGAGTTGAGTTTATACCAAAAAGTTCTACTTTGGTTTCATCTGACCACATGACATTCTCCCAATCCTCTGCCGTATCATCCATGTGCTCTCTGGCAAACTTCAGACGGGCCTGGACATGCACTGGCTTCAGCAGCGGAACACGTCTGGCACTGCGGGATTTGATTCCCTGCCGTTGTAGTGTGTTACTGATGGTGACCTTTGTTACTTTGGTCCCAGCTCTCTGCAGGTCATTCACCAGGTCCCCCCGTGTGGTTCTGGGATCTTTGCTCACCGTTCTCATGATCATTTTGACCCCACGGGATGAGATCTTGCGTGGAGCCCCAGATCGAGGGAGATTATCAGTGGTCTTGTATGTCTTCCATTTTCTGATGATTGCTCCCACAGTTGATTTTTTCACACCAAGCTGCTTGCCTATTGTAGATTCACTCTTCCCAGTCTGGTGCAGGTCTACAATACTTTTCCTGGTGTCCTTCGAAAGCTCTTTGGTCTTGACCATGGCGGAGTTTGGAGTCTGACTGTTTGAGGCTGTGGACAGGTGTCTTTTATACAGATGATGAGTTCAAACAGGTGCCATTCATACAGGTAACGAGTGGGGGACAGAAAAGCTTCTTACAGAAGACGTTACAGGTCTGTGAGAGCCAGAGATTTTCCTTGTTTGAGGTGACCAAATACTTATTTTCCACCCTGATTTACGAATAAATTCTTTACAAATCCTACCATGTGAATTCATGGATTTTTTTTTCACATTCTGTCTCTCACAGTTGAAGTGTACCTCTGGTGCAAATTACTGACCTCTGTCATCATTTTAAGTGGGGGAACTTGCACAATCGGTGGCTGACTAAATACTTTTTTGCCCCACTGTAGCTCCATAAGCCTAGGATAAGCAAATTAGATTTTAGTAGTTAAAAGTGAAAGATCAGGGCCACTTTGGCCTCATAAAAATTTTTTCTTTGTCTAAATCAAAAAAATTACAGAGCAGTTTTTGCCAATTTTTCACACTATCGAATAAAAACTTACATCTAAATCTGTTTAGACAGTCCACATCCACCAGTAAATGAATCCAGTCCTCTGTTTGACTGGTAGGAATACAAAAATCAGCCATTATCTACACAAAATCTGTTCCTGTTTCAATGTTTTATTATCCTATATGTTAGACTGATAAAATGTAAAGCTAACAAGAAAAACTGAAAACTGTGTCGGGGGTTTCTCTGTAACCGTGTCCTCTTCTTCTTCTGTTTCTGGCTTCCACCCTTCAGTCTATCATTACCAGTTCAGGGTCCAGTTCATCAATCAGACGGAGAAGGTTGAGCCCTCTCTTACGATCTCCCTCACAGGAACCAAAGAAGAGAGTGGAGCTGTGGACATCACCTTGTGAGTACTGTACCAACACCAACCCCCCATCGGGTTTAAATCAGAACACATGAGCACTCTTTGACACATGCAATATGCAGCTGGGCTTTCAGCTCTACAAAGCAAGTTAAGGAGAGCAGCTGACACACATGGAAACAACTGAAGCCTTTGCATGAAAGAGAACTATAAATGGCAATGATGGGATGAATAATTTAAACAAGACAATATTCCCTGACAACTGTGTTATCCTTCATATTCTGTGTATCAAAGCGTCTCAGGCTAAACAGTGCTAGCAGAGGAAATCTCATCTGCTGTCCCGCTCTAGTCTGAGCCGCCACAACAGCCTTTTGCAGGGTGATTAACTCTCGTCTAACTTTGTCTCTCTCGATTACTGTTTTAAAAATCTCCACCAGCAATGAAAAGATTTCAGGTAACAAAACCTTCACCTTCCTGATCACCCTGGACAGAGACTTGGGGGAACTGATGTTGCTCAATATACGCTGGGAGGCATCTCCTCTGTGGGAAAATGTGTGGGACAAGGTGCAGACCATCATTCCTTGGAGAACTTGGGAAAGAAAAAGACTCCTGAATGTGGGCAAAGTCAGCGTCAAAGCGGGCGAAACACAGAGGAGGTACATGTGTTTCTTACGAGCTAGCAGCATAAAACCAAAAGTTTTTCTTGATTGCTGTAAATTTTCTTGTTTTAACCAAAGTTTCTTTAGCAGACACCAAAAAAACAGGAATTGTTCTGTCTTTAATTGTTTATCTATTACTTTGGTGTAGAATGAATGGGGGAGGTTATTATCAACAAACTGTAAAACGTATAAATATATAATTAAATCAAAACCTTTATGCCTTCCATATTTTCTAAAGAAATCCAGCAGGCCGGATTGGAGTCTTAGCTGTGCCAATTCTGCCCCCCAGCCTCATGTTTGACACCCCTAAATTAAGGGCTTAAATGATGGAGAGCACAAATAATTATACAGCTTTTCATCATCATACCGGGCTTTATTCCACACATGATTCCAACACTGCTGAAGCCTTTTCTATTTTTTTAAACTACATATTTTTAAATTGATTTTATTTACATACACACACACACACACATACATACATATATATATATATATATATATATATATATATATATATGTATGTATATATATATATATACATATAGTTTAGTCTACAGCAGCCAACAATATGTGTCAAAAAGTGGTTTAGCATTATCTTTGCTGCATGCAAAAAGCTCTTCTCTGAAAGAGACGTCTGAATGGCTCTATCTGAATATATGTGTCATTCAGCATTAATGGGGCCTTCACGGATTAGCACGTTACAGCTGTGGCTCAGGAGGAAGAGCAGGTTGTCTACTAATTGGAAGGTCAGTGGTTTTAGTCTGCGTGTCAGTGTTTCCCTGGGCAAGATGCTGAGCCCTGAGCTGCCCCTGCTGCATCTATGTGTTAGGTTAAATCACTTTAAAAGCAATTAGGCATAGAAAATGGTGATTAAGGCTTGTGGCTAGAAAGTACTTTGAGTGCTCAAATAGAGTAAGAGAGTGCAATGTAAGTACCAGTCCTTTTACTGTTGCATCTATCGGAGGACACAGTGTCCATGATTTCCAAAATATCTTCACATTCCCACTCTGTACACATTCAAATGAGCTTTGACCCAGAGAAAGCTGCTGTGTTTTGGATGGTGTTTGGGGTTTTTTCTCTTTGCATTGTAAAGTTTTAACTTGCATTGGTGGCATCACAGATGACCTCTGTTGACCCTGCAGTTTTTCGTATCACATTCAAAGCACATATATATGAGCATATATGATATTTCCAAATATAAAATAAAAATCACACTGTGATATTTAATAGAGCTGAAAATCGGATAAACAGGAAAGAAAGTCAAGTACAGTTGTCTCAAATTGTACAATAGTGCTAAGACGAGTAATATTACTGATACTGAATTATATTAATTCAGTTCAGTTTTAATGAAATAGCACCAAATTGTAACAACAGTTGGCTCAAGGTGCTTCATATTGTAAGGTAAAGATGCTACAATCGTATAAAGAACACACTTGAGACCATTACAGACTGCTGATGCCATCTAGTGGGTTGTTTCCCATACACAGACTGGTTAATCTTTACTCCTGCACTCACTCTTTCTGTTTAATCGCAGCGTGTTAACGACACCGTCTCTGTTTTCCAGGACATCTTTCTGTTCCATGACAAACGAGAGACAAATGGAAGCGTCAGAAGACATGGTGTTTGTACGCTGTAAGGAAGAGAGACCAAAAAGGCCCAGAAGAAAGGACAACTTATAGACTTGTGTGGGTCACTCGCTGAAGATCTAACTGAAGATATCAGTTGAATGGCCCTTGAAAACAACAACGAATGCGATAAAATTCTCCCTCCTTGAAGGGAAGTTGTGTACATTCAGGGAGTAACGCAGAAAACCATAATTGCTGGAAAGAAGTGCTGAATAAATATACTGTTCTTTTCTATCATGTCATTAGGTGGGTTTATTTTTCTACACATGCACAAAGGTCCATTCGTATCCAGCTACGGACTAACACATTTTTCCATGTCACAAATGTGCAGATATTTTGGTTGAATGAAAACACAACTGACAGGTTGAACTGTAAGTTAAAGCGCTAAACCCTTTAAAGCCTGAAACGGGAACTAATCTAAATTCTAACTGAAAATTGATGTTTATAAAACCCTCTATTGATGCCTATTTTGCATCTATTATTTGAATTTGTATCATAATTGCTTGAAAACAAAATCAGTCTTAAAATCTCATTAAGAGATTAAGAAAGGCAAGTAATTACCAGGTGATGACTGCAGAGGGCAGGCTGTTACAGCTGAAAACTCGAATGCAGTTGAATCTTGTTCTTCTAAATCAGGTGCGACACTTGAATCTTCTTACCAATCATCACTTTGAACCATTTGTGGGTTGAATAACATAATAACATTAAATTAAATTGTAAAATGTTTCTTTTTTAAAATATCAGAAATCCATGGCGCTACCTTTTAACACTGGACAAAGAGGGAAACAATATGGTAAATTCAACTTTATTAATGCAGTTCAAGTAATTCAAAAGAAATTATACATTTCCACCTTTGCAAATGTAGTAAAATATTCAAATTAAGCAGGATGAGAATCAGAACAAAAGAAGGGGGAAAACAAAACCACACAATTTGAAGGCACAGTATAAAAGACAACGCATTAAATCAGACAGTAGTAATGAATCTATAACATTATGGATTCTGTTTACATCGCTTACATTTCAGTGCAACATCAACAAACAAAATCCCAGAGTACTAACCCTCGACACCAAGTATCCACATCATACATATATTTTTTTTTTAAAAAGATACGAATGTTTCAGCAAAGCGTCTCTCTCTCTCTCTCTCACACAGACAAAAGCTTTTTTTTAAAAAGCCACAGAAAATCTCATAACCAACAAAAAGCATAACTAGTAGCACCACAAAGACAAAGAACATAAGAAAAGGGAGCAAAAGAATTGCATTTGTGCCTGTTCACAAGCTTTGCTGCAGCACACGGTTTTCCGTGTACCCTCTCAGGAGGACACGCTGGAGGCATTTCTCACTGAGAAGGTCAAATGTTAAAACTCTGTGAAGCTCTGCATAGAATCTGGTCTGTAAGACATCCTGGCACCTTGCACATAAAACAATGCTAAATTGCAGCTGCGCTCTACTAAACATATGTTATGTAGTCTACAAATCATGTTTGTGTGTGTTCTGCATTTGTATCTATTTATCTGAAGAGAACCTAAAATTACACTTACTGAATACTGCTCAAGTTAAGCCAAAAAAGGTTTTTATCTGTGTGCAAAATTGGATTCTTCACGTGCTGGCTGATAAAGTGTCTACAATCAGGCAAGGCTATGCTCTAAGTTGCATCACACAGACATCGTTTCAGTCTTCAGTAACGATTGCTGACACTTGTACATCAACTTCAGTCACACTGCTCTGAGTAGGCACATATTTAATGTAATCACACAAAACCAAAGGGAGTAACAAAGGTTAACAAAATCCCCAATCAGTAGCAAAAAGAAGGACAGAACAGTAGTGGATGGCTGATGCGATGTGATTGTTCACTCTGATAAAGATCTGTTAACAGCAGCAACAAAGCAATAATACAATTAGAATCGCTAGACTTCCCAACTCCATGCACAATAGAAACAATCTCAACTGCATTAAAAAGCATTAAAAGCAAAAAAACAAAGAAAAAACAAAAAACAAACCACATATAAACCCGGACAGGTTCCTTATCTGGGTATAAAGGTCTGACTGCATTTGAGTGGTTTTACTTTGTCTTTAACAACTGCTAATGTGTGAAAAGATGGACAGATGACAAGAGTTAAAAGACACGACAGTCAAACCAGGACTTCTCTCTCCTCTAATCAGTTCTGTACACTTGTATTGTTTGGTTTAACGCATTCTGGTTTAGCTTTCACTTTTCTGAATGTAGCACAAAGTGGTTGTTTCACCGCTCAGAGTCAAAGCAACCAGTTAGGTAAAAAGAGTTATTACAGAATACAAGTGTGATACAATCAGTTTAACAAAAGCTATTTTCTCGTCATTCAATTCCACCTCAAGTATTTTGTTGTAAACACATCTGCAAACCATATCACAACTACAAATACACAAATTCAGACCACCAGATGACTGACTGGTCTTATCGAGCTCATTTATATACATTCTTCCAGTCCTGTCCTCTGCCTTGGATGGCAGCTTACGTGACCTGTAGGCCTGAGCCAGAAGAGACTCTACCCAGACATCTGTAAGCAGTCGTCTTTACACTTGTATTCTGTCATTTTATTGATCCTGAGAAGATGAATTAAAACAGTGAACGATCTCCATTCAAAGAAAAATAAATTCATGTGAAACAAAAGACAAAACGACCTCAACATTTATATATTTGCACACAGAAGGAACAGAAGTATGCCTTACAAAAAAAATATTATATGTATTGGGGGGGAAAAAGTCACATTGGCAAAAGAAAAACAGGTTCTTTTCAAACACAAAGTCTCAGATCTGTTTTTGATTGGCAGCAGAAATTTGTGAAAAACTAATAAATTTGCTTTTCTCTCCTCCACAAAAAAGAAAAAAATTCAAAGGTTTAAAAAAAAGAAAAAAAAAGAAACAAGATTAAGATTAAATAACGGAGATCAGTAAATTTCTCCCCCGTTCATCCTTGGAAAAATGTATTTCCTATAAAAGCTAAGTGAACCACTGCTAGTCTTGCTCTTAGAGCAGAGGTGAGTGAGTTTGTTAGACCCAAAAATACATCAGGTTTTGTCCAGTAAAAAGGTTTCAGTTGCAAGTTCTCAGAATTCTGCAATAAGTGGTAAAGGTAACTCTTTGGAGTAAGGTGCTCCGATTGTAGGCACGAAGAAGAACCAAGGCAACAAGCGGACTTTTGCCTCATTGTCTCAACAGTCCCATTTGATACTGCTCTCTTTGTTGACGCTGCTGACGCTGCTGGCGCTGGCCCTGGGCTTGGCGCTGGCCCTGAGCTTGGCGCTGGCCCTGTGATGCTGGGGGCCGCCGTCTCAGAGTATTCAGGGTGTCTACAGGAAATGGACATCTCAATTAACTTAAAGAAATACAGTGAATGCTGCAAATTAATGCTACTACCATTTATATTGTTAGAAATGCCCACAGTAGAAGTGACTATTACATGATAAGGTAATCATGTTGGACTACAAAGTATTTCTTAGCACCTTGCTATTCAGCCATCTCTTCTCTTTAACCTAAATATGCATTCAGTAATCCACAGTTGTGGAAGTTTATACACATACATACACACACTTGTGCATATTTATATCCTTGTGGGGGACATCTCATTGACATAATGCTTTCCCTAGCCACTTACCCTAACCATCAAAAATGAATGCCTAACCCTGACCCTTACCCTAAACCTAACCATAACCCAATTGTAACCCTGACTCTAAAACCATATTTTGAGTCTCAAAAATGCTTTCGTGCCTTGTGGTGGTCCCCACAAGGGCTGTCGGTCCCCACAAGTATAGTAAATTCCAATTATTGGTCCCCACAAAGATGTTAATACCCATACACACACACATATCATGAACATGAAAGTCCTGGTAATTTAGGGATTTGATTTCTCTGAACTGTTCATTTTCCAGGGTGGAATAACTGTGCATCATACATCTTTAATTATTTAAAACACAAGAATTAGATGCAAAAGTTTAAATTTGTTTGGGATTTTCTCTAATCCATACAGGGATCCATACATGGGAATATCCCTTAGCAAGTTGCACCTCAACCCGATGCTTTTGGCATAATTCTGACTGGATATGTGACCAGTCTTGGCAAAGTTTGGTTTGACTAAGGGACATTTAATTAAATGTTGTGGAGGGTGTATATTTTTGATCCTACAGACACTGAATCAATTTTGGATTTTTTCTAAACTCCTTAAAAGTCTCAAATTACCATGACATTCATGGCCATGGCCTACTAAAACATGTAAATATAAACTGAGTTACATACAGATGAACTGTTAGTATACTTGCAAAATGTATTATATGCATTATTGAAAAAAACATTTTTTTTCTCAATGATGTATATACATTTTTTTGTTTAAAAAAATACTTTTTGTTTAAAATTATTAAATAAAAAATTAAATGGTTAAAATACAAAATGTATGAGAAAAAAAATATACATCCTCTGAGAATAAAGAGAAATCCTTACAAAGAAAAGAAACTAGCGTAAATTTTTTTCATGCTATAAGGTTTTACAACAGGAGGGAAAAACCTCTGCGGTGGATGACCTAATCAAGTTAAACTGTACTTTGCAATGGGATTCTTAAAAAAGGAAATACTTGAGATTTTAGAAGTCCGAAGATTAATTTGTCACAAATAGGCTAAAGTTAGAAGAAAAGAAAACCCTGATTTGAATGAACTAGAAGTCACGGCCCATCTGCTCATTAACATGGACATGTGCTGGAATCCTTGATGTGATGAAATTGACTAAATCTTACAAATAGAACCAGTATGGAGTTTGATATCCAAAATGAAAGTAAACAAACTTTTTTAATATCTAATTTCCCTTCTCTCCCTCACTCCAAAATTAGTTTTTCTTTAACCCACAACAGGCCACAGATTACATCACAGTTTCCTTTTTTTGCAGAGCCCTGGTTTAGATACGTACCAGACACATGCTTGCGTGGAGGAAGCTTGGGGTTGCTACTGGGTGTGTGGACACTGCAGACCTTGATGAAGCCAACCATTAGCATGATGAGAGCAACACCCATCAACAGCACTGCCCACCAGTAGGCCTGAATGACACAGAATGTAATAAAAAATATTTAAGCACAGACAAGAATCACTAAAAATATTAGCTATGTGTGTTTGTCACCATGTTGACAAATCTTTGTCACTATATACACTCCCACACTGAGACACTCACCACTATCCAGTCTGCAATACTGTTATAGAAATCAGGATTAAAGATGGCTTTCTTTAGCCTTGCAAGAGGCCCGTCTGCATCCACCAGGCGACACTTATTGAACACATCGCAGTATCCCTTGAAGTCATTGCAGGGTGAGCCAGGCTGCAGCGTCACCACTTTCCCACTGAAATACTGGGCCCATCTCTGTGACCCTGTGCTGCTGCAGGTGCTGGGATTCGCTGAGGGTAGAAAGAAAGTAAGTGACATCTGTATTACCAAGAAAATGTTTTAATCGTAAAGATGTTCTCATGACTAAAAGCAAACATTAAAACCAACAGTCACTTATGCTATACGTCAGATAATTCTAGTTTTAAATGACTATACTTCGTGTACATTTTGACATGTGAACAATCAGACACTCACTTTTCTCCTGGCAGCACACATGGCACAGGTCAGTAGCCTCATCCTTGCCATCCTCCTTAGCACAGCTACATACCTCCAGATTGTGCTTTGCACAGACAGAACCAGTGCAGGCCTATTTCAAAAAACAAAAACTTTAACTTATGATACAAACTCACAAAGCGGGAAAACAAGACACGAAGCCGATTATATGAGCATACCCCATTGATGCAAACTTGTGTATCTTTATGACAAAAGGTGAAATTCTCCTTTGGCTGTGAGGCAGGACATAGAGCAGTATTTCCACCACACCTGCCCTCATTGGCACACTCAGAATCTGGTCTGCACACCTCATTATTGGTCTTGAAAGTACATTCTCCTGTGCAACATGGGCCTTGGCTGGGACTGCGTAAAAACAATGAAAACCATGCAACCAAAAGTCAAACAAATGCTGCCCTGTTCACAGCTGTGTTCTGTGCTCACTAATACCACAATCAACAGTCCATCACAAAATCTTACCTGCAGATTTTGCCGGGTCTAAGTTTGCACTTTTCGCCATCCCCTGAATCTGCACTAAAGCAACAGTTGTCTTTACACTGGTCTTGGTAGCCACAGTCACACTGCTCTCCCTCTTCCACCAGACCATTACCACAGATAGGATGGCCAGACTCTGTACACACAGAAACAACAGACTGAAAGAGCATCTCTCTCTCTCTCACTCACACACAGATAACAAAATCCTTTTATTTATTTGATCACATAAGAGAATTTACCAACAAAACAGCTATCTCTTTTCTTTTGTAGAACAGCGGTTATATTCCCGATGCTGCAGCTTGAGAACTTGTTATTGTTGAGCCTGTCCCCTGATGTGGCTCTGGCATACATAATGTAGTTCCCTCTCTCCTTTTGTCCTTGCTCCTTAGACTCTCCAGGGGTGCATACGCTACCAGAGTCATGCTGTGAAATAGTAGGCAAGCAAAAGAGAAACAGCAGAGCTCTGAGAAAGTTCCACAGAATAAATACAGCTTGGCAAGAGAAAGTAGGCTACTGGCAAAGGCCGGGATTTAAATAATAGTACTTACAGGTGAGCCAAAGTTGTGTCCGACCTCATGAGCGAAGGTGATGTGTGACACCTTGGGGGGGACATGTGAGCCATAGTTCTGCACTGTGATGATACCAGTGTTCAGAGACTTTGTCCTTCCATCTGAGTATTTTCTGTTCTTCTCACAAATTCCCCCGGAGCTTCCTGCGGTAAAAACAAAGGGTGCGATGCATTAACAGGTCAAACACAGCCAGGATTTGTTTGAATTTGCTTGCTAGACAAAACCTAAAAGTCCAGTTGGAGATAATGTGCATCTCAACAGTGGTTATCAACGTTCTGTTGAACCAGGCCTTCTGAGCATGTTTAGAAGCCCATCATAATTCTTAATCTGTACAAAATGACCCATATGAGTTCTGCCTACTCCAGTCAGAAACACTTTAATGATGATGATGATAAAACACTGCTAAATATGTAAAGAGAATAGAAAACAACATTAAAATGCAATCCTGTTGTAAATAAGACACAAAATTAATGCTGCAGAAAATAATTAAACTGGGAATTCAGTCCACAGAGCAATAAAATAAACATTTCATTTTAAGTTAATTATTTTAAAGCCAAATGCGCTCTCACTGCTGCAGTTTATTTTTAATGTGACAGCTCTGAAATTTTAAAGTGTATATATTTAAATATTACATTTCTTTATCCCATAGCCTAATAAAGGAAACGTGGAAATCACAGATCAAAGTGAAAATTATTTTACTTTTAAACAGGCATTCTTGCGTTCTGTGTTTTAGCAGCTGCAATTCCAGCAGTGTCAAAGGCGACTTAGCAGCAGATTAGAATCAAGCAAAAACAACATTTTTATATTTTCTGCATCACCAACCGAATACACACATGAATGCAACAGTCTGTGCTGCTGTTACTTTACATCTGGGCTTCATTCCTGATGTTGGTATGGTTTGACAGCTTGCACATATGAAAGGTATTCGCTCAGCAAAGAATACGAGTTAAAAAATGCTATAAATAAAACATTACGTGAAAACGTGGCAACTAAAACAGTGAATCGAGGGTTGGCAAGATGGCGTCGTAGCGCGAACACCCGTCTCGCTGTGCTCCGGTGAGGTCCCCCGATTATCCGTCTAAAATATGTGTTCACCTGGTGAAACGTTACAAATGTGCGTGGGAGTAACTCTATAATGAGTCTGGACGACTATTTTTCTAAAATGCCTAACGTCAGGTCTAAGAAAAAGACAGCTCCGGTTGTGCAGGCTAGCGACATTGTGGGTCCTATGGCGGCTGAGCCTGAAGAAGCTAACGCCAGCGACACAGAAATCTCCGCTGACGCTGAGGAAACTGGGAGTGATATCGACCCGAATATCCTTGCGGCTCTGAGTAAGATAACTGACAGCATTACAACTTTATTGGATGTTAAAGTTGATACTGTGCTGGCCGCAATCCGTGAACAGACGTCTCGGATCCAGGCTCTGGCGACACGGGTGGGAGACGCCGAGATACGGATTTCAGGCGTGGAAGACACGGCAGGTGTATTGCAGGCGAAAGTGGCTCGACTCGAAAAACAAGTAACTGACATGGCAGACCACATGGACGATTTAGAGAACCGCAGCCGCAGATGTAACCTTCGCCTGGTCGGGCTTCCCGAGGGCACGGAGGGAAATGATGTTGTCGCCTTCATGGAGTCATGGCTCCCCTCCTATCTCGAGCTCACAACTAAAAATGGGAAGATCAAACTAGACCGCGCTCACCGCTCTCTAGCACCGAGGCCGGGCCCCAGCCAGCGCGCCAGACCCATCATTATGAAGCTTCACAACTTTGCTGATAAACAACGTGTGATGGCTACGCAGCCGAACCAACCAACAAGTCGGATCAAAGTCTCCTTCTTTAATGATTATTCAGCGGCGGTAGCCAAGAAACGCAAGGCTTTCGACGAGGTGAAAAGCTGCCTGAGGAAGAAGAATGTGGATTATGCGCTTCTCTACCCCGCCACACTGAGGCTGTTTGCCAACGGCAAGGAGAAGAGATTTAACACACCGGAGGCAGCTGCGTCCTACGCGGACTCGCTGCCCTGAATCCCCGTAACCACCGGAGTACTCCTTTTCTTCACACTATGCCTTAATTAACCGGTGTGAGTACTTGCCGAATCTAGGCGTATATGACTCTTTTTTTTTTTCGTCCTCGCTGCTTATAAGCGACCAGGTGAAATCTTCCACCCCATCGGGCACCGGACGGACTGTGTTTTCGTCTATGGGTAGGCGTGAGTTACGCGCGTGCAATGCCCTTCGGCTTTCCCGACGGGCAGGAGGAGATTGGTTTTTCCCTACATGTTTAGTAGGGCTGTTGCCAAATCACTGTTCTTTGAATGTTCCGTCACACAGCTCTTTCATGCCTTTTTTATTTTTATTTTATTTATTTATTTTTTCAACCAGGGTGTGGTGAACCCTTTGGCTCAATATGCTTTGTGTGATACATGAATAAGTCTAATAATGAGTAGGCTGCGAATATGCACCTGGAATGTACGAGGGGTTCACAGCCCTATTAAGAGGAGGAAGATATTTACTTGTCTAAGAAAGGACAGTGTAGATGTTACTATGTTACAAGAGACACATCTTGATAATAATGAACACTTGAAGTTGCAACAAGGATTATATGGACAAGTGTTTTTTTCATCCTTCACTACAAGAAGTAGAGGAGTGGCAGTGTTGATTAGGAAAAATGTACCTTTTGTAGTAACTGATTGCGTTAAGGATCTGAAGGGCCGCTACGTGATAGTCAAAGGGATTTTGCAAGGCCAAAATATCTTATTACTGAATGTTTATTTTCCACCTGCCCACCCAACTACCTTTCTTACCAAAATGTTTCTGGAATTAGCCCCATTTCTTCCTAACTCTACCGTTATTATTGGTGGTGATTTCAACTTAATGTTAAATCCGCTTATGGACAGATTTCCACACAGCATTGCAACTCCTTCTCCTCAGGCCAAAGCGCTTCATGCTCTATGTGACGAGTTTGGACTTGTGGATGCTTGGAGATATACTCACCCCTCCGATAAGCAATACACATTTTTTTCGGCTCCGCATAGGTCCCAAACTAGAATTGATTACTTTTTTCTCCCGAAAACTGACTTAGGTTCAGTAGTATCGTGCGACATAACAAGTATAATCATCTCAGATCACGCTAGGGTAATCATGGATCTCGATCTTAAAGCTGCGCTTCACAGGTCCCGCCACTGGAGGCTTAATACCATTATTCTTAAGGATGAGGAATTTACCTCTCACTTCTCTGCAGAATTTAAAGCGTTTTTGGATATCAACACCCCCTCAGCTACTACTGCCTCTGTTTTGTGGGAAACATGCAAAGCTTATGCGAGGGGCCTAATTATTTCGTATTCTGCGACAAAGAAGCGACAACGGATGGAGGAACAAAAATCTTTAGAGAGCGAATTGATGGATAAGGAGAAAACATATATTGCCTCCCCATCACCACCATTATGGCAAGAAATAACCGCACTCAGGTCAGCGCTGAATTGCCTTCTTACCAGAGATGCAGAGAAGAAACTTAAATACACCAGACAGAGGTTCTACGAGCATGGAGATAAGGCCGGTAAATGTCTGGCGTACTATGTTAAGAAGCGCGCAGAATCGAATACCATTGCAGCGATATCTGATGAAGGTGGCCACAAGATATATGAAAACAAACTGATAAATGACTGTGTTAAGAAGTTCTACGAAGCCTTGTACTCTTCTCAACAAGTCCCGGAGGGGGTGCAGCTGATGCATAATTTCTTCACCCAATTCGACTTACCAAATTTGTCAGAGGAACAGAAGACTGCCCTTAACAGCCCTATAACTAAGACCGAAGTGTTTAAGGCTATTAAATCACTGCGAAGTGGAAAGTCGCCAGGGCCTGATGGCTTCTGTTGTGAATTTTATAAACAGTTTCGGGATATTATTGTGGAACCGCTTCTTGATATGTTCAACCACTCCTTCATTACGGGTGAATTCCCGCAGACACTGAAGGAAGCCAACATTTCCCTAATTCTAAAGAAAGGGAAGTGTCCTGATTTGTGCGGATCCTATAGACCTATAGCCATCTTGAATGTAGATAGGAAACTGCTTTCTAAAATTCTGGCCACCCGCTTAGAAAATTTTTTACCTGTGCTGATAAGGGAGGACCAGACAGGCTTTATAAAGGGTCGAAACTCAGCCACCAATGTTAGACGCTTACTGAACGCTATTGTAGCTTTCAAGCAAAAATCTATTGACGGCCTGGTGCTTTCTCTCGATGCGGAGAAAGCATTTGACAGAATTGAGTGGTCTTATTTGTTGTATACTCTGGGCAAATTCGGCTTAGGGGAGAATTTTATAAAATGGGTCAAAGTTATCTACAATAATCCACAGGCAGCAGTCCTGACTAATGGACTTAGGTCTGATTACTTCAACACTCATAGGGGAGTTATGCAGGGCTGCCCCTTATCGCCCCTTCTATTCACTCTGGCCATAGAGCCTCTTGCTGAGGCCATAAGGGCGACGCCCACAATACGTAGTTTAGAGATTGGACAGCTGTGTCATAAAATAACCTTATACGCGGACGACATCTTGATTCTTTTGACTAACCCTGTAACATCCGTACCCAGTCTCATTGAGGTGATTGACAGGTTTAGCCATTTCTCTGGCTATAGAATCAATTTGGCTAAGTCAGAGGCCATGCCTCTCGGTACTCTTTTCACAATGCCGGCTACTGTTCCTTCCTTTCCTTTTAAATGGTCTCCTAATGGATTTGTGTATTTGGGGATCTTTATTACCCCGTCTCTCGACCAATTGTACAAAGCCAACTTCACACCCTTATTTGGCAAACTCAAACAGGACCTAGAGCGGTGGGCGTCACTTCCTGTCTCCTGGCTAGGACGCATTGCCCTGATCAAAATGAATGTGCTGCCCAGGCTATTGTATCCTATCCAAATGATCCCCGTCTTGTTCTCTAAGAGAGTACTGAAGGACATAAATGGTTGGCTCACCTCTTTCATCTGGAACAAGCGCAGACCCAGACTCAAGATGGCAGTGTTGCATCTGCCAAGCTCCAGGGGCGGCTTGGATCTACCTAATATTAGATTGTATCAGCTTTCTGCCCATTTAAGATTTGTGAGCGACTGGGTTAGGGGTAAAACCTCAATCTGGTCGGATATTGAGACAGCTCTGTCACAATGCAAACTGAGCGATCTATTATTTTGTAATGATTTTAACGGAATTAAGGCCCTTTGTACAAATCCTGTAACAATCAACACCCTAAAAGCGTGGCGAATTGTCCGCCGTCTTGAGGGAAGATCGAGAATAACATCAACCTTTACCCCTATAATGAATAACCCTGCTTTTCCTCCGGGTTCTTTGGACCCCGGCTTTCAACGATGGTCTGATAAGAATATTAAGTCTCTTGGTGACCTTTTCTCGGGTGGTGAACTCATGTCGTTTGAACAGCTTACCAACAGTTACGGCTTGCCTAGACAGGATTTCTTTCGTTTTTTGCAAATACGACACTATATCACTCACAATACAACCCTTGCTGAGCACCCTGAAGTATCTGATGTTGAGAGGGTTTTGTTTGGGCAACAGCTGACGGTGTCTCTGAGTTCATTTTACCATGTGCTTAATGCTTTGACTACCACTGATGCGCAGGGGATTAGAGGTGTGTGGGAGAGGGAACTGTCGGTAACCATAGATGAAGATAAGTGGGATACCGTTTGGTCTCTCGCAAAAAGGATTTCAATTTGTACTCGGACAAGAGCAATCCAATTTAAGATTTTACACAGATTACACGTATCCCCTCACCGCAGACACCTCTTCAGCCGCTCTCTTTCCCCTGTGTGTCTTAAGTGCAAAACTGATGTAGGGACTTTAACTCACTGTTTTTGGTCCTGTTATAAGCTTCAAGAATACTGGGCTGACATTACAGGTGAACTGGGGAAAATCTTCCACGTTGATATAGAGATGGACCCTTTGTCCCTGATTCTAGGTCTTCCAAGTGACCGCCTAAAAGCGGCGGCCAACAAAAGATTGTATAACACTCTTAACATTTGCAGCCAGGAAAAATATCCTCTTACAATGGATCAACGATAGGACTCCCACTGTCTGTGGCTGGCGCAAAATAGTTTTTGAACTGATTCCTCTGGAATACCTCACACACGTTATACACCACAGTGTGGGTCAGTTCTATGGGATGTGGCACCCCTTTTTGGACTATATTGGACCGGACCTTTCCGCTATCTTATTCAAAGGACTACTACACACGTGATCACCACCCGGGCGCTGTAAGACTGACTCACCACCTCTTGTATGTTATATTTTGTATCTTGTATTATGCCTTATTTAAGAGCTGTTGTGTACGTTTTGTGTTTGTACTGTTTTGTTGTTCTGTGTCTACTGTCGAGACACTGTCGTGTTAAAGGAAAATCTGCAATAAAAACAATGATGAAAAAAAAAAAAAAAAAAACAGTGAATCTAACCTGCTCAAAAGCAGGTTGTGTGTTCAGCAACAGTTACCACATAACAGTGACTTAGCCACCTGTGCGGGTGACAAAACCTTACTTTTAGCTCACTAACCCATTGTACACCCCTCTGGTTCAATATGGACAACAAAATACACACATACATACAGACACACAGTAGCAGGGCATGGAGATGCTGGTAGTTTCAGCAAGCGTAACTGGCTCCACAGTTAATCGAAAAGAAGTCATGAAAATCAGTGAACCATAAACTACAGTAATTAACAGATGGAGAATGTTTTATTTGTATACCGGTTTAACCAATAAACAATAAAGTCTTATAAGGGTTGTCCAATAAATTAAGGAACTTGTTTTAAATGTTTTAAAAGGGGAGAACAATAATCTGAAACAGGATGAATCGTCTGTAAGTCTAAGACCCTGAATACATCTAAACCCCTGAAGTTTCTTTGCTTTATTTGTCTGTTAAATTATCTAAAATAAAAATTGGTTTTGGATATATTGGGTATCACGCTTAACAAGAAGCACTCTCCCAGTCGTGCTGCAATTCCCAATATCCAGAAATTCAGAGTTTAGGAGACCACTTCCAGCTACATAGAAACATGAGACCACGTCAAGCAATAACGTGTCCATTCTGTGTAAAGTGACCATGAGACTGAGTGCACATTTTACTACACATCGCACTCTTTACCTGTGCAATTGTGTAAACCCTGCACTGAAGCCACCCATGACAACTAGTCACATGAACTCACACATTAGCTGTGCTTCACCAGTGGGCCTGAAAGCCTTTTTTAGACTTCCTTTGTTCAATCAATCACCACAAAGCTCACTGCAACCAATCTATTCTCCATGTCTTTTATTCAATCAATTCTTTCAGCTTACAGTTTTGCTAATACGCCAGGATTGATCGTCTGGGTTTGTAGCGGTATACTTCATGTTGAAATGGTATCCAAGATAATTCAAAAGGAGAGGAAAGAAGCACCAAACACAACAATCAATTACAAATGTGAGGGAAAAGCCAGTCTATATGAGCAATCTGTGGGAAGACCACAGCATGAAATCCAACAGGAAAGAGAGGCTGCTGGCATACTTTGCACTTCAAGGACAACAGTTTTTCTCACATACATAAATATAAAGAAATTAGAATATTTCTTAATACAAATGGCCACCTGTGCAGATTCTTGTGGTCTCAAAGCATTGCCAGAATATAAACAAACTCTGGGTCCTCTGATCACCACAGGAAAAAAAGAAATACTGGCAGTGTCCAGTGGTACCTATCAGCCTCATAGCAGATGCACCTACAGTATAAATTTCAAAATCCTATGTCCCTTCATTCCTGATTTCACAAAATTTTCTGAAAACTTGACCTCTGACCTAACAGCTGAAATCTGTGAGATTATAACTTTTCCAAGATTTTTAGTCGATGCACATATGGTATCAGTTTGAAACTCCTACATCTCTTCATTCTCAAGTTACCGCATTCACAAAACTTGGGTGTCCTTGTCTCCCCGCCTGGTTGCCCGCCCGCCAAGCAGGGTGACAGCAATACCCCGTCAGCCTTTTTATGGCTGATGCGGTAGCACTATTCAAACTACTAAAACTGAGATCTGGTTTCTTGAACCAAAGTGATCTTAAAAAATAAAATGATCAGACTAATAAAAAAAATTATAATGTGTAGTATGGATAACTGGCTTGATAGCAAATATGATTATAGAAGTAATGTGAAGGTGTGTTACAAAACACCCAAACACTTTAAATGCTTCTGAGCAACGCAGGGAGTCACTACCAGAGCTCGGTGTGTGTGTCTGGTACCAACCTGAGGGAGCCCCAACCCACGCCAAGCCAAGCACGCCATCATCAAAGTCCCTGTCAGTAAAGACGTAGGCCAGGCAGTACTGATCGTGGTTCTGTTCAGAGTTGAGCTCCAAAAACTTCTCCACTCCGATGTTGGCAAAGCGAAAAGGATTGCTGGGGTCCTTTTCTTCAACTGTGGTATTGATCTGTGAGAAAGAGTTAAACAATCAAAAGGAAAAGTAGGAAAACAAAACTACCCCAATGAAGCAGATTAGTTTAGAATGATCCCGGGCAAGTAGACAGATTACTTCCACTTTTAATATCAGCAGGTTGATTTAGTTGTTATTAATAATGATAAATGAGGTCTGGTATAGATGAAAAATTCTAGCATATTAAATAATGGTAAACAAACATAATAATGTAACACTTTATGTAATTTAGGACTATAAATGGTGGCTGGCCTGAAGTTTGAGACCCTAAATGTCAAGATGAAACTCACCCTGACTCTTTTCACCATGAAGCTGATGTTACGTATGCCCTGGAAGTCCGTGCCCTGGTAAATGGTGTCAATAGCCTTTACGTGGCTGGAGATCTGCAGGGAGTGCAAGATTTTAGATTAGGAGTAACACAGGTACAACAATGAAAAAAGCAGTGAATTATTAGGTTTAAAATTAAAAAAAAATAAAAATAAAAATAAGATTACCAAATCTCTGCAGCTCCTCATCTCTGCTACAGGTTACTGGCTAAATTCCCAGCTACTAGAATAATGCCTACACCACATAAGTAGGCATTTGTTTTCAGCCTATGAATGTTAGATGCCAAGTTTGACTTTGTGGTCAGCTATGAAAAAAGCTAAAACATTAAGAATGAATGGATTAAGGATTACGAAAAAAAGGTCTCAAAGACTTTAGAGTAGGGGTGGGTTTTTATAATCGATTCATCGATTAAAATCGATTCTGGCTTGGATAACGTAAAATCGATTCATTTAAATCCTCAATCGATTTTTTTAATATAAATTTATTTTGCTTGAAATGCCAGAATCTTTGGTGACATCTCACAAAATTTCAAGAACCATCAAACAGTTAAGACAGTAAATGAGAGCAGGTACACGGATTCTGCACATAGACTTAAACACACGGTGCGACCCGCGGATCAGAATCAGTTAGATGTCGCCTTTCTCACGGTCGGGGCTGAAAGCCGACAGCTCGCTGATCCTGATGTTTCGGCGGGTCCGCGCTTTGTGTTTACGCCCTTTTTGCGCCGATTCTAAAGCTGTTAGTTTGATCTCTCTCCAAACAATATTGACCGAACCAGCAGCAAAAGAAGAGCCAAACGATTCACATAAAATCGTCATGAATTCACTCTGACTTTTACTGTTTTGCTTCCACCGCGATGCACAGCTCTCTCTCTCTCTCTCTCTCTCTCTCTCTCTCTCTCTCCCCCTCCCTCTCTCTCTCTGTACTTCAAGAACAGTTTCCCTTTCTTCATTATTCGCTTGCTTGTTACACAAGTCTACTGTTGTTTACAGCGCTGTCAGCCGCTGTTTTTTTCCCTTTTACATTCTTCCGAAAAGAAAACCTCATTTCTGCTGTTCAATACTGAACAAATTTAAACTTTTTAAAATTATTCAAAATGCAAAACGCTTAACCGTGTCTCTAATAAAACCGCTGTAACTTCAGAGGTAATGTTCATATGTTGATTAATGGTTTTCTTTCGTTTTTGATGTACTGCAGAATATTTTTATAAAATCCCAGGCCAGGAAAATCACCTTCATGTTTTTCTGTGTTTTATCTTCAGCTACTTTGACACAAAGGCATCTGCTGTGATGCTCACACCTTTGATAAAGTCTTGCGTGTGTCAGCTTCCTTTTTATTGATACAAAAATATGTAAATGTACTGATTTGAATTATAATATTTCTGACTGTCAAAATTTCCCAGATTTAAATCGAATCGAATCGAATTAAATCGAATCGTGGATCGAATCGATTCGGGACCTTGTGAATCGGAATTGAATCGCTTCTAGAAATCAGTGACGATACCCAGCCCTACTTTAGAGTCAGACCTGTTACAGATCGTCAACTTTTCCTTAATGTCAGGTGTGTTTCCAGAACCACTAAAAACTGCTGTAATCAAACCTATACTGAAAAAGGACAATCTTGACAAGACACAAATGAAAAACTACAGGCCGATCTCAAATCTCCCATTTTTAAGTAAGATCATTGAAAAAGCAGTTTCTCAACAGCTCAATTACTTCTTAAAACAGAATAATTGCTACGATGCCTTCCAGTCAGGTTTTAGACAGAACCACAGCACTGAAACCGCTCTGACCAAAGTCTTTAATGACATATGTCTGAACACAGACAGTGGAAAAATGTCAGTCCTAGTTTTACTGGATCTCAGTGCAGCATTTGATACAGTTGACCACAACATATTACTCAAACGACTGGAGAACTGGGCAGGTCTTTCAGGAACTGTACTAAACTGGTTCAAAACATACTTAGAAAACAGGAAATACTTTGTATCAATAGGTAACTTCACATCCGAGCAGACAAGTATCACATGTGGAGTTCCCCAAGGTTCCATCTTGGGACCCCCTCTGTTTAACATTTACATGCTCCCACTGGCACAGATTATAAAGAACAACAAAATAAACTACCACAGCTATGCAGATGACACACAAATATATATCACAATGTCACCAGGAGACCGAGGCCCTGTACAGGCTCTTGGTAAATGCATTGAGGAAATTAATGACTGGTTGTGCCACAATTTTCTCCAGCTAAACAAAAACAAAACTGAAGTAATAGTCTTTGGCGCCAAAGAAAAACGATTACAGGTCACCAGAGAACTTCAATCTATACACCTAAAAACCACAAACCAGGCGAGAAATTTGGGTGTAGTGATGGATGCAGACCTAAACTTAGAAAAACACATTAAGACAATAACAAAATCAGCTTACTATCACCTCAAGAATATTTCAAGGATAAAAGATCTGATGTCTCAACAGGACCTGGAAAAACTAGTCCATGCATTCATTTTTAGTAGGCTTGATTACTGTAACAGCATCTTTACAGGTCTACCTAAAAAAATCAGTCAGACAACTACAGCTCATTCAGAACTCTGCTGCTCGAGTCCTCACTAAGACCAAAAAAGTGGACCACATCAGTCCAGCTCTGAGGTCCTTACACTGGCTGCCTGTCCGTCAGAGCATAGACTTTAAAGTTCTGATGCTGGTCTATAAAGCTCTGAATGGTTTAGGACCAAAATACATCAGTGACCTCCTGACCCAGTATGAACCTTCCAGATCCCTCAGGTCATCTGGATCCGGTCTTTTATCAGTTCCCAGAGTCAGAACCAGACACGGAGAAGCTGCATTCAGCTTTCATGCTCCTCATATCTGGAACAAACTCCCAGAAAGCCTCAGATCAGCTGAAACACTCACTTTATTTAAATCCAGGTTGAAGACTCACCTATTCTCAGCTGCATTTGAATAAAGCACCAAATCCACACTTTTAAGCTTAAATTTCAAAACTTACACTAACTACTGATCTTATCTATTTCTGATTTTATCCGTTTTGGTTTTATATACTGTTTTGTTTGTTTGTTAAGCTTAAATTTCAAAACTTACATTAACTACTGATTTTATCTACTGTTCTGATTTTATCTGTTTTGATTTTATATACTGTTTTGTTTGTTTGTTTGTTTGTTAAGTGGGTTTAGAGCTCTGGGTAGCTCCCCAGCTGGGTCTAGACTGGGTCTAGAGAGTATTTTAAATTCAGGGAATTTAAAATAGAAAGTAGCTCGTCCACAGAAGGACTGGTAGCTCCCCTTACGATAAGGGTTCAGATCGCGCGAACAGGTGTGAAATGTGTGTGTTTAGTTAGTTTGTTTGTTTGCTTGTTTTAATCAATTTTAAATCATGCTTTTTATTTGTTTTTGTTTCTAATGTCTCTGTAAAGCACTTTGAATCACCTTGTTGTTGAATTGTGCTATACAAATAAATTTGCCTTGCCTTGCCTTGCCTTACGAACTTCTGTCCAGCTAAACTTATTAAAAGTATAAGTTACGAATTAGGAAATTAAAATCTGATGTCAGGATGTAGCAGCAGCAAGTTAGCCCAAAAAATCCGACTCCACAGAAATGTTTTGATTTGGTAATCCAGCATGAAGTCACTGGGAGGCAGCAGCTAAAACAAGGGAAGGGGTGTGAGCTAATGCTAATCAGCAAATAAGCAAAACAGGCTTTTTCAAATAAAAAAAGAAAGAAAAGAAAACAAAGATTTCACATACTGCATTTCCTCATACCTGAGCAAGGACAGCCTCTTTTGAGCCGTAGCGTTTGAAGAAGAAATGGTCAGTCTGGATGTAGAGCTGACAAGTGTTTTTTTCTTTACCCGTCGCCCTCTTCTTTCTCAAAATGACAGGAGTATCTTTAGATTCCTCATCTTCCAACATTCGTGTCACATCCTGGACAGAAAACGTTACGTTATGCTTGTTATCGATAGCATAGTTCAATGGCGTTTGGGGAAATAAGCACATTTCCGGTTTTGAAAACAATCCAACATTTTTATCCCCTAAAAATTTCCCTGGGCTAAAAAGTTTATATTGCCATTTTAAGTAAGGTCAAACACTTCCACCTTGCTGTTAACTAACAGTGTAAGGTAAGGTGGAAATAAGCTCATGTAATATCACGAGTCTTGTCTGCCTGTGTTTATCTGTTCTTGTTCTCTTGTTCTTAATAACACTTACTCTGGCTGGCTCTTCTGCTGATGCCTGGTACTTCTTCATCCTCTCAAACACAGAGTGGTCTGCGCAGCCACCCTCTGAACCATACTTATGAGGGTAATCTGTCAGACAGAAGGAGAGAAACATTTTCTTGAGTGCCTTTCACCATATCCATTCAGTTATCTTCATCAGTCATTTATATCTTTATTTTAACATTCAGTACAAGAAGAGAAAGGCCCTGACTCCACTAGTTAAAAATCTGTGCAACTAGGCCTCTTTTCTCATTTATTAACAAAATCAAGGCAAAAAAAAATTGTTATGACCTGGCTCAAAAGCCACAAAATAAAGCAGAGACTGACAGAGTTTGCAGGAACATTTGGTTTCATTTTAAATGGCTCTTTCACACCAATAGTTTGTTTACTCTGTTTTGAATCAGTTGATGAGTTTGTAAACTTGCCGCCTTTCCCCCTGGTTTGGTTTGTTTTCACATGGAGAAAACTTGAAGAGAACCAATTTGTGTCACTACAAGCCACCCAAACACGGGGAGAACATGCAAACTTCACAGAGAAAGGCCAAGTGGGAAGCAAACCCAGGATTGTCTTGCTGTGAGGCAACAGGCCTGACCACTGTTCCACGTACTGCCCAGGTGTTAAGCAAAACCAATAGACCACCACTGTAAGGAAATTAGGGCCTGCTCAAGTTCAATACAAAATTCAAACAAACTAATCATGTTACAGCAATGGAAAAGAAATTCTTGCATATTTACAATCACGGGCTCCACTGATCATATCTAAAAATTGAAAGTCTCTGTTTTCATATGAACAAAATACACTACGCTTCGCTAAGACTACAAGCAGATCCAGAGTTCAACACTGAGTGAAGCCTTGTGAATGTTGGATTTCAATGTTTCTGCATATTACTATTGACACCATAACAGATAATGGTGTCATAAACAATAACACTGACTTCAGAAACATGTTTCCTAAATGAAAACAGGTCCGTCGTCTCCTCTTTTAACTCACTGAAACGACCAAATACACTGTGTGCAATGTGCTTTTGAATTTTTTTCAAAGAAAGTCGTCTTTGTCCTCACAGTGAATGGTGTCTCATTCAACTGCTAATCAAAAGGCTTTTGCAGTTTGGACAGAGGTAAAAAGCTTAAGAGAAAGGCCAAATCAGAAGCAAAGGCTCCTCTGAGTCTTAAAAAAATAAATAAATAAAAAGAATCAGCCTTCTCCACCCATTTCACTGATACCTGAATAAAAAACTGTACAGAAACTTCACACAAAAAATCCCCCAGTTAGTTGTGAGCAGTTTTACTGCTGGGTACTATCCACGTACGGTTCACAGTCCTCTGAAAACCACAACATCAATGAGACAGCACAAGAGCCATCACAATTCACAGGTTATTGCCCATAAAACAACATGTGTGACCTTGAGCTTGAGCACAGTCCTGATAAAGTCTCACTGGGTGATCACTGTGTGCAGCTTTCACTAAAACATGACTGACACTGTGCAAGCAGCAGGAATTCTTGGGAAAATGAAAAATTCCTTGTAAGGTGACAAATATGACCCTCATCTAAAGCAAAGCCTTGGTGAAGATCGATTAGCTGATCACTGTTTATAAGTTTGCTTAAATTCTGTACAAATCTATAGGAAGAGCAGCAATTCCTATGAATTGTGGGCAGACAGACAAGGGCAACTGGGCAGACAGATGCCTCCTCGTGACATTAGACCTTCAAGGTTCGTAAAAATGTCACCTAATTATCTCAAAACAAGGGGGATACATTCCGACTACCTAAAAATTGTTCAGAGAAGTTTTAAAAATATGTCTGATAAATACATATTTGAGTTTTAAAAATCACGGTACACAGCCAGAAACAACATCTTGTTTTATCTTTACAACCCAGTGCAGATGTTAGCAGAGACTACATGCAGCAGAAGTGTTTTAATGAAAAACACACTTCCACACAAGTTGATGTGCTACTTCAGTCTTGATTAACAATGATGAGTAGGGAAGTAGAAAATTTAAAAGGGCAAATAAGAGTTGATTATAGTTGCAACACTAAGGGAAGAAGGATGAATTAATGAAAGCACTACATAAACAATTTCAGTTCCACTTGATGTTTCTTAGGAAATTTAAGAAGTCATAAACTCCACTGTGGAAACTGTGACAAAACCTTTTCTTTGATTACCCTCATAAAGAGTAAAGTTAGCACTTCATTAAAGTGTGGCAGTTATCCCACCGAGGGTAGTTTTCTTACATAGTTCCCAGCACTTCTCTTACCACTGAATTTCACCATTGACCACAAACTCGTGCTGAAAGCAAACATCAACTTCTTTGTCAAACTGACCTAAACTTCATGTTCAGGATGAACAATGAGGAAAGCTAGGTCTCCAGCTTTGGTCCAAAGACCACAAACAGTTTTCAGCGGGAGAAAAGTGGCACATCAGGGGAGAAGTGCAACAAGGAGCAACTTCCTCTCTTACTATGACATTCACAGAAGCTGTGAGCTTTGAATTAGAGCCCCAGGGTCACACGATAAATACTGAGCTCTACTGTAATGCCCTGGGAAACTGACTGTAAACCTAACCTTTGGTACATGCTATTGTCTGCCTGCTTATCTACCTTTGCTGTGCTAAAAATGGCAGAGATGTATCACATGTCTCAAATGCAAACCTGAGGCGGTCAGAGATTTCCAGGGAAGGCTCTTGCAATGTTTTGAGTGGTTTCTCGCTAAGGAGACGGCCCTGACGGGGATAACAGCTATTATTTTTTTGTTTTTTAAATAAGTGCACTTGCTGAACTTTTATATTGTACCATTTGTTGGTTTAATTTTTCCAATATGCATCTTCTATCTCATTAGTGACAGAATTTCATGCTCCTGCTGTTAGAACATGAATTCAACAAATCATTAGGCACAGTCTGAGACTCTAAATCCATATTTCCTAAATTTCCTTCAGCAGATTCAGATTATATACCAGTGTATGTGTTTAGACGTGTGTTTGTGTGCTAGTCTAAAGCCACCACAGGGTTCATATCAGATTCCCTGCCATGCTGCTAAATGCACCCCCGGTCAGGGAGCACTTGCATACATTTGTGCGACCAGTAGAAATGCAGAATGTCATTTAGTACACACGAAGACCGTGAGTGTAGCAGCCAACTCAACACAGAGCTTTTGGACCGGAACTTAACCTTACAGTTAGCGCACTGCATGCCTGTTCCCATATGAAAGAGCCTTCATACTAAATTTGTAAGTCTCAAGTTACTGAATTGCATTTTGACTCACGCACTGTGCACATGTTTTTTCAGCTTGGTTGAAGTCAACCTCTAAATAATTTCAGATTTGCTCATCTTCATCGAAAACACTGAGAAACTTGCAGTGTCCTAGTTCTATAGCTCTGTAGCCTGACAAAAGCAGTGAATGTAAGCCATTTACATTCTCCGATCCAGTTTTCAATAGATACCGAACACCCTGTCCATGACTCAGGATGCTGAACAATATCCTATTACTACCACTACTACTCTGTCCTTCACTCAGTTTTAAGATCATAAACTAAACTATTAAATATGACGTTCAAGTACCAATTTAGTCTCAATGTATAATAACAATGTTATTTGGACAGCATAGATATCAATCACAGCTGTACATATTCTGATCAAATGTCAATTATTTAAATGTATTATCAGCAGGCAAGACAGTCTCACATTTCAAAACAGCTGGTGTGCTACAAAAATGGGCTCATTTATGCAATTTCCCAGTTAAGATTATGGAGGAGGAAGATAAGCTTGTTACTCTTTAGAGAGCCCCCAATGGTCTAGGCCCCAAGCGTTTGTCTGACACGCTGATTCAACAACTTCTGTTGCAACTGAATAAAAAATAAAATAAAAAAAATTCAAATTTCACTTTGTTATTTAAAAAATATAACAGAATTTTCCTTTGTGTATTTAACAATTCTTCACCAAGTTAATGACATTTGCCAGGGGTATAAAAAGAAAGCTTTTCTATAAAGAAATGTTTCAGACTTTGTAAAAAAATACCACTTGTCCAACAAGCTTCATGTATTGGTCACTATACTAAACATCAGAACACAAATGTAAATATAGTGCCTACTTACTGATGTCATCTTCGTGATAAATGACAGAGTGGAAGGGCACACTCCTGTCCTGTAGGTATCTTTCTGAAGGTTCAACATAGTATGTTCCTTGTTGGGTTTTAATGAAGCCCTCAAATCGCCCATCAACCAAAGAGCCATGTGTCAGTGTGCCCTTTTCTCCTGAAACATAAGAGGAGGAGGGTCAGCAGATGAAGACAAGTCATTTTTTTGTGTAGCCTAAAGTCGCAAGTAAATTGAAAAAAAGACTAACATGCCAAAGTGGACAAACAAACAACCACTCGAACCAAAACTGTTAAAAACAAACAAACAAACAAACAAACAAACAAAAAACACATGAAAACCTGAAAACACAAGCGAGAAGAGGAGAGAGAGAGATGGCGATCAATATGAGGAATAAAAATGATGATGATGATAGATGAAGAAGGCTTGGCTTATATAGGTTTCTGTTTTACGGTTTTGTCTGTTGTACTGCTTCTAGAGTATGAGGTTTGCTTTTTTGTCAGGGATTTTTTCTTTGCTTGTTTTTTTTTTCACTTTTGGATTCCGACTTTAAGTCTTTGATCGCCGTTTTTGTTTTATGGGTTTTTCATGTTATGAATTTCAGTTTTGTGATCCGTTTGATTAAAGTTTTGATTTTTATGAATGTTAGTTTTACTTCACTGCCTGTTCCTCCCTCTGACTCATTTCTGTATTAGTTTATTAGTTCCACTGTTCCCTAGTCTGACGTCTTCTTAAGCGTCACAGTTCACATCAATATTTTCTCATTTAGTCATTTCCTGTTTTGCTTTGAAATGAGGATTTTGCATCTTATTCCTTTATTTCTCCTTCTGTTCAGATCAAGATCACCTCCTCCAAAGGATCTGGCTACAGTGGGTTTTGGACTGCTCCCCAGTGCAGCTGCCATGCACAAACGAACTGCACAACAGTGCCAAAAAAAAAAAAAAAAGGTTTGATTTAAGGTAATTACAGAGCACCGGTGTGAAAACAACTTTATTCACGCTGTGCTTTTCCTGCTTTGTTACATGTGTGGATTAGTTATGCATCATGAATAACTTTAAAATGTTACTCAGTGGTTTAAAGAAGCTGACTTCTTATCAGCTCAGAAAATATTCAAGGAGTATACACCTCTCCTCCCCATCTGTTTGTTTGATGCAGACCAATCACTAAAAAACAAACACCCTTGTTTTTCCTCCTGTTCATTTGAACTCTACTGGAAACAGGCAGCAGGAAGATGTCCAGGAAGGGAGGGAAATAAGAGCAGCAGAAAGAACTGGGGAAAAAAAGAAGCTAAAAATAAGTCTTGTGAGATTTGGCTTGTGATTTGTTGTTTACTCTGCACATTTAACAACGTTTCATCAATTGAGAAGTCACCCAAAAGGTAATACAAATAGGCTTTGAATTGAAAAATAACAATGCTACAAATCAGATACACTACCTTTAAAAGACACACACACACACACACACACACACACACACACACACACACACACACACACGCGACTCAAGACTTACCATACAGTTCTCCACTATAAATATGTGATGTATCAATCGGGTTCTCCTCCCCTGACACCTCAATGACAAGATCTGGAGAAAACAGCTTTGAATCCCTCTTCATCCGCAAGTTAAAATGTCTGAAAAGAAGAATAGGAAACAATGTCCAATTACATTAAATGTCTAACACCACATTCAAACTTTGTACATTCCTCTGACTGTTGTCCACATTTACATGTGGACAACAGTCCTGCAGACAGACACTCATAATTCACAGTGTTGACAGTGTTTTTGTCATCCTCTTACTGAAAATTTTTAGAATAAAGGACCACAAACACTGGAAATCTACGACAGGAAGCTGAGAAAGCAGCCTTATTTACTTCACTAATGTTTACAGAGGTTCACCGTTCTAGTGTTGTTACCGAGTAGGCAGCTCAGTGAGTCAGACGAATTATTTCACAAGGAAAACCACATGAACCTTGCAAGTGCACAGACACTGTTTTATGTAACACTTTCAGTGGAAATGATGAGAATGATGTAAAAGGCAAAAAGGCAAACGTCACATGGCGCTCACATGAGGCACTTCTGAGAAGTTAGTGGTTCTAAGGCTTGAGCAGTTCAGATGCAAACTCCTTATCAGAAATCTCCTGACAAATTATAAATTCCTCCACATGACTCAGTATTAACCTTAAATGGCTCAAGACCTTTTTGGCTTTGGTGTGTTTACACAATCATCAGTAAGGCCAAAAAGCTGTTCACAGCAGGAAATCTTTAAGCTAAAGTAGGCTGTTTAACAGATTTTGAAAGTACTCCACACCTTTTTCTTTTTTTTTTTTAACTCATTTTAAATACCACAGTTGCCCTTATAGGCAGGCATAGTAATGAGATTAATCATAGTCGGGCAGGATGTGTGCATGTTCTTCAATCCCTCAGCTGCACATTAGTCTCCAAACCAAAGCTAAGATAATCTCAGGTCATAGAGGACATAATACTACTGAGAACAAAGTGTATGCTGTGAAGTTTTCTTGATGTTCCAGTATACAGGTTTGTTTCAGACTAAGGATCTTACAGTAACATTTCTACACAACAATCATGGAAACATTCATAGAGCAAAACAAAATGAAAACACAAAATGCAAATAAATGCTCTGAGCAGTACAACGTGTCAGGGAGTGTCTGGCAGAGTTAGAAAGCAAGGCATTATTCATGGCTCAGACAGTTCAGGATTTCCCTCCCCAGGATGACTTTTTGACCTGCATTCAGTTTTTCCCAGTCCAGTTTTCATTTCACACCCCTTTTTTATTACTGTTTATTTTCCATGTATTGGTTCATTGTACCAAATGATATGCTGAATGAAACAGCCTTGCTTTTGGTTAGTATTCAGTTTGGTAAAAACTTTGTTATGTCATTAGGAATGCTTTTTATAGATACAAACATGTATAATAACCTAGACGGATCAAGTAGATTTGCAGTCAAACACAAGCTGGCCTCGTCTACAGATTTTCTGCCCAAAGAGCATTTCAGCTGAAGCCAAGAGAAAGAAAAAGGATCAAATATTTGACACAGAAGAGGAGACGATGAAATAAGAGAACTGCTAAACCTGTACGACAATGGCTGCAACATGACCTGCTGTTTGAAGTCGGCAGTGTTACACAGAGATAGCAACAGATACAGTATAGTTTCCTTGGCTTATTACTCATACTGGCACTAAAACAATAAATCTGCCTTCATAAACATAATTCCGGTCACAGCCAAAGTAAATTATTCACTTAGAAATATAACCTGCACTGTCATGTATTTAGAGTTAGTCGTCAGGGATTGAGACACTGTCTGTGGTTGGGTTCAAAAAGAGAATGACTAGTTGGTAAGAAGCCTTACAAAGTCTAAAAGCTAACTGCCTTCTTTGCAACATTTGCCTCCTCATCTTAGAAGTTAACACCTCTGCGACAACTTCCCCACAGCAGCCAGGTGTACCACTGAAGTCACAAACCACTGGTTATTCTGTTATAAAAAACTGTTCTACACTTAGGATGTGGCTGCTCTTGTTTCTGAAGCAGTTGAACAATACAGTTTTGGCAGTGTTTCCTGTGTATCGAGAAGCTTGGCAAAGAGGAATCGTGGGTTACATCTTTTGTATTGCAATAATAGCAAAAAAGGTGTATAGAAATACACTAAAAAGCATCTAAAAGGCTTTCCTATTCAGAATTTCCATCCCAAAGTTCATGAAGCAACAGACTGCAGGGGCTCAATCATGTCTGCCACAAGTCGTTGACACCCATGTGAGTCAAGGTTCAGAGCGCAGCAACTCAGTAAAGGAGCTTAGTGTGTTCAGAGAACAGAGAAGCAGGAAATCCGAAGAAAGGGGAGAAAACAAAGCAGTAAATGACGAAGTAAGACTTGAACAGTTGGCTTGGGCTTTGCAGAACAATGCAGCTTAACTGCACCTGTATATGTGATTTAGCTATCTTAGCAGGTTTAGTGGGAAGCATGTCTCTCCTGCAATGTGTGGAAAAACAAACACATTTAGTGTGTTTCTAATCACTAAACTATAAAGTGCCCTAGACAAAAAAGAGAAAGAAAGAAGAGACCAGAAAAAATACCAACAAATCAACATGGGCCGCAAGACAAGAAGAGAGGAATCCAAGGATAAACCCAGTGGTACTCGTCTCACAGCAGCAGCTCACTGCTAAATTATTCAGACAAATCCCAATTGCTGAACATACTGAATCAAGCATCTGACAGTCATCCACTGCTTAGTAAGCAGGCCAAGCACACAGAGATGGGGTGCCCTCAAGACATTTCTACAGAGAAAATTCCAACTAAAAAGGGGGCAATACCTACTTATCACTACATAGAGCTCTATTTACAATATTAAGTCGCTTGGTCACAATGAATCATCGTAAAATCATAGTATTCCCAAATTACTTAATTGGAAGAAATCAAATCAGGTCAGAAGTTGTTAAATATCAGTGCAGAAAGTGGGAAACAAGGACAACGAGAGGAGAGTAAGAGATGAAATCAAGACATAACTGGGAAGCAGTCCTAAGAGATTCTGGTTAAAGTGGTAAAATGTGGTATGAACCTTAACTTTAACATTCATTAATGGATAAGCCGCATTGTTTGACTGCTTCAATAATAATAATAATAATAATAATAATAATGTTTTTTGTCAAATATTTTTATAATTAAGGAAAAAAAACACTTATGCATCTTATTAATTCATTATTAAGCTATAAACTACAAAGAAATGTGAATTATATCACAATCACAAGCATTGCATTAGCACATGCTTGCTATGGCACTTCACTTTGTAAAGAAGCCCTACACAGAGACCCTGTGACTTGCCTTCTTCTGTCACCTGATCTGGCCACAAATACTCATGCGAGTGGGCATACAGAAGAACGCTTTTCTCTCGTTACAACAAACCTCTACAGTGCCAAACAGCCTGGCCTTGAGTTTTCACAGAAGGGAGAGTGTTAGCCTTAATTTGCACACACTAAATGAATTCAGTCAGGACATAAGACACAAGCTTAATGTCAAGTGGCATAGTATTATAGTCTGTGGTACAGCTACTTTTATTAATATTATTGCTCAGCTTTGAAAAACTGAAAGAAAGTGGTCAATTATTAGTTCACTTTTTGTTTTTTTGTTTTTACCACATCTCTGTAGCTCCTCATCTCTGCTACAGGTTAATTCAATTCAGTTTTATTTATATAGCACCAACTCACAACAACAGTTGCCTCCATACACTGCATATTAGAAGATAAAGACCCTACAATAATACAGAGAAAACCCCAACAATCAGATGACCCCTAGGAGCAAGCACTTGGCGACAGTGGGAAGGAAAAACTCCTTTAACAGTAAGAAACCTCAGCAGAACCAAGCTCAGGGAGGAGCAGCCATCTGCTCTAACTGATTAGGGATGAGGAGAAGAAAAGAAAAGAAGTTCTAGTATGCAATGCGATGTGAACATCAAGCCTCAAGACCTCTTAGTTAAATCTAGATATTTCTAACTGGCATGATAACTAGTAACTGTCAGACATGTCTAGTAAATTATCTTGTACAAGTAATACCTGACACACAGTTTTAATATGTGCAAAGGTTTCTACACTCCATGTGATACTGCAGAAAACTGGACACTTTATAACTAAGTGTCCACTTATTTCAAAGAAAAATCTAAGAAACTTTTTAGAACTCAAATGTAACAGGTAGGCAGCATTATCTGTGCAGTTCTTGCTCCTTAATGCTTCCATAATATAAATCATACTGATGTACAGCAGGTATACTGCAGCCGTTTTTGGAAACTGCAGTATGCTCAGAGAGTTAAAGTGGTTATCTCACCAAAACAGGCAGTAGAGCTACATGACTTTTCAAACTAAGTTTCGCTTTTGCACAATGTGCAAAATGTCTAGTCTACAAAAATGAAATAAGCCTGCAAGTGTGAGCTTCTTCATTTAAAACACTCAAATTTTACTCATATGCTTCAATATAACCTCAAACAGACAACTGTGCCATGTAAAGTAAAAAACTCAGTTCAAACTAAAAGTGGAAGCATGACAAGCCTCCTTCGCACAGTGGAATACGAACAGTGTGTCTCCTTAAATTCGGAGCCTCAGACCAATCTCAGTTCCAGGGCCATAGATAAAAAGCTGCCTCACTTTACAGTGGCAACCTATATAACAAGACAGGGAAGTAATTGAAGGAAAGCTCATACGGTTAAAGAAGTGATATCCACTTACGCAGTCAAAAATCCTGGATTTAGGATGCTGAATACAGTCGATCCCAAGCATGAACCACCCAGCCTTATGTATTTGTGGAGTAAGCAGTGGACCATTTACTGCTCCTGCTGCTGCAGATTCTAAGGCTTTTACTTACAAGTGAGCTTTTATGATTCACAAATGATGCAGATGATTGAGCAGAATCTTTCCTATAAGCTGAATTTTTAGAGAGGAGATCATATTTTCCTGCCAACCCAATAAGGCAATGCTAACAAGTTCTGCAAGATTCAGCAACAACTGGAAAAAGCGCAAAAGCTGGGTAAAAAGCCACTGGTATCAATACCAAAAAACTGAAAGAAAGGACAAAAGAAAAAAATAAAGAATTTAAAAAAAAAAAAAAAAAAAAAAATATATATAATAATAATAATAATAATAATAATAATAATAATAATAATAAGGAATGAAACAGTATCACTGCACAAAACGTCAGTAAAAACATTAGCGAATATACTGGAATCAGAGTTTATAACCGCAACTAATTTAAATATTTTTTAAAAAGGAAAGAAGAGACAGGAGGAACACGCTTCAGCTGATTCATGAATGTTTGAGTTGCATAGTTTGCATCTTCCCTACTGCCAACATGTGTTTCAAACCCACAAACACAACAACCAGCTGATCTGCACAGACTTAGACAGAACATAAATGAGTAATCCATAACCTGTGACAATAAAACAAGATTATAAACTGTATTGTCATAATATTTTAGCAAGTACTCAGAAATAACTACACATAATAAACAGATGCTTGTTTCATGTGCCTGAAAAAAATATTGGCCAATATATTGGAATTTAAAATCACCAAATATTGGTATTGATCTTAAAAATCATTCAGGGTCTAGTTTCATAAATGTATTCACATAGACGGGGCTAGAATAAATAAACAAACCAATCAATGTTGCTCGTCTTTGGTTTTGTTGAGCATTTACACAGTTTTGTCTTACAGTGCCTCTTTATTCAGTAAATATACCTGTCTCACAAAGACATGGACTGCATGGACACATTTAAAATGATTGGATGTCATGCTAAATTAGAAATTCATTCGTGTAGATTAGGAATAATACAAGCTCCAAATTATTATCATTGTGAACATTTTGACCAAAAGAAGGGAACCTGTGGCTAACAAGGTAGACCAGATCCCTGGTTCTTCCAGTCTACTACTGCATCCCAGATTTCAAGTTAGTATGCTTCAGAAAAAGCAAGAAAAAACAAGTTTTGTTTCAGTTCTTAGCAAGGCTCAGCCAGTCAGGTATCACTAGCAATACAGCATTTTGTTTAAATTTTCTTTGCACTTAAAACACATTCGTGGCTAGAGCCTGCTCACTCCTCTGTGTATGCCTTATTTAGTGAGTCGCAAATACACAACAGTGGCAGTACAGATTAAAAATAAACGGTTTCCCTATCATTTTATGTTCAGTGTCCCCATTTGGATTGCTAACAACGGGCTTTCTGGGTGGAAAATCCAAGTTGAGGGGGCATTTGTCAAAAAACATTCCAACTGGGAACTCACCATACAAGTCAAAGTGTCCTTGGGCAAGATATTGAAACCCAAGTTGCCCCAATGTATCCACTGGAGTGTGAGTATGTGAATTTTAGACAAAGCGCTTAAAAATGCAAATGTTAAAGCCCTGCGTGAATGTGTAAATGAGGCTGTCACAGAAAGTACTCTGATTAGAAAAACACTAAAGTAGTATGAGTCCGATTGCCATTTTAAAAACAAATGTTTAAATTCTTAATAACCTTTTGAAAACACACCTAAAAGTACCTTCTGCAAAATGAATTAACAGCATTGACTGCTTTAACTGCGTTTCACAAGTTCATGTGAAAATGTGTAATTCTTACACATTTTTGTTGCAGAGTGTTGTTCCTTTACAGGAGATGGCAAAAATTCAGCTGATACAAATCTGGGAACATTTGTGTTGTTGCCCGTTTCCAAAACAAGGGTGGCACCACTGCACTCAGATGACATGGGTTTGATGAAGGGTCATCCTTGGATAATGTATATAAATGAAAACTGAATCTCTCAGGTTAAAATGAAACATGAAAAAACCTGAGTTTGAACTTTGAGCAATGAGTCTTATCTTAAGGACTATAACTAGTATCTTAGCCAAATAATAAAGAGATATTTTCCATTGACCTTTCTACAACTCCCTCTCTCAGCTCAGCTCTGTATATACAGCCACAACCAACACAAACTGAAACCATGGTGAGCAAATTAATTTCCACAGTAATTTATTAGCTGTACATACTTAATAAGAAAACAAGCCATGTCTTATCTTGACGGGCAATCACCAAGCATCACTGATCTCAAATATCACCGCCCATCTCCAAGATGATAATAAGAGTTAGAAAGGAAAATCAAATTATACTAATTATACTACAAATTATACAAAGCTATTCTTCTTAGCTCTTTTGCAATTCCTTGGTATGTACTGTATGTCTGCCAGTATGATAACACTGAAAAAACATTTCATATTGGCTGCAGCTCTAGTTTTAACAGGGAACCAGCATAACCAAGTCACAAAATACACAATATGTCATGTATAAAGCCATTAGGCAACAGAGCTTGCACTTATCAATTTGACAGGCAAATATACGGCTTGCTGATCATCCATGCAAAAAGGTGCAGTATAATCTTGCAGTGGCAACAAAGTGCACACAGACCAAGACTAGAAAAACCAAAACCTGATAAATATCACCACAACACACAAAGCAGTAAGAATTTATGAAAAGGTGTTTCACATTACTAAAAAAAAAAAACCAAAAAAAAAAAAAAAACCCACTGAGTAATAAAAATAAATACTTCTTGTTTGATCCTAGGGCTGGAATATAAATTACTGATCACAAGAATAATAGACTTGGACATGAACTGAGTCAGCACAGAAAGAAAGAGTGACTACATGAGGAAGGCTGTGTGTGTTTCTACTTAAACTGACCTTCCGTGTGCATGGAAGTCCAGCTGCACGGTGCTGTCTTGAGGAGAGAGCGCCCTTTTAGCTCTCTGGTGACGGCTGTGCAAGGCTTCTGTGTCATATGATAAACCCTCATAGTGGCGAATATACTTGTTCAAAGGGTTCCCAAACTGACCTGAAAGAGAGTTCAACAGCTTTTTAGTACTGGTCAACAACAGTATCAAAACGAATAGGTTTTTATATTGTTTTATTAATCAAATGATAATTAAAATTTCATTCACGTATCGCTGACATTTTTCCACTGTAGATTAGCATGTAATTCTGAGATAATTCGTTTTTATCATTTCTATCCATGATTTTCCTGACGTGCCAATCTTTCAATGGAAATGGCCTATGGAGCAATCGATCTCTACAATACTGGCTAGCTTTAGTACAAGCCCGCACTCGCTAAACATGCTTAACAGGCTTATTCAGCCAATTGCTATAACATCCCCTGAGGTAAAACCCTACCGGCATCCATACCGACCCTTTTCTTTGTTCTTTTCACAAAAACAAAGCTAGTGTTCAGTTTAAAATACAAGTGAGGAGCACATGATACGATCAGGTGACGAGGGTCTGTTTCAGTAGTACTGTATAGCATTGTGTGAGCTTGTTGCAGGCTGCTTAAATGCTAATCTACATTCAAAGGGGTGTGTGTGTGTGTGTCCATCTATCTGTCTGTCTGTCGGTGTCTGTGCAACTCTGGTGGCCTTAAAAAAAAATCCTCAGCTATGACTCAATTTAAGGATTTGTTAGTAAGATCAAGTTCTAATCTTTTTGTACTGTAGGATTTTCTGCACATGACTAAGAGATACCTAGACTCAAAAATGCAAAAATAGATGATGTAGATGCTCCACATTATCTGCATTTTTACATTGCACTGTTCTGTTGACAACTACATAATTTCCATGTCAGTGGGAGGCATAACTCCCCATACAGGGAGAGGCTGCTCCAGGCTAGCATGAACTTGTCTATGAATGCACTTAGAAAATATTTCAACAACCATCTTCTTTAGTCTCATTAAACAAGGAAAATAATGTTTGCAAACTACACAGACAACACAGATCAACCTTTGCAGGAGGTCTCACCAACTTCATTCGTATATTATGTATATAATGAAGTATGCAGTGTGTGTGTGTGTAAGATATCATGTCACATTTGACCTCTTTATGTACACGGTTTCAAAAAGAATGCTGACAGGTATCTCCGGATGCCTTCACGGTAGAAAAACATGTTTCTAAAACAACTCTGAGCTTGTATGATAAATCAGTCATGCTCTCCATCTAAAGACTCTGGAATGAAATCTTTTAGCTTATGTTAAGGGTTACAGAGTTAAGCCAGTTGTAAGAGCAGGTTAACATTTTATGCAGCTTTCAAATACCTGAGAAAACTATCACTAACAAAAAATGTACCATCTTACTGCAACCCACACACACACACACACAGGTTATTGTTGCAAAACAAATACAAGAACCACGCCAAGAGCGCAAACGTCCGCCAAGGCAGCTCACTCTCTGGGCAGTACTTACTTTTAAGGGAGTAGTTTTGTATTTTCTATATATTCATTGTGTTTTCTTTGTTTGTTTTGTTTTTAATATACTTTATGTTTGTAGTGCAGTGAAAATATGGATATGGCACACTTTATTTTAATTACGACCTTGAAGACCTTGGTGGATGTAAGCCAAATTTTAAATGATTGATAGCAGTACCCCACTCCACCTCCCACAAAAGTCGATCAAAATTCACCCAAAACTTTTCAAGCTAATCGTGTTTACAGGCAGAATGACATGCAAGCAAACATTACCAAAACCTCCTGGGCAGCGATAAAAGGTGGAATTGTAAACATAAACAATATAACAAAATGTAATGTTGTTTTACTTACTAAAATCTCTATATAACTCTTGATTCCCATACACAGACATCTTACTAAGCAGGTTTTTTTCATGTTGTGTGTAAACATCACATCCTGAATGTTACAAGCCTGAAAAGAATCTAAAATGCAGGCAGCTACACAATGTTGAAAAGGTTAAAAAGACACTTCCTTCTCTCAGTGACAACAAAGAATTCAAATCAACTATATTTAATGAACTACTCTTTATTACTAAAAATGTGTTGATCAGGATGTTTCAGGAAGTTAAACCAGATCAAATAGGTTTAAACATCAAACCAGTACTATCTGAGTTAATTTGTTCCACGTCATTGCATACCTCACAACTCATACTACACACACACACACACACACAAAATCCAAAAAAGGTAAAAAGCGAGGATTGCTCTACTCGCATGTCAACATTCCAGCCAAACTGAAATACAACATTGACTGGACTACCTAAATTGTAGCCATAAAATACACTGCATTCTTAACATAAAGTCATCACTACCATGTGAATATGCATGTATTTAATTTCTATCCAGTTTTATTTATATAGCACCAAATCAGAACAACAGTTGCCTCAAGGTGGTTAACATGTTAACGTAAAGACCCTACAATAAGAGACAAAAACCCAACAGTCAGACAATGCCCTATGAGCAAGTCCTTGGCGATGCTGGGAATGAAAAACTCATGGCTCAAAGGCTCATGGAGGGGCAGCCATCGCCCCAACTGGTTAGGGGTAAGCGGAGGAAGACAGGAAAAATGACATGATGTTGTGTATGTGATTTATAACATAATGTACACAACCTTTATGTGTATCTATAATTTATAAAATAGCATGCACAAAAATTGGAATTCAATTGAGATTTTTAATGCATTTTGATTTCCAGTGGTTGCAAAATACATTACTTTCAAAATGAAGCTCTTAGTTGCTTGCATTAACATCTCTATTAATACCCTACATTAATCACATCAGTTGGTTCCTTTGGATTGCTTTCTTTTACTTTTATTCTTCTTCTGTTTTTTAAAACATTTTCCATTTTTATTGTAACAATAAAAAAATACAATAAATCATTATGTGACAATACTATCCAACACTATTAGGAACTACATAGTTCACTTCAGACTGATAGCAACAAAAAATTCATTTAAACTGCCAGTGAGTTTTACTGAAAAGGCATCATCACTACAGAGCAATCTGTTTTCACTCTCAAGTCCTGCAGGAAAGTGCAAGACAGAGAGAGAGAGATAAAAAACCTGCTGACAGGAAGCAAAGACATGGTCACAGCATGGATCAGAACTGAGCTGAGCCTCGCATTGCCATGCACGCTGGGTCCTGGCAGCCCAGCTAAGACAATATCTCAGGCACCCGACTAAAATGTCTCTCCTTAACATTTTATATCATACAGTACTGAAAAAAAATTAAGTGGGTTGGCAAAAACCTGTAGGCATCAAGTCCACAACAAAAATTCACTCTACATTACTCAAAAAATGTCTGCAGGAAGCTGTGACTGTGAGAAGGCCAAGTAACAGCAGCTGTGCGAAAGTGAAATAACCTACATTACATGAAACACAGACTTCCTCGAAAATGTCTGGGCATGTAAACAGAGTAAGATTGGTTGTTGCATGTCACGCCATCATTACTAACAAGCTATCAAATTGCAAACTCAATTGCAATGGCCCCTCTTACATCAAACATATCTTTCAGAGGTACATGTGGAATGACATAAAGCCATTTGTTTGAAGCTTTGTGGAAAAAATTTTTTTAAAAACAACTGAGCTTGTATAATAAATCAGTCATGTTGTACATCTGAAAACTCTGGAATGCAATCTTTTAGCTTATGTTAAACTGATAAAATAAATTAATTAATAAAATTTAAAAAACACAAAGCGTGAAGTTTTGATCAGGACATTTCTGGCCCCACCTTCCCGATCCCTTTCAAGAATATAAATAGTGTTTCCTCATGTTGGTGTTCACATCAGTGGACACACCGCCTACAACTGCAAAGCTCTCCAGCGAGTAGTGCGGTGCTCTGAACGGATAATTGGAGGTGAGCTTCCCTCCCTCCAAGACATCTACAGGAAGCGCTGCCTGAGGAAAGCGGGGAGGATCATCAAGGACTCCAGTCACCCCAGCCATAAACTGTTCAGACTGCTTCCATCAGGAAGGAGGTTCTGCAGCATCCGGTCCCGTACCAGCAGACTGAGAGACAGCTTCTTCCACCAGGCCATCAGACTGCTGAACACGTCATAGACACCTCAGCTTCACCACTGGAACTTCAACATTATGCACTCCACACTGTATATAAATGCCACTCGTTTTGCACATATTCAACTCTGTATATTTTATATATTTTATTATTATTATTTATTTATTTATTTATTTTTACTATTTAATTTGTAAAAATGTGTATACACACACACACACACACACACACACACACGTAGGAAAATATTTAGTATACACATCCAGAAATGCATACACTATTATATATTGTACATATATTTATTAGTTTCAGGTTGGCCATTCTTGTATTTTGCTCGTTTGTGTTGTTGTGTTTGCACATCTCTGTTGCTTGTGGGGCTCGCACACAAGAATTTCACTCGCATGTGCTGTGCCAGTGTGCCTGCACATGTGATGTGACAATAAAAGTGATTTGATTTGATTTGATTTGAAAGCTCAAAATACATTTCTGATCAGACACAAAAAAAAAAGAAAAAGAAAAAAAAGGTAAAGTTGTGAGATGGAAGCAGGGGGGAAAAAACGTAGTCACTCGAGTCACAATTTCACTTGTGCTACTGCAAAAAACAAAACAAACAAAAAAACGCCAGTACAGATGTTTTATGCAAATACGTTGATGCACTTTGTACTTAATCTTGACATGTCAAATGAAGGTTTTAAAGACATAAAGAAGATTAATGTGTAATCACAATGAAACAAATCTGAAATAAGCCAAGAAACTGAATTATTTATAATGACAGATTAAGCAATTTTTCAAACACAGCAGCAATATTTTGCCACAGGATATTAGAACTTTTTAATGAAGGTTTGACAGATGTTAAAAAGTGAAAATTGAATAATAATGTACCAGCTATCTTGCCAGATTATACAATTATATGAAAGTAGCACAGCAGCTCATTACCAACACAAGGCAGAAATCAATTTCTATTTGGTTTTCCTGTCCTGATTCTTCATGACAGCCCCCAGCTCTCAATAAATCTGTCACTGCCCTCACAGATAATAAAACTTCACAGGTGTAGTATCTGCAGTTAATCACATGCACACATTTTACACTGTGAGCTTAAGCTCGTCTGTCTTGATGTTTTGTGAAGCAGGTGGTGTAACTGTACTAAATCTGGAAATAACCCCTTAGCGATGATTTTATTTTCATTTACACACAAATTATATCTATTTTAATATCACCAGTTACACAAAATCACAGTTTTGCTCTGTTTGTCTTACAAATGTTGATGCCTAAAGTACAATTAAAGTACCAATCTGACATACTGTAGAAAATATGTTATTAAGAAGGGCCTGGACAAAGTTTTGTAAGGTGGTTAAGTTATATTAAAACTTATAATATATCGACACCCAGGTAGTTACTCATCCACGGTAAGAACGGGATATATATCATCTCTTTCGACCAAATGCTTGAGTCAGCAGTAGAAAAAAGTACCGTATTTTGCTTCAGGTGCCTTTCTGACGGATGCAACTGCTTGTCACGCAGCTTCATACCTAACCTGCTTTTCACAGACTGTCCGACAAAACGAAAGTTTTTTGTTAAACTAGTCTCAAATTATTCTAGCGACACTGAATATTCATGGTAACAAACATATTCGGCAGTAAAACTCTTGTTTATAGACGTTAACAGTGTAAAGATTTCCCACTAAGCAAGTGACTGAAAGACAAGCCCCCCCTCCTCTACTACAGGAGTACTTAACCTGTATCAGCCAAACATAATTAATTAACCAGATAACAGCTAATACAGATTGACTACACACTGTAAACAACAACAACAAAAAACACACACAAGTTAACCGCAGTCTCCACAACATTAGCCAGCCAGCTAGCTAGCAAGTTAAACTGTCGACAGTACAACTACACGATCCGATTAGCGCTAGCTCTACTGACGAGCTCTAAAGACTTTCTCTGTTAGTCAACGGCAAACTTACCTGCAATATCGTGTAGGCAGCAAAACAGAAGAATTAGTTTGACAAATTCCATAGTGAAATGCCCTGTAGTCCCGCTTAACCAGCGAAGCTACACAGCGATACCCCTGACAGTTGCTTGTTTCGATTTCTGCCACACTTAAAGACAGAGTCGCCCTTCCTAGTTAGCTGTGACTCCCATCGCAAACACCGGCAGCTCTACCTCTCCAACAGCGCTACACACTGTCATAAACAGAGAGAGACAGACAGGCAGGCACTACTCCCTTCCGGTGTATGGGGCCAAAAGATATGGACACACCCGCTGTTCTGCGTTTCTATAGTATTGCGATCGTAGGTTGAAAGATACGTGAAAACAACTGGAAAAAAACACTACTGAGCTTTACACAACGCCACCAAAATGTGTCTGCTCCTGTGCTGAAAACACGCACTGATCTGCTGTTTACTGCTTGCACACATTATTTCCGGGTTTAAAAACTAAAGATTTAACTTTGTGATAGTGAAGTTATACATTTCCTGTTTCTCTGTCTATGTAGACTGCGCTGTAAATGCAAGGTACAGACTGCTCTGAGAGCGAGGATTCGCAACAAACCGGTCTGTAACATTAGCATAAAGAGAACTCGGGAAAGAAAGGATTAGTCATTCGTTTTTAATGATTTTTTTAAAGAATGAAGTTGAAATGTACTAATGAATCTCGAAGTACTATTTCGAGATTAAGTAGATACAAACTAAAAGAAAAAAGTTACAAAAATACAATTTGAAGAAAAAAATGAAATAATATTTTGACAGTAAACATATTTATCTGTTTATTGCTTTGTGCAACCGCATGGTAACCGTGTAAAAGAGACATCTGTAAATTGCATCTGTAATTGGACCAGCAGGTAAGTATAAGGGTATATAAATTACAGAGAAACACTGGCTTTCTATACCTGTACCACCTCAGCCAGAAGGATTATTCTAGCTGCAGTGTATACAATTTATTGTACCCCGCAAAAGTCTGCAGTGTTCTTTGGGTGATGAAACCTATTTGTTATGTTCTGATTCACTAATGTTGAAATCCAGGCTCTGGGGAGGCCACTCTATGACTGACAATGTGTCTTTTCTATCCAGGTGTATTTTTATTGCATCGACAGTGTGTTTGGGGTCGTTGTCATGCTGAAAAATTAAGCCATTGCCAATAAAAATGCTTTGGTACTTTTCTGTGTTTATGATTTCATCAGTTTTGCCCAAATTCTCAACAGCAGTGGCTGAAATACAGACTCAAACCACTGCAGGCATCTCACTATTGCACCTCTCTCCTGAGCTGCTCTAATTATGACTTGAACCCAAAATGTCTCATTTGGATTCCTCACTCCATCGGGCCTGTTGCAGCTGATTTTCAGCTCAGTTCTTGTGTAATCTAGCATACCTCAGCCTTTTCTCCTTGTTTCCCTTTCGTAAGAATTGCTTCTTGAAAGCCGCCCTTCCGCTGAGATAATTTCTGATGAGGCTTCAGTGAACAGCATCAGTGATCAGCTGAAGAGACAGATGTATTTCCAATGCTGAAAGGACACAAGTGTCTTGCATTAGAGAATGCTGAGGCTTGTAATACTAAAAGAGAGATTATGCATATAGCAGGATCTAAAAACAAGTGAAAACAATACACAACATTGTTTGTGGGCATGTAACAACAACAACAACAAAGAAATCAATGCAAATAAAGAATTAGAACTGAAAAAGAAAATGTGTAAATTACTGAGACAGGAGAGAGATGGACTTCCAAGTTTGTTTGTTCTTTTTGCAGACTAGAAAATTATGGGCAGCCACATCACTCAAAATGACAAAACAACCCCCCCCCCCAAATAATAATAATAATCTGACATGTACTTTGCTGTTAATGTTAACATACAATTCGCAAGGGTTATGTTTACGTATGAAAGTAAGGGGTATGTCACTTGTATTTTTAGGCGATAACATGTGGTCATTTTTGTTGTCTGTCAGTCTGCAACCACAAAATCTAGGTGCTTCACATCCCAGAAGTGACTGTGACTGACATCCTGTGACTGGCCTATAAATAATTCTCAGTTTTGATGCAGACTTCAAAACAGATCAAAACAGGGATAATCTTTTGTGTGAACCTGTCAAACTTATAATAATGGCCACGTAAAACGACCTTTTTCCTTAGCTGCCCACTTCTACATTCCTTTTCATGTAGCTCCACTGTGATATTGAGAGCCAAACCTCTTATCAAATATAACACTTTATTAAGAATTTTTTGTATATTTCACTTTTGCAGCTTTTTCTGGGTTTTGTCATTATAGGACGTTACTAAATACTATCTGTGGCAGAAATTTATGCCTGTAAAATCTGTGCTGAAACCCTAAATTGCGCTTCTTGTGCTAGATTGAGTATTTTCTCCCACCCAGTGTCTATAAAACGTTACTACACGTGGGATCTATAACTGTCAGATGTGGTTTTTGTTGCACAGCCAGAGCTCTATCTCAAGAATTTCCAGTGTGGGAAAATTTAATCTACTCAAAGATTACTCCGTTTTTGTGCTTTTTAAAATTTATTTATGTATGTATGTATGTATGTATTTTTATTTATCTTTTTTGTATTAAAAAATAGACAAGGATTAAAAAAGTAGACACAAAAGTATACACTAAACTGTCAAACAACAAATTAATAAAACACATCCAACAAAAAGTATACTTTGTTGTGAATTTTTAAAACTCACAGACAGTGACAACCTCGCGATATCCAAAGTTGGACCTGGGAGGTCCAGCTACGCGAGATCACGCAATACAAATGCGCGTGCACTGGGACGCAAAGTGGTCACGGCTACGCCAGGCTCTTATCAATTTACGAGTACTCGTAAAAGTAACCACCTGAACATTTTAGCGCTTTGAAAGGCAGCCCGACTATTAAGTTATTCTACATGTGATTCAGCTGATGCAAATACTTTTAAATGTTTTTAATTTTTATTTATTTATTAGATAAACGCAAAGCTCTCACTTTCAGCTCGTCTGGGACGCAACGTTAGTTTCAAACTGAGAAATATTCTACATTTTATATATTTATTTATGTTTAAGTAAATGACAGATAAATGTTAAGGCGTGAAATGTAAGCTTGTCACCATAGTGGTAAAATGGTGTGTAGACACGTAGATTAAGTAACACGTCGAGTGGGTCACGCGGTTTAATGTGAGTGATAAGCTTTAGAGTTTACAGAATACGAGGTGACCCAAAACGCACCACTGGTTGTCTGCCGCCCCCCTCGTTCGGCCTGAAAGCAATTCACTCTGGTGACGTCACTCGCAGAGTTGTCATGGCGTCTTTGGGACCGAAGCTACCGCTGCAATTTAGCTAAAATCTGTCGACAACTCGTAAACCGAAATGGAGAAAAATGCAAACTTGCATCGAGACGCTGACGGGAGCTCTTTGTGTGCTACGATTGCGGGAGAAATGGGCGAAGCTGCTACTGTCGCTGGAGTGAAAGGAACAGCCGACAAATGCAAGAATAGTGAGGCTCCTCTCTGTAGTTTGGTTAACGTTAGTTATAATATCAGCACCACAACCGATGGTGCTCCCAGTAATGTCACTTCCAGTACCAGTGCCGGGAAGTCTGACGTGCAAGAAGTGGTCGAAGTCCTCCCCGAGCAGCAGCAAGAGGAGGGATACGAGAAGAAGAAGAAGAACGCCGAGGCGAGCGAATTGTGGTCGGGGTCCGATCAGATCAGTAACGGGATGGGGCATGACTCTGTGGTGGCCGCAAAAGACAGCCAGGGTGGTGCCTCAAAGTTGGTAAACAACAAAACCGACGCCTCGTCCTCACCTCCCGATAAAGAGAGCGCAGATGTGCAGGCTGAGGTTTCCGCCAGCGGAGAAAGTGAGCCGACAAAACTTGCCAAACCGACTAATCTGTGTCCGGACAATGCAAACACAGAAAACGTCAAGTCGGGGCTGCCCGCTGATAACGCCTTATCAGAGGGATTGCCGAGTGGGAGTGACCCCGATCCCAGTCTCGGTGGAGAGTCTCGAAGCATAGATTCACTCGAGTCCTTCTCCAACCTCAACTCCTGCCCCAGCTCTGACCTGAACAGTGAGGGGCTGGAGGAAAGAGGACTGGCCTTGGCCCTGCAGAACGAGTACGGGGCTGATGGCACGAAGAGTTCATATGCGAAGGACAGGGCCGCCGGCCAGTCCATATACCACATTAAGTGGATCAAATGGAGGGAGGAGAATACGCCGATCATCACCCAGAACGAGAATGGCCCCTGTCCATTACTGGCCATCATGAATGTCCTTCTGCTTGCATGGAAGGTAAAGGCTTGGAAATGACTGTGGATCAATGCAAACTTGATTTTGCACTGATATAATTAGGCAGATTTCTTAATGCATCTCTGAGCTCTGACAGGTTTCATGCCTTTATAAAGAAAAAGTGTGTATTAAGACTTAACTTAATAACACAACTGTCAGTCTCATCGCTCTGCATTATCTTTTTTTTTTTTTATTAATTTCAGCCAAGACACGTCTTTACGTGATTTCACTAGTTAAACCATCATGCCCAAACGCCTTAAGTGCTTACAGGATATATGATGTACGTATCTTTTACATATTTGTCCCGCTGTGTTGTTTTTAAAAATTACTAATGAACTATGGCTCTGCATACGTCTGTTGCAGGTTAAGATGCCACCTATGATGGAAATTATAACTGCTGAGCAACTGATGGAGTATCTCGGTAAGTCTTTGTAATCCTGACAGCACTTAGTCTCCCATGTGTGTTCAGTGACAAGTCCAAAAAGCAGCATAATCCAGTAGCAGTGTCTTGGGCTGCTCCTACAGCATCACACTAACCTGCATTTGGAGTGGCGCCCATGAGTCCATGCACTTGTAAACATAGAAGCCTGCAAAGCCACTGAGTTTCAGTGCCCTCATAAGCGTTCTTGTGTTTCATGTCCTCTCTAATGAGCAGTTACATGCAGGTCATATACAGTGTTGGGAAGGTTACTTTTAAAATGTATTCCACTACAGATTACAGAATACAGGCCCCAAAATGTATTTTGTAACGTATTCCGTTACGTTACTCAATGAGAGTATTCTGAATACTTTGGATTACTTAATATATTGTCATGTTTTTTACAACTACATGAATGTACTATTGCTGTGTGATTTATTGAGGGTTACTCGCCATACCAATACCAACTGGATGTTTAAATCTTAACATAAAATGAGTAACAGTAGGGTGGACATTAGGTAAGGCTGCGCTTTTTTGCAGCGATCTCATATAGAAAACTATTCTGAGCGTATATAAAACAGGTCAAACCGAGGTAAAGGGTCCTCTGGCTAATACGCCGGGTTTCGTGTCGGGCTCGTAGCCGAAAACTGGCTTTACTTTGTTGTGTGGGTCAACTTTGCTAGCGAGAGACAGAGAGATGCGTTGAAAGGCTGCTCCAAAGGAACTTATTGTGTCGGAGAAAAACAGGAACACAGTGTACAGTCCTACAGTCTGAGTCCTAATAGCTTACTTACAACTGGGCTTGTCAGGCACTCTTTTTGGCTGTAGTGGTTATTATTATATTTACATGCTTCCATCTCCCGTTTCTGCTCGGTGACAACTCGTACTTTTCCCCTTTTTCCTCCCTCCCTCGCTCGCACATAACGGGTATGGCAGTCCATTCTCCCTGCAGCACGGACTACACTGCCCATGAGGCTACATTCTTTAGGGCAATGCCTGTAACACTCTGCCTATTGCCTTCATATTAAATCATTTTTAAAAATATTTCTTCACGTCATTGTGCAAGTAGAGGTGACATGAGCCACAAGATTGAGACACAGGCATAAGAGCCTCTTAATGCGCGTTTTGTTTGGGTTTCCACCAGTGTGGAATTACCAAAAATAGAGAGAGCATAGCCTAACATATGAAACAGGAAAAGACCGCCGTGTAATCCATTTATTTCAACAAAGTAACTGTATTCTGAATACCACCTTTTAAACGTTAACTCTAACGGAATACAGTTACTCATATTTTGTATTTGAAATGCGTAACGGCGGTACATGTACTCCGTTACTCCCCAATACTGGTCATATATATATATATATTATATATATATATAGCAGCACAGGGGAATCCCCCATCAGCCAGTCTCATGCTGCTGCAGAGGAAACAGGAGCTGTGTCCTGTCATTCATAACTAAAATTAAACTTCAAATATCAAAATAAAGTGTCACATTAGCAAGGGGCTCTTCAGAGGTAGAGTCACCGATCCACACTTGTGTCACTCTCCAGTGCACAATGATCCACGTAAGGTTTTACAACAGATTTACTAGGATTACTTGTGTGTGAGACATACCTCGTCTCTGTTGATCACACTGACAGACAGTGGCAGATTTGTGCGGCCTGATCACTATGTGCATTTAAAATTGCTGTGTGCGTGTGGTACCTCGTGCTTGCACATAATTGCGGCACACACAGTCTTGCGTAGCGTTAAGGGGCTTCTGGATAGCCTCTTTGTCGTAACACGTAAACACCAAGCTCAGAAGTGGTGTTTTTAAAAGGCCAATGGTTGAGTATCACAGCTCACGAGTAAGCAGCGTAGCATGCCAGAGATCCGGCAGATAGATACAGATATTAAGTGACTGTCAGGGATCAGTGAGTCAACAGGTCAGCAGTGAGGGGTTTTCCCAGTTGTGGACTTGCTGTAGTAAAAGCAGTCAGCTGGCAGGCCCCCTGCTGGAAAAAATCTTGACTTGCACTAAAGTCTTTGTCAAGGCTGTCCAGTTCAGCAAGTAAGACAGAGGTGGTTTTTAGGCTACTGTCTGATCAAACATTTTGTGAAAAGCAAGCTTGTGTTTTACAGTTGTAGAAGACGGCAGCAGGGCTATACCAAGCCCGAGTGAATGCATCCGCTTGCTTTTCCGGTTTGTTTGTGAAGCATGCATTTGGCACACGATATCATAAGTCCCAATAAAGGTTGAAGAACGTAACAAGCCTTTGCTGAGCTTTGTATTTTTATTTCATTTTACTTGAAAGCCAAGTTCAGAACTGGGCAGTTATTTCCCACAGCATACGCACAAAGAAACCACTGCGTCATTACAATTATAAAGCACTAATCACACAAAAGAAAGCTTAAGAGGCTCTTTTTATTGGATGTATTCCACTTGTTCTGTTTGAGGAAGATGCATATGAAAGCAGTTTTTATCCTAAACGTGTAGCTGTTTTCACTTAATATAGATGTTGTCGACTAGGCGTCCATGGCATTCCTCTGAGCAGTTCTCAGGGAAAATATGTGTTGACAGTGCAGCACGATACTCCTGCCAGTTCCTAATAAATTTATGATTCTTTGTGAAACATTTTTGAAAACCACTTGCTCAAGAGTTTTAAAAGTAAGGAGTAGACGGCAGTAAAGCATTCACAGCGAGGGGAAGAATGTATTTGCCCTTTGCAATGCTGGAAATGTTCATCAGTGAGATCCTAATGAAAAACAAGACAATTAGCAACGAGCGGAAACCTTTGTCTTGAGATGTAACGGTCAGCTGTGTTTTTGGCGCATCTTGAAACTTATCTGTCTACAGCTGATGTACTGTAAAGTCTCAGTTTGTTGAGTGAAGACTTGCATGTTGGTAGTACTGATCAGGGCAAAAAAATAAATAAGTAAAAGAGGAGCCAGACATCTGCCAGGCTCTGCCCTCTGGCACAGCCTGTATTGCTATAGAGGTGAGTCAGCGGAGCTTTCAGGTGATGCCACAGATGACCGAGATTCAGCTCATCCTCCATATTTGTCACAGACCTTTTTTTGGGATACAGCCGACCAGTGCAAAATCTACCAGTGAGCACTAGAAACAGTTCACAACATCTGTTACAATCTTTACTCCATGTAATGAGTTCCAATCCAGATAGTAATTGCGTTGCTCTGGAATATGACTCGACATATCTGCCAATATCGCTCTCTCTCTCTCTCTCTCTCTCTCTCTCCAGGTGACTACATCCTGGAAACCAAACCTAAAGAGATATCAGAAGCTCAGCGGTTAAACTATGAGCAGGTAAGGCCTGACTCATACCTAAGCAGGCGTGTGTTTTTGCTTATGTGTGTGTATTAGTAAGCTGCTGACTGTTCACGGTGCTTGAGGAGGAGCGAGGGCTGTTTTGGATGAGTTGGCTCTCACTCTCTTGCTCTCTTCTCACCCTCTCTGTTGAAACGACAAATGTGCACGTTTAACACGAGCTATCTGCTCTGCTCGCTGTCTCTATTGAGATTTCTTTTTACTACAGTGACGACACTGCCGCGCTGCTGTGTCTCATGTCCTGCCAACACCCCGTGTAGCTGCTTGTTTAAACTACAACGGGTTTGCACATTTGCATTGACATAGCAGAGAAGGGCAGCGGATGTTCCATAATATGGTAATAAGGGTCGAGTTGATTGCAAACTGCATACATACGACTGCAGCCCAGCTTTTCTTTTTTCTTCCATTGCTCTGTATGTTACATAAGATGTGTCTTGCAAGGCCCAGGGAACAAAAAGGGTCAACAGTGTCAGATTATGTTGTTTCACATGGCAGTAAATGCTTAGAGACGCTTGGGTAAGTTCAGCTCCCGGCTATTACTGAGGCTGTATGTGTGTGGCTCACAGTGAGAGGCTCTTGGAGATGGAGCTGTGGTTCCCTTGCTTCCTCCCATCTCCACTGCCTGCCTCAGAGTGTGGGAGGGGCCCTGCCTCTTCTCCATTTGCGTGGCAGAGCACCAGCACATCTGTGAATGATTTCAAGCCACACTTGTCCCTCGTTCAGAAAGGGCAAAAATAATGCGCATAGGTTCTTCATAGAAGCTCTCTGGAGCGACCTTTCTAAATTTAAGTTGAGCTGAAATACAACCTCTTGAATAAATCAGCAGTGTCCTCAGCATTCAGAGTAAGGGAGTGGTCAGGGTATGCGTTGCATAGTTATTATGGTGGTCTAATCCTAGATACTGGCCCGGGAGTTGTTTTGCATGTGGGTGTCCTTGTGTCCGTTTGCCGCCTGCGTTTGCAGTTGGGCTGGTTGACACAGTTATGTGGAGACTACAGCGGCCAAGGCTTCTTGGAAGCTGGAAATTATGATTTAAAAAGGAACAAGTCTGAGATGTGTCGTGGATGAGAATCAGATGGTGCCCTCTTCTTGATATGTTGCAGAGACATATTTCCGTTGCTCATTGGATTGATGCAAAATGCAAATGAAGTTATCCCGACTTTGAAAAGGATGCTAGGAGTTCATAACCGAAGTAATTCTATTTATAAATTCCGCTTAAAAGTCATCATCTGTCGCAGGAGTGCATGCGGATTAAAATAGCAGATGCACGGCTGCTCTTTAGCTATTGTTAAATATTTACTCGGTGAAGCTGAGGAAGTGAGTGTAGTTTTGCTAGGCTTTCGTCTCAGTGGACCCAGCTGAACACTCTGATTCATCCACAATCACTGAAGGAAGCGGGCTGGGTTTAAGCATCCTCTCTTGTTCCTATTTAGTGTCATTCATAGTATCGATCATTATTCACAAGTATTTTGCGCTGAGTGAAGCAGGTACAGTCCCAGCAGCTGTAGCATGACTCTGAATTTCTATATGCCCTTAAGTGTGGATTTTTCATTAACGAAGGCAAAATATTTGTGTGTGGTATGTTTGAAATCTCTGTCGAAATAAGCCAGCATTGACTGTAGTTAATAAACTTTAGATAATAGAATAAGTTACAATTAAAAAAACAAATCATACAGCCCAGTTTATAAGGTTTATGGAGGTCCTTGTGTAGTGCAGATTACTGAAGGAGTTATAGTATGCTCTCAGTTGTGTGGGTTGTGGTATCAGAGCCTGATTTAATCCGAGTTGGCTCTATCTAATTAAAAGATGAGAAATGAATGTCTACGCAGAGTTGCCAGTTTATCAGGTTTGTTGTGTAAAAGGTAATTTGCAGGTCTTTTCAACCTTGTATTTTATAACAACTACAGTAAAAGTACCAACTGAAAAAAAACATTTTATGTATGTGGTTATTTTGAATTGGATGCAAACAGCATGTTTCAAAAATGTCAACAGAAGGAGAACAAAAATGTAGAAAAGTTGTGTAATACTAAAAATAAACCAGGGGCCAGGTCTTAAAACTAAACTAACTCTCTGTATGTATTATTGTAGGGTCTACCTTACAATATAAAGCGCCTTGAGGCGACTGTTGTTGTGATTTGGGGCTGTATAAATAAAATTGAATTGAATTGAATCAATATGAATAGAGGCTGAGTATTTTTGCGGTAATGGTCAGTTTGGTGGTCAGAGTTTGGGTATTTAATATTTAATGAGTCTTGTACGCAGGGGACAGTTTAAAAATGAGGTTGAATGGCAGTGACCTTTAGGCCACAGGAAGGGTATCCATGAAAGAAATCCTAAAGGCTGTATCCTGTGAGCTAACAAGGAGAGTGACCCTCTGTGGATGCATCAGTGCACACAGCTTGGTTAACTCACACATTTGTGAAGGCACCATTAAAGCTAAACAAGTTTCATCCAGACTCAGTGAATCCGTGCTTGGTTTTAGTGAAAACGGTGGAAAACCACACATATTGCAATTGCACTGTTGTGCTAAGCTGGCCTCCCTGCTGTCTGGACCTGTCATCTACTAATTAGTGTCAAAGTTCTCAATGTTTGATGTGTCATCTTTATTTGTTTTGTTTATTTTTTTCCATTAAATTTCAGTAAATTCTTTCTTAAATGCGTTTGTACAATTTAGTGTAATCCATTGCGAGGGCTCCTTTGCAAAAAATGTATCTCTATGAAGCTTGATGCTTTGACACTGTCAGAAAGAAACTGATTTCTTTTAGGACCTGGTTTGCTTTTCTGCTCTATTGGGAAAAAGAAATATTCCCCCCATGATTTAGACAGATCTAGATTTGTCTTGAATCTGATGACCAAAATATTGAGTATCAAACGCTGCAGATGTGAGCCAGCACAAAAAGTGTGTCCCACTTTGTGGGACATTGCCGTCTTGTAAACTGTTAATAATTAACACCTCAAACTAATGGGTCATGACATTATGTAAGACTTCTGAGGCTGCTGGCCTCCATTCATTGACTGATGTTTTTTAGGCTCAAAGATCTATTGTGTATATGTATAAAGATTTATCTGGCGTGTAGATGTACACAGATGACTGCAGGCAGACCCATAAAATATGCATCAGCTTGCACAGACAACAAATATCTGACAGCTGTATTCACTATTCTCTGTTTGCTTCACAGTGACATAAAATGTACAGTGCATCCTCTGAATCCTCTGATTTCATAGCGCTGGACAGTAATGGACAGAAGCTTTGTGGTAATTTTTAAAACACAGCTGATTACAAAGTATAAAGTCATTAGTGCTGTTTCCCTCCAAACACACGGCATACAGTGCTCAGACTCGTCCCATACTTTTGAAATCATCTCTGGAGTTGCTGTTGTTGTTATGTTACCTACCAACAACCACATGAAAGTCACAAATCCCATCTTTCTGACAGTGTGTTTTGATCGTTACTGGTCTTGGAAAGGCTGCATAATTATAGCACTTTAAAATTGGACTTTTCATACACCCTTTATATTTCTACCAGAACCTGGTGCTCAGTTGTGTTTCTTCACAGTAACAATCAGATTTTATGTTCTTTCAAATCTAGAAATAAAGCGAGCATCTTCTTATTGTTTCTGCATGACTGGTGTCACGGTGATTTCTTGGCTTCATTATGTTGTAAAGTGGGAACGGCTACATGTGTTCTGTTCTTAATTGGAACCTTCATCTTAAGAAAATAAATCCTTTTGGGAACAAAGTCCCTCATGTGCTCAGAGAGAGAAGCAGAGAGGCCTGCCCTTAGACACCTTCGCTTAGACTGTGTAAAAAACAAACAAACTGCAAGGCCCCAGCAGAGTACCATGCTAATGTTACGCTGTGGAAGTGTAACACGGCGGGGCTAGATGAACGTGTGCGTGATGCAGTGCTAATCATCTGATCCACGAGCGCTCATCTGCTGTTGGAGCTCTCTGCCCTAAAATGAGGAGATGTGGTCCATTACACATCCCTGCTAATCCTCCCATCACTGCCGCTTATAAGCATCCTAATCCACACACTCAGATGAGCCAGCTGTGGGCTTTCCACCTCAGCTCTGTGCACCAAAGGGTCAAAGCTGGAGCAGCCCAGCGCTTATTGGACACGATCCTATTGCTAGCAGGGGGATGTCAAAACACTTCACAGAAAATACTCTGAAGCCATTGTGGGAAAAACAGGGGAAAAAAGGAAAGACATTTCTGTATTAGATGGTGGGAATTTTTCTGCCTTTTTATTGTTTGTCTATTACTTATTTAGTCTGGTGTGGTATAAATGGCTTTGCGGGGAGGTCTTTTATAGTTAAAAGTCCAAAATGTATCCCCTCCTTCACATTTTTCAAAACTATCCAGTGGGCCTGATTGGAGTCTTTACCAGGGCTGGTTCTAACCCCTGGGCTTTATGTTTGACACCGCCGGTCACCCCTGAGTCCACACAAACTGCCCTGAAAACATGAAGACATTTCGATGCTTGCATATTAGATGTAGTGTATCACAGAAATAAAGTTTTTCATTTGCATAGTGATTCAAACTAGATCATAATAGTAAGACCATATTTTATTCATAGTTTTATGGAAAATGTGTGCAAAGTCATGTCCAAAATAATAAAATTGATTTGTGTCAGACAAAACCCTTAGAAAACATTTCTATAATTCATTTGGAAGCATTTTCCCTACAGCTGCTTGGAATTACTATTATTATTAGTTTGGACAAGAGAAGTTTTTAACTGATTAAACATATGAAGGCATTTTTATAATGCAATACAGCTGAGAGAAAATAAATGGGGTTTAATCGTTTAATATTAGAATTTAAAAACTGAAAAATGCAAATAAATCTCCACTTTGTAGGCTCGTATTTATCTTTCTGGTATGTGTGACGGTGGTAATTGGTTTTTGGTTTGTGGAACTTTTTTTTAATCTTCCCATAGAACACACTATACACTCATAATAGAGTTGTCGGGCTCAGCTGCGAGGCTTATCTTGATTTCAGAGTTAAATGGCAGGAGAGGTTTAGTGCCAGCTGGGAAACATTGCTCTGAGGCTGAGTGCAGGAATTAGTCTCTCTCATTGGGTCCTCAGGTGTGTGGTGCAGTTATGTATATAGAGTATTTGCTCTAATATTCATACGGTGAAGTAAAAAGGCTGGTTTTCTAATTAAATCCTCTCTTACCGATAAAGAAAGAATGCCAGTCGGATCCACAGAAAAGGATTTTCCACTTACGCACGATGTATTTGTGTCTGCTTTAAAACCTTTTTACTCTACAGAGATAATGAAAATCCACCAGTCAAAACATGGCTAATGAGAAGTACAACCAGAGACTTTTCTATTAAAATTTTTCTTTCTAAATGTGAGAAAAAAAAATAAAGATTTGCTGATATTTGTTTGAAATATACTTAAAACATGTTTTTGTATTACTATATCAGAAAAGCCTTTTTTATGTATCTATAGCACACGGATCAGGGTCAGCCATGTGCTGTGGATCATCGTGTGTATGTGTGCTGCAATAACAAAGGAGGAAAAGAGCTAGCACACACCTAAAACATTACTGTAAAGAGGACGGGGTGTGTTTGTGTGTGTGGGAGTGTGTGAAGATTGTGGAACAGCTGATAGTTACTAAAGATGGCCTCCCAAACAACTTCACATTAGGTGGTAAAATGTGTGCGAATGCTTTGAGTTTAGAACGAGCAGCATCCCGAGGAAGTCATTATTAAAAACATGGTGTTGTTAAAGCATAACAAAAAACACAACATTTAACTATCAATATTAGGGCAGCTCATTCAGACAACTTTACACCAAGCATGGCATTTCCTTGGGTCCCCAACCGTACACCTGCTAAGTGTGAAGAAAAGAGGATGAGCAGTTGTCAACAAAAGCGGAGTACAGGCGCACACATAGAGACTAATTCCTCTATAGTGAGAGGTTTTCTTATCAGTGTAAAAGACAATGTTTTTCTCAGTACTGTTGGATTTGGCTTTAATTGAAAAATAGCAGTGGCATACAAGCTCTCAGTCAGGTTCTAATATGCAGGATGTAACTGAAACAATTTGAATCTCATGCAAAATGATGCCGTCTCATTCATACGACTGTTAGTTTGTTTGGGCTTTTTATGCAGGGATCCTGCTCTCTGCCTGTTAGGCCTTATTTTCTTCTTATGTTGCTTATTAGGTGGTATCTGGGCTGCAGCCTCTGTGCAGTGATTGTGTAGTCACTGGGCAAGAAGAGTGTGCAGGGTTTGAATGCAGGTCTCTATGAAAACACAACAACTAGGTTACGGTTTAGCTTCAGGCCTCCCTGTTTTCTCACCTGTGAACTATGTTTTTAGGTTGTGTTTACACAAAATCCAAGACCTTCCTGTGGGTTTATGTTCAAGGAGTTGAACATAAACAGGTGTTTTGTTTCGTTTTGTTTTGTTTAAAACTTACAAAGGTTGTGCAGTCGCACTTTTTTTCAACTGAGAAATATGCCAGAATTTCCCATTTTTCTCTCAAGCAGAACTTGAAAAACTCAGCCCACTCATTACAAGAGGAACTAAATAAGAAATCTTATTTTTACAGGAATTTAAATGTTGAAAGCTTTGTCCACTGCTGCATTCGCCCTTTTTTCTGTGCCTCTAAAGTATCTGCCACTGTGCACTGACTTGTGTAAAGCACTTTTAAAACATGGGTAAGCTATTAAGAATTGAAACTTGACTTTAAGAACATTTTAACAAGAATACACTGAGAAGTGGGTGAGGGAAAACTGAAGCAAAATAAAGCAAATCAACACTCTGTTTTATAATAGAAAATTAAGCGCACAGGTGAAACACAATGACATGGAACTGTATTCACAAACTTACTGCAACGGGGACCGGTCATATCTGACAAATAGGCTCAGTCATCCAGGTTTTCCAGGATTTAACTGTTATACCCAGAATGCCAGTTTGTGCTCTCTGTTTGGGGGTTAAAGGTTTGTAGTTCCATAGGTTTGATTCCCAGCTCCTCCAGTGTCCATATTAAAGATCTTCAATAAGATGCTATACAATATAAATACAGCCCATTTACCACACCACGTACAAATCAGGAGCCTCTGATTCTCTCCTGGTTCCTGTGCCCAGCCACTACTGTCGGGTACACGGCATAAAACATGATCTAATCTGAAAGATAGATGGATGTGGATTCAGTTTTTTTACTTTTTCAGGACTTTTGTTTGTTTGTATTTTTTTCGCCTCCTGGTATCACAGCTCAGTCCGTTCATAGCAGCCACAGTGGGTTTGTTTTGTCACAGTGTGATAGCGGCAGGGGGGTGGTATCATGCGAAAAAGTGACGTCAGTGCATCTTTCGGCTACAGTGAGTCATCTCCCATCATCTGGTCATAAAGACATGACACATTGAGGGAAGAAACGACATTTGAAGTTGATCTTACCAACTGCTGCAAGCAAACAAAAAGTAAAAATCTGCTTTACTTGAATTTTTGAAAGGAAAAAATAAAATATTATTATTAGCCGCTTAAAACATATACTGATGTCATTGAGTTTAGATGAAAAGCTGAACTGTGTGTAGTTTGTTACGGCGTGAAATAATCACAGGAATATTTAATTGCATGAAGTTGACTGATTGAGCAAAAAGTAAAAAGAGCAGTATATATGAAAATAACTCCGCTACAATAAAATAATGTGATCTGACAAAACTACATGAAAGCAGGTTTTTGTATTGGTGTAAGTGACAGCTAATGGTTTATTTTAAAGTTCTAGAAATTGATCCACGAGGACCCCAGCAACTGTTGTGATTACTTGCATTTTTTCTGATCAGTTCAATTTGATTTGTATAACATCTGTGTCTCACGCTGCTGCGCTGTGTCCTTTCTGTTTTCTAGAACATGAGTGATGCCATGGCAGTGTTGCATAAGCTGCAGACAGGTCTAGACGTGAATGTGAAGTTCACCGGGGTGCGAGTCTTTGAGTACACCCCAGAATGCATTGTGTTTGATCTGCTGGACATCCCTCTTTACCACGGCTGGCTGGTTGACCCCCAGGTGAGATGGATCTTATTTTGCCTTTACTGCCGTAGAAATCGGCCCGTTTTCTTTTTCTTCTTTTTTTTATCTTCAACATAATATGAATACTCTCAGTTTTGTGTTTTTTGTGTTTTTTTTTGTTTTGTTTTTTTTCTCCACACATATACGTTGGACGTTGAATTCATTTTAGTTGTAGTCCAATTAAGTAGTCTTGTTCTAACTTATTACTGCAAATTGTAGCCTCAATTTTCAGTTCTTAGCTAACAGGAGCAGCACCTGGGTCTTCTGCTGCTGTAGCCTATCTGCTTCAAGGTTTTACATGCTGTGCATTAAACGATGCTCTTCTGCATACATTGGGTGTAATGAATGGTTAGTTGAGGTAGTTTTGCCTTCCTATCATATTGAAGACATTTTCAGCTAGAGAACTGCAGGTCCGAGGATATTTTCTCTTTTTCAGGCTTGTAAACCTCGAGATAGTTGTGTGGGAACATCTCAGTAATTTAACACTTCCTGAAATACTCACATCAGCCCATCTGCCACAACCACAGTCACTTAAATCACCTTTTATTCCCATTCTGATGCTCAGTTTGAACTTCAGCACATCCTCTTTCATGTTCACATGTCTCCATGTATTGACTTGCCCCCTTTTTTGTTTTTTAATCTGTGCTTTATTCTAACATCTCATACAGTGCAGCATCATTTTCAAGCAGTTTTACATTTCGACAGGTCATGTTTTTCTTTATTTGCATGCCACATGACTTTACATCCTCAATATGACGCTTTAAAAATTAATGTCAAAACAAGAGCATAAAAACAAATTGTTCTGATTAACCCCACAAACAGGGAGGAAATTAATAAATGATTAAACAAAAAAATGTGCCAAAAAGAATAGAAAGAGATGTGGATTGAAGCACCTTGTTGTAATTATAAGGCCATTGCAGAGTTAAAAAGCTTTATAAAACAGAGATTTTGTAGCTTCAATGACTTTTAGCTAATTTTATATGTTTGCATGCTTTTACTTCCATATGTTTTGTGGTGGTGGATTAAGCTTTAGAAACCAATTTATAATACATTCAGTGGGGGCACCTGGAGCACAAAGACTTTAGTCTTAGGGTGTTATTATTAGATTTGTGAAAAGAAAAAAAATAATGTTAAAAATGATTGGATAAAAGAAATGACAATTAAAAAGATGAACAAGAAATGTTTTTCATTTGGTTTTAAACTCGTCCAATATGTGTGCCAACATTATCAGAGCACGATGTGGTTGCTTGTTCCAGCAGCGTCTCCAGTATCAGGGGCGAGTCGGAGAACAATCATTTGTTCTGCTTCAGAGGACCTGAGAGGTTGAGTTGGTTCATGGCTTAGGAGCCTGTCAGAGAGAGGAGGAGGTCTCCAACCTTTAAAAAAAATGAGCCATCCACTATAACGCATGCACCTTAACAGAAAGCTCTTTATTCTGGACATGAACAGAAATGATGAGTGTAGGTGGCAATCTCCTCATTTCAATACAAGCTACTGGAATTAGTCTCCAAATGCAGCTCACACCGTACCTCTCCATTAGCACGTAATTAGAATTTACTCTTGTACCAGTTTCAGCTCACCTTTTCTTTGAAAGTTTTATTTTTGTTCTATTTTATCAGCTTTTCTTTATCTAATCGTTCTCCAAGTCCTTATGAGTCTGCAGATGTTTACAGCAAAAACAGATCTGAAAGTAAAAGGTGACCTTTTAAAGTGCACTCTCCCATTTGATCGTCTTTTTGAGAAACGTTAATGAAAGGTCATGTTCTTTATAAGTGTGTAATCTGTATAAAGACTTAATAGGTGAGTGTAACAGATTTAAATAAGTTAACTTTTTGGGGAGCTGCTGTCATAAATTTTCTTTTGGTTTTTCTGCAGCTTTTCGTAAAACAACATCAAAGCTTGTTGAATGTTCTTTCCCACACTTTTTATCTTTGTTTACAGATGCATGATATTGTAAAGGCAGTGGGCAACTGCAGCTATAACCAGCTGGTCGAAAAGATAATATCCTGCAAACAGTCAGACAACAGTGAGCTGGCAGGAGAAGGTAAGTGCTTTCTCTACTCTCCTGATCTGCCCGACTGCTTTCTAGTCTCCCATTTCTTCTCTTTTGATCCTGTGTACTTGAAGCTGGAGAGAAAAGTTGTACATTTTAGTAAAATAATAAAAAGATTTTTCTTTTTTTTTTTTTTCTTTTAAAAAACAAAAAAATGTGAAACATTTTTTTTGTTGGCATTACATTAGACATGCTTCCCCAGAAAACCACAGACTGAGTTTAAACAAAAACCAGGACATACTTGTGACTACTCATCAAATGACCTATTTCCTCGGCTCACAGCGTTCCTACCAGCTGTCTGTAACTTCTCAACTAAATATTTGCTCAATCAACACTGAGCTTCCTAAGTAGTTGTCAGCTGGGCTGCTACCACATCGACACATCACCGCATTAGTCGATGTCCCGATATGGTTCATTTAATTATCTTGGACAGAGATTAAATTCTGAGAAAACTGAGTTTTGTGTAAAGTTGATTAAATCTTTAAAAGATTCATTCACAATCTAGGGTAGAGTGTTTCTCAGTGGTAGCATTCCACTGATTTTGAGTTTTGAATGCTGCTCTGTTGTACAGATGTCAAATGTGACTGTAAAGGTTGCCAGTTCGAGCAGAGAGTCAGAGTTGCTCAGAGTGAGGATAGACATTACACCAGAATTTCCACAAAGCTTTCCAAGTAGCGACCTGTGTTCATGAATGAACTGGGATTGCTTGATTGGAGTCCAGGCGACTCATCCAAGTGGTAGCTCAATGACAAAAATAGCTTTTATGGGATCTAGCACGTAAAGCTAATCAAAACAAAGGAACTAAAATTTATAGTCACCTAAATCTGCTTTATATTCCCCAAGGAATTTAAACCAATTAAAAGTCATCAGTGTTTCTTCATTTTCTAATCTAACTTCATTTAATTTTCTGTTTTGTGTTTTTTTTCTCTTCTCTCTCATTAGGCATCGTAGCAGAGCAGTTTTTAAACAGCACAGCCACCCAGCTGACTTACCATGGACTGTGTGAGCTCACATCTACGGTACAGGAGGGAGAGCTCTGCGTCTTTTTCAGGAATAATCACTTCAGCACCATGATCAAGTACAAGGTAAAACTACCAAAAAAGTAACAGCATATTTGCTCTGACTGTGAACCTTATTGATGTAACTTGCATTTAATATATTTTCCTGATCAAGACGGCATTTGGCAACCTTCACTGGGCTTTATTTGGTTCACTCCAAGAATGAAAGGTCATCATTCCTCCATGCCGTTTCCTCTTTCATCTACAGTAAATGAAAACCTCTGCGCCATCAATGAAATAGTGAAAAACGACTATTCAGAAGAGTAATACTACGTAAGTTATCAGGTAGCCTCACTACTACCTGATAACTCTTAATGGCAAGTTTTGATACCTTAGTATATATCAATAAAGACAAGGTTTGACGATTTTTCCAAGGGTAGTTGCATAGACAGAGACCACCCTGTCGACACCCAGTCGTTCTGTTCCATAAGCAGGTCTGGAATATGACAGAAACTGCTCAGCTCAGAAAAGAGCTTCAAGAGTTACTCTTAGTATGCTTTAAAGGGGTAAAGAGTTGAGATTTATGTAAGAAGCCACTGCTACATTGCAACAGCTTAAATGGGTCAGGACGTCATGATACCATCTGTCCCTCTAGCAGCAACAAGTCTTGCAGCCCTTTAAATGTCAGTTGTTGTAGATTGTATGTGATATATGAACACAAAGTATAATCGTAAAACGATTAAAATAACGTAAAAATAATATAACGTGTTTTTTTTTTTTTTCAATCGAGGTGCAATTGGTTGCACAGAGGATGTTCACCTGGGAGAGCAGTGTCCAAATGACCTAGTGGGAGGGGCTACACAACATGCATAACAAACCTACTGAAGTGTTAATAAGTTACAGTTGAGCTCACAGAAAACAGCTCAACCACTTTCTTGTTTCTGATGAGTAGTTCTTTTGCCTTTAAGTGGCATCTGTGTAGTTAATGATATGCTTTAATATATTCATCAGTCTGAAGAAAGCTGTTTATTTATGTGTACATAACATTAGACACCACATTCACAGTGACCCTAAGAGGGTCATTGCTTACCATATATCTGCAGCAGGGAATAACCTTTCCTGTTATCCACGGAAGGGGAAGTGAGTGTCTGTTCTTTCATTTTGAATAGTACACTTGTTGCCAATATAAGCAAAGCAGTGCATGTGTGTGCCCAACAACCATCAGACAAAGCATAATAACAGCCCATGGTCTCTTGTAATCACTCCAAAGCAGACCTTTGCATGAACTTGTACACATACATGCTAAACAGCCTTATTTATCTGTGAAGACTGTATGTGTAGGGTCTAGCATGTGATTTAATCTGAACACTGGCACGTTGTTTTTATTCTTCATAAATAATTCTCCTTCAAATAATTAATATGGGGATCCGAGGAAGGGGATCAGATAAATACCGAAGCACTTTATGTCCGACATCAAAAGAGTTAATCCTGTGAAAGAGTTTATTATTATAGAACAATCAACATTTCCTCAACTTAATATTTTGTAACCAAACTCATTATAATAATAATCATAATTATAAGGAAAATAACAATAAGAGTAATAATATAACTTTGTCTGTCTACATACTCGTTCCATGATCCAAAATTCAACAACCACACTGGCACACAGGCACATCTTAGGCCTCTGAAGGTTCTTATCTAGATTACATATTATCTCTCCATGTTACCTAGCAACCACCTAGCAACAGACTAAAGTGACCCATTTTTAACTTTAACTAATGCAACTGTAAAACCTTATAAAAGAATCATATTTTAATGTTACAACAGTAACTATTAGTAACATCTAATGGCCTCAAAACGTTAAAATTATGTAATTTTTTTTTTACACCATCATGTTGCCTGGCAACCACTTAACAGTGGCCTAAGGTGACATTTATATGGTAAATCAAATCAAATCAAATCACTTTTATTGTCACATCACATGTGCAGGTACATTGGTACAGCACAAGCGAGTGAAATTCTTGTGTGCGAGCTTCACAAGCAATAGAGTTGTGCAAAATACAATAACATAAACAGGCAAAATATACGAATGGCTAAATCTGAAACTAATAAATATATGTACAATATATAATAGTATATGCAAAAAAAAATATTTCGGGATGTGTATACTAAATGTTTTTCTACGTGTGTGTGTGTATACACATATTTTACAAATTAAATAGAGTCAACAATAAATAAAATATATAAAAATATACAGAGTTGAGACATGTGCAAAACAGTGGCATTAGTGTACAGTATGTAGTGCATAATGTTGAAGTTCCAGTAGTGAAGGTGAGGTGTCTATGACGTGTTCAGCAGTCTGATGGCCTGATGGCCTGTAAAAGCTGGGGTCCTGAGTAGGGATGGGTATCGTTTAGGTTTTATCCGATACCAGTGCCAAATCGATACTTTTGAAATGATGCCGGTGCTCGAACCGGTGCTTAAAGAATGGAGAACACAAACTTTGTCCAAAAACCTCCTATGTTTTTATTTTTAGCAGTCTCTTTTTTTTCTGCAAAATGATAAGCACGGTCCAGCCCTACACACGGAGCGGTCCGAGCTAACTCGCTAATGGAGATTTGCCACACCCGCAGTAGATGTGCTCTGTGTGAGGTCTCGCAGCAAGCTATCAAATACGGTACATTTGATAGCTTTTTAAAAAATGCTATGCGTCGCCAGGTGTTTCATCAGATTCGAGGTGTTACCTCATTTGCACAGTATCAGCTTAAAGCACTTGTTGCAGGCTGCTGAGTTTGCATCTTTTGCTGTGAAGTACAGCCAGACTTGTGACCGCTTCGCCTTGGGCATTTTTAATCTGTAGCTCTGCTCTAAAAGAACGTACGTAACTGGGCCCGCCTACTGTACTTGGAAAGGTAAAATGATCGGCTAGAATCCAAAGTGTATGACATCTCGGGGAGAAAAAAAAAGCACCGAAATGTGCGCTGCTTTTCGGTCTGGTTACTACCGTTTATGTCAGAACCGGTGCCATAATGGCACCGGATATCGGTACCCATCCTTGTCCTGAGTCCTGTAAATCAGTTTGCCAACACCACCAACAGACCAACTAATATTGTGGCATTGGCATGTATTATTAATAATGATCATTTAAATGATGAAAATAGAAAATGGTAGACAATAATCTCTGGCTCCACAAAGCTGATAAATTCTGGAACTGAGACTGCTTACTTTGACCTTCAGCGCTATCACATTGACCAAATCTGACAAATAACCTTTGAAAGTCCTTCACCTCCTTTGTGGTAATAACAAATACACATTGTACTAACAGCATGTTTGTATACACTGATAAGATGTGTGTAATCTGTGTGTGTTGTTTCCCAGGGCCAGCTGTACCTTCTGGTTACAGACCAAGGTTTCCTGACGGAGGAGAAGGTTGTCTGGGAAAGTCTGCACAACGTTGACGGCGACGGCAATTTCTGCGATTCGGAGTTCAGGTTGCGGCCTCCTTCTGATCCAGAGACTGTATACCGTGGCCAGCAGGATCAGATAGACCAGGTCTGAGCACTGATGCAGGCAAGACTAGCAGAACCAGTAACAATTCCCGTCCAGACCGTGATGTGTTTAAATGTGTTGTGCTTTTCACACCATCAGTGTGACACAAAGTAACGTTTTGGTTTGGTTTTTTTTTTAGCTGCTTTAAAGCATTGGCCTCAATGAAACACAACACCAGTTCCCATGAGACACAGAATTATCGAAGTGAATAGACACGGGAAATGAAGCCAAAGAAATAAACTCTGCGTCAACCCAGGCTAAAAAAAAATATAATGGAAACTTCTTAAATAATAAATGTGTTGTAGCTCCCAGTGCAAATCACATACAGGGCAGCCTGAATAGCACCGGGCAAGGCTGCATGGCACCTTGCCCCCCTCTAATGCATGCTTCACTGTGGTCCCTATCAATGCATTGTGTTTGTCTGTGATGCTCTTTTACCTGTTTCACAGCTGTCTTCTTCTCGGTGGACCAAAATAGATTGAACACAGATTTTCTGCCTCGCTCCCACACATGCACCAATGAGACATGAACAGAGGGGCTATTACTTTTTATTCTTCTTGCTTACTCAGGTCTAGCACTCCTTATCAGCAAAACTGGTTTTGTAAGAAAACTGTATTTTATGGACGACTCATGACTTCAGTTAGATGAAGAAAAAAATTCACCATCTTTACAGCGACACTGTGCATAGCATAGACAAGGAAACACTTTAGATAATGCACTCTGACAAAGTAGACGACAGACACAGTTGTTTCTCCGAATAAGGAAAAACTTGAGGCTTGTGACCAACTGTTCAATAACCATAACACAGTATTTGATGGATTTAAGCGTTGCAGTGATAGATTTGCTCATAGGTGATTCTTTCTCCACCTTTATATGTGTGTTCATGTCTGTTATCAGGATTATCTGATGGCGCTGTCACTGCAGCAGGAGCAGCAAAGCCAGGACTTACAGTGGGAACAACTCCCAGAAGGCATCAGTGATCTAGAGTTGGCGAAAAAGCTTCAGGAGGAAGAGGACCGACGAGCCTCCCAGTACTACCAGGAGCAAGAGCAGGAGCAGGCGGCGGTGGCAGCAGCAGCACACGCACAGGTAGGGAGGGTGGGAGATAGGGAGATAGCAGGTAAGAAAGGAGGTAATTTTATGAACCACGGAGGGTAAAGTTTACCTTTTGGAAACGGAAAGATGTCTGCATCAGAGAGCGGAATTACAAAGGAGGAACTGATGATGAAAAGGGGAAGGTGATAGCAAATAATCATCCTTTTTCTCCTTAATTTGTGTGAGCAGAGTATAAAATTCAGAAAGTGGACAAAAAGAAATAAAACAGAGAACAGGAGATAAAAGTAAAACTCTTCAGTTTTATTCACATCAGTTTCTTTATACAGCTTTTCTCCTTTTTTACATTTTTCTTCCGGCTGCTCCTTTTAGGGGTCGCCCAAGTGGAGCATCTCTCTCCATCACACCCTATCCCTAGCGTCCTCTTCTATCACCAACCCTCTGCATGTGCTCCTTCATTGCATCCATTTATCTTCCCTGTGCTCTTTTCTCTTGTCCTCCAGCCTGGCAGCTCCATCTTCTACATCCTTTGTCGAAAATATCCCCTATCCCTGCTCTGCACATGTCCAAACCATCTCAGCCTCGCCCGTCTTTGTCTAAAAATTCACATTTTTGTTGTTGTTATTCACGAATTTTCAATTGACTGTTTTACAAAAAAAGCAGATATAACGTTCTGGAAGGAAAGAGAGGGTAAAGTAAAATGTAAAAGTGAAATTAGCCAAATGTGGCATAATATTTGGATGTAAATGATGTGATATTTAAAATCTCCATATATCAGTATCATTTCAGAAATGTTGAAGAAGAGGTCAGAGGTCCAAAGTACATGATATACCCATTTAACATTCCCAGTGTGCCTATATGTCATTAATACAAACAATTGCAGTGAGAGATGCAGTTTTAAATAACTCTATATATCATTACTACTTTGACCATCAGATCAATCTATTCACTTTGAAGGAGAGGTCAGAGGTCAAGTGTGATATATAATAGATTGCTATATGTTGACAAGACACACACTTGTAAGAATCACAGTTTCTAAGGCTTTTTCTCAGTTTTCAACCAATCAAATTATGAAGTTGACCTTGAAAACCTTGGTGGATGTAAGCCAACTATTAATGGATTGCGACCCCCCACCCCCCCACCCCCCCACCCCCGTACACCACTAAAAAGATTGATCAGGATTCATTCAAATCTTTTTAAGCTATTATGTTCATACACGCTACCAAGTACCTCCTTGGCTGAGGTAATTACTGTGAATCACTCTTGCCGTAAGTAACACTGACACACATGGCCAAAGTTTCATGAGGACACGTCTTAACGTCCTGCAGGGTGTCAGGACAATCAGATTATGATAATTTTCCCATGTTTACCACACAGCATTAAACACATTCATACTATGTGTTCAACATGAAGTCAATATGTCATAAAATGAAAATCAAACAGAATAGGTCATCTTAAATTCTAAATATGTTTTACTTTAGGGATCTGTCTGCATGGGTTAGGTGTGGATGGTGTTTGTCTTTGTGTCCTGTACCTGGTGGTAAATGCACCGTACTGTATGATTATTCTCACATCAGTGCGAATTACAGACTTGAAAGAGCTCACAGAGCGACCACGTTCAACCTGAATGCGTCATGTGTTTGCATTCTCATGATCACCTGCCTGGTAGAGTCCTGTTAAAGTTCAGGACTGCAGTGCATGTGTGAAATAGCTTTAGTTTACCTCTCAAAGTCTGTGTAATTAATTCCAGAGAGAGATTAATTTTTGGTTGATCATTTCTTGCCACAGTTTTTCAACAAATACAAACAAAACTGTAAATTTCTACTCTTTTGCTGTCCTGTTCGGGAAGGAGGGCCAGCAGGATGCTGCCGAGGGGGCCGAGACGGACAGAGGTGGTCCAGGAGCAGGGGGAGCAGCAGCCAGCGGTGGCGTAGCAGCACCGGCTGGAGCCACACCCAGCCCGGGGAAACAGTCATCTAGTGGGGAGCGTAAAAACAAGAAAGAATCAAAAGATAAAGACAAATGTGTTATTTTGTAACATATAGCTGTCTGCGTGAGTGTGCATGTGAGTGTTTTGTGCATTTGCTTATCTGTGAGAAAGGGGACAGAGTTTTTTCTCCATGGACTGGACACACACAACGCACAGCCCCCACTTGATGGCAAACAAGGGAAGGAGACGATTGAGGAGAGATGTGACTAACAGAGGATTTGCTGTTCCCAAACCACTGGTGCCTGCTATCCTCTATCCTCAGTGGAACCTGGACATCAGAGGAAGGGGCAAAACAACAACTACTACCCCTTCTCTTTCTTAGAGTCCGCCAAACTTTGTTACAAGTTGCACACTATATTTGTGAAGGGAGGGAGGGGGGTCAAGTTTACCTGGGGATGGTGTATTTTATAGCCAACGACATAATCCGAAGAAACAAAATCTCACCCTCTCACATTCTCTTCTTTTACAAAACTTAACTCACTTTGGTCATTTTTTTTCAGTAGTGCAGCTTATAAGCTTTTTTGTATGCGTCAATATTTACAAAACATATATAGCCATTGATGCCAACATTCACATTTTATTTATCTGAGTAACCTGTAGCTTTGGGAGAGGTTCTATGTTTTTTTCTTTTTTGTTCCTTTTCTCGCAGTCTAAAGGGAAGTCGATGTAACGCCACTCGTGTCCCCTCTGAAACACTACATACTAAGGGTTAATTAGCTGCCAGATACTGTAGCTATGTTACAACACTCATCACAGCTTGCCCTGTTCAGATTTGCCTTACCAGAGTATGGTAGTGTTGTATTCTGCTCTGTCTGAATGTGTATGTGCAGTAAACGTGTGCTACTTTGGTATAAACGTGTCATTTACTGAGCATCACTGATGTAACAAGATTGCTTTTTTTTTTTTGTATGCTGCATCAGTTAAGCTACACATTTGGGACATTTTGTGTCTTTTTTGTTGTGATTCTGTTTCACAAAAACAAGATTTGGGACAGGAAAACTGAAGATTACGTTGGCACGTTATGTCTGAATCTGATGTTTCTGAGACGCGCCTATCTTTCGGCAGATTAGGTTTGCGTTCGATGGCACCTAGTTTAGAGTGAGCGGTAGTTTGAAAGTCTGTTCTGACAGCTTCCTGTAGAGCGTATGTGTCTGTGTGTGTGGAGACACTGTTAGAATCAGGGCTTTGAATTCAGTAATCCACATACATTTCTCTGAACAACGGAGGTCCTTTTATTAACATATAAATTGGACTCCAAATATGTGACATCAGGATATACAATATAATAGAGTCAGATTTAACAGCAGGCCGATAGTATCCTATGATATTAGCCATTTGACAGTTTGTCAATATCGGCAATCATAGTGGCCAATAAATGTAAACTAATAAAGTAAAGAAGAGATGGGAGAAACACCCTTCAGCTATTTTATGAGTGTTGATGTTGCATACTTTGTCCACCAGAGGGCACTTTGCAACTTCCTTGTTGGCAACACAAGTGTTTGGAACCCAAACGACTGCCGGCTAATCCGAGCAGAGTCGACCATAAACGAGAAAATGAAAATAAAACTAAAAAATAACAAATGTTACGGAAATCTGTTTGTTTTGTGGCTAATTTATTATAAAATCAGATTTTTAAATCAAATATCGGTATCTGTATATATCAGGCTCTACAAGATCATTTTCTGCTTTGAATTTTTCTCCCATTGTTCTCCACAGTTCTCCCTTTCCTAGCCCCTTCTTAGTCAGCTTCAGAGAAGACTAATTTTATCAGATATTTATGAACATTCAGGCCCAAAGTTCGCAGACAGAGCTGTCTTTGGAGGTTGTAGGAAATTCTGTGGTATCACCTTTAAACTTTTGTGCATTTTCACTGCGGCGCTGCGCATGCAGACACATGATGTACATATTTATCTAACCCATTCTTATAATTTAGCTAGTGGTTTGTGCCATTATTATACCATGGGACTGCCTCCTGACAAACTTTTTCTATCTACACATTCCAGTCGGATGCCTTGACTCGAGCCTTCTGCTAGAGACTGAGGGAGACAGTTGGCGTAGGAGGTCTTTGCAGCGCTTGTAAAGTGGTCTCCATTATTTTGTTGAGTGAGAAGAAAATTCTCTGTCAGGACAGCAGGCTACCTACTGTGTGGGAAACCTTTCTTACGAGCTTTGTGTGATGGCTGGAGTTTGTGCTCCCCATTTGTTTCTTTGGCCCTAGCAAGGCTATGTTTTGTATATATATACATAACTACAGTTGAATATATAACGCCTTACAGCATTTCAGCATATTTTATAGGACAAAAGGAAACAGGCGTATTACTAGAATGAGACAATCCATACATTTTTCACGTAAACGTCAGAACTTCTCTCAGGCCTTTTTTGATGGGACATATCCTCGGGTGTCTTTTCAGATGTTAATGTTTCTAATGACACGGTTCCTCGGCCTGAAGTCACTATCTCAGTCGCAACTTTTAAGCATCCGTTATATGTACACACAACTATTAGGACACTTTGAAGGACTTGACACTAACACTGTTATTGACAGCTGAATTCATTCAAATAACAGTAAAAAGCAATGGACTGGCTGGTCCTGGTGAAAAATAAAGACCTCGCTGAACAGGGTTAAGGAACATTGTTACTTCTTTGCAGATTTTTTTTTCATGCACCTTAAAGTAATAAAGTAATCAAAATTTCTCTTTAAGAAGATAGAGGGGAGGCTTTCTGATTTTTTTTTTCACCCTGTCTTGGCCCATCAACAACATGCTGATTAAACATTCCAGAGGAGATTTTTTTAAAATTAAACTTTATTTTAAAGTTGGATTTGATTTTGAAGATTTTTATGTGGGTCTTTGTTTGAATACAGCGTGAAGTTACCTAAATGCCACAGATTTTTACTATTGTTTCAGATTTACTACTGTGCATCCGCTTGCTACTCTTAGTCATTATCACCTGAATTAAGTATTTTTGTTGTAATGTGTTTGGTTTCACCCTACTTCCTATGATGAATTGATCAGAAGGATATTGTGTGTTTAATGTCTCAAAGTGGTCTCTTGTATGCCTTGTAAAAGTGATGGTGGGGTAAATGCTGTAAAATTAGTATTTTGACAAGGTGATCGTTGAACATATAGTTGTTGTAATTGGTTTTGCACTGTTACATTGATATGCACTAACAGAAAAAAAAACATACCTCATTTTCTACGGAACACAAATTGTGCAAGAGTGCTATTGTTCTTTTGGGTACCTTAAAAAAAGTAAATAATGGCCAAAATAATAATTCTTAGTAGCAGTTGCTCTTAAGCCAGCTAAATAATACGAATTTGTAAAAGTATGAAAGGGCTGATTAAATGTTTTGGCTTAAAATGAAAGGATACATCTGTTACAAGGAGCCACTCTGTTTCCAGAAATGGCGGGATGTTGTGCAAAATGTAAAAATAGACAAAACATACAACTTTGCAGAGAGATATGGAAGCTTGTTTCAGCCACTGAAAAAGGAGCCATTCGTAGTTCATAATAATCTCACAATGTTGACTTACTTTTTCAGAAGTTTGAGTTTGTAACCCCAAATTGAGAAAATAACTTGAAATTTTGACTTGGCTTAGCTAAAATTGTTTGGGATTTTTTCAGTGGCAGCAACAAGCTTCCATAGAGAAACCCTGTTTTGAACTTAAATAGAAAAACAGGCAACATATCAAATATTAAAACTGGCGTTTTTTTGTTTTGTTTTTTTTACTTTTTCTTACATATGCACATTTTGAATATGATGCCAGGAACACATTTCAAATAAATCTAAAGTCGCATTTTCTTTTCACAATGCCATGTTTTCCCCCTTTTTGAGAGATTTTGATTGTGTAAGCATTCAAATTTAGTAGCCAGACTCTCTAAAAACAGAGCCATGCTGTTGTCACATCCCTTTCTTCCGTGTGAAACACGTTGGTCCAAAATCTGTAGATATTGTTCAGCATTAATGGGACCTTTGCAGATTAACAAATTGCTCGTGTTGCTCATGGGCCTCCGTATAATCACAGGTGCTGCTTTTTAAACAATCTGAACAGCCCCTGTCCTTTTTACTCTGGAGGACGTGGTGCCAGTGGTTTCCAGAAAGACCATTCAAACCCACGCACAGTTGTCTGCTTCGGCTCAGTCCACTATAAAATAGACCGTGGTGTTTATGGATCTTGCTGTACATGAGGTTTTTAACTTTGTGGATGCAGCATCACTGCTTGCAGAACTGTTTCAGACTCCACGCAGTGATTCCCACCATGATTATCCCTGTTTTTAAGGCAGTGCAGCCCCAGAGCCTAATGATCCTCACAGTCATTCAGTTCAGGTTTTTCCAGCCTTATCATTTGTATTGAGAGATTTTGTCCAGATTCTCTGACTCTTGTATTGATGATGAAAATTATGAAATCACTAAATTCTGTGCAGTTATCAATAAGAGCATTTAGATGCCTATGTCCATTTTATTTATTTTTTCTTATTTGTTTGTTTGTTTTGGGTTTTTTTTTATTGTGTTGCTGGCTTCAAATTCAAAATGAGCATTAAAAAGTTGCTTAGTTATAACATATGGCGCTTTTGTAGTATTTATAATTAAATGTATGGTTTAAATTAATTTAAAGTCTTCTTGTGGTTTAATTTATATTTTTCACAGCATCCAGATGTTTTTGGAAATCGGGCCATAGCACCTTCAATAGAACTTGCTGCAATTTGATATATTCGTAGTTAGCGGTACATCTACACCAGACTCAAGTATACCAATACAAAGGCTGGAGTTATCAGCTCGGCGCTGATATTCAATTCCACTGGTATCCAATTCCATCAGCAAAAAAATGGTGTAGGTTAACCCCTAACTATTTTTTCCCCCATCAAATCCATCATTTCATTACACAATGTTCTCAAAGAAAGGCAACAGGTCAAAAGTACATACAAATGTGAAAATGCTTCATCAGGCTTGAGTGTTTTCATTAATGTAGCAGAGGGAAATGTTCATTGTTGTTGTGTGACAGATAGATCCAGAGTGCTGAGCAATCTAAGGGAGATCTTTTCTTTATTGCAATATCAAAACTCCCAGATTTTACCCTGTGATGCATGTACAGTGTGGGCTGAAAAATAAAGAGGAGTAAAAGTTCATCATCGATTACCCCAAGAAATTTTTTTTCCACTGTCCGGCCTGTTTTGTTTATATTTCGCATAAAAGAAGCAAACAAAAAGGAAAGCGTTTGTGAATATGGGAGGTTACTCATTTGTGTTGATTTCAATGTTCATGTATTTACATAAATGACCAAATAATGTATGTAGCCTTTCACATTACAGTCACATATTGTATATGGTGATATATATATAAATATATATATATAACAAAATGCCTTATAGACGAGGGACATTCAACCTGATTAGAAGTTACCAGGAAAATAAAAAACTAAGATAAGTTGTTGGTTTGTTGTCATTGCTTTGAAGTCTTAATGTCTTTTGAGAAAAGTGGAAGTTGCACCATTTCATAGCCTGTATGTGTGAAAACTGGAACTGTGAGTTGGATCATTCCACGTAAAATTAATCCATTCTGGAAAAAAGTTCCAACCTGACCACCTGAGAATCAGTTAATACAGTTTCATTATCGTATGTATTGAAGCCGTGCAAAACTTCACCTTCACACTATAAAAAATATTTTGTAAGATTGACTTGGTTACTTTTTTTTCCAGGTGGGAGGAACTGGTTATATCTGTTTGCCTTACATATGAACAAGATGTATGAAGCATAAAAGTCCAAGGACACTGTACCAGTTGGTTAGACACTGCAGTGGAATATACACTCACCAACCACATCATTAGGTACACCTGTTCAACTGTTTTCTTTTTGAAAACACCTAATTAGCCAATCGTATGGCAGCAACTCATTAGAATTAATCATTGAGACATGGTCAAAATGACCTGCTGCAGTTCTACACACAACCATCGAAAATGCCCTTTTGTGTCAGAGGTAAGACAAGAAAAGGCCAGACTGCTCTGAGCTGACAGGAAGGCAAAGGAAATAACCACTAATTAAAACCAAGTTGCAGAAGGGCACCTCTGAACAGATGACCCCTCAAACCTTCTATCCGGTCTTCCTTCTCTCATCCCAACCGGTCGCAGCAGATGGCCCCGCCCCTCCTTGAGCCTGGTTCTGTCAGAGGTTTCTTCCTGTTAAATGGGAGTTTTTCCTTCCCACTGTTGCCAAAGTGCTTGCTCATAGGGGGTCATATGATTGTTGGGTTTCTTCTCTGTATGTATTACTGTAGGGTCTACCTTACAATATAAAGCACCTTGAGGCAACTGTTGTTGTGAAATAAAATTGAACTGAAATTGAATAAATGACTAAACTAAGTTTAGTTTACTGAGTAAGTCTAAGGTTCTTATGAAAGTTCTCTAAAACATATTTTTGTAAGCAATATATGGATTTTAGTAAAGTGTTTTATGTGTTGCTTTATGAACCAGTCAACTCTCAAGATATCCACCACTTCATAATCACTGTTCTTAAAAAAAGTATGGGGGGGGGGGGGGGGAACATTTACACACACACACACACAGAAACCTGTATTTCATTTTAAACTTCCAACTGGCAAAGCACGTACACGCACTAGCTGAGAGATGTGTAATTTAAATTTAAATCCAACTACATGCATGGCAGTCCGAGGTGTGCAGTATTGGTCCAGCTCTGAAAGAATTACGAAGCTTAACGAGCTTTTAAACAAAATTTAAAAAAAAAAAAAAAAAAAAAAAAGCACTGAAATGACCGAACAAGACGAGACAGAGGCAAGATGTTGGTTTAGTCACAGTTGACACGAAGCTTACAGTCTACATACAGTATGATGTCCCCTTCAAAGGGCAGGTTTTACCCATCTTGTGCACTTTTTCAAATTCAAACTTTCTACACTGATACTTCCTGCTAGCATGAGAGAGTTCAATGATGGACACAGGATGTCTCTACAATACAAGTTTCACAAAAAGGGAAAAAAAGCTGAAAAGCAAATGTTCAAATTTCACTGAAATAACAATGAGCAAACAACAACCATGTGTGCCCTTAAAAGCCTCGCTTACCTCCACTGAATGCCCTGCAGTTTGACCTGAAAGTCAAATTTGAGTTTAGACACACAGACCTGTCTGTGATTCAATTTGTGGCCTATGAGAGGTATTTAGCTACAATGCGGGCTCTTTTACAGTTTTATAATCATTTCTTTTACAAAAACAGGACATCCACAGCAAAAATGACTTTTCAAAAAAGATATTTCTTTTCGTCATCTGTGAAACTTCCAAATGAGTCAATTATCCCTTCATGTCGGGTTCTATAATACGCTAAAGACATATTACACAGGAAAATTGAGTGTGACGCTAGGCTACTGAAAATGTACAGAGAACACTCAATAAGAGAAGTCTTAACATCACTTGAAAACTTGTTACAAAGACTGTGCTGTACAATAAGGTTTCTAAATATTATTAAAACATGTGCACAGGGTTGTGTAATGGTAACAGCAAAACTGTCAGGAAAAAAACCCTACACTGGAGGTACACTTGTCTATACAAAATAAAATAGTGTCATCAACCTTTTGTGCACAAACGTGCCGCCAAAAGAAAAAAGAAAAAGAAAAAAGAAAAAGTTGATATTCTAAAAATAAAGTTCAGAAAAGTCTTCAGATCTTCAGGAGCTTTCATGTTGCAGATTTGTGGCTGTGGTTAGAACTGCCGCGGCGTTCCTTTGAAGGTTTTGAATCCGCCCACAGTGCCGCCACTGGGGATGGAGTTGTTGGTGATCTGTACAATTCGGCTCATTCCAGACGAAGAGTGACTGCAGAAAGACAAAAAGGTCATGTCTGAGAAGGATGGAAGGGCGGCACGCTACTCTGCTTTCTCAACACGTCTCCATTATGCAGCATACCTGGAAGGCGGCATCATGGCGCTCCGAGAGTCCCCCATCCTGCGATTATCGGAAAAGCCTCCACCCTGGGAGCTTGAGCCACCGTGCCACTCCTTCCTCATTCCCTGCTCCCTGCCGTGACGTTCCACTACGACCTGGCGACCCGAGCTGAAAGGCTGCAGAGGCAAAGGAAATGCTGAATGTGTTTGGGTCTCTCACACAGAGGAAAGCCAACTCAAAATGTAAAGGTTTTCCATCGTACAGGAGGATCAGGGAAAGACATCACTCCTTTTTCAGAAGATAAACTCACCTGATCACTCATCACCATGGGTCTTCTTTCATCTCGATCATTAAAGCTCCTTTCACGGTTGATGGAGTGGCCTCCTCTGAGAGCAGGACCTGGACCGACACCTGGGCCATCCCTGCCCGATCGCTCTGCACGCATGCGCATAGGCCCGCTGCTCAGCCCAGCAAGAGATTTCAAAGAGAGATTAGCTTTCCAAAACCATCAAGCAACTAATAATGCTTAATCTTCAAACAGGAGTTTTCCTTTACCGCATATCTCCCTTATTGGAGTTTATCCCGCCGTCATTCTTCCATCCATGCCCTCCATCCCTCGGTGCGCGATTGTGCGACATGCCCGGCATTGCGCCTCTTGCTCCCATAGGGCGATCGTGCATGGGAGCGGGGCGTCTGTCGTCTCTGTCCCGGCGGTCGGTGTCCCGAAGTTCAGCGCGTGGAGGTGGTGGCGGCTCAGCTCTGCGGACCGTTTCAAAGTTTTTGTGGTAGCGATCAAAGCCGGAGCCTTCTCTGTGAGGAGCAGGCCGACTCTTCTTCACCTCAGGCTCGCCGTCAAACCGGTTTCGTCTTGGAACACAAAGAGGACCAAAATGTAATTCACCGAAAGTGCAATAAAAGCTTTCTTTGGAGTCCATAAATGATTCCAACGAATGGCATCAACATTGTGATTAGTAAACTAATGTAGTTTAAACGTGTACCTGTCATACGTGTTGGGTGGTTGGCTGGCGGTCTCGGGGAAGCGGCCTCTCTCTCGGGGAGTGAAGTTTGTAAAGCGGTTCTGCTGCCTGTTGTAGTTTGAGCCTTGATTCAAACGGGCGTCAGGCTGTATCTTCTTGTTGCCGTTCCAATAGGAGTCGTCTCGTCGACTGAAACATCGAATACAGACACTGAGTCACGAGTGCGGGACGCCACTTGTCACTCTGCAATATAGATAACACTAGCTACCACTATAAACACAACATTACGTCACAGACTTTACATATTATGTAAATGACACTCGATAACAGCGCTCCCTCTCCTAATGAAAACCAAAAACTCTCAGATTATGGTTGTGCTGCGCACACACAGACCCAATGATGATCTTTTCTGTACCGAAGTCAAACTGAACAAAATGTTACTTTTGAGAAAACAGAAGAAAAAGCTGTTAAGCTCTTCGTCAGCTGCTCAGTTTCCATTTTAAAATAAATGTAACTCATGGGTAATGATTATCCACACTCGTCTTCACATTAAAACAGCTGAGACAAAACTACATGTACCCGTGTTCCACTTCACGGCCTCTCTTCAGGTTGTTTCTCTTTTCTTGCTCAAAGCGAAGCTGCTCCTGCTGCCTCCGCAGTTCCTCGCGCTCACGAGCCATGCGCTCCGCTTCCTTCCTCCTTTCCTGAAAAAAATAAATACAAATTTAAACAATTAAAAATATGGCTGCGGTTACAACATTACGTTAGATTTGATTTAGATTTAAAGACGTGATAAAGCCGCTCCCATCTTCCTCAGCTCACTCTTGCCTCAACAGGTTAGCCCCCTCTATCCCTTAAGTGCTAATGAAAAAGAAGCTAATTATGCTGTTGCTGGGCAGTTTTTTTGTTGAAGCAGCAGCAAACTTTCTCACAGCTATTGGAGTTTCCCATGCATTTGCCACCACATCTCATCTATTACAAGCTTCATATTACCAAAATGTTGACAGCAGCTTTCGAGTGCCAGCTGCTAATATCAGTCAGTGCATGCAAGGGTTAGTAGACGGCTACATCTGTGACCACCATTTCTAGCCGCGCTAAATGACAGCTATAACATAAAAAGTTAGTCTGATACACGTTTCACGCTGTACCTGCTCTATACGAATTCTCTCCCTCTCAAGCCTCTCCCTTTCCAAGCGCTCCCGTTCCAGTTTTTGCCTCTCCATCTCCAGTCTCTGGCGCTCCCGGAGAAGGTTCTCCCGCTCTTCACGCTCCCGCAACAGGCGGATACGCTCACGCTCCCGACGTTCATGTTCTGCAATTTCACGGCGCCTGAAGACAAACAAGACATCCCTCGCCTTGAAACTCAAACATACAGCAGCCTCAGCATTTTATAAATCTACCAAGTGTAATAACTTGTGTGCGTACTTGCGCAACTCCACGGCTCTGCGGACACGCTCCATACGAGCCATCCTTTCACGCATCCTCTGCTCCTTCTGCTCCTTGATTTTCTCAAAAGGTAAGATGTCCCGCTCCTCCCCCTTTTTCATAAAAGGTCGCATTTTATCTTTCATCATCTCCAGCTAGTAGGGAAACAGAAATTCAAGCTTGAAAAAAAATAAGAACTAAAGCACATTAATCACAAACAAACAAAAAGTATAGAGAGAACTTCATACCTCCTCGGGAGGAATCAAACTTCTTGGCCGTCTTTGAAAGTTCATGTTAACAAAAGGCTGAAAAAGTATCAAACAGAGCACATTTGTATTCATCTGAAGACAAATACACATTTAAAATGTGGTTACAATTAAGCAGAAATAATTCTTACTTTGTCAAAATACTTTCCCCTTCTGAAAGGTCTCATTTTGCCAAAACTAGACTCTCCCTTGTTGTGATCTACCACCATCATCTTGCTTGGGCTCTTTGCCCCTGTTAAAAAAACAAAAAGCAAATTATGACCACAAAGCAGCTACGTTACACTCTCCAAATCAGAGATGAGAAGAGGGCTAAAACCTACGGCCATGCTTTCTGTCATCCTTCTTTGCACCTTCGTGTCCTGAACCAGATGAAACGGAGCTGGATTTTCCGCTTCTGGCATCTTGCTTCTTGGATACGTCTTTGTCCTTTTCAGAGAGTTTATCAACTTTCTTGTCTTCTTTTTTGTAGGATGCCTGTGGCCTAAATGAGAAAAGGACAGAAAGTTAAATAGGCTTTCATACAATTACCATTAGCACTTTTTTCCGCTTCCTCCTGTCACTTACTTGTTAGTCGCCTTCATCCCGGTGGAATTGCGCTTTTCATTTGCCTTCTCCTCTGCTTCTTTCTTTGAGGGCTCCTTTTTGAATGGATCATTTTTGGCCTAAAGAAAAAAAACAAAAAAAACAAGATTAATAAAAAACAAAAAGAGTGATACAGGACCAACGTTTTATTCTATGAAGAAATGAGACATAATGCATTCAACCGACCCTTTCAACATATATCTGCTGTCCATGAAGCTCTGTGCAGTCCAGGTGGGAGATGCAGCGTGCAACCTCTGTGCTGGACGACATCGTCACCAAGCCGTAACATTTCGAACCAGGACTGCGAGCGTTCGTAACCACCTTGGCACTTAAAACCTGTTGGAAATTTTTGTTTTCTCTATAAAATTCCAAGAATATTTTTTATGCTCAAAATAAGTAACGACAACTAAGTAACCACACACACAAAAAAGACGTTATCTACCTTGCCATATTTGCCAAAAAGGTTTTTCAGATCAGCTGCTTTGGTGTTTGAAGAAAGGCCGCTCACCCAAATGTTACGAGACGAGCTGGCAGTGTTGTTGCCGCTCACAGCTCCTAATAAACATGTTTTCCAAACAGCAGTAGTATCAGAAAAACCAAAACACCACTGAATTTTTTTTTTTCCCTCTCTAAAAACATCCTTACCCTTTTCATCTTTTGCAGCTTTTCCATCTCTGTCTCTTGAAGAGCTAAAAAGCAAAAGGTTGAAACAACAAACAGGAAATGAATGACGGTAAATAACACCATGACGTAAGCTGACAGGCACACGGCTAGTGGAATAAAATAACTCGTGGTTCTGTTGAGGGGGAGAAAAAAAAAATCCTTTAGGCAAGACGTGGATCTGAACCAATGTCTCAAAGGCTTCATTGATTTTTCCAGTGGTGAGATGGGGTCAAGTTGTCAGCCAATTTATTCTCTGGACAAATGAAATCTTCGGAGGTTTGTTCAACTTCAGCGAATCATTTGGCCACAAAGGGGAAAAAACCGTCATCACAGAGACTAATGCTCTTTTACACTGCCTTGTGTAGAAACTGGAAAAGGCTTAAAAATTGCTGGAAAGGCCAAAGTAACAAAATAAGAGTCGTTCTCTCAGCTTGTGGGTAACTTCACATTTTAACCGACTTCAGAGAAATAAATCAATGCCGTAAATGGCAGGATTAGGTACATCAGTGAACATCTCCCTCATGGCAAAAAATTTTTTAAAAAATAAAAAAATATTTCTTGAGGCTACCCACAATGTTGCGTTCTTAGTGAGCTGGACTTGGTAGTAGTATCAAAGAACTGACATAGAAAGACAAACCTCTTTGCTTGACCTGATGCCCCAGTAGTGCAGGGGCCTTTCTTCCCAGAATCCTTCTCTTTATCACCCGTTTCAGCTTTCTTCGTGGCGTCTCGGCCGTCTTTCTTCATGGGCTCGCCACGGGATCCATCGTCCTTCTTACCATCTTTGTGGCCCTCCGACTCTTTCGCTTTCATGTCATCGTCTGGGCTCATCTCAGCAGAGGCCTCTGGCTCATCATTGCCCTTCTCTGCCTCTGGATCTGGAAGTTTCACATGTTTACCTGTTTCCAGGAGGTCGTCACCATCAACATCCAGAGTGATGGCATCTTCGTTTGGGATTGAGACGGATAGGTGATCCTCCTCGGCTTCTTTAGAGGAATTCATGGCTTCAGCATCCATCTCAGCCACTTCAGGCTCGACCTCTGGATCCTCATCCGCGTCTGGTTCAGCATCGGGATCGGCCTCGGGCTCAGCGTCCACCTCTGGCTCAGGCTCTGAATCAGCCTCAGCCGCCACAGCGTCTGTCTCGGGTTCAGCCTCAGAGTGAGCGAGGCTGTCCTCACAGGGTGGAGGCTTAGAATTTTCACGAATACCATCATCTGTATCAGTTACATCTGAGGGATTTAACAAGGATAAACATGGCAAAAACACAACTTTTAACATTTGACATGTCGCATGTTACTTGACCTATAAAGTAGAATAGAAAGCACATTTAGTGTTAATGGTCATCGAGGGCGTAGACACCACAGGAAGACACAAAACACACAATCTCCTTGGACATGTGGGAATATTTCCGTGCTTCTCATTTCTTGACACATGAAGTACTTCAGTATGAATTCAATTCCCGATACGTCCTACGACAAGTCATGGTCGCTCTTCAGAAAGTTCACATGTGGAGGAATGGCATCAGTTCATCTTTTGGGTTTTCTCCATTTAGGCAAAATACATTCCCGGTGGGTCAGTTCTTGAAAAGTCGTCTGAGTTTTAGGATATCTTCTTTATCATCCAGCATTTCTTGTATAATAAATGTCTTATCTTAGCAGGTTTTATATGGGGGGGGATGTAAAAGTTAAAAAGTTATCATCAAATCCAACCCGCTGTAACGTGTCCATTCAGTCACACCCATGCAGTTAGAAAGAGTCCATCCCTTTGTGTACGACAGTCTATCCTTGCTGAACATGTTGTGGCATCTTCACTGCACACATCATGGGTGGGCTGCAGCCACCTGGGTACAAATGTATGAGGTTTCTTGCTGTTTCTTGACAAATGGCTTCTGTACGTGTACAACATGCTCACATGAATGTCGCAGTCCTTGAGTCAACCCATGTACCGACTTCATTCGCAGAGCGTTTCACCTGCCAAGACCTAACACGAGGTGCCCATTTCCTGTGGCGAATGGAGTGAACCATTCAGATCTACCCAACACACATTTTACAGGTCCTGTCCAATCATGCTGTCAATCACAGTGACAACAAGAAAGTGCAGTGATCCTCAAGTCTTACAAGCTAGTGCTGCCTCCAATTTTCATTCATTCAGTGAATATATTCAATCTTCATTTCCTTAGGCGATGTAGGGAGACGAATGCCACTAAAAACAGAAATTCACTGAAGCAAACAACTGATTTCTTTTAAATATTTTGAGCAATCCAAGAAAACCGGGTACCCAGGCATCCTGTATCCAACGATTGACATGCGATGCAAAACAACAACAAAAAAACCTTGACTCGATCTTGAGAAATGTCTCAATTAATCATGTATTTGTTCCTCCTTTTATGTGTTGCAACCTAGATAGATGCAGTAGCTACCGGAAGCATGAAATACCACATGATATATGCATTGTACCTGGAATTAGCTGTTGAAAAAAAAGAAAAAAAGGGGGTGGGGAGGGATCCAAATGTTAGCATTGGGGATTGGTGTGCTATCATACATACCCTTTTCTGACTCATACTCTTCAGCCTCCTAGAAAACAAAAACACTCAGGTGAGTTGAGAAGGCTGTCAGTGTCAAGTACAACAACAAAAAGGGTTTGTGTCAATGTCTCAAACATCAACAGATGTGTTTATCACAGTCACCTTGGAAAAACTGTCATCTTCCACGGTGTTGTCCAAATCCGAATCCACTTTCTTTCCTAAAAGATTAAATTAAAACTCAACATGAAAACATTTAGAAAACATGAACTTGTTGAGGCCCCAGTCACACCGGTCGGTGACCATCTGGCAACCTCCAGGCATAAGTACAAATGTTAGCTGTTGAAAATGAAAAAAAGGGGCTGGGGAGGGATCCAAATGTTGTTTGAATGTGGCTACTGGCAGTCACTGTGAATTGACTGGTAAAGCCCCACTGAAGTAGGCCAAGAGGCTGGTCAGTCAATCTGCTAGAGACCAAAACAATCGCAGGGAGGTATTTGGTGCAGCACCGTCTTTGTGAATGTGACTGGGTAACAGCCAGCACCCACTCAACAAATGCACTTTCCTCTGACAGAGGATGCCAGGGTCTCGCTGACCACACCTGGGGCAACCTGACTCTTATAAGAAAGAAAGATTACCTTTAGCTTTTCCGCCTTTGCGAGTTGGTGTTTCAGCTGAGAGCTGGAGCTGAATGTTTTCTGGGTCGCCACCTTCATCCTCAATAGCCTTAAAGAACAATCAAGTTAGGATTACTAATTAATCAGTATGCAAATTAAATAATTAAACAGCTCCCTGATAACGACTGTGTTTAGACTGTTCCTTCCCATTCCATGCAAGGCCACCTGGGTTGGCTGGAAGACTGTTTACTTAGCCTGGTGGGGCGAAGGACACTGTCTCAACTGAACTCTGGACACACACACACACACATACACTGATATACACACACTCATCCCCCCTCCCTTTCCAAACGCCTTCGATGCTTGTGCCCTACCGGGGGAGATGGCAGTCGACTGGACCAGCGCAGACATGCTGCAGGACCGGATGCGCTGTCTACACCGGCTTTCTCTTACCCTTTACCCGCCCCTGTTGTCTTGTGTTTCTATGGTGTATTGATAGTCATGTGCTTTTTGTGCTGAGGTGTTTTTTCTGTTATCTAACTGTTCTCCCACTAGGAGCTCAGTCTGACCTCAGTCCTCCTCTTACCTCATGTTATGTATTTTCGTTGTTTTTTTCCTATCAGCCTACCTTCTGGCATGTCTCCCCAATATGATGTTTGTGTAAAGTTGGTCAGAAGGTTCCTTTGTAAGTGCGCATGCGCCATTAGCGTGCTGCCTGCTGTAACCCTAATTTCCTTCGGGATTAATAAAGTATTCTGATTCTGATTCTGAGACCGACTTTTAAATGTGAACATCAGACAGTATTGACGTTTAGCTAAAAATCTATTAAACAGGCTCCTCCGTCTGTTTAAAGCAACCACATGTTCGACTATATTAACTAAAACAAAACAAAAACAAACAAAAAACACTTTTATCCGTACCCTGGATGTGTCAGTAGTACTCATCGTGAAAACTCAATCGAAAACAAGCAAAACCAAAAACACAGAGCAGCCACTGCGCTCTTATTTAGATCCGGACTTACAATGAGCGCATGCGTATTTTAACAATAAAATCCACGCTTCCAGCACCTGGGATCAATCACGCGCAATCTGCTGCATCTGTTTGCGCTGAGATTAAGTGGTCCTCAAATGCGGCATCGAACCAGAGAGCCCTCGTCCGTCTGATGTTTCGAGGCGAAGGGGGAATAAACAGGCCTTTTGTTTGGGCACCCCCGCTAATTTAAGGCGAGCGCTAACATTTTTACATACTTCAACACAACCTCCCTTGGCTCCTGGTCCGAGCTACAAACACGAAATATTTCCCGACAGATATCTAGCTTTAATGCCTCCAAAACTCGGTCACTCTAGCAATTAAACTACGAGTGTTGTTCGCTAGAATCGATGGAAAATCTGTGACTACACGGGCTAGCATTAGCGTTAGCATCTGTGCACCGTGCAGCCAGGCTCGGTCATCGTTTCTGCACACATCAGCTCCGTCTGACTCACCTGTCTAAGTCGCGCGACAAGAACACTCTTCACACCAAAGGTGTCCAAATTTCTTCGCTTGAGCTCAGATTTAAGATCAACAACTCTTAATTCCGATATCTTCTTGCACTCGGTTGAAATGGCACCCGACGCCATTTTACCTCAAGATTACAGAATGGTTGCGCGCGCAGACACTTTCCCCCTGCGTCTTCTTCGTTGGTTTTCAGTAGTTATTGATTAAATGCTTCACCGTCATCTATTGTTAAGGCAAATACTTAATATTTTGGATAGTGATGTGCGATACCACTGATTTCCTTTCCGATCCGATACCAAGTAAAATTCAGGGTGGTATCTGCGATACTAATCCGATACCGATACTCTGTACAAAAACTTAATGTTTCATTGCATTTCATAATACAATATATAATTTTATTATGTAATTGTAATAATAACATAACCATATTGCTTCATAATGATTAGAGGACATCAGACAACTTGTTTTTATTGCTTAATAATGCAGAATAATCATATAGAAATAAAAAAAAAAACTGAAGTTGTGCGCTATTTGAGCATGTTGCCTGCCTGCAGCACTAAAGGACTCTGCGAGAGACGTCTGTGTCCCTGTCCTCCTCTACAGTTCGCCTCAACATAAGCTCATCATATTCTGTGATGTGATTTACTCCGAGGTGTTTGACGAGGTCAGTGGTGTTGCCACAACACCTCACTGTCTTGCCACATATATCACAAACCGCGTCTGGGCTGTTTGTGGAGGTAAAACGCGTCCACATATGACTCTGTTTGCGCTCAGCCATTGTTGTGAGTGTGCAGGCCAGGGGCTGCGACACATTTATACAGCCGTATTTCGCATATGACTATGAAAGGCGTAAGAGGAAGTAGTTCCTTCCAAATTAGACGATCCGAATGGTATAGTTTCTTTTCACTGCGTTCATTTTAATGGAAAAACTACAAATTTACCCCAGAGTACTAAAATATCGATATTATAATATGAGAATCGATTCTAGAACATAAATTGCTGGTATCGGAAGAATCGATATTTCAGTCTCGATCCGCACACCACTAATACTTGAGGGCGCATGGGAGTTTGCCCAACCAGTCTACATGTGTTTTGTGGACTTGGAGAAGGCATTTTTTTTTATTTCTATATGATTATTCTGCATTATTAAGCAATAAAAACAAGTTGTCTGATGTCCTCTAATCATTATGAAGCAATATGGTTATGTTATTATTACAATTATATAATAAAATTATATATTGTATTATGAAATGCAATGAAACATTAAGTTTTTGTACAGAGTATCGGTATCGGATTAGTATCGCCGATACCACCCTGAATTTTACTTGGTATCGGATCGGAAAGGAAATCAGTGGTATCGCACATCACTATCAAGTATCCTTGAGAGGATAAAGAGCTGGTCTTTCTATACTCGGTCACTGACTCTGTCATAAGATAAGAACTTTATTTATCCCGAGGGAAAGTATTTTGTCATACACATGCTCAATGCAGGAAGAGAGACAGAGGAATAAGATATATAATATATACAATAAGAATAATAGTAGTAATATGTAGTAGGTAGGATAGTGCAAAATATATCAAATAACTCCAACGAAGTAACAATGTAAGTATATCCTGAAAAATAAATAACTTAACTATCAGTGCAGGTGACTCTAAAAAGTGACATAGTATTATGCAATTAAATAAAAGAGAGTAGCAGCATATGATGGGGAGATGAAACAAACATTCAATAAAATACTGTTGGGTGATACTGCACGGTCTGAATGGGAACAGAATAACATTGGTATTAATCCTCAGGAAAATCACCTACAGAGCGAGGAAGAGTTGTACAGTCTTATTGCCACTGGTATGAAGGATTTCCTGTGGCGGTCAGTTCTGCATTTCGGGGCGATTAGATTAGTCTTTTGCTGCATGTGCTCCAATGGTTCACCGTGGAGGCATGCGTGGGGTGGCAGGGGTTGTCCATAATACAAAGAAGCTTCTTTAGCATTCTCCTCTCAGACACCTCCTCCAGGTTCTCCAGTCTGACACCCAGGACAGAACCAGCCTTTTAAATCAGCTTGTTCAGCCTGTTGGCATCAGCTGTCTTCACCCCACTGCCCCAGCACACAGCTGCAAAGAACACAGCGCTTTCTACCACAGAGTGATAGAACATGGTCAGCATTTTCCTACCAACATTGAAGAACCTGAACCACCTCAGTAGGAAAAGCCAACTCTGCCCTTTTTTGAAGACAGCAGTTGTCGTGGTCCTGAGTCTGTGGACCCAGTGGTGGACTTTTAGGTTTTGATTATTATCTTGTGTTTTAGGTTCATTCTTGTTGGGAATTTCTTGTTCTCAGGTTTTGTTTCTGTTTTGTATTTCAAGCTCCTTTTGTTGTGTCTCTGTGCCTGCCCTGGTCCCACATCTTTGTGTTCCCTCCTTGTCGCCATGTCTTGTGTTAAGCTCATGTCTGTGCATACCTGTTGTATTTCCTGTTTTATTCTGAAGGTCTCCGTCTCATGTGAGTGTTCTAAGCTTTACGCCTGTGTCTCGTCAGCCCTGATTTCTCCCAGGTGTGTTCCCTTCCTGTCTCCCATCCTATGATTTCTCCTGTGTGTATTTAAGCCCTGTGTGTTCTCCTGCCTTTTGCTGATTTGTCTGTGATGTCTTCCCTGAGTCTCTGCCGTGGTCCTTCCTATGTTCCTTTGCATGTCACTCTGTGAGTTTTGGTTTCAATTTCATGTATTTAGGTTTTCCCAGTTTAGTTATTTCTTAGTTCCTCGCCATCTCCACCTTAAATAAACTCACTCCTCATACCAACCTCTGCCTGCACTTGGGTCCTCACTTTATCTACACACAGCCTGCCTCGCCAGCCGTGACAGCATTGGTGTTATTGCTCCAGTCCAGTTTACAGTCCATGTATACTCCCAGGTACTGGTAGTCCTCAACGATCTCCACATCAGCCCCTCTGATGGTGACAAGGGTAGGAGGAGGAGCATGCTTCTTGAAGTCCATGATCAGTTCCTTTGTCTTTGTGATGTTAAGCTCTAGATGGTTTAACTCATACCACTCAACAAAGCTGTCCACCACACTCCTGCACTCCTCCTGTCCATCCCTGATACAGCCCACAATGGCAGAGTCATCAGAGAATTTCTGCAGATGACATCACTAAGACTTGTACCTGAAGTCAGATGTGTAGAGGGTGAAGAGGAAGGGTGATAAGATAGTCCCCTGCGGCACCCCCGTGCTGCTCAGGATGTTATCAGAGCGGCAGCTCTTCAGCCGAACATGCTGTGGTCGACTTGTTAAATAGTCAGTGATCCAAGCTACCAGTGGGGCGTCCACCTGCATTTCCGTGAGCTTATTCCCCAGCAGTGATGGTCTGATCCTGTTAAAAGCACTAGAGAAGTCAAAGAACATGACCCTCACAGTGCTTCCAAAAATGTCCACCCCAGAATAAGCCTGGTCTAGCAGGTAGATGATGGCATCCTCCACGCCAATACGGGCTTGACAAGCAAACTGCAGGGGATCCAGCCAAGCAGACGCAGGTGTCTCAGGATGAATCTCTCTAGCATCTTCATGACATGTGAAGTTATTTCCCCTTTCCAGTTCACAATCAGTCTTACCCCAGGTCAAGAATATGTATAAGAAAATTGGCCTAATTTAATATTATTTATAAACATACCTGTCCGATGATTAATTGCATAGGTACATGGAGTCAGGACCTCAGAGCAGAAGCATACGGCATAATGTGTTGTACATTATTATATGCATTTTTCATCTATTGTATTTACAAACATCAAGGAGTCACAAACAAAGAAAGTCCACACCATGGCACATGTTTAAACAAGGAGTGTTAATTGATCAAAATTATTTATTAAACAAATAGACATGGCAATTTTTTCAGCCCCCCAAAAATACATGTTCAAAGCAACACAACGGCAGCCCAATATGAGACAGAATTGTGAACTCGACTCTGTAGAGTGGGCAATAATAATGAAGCAGTTGATTTTATTTTGTAGATTCTAGCTGCTCCTCATATGTTTGGCCACCAGATGTCACCAGAGAGGACTGTGTTGAAAAGCTTTGAGTAATGAACCGTTTTTTCAACACAAGCTTCAATGCTTCAGAAAGCTTTATCTGGCCATCACTAACAGAAAGTGAGCCTTTATTGACGGCGGAACAAAATAACCAACAGGTGGAACATGGAAAATGAGCCAAAACCTAAACTGAGAAAACAAAAAAAAACCCAAAAACATGTACCTGAAACTAGAACCACCTGGAAACGCAAGGAGACGGAGAGCAGAGATTACACATGGGATGACAAGCAGATAAAGGACAACACACCAGGTAACCGGGGCGGTGCCGGGGAGGCAAGGTGAGAACACAGCTGGTGGCGTTTGGACTGAGGATGGTCTGTTTCCCCCTTTTTAGTGACGAGAGAAGTTGGTTTTTGGAAAAGCTGAGACCGGCGCTGACCAGACTGCGGGTTGTTGCATGAAAAGAACCATAAATAAATGTGACATCTCTGAGCATAAAACAGTTCTACACCCTCCAAATACGGTCACTTCTGGTCTGACAATGTCGGGGCTTGTAATGGCCTGATGGACAGTACAGGATCTCCTCTCAGATGCAGCCAGGTGCTGGGGGTGCAGTCAAAACAGTAGTTGTGTTCTACTGGATTTAGGTCATGCGAGCGTTGGGGCCAGCCAGTGATATTATGATGATGATGATGATGATTATTATTCCTTCATCCTCCAGGAACTCTCTACATACTCTCACCACATGAGGCCGGGCACTAGGCTGAATCCAGGAGCCACTGCACCATCATAGTGTCTGATAATGTGATGTCATCCTGATACCTAGTCAGGGTGTACTTACCTAGCTTGTTGATGTTCCTTCACGGATATGCCTCCCTCAGACCGTCACTGACCAACCACCAAACCGGTCGTGATGAACGATGTTACAGGCAACATAGCGTTCTCCACGACTTCTCCAGTACCTTTCAGATCGGTCACATGTGCTCAGGATGAACTTGCTTTCATCTGTGAAATGAACAGAGCATCAGAAGTGGACCTGTGTAACAGGGTCATAAATCACATCTTGTTATAATTACACAAAATGTGTTCTAAACCCCCAAAACTGTTCCTTTTATACCTGACTTTTAGGACCTCCAAGCCTGTAGTTATGTTTATTATCAGTTAGAGCCCCTCCTCATTGTTCTTCTTCTTTGGTGCTACCCTATAAATACAGTGTACCCCTTTTGCCTCTCTTCTACAATTCCCCTGTGGGAGAGGTGGGTGTCATTTCTTTCCAACACTGTAAAACACACATATAATTCATATTTAGCCACCCTGATGTTTCTGATTGCAATTTTAGTTCAATTATTGTCATCATTATGCCTGTTTTTTGTTAGATGCTATAAATGTGTAGTATGTGTGTGCCATATGTGTGTTCTAGGGAACGTGAACACTAGCATGAATAGATAATTCTTGCTAGCTTGGAAGTTGTGGTGGGTTGAGCTAACCCTCTTCCCCACTGTTTGTATTTGGTCATAGGAGCTGGAGCGGGCAAGCTATTTGGAGGTCTTTCTTTCTTTTACCTTTTATCGTCAGGTATGTCCGATTTCGTGTTGTTGTTTTTTTAATCTTATGTCAAATATGTTACGTGTAAATTCATACTTTATGTTTAATGTAAAAAATAAATGCCAGCCCTTTTCTACAATCCCCTGTGGGAGAGGAGCTGGAATGGGCAAGCTATTTATTTGGAGGTCTTTCTTTCTTTTACCTTTTATCGTCAGACACAACGCAGAACCACACCGGTTACACCTGCCAATACTCGTATTCTATGGTAAATGCCAATCTGACTCTACAGTGCCAGGCAGTGAGCACAGGGCCCACTAGAGGACATCGGGGCCTCCAGCAACTCTCATGAAGTCTGTTTCTGTTTGTTTGATCAGACACATTCATACCAGTGGGCCCTTCAAGTGGATTTTGTAGTTCTGGCAGCACTCATTCTCTTCCTACATTCACAAAGGAGAAGATACCGGTTCTGCTGATGTGTTAAGGACCTTCTACAGCCCTGTTCAGCTCTCCTAGAGAAACTTTCTGTCTCCTGAAATATCCTCCATGCTCTTGACACTCTGCTGGGAGACACAGCAAAGCTTCTGGCAATAGCACTTATTGCTCTGCAATACTGGAGGAGTTGGACTAACTGTACAGCCTCTGTAGGGTCTGACAGACGGATTTCCTGAAAGACCAAATTCCAGATATCGTCTGTTGCAGGCCATTATGTACAAACGTCATTCTGGCAGTATGTCAGCAGTTGTCAGCAAATCCCCTCTTGCGTCTGCTTGGAAAGCTTCTCATTTTGGCAGAGACTGCCATCAGAGTGAAAGTGTGGAATCAATGAACACTACCATTGGAAGCTGGAGCTAGAAAAGGACACTGGTTTTTCAGCAGGACTTGTAGAAACCACAGTAAGAGCACTGGACATGAATTCACGCATTGTGGATCTGTCATCAGTGCTGTGGCTTTGAAGTTGAGCAAAACTGATGGTAGAAGTTTCTTCTGAATTCTTCAATTCAGGATTCTGAGTGCAACCAATTTGAACTAGCTACCCAGAATACATTGCAGCGTAAGCCGTGGCTGCCTGTAAGTGAAATGATTAGTTTTTAAAAATACATATATAAAACCCAAACCATATAAACTGCATATAAACATATATACCATACCCACTTGTCTAGGAGGAGATTATATAATGAGGTACAGCTAAATGATTTGTAATCAGTGTATTGCATCTTTATTTACATTTGAACTGTCTGACTTTGTGAATACAGAATTGCATGCCTTCATATGTGACAAGAAAAGCAGATTATTGTCAAGAATCAGAATATGATTAAACTGTCAACCTAAATAAATATAAAGAGGTAGAATTAAATATCAAAATCCAGACAACAAACCAGTTTAAACTGGTTGTTGTTATGACTTCACTGCATGAAATCGTATTTTGCATCTGTGGGAACAAGAGCTGGCTATTTATTTACACAGAACACAACAAATAACCACAGTACTGGGACCAGCCCTTATCCAGTCACCTAAAATTCAACTGTGGAGCTCACAGGGTCCCGATCAATTCAAGTTTGAAGCAGATCAGCTTAACGCATATCAAAAAGTGGAGGACCGAGAGACAATGACAGCAGCGACAAAACAAAAAAAACTTGACAGTTAGAGTTGATTAAAGTTGATCACATTTTATTTTTTACATTTTTAAAAAACAAACACAATTTCTAACAAAAACAAACAAACAGTTGCCTCAAGACATTTTATACTGTAGAGTAAAGAACCTACGATATAAGAAAGAAACCCCAACAATCTGATGATCCCGTATGAGCAAGCACTTTGGCAACGGTGGGCAGGAAAAACTCCCTTTTAACAGGAAAAAACCTGTGACAGAACCAGGCTCAGGAAGGGGCGGTCATCTGCCATGGCCGGTTTGCGGGTTGATGTTAAGTTTCTTCAGTATTTGAAGAAAAGCGAAACAGCCTTAAGAAAAAGTTTTTTATCCTTTTCCCTAATGAAATCCGACCTATAGGAGGCGCTGCGTTGACTGTTCCTTCTTTGCTGTCTGCACTTGTACAGCTGAATCCCTGGATTTAGAGGAAGATTCTACCAGCTGTTTTTGTTTGACACCCAGCTTCCAAGACATTTCATCTTTTGCATGCCATGCAAACCTACTAAATACAGGCTGATCCTTTTTGCGTGCAGCTGCTCTTTTCTGTCGGTTTCTCTGGATTTCAGCTGCAGTGGCACAGTTGTCAAAAGTGGAAAACAGTCTAGATCCTCCACTGCTCTGTTCTCTGTTTTTTATGATTTCACTTGAGGTAACAAAGTTTTCGTTTTCATTTTCTAGACTGAGGGGTGGGCACACTTTCATGAGATGGGATGACTCCGCGTAGCAATCTACTGCAGGGTCCTCAGGAAGATGTTTCATTGTAATAAAACGATCTCCCAGACCCTCAACAGGTGTCATTCTTTTTACAGGATCCACACATAGCATCCATTTGAACAGGCTTCTCGGATTCTTTGTTTGGCTGTGGGTGGTGTTTGGCTAAATCTCCCATGCATGTGAACTTGTCTGTGATTGATTTACTTTGTTTGATCACAGTGCTTGTAGATACTGAATACTGAACTGATGTCTTCATTACCCATGTGTGTTTCATTATCCCTTTTCTTTTCCAGAAATAGTTCTTGCTGTGCAAAAGTTTTGCGAGATCCCGAGTTTGTTTTGCGAGATCTCACAAAACTTTTGCGAGATCCCGAGTTAGTTTTGCGAGATCTTGCAAAAGTCCCTCTTAATTTTTTTTCTCCCATGTCCCCTGCAGGGCTCCGTACATTAGGCCGACTAATGTGCCGCATGTGAACAAAACTTCCAATCATTTCATATTCACACATACCGGTGGTAGCCCAATTACAGAAAAGCTGCGACAGAACCAGGAGCCCACATGTCTGCAGATTCAGTCACAGGTATACCCAACATGACCTCAGGGGCCCTGTAACCAAGGGCCTGGATTATGGCGCCACATGGAATGTTTGTAGGACTAGTGGCAAACCAAAATGAATAAGTTTAACTTTAAACGGCTGTCAAGACTGATTTACAAGCATGATGTTATCAGGTTTGATGTCCGCATACATTATACCTATGCTCTTCAGAGCGGTAAGAGCTACAAACATCTGCTTTAAAATGACCCGAATCTCATAGAGAGCGAGTGGATGGCGGTACCTGTGACTAAAAAAAATATCAAACTAATGTCTAGCATTTCCATTGAAATAAAGGCGCACTATTTGTACTCGAAGATTTCATAGTACTTTACCAAATTGCACCGATCCTTGTCCAGAGCACTCATCTTTTTTTTTTTTTTTACAACCGCGGCCTCTTTCCAAGCCATCCTTTTGCATTCCCTTTTAGCAACCTTGACTGCAGGGGCGATTTTAGCCCATTTTTGGGGGTGCTTCAGCAAAATGAATCAAAGCACCCCCAAAGATTTCTTGCTGTTTTTGACAATATTTGCTGTTTGTGTGACACACTACTAAAATATAAAAAGCATACATAGGTTGAGACGTAACATTTTAACAATAACGGTATAGATACCCCCCCCCCCCTCTCTCAAAATGGTTTGTTCCAGCTCTCCCCTGCTCTGGCTCTAGCGCCGTTGCTGCCAGAGCGATGGTGGCTGAGACGCAGCGGAGCGGAGGTGTAAGTGCCTGGCTTAAAACAGGACATGTTAGCTGCATTTAACCCTAAGTTACTCTTTATATAGTTAGGTAGGAGTCACACCATGTTTCTTTTTGGCTGAAAAACATTACACCCAGGTAACCTGCAGTGTTGAAAACGTGTTTTCCAATGATGTTTGCTACCCTACAATCCGTACTCTGTAGTAAATTCAGCGACATTTGACCGTCCTGTTGCTCCCATTGAAATGTATACAGCCTATTTAAAATCTAAAACTTAAAATTGTCGTAGCCTACTGTTGTTACCACTGTCCTGTTTGAAATGGAATGAGAGAATCTGGTTATTTTGTCATTTGTGCCGATATTAAACCCAGGAGCCACATTCAGGTAAAAGTGTAATAACAAATGATCCGTCAATAAAGGATAATGTTGGATCAGTGTTTCAATATTTATATCTTTTATTAGATTTACATGTGGTTTGGTTATTTACCTTGTGGTGAAAACACACTGAGAGAGGACTTTTTTATTAGTGATCTTAATAATATTTTTTTTCATATTAATGTAATTTTTCATCTAATTGAATACAATCTATTTGTGTATGATTGTCAGTCCAAAGAGGGAGAGAGGAAAGAGGGGAACGTGAAGAGAAAGTACAAGTTCAGGAAGAACCAGGTAAGGAAACAGACAGGGAATAGTGACAGGCAAAACAGAAACTGTTTAACCGCTTGAGAGAGTTGACCAGCAAAAGTGATTTGCCAACTTCAAGGTGAGGCGACATAGGTTAAAATAAAAGAAAAAAATCTGCAGAGCCATAGTAGTATTGTCAATAAAGATCTTTTCATACATTGTACCATAGGCAAAGTTGCCTCAATTTTTATAATTTTTTAATCAATATTTTGTACATTTGTGCATTCAAGGACTCTATTTTTGGAGTGTATTTTCATATATCTGTATTGTATTATAATACACATTAAAAGTTAATCTCTGTCCAAAAAATGCACTTAGTTTACTTTTTACTCACTATGAGCATCATTCATTATTCTTCATTCTTCTTCTTCTTCTTTCTTGATGAATTTAAGAATCTTATGAATTATTATGGAAAGTTTGCAGACTTGCACAGAGATGGTAAAATTATGATGACTGATAACGGAGATGAAGACAACAGATGATGAGGACAGGGAGGAACAGGGGTTTAAATACACCAAGGAGACAGTCAGAGGGAACTTGGAACAACTGGAGACATTTAGGGATGCAGGGACTGACAGAGACAGGGAAGAAGACTCATCATGATGAGTAAAGTTTATCTTGCCTGGCTGGGCAGCTCTCTGAGTGCTCAGCACCCCCAAAGCTCTGATCCTAGAATCGCCCCTGCTTGACTGCTACCGTTTCAAATGTGTCCAATTTTACGCATTGCACCACTCGCCCAAAACTTCCTCCTCCTCCGAGCCTTTTTACTATGTATTTACATGTTTTACTAATGCTAAACGTTTTAGCAATAAACGTGGTAAAAAAATAAACAAACAAAGAACAAACAAACAAACATTAAAATCCCGATACAACAGCGACATGTCCTCAGCTGCCTGTGATCTTTTTTCTTTTTAAAGTTTTACATCTGCAGGACTTGAAGTTATCTGTCACGGCTACACTGGCAGACCGTGGGAATGTGGGGAAAATAGAACCCAAAACGCAGGACTCTGTGCGATCAGTGCAGTGCATTTATTTACAGTGATGTAAATATTACACAATGAATCCCCGTGTGCGCCCGGTGTTCCCACCGTGCCGTGTCCGTGCTCTGTTTGTCCGTGCCTGCTGCCTTCTCATTTCCGTACTCCTACCGGGAAATAACAGAGGCAGCCGTTAGTACAAATAACTTCACTGTGGCAAGCTCCCACTCACAAACCGACTAGCTAGAGAACTGCAGGAAGTCTCACGCAACAATCCAGCGTCGAGGAGCTCTCAGCCACACTGCTATGTCCTTTGATGTTAAAGAGTGTCTATAAGTTCATGTTAAGCCAAAGGGTAAAACATGTTTGAAACGCTACGAGTTGTAAGATGGAACAGATTTCACAGTCGTCTGTGGCAACTAACAGTAATGTGGAGATTGGTGAGAATGCTGTCGTCCAAAGTAATACGTGTAAATACTCCCACCGCTGCTTCCTGGAGGGGTTTTGAGATTAAGGAATTGTACCACACTTGGTGTTTTCTGTAATTTAATTTGATTACTCTTAAATCTTTGTTTTACATTTCATTTGTTGATATCTAGTGTGGATGCGATTAAGCATTGTTCTTCTACTTTTAATCTTCCGTAAGTTCAATACTGTTCATGTTCAACTTAGAAAAACCATTCAACCACCATTAGATTCCTCTTCTTTTGGACACGCGTGCTTGTATTTTTTTCCCTCATTTTTAACTTTTAGGGCAGCGCGATGGTTAGCACTGTTGCTGCACAGCAAGAAGGTCCTGAGTTCAATTCCACCATCAGGCCTGTATGGAGTTCGCATGATGTTCTCCCTGTTTGCGTGGGTTCCTTCCGGGTACTCCAGCTTCCTCCCATGACTGTCTATTTGTAAAAATAGACAGCCAATGGTGAAAAGAAAGCACACTAATCAAAATATATGACATGTTAAACCAAGTACACCCCTCAATGATTTGATAACTGGTAGAAACACAATCAGCAATTTTCTTTTTGACTTCATCAGTCTCTTATATCATTGTGGAGGGATTGGGGCCCACTCTTCTTTTTGACATTTCTTCACTTTTCTGAGGTTTGCTGACACTTGTTCTTAAGGTCAGCTGTCTTAAATTTGCAGCACAGCATATCAGTCAGGTTCAGGTCTGGACTTTGATTGGTCATTGCGGCACATTGATTTTCTTTTTCTCCCATGCTGCTGTATATTTTCTGCTGTGCTTGGGATCACTGACATGTTGCATGACCTGATTTAGGCCAAGTTTTAGCTGCTGGACAGATGGCCTCACATTTGATTCTAGAAAACTCCGAAATGCAGAGCAGTTCATGTTTGAATTGATGGCTGCAGGTTGTCCAGGTCCTGTGGCTGCAAAACAAAACAAACCTTCACCCTACTGTGCTTGACAGCTGATATGAGGTGTTTCTGCTTATATGAGGTGTGTGACTTTCTCCAAATGTGGTGCCCTGTATTATGGCCATACAGCTCCACTTTGATCTCATTTGTCCAAAGGACATTGTTTCAGACGTCTCAAGGTTTGTCCAAATGCAACTTTTCAAACCTAACCCTTGCTGTCATGTCTTTTTAGAGAGAAGAAGCTTTCTCCTGGCAACACTTCCAAGCAAGCAGTCTTTTAAAAAAAAAATTGTTCTGTTATGAACTTTAATCATAACATCCTAAAAGAGTCTGACATGTAACACTTGTTTATTTTAGCAGTTTTTCTGAGCATTGCATGGTCTGATCTTGGGGTGAGTTTACTCACAGGTCCTCTCCTGGGAAACCTCAGAGCTGTCTTTAATGTTATCCACCTGTGCATAATCGTTCTAACTGTAGAATGATGAATTTCAAATTGTTTTGAAATAGTCCTTTAACAACTGCTTCTCTACGATCTGATGAATTTTACTCCCAAGCATTGTGTTAACATAAGACACAGATCAGCAAAATGCCAAAATTTCTACTTTTATTGAGGCGCTCACACTTGCTGATGATCAGTTACACGAGTGCATTTGATTAGCAGAAACTGGCTGCTTTGTACTGTCTTAATTCCTATGAAAGCAGTGAGTATGGACTTAGTATTTTTCACACACACTGCTTCTACATGTTGGCTGAATTTTTCTTATATAAATAAAGGCACAATGTAATACGTCGTGTTTTTAAGGGAACTGAGGTTGTATTTGTCTATTTTTAGACTTGCAAAGCGGCAGATTAATTTTATTAAGTCCTGATAAAAAAAAAAATACCGTAGAATCAAAGTGACTTCATTTTCATATTACTATGTCAGGATCTAGCTTGTTCCTGTTTTTCTTTTTATTTTACATCATTGGATGCATGTGGCGATATTAGTTTAGTTTAGTTTTTGTTTTTTGTAAAAGAATAGTACTTAATATTTAAAAAAATCTCGCATCTATGCTCATAAAAAATGTATGTCTACTCGTAGACACTAGTGGGCGTGCTAGTACTTGAAATAGAGGCTCGAATAACGCTACATAATCTTAAATTAACTCCGGCAATAGGATTAAACACCTATAACTACACCGGTGTTCTACTCTTTTCTTGTTGGCAGAAAAAAACAGAAAGAGAGACTCTCCCGTCTGGGTTGTAACGACCATTTTATATTGTTGTTATTATTATTTTTTAAGGCACACTTTTCAAGAGTAAAGAACCTGTCGTAAAGTGTCGTAAAAGTAGATGGCGGGGGTTCAGCGCCCCCATGCGGCATTACGGGCAATGACTGCATTGTAGAAGCGGCCAGCCAAGAGACGACCTGCTGGGTAAACAACAGTGGATGCCTCGGAAGGCAGGAATGGGAACTTCGTCGAGGGCAAACAGTGAGATTTTTTTATCTTGTCACATAGAGAAATAACACGGAGGTCGTATTGTCTCGTCCGAGTCGTCTGGGTTTCCATTTCGAGCCAAAATGGCTGATAATAATCGAGTATTTACTGAGTGAAGTGGAGCTAGCATTAGCTTAGCTCGTAGCCATCCGGGGCCCACTGCCTTCGATTTTGCTTCTCGGCACGGCTCGGGACTGTGTTGCCAGTTTCACAATCCCGGCCGCTACAGTCCTCCGGGTCGCGATTTCTGCGTGCTAGGCCTGCCTAGTTGCAGTTCGGGTAACACGTAGAAAACTACCTGTTTTCACTACTTGTCACTATTTCCCGCAGGATTCAACCCCGCATGTTGCAAAAAGGACGGTGACACATTTTGAAAAAAGGATTTGGACACAGGTACGTGTTGTCTTTGTTGTCTTCTGTCTGGGATATTTATCAGGCAACGGCTTGCTGTCCACTCTGGTTTCTCTCGATTCGTTATCGTAATATTGGTAGCTGATATTGTGGTGCGAGTGCTTTCCTAATAAAGCGACATTATCCAGCCTCAGTCACTTCGGCACCGTTTATGGGACATACAGAGAGAGAGAGACAGACAGACAGGCAAGCAGGCAGGCAGACAGCAGCTGGGCTTATTGTAATTGTTAAGCGTTGTAGAAAGTATGCTTAGCCCCCAGCTTCAGGCTCGATACTGCCAGCCTAAATAAATCTACGTATCTGTGTTTTTGCTTGCCTAATCAGTTGTTAGTGGTCAGAAAGCACTGTGGGTATCGTTAGAGCTCAGCAGTACTGAATCAGTCGTACATCTTGAATTGGTTTGCTGTTGCCATTTCTGATTGCACCCACCCCCATGTATTTTCTAGTATAGATAGGCACCAGTTAACGTGGTAGAACTACCCCTTTTCTTCGTGATCTTATCGCCTGCATTAGAAATCAGCAGTATTATGGTGCAGCTTTGAGCCTTTGGGATTTTTTTCCCCTTCAGGGCTGTCCTCTGAGGCCCCTGAATTCATGCTTGTCATTGCGCAGCTTTTACAGTGAGATCTGAAGCACTCTCACTTATGTGTTAGATATATATATATATATATATATATATATATATATATATATATATATATAAAAGCATATAAGACCATTGTTGCATGTGCTTTTCACAGTTATGCTAAATACTTAAGCAAATCACTCTCTGCTCGCATAAAACCCAGCATCCCCTTTGACAGAAGTTGCATCTTCAGGTCAAGTGACAGCCAGGGTGCTGTTGTGCAATATGCTGCTAATGGACGTCACTTGTGCATTTGGCTTTTCTCTGTCTCAGGAAATGCTCTATAACCTACAGGAGTTGCACAAATGTACATACCAAAGCAGTGCAGTGCATTTTACTCAGACAGTTCCAGGAGCATGTTGAACTGTGTAGTGTTTTTTTTTTTTTTTTTTTTTAAATCCCTATTTTGTATCTTAAAAAGAAATGCTTATTTTTGCTATCAACTGACTTTGTGTCTGTCCTAAATGCATGCAGTGTTCTTCATGTTTGGTATTTTAGCTTTTAGCTCCATTTTTTCTAAAAGCAGATTGAAGCAGGAAATTGAAATCCAATTCATATTGTTGTGAATTGTGTGTTCCCAGCACACAATGTGGACAGGGACTAGCAAAGCACTGATTTCATATTTTTGTGTTGTGTTACATCACTTGTACTTCCAGATGGCTGCATTGACAGAGTTGGTACAATATGTTCCCAAATTATATTCTGAAATAGTAGCATCATGAATTTGTTTTCTGATTGCATCGGGTCAACAAGTACGACCAGCTTGTTGCTACATGCATACAGTGCAGACTATTTGACTTTGGGTTTACTGATGGTATAAAGCGCCCTAAATCAGAAAAAAGTTAGCCAGAAAAATACTGATCTGCTTTTTAAGAGATGATCAAATAGTTTGTTCGTGCTTGAAAATACCTTATACAGAACTAGACTGATTGTGTTAATGCCAATATTTGGGAAGTTTAAATTTCTCTATCAATATATTTGCAACTGTTGAGGTACATATAGTGTATTATAGCTTTACTGAAAAATGAACATGATAGGATTGCCGATTATTAACCCTTCAGTACCTAATCTATTGCAAAGTCACTGCTTGGCTCCATTCTGGTGCTACTCTACTGCATTTGCTGCAGTAATCTTTGAGCCTTAGCTGTTCTGATGGAACAACTATGTGATGTTGCTATTACCCCCAAACATATTTCTCTGCATTATAATCAGTAAAACGAAAGATTCTGATGCCAAAACATGAATGCTCATAAGGTATATTAAATAAGCCAGTATCCACTTATACATGGATATATAGGTCAGGCTAGGATCCCATGTTCTACAGTATGTAAACAGAATGTTTTCTGCCCTTTTTAATAGCAATTTTAAAGCCTTTTCTATTACAGATTTCTAATGTGTACCTTTGCAGTCCATATGTTTCCAAACACAAATCCAGGATTGCCAATAATGCCAAGCTATGCAATATATTTATTATGTAATATATTGCAAGAAAGTATTCTGCTTTACATCTACTGAATTCTGGATTTGATTTGATATTTATGATTGAATTAAAAGCAGTTTCCAGTTTCACTGATCACTAAATGGCATCGTGATTTTCTTGACAGTTTGGAAACAGAGCCCTATCGGTTTTTATACTCCATGTTGGTGCAAAGAGCACTGTTGACTGCTGTGTGCTTTTAGAATGTACACGTGGAGTCACGGAAATTGCTTTTTTTTGTTGTATGTGCAAAAATGGTTTAAATTTCACAAATGACTGGGTTTGTCGTTGTTCTGGGAGACTTCAAAACCACTGTGAAAAAATTTCCCGCGGCACCAGAGTGAAAAAGGCTCCTTCTCTTCACAGATACACGTTGGTGCACCCAAATATAACTCATATAGTCTCAGAGTCATGAAATAAACGCGAGAATTTGTCTCCCTTTCAGATTTTTTATTTTTTTTTGTCATGCTTTTCTTGGTATCCACAACAATGCAAACATATGAGGGCTGTTGACTCATCATTACTTTGAGTCAGCCTATGGGTATTTATTTACTGTCTTTAATCAGCAGCTTGGGGTCATTCTGTGTTAATTTGTATGAGAAAACAAAATGACCTGTTCAGTGAATAGATTGTCTTGTATTTAGACGGTGAGGTATTGTTTTAGATGAATTACTGTTTCTTCATGTTGTTGATTGGCCAGTGAAATGTCAAAAATGTTTACCTTGAACAATTCAGTGCAGAATGAAAATAGAAGTATAATTGTCTTACAGTCTATTTAAAAAATGCTGCATTTGGTTAAGGATATTAAGAATGAAGACTTGTTCGTGCATTCATGCACTTCTCGGAGTCAGGAAGTCTAGCTCCGGCCTAGCTGTGTTCACCTGCTCTTGAGTTGGAATAAGGAAACACAGTTTAGTCCTGAAAGACGACATGATAAATCATTGCTAGGAGTGATTAAATAACTTGTTGACAGCTGTCTGCAGGTTTTATCCAGCTTATTATTAAAGTATTCAAATAAAAATATTCTCAGACTTTGTTTAGTTTAGTTTTTTAGTTTCAACATGAATGAGTGTTTACTTGAATTAAGAAATGATTATTTTTCTCCTTTTAAACACCATCAGTACAGAACAATCATCTACTATTTCTCTTTTATGCATCTTAGATTAAATGTATGTTTCTTACCTGTTTTTGCATCTAGTGTTTTTTGTTTGTCTGTTTGTTTGTTGTCGTTTTGTTTTTGTTGTAGGATAGGCTGCAGAGGCCATAACAGAGTCCATCAGTAGTTGATGCTTTTGGTTTTCCCTCTCCGTGTATTTTCTTCTGGATGTGTAAACAAACATTTACATTTACTTCAGTTTAAATGATGTCTGTAAGGCAGATTGTAGTCATGTTTGAAGAACACTGAAAAGCACATGATTGAATTGTCTTATTTAGTTAAGTTGGTCAATTGAAGCTGCCTGACTACTGAGGACTTTAAGTGTGTTTACTGTGTAACATAGACTATTAATACCTCATCCATCAGACCTACATTGAGCTGACAGTACTCATTCACATTTTGCTTATTTTATTTTCTGTTTCTTTGTTGACTGACCTGTGTTATTTAACTCTTACATTTTCCCCCTTTTCTAGGTTTGGTGACATGCAGTGGTGAGAAGCTTTGGAATTAATGCAAGTTCACTTGGTTTTTGCTCCTTGAGGTCAGACCTGCCACCATGAAGAGTGAGGTGCCGTCTGAGGCCGCCAACAGACAGGAGCATATGAAGGAGCAACTGGTGAATCCCGAACCCATGGAGGCATCCAAGAGCTTCCCTACCAACATGGAGGTGATTGGAAAAGCTGGCAGCGATTTTGAAACTCTTTGTGAGTCGAGGCATCGGCCCCTGAGAGACACAGGGACACATAGAGACTCAGAACGGAGCTTTCCCGGACGTAGAAAACGAAAAGGCCAACAGGCAGGCCCATCAGACTGCTCGCTCAAGGATGGCCACATCAGTGAGAGTTCACTGGCACCTCAGCGTCCCAGAGTAGAACTTTTACAGCAACCCAGCGAGGATGAGCATAATCACGAGTCCTCTTTTAGTGACTGTGCTTCGTCCCCTTCATCCAGCCTGCGATTCGGGGACTCAGACACTCTTAGCTCGGAGGACGAGGGGGAAGCAGGAGCAACAGGAGGCCAACATAAGGCCCCTGCCCTGACAGGAGGCGGAGCCACTGGAGTCGGCTTGCGCCCTGCTATGGGCCGAACTCGGGGCAGCCGCACTCATAACTGGGTGCGGTCTGATGCTGAGCCCGTGCTGCTGAAGCGGGCGTGCCTGAGCAGCCGGCGGCCTCTACATAGGAAACGCTTTGTGAAAACGGCTCCTGGAGGAGGTCAGCGGACTCAGAAGCAAAAGGAGAGACTACTACAACAGAGAAAGAATCGTGAAATGTTTGCACGCAAGAAGTATGCTCTACACCACAGCACCAGTAGTTCCAGTGAGGAGCTCAGCGGCGACTTGTCCTCTGAATCTTCTACTGAAGCAGAGGATGAGATGTATGTAGATGTCAGCAGCACTAGCAGCCAGACCAACAGTGCTGCTGTGGCCTCAGGTAATCACTAACCCTTACTTTGTTATACATTTATCTCTGTGTTACATTACTTTGTAGGATTAGTTTTTAGTGCTTAATGAATTGACAAGTAAGGGAATAATTTATTTTCTCAGTAACCAGTCTGTAAAAGAAAGATTAGATTGTTTGGACATGACATGGGGTAAGATGGGTTTTATATGTACCAGCAGGCAAAATTATACACCACAGCCTGGGCATTTATTTTTCCATTATGTAATGGGTTGTTTTCAGCTCTTTGAAGAAAAAATCACCACACTTGTAACATTATGATGGAAATTATTTCTTCTAAACATCACGGTCACCATGATCTCTAATGCTGCACAACCATCCAGCATGAATTAACATATTTTAATTGAAGTACGTTGATGCAATGTTAAATTAACATGCACTGAAAAGCGGAACAGAAAAAACAGAAATGGCTCGTGAGGTCAACATGTGTCGTACAGCTTTCACTGACTGCTTTTATTCACAATAAAGGTTGTTAGTGTGGTAGATTAAAAACAAAAAAATATATATATATCCAAATTACTGTAATATTCATACAGTAATGTGCAAAAGTATTGAGTCACTCCTTATTTGTTTATATTTTTCTTCCAAAGAGCCAGGATTCAATCAGTAATTATCCAGACTTTTAAACGGTCTCTTTGGACATTAACTGCTATTTTTTTTAATTCCCTTTCAATCAGGTCCTTGTACTTGATCATTTTCAGAGGAATACTTTCTTTTTTAGTCAAGAGATGGACGAGCACTGTCCACAAATAACAGACATCTTAGCAAAGGACCAATTTAAAATTGCATTTTTAGCAGCAGCCGGTCACAAAAGCAGATGATTTAGTTCCATTTGTTTAATCGAATCTATGACAAAAAGCTAAAAATAACAGTCTGGTAGGCATAAACATAAGTTTTTTGGCCAATAAGGTGATTGACAGAGTTATTAGCCAAAAATGTAGCTACAATGGTGTGCAGAGTGTCGTTAAAAATTGGAGGAAACTAGGCAAAAGAAGAACTGACAGGCTTAAAATACTATCAAAGGAAGACGGAGAGTATCTGAAAGTCATGTCTCTAATAGGAAAGCATCTGATTGACAACAATTTAAATTTTCACCATGACAACGATCCTAAACACACTGCCAATTCAATAAAAGCATATTACATATAGTGGAACAATATGAGTCATTATCAAAGCACTGTGGGATCATCTTGATAGAGAACAGAACAAAAAATTTGAATGTCTTTCGAGAAGCCTAGAGAACTATTCCTTAATACTACTTAACAAAATTACAAGAAAACCTGGCTAACACAGTTCAGACTGTGTTTAAAAATGAAGGAGGTTGTACCAAACATTGACTTTCAAGATGTTAGAACTGTATAGTTCACCTATTACACCAATTGCACCAATTTCCCTTTTCCTGAGAAGACTGACTCAAGAGTAGCAGAGTACGGAATTTTTATAGACTTCCTGTTCCCTCACAGCACAAGCAGGATCTAATTCTCTGGTGTAGAAGTTTAATGATGAAAAGTATCTCATTTATTTCTGTAGTTGGAGCCGCTAGCTCTTTAGGTGTGCTGTTACAATTTTGGACTCCAGGTTTGGTTGGGTAGGGTCTCCTACTCCATAATTACTGCGGAATCACAGATGAACAATAGCATCGCTATTAGGGCGGGGTGACGTAGAAGTTTTAAGGTGCAACCATTAGAGCAGTCCTACCCATATATCGCACAGTGTGAAAAGAATCTCAGTAGTGCACAGGTGAGAGAAACACACATTTCCAGGATGAAGAGATTTTTGTATGTTTAATACAATTAATTAATCATAACTAACATAAATGGACAGATATCAGCTGAACAGCTAAAATGCTTTTGTGATGTTTTGGCTTTTTTTCCCTAACAGTTTAACCTTCGACCTATAGACCTGTGTCTGCTCTTTAATGTAACATTTACACACTGTGTTTTTCACCAATTTAAACACTCGGGGTGAGAAAAAAAAAGGTTATGGCGACAAGACAGATGACTGTCTATCAAAATGCAGTCAGATTAGATCAGATTACGGTGTAATTTAAACATTAAATCATAAGTCATAAAGATCCTCTTTACTTTCATTTAATAATAATGATGGGTCAGTGTAGCTGTTATACACACACATTTACATGTTCAGAAGCATGCATGTGTCCGAACACATCTATCTTGCAAGGTTACATGCAGTGATTGACATGAAGCCATAGCGAGGTAGATTCAATTGTGAATATTATAATAATTATACCACTGAAATAATACAACAGTGTGTACTGCAATCTGAAAGCACAAATGGGAAAACCAGAGTGAAACTAACCACAGAGGTTCAAGTAGAAGCTACTGAAGTGCTGAGCTCCAAACACAGAACTACTTTACCGAGACCTTGCAGTAACGTCCAGCACAGTGTCAGGACACAGCCAAAGCCAGATTTATGGTCCCATATTTTCGTCCATTTTTGTAGCCTAGGTTTGGTGACATGCAGTGGTGAGCCAAAGTTGAGAAAGTCCTTAGTTGTTTTTAACACTATGTTTCACTGTATTACAAAGAACTTCTTTAAATAGTTTGACTTCTTTCAGGCTAAGCTGAAAACTAAACAAGAGTAGTCAGCATTCCAGATAATTTTTAAACTGCCCCCAGCGGGCAGTAGACCACCATAACGTATAGATGTGGGTCTGAAAAGCTCTGTGTACACCTATACATGACCCGCACAGTACCATGAGGGTCCTTAAGAGAAAGAGGCCTTCATCTGGCCTCCTATAAAGACGGACCACAGCTGCTTGGCTAGCCCCTGCTGTGAGCCTGTTGGAAAATCATGGCTTGGCACAGCATGGCTAAATGAGACTAACATGAGCAAAATGAAAACCCTATTAATTTCTGTTTTCTGAAGCTGGATCAGAGTCTACAGGTTTTCCTTTTACAGAAGGAGATTTTATTCTGGCTTACTAGCATGTCCCGTTAATATGAAAGGAAACTAAAAAAATTAAATGAACTTTATTATAGTTTTTGACTTGCATTACAGCATTTCATAAATGTGATGAATGTTGAAACATACATTAGAATTTGATGGCTGAATAATCAGAGCCCTACCTCAGAGAAATGCCAACTGCTGCCCTCTGTACCTGTTCAGGTTTATGAAGCCACTAAATTCAAACTATAACTTTGTGATTTGTTTCTCAGTGACTGTAAGAATGAAATCCTTTGAAAAGCTCCACCTCCGCCTTCGTTCATTGTTTCTTTCATGTAGCTGTTTAGCCCGAGCGATATTTCTGCTGCTGTGGCCCTAAGGGAGAATGGAAAGTTAGTTGTTGTGCCTTTGTGGTGGGAGACAGGTGGGAGAAAACTCAAACACTGTAGAGCAGCAGCCTTAGCATAGAAACAGTGAGTCTCTGAGGAAAAACAAGGCATTTGTTTACAGCAGGGAAAAGCAAGGAGGCAAGTGATGAAACCTTTCTTGTTCAGGGTTTGACGTAGGTGTGTGATGTAGAGAGGAAAGAGTTAAATCATACACGATGTATTAAAATGGGAAAACAATATCACAGCCAAATTTAATTTCAATTCAGTTTCAATGCAGTTTACACCTTAATTGAATTTCTTTAACAAAATCAAATAAAAATTCTGGTAAATTACTGGTTTAAACACAGATCAGACTCTTGGCCAAACTAAATTGCCTCAAGCATATTATGTGTCCTTACAGTGTTGTGTTTTTTTTTAAAAGGTATAGTAATACGAGGTGTTGTTTATCTTATTAAACATTGCACATATTGGCTACAGTTCCCAACCAACTTGTTGTTTTTGTGACTACATAAAGGCTTCACCTGAGTGCCAGGCAGCTAGACTTGCAGAAGGTGCTAAGCAGCAGTTCTCATGAGAGAGTAGGAATAGAAATCACACTGGGGAATTAGACTTCAGTAACATGGCAAGTCACTTGGTGATATGCACAAAGACACGGTTTAACTAAGCAAACAAAGTGCACAAATATACTCTAGCACTAAGTAAATTAAGCAAGCATTAATTTAAGTTATTTTAAAATCTCTTAACCAGCTTCCACAAGCTCTGTTCTACAAATCTTTCTGAATTTCATTCCTTAGAGATCATAAGGTGTTACAGTTTAAATGTGCCATACGCTGTAAGCCTGCCTTGGTATTTATGTGGAAGGCCAACCATGTCGGAGAGAACTTGTAAGTTTGACTGAAACACCCAATGCATGAGTCAGCAACTCTGACTTGCACTGAGATATTGTGATAATAATTAGAAACAGGCATGGGACTGTAAGCAGAAATAATCATGTCTCTGACTTATACTGTGTATTGTCGTCATCATTAGTGGAGACAAATTTATAGTTTCAAGTCTGGAGCTAACCCTAAAATAAATTCATGTTTGGGGACACTGCTGTCATTACCCTACCATGGCACCGGCACTGCCTCCATTTGCAGTGCTGAGAGGAATGATGCAGTTCTCTCCAATTAGTTTGCCATGACTAACCTGTTTGAGCAGTGCCTATGATGCACTGGGCTCCTTGAGTATAATGTGGGTGGCATTAATACATGCACCCACACAGGACCCCTTGAGTGTTATTAATTGACCACATACATTAGATATAAATCGTAAAATTAAATAAATACACATTTGTGGGTTTGCATAATGCTTATTGTATTTTTTAAAATGGATTACTTTACAAATAATGTAATAATATCTTCTGGTTTCCTTCTTTTGATGTGTCAGTGCAACCATTAACGCTTTGCAGACGCACCTTAGTGTTAAGGTCCCATGGTGTTAAGTGCAAGTAGAGATAGAGTGGGATCTGTTGCATTGATTACATTTCTCTTGTGCCCAGAGCTGCTGAACTGAGCAATTTCAGCACAAAGGTTTATTGGTTGGGTTATTTGTATGCTTTAAGCTAGTTATTTATATTTAACTTGATTCTGGTAAGCAGAAAACTGAGATTAATAAAAATTCGGACTATGACATGTTTATGCTGTTTGTTTTATTGTAGTTAGATGATATTTGCATTTATCAGATAGTATCTGGTCAGTTTATTAGAACTGGGGGGGAAATTGATACAATGGTATTGTCATATGGTGGTATTGTATCAATGCAGGGACACATGATATCTATATTTTCTTAAATACATTAAATTACTCTGGGGATACTATGAAAAAGAGGGCTCATCTCGTACATCCTGGGATAACATTAGGTGAGCAAACATACATTTTATTGACTCAACTGAAAAAACATCCAACATTGGACACACTTTGCTGTGAACTAGGAGTCAGCTTCATCAAGCTAGCTAAGGGCTCAGTCACATGAGTAAAAGTAGGACAGCAACATCCTTGCATCTACAAGAAAATCTGCCTGGTGATTGCATTGAATCTTTTAACGTTCTGTGACCGATTGCAGCTTTTGATGTCTAAATGGTTGCACAGAGCTTGAGCGTGTTGATCGCAAGGTACAGATTGCATGATAGGAGGCAACCTTTCTGCAAGCAGTTGAACTCTGACCTGGACTGACTGCAATCACCATCAGAGAAAGTTGAAGGCTTGCACATAACTGTGATCTAATAATCAATATGTTAAAAATGTAAATAATAATGCATCATGAGTGAAATATTGTGATAATATTGTATTGTAGGGAGTCTGGAGTACTACACTAACTTTTGGTAATGGATTTATTCAGGTGCTCTGGACGAGGATGTCGTGGTGATTGAGGCGTCTCCAGCTCCCGCTCCTGCTGTCCCTGCAAGTGAGGAGATCAATGTGACCTCAACGGACAGTGAGGTAGAGATCGTCACAGTTGGAGATGGGTTCAGGTAGGCACCCCAGCTTTTTGAGTAATTAGTGAGAGTAAAATAAGATCTGAAATTAATTTGACCCTGATTCTATTTTGAATTCTTAAGGGTTTTAGGTGGATGCAGACTAAGCGTCTGAACTGTTAGTACAGTTTGCTTTTTTATCAGCAAACAAAAACTCAAGCCCAGTATTGTGAAAGTTGGGTTAGGACTTTTCTTAACTTGCAAAAATAGACTTTTACGCATGTGCTGTTAATGCTGTTTTTGTATACCAGTGCTATGCATTACGCTTTCACAACAATGCAAAGTGTCCACTTGGGTCAGTGTGGCAGATTAATGCGAGACTTTCTGCAGATACTAAAGTTTCTGGCAAAGCTACATCCTTAGCGTACCTTTTAGCAGACTAGGTAATAACTCCTCAACTTTGACACGAGCTATTGACATGACTACCTATGGGAGTGAATGATTCTGTTGATTGACATATGAGGGAATGGTAAATGCATTAGATGGGAGGCACCAATGCTAAGAGACTGGTTGGCAACTATCTGGCAATCCACAGGTTGCTGGAAAAAAATATGCATACCATGTGAATGCCTGCTGGTTAGTGGCAGATGCTAAAGCTTCATTCATGCAGTCCTAGAGATCTGCCAGTGACGCCCAGTAACCACTGGTCACCAGAGAAAATTGTTTCTTCTGTGACAATTGGCAAGAAGTCACTAGTGAAAACTGAAACTAGAAACTGATCACAAAGAGGTACACAGTGCTGCACTGAAAACCACCTTACTGTTGCTTTGGTCATTAGCAGGTTGCTGCACTCGACTGTAGTTTGCATGGAAGAAACAATCTTGTCTACAAACACCTGCAAACCCCTTCCAAGTGTTCGTGAAACTATGAGAAGTGCAACACAAACTGAAAAGAGACCATTTGTAGAAACTGCGCATTTTGAAACATGTTGTTTGTCACAATATATCTTTTTTTTTTCTATTTTGCTTTGCATTTTTATCCAGTTTTAGCTCAGTGGGTCAATTTTAACTCATCAAGAGAAGAGCATCTTCCATTCAAACTAAGGGTGACCATTGCAGTCTGCTATTAACCAAATAAGATCTTTGGTGCAGTAGGGTCCTCTTTGCAACTGTTTTCACATAGTGACAGCCGGCAACTCACTTGCCATCCAGTTAGGAAATGCACATTTTTCTCTAGCATCTGGGGTGGGGTTACCAGGAGGGTAACAACTTATCTAGTTCTGTGTGATGTAGCCTAACCACTGTGAAATCTTTACCAGACATCAGCTGCAGAGCAAAGGGGAATTGCTTTGTATCAGGACATGGCTTTCCTCTTAAATTTACTGGAATAGCTAAGACACTGTTAGCTCCAGCTTCAGCACTTTGCTCGCTTAGACCTTTTATTTTAAGGGTTGATCTGTGATAATGTGCAGTAAGGATAGTTTAAAATGCCTTATAAGACTTAAACCAAGCGCTAGACAGCTGGTTTTGTTAGTGTGGGTGTAGCCATTTTGACAGAACTAGAAAAAGGAGTAAGTGCAGGTTGGTCATTGCTTGCTTAAAGAGAAGTTGTAGGATGGGGGTGTGTAGTGCTTTAGTTGATTTGTTTTGCTCATGGATTCCATAGCTCTGCTTACATTGAACAGAGAAACCAGTCCTAGTAGAGCTGCATGCCTACATGTTTATAGCTGTAAACCCACATCACCCTGAAGCCACCTACGCTGTGCCTCTGCCATTTAAATCTTTCTAGATATGTCAAGCACAATGTGAGGTCAACCAGATGCGTGACTAAAGGTTTATAGTTAAATATAGTTAACTTGTTACACCACGAATGATTTAAGTGGCAGGGACAAAAAAAAGTCACTTTGACATGCCGCTTTTTTATATGCTACTAAAATTGTAAAACTATATATAACCAATGTGAATAATGATCCCATATCACAGAATAATTCTAAAATTCATGTTTCATGTATACATGTATACATCAGAACGTATTCCAGACTTGTTTTTTTAACATCACTAGAGGTTTATTATGTAAGCTTAAAACTACCATGGAGTAGATGTAGTGCTATATTGTGGCAAAGAATAACAACAATAACTAGCTGCTTCCACACTGAGTCCCTTATCCCGAGGATGGAGTCCAACTTTACCAACCTCTGGTGCGTACGGAGAAAGTTGTAGTCCTAGTTTTGCTCTGCAGCCTCTTGGGCTCAGCATTGCAGCACATGAACCAGTTCTGTACCTTTTTGTTGTTGTTTAGAGTGGTTCTCCACAGCAGAACGACGGCATGCACAAGGCTGGTTGGACTGTGCACAACTGCGTAATAGACTTTCTGGAGAGACAGCTAAATGATATCAAGGACCGCCACAGCAGTGCCAGCTAACAGAATTACTCACTAATAAAGAAACTGCTAAAATGACATGCAGAATATACTTATCCTACTTTTGATATACCTGGGCATCTCACACAAGTAAAGTCCGTATTTAGGGAAACACTGTATACATTGCATAGCCTGATTGGTATCATGGCTGCCATATCACTGTATATAATGCTCAAGTCTTTTTGATATGGATGCTAGTTAGAGACAGACATTTGAGAGCAGTGTGTTTAGAGAAGTTGTATTCCACTACACCCACCTCCATTTTCCTCACCCAATGAATCTTTTCTCTCTCTTCTCATATAACTTCTTGTCTCCTCATGCAGGCGATTATGCAGCTCAGTTCACAAACCTCTCCCTCTGTGTTAACCTCCATCTGTCTCCTTTGGCTTTCTGTCTTTAACCATATTTTTCCTGTTCCTACCTTTCACATTAGTCTATCAGTAATATATGAAAAATAGTTCCTGGAAGTGAGTATACCCAGCCTGCAATGTCATGGCCTGTCTGCCTGTTTTCCTCACTTTCAAAGATGTCCTGTCTCATTAGAGAATGTAGAGATGAGCTCTGCTGTAAGGGGGATGGGCAGCAGCAGAGCAGAAGGGCGGAGAATCAAAGGCCAGGAGAATGAGCAGTGAAATCTTTGTTCACACTGCCAGTGGTCTAATTTATATGTTCACATGCAGTTTATATTAGTACAGGCACGATATTCAGAAGTATGAAAACCCACATACATATTGTATCGTGACTTTTTCTTGGTATTTTGGGTGATTGGCTGCTTCTGATGTGATTTATTTAATTGTGTGTGATGCATTTGCATGAAAACAACTTCTGTAGGCAGAAGAGTGGGTTTCCTAAGTCTCACTACACATAGATATACTTTTTATTCTGAAAACGGAGAGAAACAGTCTTAGAGCAGCCAAAACCAGTCAAAAAGACTGGAATGCAGTGTAAAAGCTGAAGATAACATAATAAATAGCCTGATAAGTAAAACCATACAGGGTTGGACAGCCTCTCTTCACTCCCAGCTTGTGCAAAATGTGGCACTCCAAATTCAGGTTTAAACCAACAGCAGCACTTTTGACATAAGTGGGGAAAAAACGCTAAAAAAATTAAGTAAAGTGTTTCCATTTTTAACCCACTGCCTCTCAGATTGGTCATTTGACTTGCTGTCAGTGTTCTCATCATGAATTTGAACGGCTGGCAGTTATTTATTCGTTCATGCAGTTGACTCGCCTGTAAAGCCGTGCGTCAGGAGAAAATTCCAGTGTTTTAGCAGTGCACTGTGTGCTGCGTTTGGCAGCTGGTTCACCCAGAGCACAGTGAGTTACAATAAACAAGGATTATGTAGCTGACATGGATCAATTTAAAAAAAAAAAAAAAAGCCCTTGATGAGTCCCTGCCCTGATTCTGCTAATCAGCTCAGTATATGCATATTAGGGCAGTGAATATCACGAGACTCTCTGTGAGCGTTATGTGCGTGCTACATTTTTCTGCAGGATTCCTGAAAGTTTTCTACTCTGTGTTTAGAGTTGGAAGGCCTAAATTATGAATACACAGCCAATACTGCTGTCAGGGCAAAGCTTAATGCCTCACATTGTTTATTCTCTCTTACACAGTGCTGTTGGCCTTGTATGATCCCCTCCCAACCTTTAAACTCCCAACCTCCCAGCCTTAGCTGCCCATAGCATCAGTCCCAGCAGTTTACATTGCCGCAGTGCACAGAACCTCAGCTCCCTGGGGTTTGTGTCTCTCAACACTTTGGTTTGGCACAGCCTCGACATTGCCAAGCCACCCATTCCCACAGTGTTCATATTTACAATGTACTGTTTTGCTCTTTGCTGCCACACTCAAGGGGTCATAGTGGTAAACAGATATTTACAAAATAATCCCAGGGCTGCTTAATTAGGAGCCCATCCCTAGTGGCAAGCCCTGCTCCTTGGGATCAACCCTGAGCTGAGGATGCTGGCCAATTAGACCCCAGTACAACCACCATGTACACCCCTCCCCTCACCCCCACTCCCACTCCCTCCACCCACAGATGCCACCCTCACTGCTGTGTGTTCAGTGGTGAGGAACAAGTGTTTGTTAGCAATGTGTGAAGTATGAAGTTTAATAAGCTTCCTCCTCTATTGTTGCATTGTGCAGTACGTCCCAGAGGAAGCTGATTTGGACGAGGACAGTATGAGCTAGTGGGAATCCCCCTCAGCACAAAGCGTTTGCTCTGTTACATTTAAGCAATGAAATCAAAGCCATCTCTTAATTAGTTTGTTTCTTAGTTAGCCAGTTCAAAACGTTACATATTCATCTTTAAAGTATTAAAGTAAAACATGCAGGCACTAAAAGTGAAATGAGGAATAATAATGCTTTTTATTTACTAGTTAACTTTATACAGTGCAGTAAACACTTTTGCTTTTTAAATAACATTAGTTTTCATCAGTAACACTTCCATAGGTTTAAGGTATTTGGTAGTTTGGTTATTTCACCAGCTTTCAGGGCTTACCATGAGTGTTCATTGGACTCAAGTCTGTCTTAATATTTCTTCCGGTGATCCCAGAGTGGTAAATCCTATTATTATTTTTAAAATACAAAACAAAACCTCATTCGTGACAATGACTTAACAAGGTAAAAGGAAAAAAAGATTGCAGTATTTGCTCACTTCTTTCTTTGGTGTGAGTAAGTCCATTCTTCCTATTCTACTCAGTTGTTCTAGTTTCTATTTGGTTTTGTAATCTGCTCGGACAAGATCAGGGAAATACCCTTAGAAGTCACAAGTACGTCATTTGGCTAAAACAAAGAGAAAGATTTTGGGACGTTTACAGCAAAGGCCTCCAATTCATGTGATCTCTCTCTGTTTTCTCTGTGTTAAAAGGAAAACATGAGAAATAATTTAATTTCCCCAAAAGTTAGAAAATTAGTGTGTTCCAGTAGCCAAAACATACCAGATTAAAAAAGCTTCTAGGGTTAAAACTGATGTTCAAAATGGGACTCGGTTAAAACGAAAATGCAAAAAATGAAGAGCTGAATACCATAAAATCTAAATATGAGGATGCAGGTCTTTGCATTGTGTTCTGCATACATCCTGAGCTCAAACAGATGTTGTACAAAGTGTTCCGCAGTATGTCCAGGGTGACCATTATTCATTGCCACAGCGATTTGGATGAACTCTGCATCAGCCAATAGCAGATTCCAGTCAGTGTTTATTCAAACAGCAATGACGAATTCCCTTGGCAACTAATATGGATGCATTCCAACAGTTAGCAGTTCAATATTCAGGCTGCAGAAAAGTTCCTTCATAGTAACGTGATGAGATTGCGCCACTTTTTCAGGAGGATACTCTGTATACAAAAGACTTCACACACTGATTTCTGGACTCTGCCTGTGTAAGCTTTTGGTTCTCACCATGCTTTATTTGGAGCCAGACTTGAACACATTAAGACTTAAGAGAGTGAGGTGCTAAGTTACGAGCTAATCATAGCTAGTATTGTTAGCAAGCTGTGTGCATAAACTCTGTGTTGGTATCACACAGACACATTTACCTGCTAGTTAGTGCCTGGTAAGCAGATTAAGGAAATACCAGATTTAACCAAAAACAGAGCCACTGACTCATTAAGATGGTTCTAACTCACTGTAAGCCATGCTATGTGTCAAATAATTCCATTTAAAAAATGCTTTTTCATAAAGTCACCAACACCACAAATGTGGCCCAGAGGTTCAGTTCAGTGATTTGAATTGGCCAGAGTGAAACATAGTAGACAACAAGTGGCCTCACCCCTAGATGCCATTTGCCACAAAGGGCAAATTTATCAATAGAGAGCAAATCTATTTTTGTACCAGACTGTAAACAAGTTTATTTAATGGCTGAAGCTCAGCGTTTTAACATCTGAGTCTCTGAGGATTGACTCATTTGTGAAGCCAGGCAGAAGTCAAGTTTTTGCCCCCAGTTTGCTCCTTAAAAAGGGTTAAAAAAAGGAAAAGGGTCAATCTAACAATGACTTAATCAGTAACATATTGATGTCTGATGTATATGTATCAATCAGTAGGAATCTCTGAGCTGGTCACATCAGGGTTACTGAGACTGTGCTGTTGCTTCCTTCCCTCTGCTGCTCTGTATTCCTGTTTTTAATCTCTCATTTAGCCACAGTGAAATTCCCTAGCTGCAGAGCTCCATGGCATCAAGCTTTACGGCACTCCCATTTAGTCTCTTGACTCTTGTCCCTTGAGGTCATGCCCTCCTCCCTCTGATCACCTAGATTTACAGTGCTGTGGAGGGAAATGTGGCTACTCCCTGGCCTCTCACTTGAGTCTCAGAGGCCATGGGGTAGAGCGACCGGAGCCTTGGAGAGAGAAAATTAAAAGAAAGATAAGAAAATGGGCTAAAGGTGGGGCAAGAGCAGCACAGCGTTTGACTTAATTCGAGGAAAACGAAAGGTGGTTGGAGACGATGGGAATATTTAGATGCAAGGCTGATTGCAGAACAAGTCTGCAGATTCTAAAAGTCAATTTTTGTATTGTTTTTGTTTTTTGGGGTTTTTTTATTTAGCGACTAATTTACTAAGTAAATTATTAAAGTTTCAAACAAAACAATTAGTGCAGAACAAAAAAAGAATGCAAAACTACACAACCTAATGGATGATGTTAAATATTTTACAAAGACAGGAGACTAGTTTGTCAAGTGTGGCTTATCTTAGCAGCACCAGCTGTAATTCTTTCTCTGCAGGTCCACACACGTGTGCAGACTGTGGTTCTGTGTTGCTCTGGTGGTGATATGCCACTTTACGCCACCACAGGCTGCAGATCAAAGTATAACAGAACTGCGCTGGTTGCAGGGCTTGTCATCTGTTTTACTTTCCAGCATGCTCATTTACAGCTTACTGCCACAGAGTCATAGGGGCTGTTGCTAACTAGTGGTGGATGGTTGCTTAGCAGTTAAAAGGCATTGACCATTATTTATATTAGCAGAGTACTAACATTTAAACGTATCACTGACTAGTCACACACATCCCTAGCCTACCATGCACTGTTTTAGATGCTGCAGCAAAACAAGCCATTACACAAAGTCCTTCTGTCAGATCTGCTCACTTTTACTTCCTCATCCACTTTTGCAGCAGCAGCATCTGCTGGCCTGGAAATGAACTGGTCTGGCTCTTGTAAAGCAAATGCTTCAGTGAGCTGTGAGAATAGTCCCGGTGGTCCTGAACTCCAGCATGTTGTAACAGTCTCTTTTTCTTTCTCCCCTTTTTTCAATGTGTCTATTTTCTGCAGGTCACGCTCAGTGGGGGGTCTTGGCCGAATGTGGGGTAATAGTTGCTCCCAGAATCGCCTCCAGGAGCCACGTGGACGTCACAGGCTCTCCACTGTTATCCAACCGCTGCGGCAGAATGCTGGGGAGGTGGTGGACCTCACGGTTGATGAAGATGGTAACACAGAACTCGTTTCAACAAAGCCTGGTTAAAAGATTACTAAGCGATGTTTTAACTTGGGTCTTACTGACTCAGCTAATGTACTTTTCATGCAAGCTGTGCGAGAGTTGTAGTAACTTATTTGTCACAGTCTACAACTGTGAAAGATAAAACTAAGACTAAAATATATACAAGGAAAAAACATTTAAAATTAAACTTAAAAATACTCAAAAATACTGGATTTAATTGTCAAGTTGTTACAGAACTTTAATTTAAGCCACATGCACATCTCTGGAGTGTTTTAAATTTAGATATGAGATGTAAAGTAAGCAGACAAAGATCTAATGTTGAGTGGAACCAAAAGCGATATTTTACCAAAAAACGTACAATTAGTAACAGAATTGGCTAATTATTTATTAAATTGACTTAAATTTTAGTGTCATTCTAGTTCATACTCAGCTTTGTATGGTTCTGTGACAACATTAACCTAAACCAGTAAGGTTGCATTTCTTTTCAGTGTATTCGTATCTCGCACTTTATTTTCTGTTACATTGCTTTGTATTGGTATTTGTCTCTTAGCCTGGATGTCATTCTCTGTATCAGCCTGCGCCTGTGATGGGTAGCAAAATGGTGCCTCACGCAGTATTAGAGCATTTGCATTTCTTAGGAGAAAGAGGGGAAATTAATTTGTGAATATGAAAAGCAGATGGTATTTACACACTGGAATGCTAATAAGGTCTGCTCTTCTACTTGGCTGCTAAGCCTCTGCAGACACTATGGTATGGCAGACATTACCAGTGTGCACAAATACCACAGTGTCTCCTCCACACATAATCGTGCTTGGGAATCGATAAGAAATAAGCGATTCCGATTCCATAATCGATATCAGTTATTGATTCGATTCCTTATCGATTCTCATCAAGTTCTCTCTGGCTCTGCTTTGAGAGTGGCCAAGATTTCTAAGCAGCATATCAAAGACATTGCATTCCTAGAAATTAATAGCGTGCTGTGTGGTCAAATGTTGCACGCTGGAGGTGTTTCCCCTCTTTGTTGTGATCATTATTGGGCTCATTACTCAAAAAAGTAATTATTACCTATTACACAGAACACTTGTCTTAAACGTAATGCTGTACATTACTTAATGTCTTTATCCTTGGAGTAATTAATTATTACTACTATTCGTTAACATTACTTTCACATTTTTCTATAAAATGACCTGAAACAGACCGTCTGACAATTACCAGTTAACAATATAAACCTATAGGTTCCACACACCAACACGAATCCCTATCCTAATGAGGACACACATATGATATTTCTCTTATTATTTACACAAAGCCGACAGCACAAAATAAATCGCCACAGCAGCCCAACTCCTCATCTGCTTGTTACCTGTTAAAGTACACGGTCTGGCTGCTGGGCATTCACTCAGCTTTATCATCAGTCTGTGTTCTAGCTAACTTAGCATTAGCATACTGCCTGTGGAGTTGCTTGCAAAGAGCCAAAGTTCTGTTACAAGTCTAATTCATTTGTTTCTGTAATGGATGGATTTTGCACTTTGCGCTCTCATGCTTTTGTGTAATAAAAATAAAAGTAATGTCATAACCACACTGTAGACTGTGCCACTATCTTCGTCCTCCTGCAAACTGAAATCAGCTGATTGTAGCACAAGTGAAGTCGATAAAGGGGATTGATAGGCAAGCAGGCTAACACTTCCAAGGAACTGAACTTCCCGATTCCCACCCTACTTCTGATCAATAACTCAACTGACAAAAGTCAGCTGGTTTTTATTCTGGTGACATAATCTTTTCTGATTACCATTTGATTTTGTTTTTTTTTTTAATCCACAGATCTCTCAGTTGTGCCAACAACCTCTGGCGGGATTCAGCCTCAAACAGTCAGGTCGTCCTCATCATCATCATCATCCCATCAAGCCTCTACCTCAGAGCTCAATGATGCCCCAGGCCCTTCCACTAGCTGCCCAGGTTCAACACCTGAAAGTATGCACACACAGAGGCCAAGTGGCTCTGCTCGCACAGGTCCAGAGGGTAAGACAGGACACAGCATGTTGACATTGCTGCAGCAGGCGGTTTCATTTCAACTGTTGTCTGGAGACATCTTGTGTTTAAAAAATCAATTCTTTTTAGTGGCCAATTTCTAATTAGTCTGTATTGTGTGGTCCTCTGTGATATTGTCTGCCCTGTAAAAGCATTTTTAAAAAGAAAAATAATTCTCATATATCTTTCTCTCATCAGATGACAACAGACCAGGTTTGTCAGGTACAACAGGAGAAAATGCAGGCGTGGCCATGCCTAGGCTCCCATCCTGTTGTCAGCAGCACTCACCATGCGGAGGCCCCTCCCCTGGTCACCTGCCCCTGAGCCACTCCCATCCAAGTTGCTTGCAGGCGTCGTCCCCTCAGCAGACCAGCAGCTCTCAGCACAGCCACAGCAACACTCAACACTTTCTCCATCATGCCCACCACCCAGCACCGCAGCCCCCAGGCACCATGCTTTTTCCGGAGCCGATATGCCCCGTGGTGCGACCCAGTGCTCTGCCCGCCCCCTGCGCCGGAGTCAGCAGCAGCAGCAACAGCAGTAGTAGCAGCAACGCAGCCCACTACCATGACCAAGTATGGCTGTTTGTACAATATTTATTGATTCATAGCTGTTAGCGAGGCAGTATAAGCATACGCTGATTCCACACAAACCAGGTTTTCGTGACCACTAAGGTTTATTTTCTTGCATGAAGAAATCCTGGCACCCCAGAGATATTTTAAGTGGAGCTAAGGGAAGATCAGAGCTAAGGAAAAAATAATTTCCAAATGTATATTGTCAGCAAAGAACTGCCCCAAATACTGAATCACCCTTATGTTGAAGAGCAATGATGTAGTCTGAGTAATGGGGAGTTACAGTAGTCAGGTTAGAGGCTTTTAGCTACCTTCATTGTTGCTTCATTCTTTGCCTCATTCCAGGCATTTATTGAGATTATCTGACAGGTGTTTGGAAACACAGAACAGCTGTACTCACTCTGTCATGAGGACTCGTTATATCCCTACAGTATCCATAACCTTCAGTAGAGTGCAGGGTGAATGAAGTGAGAGGATTTTTTGTTATTATTTTATTCCACGACAACTTCTGAGCCTGTTTTTGTCAAAGCTTCATGATGCATTTGGAATCAATCAGTGAATGTGATCATTAATGTTTTATTTACAGTGCTGCGAAAAACTACTTGCCCCCTTTCTGATTTGTTAGTCGTTTTGTTTCATTTTGCATATTTGTCTTGTGTCTGTTTTATGCTTCGGATCCTCAAACACATTTTAGTACTTCTCAAAAATAAGTCAATGCAGAATTTTTGTTTATCATCATTTTATGTCCATAAAATGCTTTTCAGGTGTGACCCCGTGTAAAAAACGTATTGCCCCTCAACCCTAATAACTGGTTATGCCACCATTGGCAGCAAGAATTGCAATCAAGTATTTGTGATAACTGGAAGTGAGTGTTTCACATTGGTGTGAATTTTGGCCCGTTTGTTTTAATTCAGCCACGATGGAGAGTTTTCCAGCATGAACGGCCTGTTTAAGGTCACGCCAAAGCATCTCAAGAACATATGATTTACATTTACATCTCTCAGCCTGGAAAGGGTTACAGAGACATTTTTAAGGCTTTGCGACTCAAGTAAACTACAGTGAGGGTTCACTTGAGTCCACACGTGTAGAAAATTTGGAACAGTGGTGAACCTTCCCTGGAATCAACTAGAACTGCGGGCCTCACTTGTTTCAGTTAAGGTCAGAGTTCATGATTCAGCAATAAGAAGGAGAGTTGTTAAAAAATGGCATTTATGTGAGGATTCCAAGGCAAAACCACTGCTGACCAAAAACAACACACATAATAATGATCAGAAACACACCAGCAACTCCACCTCTGAATGGCTGAAGAAACAAAAACAAAATGAAGGTTTTGGAATGGCCCACTCAAAGAGTGGACGTAAATCTGATTCAGATGTTGTGGCGTGACCTTAAACAGACTGTTCATGCACGAAAACCCTCCAGTGTGGCCGAATTAAAACAATTCTGCAAAGAAGAGCGGACCAAAGTTCCTTCACGGCGATCTGAAAGACTCTGTGCCAGTTGCTGCAAGCACTTTATGGCAATTGTTGCTGTTAAGAGTGGCACAACCAGTTATTAGATTTAGGGGGCAATTTCTTTTGCTACAAAATCACCATCTTATAAACTGCTTTTTGTATTTACTTGATTTGTCTTTGTCTTAAATGAAGTTTCATTGACATGTGTGACAAAAATGTGAAAAAAGAAGTCATTAAGGATTCAAACACTTCCTCACAGCACTGTAGTTAGAGACTGAGGGAGAAAAAGCTAAGTAGAGGTTCCTGATGGGGTTTTTTTTCACTCAGAAAGACGAGCTCAGTGTTCTGCAGATTTGGTCCCAATTCTTTCTGAAATGTCTGTCTTCCTTTCATAGCAAACTTTGCCAGTGGACCTGAGCAACAGCAGCGTTCGGAGCAGTGGAAACAGCGGGGCGAGTTTCCATGGCAGCACTTCAGCCTTTGACCCTTGCTGCCCAGGTTCCACCTCACGGCCCCCTGCTTATGTTTCCCAGCCCACCCCTGGGCCCAGTCAGCCAAGTGTGGTGGACTCATTCAACTCCCCTATGGTGGCTCAGCCCCAGCCGCAAACACAGCCCCAGCCCTGCAGACATTACATGCACCCAACTTGTGAGTACAACGCAGTACATTACATCAGACTTTTTAAACTTTTGAAAATGCATTTTGAATGTTTGCTGCTGCCTATGAAAACAGATTTGCAATGCAATAATACTAACCAATGCTCGCTCACAGACACTAGTGCTGGCTAACAGGTTAATGTGCTCAGTGCTGAGAAACTTAATTTGCTACTCAAAATTTTCCAGTATCTGGTTAGTCTGAAGCAATGCGATGAGGATTCTTGGTGGGGATGTCGTGAAAATTTAGAGTCACTGGTGCCTCTCCTTACCTTTCCCTTACTTGTCCACCCTCCCTGTTTCAGTGCAGTGTGGACAAATATTAACAAATTCAAATTCAAAACAGGAAACGGGCAAGGCCCCAAGAGGACCTATAATGGGTTTTTTCTTATTTTCTGTCATATATAATATTCTAAAATGTACTGTTAAAACAATCCTAATGCTATACCAGTCTTTTATAGTAAAGAGACAGAACCGTCAGTTCAGGGGTCGTTCTTATTCTCACCTATAGGTAGCTCTGGGTAGTGACTGAAAGAATGAGATATAAGATGTAAGCAGTGGAAATGATCTACTCCAAATTGTATGGATTTCTTTTTAGTGATAGGGTGAGGAGCTCAGATTAGAGCAGCTACTCCTCCACACAGAAAGGAGCCACTTGGTCCAGGTATTTGACCTTTCAAATGACGGAGGCCCGGGGGCAGACCAAGGAAATGCTAGAGAGATTTCATATCTCAGCTAACTTGGGAATGTCTTGGTCTCCACCCACACCACAAGAACTGGGGGAGGGCTGGGCTGAGGGAGGGCTGGGTGTCTCATCTTAGACTGCTGACCCTGCAATCTGGACCTGCTTGAGTGGCAGAAAGTGGATGGATAACTGGTGCTTGTATTAAACATAGCAAAAGTTTCGAATGGTGAGGTCAGCATGTGAACAAGTAAATCCCATGAGTCCAAGGCTCAGGCCTCACAATGTTTTAAATAGTTGACTTTAAAAAGGTTTTAGTCCCTTGGCTTGATAGGTCATAGACACGGGATGTCCTTTGCTGGTTGCGAGCGCAGTAGCTCCATAGCAACCTCGTATTCAAACTGATTTTGAGGGCGAGCCGATAAGAAAACTGTAGGGAGCTAAATATCTTGTTTTAGACAGATGAGAAGCTGAACCTTTCTGCCATACTGGGTATATATAATTTTATTTTAAAGTGATAATTTTCCATCAACTATTAGACTTGTGATTGGAGTAGGTTGGAAACGGAAGATATCTGCATTTATTTGTTCTTTTTTTTTTTTTAACACGAAGATCCTTGCATAATTTGACAGTCTTAACTTTTCCCCTTTATCTCTTGTCAAACCCAGATGGCCCTCTAACACGTTCACTGCATCATCAGTCCTCTTCCGCCTGTCCTCATTCCCATGGGAACCCCCAGCTTACACCTCAGACCCCAGCACAAGGTGAATTTCTCATTCCCCACACCTTTCATGCACCTCTGTCATCCCACCCGCCAGGCCACGCCGTGCCGCCCGCCCCTCCCCCGTCTCTGTCCACCCACCACCTCACTAATTCAAGTGCCCAGCTGGCCCAACATCTCCCTGCGGACCACCAGACCCTGCCGCACATGTATAGGATGGAGGTTCAGAGGCGCAGGATGATGCAGCACCCCACGTGAGTACCAGTGCAGGCTAAACTTACATAATTGATGGCTTTTCTTTGCTGAACATGTATTTTCCTGTCTTTCCAGACGAGCACACGAGCGTCCTCCTCCACACCCCCACAGAATGCACCCCAACTACGGCCATGGGCACCACATTCATGTGCCACAAACTATGTCTTCCCATCCTCGCCAGCCTGAGCAGAGAACAGCATGGTCAGTATCATCAGGAGTGTAATGTGTGTAATGTGTAAGTTTCATACTAGCTAATCCAGTGATTCCTAGATTTCATAACTACCAAAAAGAAAGCAAAGAAGAAACATGGAGACCCATCTCAGTGTCACAACTTATTTATTTTTTTTAGTCTTTCCTATCATGTCACAAACTGAAGTTATTTTTCTATGTTAAATAAACTGAATGCCCATGAAGTGAAGTACCCTTTAGAAACAGTATTATAGATATTTAATGTGACTGCACTTACATGATTATTTGGATTGATGTGGTTTGATGTAATAATGACTCACCGCCTTGTGTCAACAGGGAGCTCGGCATCGAAGCCGTAGCCCCGTTCCCTTCAGGGCACCTGCACTCCCACCTGCCACACTACCACCCTCCCCCAAGACTGCACCACTTCCCCATCCCCTTCATGGTGAGAAACCCTCAGCACACAGGCATCCATTAGCATACATGAAAATGAATCACTTTTATATGGAGTTTGGCTGCGATTAATGGAGTTTGCTCCTTATTTATAACATCAGTTATTTCAAGGATGGTTTAGTGAACCCATGAATAATTCATTAGCAATTAATAGTGGCTCATCAACCATTTCGAGTGCACACTCAACAAATCCAAAAAAATCCTCGACTCTCATCCTGCGCAAATATAGCCGACAGTTGTGATGTTATTATTATATTAAGGAATCTATCATCTGTGACCTTTATCATTACACATATGCAGTGCCTGCATTTTCAGAAGTTTTTAATTAATTACATTATTTTGTTGAAACTTGGCTTCAGTTTTAGAAATGGCAGCAGCACATGTTGGTTTTGTTTATTTTTAATAAAGCTAAGCTGACACAACACCCTTCATGGACCACATTACAGTGTGACTGACTGCATTCCTTGTATTTTAAGGCTAAACTTAATGAAACTTCCTCCCCTGCAGCACACTGGCATATCTGAAGTGACCTACCCGCACATTAGGTACATCTCATCTAGAATTACTGGCTTCGGAAGAAATTATGAGGTGAGTACTGTTTGTAAATGTATAAGCCTGAGGACAGTTGGGTCAAAACACGAGTACGAGTTACTGTTTCGTTCATCACGGTTGTCTGTTACTATAAATTTTAAAATGGCTTGACTCATCTCCGCATGACTCAGCATTATTGTGATCCTGTCATGGCGTCAGTGTTGGTTTGTTTTTATTGAAAATGCACGCTGGAATCGGATGAATGCTGCTGTCGCAGGAAAAAGAAGGGAGACGGTGTTTTAGTGGAAGTTTGTGCAAGGAAAGTTTTTAGCGTTTAATAAACAGTGCAGAGACAGATTAACCAAAATCAGATTCACTGAGGCCTGTTGCACATCTACATTTAGGTCCTTAAGTGTTGTAGTTTTGCCTCTTTACACCACCACAGTGGATTTTAAATCAAACGGCATCACAGTTTGTGATTGTCCCACATTTTCAGCATCTGAAAATTTGTTTTTTGATGAAATAACATAAATTTATATTCATTAGTTTTCAATTCCTGGATGAACTTGTGGACATCATCAAATGCCTTGTTGGTTAATTTGAGACAGTCTACCAGCCCTTTATTGCTGCCACCTTCAGTGTTTGTCAGGAGATAAGATGTACCACAATGTAAGGAGTGCTCTGACACGTTGATAAATATGTTTTTTTTATCTGATTAGCTTGGTAGCATTTGTCTTAATCTGAGCAGAATGTGTTGCCCTGTACTTCACAATTCTGCTGCTTTTATCAGCAGTCACATCGTTGGTAACCCGGTTCCATTGGCAGCTATATTTGCCCGTGTCATAACATTGCCTCAGGTTTGACAGATGATGTAGTTTGATCGTTACCCATAGTACAAGTTAATTTTCGTTTGTTTCGTCTTGTCCATATATATTTATATATACACGTGTACACAAGTTTTTTTCTCTCCCCAGAACTCTATAAGCAGTGTTTTCTGATCTGTTCTTCCTGTAACCAGTGGTTTGCACTTTGTTCCAAACCCTACATGTATTTATATTCATGAAAGCATCTGTTGATTATAGACGGTAATGCTATCTGTGATCTTTTGGGGTTGTTGAGGTGGTCAGAGAATTCATTCTATTTAAGACTGGACCACATTGGTGTAAGGAACTTTAGAAGTGACCAAACCAGCTGGTATAAAATTTGCTGTAATTCTTAAACGGTTCATCTAAAATGATCATAAAACCCCTCAGCTTAAAGGTTGAAGTCTACATATCAGTGGCATATTGATTGTTTGATTTTTAAAATCCAATCTTAGCAGCTAAATTACAAAAACCACTTCGTTGTGCAACAAATTATGGACCTCACTGCAGATTATTTTAGTCTGAGTTTTGCAGTGTTATCTAAAATGTTTCCCTCCTATTGAATATAAAAGGAACTCAATCCCAGTTGCCTTATTTGGCCTGAAACACCAAATAAGTACATTTGAAAAATTCACCAGTGGCGTCATGTCCACGCAATCATCACATGATTGCTCAGAAAATTCCACAAACGTTGGCATTTTTTCATATAGGAATTGTTTTCTTTCTGCTGAAGAAAACTGTACCCATCAACCACATCACCGCAAGAAAAAGGAGTGCGTCTAACTTTGGCAGGTTCATACTTGTGACATCGGGGTAGGATGTAAAGATCAATAGCGTCTTCATAACTGTAGCTGTAACGCTCGTCTTCACAACGAGCTGTAACGTTAGCTCGGTACACGTCGTCTTTGGTGGTGAATGTGGTTTAATAGAAAGAAAATAGTTCCCGTTTTGAGCTTCTCACACTGCAACCCCAACTCACAGTCTCAAAATGGTGAATTGACCTCTGAGCTCGGTGTGGCCAAATGTTCATGAGCAACCTTTAACCTGAAAAAATTGCTCCCAGAACACGTGTCTGTCAGCCGTGACGTGAAAGCTTCTTCTCACAGAGCCGTCTGCCTCAGTGAGTTGAATTTATTTGCCAAGTCACGCAATTCAACAAGCCAACAAGCACAGTGAGTGGCTCAGTAGGTAACCACAGCTGTCCTGCTGACACTGCATAAACCATTGGCTTGATTTAGAAATATTAATCTGACTTTCGATGACTACTTGGAAACCCATTTAGTCAAAGGCTTTATCTGCTTAATTGATTAATCGAACAGCTGGTAAAGCCTCTCCATGAAGAAAAATGTCAGTTTGTACAGAAAATGTCAGCTTTTTCCCCCTCCAATCAGGACCTGCTGCATTTAGAGGAGAGACTGGGGACTGTGAACCGAGGAGCCTCTCAGGGAACCATAGAGAGGTGCACTTACCCACACAAGTACAAAAAGGTGAGGACCTGTCAGAGTGTGTGTGTTGTAATAAATATATAATGTGCTTACAGATTTTGAAGCTGCTGTCTATAGTTGTGAATGTATGCTGCAGTTGCCTCTGGGACAGAGTGCGCAGTGGTCTTTTGTGCTCATTTCAAACATCTGATGTTTTGCCAGCATTTAGAAAAACACTGTAGTGTCTTTTACCAGAGATTTGCAGCTGTGACGATATCTGTTGGGGCAAAGTTTCCGTAGAGGTTTCCAAATGTATCTAAATAAGCAATCTAACACCCTGCCACCCAATACAGAAGGTGTTGGAGAGAGACATTGACCAACAGTTAACCCCTGAAGCTTGGGCATCTATTGGGAAAAATATGCACGCAGACCCAGAATCGGTGAGAAATAATGAACAAATCAATTTGGAAACATGTCTCTGCTCACATGTACAGTAGATGTTAGTGTTAGTCTTGGGGGCCAGGGAATTCGGCTAATTACTTTGATTTGAATCATTTTGATTTGATTAAAAAACATTTTTCTGTTTCAGGACAAAATGACCATTCTCTCTGTCCCCAAATCTAATGTATTGTTGTAAACATAGTTACCTCTTTATCGGAAAAATATCACTTGTTTTTTTTTTTTTTTAAATACAAACTTAATACATACTTCTAATCTTACTACAGTGTTTTAATTGAGTAGCTTGTGTTTGAATTCATAGGATTTTGTTTAACCATCTGTAATAGCAGTTGTTGATCGACACTGCTCATCAAAAACAAACGTTTCTCACAAACAGAGAAAGCTGCACGGTAAGCAAGACGAAGACGAGGGGGCAGATGAAGACACAGAGGAGAAATGCACCATCTGCCTGTCAATACTGGAGGAGGGGGAGGATGTCAGGTAAATGTCTCGCCTCCTGGGTGTTCGTCCCGCTCGCCGCGCTCGGTTTTGTGTGTTCAATTACGCTTTCAAGGGTGTGACGGAGACAGGTGGGATAGCAGGTGTAGTTTAGCCGTTTCACATTGTCTCATAGGATGTCAAAAAAAAAAAAAGACCCAGAGGCATTAAAGTAATCAGCAGAAAATCCCAAAGAGCCTTAAAATTACAAGCCTCATGGTGCTGCGTTTTGGCACTCACTCAAGTATTTCTTTTAAAGAGGATTTTCTGCCCCCTGTTGGTTTAAGAGAAACTGAAAAATTAAATGTTTTTCTGTTTTCTTTACGTGCACTACAAATTGCGAATCCCTTAATTATTGTTACTCACTAACAACATTTAGTCTTTATTCTTACATTTAAACTGTGTTTTAAAATCAGTGTTTCCCTAATTGGAGAAAGCAGATGGCAGCTCTGTTTGTAAGGAATACAGATGAAAACTTAAATATATGAATTATACGATGGACTCAAGTGTTTAAAGGCACTTTTATCCGGTCAAATCAAAAACTTCCTCATTGACAGTGTCTGACATTGTAAAATATACTTAACTCTGTTTTTTGGAGCCTATCCCCAGCTGTCGTAGGTCGAGAGGCAGGGTGCGCCCTGGACAACTGTTACAGCTGTTAGCTCACTATTTCAGCCATTTCCTGACTTCTTTCAGCTGTTGTTGTATTTAAACCCATCTCTGCATTGAGGGTACCAGCATGCAGCAGTTTCATTCATTTGAGCTGTTTTTATGCAGCTTCTACAGAATACAACTTATTCACTTTTTGAGCCATTTTAATGTTAATTTAACCTTAATGACATTTTAATGTACCAATAACTCAGCTGTATGTTTGTATAGCTTATCCACTGGATTTTGTTGGGTTAGGGTAGCCCCGGCTGGGAGTCGGTGGTTTTGATACAGCTTGTATTTTACTCACAACAGTGGTTTAAGACTTAATGTGACAGAAAACAACAATTTCAGTCTTTGATTAACTAAAGATGTTGGGTTTTGAAAGCTTTGTTTTTGGGGCCTGTTGTTAGCTGTGGATTCGGTGCACTGGTGATCATTTAAAATAGCTGAACAGTAACATAGTGCTTAGCAAGTTTATTAATATCACCACTCAGTATAACATTTATGCCAAATAAACAGAACTGTAATTACCAAAATCATTATTTCTGTTTCTGTAATGGTTAATTCACTGATATTCACATGCTCTTTAATCAAAAAGATATTTTTAATAGGCTAAATTATAATTATTGTTGTTATCCATCAAGTTAAATTTTTACAAAATGAGAAAAAATGTTTTTAAAATGTGTTATTTACTTGCATCCTGAACAGAAAAAATATTTTAGTGGTTGAATGTTTATTTCTGACTTTCAGTTATTTGAGTATAAATGCATGAATTCAGAATAATATTAATATAGTTTATAGATTTAAACAGACAGATTTCCTGGCTTTTGCACGTGACCATAAACAAAGATTTTAGTAGACAAAGTAGTGCAATCGTTTCTGTTTTTGAAATAGGTTTCGCTGTTTTCATCGGATTTTAAAAAAAACCCCAAAACTATATTTTAATTAAGCTCATGATCAGGCAGTGCTGCTGTATCATGCATGTTAATATTCCATTCAATTTTATTTATACAGTGCCGAATCACAACAAGGCACTTTATATTTTAAGGTAGACCTTACAATAATACATACAGAGAAAAACCCAACAATCATATGGCCCCCTGTGAACAAGCACTTTGGCAACAGTGGGAAGGAAAAACTTCCTTTTAACAGAAAGAAACCTCCGGCAGAACCAGGCTCAGGGAGGGGCGACGGGTTGGGGAGAAGGAAGACAAGATAGGGAAAGGGAAAGCCTGCTTAATCTATTTCTTTGTCTCACGTCTCTCTCCTCTGTTTCCCCTCCAGACGCCTACCGTGTATGCACCTCTTCCATCAGCTGTGTGTGGATCAGTGGCTCCTCACCAATAAGAAGTGCCCCATCTGCAGAGTGGACATTGAGGCGCAGTTGTCTGCTGAGAGTTGATGCTGTTTTTTTTTTCCCCCTTTTTCTTTTCTAACAACCCTTTTGTTAAAAATTTATTTTGAGATCATATTAATTTCTCTTCAGTACTGCAGTCAACCAAAGATGGCATGAATTACCCCTGCAGCAGCTCTACTGCAAGGATATTAAAAAAAAAAGACATCTGACAGAGAAAAAAATAAAAGCATTGAGCCTAGAGTGCCAGCTATCACATGTTACTACAACAGCTAGAATTCTCCATTAAGGGTTTAAGATTTTATTGTATTTATAAAGCTTTTATGTAGCTTTTTTGATCGTTTCCTCAAGTGTCATTTGCGTTCTGTTTCTCTGCATGTTTCCTCGCAATGCATTTCTTTGCACATATAACGTGGGCTCGAAACGGCCTAACAAGTTGCAGGTGAGGATAGCTGCTCTAGTAAAGATGCATTTCTGTAAACCCAATGCCTCGCTTTACTAGAATAGAATGTCAACCTCCAGTTAAGGAAAAAAAAAGAAAAACAACAAAAAACAAAACCAACATTGCAGGATTCATTTTACCAATCATTGTATCATTGATTAGTTTATGTTTAGAAGATGTGGATTGTTAGTGAGAGATGTTTTTTTTTTCCTTTCCTTTCTTTTCTTTTTTTTTTTAAGTAAATCAAGACATTCCTAACTAGGGAACTATGTTAACAGATCAGCTGCTGTATTAGTGCACACCCAGTATTTCTAGAGTGGAAATAAACTCAGATGTTCACCTCACTCCCAGAATATGCACACGCTTTGCTACGATTACACCACCCGCCCCTTCCCCCGTTTTCCAGCACCTTCATTTTGACTACAACACCGTTACCGCCACCATCCGATGTATTTTAGAGGACAAAGAAAAAAGAATGTCACCTCCCTCTCTTTGACTGTTCTTTCTAAACCGAACGATTGTCGGGATCTGCTGTGAATCTTTTCTTCATTCTGTTTGGGGTTCCTTCCTGCAGATGGGCCTGCGGACGCTAGGTTTATGTGAGGTGATCTCAGGTCGACGCACGACCCCGCAACCTGGGATCATTTTGTCAATTTGAAACTGGCAGTGGCGTTGATTTCCTGTGTGTATATGTGTGCGCGCGTGCGTGTGTGCTCAGAGGGAAATACACAGCTCAATCGGAGATGAATATTTACTGTTTATTCTCACACGTCGAACCATTTCACCCACCCTCCCTTTTTTGTCTCTCTGTAGTTGAGCAGCGGCGTCTGCTTTGGCCGCTGAGAAAAGAAAAGAAAAAAACACTAATGCTGTCGACTAACTCACTCGCATAGACTTGCACAAGAGAGAAAAGGGTAGGAGGACCGTAGTGAATATGACAGTGTGCTGAGGCCATGTATTTCCACTCTGACGAATAGTAAAAACTGAAAAATTACAATTTTGAATGGAGTGTTGAAATGCAGTACTTAAAGCAGGTAGCCATGCATTCATTGACTTAAAGGCACCAGGATCATATTCTGTGGGATTTCTATTAGTTTTAAAAAATGATATTAATAAACTTGGATAACTTAATTGTGTCGTTTCTTTGGCGTTTTTCTGATTCATCAGACATGCGAGTTTCTCACTGGCTTTCATAGTACATGCTTATCTGTCATTAAATTTGCATTGGCTTAAAGATCATGTAAAAGCTTAAATCTTTTATATTGGAGAAAAACCAACATAAAAGCACAAATTTACAGACCTGACTTCCCAAACTTCATCTTTGGGTTAAATAAATACACAAATGTACAAAAATCAGTCAGATATAGAAAATGATCACTATTACTACAGGCACATTTACTCTTTACTAATCTCATTATATATTAATCTGATGCGATAGATATAGATAGAATAGATGTGCAGTTTCCAAACTTTCCTAGTGCTTGACCTCCAGACGTTTTTGTGATATGTAATCTCAGAAAGCCTTAGATCGAGAACATGTAGATGATATCAAGTTTATTCTTTCTCGTTATTGTCATTATTTATTGTATTATTAAAAAGGACTTCTATTTTCAAATAATAAATTAATGTAAGATCATTTTAATCAATCATTTTTCTCTAATCAGTGCTGTTCTGGTTTTAATAAGTTGATATAAATAATTAGAAAGTCTGTTATGGACCAGGTGAGTGAGGTGATTCCATTTAGGAAATTGTTATTTTGTTAAAGCAAAAAGACAGAAGAAACTGAGCAAGTCTAGTCAGTTTTTCGAAATGGTCCATAGTTAAAATGAATGTGATTAAAAACTACTAGTGTCTAAAGAAGATAAACGCATTTATCACAACCGATAAAAGAAGACGTTTCTCAGATAACATAAATGTTAAAGGTCAACTATTCAAAATGTTGCAGTACCGATTGTAGCCACAAGGTGGAAATGAAACGCAGTCTTCCAGCAAAGCTGTGGCCCTGAGTGCAGCTGCACAGTGGAGGGTGTGACAGATCCTCCTCAATAAAAACAATGTAGAAGACATAAGTAGGAAATGTTCCTGCCAGCACAGATACATTTTTTTCTGTTTCAGCTGAGTAAAACTATTTCAAGGTAAAAGTCTCTTGTACCTGTAAAGCTGGGCTGAGAGACAATCTTTAGAAAACAGTCACAATTTAAACATAGATTTTGGTAAAAAATTACTGAACAGTTAAATCTGCAGCTTAGACATTTACTTTTAAAAAAGGCATACACATCACTACATTTACCCTCCAGGTCTTCATTAGGTACACCATTCAACTGCTCATTAATGCAAATATCTAATCACCAAACACACAGCAGCACCCAGTGCATTTAGGCATGTGGACAAGGCCAAGATGAGACCTGCTGACTTTCAAACTGAGCATCAGAATGAAAAATAAAAGTTATTTAAGTGACTTTGAATGTGGCGTGCATGTTGGTGACAGACGGTCCAGGTCTGAGTACCAATTTCTAAAATTTACAGAAAATACCTTGTTGACACCAGAGAATGTCTCGATGACCAGACTGCTTTGTGCTGATAGAAAGGCATCATTAAGTGAAAACTAATCAAACTAATCCAAAGTATGAAGAAAAGTATCTATGAATGTAGAAACGTCTGACCTTAAGGAGTGGGTGTCACTCCTGTCAGCTAAGAACAGGAAACTCAGCCTTCAAATCGCACAGGTTCACCAAATATTTACAGAACTGAAGATTGGAAAAACATCTGCTGTGAGATTCTGATGGCAGGGTCAGAATTTGATGTAAACAACATGAAAGCCTCTTTGACAATAAAACAAACCAAAGCAGTTAAATATGCAGTATTACATGCTTTATTAAAGGACTGATCTACTGTTGTGTATTGCACAAGGATACTTTCCACCATCTGTTCAAACTATATTTCATGATGCAGAGGTTTTATGACAGAAGTCCCAGCAGTTGTCACTGACCAGAGTATAATGTGGTTATTTTATTTGGGAAAAAAAGGAATGTGTAAGTAATGAAAGCAGTGCAAAAAGATGTGCAGAAACAGTCGAGCACAAGTTAAATAGTTTGCAGCGCCACAGGGAAAAATGGCAACAAATTCACCTAAAAGCAAATCGGTGCACTTGACGAAACAAAAATCCGTTCACCGTGATCTGTGATAGTAACCACACCGAGCGGAACAGGAAATAAAGCAGATCTGTGAGCAACAAAGGCAGATGAAAACCAGCATGTTAAAATCCTTCAGAGAAAATACAAAACAAAAAAATATTTAATTTAAATTCTAACCAGCACCAGGCATCCTCCTACATATGAACACATATACAGAATCAGATCTAAAATGCCTGTTTTTAACATTTAATGTAAACAAATTAATTACCAAAGCGACTTATTGCTATCTTGGCAACTTGTCCTTCATCAACTTGACTTACTGGCTGTGGCATGAACGATGTCTGTGTCCAAGGTAGTACCGGTGCTAATAAAGTGCTAATAGACCGCAGACAGCATGCTCAGGTTACAGTATACATGGCCTCTACTGTTAGTCTAATATACTGGTGTGCTAGAAAAGCAAAGACATAGTGATTAACCACTTTACTACACTGCCCTTTGACTGGTTTGGGTATTGCTTTGGTATTTCTAATCATTAGAAATCACAGTGTGGCGATTTAATGAATATGTGTTCCTGGAAAGTAGTTACAGTTTTGCACCAAAAATAAATATTTCCTGGTAAAACAGCAGTCACTTCATTTTTGACACGGACACATCCACGTTTGCTTCGGCAATCAAACCTTCATCTAAAACAAGCTAAACAAAACAACGTGTTGAGAGTAAAAATCACAGCCTGGTCCCACAGATTTAGCAGATTTCATTCCAGCGCTTCAAAAATGTTTTGAGCTAAAAGTCCTCAGCAAGATATAAATGACAGTAAGGAGAACACAGAAGCTATAAATACAATAAATAGTTTTGTTCAGTACTCAGAGGGACTGTGAAGGGAAAAGAAATCAGACCCTGGGGTCAAACAGTCTTCTTTGTCTTTAGAGCCTCATTTCAAGCTCGATGATCTTTTAGTCTGCTGGTGTAACCGGGAGTTACATTCGTGTACTCTAAGGCAGTAAAGTGGAGGAAGTGTCTCATTGTGCTTCTCTCTCCAACTGTAAGCTTCTAAGCTCCGCCCCTTCCTCTGAGAAGGTCAGCTGGGATGAAGCGTTCTCTCCTCCGTGTGCTGTGAAACCTGCAGCTCCTAGATCTTGGTGACGTAGTTGTTGGGGAAAAGTCCCTGCTTCCCACGAAGGCGTCCTGTCCACCACCCGGACACATCTGGCCGACAAACACGACTAAATTAGCGTCTCATGAAAAATAGATGACAAATAAGCCCCTGAATGCCTTTTTCGCCCTGCGCTTACCCTCTTTGATGATGTCGATGACGTCGTCAGTGTTGAAGCTGAGCTCGTCTGTGTCCTGAGCATCGTAGGCGTACAAAGCTCTGCACTGGGGCACCTGGGGCTTGGGTTTGGGTGCAGGCTTGGGTCGTCCTCCTCCCGGCGGAGGCCTGCTGGCTGACGGTCTGTGGGCCCTGAGGTAACATCGAGAGAAACAAAGAGAGAAACGCGTTTGTGACTTTGTCTATGGTCGATCTCAGAATACGAGGGCATGCATAACCACCATCTCATTATACCATATACCAACCAGGAAACACCGATTTGAGGATTAAGATTTTTCATTTTCCAATCAACACTGTAATCAAACGGAAAGTGTTTTAAAGAGATAGCAGCAGTTCATAAACCAGACACAAGATGGCGATATGGTGCATGCCATCTCTATGCCTGCAACTGAACCTGTTTGTGAAGCCCTCAGGAGCACAGAGTGCTGATCCCAAGTCAGCAGCACCTTTTTTCTGCATACTGGCTGCATTCCATTACTTGCATATTGCTGTACCTGATTCTCTCGTCACCACGGCGCGAGTTAGTGTACGGGATGTATTTGGGAGCAAGTGAAAACCTCAAGGTTGATGTTAGAAGGATTTGAGCAAGTTTGAGAAGGACCAAATTGTGACTTGGTCAGAGCGCCTTCAAAACTGCAGCTCTTATGTGGAACAATGGCCGGCTCCTGTGGTCCGATCTAACAGACGAGCTACTGTAGCTCAAATTGGCCAGAAAGTTCAAGCTGGTTCTGATAGAAAGGAGTCAGAATAACCAGAACAGCCAGGTGCCCGTGCTGACTCCTGTCCACCAACAAAATGCCCAACAATGAACCGAACCATGGAGCAATATAGGAAGGTGGCCTGGTTTGATGAATCATGTTTTCTTTTACAACACGTGGATGGGCAGGTGTGTCCATTTTTACCTGGTAAAGACCAGGCATCAGGATGCACTATGGGAAGAAGGCAAGCTGGTGGAGGCAGCATGATGCTTTGGACAGTGTTCTGCTGGGAGACTGTGGGTCCTACCATCCATGTGGATGTTACTTTGACATGTAACACCTACATAAGTGTTGGTGCAGACCATGTACACTTTTTCATTGAAACTATTCCCTGATGGTTGTGGCCATCAGTGGGCTAGTGGAGTTCATGCCCTGGCAGGTCAGAGCTGTTTTGGTACCAACTCAATATTAGGTATAATTTTGCAGCTGATCGGTGTACACTGTAAATAAAAGAGGGATGCAGTCTCTATGGCGCCACCTGCTGGTCAGGCGGAGCAAATTCACCATCATCATCATCATTCAGGTGTTCTGACGTTCTGACCAAAGAGAGCTCGTACCCTGCTTTATCATAGTTTTTTTTTTTTTATCCTGTAGGGATAATCTATAACATGAGTTATATTGTAGATGTCTTATGTATCAACTTCAACAAAAAAAACCCAAATAATAAGTAAGGCCATAGATCAATGAGCCGTAGTGTTCACTGCAACCGGGCTTCTGTTTAAAACCAGAAAGGTCGCCCCCTGCTGGCCACGAAAAAGAACGCAGGTTTGAGGCACATCTCCAGTGGCTTCACTTTTTAGTGCCGTATGACACATCCGTCTTTTATACACTGAACTTTAAACAGGCAGTGAAGCAGCCTGTTTTATACATATGTAACTTATGCATTGACCCAATAAAATTATTTACTCCTGTGATATTAAAATTGAACCAATATTAAAATAAATCAATAAATCAATAAAAGCACAGAAGGATTCTTTCAACCTCCCAGAAATCTTGTTTACAAATGAAAAAAAAAATTTGAGAAAGAATTCCCACTTGATTGAAACAGAGCAGCAGCAGGAGCAGGAAATAAAAATAAAATAAAATCTTAGTTGCATACTACGACAGGAAGTCGAATTTTAATCATACAAGAGAATATGCATGAGCATTTCCTGCTGCTGCAAACTTTTGCACTCATGAAACACCAGTCAAAACACTGCAAACACTCCAACTCACATTCCTCCGTTTGAAGTGGGCGGTCTGCCTCCAGGACTACAAAAGAATAAATTATCCAAATTATGTCAAAATACAGAAACACAGCTATGTGTGAGAGTGTCTATAGTCATTTTAATACGACGTTTATAACTGTGTTCGTGACACGAGCCTGACTACTGTCTTATTTTATGAAACTGGTTTGGACATTGGACATCTAAACACAGGAAAACTGTACGTTACACAACGCCAAATAATTACATGACTTCATACGTTTATTAACACAGAATCAATAGAAAAAAAAAGGACTTTTCCACCACATGAGTTTATCCGGGAAACAGGAACCTTTTGAGGAACTTAGGGTTTTAAACCAACAAAGAGCAAGAAAGAGTCAGAAGGAACCTTTAAATTCTTTGAGAAAAGTTCCTGGGACTAAAAGATCCACATAGTTTAAGGTGCAAGTGTAAATTCTCATCAAATGGGATTTCAAAGCTGAGCTAAAACAGTGCTGTGTCACATTAAGTTTAAGGACAACGAGCGACATTTGTTTTTAGCTGAAAATCAAAAAGATGAGTTGATAAACTGCTGATTTCTTTCAGCTGAGCTCTGTGAAACATCACGTTAGTCATACAATTAAGATTCAGCCAACAGGTGTCAGAGATAAAAGCTAGCTTTGCTTGACTGCTGACTTGCTGGTGACTCTTTCAACGTACAAATCAGCTGTGACATTTTTATTTCAAAGCTGGGAGACGACAACATTAACCAAGCAAAGTGTAGACGCTAAAGAACAGGTGTAACTTACAGCAGTATGAGGAGTTCAGGCACAATTTAAACTAATTAAAAGCTTGAAGCGGTGATGGGAAAGTCCTTGTTTTGTGTGGGTGAGTTAGTCTGTCTGTTCCTGCCTGGACTGTTTGGCTACAGTGTGTGCCGGTTTCTCACCCTGCTGCTCCTTGATCGGGGACTCTCAGACAGTCTAAGTTCGGCTGCTGGCGACTGCCGCCTCGCTCCTTCACCTGGTTGATGTTGCTGGGCAGGACCGGGTGCGCTGAGTTGTGGGACGATGGATGCCTCTTGCTGTGATGCTGTGAATTTCTCTGATTGGTGACATGGTTGGTGTTTTTTATGCCACCGTTCTGGTGTGAAACTGCAGAAAGAAAAGCTTTGTTGTCATGTGAGCTGTGAGAGAGATGATTCACTCGGGACAGGTGACCAGCGAGCTGCTCGGACGCTGTACCTGGAGGTCCCGGTGCAGCTCGTGATGGGGTGTGCTGGTGGCTTCTGGACATGTTTGAGCGACTCTGAGTGAAGCTCTTCCTGGTTGGGCCTAAAGGGGAGAGATATTCAGATATTAACTAACCAGCAGCTTTGTAATTTAGATAAACAAAACTAAAACACAGTTGGATCCATAATTTGTTGGATAAAAAGATCATTTTTGCAGTTTTGCCTCTGCTCACAACCACAGTGGATTTGGATCTAACAATAATTGGAGGGACAACTTCTTTCTCAGTAACACAAAAAGGCATGAAATGGCTCCACAAACAAACAACCTCTCAAAGAAGGAAACGCAGCATTTGGTGGATTACGGCTCACTGTGAGAGCAGGTAACCTTTCCACAGGTTCGTTCATACTCACGTGTATTCTTGGGAAGCCCGGGTCCGATGCTGACCTGCAGAGATTTGCTCGAAGGCTTCAGGACAGGCATGTCTCCCTGACCTTGGACAAATGTGACCTGCCTGGAGCCGCCGCCACTCAAGAAGCCCCAGTTCTCCTTCTTCAACTTCATCTCCAGTCTGAGAAACACGACAGACATTTTTATATCATCGGACTTTGTTTTTGTCTTGTTTGTCCTTTTGGCTTCTATGTTTACTATTGAAGTGTTTACTTACGTGTTACTGAACTTAAGCGGTAGCTTCCTCTGGGTTTTCTCCTCAAACCTTTGAGCAAGCAAGCTGATGAACTCGGTCTTAAAAATGCACTCCAGCAGGCTGTCGTACTCCTGCTCGTGCAGTATCAAGACGTCGTCCTGCATTGTGCTGAAAGGACGAACAAAGCAAGGGAAACTTTAAGTGTTATAACAGATCAAATCTCCCCGTTTTTCCGTTTTCTGTGAAACTTTGACAGAAGCCAAGATCACGAGTCAGAATCAGCTTTCACATTTGCATCAAGAGCCTCACAAAGCGGCTCACATCTGAGGAGGGACGACAGCTTGAGCCCGTAACCCGCACAAGGATACTTTGTTCCTCCCAGAGAAGTCGGGTTTTTCTCTGATGAGCTTTTTACAACTCCTGCTTTCGCTCATTGCACCACCTGGTCTGTATTACCCCGCTGACTCAAAAGCCACATGTTACTCCAGCAGCTCCACCTCTGAAACGAGCTATGCTGCGTTCCCATGAACAACAAAGCTACGATAAGTCTCTCAGCTCCTTTTTTCCCCGCACTTTCACAATAAACTGATCAACGTTCTTTCCCCACTATAGCATTTTTGAGTAATTTAGCAACGTTTTGGAGATGTGGACTAAACTGGTTTCAGTCAGACCTGAAAACACTAACATATACAAGCAGCTTAAATATACTCCACATGTTTTCCGCGTCCCTTGTGTGACATTTACAGCAACATGGGAACTTCTTTGATTACAAATCCAGACTGTGACTTTGAAGTGGATTCATGGCTTTCTGCAGTGCAGTGTCCACAGAATCAGATGTTGTCTTGTTTTGGAAACAGTCAAATATCTGCTGGTATGTACCTCTGCTCATAGAAACGTGTGATTCAGAACATCAGCTTTGAGATAACGGAGAGGAGTGCAGAGCAGGGGCTGAAGTTTGAAAATCAACAATATTAGCGTGCACTTTACTTCTGATTAAAGTAGCAGAAAAATACACTGGAAAAAAAAGCTTCACCACCTGGAGGGATTGATGCAGCGATTGATATGTTTCGGCTGGGAAAAGGTTACTTAATCCTAAAGTCTCATAAGCGTGAAAAAAGCTGTTTCATTGGAGTCAAATTGCTGGCCTGTAACGAGGAAAGAAAACTACTAAGGTGATTGGCGAAACTACGAAAACTGAGTCCTGGACGGGTAGTAGGGAACCATCATCTCTGATAAATGTGGTCGGGGGGGAAAAAAATCCTGAATAATCGAGATCGGAGAGAAATCACATAATTAAAAATATATAAAATCTACAGTAGAACTCACAGCTATGTTTAAAAGTGAAGGTTGGAGCATTTCCACAAATATAGCAAGAAGAGAACAGCTGTGTAGCCTTAATAAAAACACACTTATCAGTTTCAATTTGCCAGGGAGCATAAAGATTAGAGTCTGAAGCAATGGAAATGTGCTCTGATGAGACCGACTGTGATCCAGGAGTGATCGGCACGAGAAGAAAGGCGGATGAAGTGCAAGCATGTGGGTGCAGGGTTATGATGTGGAATTACTTCAGCTGGTCAGGTCTAGGTTAGGCAACATCATGTGCTCAAAAAGACATGAGTTCAGCTGACTATCTGAATACACTCAATAACCAGAGTCCGGAGTTCTCGACCTCTTTGAGAACCTTTGGGATACGATGGAGACGACTTTACGCAGCAGTCGGACTCTCATCAGCATCATCAGTGCAAGATCTTCGAAAAAAAAGAATGCAACTATAGATGGAAATAATTGTTGCGACACTGAAACGATGCCACGGCGATCGCGCGCTGTGATCAAAGCTAAACGGGGTCGAATGAAGTGTGTGGCTTTTCTTGTGGCTGTGCAGTGTAAATTCTGAAATACACCAAAATAAAAATGCTGCTGTAGGTAGATTTTCTAGAGAGCAGGATGTGGTGTAGCAGCAGGACGTAGCAGTTAGAGTTGACTTATGTAAACAGAATAAGCTCCAAATTTGTTTTTATGGATGCCATTTGTGTGGCACATGTTATTAATTCTATTAATTATTAGACAGTATAATGACTTCTGTTCCTGCTTTGAGCTACAATAAACCTGCATTAAAGTTATGTGATGGAAAATAAAGTACCCCTTCATCCACTTTCTTCCACTTATCCACTCCTAGCTGCTATAGGGCGAAGTAGACCCCGGACAAGTCACCAGTCTGTCACACAGCTAACACACAGAGAGGCAGATAACTAGTCGCACCTATGGGCAATTTAGAATCACCAGTTAGCTTAATGCCACTAACTGCATGTCTTTGGACTGTAGGAAAAGGCAAAGTACCCACACAGACATGGGAAGAACATGCAAAGTCGACCCAGACAGTGGAAATGAATCCAGGATGGCACCAATATTCTCCTTAATGTGAGTAAAAATAAAAATACTAAAGAAATTAAGTTTGCTGCTATTTTAAATTGAAAGATAGACTGGAATATACAATTGTAAAGGCTTAAATTTGCCACTTAACCATGTGGAAATGTGTTAGGTAAGAAGCCGAATAAAATGATAACACATCCATTTTCTTAACCCCTTCACCAGTTCAGGGTTGCAGATCATGAACTTGTCTTTGGTCTCGTCATTAGCGGAGCCGTGCCCGTCGGGTGGCAGAAGAAAGCCTGCTGATTGAATTTACGAAAACATAAAAATAATATTGAACTTTCTGCCTGACTGATAATGAAAGACTGGACTAAAGGTTTCATCTTTGTGCCGTGTTGGCCTGAAGTTTGGAAATATCTGCTCTAGCATCATTCTCTCAGGAGAAAACCTTTCTCTCTGAGTTTTGTGGAGGAGTTAGAAGTTGTAAGCTCTCTGGACCTGGAAAAGGCAATACTATAATTTCTTTTGAATGATGTTACTCAGATGTGAAGGAAGCATTTTGCACCTCAGAGACACCGCTAAGATCTTGTCCACATCGATCCGCCTCTTCAGCACCTCTGTCACCTGCCCTTTCTCTGGCCCCTGTTTCACCTTCTCTCTTCCAATCAGGTACACAGATTTTGGTGTCAGGATCAAATCTCTCTTAATTGCCTATTTGAAGAAGGAAAACACAATGTTACTATTTTGCCAGTTGTTGGAAAACCAGACTGAAAATTTAATTGAACCAACCTTGAAGCGACGGTCGTATTTTGTGACTTTGTCCGCAAAATCGATCTTTTCTCTCTTTCCAAGAAACTGCCGGAGCTCAGGCCGGTCATCCATACCGAGGTAGTCACCTACGAAGTTTCTGTTGAGGCTGTGTCGCCGCCTCTCTTTTCGGTTCAGCAGCAGATCGGAAGCTGAATGAACCCAGACAAAGAGGATAAGAGCGGGAGCGCCAGGCAGGTAGATACTTCCGGCAGTAAGTCGCTCCCTCACTCACCTTCTTCCCTCATCTGAACATACTTCTTGCGGGCCACATATTTCCTCCAGGCTTTCTGGATGGTCCGGGCGTAGCCGTCAAACTTGCGCTCCCTCGTCTCTTCCAGCAGAAACAGCTGTAAAGACAAAGAGCGAGACTCAGGATGACACATGCCGAGTTCAGCTCACTGCACAAACCCAAACACAGACACACCTACATGAACTCAGTGGGAGGAATGCATACAGAACATACCTGAGTACAGTTAAATAGACAAACCGAGCTGTCGGCTCGTCATTTTTATTACAGTGCAGAAGTGAAGTGCTGGTGTCTGACAACAAGACCCGTGTCGTGCCAAAAAGTGATTTCCAATGTTCCTGTGTGTTTTTCATGTGTGATATATTTGCTTATATTGGTAAATAGTCAACAGGATTTATGAAAGTCATATATATATATATATATATATATATATATATAAATAAAATAAAGAAATCACCTGTTTTGCCAGCATCTTTATGACGATCCAGTCCTGTTTGTTTGTTGTTTAAAATATCTGTATAGAACTATTATGTTATGTTTCTTGCAATTTTTGCTGCCCTCTTGGTCAAATCTCTCCAGAAAAATACATTTTTAATGCCAACGACACATTTTACCCAGCTAAATAAAGGATATATAAAAGTCACTTTGCCAGAACAAACAGATTTCAGCTTTAACCTTATGACAGGATGTTTTCTGGCTCTAAATGGCTGGATATCATTCATGAGAGATATATTTGATGGATTATAGGCCAACAAGTCATTTGCACCTGTTTAAATAGCAGCAGTCATTTTTTGGCAGACGACAAACAGCCACAGCTTGTTTGGATTGTTGTAATGAAATTGTTTGGCAGTTGAATCCAGTGTGAACAGGATTCTGATCTTTGCTTCGAGATGGACTCAAAGACATTAACACTTACCCTTTAAAGTAGAAAAACTTAGAATTTAATTACAATAATCCTTAAAATTACAAGTGTTTGTGGTCCTCGCTAGCACTTATGAGCAGACTCATCTTGTCACCGGGATATGTCATTTCCCGATGGGCGTCGGGACACGCAATCACACTCTCTGCCCTCTCCCTGCCAGACTAAACATCCTGCCCGGTGCTGCAATAGGCTTGGCATCGACAGAGCCGGCCACAGGAACAAACCGCAAGCAAGACCGAAACACAACACAGCAGATCAAACTTCACCCAGAAAGGCTGCAAGCAGAAAAATACACTGAGTCACAGAAACAGTGACATCACAAAATCACAGAGGCTGTGAGAGTGATTGCACTTCCCGGCTGACAACACCAGGAGCAAACAGCAGGTGGTGTTTTGGTTAATATTAGTGGAAGCGAGAAGGAAATGGTGGCAAACTTCCTAATGTCTTTATTACACAAACATCTGGCTGACTCTTCAAATCGAAGCAGTGCTGAAACAAACAACTGTATTTACTATAAATAAATAAATAAATATATTTAGAGTATGGTTAATTAATTACACGTGTACTCACTTACTTTCATTTTTCATAATTTTTTTAATTTTTCATATTTATTTCCTATCTTATTCATAGCCTTTTCCTTTTTTGTTTTCTTTAGGTCACGAGCAGTTGTCCAAGCATTTCACTACATATCGTACTGTGTATGACTGTGTACGTGACAAATAAAATTTGAATTTGAATTTGAATTTTAGGCAGCACGGTGGTTAGCACTGTTGCCGCACAGCAAGAAGGTCCTGAGTTCAATTCCACCATCAGGCCGGGGTCTTTCTGTGTGGAGTTTGCATATTCTCCCCGTGTTTGTGTGGGTTCTCTCCGGGTACTCTGGCTTCCTCCCACTGTCCAAAGACATGCAACTTGTGGGGATAGGTTAATTGGATAATCCAAATTGCCACTAGGTGTGAATGTGCGAGTGAATGTGAGTGTGAATGGTTGTCTGTCCCTGTGTGTTGGCCCTGCGACAGACTGGCGACCTGTCCAGGGTGTACCCCGCCTCTCGCCCTATGACAGCTGGGATAGGCTCCAGCGCCCCCCGCGACCCCGAAAAGGATAAGCGAATGGATGGATGGATGGATGAATTTGAATTTGTAAAGGCCCTATACAAATACTAGGGAATGGATTATAACAGTAGAAAGTACCAGATAAACAGTACCGAGCAAAAATCTTGAGCTACCTCTCATTTGTTGATATTTTGTTACTAAGTGGGCTTAAGTGACCCTTCCCCAGGCTTTCTAAAGGTCTTTTAGAGTTTTTCTTTGTACATTACCTGCTTTTTCACTCATTTTCATTCCAGTCTTTACCCTGACCATTTTCAAAGAAATATTTTTAACACTAAACACTGACCTTTGAGTCAGTCAAGGCTAAAAAAGCACAGAGGTTTGCGGATGAACCAGTGCTGTGTCTACAAATAACAGAGAACTTAGGAAAAAAAAACAATTTTAAGTTGTATCTTTAGGCACTTTGTTTCTATCAGCCTGTCACAAAAACACAATCTGCTCCCATTTCTTTAGTTGAATCTACAGTAAACCCAGCGATTAAAACAGTTTGACACAAAAAAAAAAAGTATCTTTGGTTCCTAAAGAGCTGTTAGCTAAAAACCTGGCATATCTCAGCAGTCAGTGTTATAAAATCTGAGGAAACTGGACAAGCTGAGATTGAAAGAATTAGTGAAAAACATAAAAACAAAAACCCAAATCATTCTTATATAAAGGTGCAAATCATCATCAATATATGCAGAAGAGGTACAACAGTGAGTGTCTCTAAAACGCGATGGAGGCTCTTTCATGGTTCGGGGCTGCATTTCAGCCAGTGGTGTTGGAGATCTTGTCAAATTATAGAATTATTAATGCAGAAAGTATCATCAAATCCACCATGATGACAGATGATAGAAGAAAGAGAAGACAGAGAGAGGACATTACAAAAAGAAAGAAGTCACGGGTTATTCCAAAGCTGAAGGGGGCCTAATGGCAAAAAGCTTTTTACCCTTCAGCTCTACGCCTCGATTTTGAAACAGCCAGGAGGACAACACACGATGATCTCAGGCTGCAAAATGGCTCATATGAGCTCAACATACCTGCTATGTTACTTGTGGTAAACCACAATGTGCTTTAAACGCAATCAGAAAAACCTTAAAAGTCAATTTAAAAGGGTGAAGCTAGGAGTGGGGTGATGTGATGCCATCTGCCAAAAAAGCAGCAGGAATCTGAGATGGATCTTATTTGGAAGACTACACAACTTTTCTAATGTGTGGTTTGAAAATTAGCCCAAGTTTGTGGCCCAACATTTGTATGTAAGGGGTTTAGGACACTTTCAGTGGCTTTGATGATTAAACACTATTTGAAGCAGGAAACAGAAGAACAGCTGTGAGTGCTGTATAAAAAAGTTTTTTTAATAACTCTTTAGGTGAGCTGTCTGTCATAGTCACTCAGCTCTGCTTACAAAGGACCTCTGATGGACAGTAAGCCACGAGCAAATCCGTCATCACAGAGGGGCTGAAACTCCTCCAACATCTGGCCTGGCGTCAAACAAACTTTACTTATTACAGCCGACAGAAAAACGCTTCAGTCACGCAGCTCATTAGCTGGTGTCAGTGTCTTATCATGCACAGAGACTTGTTTTGAGAAGCCTGGCAGCTCATTTCAGCGGTCCGCCCCATGTGATATTTGCGCTTCATAAACACACCTCAGTGGCTCTCAGTGTGGTGGCATGGGGGGATGGGGGCTCCTGGCAGTGAGCGGCTGCAGTAAATAAGTAAAGGCATTCAGGATCCGCTGTAAGGCCTGAATCGAGACTAAGATGTCTGTGTTTAAAGCTACTAAACATACATCTGTGGGCGTGCATGCTTACCCTTGTGTGACGTGTACAAATGTTAATGAGTGAAAGCGCAGGGCTGCACACAAGTGCTGCTTTCATAAGAATCGTGAGGGGAAAAAAAAGAAGTTTGGGTGGAAAAAATAGGAGCCTTTACGATGTCACCCCAAACTCTGCAACCACAGCCTGCGCTTGTGTTTTCATTTCAGAGCGGCGGTGACTCAGTGCTGACGTGGTGCAAGGGTCGGGTTCAGTCTCCTCCCCTGTGACGAGGGTTAGAGCGTGATTTGGGGCTCTGATGTCCTTTTATGGTGTTCAGTGCAAAAACTGATGACTTGAGGCTTTTTGCAGCCTGCTGATGACGCTCTGACAAGAGATGTGAGCTGCTACAAACTATCTGTAGTTTTTACTTTGTGCTTTACACTCCTGGAAAGCTTCCTGAAAGAGACCCTGCATTATAAATGGACAAACGCACAAAGAGAAGATGCGACAGTCCGAAAGAGACGCAGCGGTGAAACGTACCGACTCGGGGGCTTTGATGAAGATCTTGGTGCGGCCGAGCTGGAACTGATCCTGGTCCATGTTGACAGACCGTAAGAGATGAAGGACGCCTTGTTTCTCGTCTCCCCGCCATGTTGGCCAGGATTCTTTGGTCAGGATGGCGTACCTGTCGAAGTTGAGTGGCGATAAGCAGCAGAAGTTGTGTGACTTCGGTTTGAAGCACAGGACACAAGCAGTAGAGAGAATGAAACGTATCTTTCATAGCCTAGTCAGACAGTGCACCTTGAACCACGGCGAAAAAGAAAAAGCTTGATACCTGTTGAGGAACTTCCTGAAGACCCTGCGGTAGGCGTAGCCAGCACGCCTCACTCTGATGTTTTCCTTCAGACCCAGATACTCCACCTGGTGCTTCACCCTAAAGACAGAAAAACCTCATTCAGTATCAGATAAACCACAAATTGATGAAACTTGTTCATTTTTCATACTTTTGTGTTTGTACACATCATTTAGTGATGTGTACAAACACTAATCAATAACAGCCGATTCCTTTTTCTCTAACCTCTAAGGAATCAACTATAAGTCTTTTCATATCACGTGAAGCTTCCACTCATACTAGAGGAAGGGATAATCGGAGGTTATTGTATGCAAATGAGTTGCTTTCCTAACTTTTTCCTCAAACAAAGTAGTCAAACTTCCTGTGAAAACAGCGGTTCCGGTGCTAATTAACGATCCACCCTCACAACAGGAAGGCGGTAGGCTCCGAACAATACACCATCAGACTGTATGTGAACATGTAGTACCCAAAACCTGAGCACAGGGACAAAAGTGTAGGAAACTGAAACAAAGGGATAAAGAACGGGGAATGCCTGAAACATGTCTCACATGTCTTCAGAGGGACAAAAAGACCCCAAAAAGACAAAAGCGCAAAGAAATTTAGTGAAGATAGAAAAAGAAATTGGATAACGATCTCATGTGCTATAATACATACTTAAATAAGAGAAAAATGTAATAAAATTAGCCATAAATAACGTAACACAGCATTTTGGTGATGGTGCATATTGCAAACAGGGTAGTTTTCTATTAGATTTAAACATTTGATAGGACTGTGGATCAGTTTTAACAAACACAAAACCCAGACTTTTGTTTTTAATGTATCACTTTCTGTGCTTTATTTCTTTCATTGTGGTTATAAATGTCATTAATCTGTTTTTTTGGTCCTTGATAATGTGTTCGTGCTCCATTTTTAATGGTCTTCGCTTCGTATTTTAGTCAGTTTTCTGTTATTTCATCTTATTTTTAAATCTATTTGTTAATTTTCTATTGTGTTTTCTACAAGACAGCTTGAGGTGGACCTATTATGCTTTTACTTTTTTCCCCTGATATAATAATACATGTGGGGATAGGTTAATTGATTAATCCAAATTGTCACTAGGTGTGAATGTGAGTGTGAATGGTTGTCTGTCCCTGTGTGTTAGCCCTGCGACAGACTGGCGACCTGTCCAGGGTGTACCCCGCCTTTCGCCCTATGACAGCTGGGATAGGCTCCAGCGCCCCCCGCGACCCTGAAAAGGATAAGCGGAAGCGAATGGATGGATGGATGGATAATAATACAGCACTATGGTTGTATCTGATATGAGCACAACTCAAATATGAGGTCAGACTGCTTTAAAGGCTCAGTTTTAGACAGTTTTTTCCACTCTTAACTCTGCAGGACTAAAAAAAAGTTTTTTTAGAGGAAATTTTAGAGGAAATGAGCATTTTAGATCAACTTCAAGTGTTTCATAGAAATATTAATAGCATATTTTGGTGTCCACAGGACATGCTGTCATGGGTCTGTTTAGCGAGATGAGGTTTTTCATACTTGTTCAGTCTTTTTCTAATTGTACTTTCATTTTCACCAACAAAATGGCAAAACTGCTTTTATAGAAGCGCTCACACTTGCTGATGATCAGTTAATCGAGTGGATTCGATTATCTTAGGGTATACTAAGGGTATACTTAGTTTTTTCCAACAAGCTATTTTTATTTGGGTTCATACATGTTCTTGTAAACATCACTTTTTCATGGTTATCATAAAACTTGCCACTGATTGGCTGCTCCTGCTCAGATCGCCCTCAGGATCGGTCGTGTACACTCGAGTGCTGCCCTCATGTTTTGGCTCTGTAAGCTGTCTAATGAATGTGTCTTAATCTTTAACTTTTCAGGACAACAAGGAGTGGGTGCTAGTGATTCAGTCACTCACCGACTTTCCTCCCAGTCTCTGGGCTTCTTGGTCTCATTTGGTTTGATGCAGCGGATGTAGTGCGGCGTGCATTTCATCAGTGTGCTCACCAGATCGTTGGCTTGTTTCTGAAGGATGGAATTAGAGCAAACATCAAAAAAAGGAAAGATAATGATGAGGCTGGCGCGTCTGTGACTAAATTACTGGCTCTTTGCTGACTGGGAACGCTGAAGGACATCCCACTGAACAGCAAACACGCACATTATCTCAGCAAAGGTCTTTTCCACAGTGACCCTGATAAACAGAAGGCACAGCTGCACTCACACACCTTTATTTTGCTGCCTGCAGTTGTGGGTCGACCCTTCTTGTCAGCATTGAGGTTTTCCGGAAATAGTGCTCTGATGAAGCTACTGTTGGAGGACAGAAAGTGAGAGATTAGGTCAAAAAAAGAAAAGAAAAAAGCTCTTATTATTCTCATATCAACAAAAACAAACAGCTTTAGGGCTAAAAATCACACCAAGGCTTCCAGACAGTGAAAAAAACAAAACAAACAAAAAACGTAGTTAATGATTAAAGAACCGAGGACCCTTGATGAAGGTCACTGATTTAAATTCCTGAACCATTTAGTAAGTTTGAGCTGGGGGTGGCTGGGAAAGCAAAAAAAAACAAAAACGTGAGTGTGTGTCCACACTGTGCTGTATTTGTACAAACAGCTTTCTCTGCAGCAAATCCCCACAAGGCCTCTTCTGTAGAGGCCGAGTGAATAGTTTTACTTGAGGAATTCCTTCAAAGAATAAAATAAATAATTTCTTTTGACTGATACTGGGTCTGGAAAAGGAGAAACAGAGAAGAACATTAAAATAAGACAGAGTATCAATCCCACTTCTTCCAGTATTTTTTTCTCCCGTCTTTCTGTAACTAAAGGGGGATTTTTCAGTGAAGTGCTGCTTGTTGACAGTGTGAAATGACTCATGAGGGAAAGGGCTGCTAAAGCTAGTTTTTCACTTCACGGTAGAGATTTAGGTAGTAGATACAGAGTGACATTGTTAAAGAAACTACCTTTGTTTTTAAATTCATATATTTGAAAGTGAATTCATACATTGCTTACATTCTCCCAAATATATATACATAAACACAGGATTTAGACACTGTAAACTTGTGCTGCTTCACCAGTATAACAAATAATTTGGATTTCAGGTGGAAACCCCAGAGCATGAGAAATGAAGCCAGCATGGAAGTGTAAAAACTGAGTCTCCATAAACTTCCATGTTAAAATGATGCAAACATTTTTGGTATTTATAGCTGCTTTACTCAATCTAAACAATTTTTTAAAATAAATGTTATGACTTGATGTGATGTTTGTACTAAAAGACTCTCCAAGAAGTACAGTTTGTGCCTCTAATTGTTGGTGAAATGAAATCGTAGCATTTTATTTTTAGAATTTGTTACTTAGCACTAATCTGTGTGTGTGCAGACTGTGGTCACAGCTGCTAACAGGGCTTCATAACATTCAGCACTTCACCTTGTAGTGTAAAATATAATTACTTCTGGCTCTAAAAACAACCATAGCAACACCTGAAATCCTACAATAGGTCGAAACTTCAAAACACGGCTTGACAAGCTGATGAGTGACATCACAGTGACTACATCCATCTTTAATATACAGTATATGGTCCTGATCGAGGTTCAGCATTAACTTTAAATGCATCACAACACCAGGATGTGTACAAGGGGTAGTTGAAGCATGTAGCTCCACATGTTCGTATCCATATATCTATTTAATTAAAAATGTTATTTAATTTAAATGTATTTATTTGTATTTTATTTTTTTATTTTATTTTTTTTAAAAACTGGATACTCTTCCTGACACAATCCCAGAGGAACTTGTCTCTCCTCCTGGGATCAAACCAGAGTTCCTTCACTCGTTAGGTGGTTACGTAAATGTCTGCGCTGTGAAGCCACCAGGATTTCTTGCTGCTGGTCAGAATGTGGCAGATATTTGTGAACTTTCCACATCTTCAGGTTCTTCTCATCTTGAGACATGCGACCGTCAAGATTCAAACATTTCCAAAGTACCTTTTTACTTTGTTGAGCACCATTTAAACTATGCACACACACACACACACACACACACACACACACACACGGTGGAGTAACAATAAAGGAACAGTGTGCGTGTTTTAGCTTCGGGAAGTCATTGTCATTTATGGTCCCTTATGAAAATCATAAGATAATAATTTATATTTCCTCCTCACTCCTTTTTAAAGCCCTGCCTAGTTAATAATGTAGTTTATTTAACTTACTGCTGATGTCTTGTTTTTTTATTATGTTGTCAAGTTCCAATTTATTTAATGAGCTTTTTCAAAGGCTTGTTTAGATACTATGATGCAGGTAAAACTCGATCTTAAATTGACGCACACTTCTGGCTAACATTTGATTAGTGTATGATTTCAAAATGCTGTTTCATGTTGGTGTAAATCCCACACCCTTTCTGGTTTTCCCCCACATTGGGATTTGTTTGATTTTAAACTTCTGACTCCGTGCTTGGACACAGAAGAAAGGATCAACAGTACAAATAGATTCAAAGACTTCTAATACTGTCCAGCTGACAATACTGGTCAGTCCTTTCTTCTCCGTTTGGACCTGCTGCTTGGAGGAATGGGTGTGCTTCCTTCCGCCTCATTGTGTGACTGTGTACGACTCTTTATCTTTGCATGTCGTGTCAAATGCATCAACGCATCTTCTAGCATGTGTCCTAAAGGGATTTTGGTATAACCTCCTTTCGCGCCTTACAAGGAGACCTGCAGGGGTTGCGCAGACAACACAGGCTGTTTACACAGATGGCCACTTCGACACACACAAAAAAAGCCCAAGAAAGCATAACACAGGGGGAACAGACACAACCCCACAAACAACCTGCACTTGCAAGGGCAGATTGAGTAGACCCCGAAAACCGCATTATGGGACAGCAAGCAGATGCGATTGAGGGTAGAGGGCACGGCATAACCCCACCCTGCACACTTTTGCTACATCCCACCAGTTTCCAGATGCACTGCTACGTCTGAAGCTCTTATTCAGCTGGTTTCAATTATAAACATATGATCACAAAGACGACTCCCTTTAAGCGAGCGCCGTAGAAATGCTCGCCACATGTCGGTGCAATGTGCAAAAAGGATTTACTTACATTTCACTGCTCTGCATCAACTCGATGAGGTCGGTAAAGAGGACGTCTCGGTTCCTCTCACAGAAACCTTCCGCGTCGTAGGACACCTGGAGGAGAGACACACAGAAGGATTTCTCAGGAGTCATCTTTATCAAAAGAGGAGAAAACTGAACTCTATGAAACCTTGAGCAAAATGGAAGATGACCCCTGTGTGAAAATAAAAAAGTGTAACTCATATTGTGGCCTAAATAAATGCCCTGAAGTTTATGGGAGAGAAACAAAAACAAAACATGAAGGGTTTCAGGGTCCGAGCTTTACACGTTCCAGGATTAGCATCCTTATAAACCCAGCAGTGGTTTAAGTGTGTAAATTAAACTCCATTATTTCTCCTGTAATGTAGGCTGAGACGGGAGGAATGTTCTGAGCACAGGCATGGGAGCCTCTCGAGCCTTAATGGCACGGCTCATTAAGCTTACGGCATGTGTGCCAGGCTGAGGCCACCACACATCTGGAGAATGACACGAGGCGACCTCTACTCAGACCACCGAAAACCTAAAATAATCCACAAGAAGACTTCTAGTGAGCTGTAATGCTCGGCTCGATGAGCAGGTTTAATACGGGGAGGTAAATTCCTCCACAGACAGACAATGGAGAATGGCAGAGATGGTGCACAAAGCTACTTTAGAAGTGGAAACCTTCTGAGGACAAAATGACGACACAGATGGAGGAACCAGCTGCGTATAACTAGTATTTATGACAGATCATACAAGCACGGAGGAACAGCTCCAACTCCATTAAAAAAATGCCACTTTTTATGGTGTTGGACTTGTTGGTCTCCTACAGCCGGAGACTACATGCAGAAAATATTCTTTCAAAGTTGACGTCAGGGACGAAGACAAGTGCACAGAGATGCTTGACTGTATATATACACACTATGTCGCGGTGTACATTACCGTTTTATGTCTGCAAAAAGCTGAATGGCTTCCCACTCAAAATGCAGATGACTGCCGTTTGAAGCCAGTTGTCAGGGAAAGCAAACAAACAGATCAAAGTGAAACTGACCTTGCCAGCATAGTGGTGGATGATGAAGCCCTGATTCCAGCTGTTGAAGTGTTCATGGGTGTTGATCTGGACTCGGAGCTTCTGCAGCATCGTCTGGTCGGCCCCCTCGCCCACGGCATGCATGGTGGCGCAAACATCATCCAGGATGCTCATGATGCCAGGAGGATTCTGGGGATCACGGTAAACTTTAGGTTCTTGATCTGTTATAGCTTGAAGATCTTTTTTTGACCTTTTTCTGTCTGATCTGCAGCACATGTATACACAACTGTGGTCTTATATGTAGATCTGAAAGGACTCTGCACCAATTTCAATCAAGTGGCACGAAAAATTTGAGCGGTGGAACATAGGAAACCACACAAAGCTTCGATTTCAAGGCTGAAACAAATTACTACAGCTTGGTATTTATCAAACACACAAAAGACATTTTACACATTTTAAAATGAAAACAGCAGAGCTCATTTAAAACAGCATGTCCTAAAGACTACTCTCACAGTGGTTGTTCCCATTTTTTTTTCATTATGCCCGAGGCTGATCATCGGCCTTCAGACCGGATCGCGGCAACAGCCTCTCAGACTCGGAGAGCAGTTTTAAAAGGACACGCGTAAATTTGTCAGCACATTAGCCAAAGAACTAAACTGTCAGCCACTGATGCAGATCCCCGGCTCCTCTCAGATGGAGCCTTGTGTTAAAACCCTTGTTGTGGATTTCATGGATTAGACCTCTCAGTAGGACATATAAATCAAATTAAGAGGCATGTCGGTGCGTTTGAGGGCATTAAGCTGCGAGTCATGGCAACAGAGCAGAAACTTGGCAGTAAGTTGGGCAACTCAGTTTACAATACTAGTAAACAAGATTAACAAATGATCACACCCTGGTTTATTGTGGTTTATATTTTTTTAGCCTCTAAAAAGATATGTTTGTGGAGGAGTCCATTGATGTCAATTATGTTTTTAGAGTGATCGATTTAATTTTTCTTCTCCTCTACTATACAGGTCCAAGGTTTGATCTAATCTCCATACCATTTTACTTTACAAAGTAATCTGTTACTTTCTTGATGATAAAAGCCTAGAGGGTGGATATTTAAATCAACCTCCCCCCCAAAAATAAATTCACCATCACATAGGCAGCATTTTTTTTAAATAACTGAGGTCCTACGAAGATTTTCTGTCATGTTTGTGGTGAATGAAAATGAAAGGCTTTTTTTTCTATATTAAAGAGAAAGAAATGTGTATATTGTGTATGAGCAACAAACGTCCTATTCAGAGTTTATTCACTTTGCTCTCGATGAGATCGCACACAATCTTGTTGTTGAAGTATTCTATAGGAGTCCACTTGATGCCCTCCTGCACATACTCCTCCTGCAAGACATGGAAAAAAAGTTCAGCATTAGAGAATAAAGCATCTGTGGAAAAAAACAAAAATAGAGTGAGGGGGGGGAAGAAGAGAAGAGTGTGGAGGAACATTACCTGCTCCGCCTTTAGAGTCAGCTCGATGAATATCTGCTGGAGCTTCTCATTCACAAAGTTGATGCAGAACTGCTCGAACCCATTTTTCTGAAGAAGACAACAGGGTGAATAAAATCTGTATAGCCTAAATGAGCTGCATGTCCAGTGGGGTGCGGATATCCTCTAAGCTCAATGGGCTTTGTTTGGACGGGGAGTGATGTACTGACTGCCTGATGTTAAAGGAAGGGGAGCATTGTGCATTTCGCAGCACATACAATGGACCTTCAGCCTGAACTTTAGGCTACAGAGGTCTGCAGCTTCCTTTCTAAAAACCTGCAGTCACCAGAATGCAGCTGACCTTTTCTTATATTGTGCATACAAAAAACTCTTTAACCTGAAAAAACAGCCAAACCTGGATCAGATTAGATGTCGTTTAGCTATCAGAGATAGAGTCACGGTCACCATAGCAACGTCGATAAAAGGGCTAAAGAGCTGTTTGTAAACCACAAATGTCCAGTCTAATTAAACAAAGTAAACAATGACGTAATCAGATTAAAAAAGCATGCTGAAGACTGCTGCCTCAATTAGGAGATGGGACCTAATCCACATACTTTTTACATTAACCTCATCCTCATCCTCATCCTTTGTGTTAAATCTGTTTAAATGCTCATTGCTAATAGCAGTTAATCTCATTTTCACATTGCTGCATTCCTGCAGCCATGTGTCAGCCTGAGACATGTCCAAAAAACACTTACTTGGAAAATTTCAAATCCATAAATGTCCAACACGCCAACATTTAACTCCTGATGATCCTTCACCATGGCTTTGTTGATGGACTGAAATTAAAAGATTAAAAGTTGTTATTACCAAAATATAACCGGCTTCAGCACTTTGCATTTACTCTCGCAAAGCACTGTACGGATGTAATCATACCTCGACCAGAAAGTCAAACACACGTGAATGCAGGGCTTTGGAGAGGGCGTCACGCGTGTAACACGCCTGCTCCACGTTCAGCGTCACGTCGATGGACTCCACCGCGCTTCCCCACTTGCTGTCCATCTTTCGACTCGTCAGTTTCTCCTTCAGACGGATGTGGTCAATCCCCAGTAGAAATGCAGGAAAGGCTAAAACTATTATAGGAAAGGAGGGAAAAGAAAGCAGTTGTGACTTTATGGGTGTTATTCTATACAAATATATATTTCATAAGGACTATGATGATTTGGCTATTTAAGAATTTATCATTGCAGAGCTGAAACTATTTTCCAGCTCCTAAAATAAGATGAGATTATATTTTGCTTTTGTCGTTTGTAATCTTTAATTAAATATCTCTTGAGTTATGGAGAATAGTTTGGGGGAAAGACTGGGATGTAGATCAAAGGGAAAGAGCAATTAGCATGTCTTTTTAACGATAGGTTTTCTGACATTTTATAGTTTTAATCCTTAATCAAGAAAACAAGCAGCTGATTAAATGAAAATGATCATAACCACTGTATTTGCTTGACAGTCTTTTGTTATAATATTCTGCTACTGCACTGCTATGATGAGCTGAGAAAAGCAGCATGTAAGGATTGGATCCTTCTCTGAAGTAACTACGAGACACTTCTGTGAAAACCAGCATGCAAATCAATACACAGCACTGGACTCTTCGAAAGGTGCAACCTTTGCATTAGCACAGAAAACACTGAAATCCAGGGTTCAAATAAATCTGCCTTTTTCATGAGCTTCGTACTGCAGCTGAGTGTAGCGTAAAATATAAAAATAGCTGCTACTGAACTCTTCAATAAAAAGTGTGGCACACACCACAGATCAAGCCCCGACCTGGCGCTGATATTGTCCCCTGAGAGCCCCTCCCTGCCTTATTACAGTGACTCACTTCCCCTAAAAGGAAATAGCTCTCAGGCCTGCAGACTCGCTGCGTCTGAGAATGCATCAGACCACTCTAGAAGCCCCCCCTTTTGAGACGTTAGGGTGTGACTGACCATACGCCCGATTAAACCGTGAGGAAAAGTCGTCCTTTGTGTTTGGTAATAAAGGTAATGGCTGCATATGACGGCTGGCGGTGTGGACACATTCTGTGAACTTTGGAAACAATGTAACTCTAATGTAACTCTGTGTTTTCCTGCAGATTTGTTAGTCAAAGCAGCAGTGCATAATGTAGATGTCAGTGCAGACGTTTTCAAAGCTTGCAGCTTCACTCCAGTAAGACATGAACAGTCCTGTGACAGCTCACTTCATTTCCTCAATATCAACTCTTGGATATTTGCATGTTAAATTTGAGCAGTGGGAGTTTTTTAGTCATTGTGGGAGACTGGCCACCTGTTCAGGGTGTACCCTGCCTCTCGCCCCATGGCAGCTGGGACAGACTTCTGTGACAATGAATTGAAGTGATGGATGGAGTTCTTCAGTCCAAAAAGGCATTACTAATTTTTGAACTGAATTAATGTCAACATATTAATGGTGAAAAGAGATGATACCCTCATGTCTTTAAAACTAGCACAGCTCAGAAAAAAAAAAGGACCAAATGCTGGGTGATTTGGCAGTGGCAGTGTCCGTCATCTATTTACAGTCTGCCTACTTTCATCTTTATACTTTTAGTTTTAGTAGTTAATATTGAAGTGGCGTGTGCAGTTTTATATTAGGAGCAGTAATACAACAGCACACTGCAGTTAAAGCACACAGGAAAGGAGCAGGAAAGGCTTAGATTATAAAATGCTGCTGTTACGTCTGCCCTGAACAAACCAGCGCTTTGTAGACTGGCAACTGCACTCTCCCCTGCATCATACAGACGCAGCATGAGGAGAAAAAGAAAAGAGGAAGGGAGAAGGGGGACAGACAAAAAAAAGCATTTTTCCAAGTAATTTTAGTCTCTGACGAAATACGTCCAGACCTTCAATAATAGCATTTTATATTCTGGTGATCTTGCATGGCCTGAAGTACTCCAGACAGCTGGCTGCAGCCCTGCATTAACACAATAAAACTTTAGGGAGTAAAAGTGGTGAAAAAGAAACACCCTCCAAAACCAGAGAAGGGCAGGTCAGGACAAGAACCCAGCGAAAAAACAAAGATTTACCACTACTCAGACTCAGGCCTTAGCGCTCTGTTTCCTTTTGGTGACAGAAATCTTTAGTGACTGGTGATCAGCTCATTGTGCAAGACCACTTACACTCTTCGCTCTCCACAGCAGCGTAGTTCCCCGATTCCTTGAAGCTGATATTTCCCAGGTGCAGGACTCCGGCTACAATCTGAAGCACCATGGAGCGGTCCTCTGGTGCAATGCCAATCACATCCATGGCTTTCTGGGGAAGTAAAAGGGGAAAAAATAGCATGCTAAATCAGGACCACAGTGGGGGTTTACTCACTCCTGCGGTACCTAGCTCATGTTCTCTAATTACTCCTGTTGTGGTCTCGCTGGTAAACAAAAACAGAAGGAGATCATTGAAAAAAAAAAAAGGAAAAAAGAAAACAAGAGAGGAGTGCTATTGAGAGACTGTGAGCCACATGAACACTGGTATGAGATTCACAGACAAACACAACACCACTGACTCCCAAGCAGACAGAAAGAGTCTGACCGTACCATTGTCTCCTGGAAGTCGCTCTTGTCGTTGATGTCGTCCACTTTGTAGGAGCCAGACTGATTGAGGTAACTGTAGTAATCCAGGCTTGTGATTCCCAGGCTATTCTTCTGCTCCGAGGTGGCTCCTTCTATCAACTGTTGAGCAGAAATTAAGTCTCTAACTGTGTGTACAAAATATATAACGCACAGTTTAAAGAAAGCTGTACTGGCTTCTGAAAACTAGACATGTCTATACATTGGAACGGATAACAGCCCAACTACAACAAAAAGGGCCAACCTTTGAGAAAAATTATAAAATATCTTGACAGGACACTAAAGCCTTAACACTGTTACATCTGTGTTTAGGTATGTAAGTATAGGTATGTATGTATATGTATATGTGTGTTTTTCCTTTTAAATTAAGTTTTCGAATTACCCTCACCATTATATACTGCAGATTTGGTCTCAGATCATGTTGTTGCTGTGAATTGCCTTGCTATTTTTGGCAATAAAAGTTCAAAAAAAGAAAAAAGAAAAAAAAGAAAGCTGTACTATCGAAAAATGAGAACCTCTGGCCATGCACGACAAAAACAGACTGCTTTTCTAACCCAAACTGTCCTGAAATCACCTCGCAGGCCCTTTTCTCAGGTCACATGTGTTCCTTTCCATATTACAAAAAAGAAAAAAGGCCTCACCTGGTAGAATATATGGAAACTCCTTTCTCCAGGATTCCTCATGACAACACGTGACTTTTCCAGAAGGAAGTTGGAGATTTTCCCGCCGTCTGGTTCACCGCCGGAGCTGAACTGGATCTCAAAGTATTTCCCCTGATGGATCAAAGCATTTTTTTTTGTATTGCAGCCAACTGTAATAAAGCTTAAAAGGCAGCGTATATGGTCTGAAAATACTGGCACCTAGCTGTTCTAAGGCTACTAGCAGTGTGTGTGTGCGTCCGTGTGTGTGTCAGCTTAAATAGAAATATGATCCAGCTTTTTGTCTTACTCTCAACTCCAGACTAGCCTGTATGCAATGTCTCATTATTCAAAGAAAGCACTTCAAATGTAGTGACCTTACACAATTAGTGCCAAACTATTTTTGCTCTTTTAAATTTGAAGCTAAGAATATCTTTTATGGCATCTGCTCTTTATGAATTTAACTAACAGACTCGGTTGAAAAATTTCGGGGGAGTTGCACTTTCTATGTGAAGCTTATTTTTCATTGGTTAAGTTTCTTAGTGAGCCTCAGCGCTTCTGCGTGTGTGTCTTTCTGTGCAGTGCGTCGTCGCAGCACTTCTGGTTAACCGGGACACACACGAGGTTTGATGCCTCATGAAATAAAACAGAAAACAGAAGGCAAGCTGTTACTGTAAATCTCAAAGGTCTCGAAGGTATGCCACGAAAAAAAAGTTGAGGACTCAGCTTGTTCCACGGCAGCTGCGTCCCTGTCTGTGACTACGAGTGGGAATTTCACTTTAAATTTGATTACACTGTATGTTAAAGGGGGGGAGAGAAGCAGCCTTACAAATCTGCTGGAGTTGTTGTTCCTCAAAGTTTTGGCGTTGCCGAAGGCCTCTAGCAGCGGGTTGGACTGCAGGATGATGTCTTTGACGTGCTGCGAGGAGACAGATTCAGTGAGCTGATGCTACATCACAAACAGATGAGGCAGCAGGTAGAGAAACCACACACTTCACACCCCGACTCTCTGAAAGTTTCCACTAAGATAGCAGCATGGCGCACACATGCACATCTACAGACAGACACACAAAATCTGGAGGGCATTATCCTCGCTATGAGCCATGTGTGTGTCAGAAACACATGAGTTTTAAATCAGTACAGCAGACAGAGATATTCCCCACTTCCAGTATTGTTCACAGAGGCTGAGTGGTATTTCTTGGAAATTTTCTTTTATCAGTCCTGTACTAAAGAAAAACATCCTTCGCTGACACACATTCTTATATGAGTTTAGCCTTTTAACTACGCTGAAGTTCTTCTTGCACTGATGTTTTATTCCAGCATGATCTCGAGATGTCCAAAAATCTGAATAAGTACAAGTACTATTAGATATAGGGCTGTGCGATATGACCAAAATCTCATATCCCGATATAAGAATTCTATCGTCCCGATAACGATATAAATCACAAAAATGTAACATTTTCTGTAAATTCTGTGAATCTCGGGCAGCTCTGCGGGAAGTGTTTCCAGCTGCGCGTCATATAGCTGGAGTCCAGTGTTTTAACCGATGCATGAAACTATACATTTTTAGACATAAGTTGTAACAGCTGACGTTTTCTTTGTGAGTATTTATTACACGGCGTGCTGCGGGTAAAAACCTGTTCTAACGTTTGAGTCTAAGGTTTATTTTTTAGCACCTGGCGGCTCTTTTTTAATTCTCATCCATAAATAATCTGCTCTTTCACGTGATTCAGTTTATTTTGAAAAGTCTCAACAGGATCTTGAGCTTTATTGTGAAAGGTTTATGTGGAACATAAACAAGCGTTCACGCGATGGTGTTACCGTCGTTGTTGCTAACGACAACGCATAAAACAGGAGCTTGTCCGTCTGTAGTGTGGTTATATTAAATATAAGAGAAAGAGAGACCTTTAAGAAATTAATATAGCCACTACAGTGACCATCTAAACGATGAAAAAATATTGCTGTAAACAGTTTATTTTGCGACACCACGAAACAAAGGATAGCTAAAATGAAACGATAGACGTTTTTATATCGTCATCCGATATATATCGTTATATCGAACAGCCCTAATTAGATATGTAGAAGCTTTGAGAAATGTATGTTGCTAAAACAGCTGAACTGACACAGTGATATTATCTTAAGGCATGAAGTACAGTTAACATTATCATAGTTATATAATAAAGCTGTCTTGGTTGATTTAGTGTAAGCAGTCTATCGTTGAATTTAAAGGTAGAAAAGCCAAATGGCTGCTCTCTGGGCCTAAGTGGTTAAGCCCGAAAATTATTTCTGATTGTTTTCTTGGTGGAAGCAGCTCTGAGTGGATTAATTATAAAACTCCCACTGCCATCACGGTGCAGGAATTTCCTCATCAAACTTCAGATCTTTATCGCGCTTAGAAACTGGACATCTGCTGTTTTTTTTGTTTTTCTTTTTTTATTTGAGGGGGGTTGGGGGGTGCCAGATGGCACGAGGGGGCTGGTGTATAAGAGTCTGCTGACGGGCTCACAATAGGACACAAAGGATGAGGATGACAAGACAAAGACTGGAGCAAAGCGTGAAAGACAATGCAGGAATGAGACAGCAACAGGTGGTTTGACTGCACACGTGTGCAGTTAGTATCACAAATCATTCTGGTTTAACTTAGTTATCGTTCACATGTGCACTTAAGCATTTCAAATATGCATTCCTCATTTACAAACTGCCGAGAAGGACAAAAGGCATCTCCTCTCACCTGCACTCTAGGTCCACCGCCTGACACTCTGGAGATGTAGCCCATGATATATTTGGCTGCCACAGTCTTCCCTGCTCCGCTTTCGCCGCTGAAAAGCAGATAAAGACTTCATCACATGCTTTCTCAAACACAAGCCAAATTCAGATACACCTGATAGCCTGCGGCACACGCTCACTGAGACATTGTTTTCTGTCTCACACAAGCACAGTTTTTATTCACTCAGTGACTAAAAAACACCCGCCCCAAAACTGTTTTTTGGTTTTGATTTTTGTTCACCTATTATGGGTTTTAAATGAATTTTCCTTGTTCCCGTTTGTTCTGGTGGCTTATCAGTCTAAAGCTTATGTCATACCCCACCTGCATGTGATCTGATATTTAACAATAAGCCTGCTTAGGAACAGCTCGGCCTGTGCATTAAATAGTTTCCTGCATACGTCCCAGTGCAGACTTTTGTCTCTTCTCTAAGAATAAACACATATTTTACATCCATATTTGAAAACAGAATCTGGTACATGGTTTGTTTACATGTGTTTGTTTTGGTTGGACACACTACAATAAACAGGATAATTTGGACTACTAAACATGGTAAACTTTGTCCAGACAGCCGGTATTTGGACAGTTACAACATTTTTATCCTTTAGAGTTTCTATTTTAGCGGCATCAACCTGGAATACAAGATTCCAGATTGCAAGTTCAGTCCTCAGCTTTCATTTGGAGTACATTTAAATCAATATAGAAAAAAAAAATCACTATGTAGCAAATGTACCCAGATTTAAACACATAGTACCCAAAGCTGAGGGGTAAAAAGCAATTGGACACAGTACTTTTGTCCCAAATGTAAACCTACTTAAATTAAAGAGACTTGCAACGTATCTTACTCTATGTTAAAGTGAATAAAGAGTCTGAAAAAAAAAGTGTAACTGTTTAAACACGTGTCATTTGAATTGCACAAACTCTTCATTCAGACAAAAATCCAGATCAAAACTGGTTGAGAATATGTTTGTGTGTGTGTGAGACACGTTTCGTGCAAATTTCCACCTCAGAAAGTAAAACTGAATCTCTTAAATAAGCAGTCACAGCTAGACAGCTACATTTACCGCCTTGCACGTGCAGGCGGATGAACGCTGCAGTAATAACGACATTTATCCCGTTTTGTTTACATAGCTTTCCTTCGTATCTTTTCCCTCAGCCTACTCTTGTCTTTTTCCTCTCCTTGCCTTTCACTGTGCCGGGGTCATACTTATTTTGACCTATGTGGTTTGGCAGTGGATGATGGCTGGGTCTGTTTTTTCTTTCTGTGCCTTAAAGTAGAGTCAGGATGGTACAGCCGCTGTGAGAAACACAGCTGCAGACTGTTTGAGACTGCCAAAGGAAGTCATGGGAGATGCTCTATTACACAGTCTCAGTATAGCTGCACACATCCTACTATATACACCTCCCAGCCTGTACCAGATGCTAAAGTTTTGCCTGGACTTCCTCGCTGTGCAGTTTGGAATCAAGTAGGAAACTGATCGTTTAGTTATATGCATCTGAGAGCATAGTTTCTCCTCCTGCAATCGACCCTCTAAAGAGGTATTTCCAGCACAAGCTGCAGTGAGACTTTGAGGCCCATTTAAACCCCCAAAGGGGCAGGTCTCATTGTTGTGGCGTTTGAATGCTGAAGACATTTCTGACTTCTGCAGCGATTTATTACCCAAACAAGGACATGAGTTACACAATGCAGTGCAGAGGGAGGGAGCGTTAAGCATTATCTTTCATAAATTATTACTGACTTGAGCTATGTGAAGGATGTTCAGTCAACAGTCTAGTTTTGGCAGTTTTGAATCCAACAAGGTGTTCGCTGCATTCCCACAGAACTCGCTGAGACACATGTACAGTCTGTTTGACAAGATTTTCCTGTGATAATGTCAGTACATTGTTTTTTTGTATGTTTTTACATTGTTTGTATACATCACCTCCTATGACTTTTGCCTGCATACTAAACATCTGTTTTAGTTACTGATACTAAGGAGTAGGAGGGCAGAGGGACCGTTGCTACTTTAAGACCCACGTTCTCTTCAAGTCATAGCTCACAGGACCCCTGTTTCAGTCGCTGACCTCTACTTTAAGATATTTGGTGAAATTAAGCAAATTTTTACAATTTTACATTTTAATTAGCGTGTCTTTATCTTTGTTGTATAGGCTACCCTAAAGTTTTTCCTATGACACCATGTTCTTTGTAAGAAAGTGCAGGAAATATACCGCTAGAATTTGACTACCTGAGACTTTGAGCGATCACACGAGGACATTCATTTTCATGCGTCTCCACATACAGCTGCAGAAATATCTAAAAGCCTAACATAAATGCATTTTCACAGTGCAGGCCACACCCAATGACTACGTGCATATTTTAAGCATTAAAATGATCCCGACAATCTCTCACCACACATTGTCCTTCTCAAACTGATCTAATTATAACAGCAACCTGCTCTGTTGACACCGATGAAAAGACACAATCATGCGTGGAAAGGATCCCACGCACAATCATTAAAAAAAGAAAGAGCAGATTCCTGGTAAAAAGCCAGCCGAGCAATGAATACGCCTGCTTTCTCTCAGACTGGGTTTAAGAAGCTGTTGTTCACTCGTCATGTGACTGAAATTTAAGATGGCTTCAAAGAACAAAATCAAGCAAAACTGCCTAGAAATTGTGAAATCGTGTATTTCTGAAATATCTGTATATCTGTATTTAGAGCACATGTAAAGGAACTGGTCCTCGATAAAAAACAAAAAGTATCATAAAAGAGAAATAAACACTTTGTTAAATCCAAATCGTCACATATTCAAATGCTGTTACAATATCAGAGAAATAAAAGAAATGCTCAGCCGCTCTTTTTCTGCATTAACCTCATTTCTGATTCTTAATATAATATTTTTTTAAAAACTGCTAACACAGGTGGGTGCTGACCACGCTGCACGGTTAGCAGTTCACAGCAGCCTTTGTTTGCTGAGACCTGGTTCATCATAAAACCACTTCCATGCTTTTGTTTGCTGATTTAGTCAATCACAAAATCCACCTCGGTGCCTTTATGTGGAAAACTGAACGAGCAACTGCTGGCTGTCCAAACAACAGCCGAAAGTGCTGAAGCAGGGCTCATTCATCATGAGGTAAGCACTATAGCAACCACGCTGCTCAGATGAGTGGGCCATAGCATAAAAACCCCCTAATGACACCACATTTTTCTCAGCTTTGTAGGTCAGAAACATTCATCGGGAAACTCAAACAGGCTGCGAAAGCATCTAAAATCCTCTAAATCTAGGGACCGTGCAAGTGTCCTCTTTTCTTTTTTTAAAAACAGGAAGCTTTTCAAAAATAGCTGCTATAGCGGCTGCTTTGTTTCCATCTCACATCCTGAGGATTTAGCAGCCAGATCAAGCTGTAAAATCATTGTTTTCCTATTTGAGGACTGACACATTTTATTATTTTCTCTTTAATTTGTAATTCACTGAAGCTGAAAACAGTATGATGGAAAAACACCACACAAACACTGACTCAGCTCTACTGAATGATGTGGTCAGACCTGTTAGGTCTGTCCTCTCGCCCGTCTATTATCATGACCTGCAGAGCAGTTCAGTGTTGTGATCTCACAGATCACATTGCACAGATTATCGTCTCCAGCTTTTGTCTCATTTTGTCACATCCTGGACATTTGACACGCTAATATAAAGTGCTGAAGGTTACAAAAATATCAGTTGAAACCAATAAACTGGGCAACTATAGTATCTTAATAAGATATGGATAAGGTCATATTTTGGTTGATTTATGATCTTTTTAATTATTTTAGATTAAAGCAAATCTACTGTTTTTTTTAAAGCACCGAGATCAGTCCCCAATGTACAGTACAGTTTATCAGGCTCTATTTTGAATGGATAATTTAAATAAAAATGCAGCTTTTCTGGTTCTGAAAATAATTTCCTTGTCACATGCCGTTAACTAATGATCACTATAGAAGGCAGAGAAAGAATGGCCGGAATTTCAAAGTCTTACCTAATGATGACACACTGGTTCTCACGGTCTATCATCATGTTTCTGTACATGTTATCTGCCAGAGCGTAGATGTGAGGAGGATTCTCATACTGAGCCTGAGAGAGGATAAAAGATTAAATTAGTGGTTAGACAAGTGAATATACATTTAAATACAACGAGGGTTTCTGTAGACAAAAACATGGATGCCATGGGCTCCCCAGTGTCACCCATTGTAGCCAACCTTTACGTGGAGGAAGTGGAAAGTAAAGCTCTTGCCTCTTTCAAAGGGACAGCACCTAGCCACTGGTACAGATACGTAGATGACATCTGGTTCAAAATCAAAAGCTGAGAAGTAGAAGCTTTCACTGCTCACATCAACTCAGAGGACAGAAACATAAAGTTTACCAGGGAAGACCCAAAGGACAACAGTTTGCCATTTCGGACTGTGCTGTGCACATTGGGGAAAATGGAAAACTCAGCATTGAAGTTTACCAGAAGCCCCCACACACAGACCAGTACCTACTCCTTGACTCCCGCCACAAACGTGGAGTGATCAGGACCCTGCAACACTGGGCAGAAAACATTCCCTCTAAGTAATAAGGGAAAGAAAAGGAACACACACGTAAAAAAACAAAAAACAAAAAACTTTTAATACATGTGATTATCCCAGTTGGGCTTTCATCAAATCAGCACAGTAAAGAAGGTCAGACGCCAACTAGCGAGAAACAGACGGACAAACAGAACAACATCATCATCCCTTATGGATCAGGTTCATCAGAGAAACTCCCAGTTTCCATCCCAGTGCACTTCAGAGCCAGTCACACACTCAGACAAAAACACGGACACAACTCCCAAACGCAAACTAGACAATGTAGTGCATGCTGTGCTGTTCACCAAGGAGTGCTAAGACCTCCACGTTGGAAAAACCAAACAGTCACTTCAAAAACTGATGGCACCAACTGTCTGCCATCTTTAATCCAGTTTTGAGATCCCTTCCCAGGTGTCTTAACGCCCACTCACATCTTGCATCAATTGACCTCAATAAGTTTTAATAAGGTCACTCAAGCTCCTTAGCTCACTTTATGAATCACTAAGTAACACTTTTAACATCCATAGACTGTATATAAAAGATGAATACAACCTCTGTGACATCACCTATTAGGAAAGCCAATTATGAAGCTGTTGCCATCTTGGTGCTTTGAAACTGGATGTGACAAACTTGACCCTGACAGAGGCAGTTATTTATGAAATAAACATTATGTTGGATTCAGTATTACTGGGTGATATATTCTTTCAATTTTAAAAATGGGAAGTGTAAATTCTGACAAAATGCACACAGTATCGTGTTGCTGTACATGTTCAGTAGATCAGCGGTTCTCCACCACAGCTACAAATACTCCAAATTAGCTCAACTATTCTAAAGAAACGTGCAGAAAATTTAAAGACAAATGATTTCAACAGACACATAAGCAATAAATAAATAAAAAAAATATATAAAAAAAATATACAAATAAATAAAATATGGAGACAGCTGAAATAGCCTGTATAAAATTATGCAGTCATGACTTGTTTAAGTAAAATTTTAGCTCGCAGTCAAACAGTCAAAACTCTTCCAACTGTATGCTAAAGATATGAACAGTAAAGAAGAGCTGCTAGCTGAGAATAATAATAAATGATGAAATTTTTGGCAAAAATATCAGAAAAAAAAAAAAAGATGCAAAATCTACCTGGAACGTTAATAATAAATTACACGAATAGTGTAGTTAGCAGTTAAAGTGGAAGTTACTAACATGGCTCCATAATTGTTTTTAGTGCAATAAACAGCTGAACCTGTTAGCAAAATAATCGGGTCAAAATATCATGAAATGAATGGATCTAATCAAAAAAAAAAAAAAAAAGAGTAGTAGCAAAAATTAGGACATAAATACTTTAATACTGAGCTGAAGGGATGTCAGATAAAAAAGTTTGGACACCACTGCTCAGGGGTAGGCTTACTCATTTTATATTTTATTATTTTGTTATATTTCATATTCATTTTATTAATATAAAAAGTATTAAACAGTTAATTCACCATTAACTCGTAGTATAGTAACATCTGCTGAGAACTACAGTGCCCTGACGGTTAAGGAAACCTAGTGAAATTTTAAACGAACTTTTATGCATAATAAAGTTATTATGTAATCAGAGACAGGCTGACCTATAAAATCCACAAAAACCATAAAAAAAAAATTACTATAATACAATTACACACTGCTGTCATTTTTGTCTGTGATGCTAGAACAAAATAGCGACCTTTTGCCAAGACAGTTGCACTTGGTCCCTTTTTGTGATTATTTCAAACAACTTGTGAACAAATATGAACTTTTCCCCGATAATTTGAGCTGGCTAACCGTGCAAATATAAACCCCGTGCACTTGTGTGCAAATGTGATCTGAATTTGGCATGTGTGATGCTTTCACAGTCTGTTAGAATTTTTAAAGCTTTTCAGTGTGCTCCTGGCTCGAGAATTCGAGTTCGCTGTCAACGGGCTGGCCAAGAGAGAGGAGGCAGACTCGAACAGGATGTTCTGTGATGGTGCTGCCAAGCTGCTCCAGCGGTTGAGTCAAGTTTGTGACAGCAGCATCTGCTCGCTGGAAAGTTTTCACAGCATCTAACCCAGTACATTTAAAACCTTTGTCTTTCAGACCGTTACCAGCCTAAACCAGCCTGACACTTCAATAACATCAGAGACCCAGAAAAAAAGCTTATTTCCTTAAGATGATGCTGGATCTACTTACTGCGCCTTGATACATCTCAATTTCTTTATCCCCAAAATATGGCATCTGCTTGAAGGGGTTGACAGATATGAGCACGGGACCGATGTACGTCTGGTGAGATCGTGAGTTAAAGAGATTAAAGAGTGGGAGCAAAACAGTGGTACCAAATTACAATTACCTCTCACAAAGAGAAAACTGTGTCGAAAAGAAAGCACTTAATCTCCAATTGCCATGACGTCAACAGAGATGGCAACAGTGCAGCAGTGTGGCGTATTTGGCGATCAGGCCTGAGCCTAAATAAGTATGCAGTGCTTACAAATGACAGAGAATAGACCGACCATGTAACACTGTGAGGTTTTATGCCTTGAAGCCAAAATGCAGCTCAAGGCAAATAAAGCAGCTATTGTGGGTGGCCCATAGTGACCCACAGCCTTGGCAGGGAGACCTCACAGTTACAGATATTTACTGAGCAAAATCAAAGGAGAGACTCAGAGCTGTCGAACCTGAAACTGCCTGCATTTGGTAAACTTGGTAATGCCGAGCGCTGGCCGAGCGACAGTGAGGGTTTATGTTTATGTAATGAGCCATTAGGAGCGGCCTTTCAAGGCACTCATTCATTCATCTCGTTTCACGTCGTGAATACGCGCGTGTGTGTGTGGCCACAGCTGCACTTTAAACTTAAACCCAGCATTTGTGTGATGCAGTGTATGAAAATGATAGCTCTCAAGAAGATCATTTTAAATCCGTAACACAATCAAATTCAGCTGTTTAAAAGATAGCAGCTATGCTCTCACCACCACCACCCCCTCACAGTGAAAGGCCTGGTGAAAGAGCAGGAGTTAGAGATACAAAGACGCCCTTTCCTCCCCGCTCACCTTCCAACACTGACCTATTACTCATTGCTAATATGTCACAGCGAATGACCAGTCAGCTATTCTGGGTATAGCAGGAAAGAGAAGGGCTCCGCTATTCCTCACTGGGGTGTGAACTGTGAGCGTGAGCAAAGGATACAAAGATGTAGTCATCCATGTATCTCTTCTTGAGGTTGTCCACGATGGCGTCCTCATTGATCTTGCTGAGCAGCACCATGTCATCCACGCCGCTGTGTTTGACATTGTGGCTCTGCCAGTGGTACCGGTAGTGCCCCCGGCTCCCCTGAAACAAAACACACACAATGTCCAACTGTTAGGTCACTGAAAAAGACAGAATGAGATCATGCATAGAGTCTGACGTCACGGATGCGCAGACACACTGCTACTTTTCAACACACTCGTCATAACCACACCACTCAGGCAATCAAACGAAAGTGGAACACGGTCATTATCACTCAAATAAAAAACACAGAAAAATAAATATTACACACATTTCCTGACCTGAGAAACATGTTTACATGAAAACAGTGCGAGGTCAGATTCCCAAGAGCGCTTGTTGCCAAAGATGCTCTAAACATTTATCCAGCATCCTAAAACTCTGGCTTCTCTCTACATCCCTGTTTTTCTTTTTAGTCGAGTGAGTCTCCGGAGAACTGAGGTCATTCATCATGTGCTATGAGTCAGTATTGTCTGGCTACTGTGGACGAGGGTCACAATGTGCTGTGAGGGGTGAGTCTCTTTCTCCTGGATGGAGAACCACTCAAAGACACGGACAGCATCCAGAACATTAGTCAACACACAAGTTAACTCTTGACTTCCTCTCTCTTTAGGGAGGAAATGTGGGGAGAGGAAGCAGAAGAGCAAGGCTTCAAACAATACTGCCAAGAGAAAGAAATCATTAGGGGCTTTTGGACCACGGGAGCTTTTTTGGTAATTTTAGAATGTGGCGGCAGAACCACGCCGATCATCTTTTTTAGCTTGTAGAATAGAAACTTTCTCCTAGAGCTGTGTGTGGTGTGGTGTAGATGCATAGCATGACACACTGATTGGTCAAATGCAGCTTTGGTGCTCATCACTAAAATAAAAAGCAGCTGTGTGAACATCAGCTCTTAAAGTTAGTCTTAAAGAAAGGAAGCAGCAGTGAAGTCCAGGCTTTACTGAGTCTACATGCGATGGAAGAAATCGAACACAATTTCGACTCATTGGAGCGAGATATTATTTAGGCTACTTGTCGCCAGTCGATTTCATCTTCCTGTTAGACTACTAGCACACAAAAAGTCATGGAAAATAAAGATGCTGGAGATGAGAGAAGATTAGAAAGTAATCAACTACAAAACTGGTGGAGAATGGTGCAAACAAAACCAGACTGCATGACTTCGTTTTGTCTTTGTCCCCTCACTTCAGTTCTGGTGAGTCAAATTCAGCAGTTAGTCTTTTATCTTTGTACTATTTTGCAGATATTTGCACAGTCTAAGTAATCCTTATCACGTTTGTCGATAACGGTGAACTCCATTCTAGCCATTAGCAGCCAAAATGCTAACGCTTAGTCCTCAAAATACAGAATTCAAAACGAGTGGTTTCAGCCTGTGGTTTCAGAGTCTTCAGATAGTGCACGCTAACAGACACTTACTAAAGGACACACATATTAATCCCAGCTCTTTTATTCTTTCGGTGATGATACTTTCTGTGTCAGAAGTGTATGGTTGATTTGTTGTCTTGAGTACATAATATGCCTCTATATTTTCCGTGGATAAGTGAGGTTCGATTAAAGGCAGTCTTATTGTGGCATATTGTTAAAAATAAGTGAAGCAACAACAACAAAACTATGAATACAATAACTGTTGCTCAACTGTGGTTTCCAAGGACAAAGATGAAGTTTAGCAAGGCCGTCAATTATTTTCTCAACTCTGTACCAGCATCAGGGCTGAACTTTAAACCTCAACTTCATTCTGGTTTCTTGGGTTTAGAGGTCGCGGAGTCCTGCTTATTCCAGTGTTACACAACACGTTAAAACTGTAAGCCTGGATTTCCACCGAATGCTATAATCTTTCCTGCACATAGAGACTCTAGTACACGCTAGATGTGAATAAAAGTCAAGCACTAAAGTTGCTTTTACAGCAGGAAAAGGGAAAGAAACAAAAACAGCAAAGGGAAAAAGCCACAACGTAACACTACAGTACAAAATTAACCGTGGAAAGTCATTGTGCTTTCACTTATTAACTCTAAATTACCATGTCCAAGGAAGAGGAGAGCCAGAAGCATTTAATATCCTCCACAGTCTCTTTACAGCAGCGAGATTAAAACCACTTTACAGACTCAGTCATAGCATGGGAGATGGTGAGGAATGTTTACGGCTTTTCAGCTTAATTCAGCGGGTATTTTCCATTAGGTGGGAAGCAGCAAATTGCTGTTTGATTACTTCTCGACATCATACGGATTAACAGGCCTCACAACTTTTAGGTGTGGCTGAGAGAGATGCCGACTTCTTTCATTGTCAGCAGTGTCAGGATGATGCCACTCTCAGCGGCAAAAACACCTCTTTTGGTGAAGTGAATTTGCTTCTCTATCTGTAAATTACAAAACTGTACAAAAAGAAATATTTAAAATGTATATCTGGAAAAACCACCTAAAGGGAAAAATCTTCCATTTTCTGGATGAGCAGCCTTTTAAAAGGTGTTGTTTACACACACAAAAAATGTCAGAGGAAGGGTGTAGAATTGCAATATAAATAGGAGAACAGCAGTATTACTGTGTACAGTAAAATGACAGCATATAACAGTGAGGCTGATCCTTCTAAATGCATTGTGTTCATCTCGAGGTTCCTTTGTCCTTAATAGACCTCAGTAAAGACACAAAGTGTTATTCGTTATTGTTGATGGATGAACTCGGATGATCTTCTTATTTCAGGAAATTACCATCGCACACTCTGACATTCTTATTTAGGTTAGCACCTTTTGTCCATCAGGAATGCCAATGTTAAGAGACAGCGCTGGCTCAACTGCAAAGAGAAAATAAGTGAACATGATATCTTTTATTTCTCTCTGCTATGTGTGGAATGAAAGTCTGCCGACTCAAGAAGGGAGAGGTAATAAGCTGGAAACGTAGGAGGCAAGAGTCACATATTCTTGGGTCTTGTCTAATGAGGGAAGCATACTAAGTAAATATTCATACTCGCAGCAGCGACTGAGGGAGTAGCTGCACACGTACAGACATCAGGGAGACGCCTGAAAGAATCACACTCTTCTGCTGCTGAGCAGCTCCGGAGCAGCTGACTGTGCCGACTGTAACAGCGATGATTGGCTGGAGCGTGACTTTGAACCAAAAACGCTTATTTTATACTTTTAATTAAAGACACTTTTCCACTAATTTAAATCCAGACACTTAAAAGTTATGAAGCAGATGTTTCTCTACAGTTAGTGTAGTGTTGCACGCAGCCGCTAGTTTTATTAAATTGAGTCCCTGCACATGAACCAGACTGTAAACAAACAAACAAAAACAAAAAAAAACCTTTTGCAGGTTGCTAAGTGCAGCACCTTAAATGAGGAGGCTGTTTAGCATTTACTGTATTTCAGACTGGAGCTCCCAGAGAAAACCTGGGAGCTCTTGGAGAACATGCGAACTCCACACAGTTGACTGGGTTTGAATCCAGGACTGTCTTGCTAATAGGCAAAGGTGTTAACCACTGAGCCACTCTGCTGCCATCCTGTTAATAAGGTGAAGAGCACAATAAATAAGAGAACAGTGTAACAGTAAATAACTGTGACTCAGGACCTAATTACATGAATTGTGGATACATGACCTTTTATTTGTTCCACAACAAAGCTGTCCATCTCAAAGCACTAATTACTCAACTAATTTAATTTAATATGAGGCCACAGCACCATTAATGTCTAATCAATTACCTTTTATGGTAAATAATATTGAGCATACTTTCTCAGGTTTTACAGGTTTTATGGTATGAAATCGCTTTGGCTCAGTTTACAGGAAATCTTACTACTGTTACCGTAGTCTGTGGTGATGGAGTAAGACATACACACACACACACACAGGGGACATCTGGCATAATGTGGAGTCTATAGTGGCCATAACGACATCATCACCATGCAACCGGAGACTTCCCTCTGAGCACAGCTATACACAGAAGGAGCTCACACATGGCAAGATCTATATAAATGCAAATATATATAATATATAATATTGTGACAACAACTTCCCCTAAAAAATATTAATGGGCAGAAAAGACAGTGGATTCCTTTTCTCTCGTCAAATCTGAAAACAGAACCAGACCTTTTCCCAGAAGTTACTACAAAGGAATTTCAACACCGCTCCTGATCCATAAGCCCAGGCTTTCCCTCCATGCAAATACCATCACCATATATGGAAAGTGTGTGAGCAGCTCTGACTCGGGATACAGGAAATGGCTGGGTTTGATTCACTATCATAAGCGGCACTTTCCCTCTTATTTCTCCCTTCTATGCCATTTTCCCCCTTCTTCCACATCAGAGTCTGAAACAGTGAGTCCACCGTGTGTTAGGGCTAGGTTTCTCCTCTGCCCTCTGAGACAGATCTGGATAAAAGCCATGAGAATGAATTCCTCGCTTCTAAAATAAGAAGCAGCTAAAGCCATTGAACACTGAGCGGCAAAAGTCTGGAGAAATCACACAACTTTCATAGAAGCACATGGCTGAGGAATCCTCTGTGAAGCTGATCGCTAGCAGTACGAGTACAGAGAAAAGGTCTCGATACAGGACAACATCCTGTTTCGCATCATGAAAAACTGAAGGATATTTTAGCTAAAGCTGCTGTAATTAAATTTATCCTAAGAACAGCAGTACAAGACAAGCTAATACTGGTCACGTACTAAAGGAGACTGCAAGAAAGCATTTCAGTTGATATGACTTAAGACTTTTGGCCTGGATCAGACCGTCTGAAGCGAGACCCTACATCTGATAAGCCCTCAGATATCAGATTAGTTGTGCTGCCATTCCAAGTCGGAGCTTTGTTTAAATATATTGTTCCTAGCGCTGATTTCATGAAGTCTATTTTAAGAAATTACACACACGCAGCAATTAACTTACAACATCACATATTTGGGTCGATGACATAAAAACTAAATGGAGCCTGTGAGTTAGATCAGCCGGGCAACTCGAGCCGCACTGCATCACACACACGTAACACGACCCGCTCTCCTCACGTCGCACAGCAAACACAACCTCCTAATTTGTTTATTTTTCTATTTAAGCAGCAAAATTTCCCATCTTTCCCTCTGACGTGTCGATGATTCGCTACCTGCAGTTTCAGCCCCCTCCACAACCACAGCCTCCACCTGTTAGTGCCTGGGAGATGTTTAGTCATTACTCCCCAGTTTAGATTTGGGGGTGTGATAAGATAAACTCTATCTGATGGTTACTTCAGGACTGGTCAGTTGTGTAAATCAGACAAATGACATAAAACCAAGAACAAAGACCTAAATAATTACACAACGTAAACACACAAATTGACAATAATGCTGGACAAATCCAAACAGATTTAAAAGGTTGGCCCCTGCCAGTACATGAGCTTTAACCTCCAGCCTTCAGCTTCCCTAAATAAGTTAGTTTTTTTTTTTTTTTCATTGCTTACTGAAATTACATAAAGTTACTAAAGCTGTCTGGAAAACAGGTCCTCGTTCTCATCTTTATCACCCTGGTTTCGCTCTTCCAAACAGAGCCATATGGTAGCCATTGCAGCAAAAGGCATGTCACTGTTTGCCGTTAACGATCTCAAGGAAGTCTGATCTCTCTGCAGGTGAGCTGTAAAGAATATTGCTTGCCCTGACCAAAAAGTAAACACAGGATATTTAGTCACTCTTTTCCTCTAGTACTACTTCAGCTAAGCTGCTACAATCACCGTCTCCTCAGTAACGCCAAAGCAAGTCAGGGAATCGCTCCAACACACATTTATGTTAGTGGGTTGATTTTGACCGATTTTCTTTTTTCCCCCTCTTGAACGCTTGTTGTGATCCAAAACATTTCAAACAGTGCTTAAGGGGTTACCACTCTCTAAGCTGAATTCCCACCTGGTCTCTGCTGCTTACGCTTGTACTTTGTGTGAGATTAGTCACTGCATGTAATTGGGCCAGATGCAGACGAAACCGCTGACTAAGATAGCTGGCCTTTCCATGGTGGAGGAAAAAGATAAACAATGATGAGAGATGGAGGAGGAGCTCAGCAGAAGAAGCAAAGAGAGTGGAGTCAGAGGAGCAGTGACCCAGTCTGAGCTTCTCAGCGAGGGGATGCTCATTCAGGTCTAAGTAAGCTCTGTACACACACATGCAAACACACAGAAGCAATGCTGAAAACTACAGTTAAAAGCTGGAGTCTGATTAAAGAGCTCATTCACAGTTTAACACACAGAGGAGGTCTTCCTCTAAACTAAAGCAGTTAAAGTTAAAACTGGTCTAAAAATTAGTTTTTTTGTTTTGCACTGGGAAACACAGACAAGCCTTTTTTTAAACACAGTTTTCAGATAATAGATCAGATTTAAGTTGCACGTCAGGTTTTTGAGATGTTTTGATGTTTACACACTTTAAAAAAAAAGAAAAAAAAAAAAAGAAGCTTTTTCCCACCAAAATATTTTCATACATTTATTCTGAAAACTAACCAGAAGACAGTGGTCAAAAATGTTTGAGCTCTTGCTGGCTTGTACCGCACATCCGTGTCTCTTTGCTTGGACCAGCAGTAGTCGCCCATCATGTATGGAAATTTTCCCTGATAACAGTTTTCCATCACTTGTATATCTCGATGAAATCTTTCTCCATGATCATCGCAAACACCGCCCAGACAAGATGGAAGAAAGTCAAGACGGGAATGTAAAAAATGCATCTTCAGTGACATTCTGGCACGCATTAGCTGATATGCTTTCAGCATGTTATCCACAAGCTCAGCAATATTCTTTGCTCCGTGACTGCCAAGGACAACCTGCACGAATGCTTCCCGTGCTGCTGATTCAGACAGGCTTCAGTTTACTTTCAAGCTCACTGTCGAGCATCACTTCACAGATTTCAGGATCAACAAAAACACCTTCCTTCACATTTTTCATGACCATTATTACTTAAAAACAACAAACAAACAAAAGGGGACGTGCTAGATCCCAGTAGCGAAATGCTTGCTGACCAGTTTAACCTCCTAAAAATATATTTTTATAACTATGAAGGTAAAATTCAATCTTGCATCACTGCAAAACCACATATTGTAGCACTGCAACAACATGCAGTCACATTTGGCTCGACACAAAAAAGGATGACGAAAGGAGGCAATCTGTCACAACACCTGCATACAGACCGAGAGGAAATATGACTTCTGATCATACTGAGAAATATATAGCCTCCAAACTCACATATTTAACACCAGCAGCAGACAGCGATCTTTAACTTTAACGTCTTTTTCCAGCCAGGTATTTCCAGTAAAATGTAAATCAGAAATGTACTAAAAATAGCACAACAAATACTAAATATAAATATTAGGATACTAAAAATAGAGTCGTGCAGAGTGTGTAGGAACAGCTTCTTGTGAATATAGGTGTATTGTACTGGGAATGACATGCTTTTCCATCTGACAGTCATGGATCACAGACTGGATTTGACTGTTCCTCACCTGGAAAGGAGGAAAGGAAAACACCAGTTTCCACTCTACACCTGCTGAAACCAGCTGCTCCACATATTAGCAGCTCCATATTTTTGTCTGTAGAAGATTGTTGAGCAGAGACTGTGGGTTCTCTTGACATCTTTCCACTTCACAACTTCAAGGATGACAGCGGTCACTTGGATGTAACTGGGACACCATCATAAATAATGCAAACAACAAGCCTGCCCGGAGTTTCCATGCTTAGACTTCTCACACTGTTGTTATGGATCTGAGCTTCTACAAAGGAATAATAAAAGGAATCTATTCTTCGGTGAGGATTTGGAAACATGAGCACCGACTGGCTGCGATGACGTTAATATGCTATGCCTGCAGGGCTGGGCTGAATGCTGCCCCTCCCATATAAAGACGGTATAATGATCATGAGTGAATGGATACTTTAAACATTAGTCTCCTAAACGGATGACAATAGCAATAAGGTTGCTAATAAAAACACAACATCAAAGACAATGTGGTTCAGGGTGGAAGTCTGCTGAAGAGGCATGTCACTAAGTGCTGCGTTTTCCTTTTTAAAGCAGTTTCAGTTAAACATAAACAAACTATCTGCAGTGGAAACCAATTCATAGCCATGCCAGTGCCACAATAGGGCCTCAAATCAGTGAAATCCAAACTACAGTCAAGCTAAACTGAGCACACAAAAATACATGTTAAAACCCATCCCAGCTTTCCGCGTTACCTTCTGCTCCAACTAATTATTCAAAGCTGTCTCCTCTTCTTAGAAGGTAAGAGTCAGTCTGGCATTGAGGGAAGAAACCTTAAAGTTGTTTGTTACGGTAATTTGCCAAAAATGGCTTTGTTTTTGATTACATAATAATAATAATAATAATAATCATAATAATAATAATAACAACAACGAATCCAGCGTTTCATAGTGCACTGTGAACAGAAAAATCCTTTAAGAAGCTACAGTTGCAACTGACATTATCAAACGACTGCCAGGAAAGAAGGAAATTAGTAAAGCCAAGGTCACTGAGATCAGTTCCAGATGAATCAGAGCAGTTGGACTTTAGAGGTACTGCTTCTGCTTTTTTGTGTCTATTAAAAATCTGAACTTGAAATAGACTTCAGCTGCTGGAAAACTTAAGTTGTAAAAAACAAACAAAAACAAACAAAAAAAAAACAAAAAAAAAAAAAAAAAAACTAAACCAACCAAACACAGCATTACCTTAATTAATTTACTGCAGCCCAAAACTGTACTTGATACAGTGTTGCAATAAAATGAGTAGCTGGACTATTTGAAGCAACTCTGCATTAGGAAAGAATAAGATTTAAAATTAATTAATTAATCATCCCTGTGCTTTCATGCTGAAATAAACACGATTTGTCTCCTACAGTTTCGGAATGACTCGTAGGTTTAACTCAGGCTTGTTTAGTTCAGAAAGTTACTGCGCTGCTTCCCAGTTTATGATTAACAGAACGCTGGACTGCAGTGGTTCGTAATACCTGCTGCGTTTGACTAAATTTTGCTGCTGACTGAAACAAGGTATAAGGAAGTCTGGACCCTAGTAAATTGCCTTTTCAAAATAAAACACTAAAAACTGCCATGACTGGGTTGTGTTTGGGGGGTTAGATTGATGCACGACTCATGAGAAATGACAGCTGATTGGTTTATGGTACGACAACAGAAAAGGATGTGCAGCAGGGCCAGAGGGACCGAGTAAATAACTTTTCCTCTTGTGCCATTTCAATTTGAGGCAAAGCTTTGCAAGCTACTTTGCAGCCCACCTTCAATCCAGTCCCACCGTTTCCTGCTGTATCCAACTTCCATGCTTCTTTCGATTATAACAGCCCTGACTGAACTAGTGTTTATAAATGATCATCAAGTTCAATACTATAGTGTTTGGACACTTAAGTCAGTGGGTGATTCCACAGTGACTCAGGCCTGCCACAGGATATGTGCCAGAAAAGACAGCTAATTCAAACCAGCTAATTCTGACTTTGTTTCCAGTCAGTTTGTTTATGTCTATTATAGAAAAGCTGACAAGCCTTGTATTAAAAGCTTGTACTAAGTTCTTGTTCCTCCTTGATCACTGTCTACAGCTGTGTGATTTTTTTCCCATATATCTTAATCCACAAATAGAGAACCTGCTCCATCTTACCCAGTGCACTTTTCCTATCAGCTGTTCAAAGATGAATGAAAGATTATGACAGCGGACGAGAGGTGGGGTCGCCAGTCGATTGCAGGGCTAAGACATACCCACACCTACCGATCAAGCATTTCTTTGGACTGATAGGAAACCAAAGGAAGGTTACAAGGTCCCCTTTTAATTAACTGTGTGGGTTTCTTTAACTTTTTTTTTCAAATCAATCGATTAATAAATGCAGAAATTTCAGGTTGTGTCTGGTTTCGACTCACGTCCGTATTCCTTGTTGTTATTAGCTTAACTATTAGCCAGCAGCAACAAAAGCAAACTCACTAACAATAACTAATGTGTCAGAGGGAGTATCAAGCTTCTTGAAAAACACAAAAACACATACATTTTCATTTTCTGTGCCAGCACAGTTTCATTGTGAGCAAATCGGGCTAAACAGTAACTAACAAGCCAAATTTCCTACAGCAGCATCAAGACAAATGAAGGGTGGAGTTAAAGGCGATTTGGTGGCTGAGTGCTGGCTGGCATGGGATGATGGGAGCTTAAGAGCACTTGCATGAGTCTGACCTTGTTCCTGGTTTGCGATGAGGTAAGCCATACATGCAAATAGGCAGGTATAATAGGACACTGCTTCGTTCAGGGTAAAAGAACAAGGAGAATAAACAAACATCTAGCACGAAGCATGCCTACAGGATAATGCTGACACAGTAAGAGCATTTATAAGGAAGTTAATTTATCCTTTACTCTATGAACAGATTACCTGCAAAATGGAAGAGAGGCTGGTTGTGTTACTGAGCTGGAAAGAAGGATCTAAGCCAGATAAACTACAGCTTTTCCATTGGACACCAAAGACAACTGATACATGAGAAAGCCATTGCTTCCATTTGAAACTCAAACTGAAATAAACAGCTAAGCTTAAAAGTTCAGAATTCATGACAAATGCCCTGTGAGGCTTATTGCACACAGCGCTGCAGCGAGCTAAATCCTTAGGCCTAACATTGTCAAAATGCTGATCGATGCAGGTGCAGTTTGTTAGTTAAGTTTGTTAATATGCTAACATCTGCTAAATAAAAAAAGTCTTTAGTTAGAGCTGAATATCATTGTTTATGAAATGTATGATCCATCAGACACATTTGACCTAAAAGTAATTGAGAGATTTTTAAAAAGTCATCAAATTATTCCTGATATTTCAGTCTGGTATAAAGTGATTGGCCAGCCCAATGACACTGACCGACAAGCTCCACTGACATGAGCTAATAAAAATGCAATGATAATATGTGATGACTCAATAAAAATATTTCAGCTGTTTAATTACAAGTCACACTGAAAAGAGTTACTATCAATCTCAGAGAAACTGTGCCACTGAACGCTCGCTCTGGGGCATGACCTTTGGCGATCAGCTGAAGCAGCTGAATCCTCTCTGCATCACTGAAAGCACTGTGGCTGAGGACTGAAGCCGAACTACAGCAGAGCAGGCAGAGATTTAAGTGTTTTAAAAACCAGGCCAGAGCCAAATTGTGCAGTTACTGGGGAATTTCGGATGAAGGGAACACAATAAATAAACACAGAGACAAAAAAAAACACTGCTTAACTGTTCCCCACCTAACCACTTCCACTGAATCATGCTTCATAGTTACAAAAATACCCAATGTCCCATCACTATATCACTTACTATGAAGTCACGACTATTAAAATATGCTTCTTTTGTGAAAGGTCACTCATCAAACCTTTTCTGTGGAAATAATTCTCAGCCTCCACTCGTGTTGTGTGGACGTCTGAAGTCCCTCCTTTTTCCCCCTAAATCAAAACCAAAAGTCTCATCCTGCCTTTGTTGTGTGTCCTAAACATTTTTTATAGCATCCATACTGCAATAAAGAAATAAAGATTATTATAACAGCCAAGGTCCCAGTGATCCAGCCACATTCTGTGCAGGAAGTCCAGCAATTTCATGTTTGGGAAATCATCTTCATTTGACTCCAACTTTAGCTTTAGTAAAGATATTTTGTCCAAATGAGAAGATGTAATAAAATATCATATCATCACAGAATGTGTTCACGACCAACAAATCCAAAGAAAGGGATAAAAAATAGTCCATCTGATTGCAATCATTTATAATAATAAACAGTAGCAGTAATGGAAATGCTTAATTTCTTATCAAAAAAAGAGACTCTGCAGTTGCAGAGTGAAGTAAAACCAGATTTGACACTTGGGCAAAATAGAAGAAAGCTCAAAAACTTTTTGGTAGTTGACAACTTGTGTTTACAATGTGTTTGACACATTTATAAGCGATTTATAAGCTTCTCGTGTCCTCACTGATTTACAGCAAGTGCAACAGTAGAATGAGTCAGCACTCATGGGGTCCATCAGGCCAAACAGCAAAGTGGGGAAAACTTGGCTCCGTAACAAAGACGTATGGAACCGATTGAGGAGTGTGTGTGCACACTGCACTGCAGCGACAAGACTAACGAGTTCCCCAGGTCCACAGAACGGGTGTTCATCCTGTTTTCAGGGACAGGGCTTGAATTCCAGAGCAAGTCTCTAAAGCAGTGATGGGTTTGAAAATGGAGCACCAGCTCTGAGATGAAGTATGCACCTCCCTGCTGGAGAGACTAATGCAAACCAGCTGCTCTCATGCCGACTTGCTATTCAGCATCTGGCAGAGAAGGAACCACTGAGCGATGCTGGTGTCTGCTATTCTAGACAGATACAGTGACAGACTATTTTCTCTGCACGAACTGATACTCTTCTTAACCTCTTGTAAAAAGCTTTAGCAAGAGTGTGTGAGTGTCAACAATGTCTACAAAAGCTGAGTTAAATGCTGCAGGATTACATATGTTGTGCTGACTGGATATTATCTCAACCAAACCGACAGGTTTTAATGCATCACCTAGGAATCGAAGAATGCAAACAGCTTTCAGGTCTACCTGTTTTAAATGGACAAAGCATGTTTACAGTCTGAGGTACTGTACAGACACGTGGAAGAGGTTCCTAAGTTGAATGGTGGGTACGTTTTTCAGTTGCCTTTCAGGATATTTCTATATACAAGCCACAAAAAAAAATATTGCAACCCCCCTTCATATAAACATTATGTCTCCAACATCAATGATGCAGCCATATCATTAAGTGGAAATGTGCTGAAAGTCTGTATCAGCTGTTTTATTTAGAGGACAGGGTTGAGGAAATGTTTCCAATATGCAAAACATACAATATCTCCCATAACTTCTCTTTAGGTGTGTTTTCTGCCGACCTGGCATTTAGAAACCAGGAAAAACCTGCCTCTCTGTGATGCAGCGATACAAAGTAAGGTGCACACAGTACACACTCCACTCCACCTGACACATTGTCCTCCAAGGCTAACCGGTTTTCTAACAAAAGAGACTGAACCTAATTTATCAGTGCTTTCTGACTACTTTCACCACAGGCAGTAAAAACTATAAGTCTGCCTGAAACAGCCAAGGTTGCCGCTTCTTATCATAGGATATGTTACACTCGTCAGGGATCAAAGATTAATAAAGCAGCGATTGTGGTTTAAAAGATTTTTCTGTTAAAAGCCTCCAGTGAAGCAATCTGTGAGCTATATTTATGGACATGTGAGTTATCAGTTCGAATTTCGTTAATATTACTTAAGAAAACTTTCAATTAATATTTAAAATAAACACGTTTAACACCCGAGACAACTTTTATAAGCAGACTAGAGAAAGGAACCGCCGCTCCGTGGCAAATATTTGGATTATGATGACTATATTAAACAAATAGTGCCCTACTATCTCAGCCAGTGTAAACACCGCTTACCATCCTCTGTCCTCACAACAGTCGCAGTCTTCGATGTCGTATTCCCTGCGATCCAGTGTCTGAGCGAACCTCGGGGAAGTTCACGCTGTTTAAAACAAGGTCTGACTTGTTTAACCTAAAACCAAGCGACCAAATCCAAAATATACACAAGTTATTCCCGGTAAACTCCAGACAGCATGGATGCGGCTCCTTAGCGGTGCCCTCCGTCCATTGTTGTTCAGTCAGATGTGAGTCCTCCACTGACAGAAGCACAGCAGTCCTCAGACAACGAGCCGGATGGTCAATTTACGGAGGAGCAGTGCCCAAACAGGCCGACTCTAAACACAACACGGGAAACTCGGTCCAATCAAAGCGCGAGTGTTGTTAAATATTCATTAGGTCCTGGAGGGAGGGCAACTGGGCATGCGCAAGTTTGTCGTTCCCTAACAACAGACTCAAACATAAGAGGACGACTAATAAACATGAGCTGTCTTCAAAGAGAGAGCCAACAGCAAGGCAGATGGTACTATGATCCAGCGCAGGGGCGTAGCTTATAATGTCAGTGGGGTCTTAGCTTTTAGGAAAAGTGGCAAAGGAAAACTCATACAGGCTAAAGGTCGTGTTTTCAGATTACAGTACTCACTGAATGTTATAATACACTATTTCACGATCATTTCTACAAGTCTGCAGCTAGTAGAGACCTTATTCTAAACATTTTATATCCTGCATAGATGCAACAGGGTCTTGTGTGTGTGTGTTCCTGTCTAGCTATCTTTGTGAGGACCGAAATCTGCATTCTACTATACTTATGAGAACCAACAGGACCTTTGTCTGTGTCCTCACAAGTTTGAAGGCCTCTTTGAGGCTCAAAATGTGGTTTTAGGGTCAGGGTTATAATTAGGTTGTGGTTAGGGTTAGGGTAAGGGGCTGGGGAAACCATTATGTCAATGAAGGTCCTCACTAAGATAGCTGAACGGGGTTTTGTGTGTGTGTGTGTGTGTGTGTGTGTGTGTTTTAACCCATTACAATAGATTACCTACATGACCAAAGTATTGCTGCAGAGCAAATCTATAAATGACCTCAAAACTGAAATACTTAACTACACTGAATAACCTGACAAGTGTCTAAACATCATGTTATGTACAGAGGTTTGTAATGTAACACCATGAAACATGCAGAAGCTGGTATAAGTTAAAGAGCAACATTAAAACACTCTTTCTCTGTGTATTGCATGTGAAATAATAGTTTGAACTTCACACACAAATTTGGGGATGTCGGTCACACCATCTTCATAATGTTTGGACGCATGAGACTGTAAACTAAGAGATACAAACACTTTAACATTATGTAAAGAGCACAACTTACGGATTTCAACATATGAAGTTTTCATTTATTAAAAATCTTATCAGTGTTTGACTCAAATTACCAAATACAAATGTATAAACCAGGTGATAAGAACATCTATCTCAGTTATTTTAACGGGACAGTAATATTAATTCTTAAACCTAATCATGAGTAATTGTCTAACATGCTGATGAAGAAAAATACTGTCAGCTTTATTCAGCAACTTTTAAGATCCACTACCAAATTAGGTATAGAGTCAGTGTGTAGGCCAGTAATTTAAAACATAGTTACAAAGACATGGTGTCACAGTCTAACAGCATGATGCAGAAAGGACCTCTAATCTATTGATTTGCATTTATGACAGCATATAAATCCTTTTCAAAAAGCATGGAGGGGAAGAGATGGATCAAAAGTCCAAAATGACAAGAGTTTTAAGCTTGCTGGTTTTCACTAAATAAAGGATTCCATTTTGACATTTTAATGGGGCAGTGTGTCCTGGGAAATACAAGTTTCAGTCTGCGTTCAATCTAGTAAATACAAAACATAAAAAAATACTTAGTAATCAGTCTAAATGACATAAACAGTAACATTAACTTATTTTTAGAAACTCATTTCCACTTCTGCCTGTTTACCCTTTTTTTTTTTAATTTGGTTGCTCCCAAATTTAGTTCTGTTTTATCAGCAGACAAATAAAAATGCAGCTCAAAGGCCTTTTAGAAAATCCCTGTTAAGATTTTTGGGTGGCACTGGTATCCAGTTCTCACAACCAGTCTCCAGTCAGACTGAGGCTTTCCTTGGAATAATGTTGGGCGGTCAGGCAAGCCTCTGGGTGTAACCAGTGTAGCAGGGTGCCTCTGTATGCATAGACATATACTGTGTGTGTGTTTGTGTGTGTGTGCTTATTTGAATGGAACAAAATAAATAAATAAATAAGAGATAAATTATTACAAAACGAAAAAGAAAAAAGTTTTCTACCATCTCTGATTCTTGCGATGCATTAAAAGATGAATCACATCATGATTTGAGTCAGTCTTGGTGTTTTATCACCACCGTGTGGTCACTTAGGGAGATGGCAGCAATTATTACAGAAACAGAACAAACTCAAAACCTTTTTATTCTCAGGAGCTTACAATTAACTACTGTTTGTAGTAGTAGTAAAAGTAGTAGTAGTAGTAGTTGTTGGTGTGTGTGTGTGTGTGTGTGTGTGTGTGTGTGTGTGTGTGTGTGTGTGTGTGTGTGTGTGTGTGTGTGTGTGAAAACCCAATTCATTGTGAACAGTTTCATGGCTTCATCACCTGTAGTTGTGGGTTTTTAATTACGAACTTATTTCAATGAGAAGACATTTCTGGATCTTATTCAATGTACAGCTCTTTTTTTGTTTTGCTTTTTGAGTTTAAAGACATTTAGTTTGGGAAGTGGTAGTATACAATACAGTACAAAACAATAACTTCTTTATTAATGTTGGAGCTATTTGTTCTTTATTTTTTATTATTTTGAAATTAGTTAAAGTTTGTTAGTTTATTTATATTTTGGGGTTTATTTGTTGGTTAATATTTTGTTTTAAATGATTTGTTTTGTTTGTTGTTATTTTGTTAAATTAGTCAGTAAGAAAACGTTAAGGAAGTGTCTTCTGAATTTGGGAAGTTTATTAAATGCTATCAAGATGCAAACGCTTTGCAAGAATCCTTTTTAAGTTTGCCACTGCCAGAAGATGAAGTGAAAAGGCAAGTTGCACATTTTCAGTCGAAGGTGACAGCATTCTCTGTTTTTATGGACAAAGTAAAGGTTTGGTTGCAGGAGGCGGGCGAGCCGTATACTGAACAAAACAATACTGTTCGCAATGATAAAGCTGTTGAAAGTTTGGATGAAATAAAACCTGAAGACAGTGTCTCTAATATCTCAAGTGTAAAACCACCTTCAAAAACCTTGTCACAGCAAAGTCGAATTTCATCAACATCTTCCGCATGCATTAAAGCTGCGGCTGACAAGGCAGCGCTCATGGAGCGACTGGCTGCATTAAAGAAAAAACATTCTATCGAAGCGCAAGAGGAAAAACTGAGAAAAGAAAAGGAGACATTATCCTTGGAAACAGAGCTGGCAGTCACTAATGCAAAGCTTCGTGTCTTAAAAATAAATTCAGTTTGTAGCTCTGAGCATTCTGATGGAATGAACTCTTATTTTGAAAGAGGGCACGTACAAGAAGCGCCTAGTTTAAATCCTTGTGCCGATACATTTGTTCCAACATCAAGAGATTACTCTGGTATAAATTCTGCATCTGAATCACAAGTAATCGTACCTAGACAAAGTCAAACCCAACATCAGGTTGATGATTCAGCTCAAGTGACGCAGCAAACACAGCCTCAGTCTCCTACTTTGACTGGGAACTGCACGAAGGAGATTGTAAATATTATGCAAAAACAAAATGACATCACTACTTTGCTTGTAAAACAAAACTTATCTTCTGTCCTCCCCGCCAGAAACATCCCTGTGTTTGATGGAGACCCTTTACAGTACAGATCATTTATGAATGCCTTTGAAAATGGAGTGGAAGTTAAAACTGATAACTGGAGCGACTGTCTGCATTTTTTAGAGCAGTTCACTAGGGGGCAGCCTAGAGATTTGGTGCATAGTTGTCAGCATTTACCTCCTGAGCAGGGCTATTCCACAGCTAAAGATCTTCTTGAAGAACATTTTGGGAACGAAAATAAAATTGCCTCTGCATATATGGAGAGGATTGTGAGTTGGGTATCTATTAAAAGTGAGGATGTGAAAGGTCTACAGTCATTCTCTCTTTTTCTTCAAGGATGTTCGAATCTAATGCAGCAAGTTGTTTATATGAAGGAGTTGGATTTGCCCTCAAATATGAGAATGGTTGTTATGAAACTTCCATACAAATTGAGGGAAAAATGGAGAGTTGTTGCCTATGAACTGCAGGAACAAAATGGTTACAGAGCAGTGTTCACTGATCTGGTTGCCTTTATAATAAAACAGGTAAAAGTAGCATCAGATCCAGTGTTTGGCAACATCCAAGACTCACAATCTGGAAGCAGCTTTAAAGCTTCAAGTTCTACCAAGCAAAGGAGAAAAGGAAGTAGTTTTGCCACTAATGTCAGTACAGTGCCAGGAATCAAAGCTCAATCAACTGGAAGCAGAACAACTTCCGTTGTTCTGCGTAGTTGTTTGTTTTGTTCACACAGCAACCATTTACTAGAGAATTGTAAGCAGTTTAAAGCTAAAACGCATCAGGATAAGTTGACTTTTATCAAGGAAAGGGGAATTTGTTTTGGTTGTTTAAAAGTTGGTCACACAAGCAAAGACTGTAGGAGTCGTTTGGATTGCGACGTGTGTCACCAAAGGCACCCAGGGGTTCTTCATATAGAGCGAAAGGATCCAGGTGCGTCTTCGGAACAAACTCAACAGAGGACAAACTCTAATGTCAACTTTTCAACTGCAACCACTCAGACATGTGGGTATATTGGGGCTGGTCATGAAGTTGATGCAATTTTTTCTATAGTTCCAGTTCAAGTTAAGAGCCAAAAGAGTAATAAAATTGTGCAAACTTATGCGTTTTTGGATCCTGGAAGTTCAGGTACATTCTGTACAGAAACTTTGGCAAAAAGGCTGAATGTAAAAGGTAAAAAGACCAATATCTTTTTGAGAACAATGAGTCAAGATAGGATTGTTAGTACACAAGTTCTGTCTGGTTTGGAAGTGTCTGGTTTGGAAGCAAATGATTTCATGCCATTGCCAGATGTTTTGACTCAAAAGACTATGCCAGTTTCTACAGTTAATATTCCCCAGCAAAGCGACATCGATCAGTGGCCTCATCTTAAACCTGTTAAACTGTACAACGTTAATGCAGATGTGGAGCTACTGATAGGCACTGATGCTTCCAATGTTTTGGAGCCATGGAAGGTGATAAACAGTGTGGGAGGTGGACCTTATGCTGTAAAAACAAAAGTTGGCTGGGTCATAAATGGTCCCCTGCGCACTGGAAGTAACAGTGGAAATAAAACCAACTGCACTGCTGTAACAGCCAATAGGATTTCCGTTGAGCGTCTTGAAGACATGTTGATTAAACAGTACAATCATGATTTTAATGAAAGATCATCAGCGGAGCAGACTGAAATGTCTAGAGAAGATCTGTGTTTCATGGATATTGTTAGTAGTTCAATAAAGCTTATTGGAAATCATTATCACATTGATTTGCCTTTCAGGAGAGAAGGTTCCAGTTTGCCAAATAACCTCTGTGTCGCGGAGCAGCGTCTCCAGAGTCTCAGACGGAGATTTGAAAAGGATACTCATTATAAGGATGAATACACTAAATGTGTAAACAACATGCTTGAACGAGGATATGCCGAGTTTGTGCCTGTAGATGAGTTGCACAAAGATGATGGAAAGGTGTGGTACATCCCTCATCATGGAGTGTATCATCCCACAAAGGGCAAATTAAGAGTTGTATTTGACTGTGGAACAACTTATAAAGGAGCATCATTGAACAGTCAGCTTCTACAGGGACCTGATCTCACAAACTCGCTGGTTGGGGTTCTGATCAGATTTAGACAAGAGCCTGCTGCATTAATGGCGGACATTGATTCCATGTTTCACCAAGTGCACGTCTCAGAAAAACATGTCAACTTTCTCCGTTTCCTGTGGTGGCAACATGGCAACACTTCAAGGTCTGCACAGGAATGCAGGATGAAAGTGCATTTGTTTGGAGCTGTATCTTCGCCAAGTTGTGCAAATTATGCTCTACAGAGAACTGCAGATGATAATGCACAACAGTTTCCAGCTGAAGTGGTTGATACAGTCAAAAGAAACTTTTATGTGGATGATTGTTTGAAATCTGTTGCTTCAGAAGAGGAGGCAGTGCACATGGTGAAGAGGCTGACAGATATCTGCGCTAAAGGAGGATTTAAGCTTTCAAAATGGATCAGCAACAGTCGCACAGTGCTCATGTCAATCCCAGAGGAAAGAAGAGCAAAGGAAATTAAGGATCTGGATTTGGACACAGATCAACTTCCAGTTGAGAGAGCACTGGGTTTACAGTGGTGCATAGCAACAGACAAGTTCCAGTTCAGAACCTCCCTGCAGGACCGTCCAACAACCAGAAGGGGCATTTTGTCTGTGGTCAGCTCACTGTATGATCCTTTGGGAATCTTGTCTCCCTTCAGTATGCCAGCTAAACTGTTGCTACAAGAGCTTTGCCGACAAAATTTGAAGTGGGATGAAGTTATTCCCCACTCTCTTTCCCAGCGGTGGCGTGATTGGCTGGAGGATCTCCAGCTGATTTCAAAGTTTAAAGTGGAACGTTGCATTAAACCAAATTGCTTTGGAAGACCAGGCACAACTTCATCATTTTTCTGATGCAAGTCAAGATGGGTATGGAACGGTGTCATATTTAAAGTTGGAAAAGAATAACGTCACGCATGTTGCTTTTATCCTGGGAAAGGCTAGAGTTGCTCCTCTCAAGCAAACTACAATTCCCAGGTTGGAATTGACGGCTGCAGTTCTTGCAGTTCGGGTGGACAGGCTTCTGCAAAAGGAGCTGCAAGTCAGGTTGGAAAAATCAGTTTTTTGGACTGATAGCACAACAGTACTGAAATACATCTCCAATGAAACCAGAAGATTCAATACTTTTGTTGCAAACAGAATTGCTGTTATTCGGGAAGCAACAGATGTGAATCAGTGGAGATACGTTTCTTCTAAGGAGAATCCTGCAGATGACGCATCCAGAGGTATGAGAGCTGGGGATCTCCTCAAATGTAGGACATGGATAAAAGGGCCAGAATTTCTCTATGAGTCAGAAAAGGAATGGCCTAAACTGGATGTGGAGTACAGTGTAATTTCTGCAGATGACCCAGAGGTCAAAAGGGACCTGACAATGAATGCCATTGTGAGAGAATTACAAAATCCTACCAGCTATTTTATCCTCTACTTCTCGTCTTGGGCAAAACTTAAAATCTCTGTAGCCTGGCTTTTAAAGATGAAAGAGGTCTTGGTGTTGTTGGCACAGAAGAGGAAAGAGTTGCTTGCTGCAGGTTTGAATAAGAATGATCCGGAAGGTCAGAAAGAAGTGGAGATAAGAATGGAAAGATTTAAGACCACTTTGAAGAAAGGAAATCTCACTCCAGAAGACTTGGCAAAGGCAGAACAAGCTATTCTTCAATATGCACAACAACAGAAATTTACGACTGAAATGGCTTTAATCCGCAATGGCCTCAAAGGAGTCTCTAAGGGAAATTGGCTCTACAAACTTGATCCAGTGTTGGATGCAGGAATCCTCAGAGTCGGTGGCCGATTGAATAAAGCAGCCATGCCTATGGAATTAAAGCATCCTGTAATTTTGACAAAAGATATGCATGTGTCAACACTGATTTTACGCCATATCCATCAAAGGTTGGGACATGCAGGAAGAGCACACATGTTGTCAAAACTAAGACAAAATTACTGGATATTAAATGCAAATTCTGCTGCCAGGAAAATTATCTCTCGTTGTATCACGTGTAGACGCAACAGAGGAAAGTTTGTTGAACAAAAGATGGCGGATCTGCCTGAAGAGGGAGTCCTGCCAGACATAGCTCCATTCACAAATGTTGGAGTGGACTATTTTGGACCTATAAGTGTTAAAAGAGGACGAAGTCTCCTTAAAAGGTATGGAGTTCTTTTTACCTGTTTCACCAGTTGTGCAGTACATCTGGAGATTGCATGTACACTTGATACAGACTCTTGTATAAATGCTGTGAGGAGGTTCATCTGTAGACGAGGCCCAGTTACGACCATCAGATCTGATAATGCTACAAATTTTGTTGGGGCGAATCGAGAGTTGAAAGAAAGTTTGACTGAGCTGGACCATGCCAAAATTCAAAAGGCTTTTGTTCAGGATGGCATGAAATGGAACTTCAACATTCCAGCAGCCTCTCACCAAGGTGGTGTGTGGGAGCGTCTCATTCGTTCAATAAAGAATATTTTAGCCTCAGTTCTTAAGGAGCAAGTTCTGGATGATGAAGGACTCCACACAGTCTTCTGTGAGGTTGAAGCTATAATGAACGACAGACCCATTACTAAAGTTTCAGATGACTCAAATGATCTTGAAGCACTGACACCCAATCACTTGTTGTTGCTGAAAAATAAACCAGTTTTTCCACCAGGACTGTTTCATCCAAGTGATTTGCATGTCAGGAAAAGGTGGAAACAGGTACAGTACATGGCAGAGTTGTTCTGGAAGAGATGGCTTTCTGAGTACCTACCTTTGATGCAAGAAAGACAAAAATGGATGAGGACTAAAAGATGTCTTATACCTGGAGATGTTGTTTTAATTGCAGACGCTACAGCTCCAAGAGGATCATGGATGATGGCGAAAGTCTTAAATGTAAACCAGGATGCAAAAGGCTTGGCGCGTTCTGTGAGACTACAAACAAGGACCAGTGTTTTGGAAAGGCCAGTGACAAAACTTATTTCGCTACTGGAAGCCTCATCGTGAAGAAAATCATCAATGAAAATTAAGGATTTGTTTAAGGGAATAGCTCCTCCTTTTGGGACTTTAAAGTAATTGTGATAGTATGCACAATTAGGGGCCGGAGTGTTGGAGCTATTTGTTCTTTATTTTTTATTATTTTGAAATTAGTTAAAGTTTGTTAGTTTATTTATATTTTGGGGTTTATTTGTTGGTTAATATTTTGTTTTAAATGATTTGTTTTGTTTGTTGTTATTTTGTTAAATTAGTCAGTAAGAGCTGTAGGGCCATTTTGTTTCTATAAATAAAGAGACTGGTATAGGACCAGCATGCATTTGGGGTGGGCCTATGGTGTTTTTTTTTTTGTTTTTTTTTTTTTACCAGAGCAGGAGAAGCAGTAGGAAGGATCTTGTTATTGCTTGCCAAATGGATAAATAAACCAAAACTCTCAACTAAAAGGTTTGGACAATGGACTTCTTTTGCCTGCGTACGAAATATTACCTCAGTGCAGCAGTGGCTTGTGGACTTTAAGTTGTGGGACGTTTGATCATTCAAAAGTAAAGGAATTGCCACTACAATTAATAATCTAAATGACATAATAAAAGTGCTATGAATGCATTTCTGTTATAAGCTTTGAGTATCATGCTAAATAAAGTTAAGCAGTTGCGTTGAAAAAAACAAAGAGGAAAAACTAGGGCACGGTCGGTCGCCTAAGTTCTCTCTGTGTCTCATGGGAGTTGTAGTCCATAAGTGGTGCACTTGATGAACGCAAAAATAATTGTTGTTTAAAACTTTAACATGACAGGTTTATACGTGTTTACTATCGCACACAGTAGCAAATATCCATTTAGCAGAGGATAAAGCCAGAGTACCTTCCTGTCGCCTTCCAGCTTTTCGGAAACTTTAATGAAAGACGATCTCGGAGTGGAGTGGAGCCCGGAAGCAGGGCGGGACCTCTGCTCTGTATAAACATGGCCGTTAAATCCTTTACAGCGTCAGGTACTGCGTTTGGCTGAATTAGTTAGACTTTGAGGAAGTCGGTAAGGTTAACTAAAACTGTAACAGGTGTAAAGAAAATGTAGACACGCAGCCAGTGCGTCTTATCTTTTTTTTCCCTTAGTTTTTTTTTCTGTGCATGGGAGCGATATTTATAAACTTGATATAGTACTTTAAGCTAGCTAGCTAACACCGAGCTAACGCCGACGTCTCAGCGTCAACTTCTGTCAACTTTGTTCTGCCAGCCAGCCTCATCTGCTACTTGACTACTTCACAAAATGAAGGACTGCCGTCGCTTGCCCACAGTGTCTCAATGAATGTTTTACACACGGATATCTTGGATTTGCTCAGCTAAGGGCTGACCTAGAAACTTTCTCCAAGATTTTCCCTTGGATAGTTTTTATTATATTATTTTTAATATTACTGGCAGCAGGATATCGTTTGCCAGGCGTCCGTTTGGGAACGTAAATTACATAAACAATGTTTCCTGCCAAAGTCACGAAACCGACCTTCAAGTGTTATCTCCCTCCTGCTCAGGTATGTACGGGCTCATGATCGATAATGGTACAGCATATTTTGGTTAGCGCAGTAATTGCCTGGGTTGATTAACACTTTGTTAACTTGCTGTTCTACGTGTTTGCGCATTGTCAGATAAGTAACACATGAATTGCACATTAAGCATCCATGCCAGCGGAGGTATCTTCTTTCTGCAGCACCATCGTACCATAAAATAGGGAAGCACTTCACCACATTGCTTTTGCTTTACGGTTATATATGTCAAGTGAAAAGTCACAAGGTGGCACAAGCAAAGGAAAAAAAGCCCCCCACCCATTTCTCGTATAAATTCGAGAAATGAAACCTTTAACAAACATACAGCTAATGTGCCACCATTTTGAAAAAGAGAAATAATTACCCAGCGGTTGGGCGTCTCATGTTTTGCCTACAGGTGTATGCAGCTCTAGACAGGGTAAGTGTTTGCTTACAGTCGCTGGCGGAGCAACCCAAATAAAACCAGTGCTTGTCTGAGAAAGGCCAACACAAACATTGTACAAGGGTTTTAAAGTGTTTTGTATCTGTGTGACTTAAAAAAAAGTCGCTGTTTTCAAGTACATAATAAGGATGGCTGTGCTCTTTTGATTACCGAGCTGGTGATGATAGTGTTTTTGTGTATCTTGATTATTTAAAACTGGGCATTTCACATTTTGGGTGAGGCTAGAAGTGATGCACTTAACAATAAAACTTCAGCAGGATGGCAGTTCTTCATCAAGTTGTACTGAGTTGTTGTTGTTGTGGGGTGTGTGTGTGTTTTTTTTTTTTTTTTTTTTTAAAGTAAGGTTTTGATCATTTTTAAAAAAAAAAAAAACTTTTTAAATTTTGCTTTGTCAAGCATTTAAGCGCAGGGATCACCAAATGTTAGTTTTAAAATAAAACCATAACTGTGTATAATATGAGTATAAGCAGTAACATGTAGAAATTTTAGCCCAACGTGTAAAAGTAATTCCTGCAGCTGAAACTTAGTGTTTTAACCTCACATCCATTTACTCAATCTCAAAGAGTAGAGTTTTACTTTAAGCACACAGCCGTCCCGATACTAACAGACTGTCACAGCATCACAGGAAAGTTTTTAATAAGCATTTGCTGACAGCTGTACATGCTTGGTACCTAATTTTGTAAGCAGCAAAAATTAGGCAATGGTATTGTTACCTGGGGCATGCTGATGGTGTTTATGCAACAGTAATTTGCCAAAACAGCAACAGGATGTTCAGCTTGAATGCTAGGAGAGCACAGATTAATTTAAACTATGATTTGCGGGGTTCGGACATTGTAATAACACATTTGACCGGCAGGTTTTACTCTCTTACAGTGTAAAGATGCATAATTTTAATTGTTTATTAACTAATTAACTGTAGAGCTGGTAAATGACTAACTAAGATGTGGTGTATGTGTGTGTCTGTCTCCAGACTGATGTGAAGAATACAGTTGAAAAACCTCTTAAAAAGTTGGAGGCAAAGTTGCTTTCAGGTAAGTTTTTTTTTTTTCTGCATTAGAATAGTTGTCACTAAAATTTGTTTGATCACAGAGAAGTTAGTTTTCATGTTTACACGGTGTCTCATATTTTGCATTCATGAGTTGTGTGCTGTGTATAATCTGTGAATGAGCAGTTTTTCATTAACTAAAACGTTTTGTGCTTGGTTACAGAGGTTTACTGCTTTAAGCAGAGAGCAGGCAGAATTATCTAATAGTTATGCCTGATTATTTTTCTTAGTGACTTCAGAAATGTGAAATAGTTGGTCCAAAATGAATGAAAAATGAATGGTTTTGTTTCAATAGATGCAGATGAAAGAGACATTTTATCAAAAGCAGCTATTCTATTTCAGTTCACAGTACAAATTGATACCTTGGGTGTCTGTGAGAACTGAGCATAAGGTTCATGAAATGGAGAACTAGAATGAATGTTTCTGCTTTTTATTTTTTGTTTTATTCTAGTAAACTATTTGCAACACAGGGTCGGTGGTGCATTTCCTTAGACGGCTATCTAGTGTCAAAGTCTCAATACTTGACTATTAAAGTTTGTACAATGCCCACCGCAGACTGACTTACTGGTAATGGCTCCAGGCAGTTTTTTTTTTGCACATAGACTGTATATAAAAGACTGCCCCTCTTCTGGGTCTGAAAAGGGAAGGCGTTGTAGAAATGTCCTAAACTTGCAACCTGGTTGCTAGGAAACAAGATGACATACTACATGTGCAATGAAAGTTTTAATGAAGTCTTACTGTGCTTGTTCTTGTTTTTATCACAAGTGGGTCATTTTAGCCTTTTGGCACGTGGTTGATAGGCGATACGATTGTATCATAACATCTAGTCAACTGCACTGCAGCAGGTGCTCTGGCAGAAATTCCTCTTCATAACTATTTATAAACGTCACCCGAATGGTGTTTTGTCCTGTCAACATTTTTTTGTTAACAGGAAACAACAGCCTTTAAACTTAGAAGCTAAAGTGGATTCAGCTTAGGAATCTCAACCGTTCAAGATGTGCCTACTGATGCAAATATTATCATTACAATGGCAGACTGTAGTTGTATCATTAACTGAAACAGCAGGAAAGCCTTTAGTTTAGTAGTTTCAGTATTATCTGGGAGCTTGTGAGCCTTGTGGAAATGGCTTGTCGTGCTCTTTGTATAATATACTGTAAACTGAGCCTAATTTTGGTTGCAAGTTTTACTGTTTTGTTTTTTTTTAATGAAGTTCTTCAGAGCTACTGTTTTTCATTTTCAGTCATGTGACATGTAAAATTGTAGTTTAATAAAGTGTAGGCTAATTTAGGTCACAAGTAAGATGACAGATTTAACTAACCTGATGTACTAGTTAGGAGGTAAGTGTGGTATTGCCTGAAGGCTGTTGGTTATTTCCCTTTTTGAATTGTGAGCAAGACAGACTAACAGGTTACATGATTAGCTTCCCTATTTTTAACTGTGCATTCTCAGTTGACTCCTCTGAGGCAGGGCTTTGAATTCGCCTCTAAAGAACTCCACCCTCTGTAACAGTTCTCATCTTTTTAAAATTTGCAGACCAACCTTTTATAGCCGGATTCACGTGAAGGTACAAAGTCTGCATTGCTCATGTAAATGGTGTATGAAAAATGCTGACCCATTTAGATATGGGAGAACTGAGGGTTACCGTCTCACTTGTTTTTTGCAGACATTTAAGAGGTGTGTGGAGAGAATTGGCTTTTAGCGCCAGCTTTTTAAATTGTTTAGTGTTTGCTTTAGAAGCACATCCTTTTGCAGTCATACATGAGAAACGTGATCAGATATGCAAGAGTGATCTCAGTATCTTGTTGGCTCAACTAATGTACTTTCTAAGGAAAGTACCCCAATGCTTGCTGTGTTTTTTGTTTTTTGTTTTTTTTAATCATCGTTTGTAAAAACGTAAAGAAAATTGAAACGATGGAGACATCCTTTTGAGTATGAAGACATTTGCCCCTCCAAAATCCAGCGGTGGAGGGCCTGAGTTAACTCGAGTTCCATCAGTCATTGGGTCTAACCCTGATCTAAAACGTTAGTTTCTCATAAAGCATAATAATGTTAAGTATTTCTTTCTTGTACTCTTCCTTCCAGTATTATGAAGTACAATTAACCTTGTTAGACTGGGTGGACTTGCTTTTTAAATCTGATGTGACATCGTTGTTAAAGCATGCAAAGACTTGTAAAAACGCAGATACTTTATTAAAGTCTTTACTTAGTAAGAAGTTAATAGCATTATTATAGCATTACTGCTGTCTACTTATTAGTTTGCGGTAAAGTTTGTGGGATTATTTTTAATTGATGTGTATCAGCATGCATTGGTGTACTTTGCAAGCTGTGACTATTTTCCTTCTGCACTGTCAGCAAAACCCAGATCTGAGCTACTGCTTCACCATCCATCTTAACATATCAAGTAGCAGTAGATGGGGAAAGTAGCTGCAAGAAATTGTAATGATTTTTATTTATACAAGAGCTATCATGCACGCACAGGCAAAAGAAAATGCACTCTCTGGATATTGTTTATAATTTACAATATATCACATGAGTACGGCTGTGAATAGAGTTTTCAGGTACTCGTCTTGATTAAAGTCCATGTTTTTATGACTCACCTGTGTCTGCGTATACTTCAAAGTCAGCATTGTTTGACTTGTGATATGATTGTTTCATTTTCCCTCTTCTCTAATTTATCTAGGTCAGCTTAAGTATTCAGGCTTCTTTGCTTTCCTTTGTCCTCCTCTGATGGCCATTCATAATTTAACTTAAAGGTTGTGTGGAAATTTTTTTGCAGTGTTAATCTTTCCCAGTATAAGAAGCATAGAAAATGATTGTGTAATTAAAATTTTAAGCAAGGTCTGCATGTATAATTATAAGTTCAAGAGATGGTATATGCAATTATGGAGTATGCATTTTGTCCAGAAAAGTATTCTGTCAGAATTTACTGTTTATGAATGTATGTAAATATAAAGCATAAATAAAACAGTTTGATGCTGTATTGCAACATGATACCTTTCTAAATTGATGTCAGTATAGTGGAAATACACAAGCTGTTTTTTGGACTTCCTTTGAGTTTCCAATTTTTGTTTTCTACTTGTTTCTTTGAATTGCAGCAATAACCTTTGGATTTACACTGGTCTTTTTGCTCATTTATTTGTCACTAGGTGAGATAGTAGTTAATGAGGTGAACTTTGTGAGGAAATGTATCAGCACTGAAAACAACCAAGAAGGCCTTTGGGGGAAGCTGATATGTACCAACTTTAAGGTGTCCTTCATTCCTCAGGACACTTCACCAAAGCAGGTATTTGAGTGGATTTCTTAGTAGCAGTTAAGCTATTTAGAGGAAAAATAGTGTGAAAATTCATTTTTGAGGTTCTTAAGAGTACCTAATGTTCGTTTGTCTTTTGTTTGTTTGTTTTTTTTTAAGGGGGGGGGGGGCAAATTTCAATTATATATTTAGATGTGATATATGTTAGTATCGCCAGCACCATGCTGCAGAATAGATTGAATACTGTTACTTTACAGCCTTCTTTCAAAGAGGAAGGAAAACTCGTGTACTTTCCTGCTCTACATTGTCAGTGATATCGCACAAGAAGTGAGAGAACAGACGTCATTTCCACCTATGTGGCAGATTGGCGACTTGATAAGAAAATGGAACTGGATCATTGCTTAGTCTGGGAAAGTTAACTCAATATATCAAACAGCCTTTTAAGACAGTTTTCAGTTAGTTTTGGGGGCTAATACATTTTCTGCAACACATCAAACCTACTTTTTTGTTTTTCTCCTTTCACTACAGAAGTCCACGTTGTCCCACCTGCTGCTCGGAGAGCATGACATCCCCCTGACCTGTCTGGAGCAAGTAGTAACAGGTATCTCATTACAATTCCAAATTTTAGGGAAAGAATTTTAAGGAAAAGCTTTGATATTCTTTTTTTTCTTTTCTTTTTTTTTTCATTTCTTTTCTTAATGTTTGTGAGGAAAATATTCTTGGAATTCCTTGAGCCCAAATGAAATGTCTTGAAATCCCATTAGAGCACAGAATGTGAAATTTATTAATGATGTTAGGCCATCATTTTGTGCATTTGGCAACTGTGTGGTCACAAACACAGAAGCTTTGCCCACTCATTGTATAGGAGCACCTAGTGTCATTCCCTTTTTCCTGGTCAGTGATCTGATAGCAAATGATCTCATGGCTAATGCAGTGTTTAGCAACAATGCTACCCAGCTTAGGATTAGCTTTGTTTATATATCTCACTGCAGTCCATTGCTGACACTGTGAGGGTGTCTGTCCAGAACAAGGTTTATTGTGTTATGAGGGTTTGTTTTACCCAGCTTGTTTTTGAGCTGTATGACCTCGGCATCTAAGGACACTATCACTGTGGGACAAGAGCAAATATAAGGGCATCGGGAATAAAATAAGACCTTAATGCTGGTTCACTTATAAAATCAAATACTGGTATAAAATTAACTGCAGACATGCACTGTGATAGATGTGACAAAATGCTGTCAGCAGCACCGATGGTACAACAACACAGCGTCCCAGCACTACCCACAGGGCAGCCAAATAAAAATATCTGAATAAAATACAAATCTGAGCAGTTAAAAAGAAAGAGATGCATATATTTAATGAAATCTGGTCTTTTGTCATTATTTAATCTGAATATTGTGTCAAATCATTGTGATTTGCTCGACCCTGTTCCTCTTGTCATTATGCCATCAGTGTCATCATGCGGCAATATAAAGTAGTGACTTTAATAAGTTAGGTTGCTGAGGAAAGTAGTTCAAACGGCTTACATGGTGCTGTTGTATTATAGGAGAATGAGTACTATTAGAATCCAACTAAAGTTAGCATGCCCAGCTAATCAGGCTAAATTGTTTTAACCATGTTTGTTAGGTTCTTCATAAGAATCTAGTGAAATAAGCACAGTAGAACTCCATAACAATTAATTAAATCAAAGAGGCAGCAACAGAGACAGGAGAGAATGGGGCCAAAGTTTACCAAGTATCAAGTGGTGTCCTTCATTAGCAGTACACTCCACAGAATAGTAAATTTTTGGAAATTCAGTCATCAAAAATTTGTTTTCTTTTTAAGTTTTGTGTTTATTCCTTTCAGTGAATGATACAAAGGGAAAGAAGAAAGTATTGGGCTCCAACCAGAAGCTGAAGTTCAACCCCACTGAGCTCATACTGTACTGCAAAGACTTGCGCATGATACGGTTCTGTTTTGAAGAAGCTGGACCTGAAAGTGCCAGAAAGGTCAGTGAAACCGAAACATCTGCATGCTTTGAGTCAGAATGCCCATTTAAGCTGTTTAGGAGACTTTACTGGGTACATAATGCTAGTTTAGACCCCACACTGACATGTGACCCAAAAGTTTGATATAGTGGATTGAGGTCTGGGGACTACGTGGGCCTTTTGTCTGCAGAAAGGGCATGTTTTATTGTGGGTACATCGTGGTCAACATTAGGACTTGGCTAGGATGTGGCATCTAAATGAAGCTTGGTTGATGCTGTGGGGCCTGAATGGTGTCAAGAGAAATGTCTCCCTCATCATTACACCCCTACCCTCAACTGGGATTGTTCATACAATGCAGGGTTGAATCACACATATTAAAAAAAAAAAAAAAAAAAATTCTGATTGTACTATCTGTCACAGAGACTCATTGGACCAGGTACCAGGTTTTGTTTGAAAGGATTTTAGACACCCCCCCCCCCCCCCCCCAAGTATTATTTTCATGAAGAGTGATGGACATGGGGATCTTGGGAATTTTGGCAATTGTAACATGGTTAAACATTTAAAGAGTTAATAAGCATTTGAACAGGGTACCTAATGAGACACTCTTAGTATTTATTTTCTCAGAGCAAACAGGAAATTGTGGGTGGATATTTGAAGTGCTAATAAGTTGTATACAGTAACCAAACAGGATATTGAAACTACTATTAAACTATGATAATACTGAACAACTGTGCATCATATCAGTGATATGTTGGTAGTGACGGTAGCAGCATTAAGAAAATGAGCAATGGCTACCTCATTTCCCACATTCACCATTTTCACCAAAGTTTACTGCAAGTAAAACTTTGACTTGTCACATTAATGTAGGTGTCAGATTTAAACAGTTGTTCTTTAATCATAGCCTTTAATCTTTAATCATAGTTCTTTAATCATTCTTTAATCAAGCCTATAAATGTATGCCTTGTATCTGAATAACTATTTAGAAATAACCTTTTGGTTTTCTAGTCTTCGATTTAAACGTTGGTTATTGTTGACCAAACGTTTTCTTTCCCATACTGACTACATACCCACATTGAGTTTCAAGTTATGACCACATCCTCTGTGACAGCAATATTTATATTAGACCAGGTTTTCTGTGTTTCTTTGTCAGCCTCCGTTAGAATAGGAACTTCTCAATTAGCATATTTGCTGAAGGTACAATACGAAAGGACCCTGAGAACAATACTCAGTCAAAGCAGAGGAAGCAGAATTTGATCCTGATTGTAGGAACGACTGGCAGTGTAACTCTGACTCATCTCCTGCACAGAGAACAGATGGTTCATTATTGATGCCCAGCTCATTTAGTAGAGCTACAGTTTGGTAGGCACCAAGTAGGCCCAGAAGCACAGTTGTGGAAATATACATGTTCTGTTTAAGGTTGATTATGTATAGAGCACTAAAATTAAAAATGTCTCCCCTCCTGCACTCCTTGTGAGCTTATTTATGGACACCATGTATGTAATTACAGCGTAAAACAGGACTCGGTTCTTTTTCTGACATATGGAATTATGCCAGCCTATAATGGCCCATTTTGCCATAGGAAATTACAGAGTGTGGAGCAGCCTTTGTATCCGCACACACACACACGAGGACAGACGCACGCACTTGTTCTGTGCCCTCTAGTATCATTCACAGCTTTAGCTCTGAATGACTTGCTTTGTATGACTAAAGTTGAGCCTCACAGAGATTCAGCTCTGAACTCAGAGCACTAGAATGTGTGTTAGACATTTTCTACCCCAGGGTTGACTGCTTGTGTTGCTATTATTTAAAAAAAACATGCCTCTGAGTTAATGTTAGCACTTGGATAAACCTGGACTGGGAAGTTATGATGAAACCTAATCTGCCTTGACAATATTTATTATACCTCTCACTTCTACTTCTTTTGTACTGCATATCCCATAGTACTTAGTAGTTCTCTTTTTTAATTATAGGTTTGCCTGGCTATTGCCCACTACTCTCATCCAGCTGATCTTCAACTGCTGTTTGGCTTTGAGTATCAAGGACGGCGATACCATGAATCTAAAGGTAACGCCTGTGGATTGCTATAGTTCTTTCACTGTTTGTAAAAGACCTGCCATATTATTTGAAAGTGATAAATGTTTTAATTCCATGTATAAATAAGTGTATATGTTTTTTGTTTTGTTTTTCTCTCAGAGGAACGAGTCAATGGTTCCACCCCGAGAGGATTACAGACCCCCATTTTTGACCGTTCCTCTGATTGGGATCGGGAAATCAAGAGAACGAATGCTTCAGAGTGGAGAGTGTGCTCCATCAACCAGAGTTATACCGTCTCATCAAGGTTTTTATTTCATGCATTCAGTCCTACTTGTTACAAACTTCTTTTAAAATCATTTTTTTGATGACATGTGACATAATGTGCCTTTTCCACACTATATTGAGGTACCTGACAAGAAAAACAAAAACTAACATGTCAGTCTGGTTTTGACAAAACAGTCTATTCATCTCAGTTCAGCAGCATTATCGCCAGAGATGGTTTCAAAGCATAGACAGTATATGGTCGTAGCCAGAGTGATATTGCCCTTTAGTAAGCCTGGAGAAGAGCGTCTTCACTGTTGTCATCTTGGTAGTTTTGTAATAGGACATGACGACAAAGGAGTGGCTCTGACTTGCACTGGCTAAAAACTTAGTTTACATGTCCTGAGACTGGAAAATCCTCCCTTTTGACTCTGTGATTTTTCAAAATGAACTTCATGTTTTATTCAGTATAACTGGAGACTAGCCATTGAGTTGTCAAGAAAGTTTTCAAGATCACAGAGGAAGGGAGCCAAATTCTGTTTTCAGTCAACTATTATAAAATCTAGTCTTTTAACCAAAGGAGTCGCCCCCTGGTGTTCATTACAGAGGATCAATTATTCACCAAGACAAACACACAACATGGGCCTGAAATAATCCAAAGCGATAGCAAAACAGTTCCAGTCCTTACAAGCTTTCACATTTATACTATACTACTTGAGAAATTTAATAGACCACCTGTCATAAAACCAAGAAAAATAATTTATTTAAAAGTAAGAATGACATTGTTGTTTATTTGGCAATTGACAGACTGAAGTCCCATTTTTATACCCAGATTTAAGCCAGCACGCTGGACTTCTCTGCAGAGTCATCAAGTGTAATATTCAACCACTAAAACTAATTTTTCTTTTCAGAAATATGGGTAAATAATTGTAATTTGTCATCTAAAAAGTGCTTCACCTTTTTCTGCTTCTTTATAAAACTGTAAATGACATAATTCAAGTATATAACAATAATTGTAGTTTAACATTAAAAATATGATTTTAATAAAAGGGCTTGCACATATCGGTTGATTAGAAACATAAACAAATATTTTGAGATGTTGTTTTTTTCCAATACTATTAATTTAGGGCATCTGTGCCATATACCTTTATTAGATGGTGGTCTAATAAATTTGTTAACCACTTATACCTTTTATTATTATTATTTTTTTCACTCTGTTTTGGGTTAGTGTCTTAGTTGTTATTTACTTAATCCGCTTTAAATGAAGTCTTGTGTTTGTTTCATGTGTTAACACCAGTCTCTCTCTCTCTTTTTTTTTTTTTTTCTTTTTTCTTTTCTAGTCTTCCAGAGCACATTGTAGTCCCGTCATCTCTGACAGATCAAGATCTGATGCAGTATGCATCATCATTCACTGATCGTCGCATCCCTGTGAGCATCTACACTCTAACAGAGCGCACGTTTATCGGAAGTCTCCAATAAACGTTATGCTTCCAAATATAATTTCCATTTAGGTCATTATTTAACCTGCAGTGTTTTTTTTCAGACAAAGCGCAGGCCCACCAATGGAGTTATCCCACTTATTGTTTAATTTAACTGATCAGAGCCTCACTATTACTTTGTTGCTGATCAGTGACTGTTTAATTAATGTCTGTTTTTTGCAGATGTGGTGCTGGAGTCACTCCAATGGAAGTGCTCTTGTCCGGATGGCCAGCTTAACTGATCCATTACAGCTAAAGAAGACTGAGCAGAAGTAAGACTATTCAGATTCAGAACCTAAATTGAAAATGATTTTTTTTTTTTAAATAACTCTAGCAGATTTTCAGCTCTCAGTCCATTAAGAAAGTGCTACTTTAGGAGAAGGAAATACAAGTCTGAACATTCAGTTTCTGCTCAGGTTTTTGATATTTAAATTGTTTACATTAGTCAAGTGTGCATCTTGTCATCACTGTCTGTGGTGTTGTGTTGTAGAATCTTTGCCGCTATCACAAAAAGCCACCCACAGCGCAATGAACCGTTTAGATCGGATCTGGACAAGAGTCTGCCTTCTATCCTGGACATCCAGAGCGCATTTGTTAAACTGAGGCAGATATGTATCCTAGGTGAGCTCCACTGCAGCTTATAAAAGCAGTGTAATTCAATGCTCTGCTGAAAAAATGCAGGAGACTTAATGGCATTGGCGTGTACAGTTTTATACATATAAACGTACTAATGTTTTTTATTGTGCAGATCCGTTTGAGGAGTCTGAGGAGAGGTGGCTTTCAACCATTGAAAACTCTCGATGGCTTGAATATGTCAGGTATGTAAACAAGCTGACAGTGCATGACTGTGCATTGTAAACTCAAGAGGGTCATATAAAATTTTAAAGGGACAAATTTAAAGTGCACCATAAGGCTGCATGTTTGTAGAGTCACAGTTAAATCTAGAATATAGGATTAAAAGGTGCTTTTTAAAATGATTTCTTTACACTTTCATGTTTGCACAGGATTATTTAGATGCAGAAAAGACTAAAGGTATGATAACGGTTGACAATAAATATCAATGCAGTTAACATGTTTGTTTCTTTTGTGACCAAAGGGCCTTTTTAAAACACTCTGCTGAGATGGTCTATCACTTAGAGGGAGGGAATTCCTCTGTCATTCTTCAAGGTAAACTCTTTTTGAGCCTTATTTTGTAGCCTTCACTCCTGCATGTGGAGTTATGTTTTTCGATCATTTATTATATTACAGCTAAGTTTTTCTTAAAATGTACAATAATATGCATTTAATGTATCAGTGCCACATAAGAGTCTGTGACTTATTACTCCTTTGTTCTGCACCTGCACAGAAGAGGAAGACCGAGACCTAAACTGTGTAGTATCCGCATTGATGCAGCTCATGTTGGACCCTCGCTATCGCAGCCTCATTGGCTTTCAGAGTTTGGTGCAGAAGGAGTGGGTGATGGCTGGCCATCGCTTCTTGGACAGATGCAACCACTTGAAGAAAAATGACAAAGAGGAGGTACTTGATTAATGTAATTTAAATTAATCCAACTATTCAAGAGATGTGACTTGACACCCCTGCTTCCTGCATCTGTTTTTTTTTTTTTTTTTGTTTGTTTGTTTTATGGGTAAAGTCCCCACTGTTCCTGTTGTTCCTGGACTGCGTGTGGCAGATTATGAACCAGTACCCAGCAGCATTTGAGTTCACAGAGACCTATCTGACAGTACTGAGTGACAGCATGTGGATCCCACTGTTCAGTACTTTCCTGTTCAGTTCATCCAAGCAGCGTGCCCAGCACTTGATGGTGAGGGATAGATTAATGTTTATGTATGCACTTGATCTGGATAAATGTAATCATCAGTGGAAATGCCATAATGAGCAGTAAATGCAACTGTGTGTATGTTTGTGAGAGAGGTCTGTCTGTGGAAAAAATAAATAAATGAAGAGGAATAATGAATTGGAAATGAATAGAAAAGAAGGAAAGCATAACTTGAGGATGTGTCACTGAATGCTTCAGACTGTAATTTCCTTCTGTTCGTGCCAGATAATTGACAGGAAAGAGTACAACAAAAAGAGAGGATAACATTTAACTTGTGGTCAAGACAAAAGCAAGTTGTGGACCTTTCTTTTCTTTTTTCTCCTTCTTACTTTCATGTATTGAAACTGTTCCGCTTTGGAAGCTGCTTTTTATAGAGTATAGTAGTTCTTATTACGTACAGAGTCACAGGGTAACATTGTCTTTACTCTGCAGGACTTTGCCAAGCACAAAGCCATCCCTCAAGGAGAAGACCAGGTTGTGTATTTCCCTCCAGTTTGGGAGTGGTCACAGCAGTTCTCAACTAAAGATCAAACCCTCTTTAACAACCCCATGTATGTAGGCAAAGGAGCTGCCTGTGTTCAGAACGGTGAAGTGAAAACCTTCAAACGCAAGGTACGCAAAGCACTGAGGTTCACCAGTTTTCAGGATTCGAATTAGCACATTTACATGTGCATGGTCTCTCTCTCGCTCTCTCTCTCGCTCTCTCTCTCGCTCTCTCTCTCGCTCTCTCTCTCGCTCTCTCTCTCTCTCTCTCTCTCTCTCTCTCTCTCTCCCCTTCTTTTTTTTTTTTTTTTTTTTTTAAACTGTCGTTATGCATGCTCTCTCTCTCTGTCGTTAAGAGGTTGACATCTTAAGATTTTTAAAGTGGCAATTTTCTGACAGTCAGATTGTAATTACAGAATTCCTGTCATTTGAAGGGAAAGTTTCACAGAACTCAAAGAATGCAAATACAGTAGTCTCTCTTCCACTTATCTCTTATTTATAGAAGTCAAAGGACATGTAGGTAAATTTGTATCGAGTCACCTTTGTCCTCTGAAATATCTGTAGTAAATGTACAGAAGGTGGATTATTAAACAGAAAATATACATTTTAAATTGTCATTTTTAGAGTCTTTGCAGTACAGCCTGTCACAGAGAGAGTCAAAATAGTCTAATTCTCAGTGTTTCCTCTTTTTGTAGCAGAAAGCCTACAGTTCCACATTACGAGGGACGCCCACAAATCTGCGTAATGGGGTAAAGGGTGGGGAGGAGTCCCTGACCCGACGAAGCTCTCTAGCTAACGAGTTGAAGTCTGAGCTGACACCAGTGAAAGACTTAAGTCCATCTGAGCGCTTCTTCAAGGACTGGTTCTCTCGACCCGCTGACCTGCAGGGCCTGCTGATTCCCTTGCTCATGCCCTCTCATATGGCTTTTTGGAAGCTCTTCTTTCTCCGTTGGGTTCCTGAAGCCTGCATCTCCAAAGGAGGCCCAGTCACCACCTACCACAAGCTCTCCCAGCTGGTTGATGAAATTGAGATACTGCAGAGCCAACTCAGGCAATATAAGGGAACCAGTCCAGGCAACACACCACTCACCAGCTCAGGTGGAAACCCTACAGACCAACGGAGGATGTATTTTCAAGCCAGTTCTCCTGATGACCCCTCTACACCTCCAGAATGCCTTACATCTTCCTTTCCTTTCACCCCAACGGGCAACCTTTCCCGCCGCACTGTCCAAGGGACTCCCATTAGCAAATTTCTGAATGGTGCAAGGATCTGGCTCTCAACAGAGACTCTTGCTAATGACACCGTCTGAGGACGTAGGACTCACTTTTTTGAGCCTAGTACAGGTTTTTCTAACAACTAATCATCTTATTTTCTCTTACCTCTTTCTTAAATACCAAGAACTAAACTTAGAATTAGAAATATATGCCATTTTGGACTTATACTGAATTATTTATAAGCTAGAACTTGCGCCATTGATGCTGCATCCAAATCTGAGGTAATTTCTAGAGTAATGTCTGTAGCACTGAAAAATACAGTTGAGGAATTCAGTCTTGTAAGCACATCATTATTGGCCTTACCATGAGCTCTTGTATGACTGTGAAAGATCATAACTTTTAAGATGGATGTATTTTTATTTTTTGTCATCCATCTACTTAAAGAGTGCTTTTTAATACACCTTTTCTGACATTTACCGCTGATTTACTGTATGTTTTAAAGCAATAATGGAATGAGGTATATTTGTGATAGTGCTATGAGTTAAATTGTTATTTCTTTGAATTCTTATTGGTCAATAAGACGTCTCACTGAAATGGAGTAATGTTATATGAACTTTAAAGAAAAATTGCCCATTTAGTGTTGCAGCAGCAATGATGCTTTTCACTGAACACTGACTTCCAAGTAGTCAAGTTGCTTGTGCCTTCATGGAGATTTAATTGAAGATTATTTTTTTTAATTTATATTTCAGAAAGAGGAACAGAAAATAATACTGCTAACATGTATTATGCGTCAAAAAAAGATCTGCCTTGGTTGAATGTAATGGTTTTTTTGTTTTGTTTTTCCTCTTGCACAAACTTACTGCTGTTTGCTACAAGTGCCCATATTTTAAGGGTTGTTTTTGTTTTCGGGTTTTTGCGATTGGTAGCAAATGGTGTGATTTCAGGGTCTAACTGTAGATTAACTCTTTTTTTTTTTTTTGGAAGCAGCAATAAGGACCTGTATTTTTAGTCTGCGGGGAAATGGAGCTGTGAGGACTTCAATCTGTGGTAGATATTTCCTCTTTTCTTACGAAGCAGCTTTATTAAACTTAGAGGCCTTCTGGTAAGGCACCAAGGAGAAATTCTTCAGAATAATAGTAGCTGAATGGTAATTTTTTTTTTCTTTCTTCAAAGTAAAGGGATGGACAGATGCTATGACTCAATCCAGTCCCTAGTTTGGTAAATGATGAATCAGATATCAGGCACGGAGTCCAAGCATTCAGAGAGCATGACACAGTTTCAGGGCAGCACATTAGCAAGAAGTCATCTGGTTACTGCAAAGCCTCATAAATGCATGTGCCTGTAATTTTGACTTTGCAGGGTTCAGTTGTAGAGAATGAAAAGTTTAAAAGCATGAACTGCACACACTGTTCAGCATACTGTATCCTTCCTCATTTCTCTTGATACATTTACTCTGCAGAGACTAATGGCAGCATTCGAAAACAAGAACTGAAGATGTAGTGCTAAACATGCCCCGCTGTTCTTTGTGCAACTGTGTGCTGTCTTGGCAAGTTTGGGGAAAATGTCATCATCAATGGCATCAGTAAAAGATCACTGTGTAATTCCTCTTTAAAATGTTAAAATGCCGTTTATTGTCAAACCCTTTGTCATTCGCAGTGGTCCTGCGATGCTGGATTGATCAGTTTCCAGTGATATGAGGGTTTTATTCTGCAATAACTAGTTCAGGTGTTTCTGTAGTGTATAATGTGAGTGCAAAACTGCTCTCCCAACTGCTATTAATTGCACAGTTTACTCAGTATATAGGATAGATTTGTTAAATATAATTTTTGGCAAATATTATAAATATTGTATATGCTTGAAAATTTCCAATTAATATTTTTGATTAATGGTACTAAATAACTTTTATCCTTGATTTAGTCTCTATATTTTATGAAGAGATATTTATATGCTGTGTTATTTTTCCACTAATTCACAATGTTGCACTCTGCTGTAAGTGTATGATGACCGTGCTTCTTCTGTGGCACCGTTTGATATCGATTAACAGCAGATGTATTTATTCAGATATGCAAATGTTCTCTAAGAGGGATGGAGCAGCTGCTGGACGTCCTCTGTGCCTTTTTTTTTGTTTGTTTGTTTGTTTTTTGGGAAGATTGACCATTTTTGTAACTTTGTTCTAAATCTGTCGGCTTATCTTAGTTTTCTAAAACCTGTTGATTTGTACCAATTGTGTAAATTTAGTTAAATTTGGAGGTACTGCACTGAAGCTTTTTTTTTTTTTTTCATAACAGAAAATACAGCTCAAATATGTACTAGTAACCAATCATTACATAAGTTTGCAAATGAAACTGTGTTCTGGCTTTTCTATGACATGTTCATGACAATAATATGTCTTTATCACAGCTAATTTGAAAGTATTTGTTGTGGCATGAAAATTACCAAGTTGATATTCATGGGGAAAAAATCCATTAATGCAAAATGAGGAAAACAAACCATCCCCCCCCCCCCCCCCCCCCAACAAACACCTGCTGGTTACCAATGGACACAAAAACTTTGAGTCCTCAAGTAGAATAAAGAAGAGCTGCCTAAGAGCCAGCGCATTTACCATCCTCGGTATGGTGTCATTAGTTATACATGGATTTTAAAGACTTTATCTTAGTAGGATACATTCATAGATTTGTTATAAACCCTTTTAACATTATTTGTTTATTTTATTTATTTATTTAGGACAGTGCATGTTAATGAACATAAATGTAAAAAAAAAAAATTACATGAATGTAAACATACCAGATTATAGCCAAGGGCTAATTTCCATCTGTTGTCCTTAAGCATAAAAATAGACATAATTCATAAAAATTCATCATTCATTCATAATACATTGTTGATCAACTGTTGATCAACAGATAGCAGAGGTCAAACACATTAGGTTGTCAAATAACATTATTTTATGTAGCACTAATTACACTACACTTAATAGCATGTTGACATGGAGGCATTACATTTTTGTGTACTTCCATAACAATGAAACTAGTGTGTGAAATGGCACAGCTGGAATACAAAAGGAGAAACTATATCTGAGATTGACCTTTTAAGGAGGCTGCACTTCAGCTTAAGTGTCTCTCTTTAATCTTGGCTGAGGTTTTCCTGCAAGAGCATAACTCTGATTACCCAGAGTGCCCTTTGACAGTGGCTCAGAATAAAATTGCTGATTACAACAGGTGAGGTGCAGTAGTGGTTAGTTTAGTGTCACTAATGCTGCTGTTACGCAGCTCCAGAACTTTTCTCAGATGGGTTTTTTTGTTCAGTAATGTTGTCTGGACCCGGAGTTGTGGTAGGAGATAGTCAGAGAACTTATAATCATCATGGAATTTCTTAGAGAATATCTGCAAAACCAAACTTGTTGATAGAAGTATAACCTGGCGAATAGCTGGTTTGACTGATGATTCTGAGCCTTATTTTTTTTATCTAAAGGAGACCACTGAAGTTAATTTGGAAAAAGCTTGGAAAACAAATCCCAAATGCATGCCTTGGAACCTTTTAGATGATTGCAGAGTAATGAGAATTGCTTTTAGATGGACATCAGTCAACCACACTACAAAACCAAAACAATGGATAACCAATGGATCTTATGAGATACCCTCATTGACTACTAAAAAAACAAAATTTGCAGGATAAGAAGCAAAAAAAAGTCAACATTGTTGTCAGTTTTGCATGATGTGCAGGATCAAAGGGGCCCTGAAGTAGCACTGTTGTTACTGATTTCATTGTTACAGGCTGTCGGCTGATTGTTGAAACATTACACAAACTTCTAAGATGAGCTTAGGCTAGTGTGTTACAAAGTTTCTTTTTTTGAAAATACAAATTTGCTTGCTTTTATAGAGCATACATTCTTTCAGTTCATAGAAGTAAAAACACTGGTATAACTACCAGCATCAACAAGAGTTCTGCTCCACTGTATCATCTCACTGACAGATGCCACGGTAAGTCAGCTGTGTGCAATGTAAGGGAACTGGAAATATCACCGCTTGCGTGTGAGCTTTACCTTTGAAGAAATGTCTGAAAAACATATTTCTTCTTAGAGTCTGTAAAGGCCTTGTGCTGGGGCTGGCACCTTTCAGATGTTTCCAGCCAATGTGGACACACCTGCATATTTTTACTCTACAGTCACATGCCTTTTGTTTAACTCAAAGGTGGATTATCAACAAGGCAACACTTTCTGGTTTTCAGAACCTCCATGTTCGCTGTTTGTCAGTTCAGAGAATTTGCTCTTTTCATGTAAAAGCAAAGCCTTTGTTCATATTTTTTTTTCAGTCAAATCAGCATCTGCAGAGGAGATGACACAAAAAAAAAAACTGCAGATCGTCATTTCAGGACAACAGGATTATGTACTGCTACTGTTTTTGAAATGAAACGGCTATTTTACTGCATCAAATGATTAAAGGTACCAAAACAAACGTATGAAGCATAAGCATTTAACTATTAATATACATAGGCTATAAAAATGACTAAAATTAATGGAGGGTTTCTGATGCTACAGAAAATATGAAGTTACTACCCAATTGTAAATTCTATTTGGTGCATGTCTTCAGCTCCCCCTGCTGTGTGACACCTCGTATTGTACATTTAATTAATTTATACCGAGGTTATTAGAGTTCACAACACCCAAATTAAATAGTAAGTGGGTATGAAAAAAACTGAAAATCCCAAAAACTAGACGTTACAAAAACATGTATTTATATAAATGACTGAAATAAGACACACCAGCATGCAGGAAATGTATTTAGTTTTTCTCAATTTGATCACATCTGTGAAAAATGGCTGGAATTGATTCACATGTTTACTGAGATTGGGATGTCTATATGACTGTAGATAAAATAGTATATTGTATACTATACCTGTTTTGACCCTGTCAGATTGTACCCCTTATAATATAACAATATAACTTCAGTCATATCTCTGTAAAAACTAAAGCTAAGGCAGACACTGATCAAAACAAAGCAATAGCAAACAAAATGAAATGAAAATAACTGATACTAATATCTATATGTGCAATAAAGTGAATGAACGCCATGTTTTTTGGCTTTGATGTGTTGTGTTATTGCTGTTATTTTGAAAAAACTGGAAAAAATCTGCCAGAAAAGCAATTGTGAGTATCTGTTCGCGCAGCATTAAAAGTAATATTATATTTTTCATGTGCAAGTAGGATAAAAACTTCGTTCTGCTGGTAGTAGTGCACGCCTAATCTAAGGGAGTAAACGTAGTGACGTCATTGTTGAGCGCCTCTGCTGGCCTTCGAAATGGGCTCGACTCCTGAGCCTTGATTACTTCAATTGTCCCCTCCGAATATCAACTTTTTAATAAAGAAACTCCTGTTCGCGATGACATTTGGAGGTATGTGTGCAGGTCGAGACGAAGCACGGGCGTTTATTAGAGGCTCCCCGCGCGCTGCCATCGTAGTTATGAGCTGATGTGAGTCGAGCAGGGCTGGAGTCAGTTCATTTAGCTTTAGCCGTGGGGCTAACTAGCCTGAACCTCTGGGCTGATGCACAGTGATAAATTATAGCGATAGGCGTCGTGGCCTCGTATAACATTAGCTACCATTTAAACTCGTCGGCTACGCTTGGTGTTGCACTGCGAAGTGTCACACTGTCACTTCTTTCTCCTTAAAAGTAGGAATTCTAGTAGCTAGCTAACTTTAGCTAAGTCAGCTAACGGTAAACAAATTTCCCTGGAGTGTAGCGATAACAGGAAGAAAACTCTTGACTTGTTACAGCATTAGTTGAAGAGATGTTTCTAGATGAAAATTCACATTGTTTCCCGTATAGTCATGCTGAAAGAAGTCTGGATTCTGGACTTTGATTTATTTATTTATTTTTAAATATAAGCTTTTTCAAATTAAGTGTGTGCTAAATTAGCAAATGTGCCTTTTAGGAGCTGTCCAAAAAAATCTGTCAGCATGTTTTAATCTCTTTAGAATGGGGTTGTGTTTGTATAGTAAACAAGCTGATATGCATTGCAACAGTTATATTTCCAACTTTATTACTACTCAAGTAGACATGGAACAGCTTGAATGTTTACTGGAGGGGGGCAGGGAGTGTGTGAATTGGATGTATTGCACTTAATTGCAGTGGTTTTATTGTATTAAAATGTGACTGTAAAAAGTAGTTAATATAAAAAAATGCTAAATTTTTGAAAATGGGGCATTAAATTACATTTTGTCTGTGTGTAATAAACAGTAATGAGTATTCATGTATTAGTACTATGTATGTATATATATGTCAAGCAGCTTAAGGGTTTGTTTTCCCAGTCAAATGGTTTATTTTTGCTTCTACAGATAGACATGATCAAAGATGATTAACAAAATTCTGCTCTTAGATCAGCATAGCTGTACCTTTCAAAGTGGACTAATTTTTGCCCATTTCTAGCTCCATATTTTCTTTTACGATTCTACTACAGTAACTTTGAATAATTCAAAGTTATGCTAACTGAACTTGTCAAACAGAGATAAGAGCAGAAAAATCTGTTTGAAATCAAGAGTTTTGGGTAGTCTGAAGCCTGAGATTTTTTTTGGTTGTACTCAAACTGATCCTTTTCTTTCACCTGAGATCAAGTACAATTACGCATACATTCAAAAACAGGCTCAAAAACTTTTTATTCAGACATTGTTTTATCATATTTTGCCGTTTTTACTTCCTGAATGCATTGCAAACCTGTACTGGGATTTTATTTATTTATTTTTTGTCTTCTGTGTTGAGCACATTGAGTTTGCATATAATAAATGTGCTATATAAATAAAATTGCCATTGCCACAGCAAATACCCTAACCTGGTTGTGTTTAATATGCACATTGTGACTTTACTAGTATATATGAATGACCAAAAAAAGGAAACCATAAGAGGTTTGCTTTAGTGCTTTCTTTCTGTGGTTGAGGGTAAACTAACACAACTTGTGGCCGACCATAAAGCCTAAAAATCAAAGTTTTAAGCACTGATGCAATGAGACAGTATTATGTGTCTTATTTTATTGTATTTTTCTTTTCAGGTAGTTTGGTAGATGAGGTGAACCAGGTGATTTCAGAACTGGTTCCTGTGCGGGCTGACTGGCTTGCAAGTTTCAGTTCCTGTGCAGTACAATAAAGCTACTGGCTTTGTCTGAGGATAGCAATGAAACCAGCTCAGGAGCGTAATCAGGAGTGCCTGCCTCCTAAGAAAAGGGATCTCCCAATAAGTAACAGCAGCAGTGGAGCTGGAGGGACAGTGGGAGGTGGGGTTCCAGTCGGAGGGGCTAACAGCGGAGCTGGCAGTGCTGCTGGTGGTATTGCAGAAGAGGAAGTGGTTTCCATCCAGAATTGTGGAGCCAGCAGTGAAACTCAGGGAGGGACCCCCTCTGGAGAGTGGCTGCGAGCTCAGCCAGGGCTTCATTATGGAGTGGATAATTCTGACAGCATACCGGCAGTGCCCGTTGACCAGTACAGTATGCTCTACAAAGTGGCCCTTCCATCTGCTACCTACTCACCTACCAGTTTACACCCAGTGTTAAGCCACATTTCTCCAGCCTATACTGTACACTCTCCCCTCCTGCAGCATCATCCTGGCATTCCCTATTCCCCTCTTGGTTATGCACAGATCCCTCATTCTTCTCTCCAGTTTGTCAGTTCCCCTTATGCAGCAGTACCTTACGCGCTCCCCCCTGGTTTTGTCCCAGGATCATTAATCTCTCCCTCAGGGACCATCCCGCAGCCCCATGCTGTGTCCCACCTTGTTCCCTACCCATCTGTCATACAAGAAGGTGTTGTTTCTCCACCTCCTCAGGCCCAGGTGGCTGCTCATACCTTTGCCAAAGTTGCAGCTTCCAGTGGTGTCCCACTGATGCTGCCCTCAGAGCAAGCTGCCCAGCAGCACCTTGGTACTGTTGGAGTCCTGCCTGCAACAGAGCTTAGCTCCCGAGGGATGCCCATCTTCTGCCACCCTCAGGGAGCAAGGGGTGCCACTGCTGTCAGAGACTACCACAGTTCCCAGCAGGAGAATGAATTGGAGGTGAATGGAGGGGACAAAGAGCAGGGAGCCAGAGAGGTTGTACCAGACTCGGTCTACACTGCCAGAAATGCACGTCTACCACAGGTTGCATCCAGCTCAGCATCACAGGAGCACAGCCAAGACAAAGTCCTGCAGAACCGAAGACTGGAAGAGAGAAGTTCTCCTGGTCAGCGCAGCACTCCGGACAGTGACCTGGAGGTGAGACACACTGATGGCTTTCTAACGTACCCTCTAACAGTGAAATGGTGATTTAATGCCTCTTTACAAGTTAATGCACAAAGAATAAACCAAAGTTAACAGTTAAATAAGAAGAGCCAGGAGTGATATAAGACGGTGTGTGACATTGTTCCATGTTACAGCTTAAGTTTTGTGTTTTACATGTACACTGAAGGGAAGCGTCACCTGATGCAAAGAAAATCTCACATTTGAACATGGCAAGCAGAGCATGACCAATAGAGAACACTTGAAGGGTCTAGAAATGATGTCCATGCAGATCAAACCATTTTACAGCCTTTCTGTAAAAGAAGTCAGAGGGAGCTCTATGGTGTCTGTCTTTTCTGACATCAGTTAAAAAATAATAATTTTGTGGTTGTTGTCTGGCCTGAAATCTCTTGTTGGAGAGGTTGAAGATTTAGGAACTCAATAATTAAAAGCCACTCATATTTTACACATTTGGTTTCTTCAGGCTGCTGTGAGGAAGCGTACCAAAAGCCATTTTTAAGTTGTTCTGTGAAATTAAGTTGTTCAAATAACTACTCATTTATTTATTCAACTCTCAGGTGCAGCAGGTGGTTGGGCGTTTGGTTTCCTCTAACCAAAGTGGTATCGGAGCACGGAAAGAGGTCTCCTTTGCTCCCTTGAACCTCTCTCAGGGTGGCCACAGAGCCAGAGATGTCCACGGAGAGAGTCCAGGTGTAATTTCCAGCCGAACGGCGTATGCGGCGCAGAACGCGAGTTACAGTGATCACAGAGTCACCGCCCTCCAGCAGCAAGCAGGACAGCCAGGCCACGCTGTCATGCTTGCCAATGGGCAACCGGTACTTATTCCCTTGGAGTGTCATCCGCATCAGCAACCACAGCAACACTACCCGGGACAGGCTAATGATGCCTCAGCCAGCCATGCCTCTACCACACTGGCCTCCCCTAGCCCAAGCTTTAAAGCCTCTGATTCTTCAGCCAGAGTGTGCCTCTCTGAAAGGGTGGAGCCAATCACAGCTCAGCAGCAGCCTCTCCCGCAGCCTCCAGTCCAGCCTACAGCAGATGCGACTCAGGCCTTAACTTCAAGCCTTGCTCCCGCACCGGCTTCTTGCAACCCATCGCACTTCATGAAGGGGGCAATTATTCAGCTGGCTACTGGGGAGCTGAAGCGTGTGGAGGACCTGCAGACTCAGGATTTTGTGCGTAGCGCCGAAGTGAGCGGAGGGCTTAAAATCGACTCAAGCTTGGTGATGGACATCCGCGCCAGCCAGCAGAGACCCGGCCTGGTTTCACTTCATTTTACTGTGGGGGAGCAGCAGAGCAAAGTGACCATCGACGTGCCCCCGGAGCACCCCTTCTTTGTCTTTGGCCAGGGATGGTCATCTTGCAGCCCCGAACGCACGGCCCAGCTCTACGGCTTGGCCTGCCATCATCTACAAGTTGGTGACATGTGTGTGTCCATCACCCTGCAGCAGCAGCAGCAGCCACCGCTTCCTCCACAACAACAGAAGCAACCACAGCACCATCATTCACAAACGCAACAACAACAGAACCTGTCCAGGACTATAAGCAAAGCCAATGCTATATCAGGACCTGGTCACCAGCTAATGGGGCCTCCAGCCCCTCAGCAGTCACGGCCACCATCTCATTTCAGGTTGGACCGCATTCACAGAGAAAGACAGAAGGATGGAGAGAAAGATTTGGCCGATAAAGAGGAAGCCACACAGCTCGGGGCTGTAGGCCGCACTGAGTCGCCCATCAGACCAAGTAGGACCTCAGGAGAGCATCCAAGGAGCCAGAGCAGTTACCACTTGCACACAGAAGGCTCTGCTTTTGCAGAGGCAGGGATGGGAGCAATGCAGGCTGCAGTAGGTGCCTCACAGAGACGCTGGTCCTCGCCTGGCCTCCGAAGATACAGTATGAAGGGAGACGAAGGGCCACGCCCTCAGATAATCAGCTCCAGCCACACAAGGCCTTCTTTCATCCCACAGGAGGTCAAACTGTCCATTGAGGGGCGCTCTAATGCAGGGAAGTAGCATCACATTTGGTAGCAACTATAGATGAGACTGCCACAAGTAAGAATGAGTCTGACAAGGAGAGAAAGAGGGAAAAAAAGAGTGTGAATGTATCCTCAGAATGTTTGAGATTTTGCACACCTAAAATATACAAAAAAATGACCAGATCCTTGTCTGTCTGGTGAGAAGTTTGATTTTGTTCGAATGCCACTCAGCCAAAAGATGCAGACCTTTCGGTCTCTAGCCAGCTGAGTTCATGGCGACGGGGCGGGGCGGGGCATGAAAAGTGGAGCAGAAAGTATGTAGCTGAAGAAATGCCTACCATAGAGTCCTTATACGCTGCATTTCTCTTCCTCCCTCCCTCCTCCGTCTCCACTTCCTCTTAACCATACTTGGAGGTTTCCATTGCATTCAAATCACTCTAGCTTCCTTTTTGACCAGACCGTCTCTTCAGAAGAACACAGACTACAGAAAAATAATATACGTGTATCGCAGTGAAACTACCAACCCTGCAAGTCGTGATCTATTAAAAAGATCACCGCCAGGGATCTTTAATCTGCTTCACTGCTAAGATCCTATTTCTATGAAAAGCACCCCCCCCCCCCCCCCCCCCCAAAAAAAAAAAAAAAAAATAGAGTAGAATTGCAGACATCAGCAGCTCCTTTGGTGATGTTGGCACTGTTGATGCTTTCATCAGTGTATGTTACATTATGCTTCTCCTGCAGGAGTCTGAAACCTCTGCTGTCAGCAGAGATACTCTCTCCCCTCTCTCGTTTCTGCAAAGATCTCGTCTCAGGCCAAGTGTGGCATGTCCCACTTGTCTTACACTGAAATAGCGATAAATCAATCAGCTTGTTTGTTCAGCAATCAATTTCTCCTTCTCCAAAAGCCATTCACCATCATACTCTCAGATTTAGGTTGATGGCCCCAACGTAGATTTACAGAAATAATAAGCGATGTCACGCATTCCACTATTAACTTTCCCCCATGTAGGGAATCATTTTACTTCTCTCCTCACTTCCTCATCACCCAAACTGGTCGAGACAGATGGCCACGCCCCTCAGCTGGGTATTGTCAGGCTTCTTCTCGCTACTGTCACCAAGTCCTTGCTCATAGGAATTTGTTGCATGACCTTTTACATTAGTTAAATGATTTAATTTCCCTTCCAAAGTCATGGCCTCCTCTCCTCACTTTACCTCAGAGCTTTCACAACCAGACTGGGGAATTTAGTTTTCTCTTGTGAACTTTGTAATTAAGGAGGAGGCACCGCCTGGTCATCACTAAAGCCACCTGTGGGAATGAGCCAGCAAGTTGTTTCCCTTTTTGCTTCGCTGGCTGCACTGCCACCTACAGCCCAGGAGTCCGGAGTTGGAGGGTGTAGTAGTTTTTTGTGTATATGAGTGGGGCCGTGATGTTCTAAACTTGACTTGCTCAGTAACCAGATTAAAGCAATAGTTATTTTTATGCTATGTGGCTTTACTGATCCGTATTGCCCTCTCCCAGGAACTTCTTGTGGGGTGTGGTAAATCTCGATAAATGTGCAGTGTGAGATCTCACCCTCTCATCCCTTGACTCTTAAAGGCGATGCACTCTTTTTAATGCTCATTTTCATTAATTTAGCAATCCTGCACAAACAAAGCCTTTGGAAACTTTCTCAAGAAGTCATTGTCCAAACATGGATTTTTCACTTCACTGATATTTTTTAATTTTTTTTTAATGGATTTACTGAAGTGCACATCCAAGAGATGCCCGGCTCTAATGAAATCACAATCATCATCAACTTCTTTTTTTTACCTTTTAAAGTGTACGTTTTGCATTGATACTAGGCTGTCTTTATTCCAGTGGTTCCTAAGATTGTCTTGTGTTGCACATAGCAGATGTCACATTTATTTCATACTGACCTTTAAATAGGAATCACAGTACAGTAGTTTATTTTTTTAATGAAGGGAATAGGTTTAAAGTATTGTTGTTGGGGTTTTGTGGCGAGAGGAAAAAAAACTGACTTGCGTTTCTAAATCTGTTTACAAATTAGCCGACATAAATGCTGCAGTTTCTTCCTTTTGTCTTTCTTACAGGAGAAAAAAAAAAGAATCAAAAAAGGGTGTAATTAAAAATAAGTGCAATTAGACCATACATAAAATCGTAGTCAGACGACATTCCTCATTCAGACATTCCCATCAAAAAGTACTTCTTTTGCCATAGATATCTGGACTTACCTTTGGCAAGTTAGGAATATTTCATGTATCTTTTAAATTCGACGTGCTCTGACAGCAGCATCAGTTGTGTGGTTGTTATTGTCATGTGTGCTGTTATGGACTAGTTTGTTTGTGAGGTCCAGACACTGTTGTGTGTTTCCCTTATATCCTCGTGATTCACTGAACTTCTATCAGCAGATAGAAGGGGTCATGAGATTGAGCCTGAGCAGTTTTAAAGGATGGGTTCACATTTTTCTTTCTCTCACGCACACATATTACTTATTCCTCCTATCCATTCTTGCTTGTATAAAGATTCCCTCTCAAAGCTACAGCGGTCTTTCAATGCAGTGTTGTGGAATAATAATATTGGGCTTCAGGAGTCATATGGCAAAGTCGCACATTAAAATAACTTTTAGACGTTTAAAATGTAACAGTCGTGCCATATCTATAAAAATAATACTTTAGTTTATTGCGTGTGCAGTTTCTTTCCAAAAAGTATTAACAATTGTAGGGATGTGGAAAACAAAATCTGTAACTATAACTGCTAGACAGTTATTTGATATTTTCAAGTGTGTATTAATAATATGTCAGTATTTCTTTTCTTTCTTTAAAAAAAAAAAATCATGGTTATCCTAACACCCGCATATCATGCTTGTTGGAGATACACATTGTGATTTGTGAAAGTCAGACTCCTGAAGACGCCAAGTTGTGGAGAATGATGAAAGAGTGAGACTGTGGGTGCACGCGGTAGAGATGAGTGTCTTCTAAAGAGTGCTGGGGCTCAGCCTTTAGAGACAGGGTGAGGAGTTTGGTTTTTTAGAAAGGGCACAGAGTAGAGCTGCTACTCATCGACGCTGAAAGGACGAAGTTCAGGTTGTTCGGACATGTGGTCAAGATGTCTCCTGCATTCTTGGTAAGGTCCAGGTGTGTCCTACTCGGAAAACCCTTACTGTCCTTCCAGAAGAGCTGGCCATGGAGAGCCAAGTCTGGATGTCTCTGTTTCGCCTGCTGCCCTCACATCCCACTTAAATGTCAGTGTAGGCCTGAAATGAACCTTTTTACAGCCGGTGTGGACAGGAGGAAAGATTTCAACTAATAACTGTCAAACTTGATATGGACAGGTTAGTCAAACTAGCAAACATGTGAACCCAGACTTTTTTTTATTTTTATATCTGATCATCTGATTGGAGTTTTTCATCCTGTAAGCAATATACACAATACCTGAAAACATTTCACGTAGTCTTCTCTATGCAGTAACCTCAGTATTGTACCCTTCATTGTCTTAACTCTGAAGCAGCGGGGCAGGTCGGCGGATGCAGTCGTTCCACGCTGATTTTTGCTTTAAATTACTCTTCTAATAGGAATCTAAGCAGTGTTTTGCTTTACCACTTTGTATTTTATGCTCAGTGATTCTCATCGATGTTTATTGTCCTGCGACGCCACACACTTTGCCAAATAGCAATGCATTCGTCCTGCATTACCATGGCGCGATTGCTGCTTCTGCATTATGTGTAAGGTCAGGATTCAATTGACGACATTTAAATGGTGCGAGCAGTGCCACCTGTGACTTTTTTCTTTTCCCCCTCTGCTTTTGGGAAGTATCCACTCAAATAAAGATGTCTAATGATCCACATCACTGATCGTCTGTTGCTGTAAGTAATTGCACTAAATGTCCTCCTTTACAGTGTTTGAAATCTGTTGGTAGTTTGAAGAGTTTCAAAATGTAAAGCACACAAAAAAATCACGGAGAAATCACAGGTTGTGCGTTTCTGTAGATAGCTGTATTTTTTGTATAGATAGCTTCGATGATGCTTGTCGTTAATGCCTTAAATTCTGCTTTGTACAATATGTGAAATTGAAACGATGCTCCAGGTAGGCTCAGCGTCCCAGTTTCAGGTTGAATAAGAGTGAATCAGAAATGACAAACATTCATATTTAGATGTCTCAAAGGTTGACTGTGGGCTTTCTTTGGGACATGAACTCTGCAACGTTTTGGTTTGGTTTCATTTTTCTTTTTAAACACATTTCTTATTCCGTTTTTAATAGATTCTTTAGGCTCATATTTAACATTCAGATCCTTTATTTTTTTTTTTCCAGTATGTGGGAATGGAAAGGAGGCTTTTCTCTGCACTTTTTTTGTACACAAGACAGCAAAAGGAGGGCAATCTATTAATTCCTCACATGCATAGACAGATGCACAGTTGTTTTTATTGTTGTTGCACAGAATTTGTAGGGTTTTTTTTTTTTTCTTTCCTCCTTAGAAATTAATGGGTGGTGTTTGGTGTTTTGTGCTCTGACAGTCTGAACAGCAGAGGCGGGTTTGGATAAGTGAGAAAGGCTGCATAAAGCCAAAACTTTTCTATCGGTGGTAATGTGACTATTTTTTTTTCTCTTCAATGTTTTGTGGCGTTGCTCGATGGGATTTCTATGTGAACTACTTCCTGTTGATCCAGTATTGCAAAGGTGAATTTAGGACGGTTTTGGTGCCGCTGATGTCGAATTAAATCAGGAGAAATGAGAACGGTTAAAAGTTTTAAAAAGTCTGTGTATTTTCAGATATGACTTTGTACTATTTTTTTTTCCTTCTGCACACGGTGACACTGCTTTTTATGTGACGCATAACTAAAAACAAAACAAAAAACAGCATCTTTTTAAATGCCTAAATCTGCAAAAATATATGCAATTATGTAAATGTAACATTCAATCCTCAAGTATAATCCAGGTTGTATGAACTTTGTATAGTGAGTTTTAATATCGTATGGCCGTACCAATATGTATTGATCTTAATCAGAAGCCTTAGAGTTGTCGACCCAAAGTGCTCCCTTAGAATATCCTACACCTACCTGACTTTAACAAAGCATTACTATCTCTATTTTGTTGCGTTTTTATTTGTATCCTTTTTGAATAAAATAGATTTGTACTGTATATTTGTACCTCTCTGTGAACTACTTAGAGCGGTTTTTTTGTTTGTTTGTTTTGATTTGTTTTGCTGTTTTAATTCTATGTACTTTAAGGACACAAAGATATTGTATTTTTATTGTTACAGCTAACTTGGAGACATTGCATTTATCATGTTTGTTAAGTAAACACAATATAATATATATATATATATATAAATATATATACAAATATAAATATAAACAATTATCCAACTTGTGTGCTGTGATTCTTAGTCCTGTTGTGCATTTATTATTTTAGAGAAACTGGTGGCTTCAGTTTCTTTATTGTAGGTTCTATACACCTACAATAGTATATAAAAGATCTTCTCAGGATTATACGGTATATAATATATATATATATAGTCCTTTTGGTGAAAAAATGCTTTTAATTATAGTTGTGGTCAGAGGTTTACACGCACTCATCCCATCATGGCCATGAATGTTATGGTAACTCGTGGCTTTTTTTTTTTTAAACTGTTCTTTTTTCAGAGCATACAGCTTTCATGACCAGCTTTAAGAAGTGGGTGCACACTGGTTCTACACAAGCTACACCCACTTTAGAGGGAGGTTATTTTATCTACTTTATATTTTGCTGCTTGTGAATAACCCATTTTACAAGTTGATTGTCACATCTTGACCTGTAATGTATAGCTGGTAAATATAGTAGTATACAATAAGAGCTGCTGAACAAAAGTGCTCATGTCACATTGTTACACAGTGTTAGTGTAACCCGTTCATGCGTTACGCCTGTTGTTCTGCGTTGTGTTCTGGCGTGAAAGTAAGAGGCAGGAGACAGTACTGAGTCTTTGGCTCTTTACTGCACATCTGCAACACAGAAATATGCGTTCGATCTGTGTGTGTCATGCGACTGCCAGTACACCTCTCCTCCGGCCATGCTGAAAGGAGCTGAGCCTGCAGCTTCATTAATGTACATTAATGTAATGAATCAAATACAACAAATTGTTTTAAAACATTAACTTAAGCTCTCAAAAACAAAAAGCACAAAATAAATAATATGTCACTGAAAAAACATCAAAACAACTTATAAGAACAATAAATGAAAGACTGCATCTCCAAAACATAAGAACATCTCCATACCTGCAACACAGAAATATGCGTTCGATCTGTGTGTGTCATGCGACTGCCAGTACACCTCTCCTCCGGCCATGCTGAAAGGAGCTGTGACCGGGGCACACATGCACGCGCCTACGTCACCACGCAGCGCACACATGCACATGAACGCACACAGACTCGGATCACACAGGTAGGAGAGTGAGATGCAAAAATGACATATTTAATCCAAAAAAAGAAAGTGTTTTGGGTGAAATTCACAAGTATTTAACACATATGTTACATTAGCTTAGTTTTATATGTGTTATAAGCCAAATTGTATAAAATGTATCAATTTACTTTCAGTAAATGGAAACATTCAGAAGATACACGTCTGTACACAGCTGTCCAAAGTAAAATGCACACAGGTAACCCTATTATGTAATCTAGTTATTTGGGATTTGAGCGCATTTGGTACTTGCACTGGTTACCTCACATAGTATATCACAATAGGTCCTGAAATTTGTTTCTCCTTTTATTATGTCTGTTATTTTGCAGGACATTTCTTGTTTGTGTTTCATCATTTCCTGATGGTCTTGGGGAGTATATCATAGCTGGCTATTTTGATGTCGGTGTCAACTACTACCCTGTCCACCATAATGTTTATGAATTTCAGTCTAAGCGTGCATGGTGCCCACTAAAGTCCTGAGTTGTTATGAGGATACGTGCGTAGACCTACATTTTTTAAGTTTGGCACTCAGTGATGATCTCACTCTGTGCTTAAAGTTTAAGCTATTAACCTTTACAACTATTAGCACTTACAGACAATTTAGAATTGCCAATTAACCCAGTGTATCTAAAAATAGGGGTCAGGTTCTCCTGGGAGGACAAAGCCACTTCAGCTAAAACAATGAATGACCAGGGTGGTAATGCAGCGAGTTTAAGTTGAACTAATGATTCATGTATAAACACAATTTGCAGGTGAGATTGTGCTTTTACTTTAGTTTGATTCTTGAAACCTAAATGCTTCCCCTTGTTAATGATTAATGAAGACAATGGGCTGCAGGGGCTCAAGGTTTGGAAACAACAGAACTGATCTTATGCAGTGCTTTGTAGGAAAAAAAAAAAACAATGCAAAAAATGTAAACAATGCTGCAAACCAACATTATAATAAATTCAATGTTTATTTCCACATTCTTATCCAGGTTTCGTCACGGTCTGTACATCTGTTATTCCAGTAACAGAGGATGGCGTCCCCCAAAGTGCCATCCAGTCAGAATGCATTGATATCACAACTAGCATGTTGTCATTAGCAGTTTAGCTCATTCATTTGGCCTTGATCAGAAAGACTTCTTTTGTAAACATGGACATTGAGAGAAAATCCTGATAGAATATAGAAAGGCCAACATCTTGAAACATTTTTCGATTAAACTGTAAAAAACAGGCAGGCATAAACAAACAGAACACAAGCTCATGTTGAACCATTCTAGGACGAGTGCAGTTTCAGGACATGCAGTGTTTTTACCTAATCCACACTGAGAGAGCGCTGCTGCCAAAGAACAGCGCCACGTCAGAGTCCACAGAACTTCCTTTCAACTAGTAAGTGAAGTTGTAGGACAAACAGGGTCACAGCAATTTCAAAGAGCAACCTCTGAGAATACCCAGTATTCATATTCTGAGAGAGAGAGACGACACCTGAAGCCTTTGTTGAGAACACTGATCTGCCCTTGGTAGAGTGTATAATGAGAAGGATGGCAGTGAAACCCTGTTGCTTTTTGTGCTGAACTAGGAAGAGGAAACATCTCTCAAAAAAAGACAAAAATGTCTCTACTAAAAGTCCCAAAACTGCCTAAAACTGTTCTGTTTGCATGACAGGTCTACAAATGATTCTTATGGGCTGGGGTGCCGTATCCAGGCCCTGAGCCCTCTGAGTTAAACTGCCTGAGTAGCTGAACTGTTTGCTTTGAAGTCTGTTTAAAATTGAGGTCGCATTCTGCATAGTTTCAGTGAAAAGTGAATTAATTTCCTTTAATAAATAACATCTGTTGCATAGAGGTTTGATGCACTCCTAGAAAAAAGCCTCTGAGGATAAAACCAAAACTCCCTTTAATTTTTTTGTCTTTTGTTTTTTCTTCATTAAACCTGCTGGAACTAACAGCCAGGTGGGTTGCGGCTTGTCTAGGAGTGACTCAAACAGAACCGCTGCTCGTTCTTCTTTAAAGAGTACTTCTGAAACTGCTCATTTGACACTGTTAAATGTTTCCATCTGGATAAGCAAAGACAAGAAGTGGAGGTAACAGGCAGGAAATTAAACAAGGGTTATCCAACCATGGCCTCTAATTTTAACATTTTGTAAATCAACAAAACACCTCAAAACACTTTTACAAGAAAAAAAAAAAACAGATATATATATATATATATTCACATCATATTGCATAAATATGTGCTGGAATGAGGTTAATGAATCTCCTGGTATGGGCTGTATGTGCCGTGAAGTTAGCCCCAGTGCTCAGTAACAGATGAAGGAAACAAACAAAAAAAGTGTTTAGAACAATTTCCACTTGTCATGTGACTCCATAAAAGTGACTTGCAGATATAAAACATAATTTAAGTGGTACTGTTTACACATCTTGAAGGTACTGCAGCCTTACAATACATGTGGATGCTACACAAATTGCACAAAGCAGAGGTTGCATTATCTATGTACGATTTCCCGTATGACGGTAAAAACCCACCATGTCGGAACCCGCTCATGAGGAAAACAAATGCATCTTTTAGGGCAGAATTCAAGTAATGCGACAAATTCTGAGGTCAACGGGTAACATGTTGTGTACTGTTTCTTTGCAACCACTTACAGGAATAGAATATTCCTCAATGCAATGAGCCCAAACATATAAGAGGTAACTAATGTATTTTACAGTACAATAACAGCAGCACAGACTTTATGACTTTACTTTTTTGTTGTTTTTTAAGAGCCAGAGAAAACCTCTGTAAAAGAAAGTCAAAATATAAATGACATTGGCAAAAATGTTCGGAGCGTAAAGACGCGAGAGTCGTATCTTGGCAAAGAGAATATACAAAGGTGGACTGCATTGAGATGTAAAACTCAGAAATAAGAGGAATGTAGCTCAACACTGAACACGTTCAATAGGACATTCATTCAAACTTTATGTCAGAATCTATAACGCCTCTTGTTTTTAAAATCACTTGTGAATGTGTGTGTCCTATTAAAGTGCCTGAATGATCAATACAAACATAACAATGTAAAGAAAACAAACAAAAATGACCTGCATCCTCGGTAGTAGTGTACAGTACATATAGAGCTTTGGAAGCTTGGAGTTGGAACGCAGTAAGCCACAGGACAGAGGGCGCGTCCACGGCGCCAGCTGAGGTAGTAGTTTGACTGAACACGAACTTCCCAGGGACCCATGGTAGCAGCTTGAAGAGAGGTGTAGCTACCTGGAAATCAGAGTCACTGGGCTGGCGGAGTGGACCAGAAAGGAGAGGGGACTGTGGCTACAAAGTCCCCTCTCCTGTCACTGAAGGTCCATGTGCAAATGATTTTTTTTTTGTCCCCTCAAAGGAAGTGTAACTGCTCCTATGAGTATGAACTGTGTTAAATCTGCTAGTCCACTGACGCAACAGATAAAATCTCTTTACAACATGCTCTTATGTCATCATCCATACAATAAGAAACATTCTCATCCCTGTTCCCAAGGTTTTCTAGGCTGTTTAAAAAAAGACGTTGAAGAAGTTTTTGTTGTATTTAACAAAGCAGCTTGTGTGCGAAGCTGTTCGACGCAGATCGAGCTGAGAGGAAACCAGCTAGGAATGGTTCTCTGTGAACAGGCAGCCTGATGGCGCAGTGCAGAGGTTAATGATGCTGCGAGAAGCCAACTGGATTCTGCCCTCACCCGATTGGCCTGGACCCACTAGGGCAGCTTCATGAATAGACCATTATCAATGGAGGGGACAGGCATAGGGCAGGGAAACTGGAAGAGACTCATGTCTGCTGTGAGGGCAGCCATGGCTGCAGGATCGTGCTCTATCTGTGTCCTCAGAGCAGGGTCAATCTTGTCCAGCCGTCGCTTGATCCTCTTTGCCTCCCTCTCGCGGATCAGCCTGGCCTGCCTCTTCTCTGGTGTCTCGTTGGCCCTCTTTAATCGCATGGCCTCCCTGTCCCTCTGCAGCCTGCGTGCCCGCTGCTCCTCCGTTTCCTGCATCCTCTGCATGCGCTTGGCCTCGCGGTCCCGCAGCCGCCTCAGCTCCCTCTCTTCTTCTGTCTCACACGCCCGCTTGTTCTTCTTTGCCGTGCGCTCACGCTCCAGACGCTGCAGTCGGGCCTCCAAGGGCTCGTTCTTCCGACGCAGAGCCCATTTTCGCATCGGTGACTGGGCCGCCACTAGCTGCTGATAAGCCACGCAGCTGTTGCACACCAGCAGCACTCCGGCAGGATACACTGGCATAGGGCTCAGGATATCAGGGATAGGAGGAAGGCCTGAAGAGGAGGAGTTGAGTGCATCAGGGATTGAGGCGAGGGATGGCCCTTCAGAGAGGAGACTATCGGGCAGTGAGGGAAATGCGGGTCCCTGGTCTGTGCACGGTCCTGATCCTGGCCCAGGGCCATGACATGGTCTGGGGCCTTGACACTGGCTTGAGATATGACCCTGCCCTTGGCAGGAACGTTGGGCTTGACATAGGTTGGGATTGGGGTTAGTTGCTTGACATGGGCAAGGACCCTGACACGAACTGGGACTAGGGCCCAGTCCATGGCAAGAGTCAGTGCAGGGGCCCGGGCTGCTCATGGGGCTGCTCGAGAGGGACTGGGACATGGAACTGGTGTCCCTTCCCCCAGTAAAATCCATCCTAGTTGTGTCGAGGACTTCTTTAAGCTTCTCCCTACGACAGGAAACATGAATCAGGTAAACATCCTTTTTTTTTTTTTTTTTTTTTTTTTTTTTTTAAGTGGTCTGGACTCTTCCAGGGAAGCATTAGATCCCTGATAGAAAGCTTGCTCCTGTCTAAATCTTTAATGTGGGGATCATAGAGCCTTTCACTTGAGGTCTCCTAGACGAGATTTGTTTCCTGTTAAAAATAAACGTATTCATTTTATACTGCGTCTAAGTAAAATGCTTTTAGCTCTCTCACCGTCACTATAAACTAACTTTCATCTGAGTTTTGAACAGCTGGTGGGGTTTCTGTGCACACAGCCACAGCGTGCCTGAGATCACGATATCTGTGATATACTCTCTCGCTTACGTTACACAGAGACAAGAGCAGGAGGAAAAAAAAACACTAAACTATCTGAAACTAAGTGTTCAGAGCAGTCTGAAATCCGAGATTTCACCCCGCAGGGATTTTTTTCCACCAGCCTGCAACAAAGGCTTCATACATCAGACTGACAGGCATTGTTTTTGCCTTGAATTTTTGTTAGCCTGGCTCGTATGGTCACATATTTTAGGCAACAGTAAAATTTAGCTTCTGTCAAGCTGCGATGAGTTACATGACTTGAAACCACTTTGCTGCAATGGGAAGAGATGACTGATTCCATGTTAGTCGTTTCCCAAACTTTTTTGCTTCAGAGAGGAATAAGGGCCATGCGTCAAATGAACTCTGGCTAGCTCTCTGGAGAGAAGTTTAACAGGCTGTTAACAGCCTCAGAGGAGGTGACTGTTCAGAAAACACTGGTTGCCAGATGCTGGTTATGTTACTTTATTGTAGCTGGCTGGAACAACATGAAACAGCTTTTCCACGTACATCTAAGATACACCTTTTTTTGTCTCTCTTTAGAATAACAAGTATTTATGTTTTATTTTTCCAAACTTAGCAGCAAATGCTTCTGCCAACTGTAATGCTTCATGACTTTTCTCTTCTCTCCTTTTCATCACTTCACACTGCTTCTCCTTCTACAATGCGTCCTGACCTTGTCAGTGCTGTTTAAATTAGAAATGTAATGGTAGTTGCTAAGCAACACGCAAGTTTATTTCCATTAAATCTGTCATTGCAGTACTAATTTTATTCATCCCTCATGCTCTGCATTCTGTCTAATCCCACACTTGGAAAACCATTGCTCTTTCTCATTCTATTATAATGTATTAAAGAGAAAATGTGACTTCTTTTTACTCAATTTATATTTTCAAAGGTTCGACAAAAGAAAAGGTTTGTCTTTAAAAAAAAGAAAGAAAAAAAGTAGCATGCAGTTTTTTATGTTTCTACATTACACTCCTGCCAGAATCAATTTTTAGATACTAGAAAAATTAAAAGGCCTCATTTTAAATAGCTCATCCTTCTGAATCAGTGGTGTCTTTTCACCTTGTCATAAAGGGACCACATATGAGATATTGTTTTAAAATTTTTTAAGATAAATGACATAATTAAATAATAAGCACTAAATAAACACAGAAACTTCAGGACCCGGTTAGTATAATTTTATCACAACATCTATATTCAATCTGCATTTAAGACCTGAGATGAGAGCTACAGCAGAGATGAGCTCAACCTGTTAAAGTTGTTGGTGTCTGTGAAGCGTGCACCACAGACAGCGCAGTTGGAGAGGCGGTCCTCGGAGTGGATGAGAAGATGGCGTCCAAGTGAGCCGGGCGAACTCAGGGCTCGCCCACACACTGGGCACACATAGCTCTTGGTGTTGCTCATCATAGTCGTGTGCTGTTACAAGACAGCAAACAGAGATGAGAAAAGCAGCAAACTTAAAAGATATAATAACTTTGTATTGCAGGCGATTATCAGTTTGCAATATGTTTGCAAAAGAAAAAAATAACAAAGGAAATATACATTTAAAATATTATGAACTTGAAAAGTAAAATTATAATATTTAAATTCATGTCTGCAACAGTTATAATTGATGCTGTGGTTGTTATGCATGGTAGTATAAATGCAAACAGCATACAGAGTTTAAAAAACAAAACTATGCAGCTATATGACAAAGTAGACAGATTGCAGAGCAGATAGGCTGCTGCCACACGGCTTTGAAAATTGCATTTCTTTTTTTGGTTCTGTACTAGATCGGGGCAGGTGAGACGATGTTATTCTCACCTGGTAGACATGGGAGATGAGCTTATCTGGGCTGCTGAAATCCAGCGGGCAGAGAGGACAAACAAAGTTGTTGCTGTGCTCTCCCCCTTCCTCGCTCTCCTGAGGAAAGTCAAGAACCATTTAAACTCGTTTCAGAAGCACATTAACACTACATTCAAATGATTTTACACCTACATCTTACAGTTGTAAATCACAAATCTGAATTCTGAGTTATTTATTAAATTAAGATTTCCAATTTGTATGATGGCAGTTAAAACGTAAAAGAGGCCTTGTTTTGGTCTGAAGCATTTTCACAAGTGGATGAAGATGTGTTGAGTGTATGACTGAGCAAAATTCCCACAAGTCCCGGTGACTCACTGACAGTGACATCACACTGTGTGCTGAGACAGATGTGACTCACAGAACATTTTCAAACAGAAGGTGCAGGCAGAAAACATATTGGTTGGACCTGGGGGTGTTTAATAACTCAAAGGGCACTTTTGAATAAAAATATTGGGCCAGACCTCTTCATCTTTGAATCCAGGTGTTCTCGAACCATTGCACAGGTCTAAAAAAATCAAACAGCCATATGGTCTGCCTTTACAAACATTTGTGAAAAAATAGTTTGCTCTCTGAATTCATGTGTGTTGCTGTAAAATGACGCCAGCGTTGCGAGGACAAGTCCGTTCATGAAATTTCTTCCCTCACAAACAGTCACGATCAGCTGTAAGCTGTATTATTGCAAAGTGGAAGCTTTTAGGAACCACAGCAACTCATCTGTGAATGTGACAGATCATGTAAAGTTACAGAGCAGTGCATAAAATTCACCAACGCTCTGCTGATTCAGTAACTGCATGTGGTTTCATGGCATGGGTTTCCATGGCTCCTGTAGATGTACTAAGTAGGTAGCCCACTACTCCCCCCACACTTTTACTATATTAGTGATGTCTTTTAACTGATTATTTATCATTTTCACTTTTATCTTTTCAAAGTAATAAAACAAAAATGTCAAAAGTTTATTATGTTAATTGTTATTTTGCATACAAATAGAAAGATTTTGGTGAAATATCACTACTTCCTTTCCGGTTATCTCAGGAGAAATATCTGCAATATTCTCTAGCACAGCACATTAGCTTTAAATTCACAGATGCATGAACCTAATTAAACATCATAAAACTGGAGCAGATGACAGGGTGGGCATCTAGATGCAAATTACGGTTCACATTGACTTGTTTTTCATGCACGACTGATGGATGAGAGTTGATAAATTCTTCTCACGCCTACCAACTCGTTTATAAACCACATATTTCATAATCAAACAGATGCAGGGCAGATACTTGTCTTCATTTTTTTTTTTAATCTCTGTCGTGTTTTGTTTGTGTGTTTATTCCACACCACAACGTTACCAGTATGGTCTCTTCTAGTGTAATGCATAAGTTGTGTTCAAACCAATTGATGATGTGCCAAGAAGTTGTTTTCAAAGACGTACACAGTGAGAAATAGATAAAATTATTTTTCCAGTTATGAGAACCTTACCACAACCTTTGTGCGTGTTCCTTTTTTGTATTTGTTAGAATGAAATAAACATTATTGCCATTCAAAGCACCATCATAACAAACACTGGAGTGAAGGTGTCTAAATTAGCAGCCCTCTCACCTCTTTGACTCCTGCTCCTTGTAGGAGACACTGCGTTCTCTTGGTGGTCATGTGGTCGTCAGCAGAGGTGTTGGAGGACGAGTCTTCGCCGTGGTTTTCTGGGTCACTATCGCTGTCTTCTATGGAGGCAAACACAGCCCTATCAATACGGACAGACAACAAAACACAGGGCAGGGCTTATTCTCACTAACACCCCTCATTCCAAGGACATTCCTACAGAGTCCAACAGTCCTTCCCTGACCCTTCCCTCCATCCTGTACCTGAGAAGCTATCCTGCCCTTGGACTTCCTGGGAGTTGTTGCTGCAGCATTCACTGTCCTCTGTGAATTCGTCTCTGCCATCCATGTTAATAGTGTGCTGGAATCCTGTGATGGTTGAAGTGTGGAATGGCCCTGAAGATAGAAAGACAGTAGAAGGACCGTCGGTAAGATTCTTGAAAAGTTGACTTTCTCACTTGTGGTACATGTAGAAAAAGCCAACAAGCTCTTTCAAACTAGGCTTCAAGACAAGACTGGAGTTGACCTTCTCATAGTCTTGAGACACAACCATAAGACCCGTCATGCCAGTATTAACAACATGTTGGAAATGGACACCAACAGAAACTGTACTACAGGCTAAATCAGCACTCCATCCTTCTAAGATTGGGAGCTACATTCAGCAAAGGAGAGTAGGAGTGGGCCTGTTTCCAGATAGACCCTTGTGGAACAAAGGAAAATGGCGAAAGCTGGTAGTTTTAGAACTCCAGTGGCAGGAGGCGGCTGCAAGATTTGCTAATCTTAGAAGCCCAACAGCAAAAGTGGATGAAGTGGGAAATATTGAATAAAGGGACAATCAACTGGAAACGCACTCAGGCACATCATGACTTTAATTAAAGTGAGCCTTTGTCAAGGCAGGTATACTTAGAGACACAACCAGGTGCTGAAGTCTCTGTCTATCAATGCCAAAAGAGCAGCACCACTGCCACTTTAAGAACAATGACAAAAATACCCTCCATCACTGACCAGGAAGACTTTTGAAGGAGGTTGTTACTAGAAAATGTTCTTTGATACAGGTCAACAGCTTATAATCCCATCAGAAATAGTTGCTTCTGCCCAAAGACCAGATCTGGTACTTTGGTCCACCACTCTCTGTATTGTCTACTTTATAGAACTAAAAGTACCATGGGAAAAAGCTGTGACACACTCAGCTGAAATCAGATGCAGAGCATTGAGGCTGGATAGCAACAGTTTAGCATTCCACAGTTAAACTTATTAAACACTTGGAGATGCACAGCCAAACCCTATGCCACCACCTTCAAGGTGATTCCAGGGATTGCTTAGCGCTGCAGTCAATGGCTGTGGATGAGGAGGAAAGACCCCAGCTGTGCGCCAAGATGTTAGGGACAAACACCCAGATCTGATTCGCCTGTGGTGGACCTGCCCCGGTACAGGGTGTACAGGGAGTGCAGAATTATTAGGCAAATGAGTATTTTGTCCACATCATCCTCTTCATGCATGTTGTCTTACTCCAAGCTGTATAGGCTCGAAAGCCTACTGCCAATTAAGCATATTAGGTGATGTGCATCTCTGTAATGAGAAGGGGTGTGGTCTAATGACATCAACACCCTATATCAGGTGTGCATAATTATTAGGCAACGTCCTTTCCTTTGGCAAAATGGGTCAAAAGAAGGACTTGACAGGCTCAGAAAAGTCAAAAATGGTGAGATATCTTGCAGAGGGATGCAGCAGTCTCAAAATTGCAAAGCTTCTGAAGCGTGATCATCGAACAATCAAGCGTTTCATTCAAAATAGTCAACAGGGTCGCAAGAAGCGTGTGGAAAAACCAAGGCGCAAAATAACTGCCCATGAACTGAGAAAAGTCAAGCGTGCAGCTGCCAAGATGCCACTTGCCACCAGTTTGGCCAAATTTCAGAGCTGCAACATCACTGGAGTGCCCAAAAGCACAAGGTGTGCAATACTCAGAGACATGGCCAAGGTAAGAAAGGCTGAAAGACGACCACCACTGAACAAGACACACAAGCTGAAACGTCAAGACTGGGCCAAGAAATATCTCAAGACTGGTTTTTCTAAGGTTTTATGGACTGATGAAATGAGAGTGAGTCTTGATGGGCCAGATGGATGGGCCCGTGGCTGGATTGGTAAAGGGCAGAGAGCTCCAGTCCGACTCAGATGCCAGCAAGGTGGAGGTGGAGTACTGATTTGGGCTGGTATCATCAAAGATGAGCTTGTGGGGCCTTTTCGGGTTGAGGATGGAGTCAAGCTCAACTCCCAGTCCTACTGCCAGTTCCTGGAAGACACCTTCTTCAAGCAGTGGTACAGGAAGAAGTCTGCATCCTTCAAGAAAAACATGATTTTCATGCAGGACAATGCTCCATCACACGCGTCCAAGTACTCCACAGCGTGGCTGGCAAGAAAGGGCATAAATGAAGAAAAACTAATGACATGGCCTCCTTGTTCACCTGATCTGAACCCCATTGAGAACCTGTGGTCCATCATCAAATGTGAGATTTACAAGGAGGGAAAACAGTACACCTCTCTGAACAGTGTCTGGGAGGCTGTGGTTGCTGCTGCACGCAATGTTGATGGTGAACAAATCAAAACACTGACAGAATCCATGGATGGCAGGCTTTTGAGTGTCCTTGCAAAGAAAGGTGGCTATATTGGTCGCTGATTTGTTTTTGTTTTGTTTTTGAATGTCAGAAATGTATATTTGTGAATGTGGAGATGTTATATTGGTTTCACTGGTAAAAATAAATAATTGAAATGGGTATATATTTGTTTTTTGTTAAGTTGCCTAATAATTATGCACAGTAATAGTCACCTGCACACACAGATATCCCCCTAAAATAGCTAAAACTAAAAACAAACTAAAAACTACCAAAAACATTCAGCTTTGATATTAATGAGTTTTTTGGGTTCATTGAGAACATGGTTGTTGTTCAATAATAAAATTATTCCTCAAAAATACAACTTGCCTAATAATTCTGCACTCCCTGTATTGTAAGCAAAAAGTCACAACACCTAAAGATGCTGAGAAATACAAATGAGGATGTGTCCCTAACATATCCTGGACATTGATAGAACAATAATCTTATACAGAGGACAACTACTACCATCTGGTTCTATGCGTCAAAATCTTGGGCCATAATAGTGTGCCTTAATAGTACTGCAGGTATACTTTTTGTGCAGTTAAATATTAAAAAGCCATGACTGACAGTCACTGGCCTTCAGCCTGACTGCAGCTGTTGTTGGAAGGAGTTAAAAATGCCAACATGTTGCCAAGGAAGCTAAAGAGGCACCTGGAATCCTGACATAACTTCAGAGAGAAATCTCCACTTCAGCAGATGCTGGATCAGAACCAGGGACAACAAGACTGCCTGTTGGATTGTGTATGACAGAATCTGATGAGTTTAGTGCAGCCTATAGTGAAGCACAAAAAGAACTGAAGGCTTTTTGCTCAAAAATATCTTCATCTGACTGCACAATCAGAAGAACTGATGATATTCCAAATGAGGCTTCTTTTATAGGTATACCTTGAAATTTTGTCCTGCCTTGGGCACAAAAAGAAAACGATTCTGAGCAACTGTCTCTACCCATACATTGTACCCGGCATATGAAAGCTTTATCTCCATAGCAACTTCATTACAGCATCCGCTACTGTAGTGTATCACAAGAAGGTATAAATCTTTAAATCTTTTAATAGAAGTGGTTTCACCTATCGCTGAAGTTCCATGGTTTGATCACACTTAATGTGGATCACGCCATCCAATTACAATTAAAAAATCTTGAGATTATTGCAGAAATATAACACGCTAATGAAAACAAAACCTATAATCAGAGCAAAACTGATAGAAAGCTGTCCCAGAGAGTAAATTATTGAAACCATTCTACCTTTTTCTTAGCACTCTGGGGGCGCGATCAGCTTGAGAAGAACTTCTTAGCAGATTCATCTGGTTTTATATGACCTATACAACAAGCAGCAGGATTCATACAAAAGCAGCGAGACAAGCCCAGTTGCATATATGCATGCACATTTACTTCATTTGCATCCCAACCCCCACTATTTTTACACACATATACAATCACAGATACATGCTAGCTGTTCCGACAGCCATGCTGCAGTCCCACGGGGGTAGCAGCCTGCACTGTTATCCTCCAGCTAACTGCCTAGCTGCTCCGTTTCTCTCTCTCTCCTTCAGTACCACCCACACACTGAACAGCCTGGCTCGCCCTCTGTCCTCCCAGCTTATATATGGAGCTCTGTCTACTTCTATATCTTTACCATCAGCTCCGAGGGGGAGGATAAAGCTTTGCACCATGACAGCCCATATGTAGCTCATTTCACTTGCCGCGATGCCACACTTTATTGTACACAGCGGCTCTTTTTGGCTGCAGGATGCGATGCAATCCCTTCACTTTTCTTCTTATTACACTGGACTCCGCAAACGCTCATTCAACTGCCAGCACTGCTCCTTTGGATGCAGTCTTGGTGAAAACTCCTCTGGCATTCACACATAGGAACATCACCACTTGAGATAGCGAAAATTAATGATAGCTTAAAATCCAATTTTCTTCCCTTGTGTGCTCCCTCTCCATTTACACAGATCAGAAGATGGGAGAGAGAGATCCTGACTTCAGTTACCTGAGACTGGCAGAAGTAATTACAGCATTCATCACAATCCTGAGGTACTGTGCACGGTGCACAGACACACACTTTCTCTTTTATTGTGTGTGTGAGCAAGACAGAAGTATAATCTTAAAGCTAGTCATTTGGCTACTTGTGAGAAGTTGGTATGTGAACACAGTTTGGGCACTTTTCCCACAGAAATCCAAGCATTCGTTAGAGTGGGTCCGAGTATTGAACTGTGAACTACTACAACAGGCTGGCTTCTCGGCACATAGCCAATGATTGATGTGTGAGAGATACCCATCCCCCCACCGCTACGGTTCTGTCTGTACATCTGTCTCTCCTTGCTCCCCCCCGCCGCCACCATCACCACTACCCACCCTCCTCGCTCCCTCAGTCTCTAGCACTGCGATGTTATCTCTGAGTCTGTGTGTCTGTAGGCAGGAGGTGACGCAGTGTCTGACTGAATCCAGACAAAGAGACAAACTCATCAGCCAAGAGACACACACAAGAGGGAGAGGGCTGGTTGGGGGGGGGGGCAGGCCGGGGGTGGTAGGGTGACGGAGGGGTAGCGCGCAAAACAAAACAGACAAAAGACAGAATGCCAAAACTCTACTCAAACACAGAGCAATGGGGGTCCTGTTGAATTCAAAGGCCCCTCCTTCTCCTTTTCAGCAGCCATCCCCTCCAAAAACGCACACATGCAGACACACAACACTGTCTGAATCTGCAGAAGTACTGGGGCCCCCCCCTCTTACGTCCACAGACTTTCTGGAGAACAAGGACGGTGGGCCAGACATCGGATCAGTTCTCACCACGAATAACCTACATGTTTAGATTAGGATTTTGCTTCAACTACAAGACTGACAAACACCTTGTAGCCACACGAGACTCAAAGTTGGATTCATAACAGCCCCCCCACCTGAGAACTCAATTTCATAGTTGGATCAACAATACATATATAATGTGAAATATTCTGAAATAACACCTTATTTGTTATAATTAATACTAATAAAGGTTTTCAGAACTTCTACATTTAGGTACAGAAAAATTATGAAACCAAAGCCTCACATATACTGTTACACAAATATACTGTACTTCCCTGACAGGCATCCACTTGACACCACGAGGGTATGCACCACCACCTCCAAACAAAATACTTTTATGTAATGCATAAAAATCTTGAGTATTGTTGTACATCAAACTTAACAGCTAGACAGACACCGCTGTTGTATCATTGTCTGGAATTCCCTGTGTGTGTGTTTGTGTGTGTGTGTGTGCGTACTACTGAGTGTGTGCATTTGTGTGTGTGTGTGAGCATGTGCATGTGTGTCAGCCCGCCTGCCTGTCAGACTGTCTCCCTGCCTGTCTGGTCTGTCAGTCTGTCTGGTCTGACCCACTCAAAGGGGACAGCTCTTTGAATGCAATTCATACCTCACAAGAAAAGACAGGTAAAACAAATCATGGTGAGGAAGAATGAAAGTTGGTGTGCAAAAGGTGTCCTTCTGCACTCACAAGAATTTAAAAAACAAACAACATATTATACAACAGTCTTGGGGCCTCCTGAGGCCTTTCGCTCACTCTCAAAGGTGTTTCAGAGCAACAAATGAGCTCATTAGCTCACAGGGATGACTGCGGTCTGCAGCAAGTGTGAGATGCATTTCTCCAGAAGTTTAAACAAACTCTTTAGAAAGGAGGGTCGCAGCATACTTCAGTAGATTACACTGGGCAATCCCCTTCAGTGGACAAAAACTAGCTTAAGATAAGAGGTCAGCAGGGTAAGCACTGACAAGAGCATCCTGGTAGAAGATGAGTCACCAACAAAATATCTACATTAGAGGGTCTCCCAAGAGCTCCTGAGATCTGCTTCAATAAATTTTATCTGTGCTTTATAAAAATATGACACTATTTTAAAATAGAATTTGGTCAACAAATGTCAGTAATCCAGTCAGTATGCATTACACTGTAAGCGACCAGTAAGCCCAAGGTCCCTTCTTTAAATGGAAGAAATTACTATTTAGCTAAAAAATTATTTAACAGATGAGCAGCAAACCATCACATATAAACAACAGAAACCAGATGTTTGTTTATTCAGATGACTGCTTACCATTAAAATAAAATCTTAATTAAAATCTGGGATGGAAAACTAAGATGTTGAACAGAATTAGAAAGTAAGCATGAAAAGTGTTTGTGTAGTAGAAAAATATTAGACGTATCATTCAATAAGGGAAGAAAGGGGAAATAACAGAAACACTCTTGCATACAACACAAGGGAAGTCTTTCTGCTTGTGTGCTCAGTAATGCTCTCCTGCAACCTTGTCCTAAATCTGAGCTGTCAGAGAAAACTGAATCAAGTGCACGCATAGCTACTGTTTGTACAAGCTGAAACCTCTGTCCCTTCTGTTCATGGTTTAGTCATAGGTGGGGGGTTTTTTGTTTTGTTTTTTTAAATGCCTCATACTTTTTTTTTTTTTTAAAAGAGCAGATAACTGACAAAAATAACATCTCAAAACTGAAACCAGAAACATGGTTAGCCACAAGCCTTGATACCTAAATTAACTGAAAGATTCTTTCACACAACATTTCTAGTCAATATAAGCTTGTCGGCCTTAAAGGAGAGATATTTATAAAAAATATTTTAAGCCTGTAATCAGCACCAACAAGTAATAAGCTCCACTATTAAAATACAAGTGATAGTGGCTACTTAAATTAGTTTTAAAAATGTACCAGGAGTGTGCTCTTTCACATATTATGTAACACATTCAGTTATTTGTCATTACATGCTGCAATAGTGTAGCTTGCATTGTTATAAGCTTGTGTACCTGTATGTGTGTGAGTACTTTGGCAGGTGTTTGTCTGTCTGTGGGTAGCTTGTTGTTGTGATTTGGCACTGTATAAATAAAATTGAACTGAAGTGAAAGACAGTGCCAACAACAGTACTAATCACACACACACAAAACTTTACAGATGAGATCTAAATGAGGCCGAGTTTGAGATTGTGTGTGGTGCAGCAAGTATTTGCATTAAAGTGTAGTAATGCCTTCTGATCACCAGACAAGGTTTTTCCTGGCTCAAAATTGGCCTTTTGGGGATGACGCCACATACAGGTAAGGTGAGAGTATTGGGTATCTTACATATCTTAGTTATTTTTAAACAACTGATAAATGAAAAAGCGAGTCGGGTTAAAGACTAAATTTAACCCTACATAAAAACTGACTGATAGTTTTATCACTGTGCGAGTGGTTTTTCTGTGGTGTGGTAAACACTAAAATTATGCTGGAAAAACCTTGCAAGATGGTCACTATTGATTTTCTAGTCTGTTGAGTGCATCTGACCTGAGCTTGCTCTCACTGCATTTATTGCCCATTTCATGCCCGTTTCTTTTGTTTTCATATACCTGTAAATAATAACTGTGGTCAAGTGGGACCGCACTAAGATTGGATCAAAGTGGCTGCATCACCCGTCAACACGCTGGCATTAAGTATGCATGGTTATTACTGCATTATTACCAAGCATGATAGAGTAGCTATTATTGGTTTCTACTTGTGATTCTGTGTGTGTCATCATGGTAAAATGTACCATAGAGATACCTCAAACTGAATTTCGAAAATGCTGACAGTTGTTTGTATATGTGTCTGTGGGCAAATTTTTCCAGTGCAGTAATGTCACAAAAGCTGTAAGGCGCTGACACAAAACATTACATATCTGTATTCTTCAGCGAAATAACGGTTAAGTCAGAAGATGGGTGTGGTCCAACTCATGAGTGCTGAATACTTAGTACTAATGAGTCTAAATGTCAGTATTCTGGCATGTGTCACAACTTGTGTGATCCCACTGCAAGATGGTCTCTAGTTATAGGGCTCATGGGCTGGATCATACAAGTTTACCAGCTTGGCATCAACTACAAACCTGCCACATTTCATGGCTTTATCTGTTATTTTGGCAAAACCTGTTCCCAAATATACACATTTTGGCACATTCCAAAAAGGTTTTTACCTTCAATACAAAGAAAAGTCACCAGGACTGTAATATTTAAAAAACCCCAAAAAAACCCAGTAGTCTTGGTAAATGGGGGTTGATTTACTCAAACTTAAAATACATGTTTGTTTATCAAATAATCAAAGAATTCTGATAAGGAAGTTACCACTCTTTGCATTGGCTCTATGTGGACCAATCACACTTACAGCCACCTCACAAAATCCAACTTCCACCCATGAAAAAACAAACAAACCCAAAACTCAATGCATGCACAAAAGCACCTGCCAAAATACTCAAAACTAATTCTGTGGTAGTTCCTGCAACAGTAGGTGTCCTGGGACTGCATTTTTAAACTATGATACACATGCATATCTTTTTGGACAATCTTCATAGAGTTAAAATACTCCCTAACCCCTTACCCTCACATTAACCATCACAATTAAAGTGCTAACCCTAACCTACCTCTACCTCAAAAAATAAATAAATAAAAACAAAAAACAACTTTTGAACCCCAAACTGCCTTTTGCCTAATTCCTGGTTCTTTAAAAGCTGTCTGGCAACACAAATATCATTAGTTACGATGTTTATATCCTACAAATATAGATAAAACAAACAAACAAACACACACACGGAGAGAGAGAAAACTCACAATGCTTGCCTCGCAGCGTGATCATGTCAACCGACCCAAGTATACACGGATAGCGCAAGTGTCATCAATAAAACTCGTGAAATAGTAAGAGAGACAATACCTGAAATACCTACAGTTAACTTTGAAGGGGTTGGTCTGTTTTCGCCTGGACATATTACTGCCCAAACCGGTTGGAAAAATTGAAAAAAAGAAAAGAAAAAAAGAATATCCTAACCCCGGACGGTCCAAGTATGTTCAGAGGGAGCAGATGATGAAGAAAATAATAATATAAAAAAATCAAATCGTTTAGATCAGAAACTGGGTCGTTTTCGGAGATTAAAAAATAAAAAAAACGGGCACATTTAAGAGTCACATTCTTGCGGTCTTTTTTGTTGTTGTCTTTTTTAAAAGCCCCTTCTTCAGCCGATTATCGGGTTAAGACGATGTCCAAGCCCGGACAGAGAGACTCCGAGCAGCTCCGAGCTGCTCCGATCCCGATCCGCTGGCACCCGCGCACAACTGCAGCGCAGCACGAGCTCAGCTGATATCTAAACGTAAAAGGAATGAAGCTAACGTCGAACAGCATTGTGGGATGTGTAGGGACGCAGGGGAGTTCAAGTGAAAGATACTATGCTGCATTCAGGTCGTGTGGGAGAAAAAAACCCGACCATGTTCAAATATCAATTTAAAGTAAGTAAATTTCTGTGGGCGGTTTTGACGAAGCAATGATTCCTATTTAACTTCATAAGCTCTGTAACTATAACCTGACAATGACACCTCAACTAATAACTAATAAATATCCATCCAAGGACTACTCAGCACATCACATCCCCAATAAACACTATCATAAGAACTCACCCACGCATCTGAAATCTACCGAAAATAAATGAATAAATAGATAGATAAATAAAACATAAAAACAAACCCATAATCTGAAAGGACCTTGAAGGATTAATGTGTCAAATCATATTCTTAGGTTAAATTATTGTTCTAATCATATTCTTGTATTATGAATATTGTTATTAAATAGAAAGGGGAAATTAATGTTCAAGCAATTATTTTGCACTTACACATTTGATAAGTCAGTTACACTTTTGAGTTCATGTTGCCATTAGACAAAGAGTACAAACACAACATACAACGGGATGCTGCATCCTGTCACAGTGACAAAGTAAACTTTTTTTCCTGCTGTATGGCCAAATGAAGAAACTGACAACATACAGAAGCCTTCTAGAGTGATTCTGGACAACCAAATTTAAAAAAGAAAAGTACAGTATGCAACAAATAAATAGCACATCTTTAGATTTACAACAAACAAAAAACTAAACTGAAAACTGCAACGACTCAGTTCTGTTTAGTACAGATATACACTCAGTATTTCTGTAACTTACATTATACAATATAAGTCTTTTGTTTTACACAATGAAATTATGTGAGAGCGGCAGTCCAGGGAGTGTGCTAGGGCCTCATAGGAGAATTTTTACAATAAATACACACATAAAAAAATACATTCAATTTGGCATTTTTCGATTAACAGGGATATATTTTTAAGATTACCACTAAAGTGTATAGATAAACCTATAGGATAGAGGTACTTTTATAGGCTAAATAAAATGATCATCCAGTCCTTCACTTTCCTTGAGTGAAGTGTGTGTGTGTGTGTGTGTGTGTGTGGGGGGGGGGGGGGGGGGGCAGTTGTAGCCTATCCCAGTCAGAGTCAGGGTATACCATGGACAAGCTGCCAATCTATTGCAGGGCTAACCCATAGAGACAACTATTCAAACTCATATTCACACTTGAAGCTAATTTAGGATCACCAGTTAATCTAACCCCATGCATGTCTTTGACCTGTGGGAGGAAGTTAAGAGTTTTCGGAGAGTGAACCCACCATACAGATGTGGAAAGAACATCCAGAAAGGCCTCAGACTGAATTTAAACCAAGAAGCTTCTTGCTGTGAGGCGACAGTGCTATTTCAAATAATTAAAAAAAATACATGAACATTTACTTTTTATTATGCATATATTTTTTATTCTAAAATGCACAGAGATGCCTCCACTGATTGGACACTGACAAAGCTGAGAGTATTTTTCTGTTACAAAAGCCTTACTATTTCTGAGCCTCTCGCACAGTTTGTGATACCTTTGTGCTCCCTTTAGCCATAATAGGAAGAAAAAGTAGTGCTACAATTGATCATGACACTTGTAATTTCATTTTCAACTCTCTTTCTAACTGCATATCCTACAGTCAACACTAGATGTCGCTACAAACCGTTGGACTGTCAATGTCATAACATTGCATGTAGTCGTCATCACTGACTGCCACGAGTAAACTGACCGCAGCACCACATTGACCGGGTGAAAATGTACTCTTCCGCACGCTCGAGCAAAAATATGCCATCTCAACAAAATAATCTCGTCAGGTCATGAAATCGCCTTTGTGAGGCAAGTGGCAGATGACACACATTCAGACGCAAACGGCACGTCACGTTATGCACTGTTATTTAGATATCCAGTCAATGAGTACAACGGGATAACATCAGCTAGCTGGCTAATGATAACAAGCCTAACGTTAGCCCATTATAGTTACTGTGAGAACGATGGAAGCGAACAAGCCACACAGCAATTAGTAAATGATAAGAAAGGGTTGAGTACAGTCACCTACCTACATCTCCCATCATAATGAAGACATAATTCAACTATTACCCATGTTGTCCAGTGAACATATGAGGCAGGAGTCTCGAGTAAGGGGCACAGACTGTGATTAAGTCCTCCCGTACAGCTAACGTTACTGTACGCTGATGATAAACATGAGCTCTTCTTTCGCGAACCCCTTGCGATCTGTCAGTGTAACCCTCCGCCTGCGGTAGATGTGCTGAGGCTGGAGTAGCCACCATTTTGCATGTCTAGTGTGTTCCTCCCTCCATTGCTAATAGAGACGATTCCAGTCATTTTCTGGCATCATTACGGCTAGTAAGTACATCCTAGCAACAATATGTCGGCATAAATTTGGGGAAATGGCTTTGCCTGTGAGTAGTTGTCCGCGGTTTGACTGTATTTACGTTGACAACTGTCACTGTGGCGCTGCATAGGAAGTCGCAGCCCTTAGTGCACCGGGGCTGTGCTAAGTTAGCTAGCATGTTTAGCATAGTTATAGTCTTGCTGCACTAGGGATGTGTAGCTCAGCAGTATGCTGTGTCCACTAAATCAAAGTCATCAAGGCAACGCGCAGTGACAATGTATTATTTCCTGTCTTTCTAACTAGCGGGCACAAGTTGCATTTAATTCAGAGAGTATTCGGTTAAGGTAATGAAGAAGCAAGCTAATGGTCAGGTGGCTACGTTAGCTTGATAATCCAAATGCCTCAAGAAGGCCTAAACTGCATTATGTCCTGATCAATCGGCGATCAGAGCCAGGTGTAATGGCCTGCCTCTGATTGTATACAGCTGATGATGTAAACTTTAATGTAATACAGCGCCAGCTAAGATGAAGCTACTCCTGTAGTGTCATCATGATATCTTGCCCTTTTAAGATGCTACTAAATTAGCTAGTTGTTAGCTGGCTCTTCAGAGGTGTGATTTGCGTTTTCTAAGTCATATTAAACATGTGACACTTCACGGCGTGGTTATTAATACAGTTAGACTTTCCTAATATGTAACCAACTGTAAGCGTTTAATCCATAAGTTAGCGTTTAATTGAAATACCAAGGAAGCTAACGATAGCTAGCTTGGTGTTCTGAGGACGTGGACTTGGGTTTTTGTCCAGTTTCGTGAGATGGTTAATTAGTGTTGACAAGCTGTTAAATGAGAAGGAAATACCTAGACACGCGCTTTTTTGTTTTTATAACTGCGTTATCAACGTCCGAGTTTAATTCATTTTCCAGGATCACTTTACATGTAAGTGTTAAGGAAGTCAGGTGCAAGTAGGAAGTGAGCAAATGAGGTGACGTACAGTATGGGTGATTTCTCTACGGGTTTTGACAGGAGCTGTAAATTACGCCTCCACAAGCTTAGGTCGAAGTAAGCTCTTCAGGTCCACTGTTTGTGGCACCGACACACAAAACCAGTCTTGATAAACTACAAGCCAAGTGTATTGCAACGCCTTTGACGCGCAGTTTACTTTATCTGTATGCTTGACGTGGGCTTTCGAGGGATTCCGGACCAACTGTACTGATACGTTTGAAGGCCTAATGAAAATCAACCTGTTAAATGTATAATTTTACTTTCCTCACAGTCAAGTCACACGCAGTACTGTAGATTCCAGCCATATTCAGTTCCTACTGGCTTCACTTTATAAAACTAAATATGCAGTATGTTGTCCTGCATTACCTTTTCTGTTCACATGTATTGTCTGTTATATGGGGTAGATTATTATTATTGTTATTAGCTGTAGTTAGGTGAGAGTTAATGATAAAAAGTCATATTTAGTTGTAGCAAAGGAATAGCCAGGATGCATTATTATAGAACGGCGCATAATGTTGTGCTTGAAACATGCAGTTATGACCTTAATTAAAAACATTTAACCTTTACCTCTAATGGCAGTGATGCCATGCATAAAATGTACTCGAGCAGGTGCATTATAAGCAGGGTTAGCGTGCATTAATCACACAGCACTGAAACAACTTAACATGATCACTGTGTCTGCATATCAGTGCCCCACACAATGTGAAATCAGATAGCTCCAGGCTTTGCCTCAGGGCTATTTAAGATCTTTTGGTTTGGTTTCCAGTTTAGGATTCATTTTGACTCCACATCAATGTCATTTGGCCAACCTAAGTACTGAGTGAGTTAGCACTGTCTCTGTATCTTGTTTGGACAGAAACTGATTAGTCTTTATGGTTTTACCCTAAGTAAATAGCCGCACAAACTTAGTGATAAATAAGGTACTGTAAATGCCATTTGTTATTTTGTCTTTTTTCCTCCTCATTTTAGCATTGGGGTTGTTGCACATTTTGCCTCTGATTAGTTTTGAGCAGGAAAAGCTTACCAAAGACCCGTTCTAAGCAGGGCTAGTTTCCAGCAGGCTTTGTCAATTTGCAGGCTGACAAAGCTAAATTAAGAAGTGCTTAGCTTAACTGACTCCAACTGATGGTGAAGGCACACACAGACCTTTGTAGATCTCCTGTGTACCTTCAGAGTCTCTGAACTTAAAGTTGATCTCATTATTGGCTCTTTGATGGCTCTTTTGATCCTCAGTCAAAAAAAAGCAATTTCTCTATTTTCAGTGTTGTCTTCAGCAGGTTAAGATTTTTTAAGTGGTAGAAGAAAGGCGTGGTAGCTGCAACAGTAAAATGACTATTTGCAGTTGCACATAGATGTAGAAATCGGCAGGCTTTTTGATCTGTCTGATCTCTGCATGTTTGCTAAGAGAGGAAAACAAAATCTGGAAAACCATAAAGGTCTGGAGTGAGTACATGTAAAACACCCGACAGAATATTTTGACTATTACGAGTGCTTCTTCCCCATACACAAGTACGGTACTCAACATTTGAATGTGCACATAGGAACCAAGGTGTAAATGTAATCCATGTCAAAGCTGATACTCACGTTTGAACTTCAGTGTTTAGTTATTTGTAGCTCTGTAAAGCCGAGCATCTATAGTTGGTTATAAAAGAAGCAGTAGAATAGTCTGTGTTGGTATTATTTAATTTAGAACGTCTTGATGTCTAGCTGAATGGTGTGGTGAGAGGAAGAAAAAAAACAAAAACCCTATGCAGTCTGCCAAAGTTTGCCAGTCACAGCTCTGTATATGGTTCTTTTTGGAGCTGTCTGACCTTTTTGTCTACTTTAAATGTGCAGTTCTTTAAAAAAGGGAAAAAAGACAGCATAAATGGATGTTACATCATGCTTTCTATTTCTACCCATACAGTGCTTTTGGCATTTAGGAATATAATCTAAAAACCACAAAAAAAAAAAAAGTGGTTCTTTGTGTCTCGACAGGGTGACTGCTTCCTGTGGTAAATGGGAAGTGTTACGTGCTTTTTAACCTGTTGCTGGTTGTCAGGCTCTTTGAAAACAGATTTGGGTTAGCTCTTCTATGAATGTTTCAGTGTATGCAAAACATGTCAGCAGATGCATGCGATAACTCATAGTGTTAGGCTTTTATATGGTCTGAGGAGTGTAAAAATGTCCAAAGCAATCTGGATGCAGTATAACAGCTGTTCTTCTTGTATATAAATATTATCAGGGTTTATCCTAGCTCGAAATGGGCCTTTGAGGGGTTGTTGCCTTACAAAATAGAAGTTGCTCCATTTTCTTGTTATTTCTGGTTATTTGGTAAAGGAAAAAACAAAGTGTTGTTTAGTGAATTAAGCCTCCCGAAACTCATTTAAGGCCAAAAACCTTTGATAAGAACAGAAACAATTTTACAAAATTTGGTCTTTGTAGTGAGGAACAATAAAGTGAACTAAAAGCTGTCGCTCGACAAGTGTTGAACAAGCTTGCTTCCCCACCGCAGTTTCACATTCATCTGTGTATGAGAAGGCAAACTACACTGTTCATCTGAAGGCAATGTCAGTAATTTGCAATTAAAATTGATATTTTGTTTGTAGAAGAATGTGCTGCTGTTTTGCAACTGCAAGAATGTGAAACTGTAATTTAATCAGCTCTCAGCAGTGGCTGGATTTACGTTCTTTAATGTGTACACATTTGATTATGAGCACAGCAAGAGTCGGGGAGCCATGATTAATGGAGCCCAACACTGGGTCCATTCAGTGCAGGTAATTTAAACGGTGTTAAGATGAACAGTAAGTCTCTGGCTTTATTAAAGTGTGGCCTTGCCTGACCACCCTTCCTATTCTTCTTTGATCAAAGTGAATTCTTAGATTGTCCACAAGCCACCACCTTACTCAGCAAAGGATGTTCTCATTCCTCGTGTGTGTGTGTGTGTGTGTGTGTGTGTGTGTGTGTGTGTGTGTCCGTCCTTATTTCCTTCAGACTGGCATAATTTCAGAGGATTTCCTTTGATCCCACAAGTGTTAGCGTTAATAACGAAATGTTAAGGAGTTTTTTCCGCCCCTCTTTATTCATTCAGATGAAAAAAATCTAGCTTCTGCTGAATACTGGCCAATGTAATCAGGTATATTGTAGACAGATGTAAAGTTTGTATTTGGTTACATAAAAGCCTGTTCTAAACAGTCAGAGATTGTACATTTCTTGTTACACTGACAACATATGATTTCCATAAGACATAACAGAGCTGTTGTGGATAAATCAGAGGCTTGATTTCATTATGTGTTCGTGTAATGATTTAATAGAGCCACACGGTTGATCTGTTTTTCTTGTTTCATACAGTGTCACTTATGGTTCATTAAGATGTTTGAGGAGGACAAAAGTCAAAAACTCAAAAGCAAATATTTATCGTGACAGCAGTAATTGCCTCTGAGGGATAAATTCTCTCTTGACTACAAAATGAATAAAAAAATATGTTAAATTACTGTGTGTCACTGTTTTATAAAACTTCTTTTTTTCCTGCTAGTATGAGATTGTTTATGAAACAAAAATATAATCATTTTTGTTTTGTGAATGTTATTAAAATCCTTGTGCTTATCAAGATCGGCTATTTCCAAAGTCAAGAGTGCTGTGGCCCACTTAAAAACCAGCCGATCTCAAATCTTCAAAAACAAGCGAAAGGGTGTTGGCTGTAAATTGGTAATGCTAACCAGTCATATGCAGGCCAATGTGTGACAAACCTACCACTTGGACACAAACTTAAGTGCAACTTAAATTAATTCACTTACTTATACTGCAGTCCACCTGCAGTGCCTTCACAGCCTAGCAGCAGTCCCTGGTCCACACTTTGGGAATCGCTGATCTATTCTAGACAATAAAACCAAGGAAAGCCTGTGACTTCTAACCATCTTTTTACTGTATGCTACTCGGTTAAGGTCGTAGACATTATTTTATAAAGCACTAATCGATGCAGTCGCACATTTAGAGGACTGACAGGCTCATTAAACTTGCTGTTCTCACCTTCTGCAACAGCGGTGCACACCAAAAGTGACGTCATCTGCTGGCGCGAACCGTCCTTTTGTGTTTTGGCCGGTCATGCACCTCTGTTTCTGTAGCTTCAGGGTTGAAAACACGAATTTACGATCATGTGGGTTTTTTGTTTGTTTGTTTGTTTGTTTTTTTTAGTATAATATTGTATCTGTACAGAAGTTTGTTTACAGATTATACTGAGGGAAATGTTGTATCAGTTTGAATGAGGCTTTCAAAGAGACCGTGAGGAAAATGAGTTTGTCTTGAAAAAAACTTTGGAGCAAAAGAAGGAAAAACTCAGATTTCTTTTTTCCAGATTTTGACAACTTCTCCTGAACCAGTGCTGATGTGAAGGTTATGTCTGAAAAACAGGAGTGGTGCCTCAGTGCATGCCTCTGGCAACACGTATTGTATGTGGAATATTGCATTACTCATGCCCTCAGTGCTGGTATAAATTGTATGGAACTGTGGCGAAGTCACTGTTTGTGTGCAACACAACCAATACGTGAGATTGTTCCTGAAAAATGTTGTGGATCTGCTAGGCCATCAGCTCTTTGCTCTGGTTCATATGTCAGAGTGCATTATGTTCCCACTTCAGCACTGCATAGCTGGAGTTGGATAGAGTTATGGCTTTGCTCATCAAGTAATTACCATAATTTCTGTTGCAGTAGCAGCTTAATTATGTCCTGCATCCTACTACATAAAAGCTTTCCATTAGATGGGAGACAAAATGTACCTATTGCTCAGTAAAACACCACAATTAATAACTTTCCAGTTTATTTGACAGTTAAAATTAAGGTGGATGTTAGAAATGTGTGGTCATTAGTTAAATTACCTGAATAAACCTAGTTAAAAACTTGGTTTTTAACTTAAATATTCTCTAAAATGTTATTGTGTTAAATTCAATTTGGCTGAGCATATTTTGCAAGCCTCCCGTCTGCTCCAACAACCTGACATTTGCTGGGCTGCATATTAAATAAATTTAACTGACTTTGCTCTCAGTCTCTGTGCTGTAATAATCATTAAACCCCGGTCATTTAAGATAATTTACTCACTGGTACAGACCGGAATAGCTCTCTCCTAACATGTTAAAAAAATCTCAGACCCTGCCAACGAAACGGTGTTCTGTGCTTGTATAAAATGAAAGTAGACTTGATAAAGTATGGATAATATCCGGGTGAGTTTCCTCTAGAGGATGGCAAAAGCTTCCCCGAGGTTTGTTGCATTGGCTCACAGCTTTCTTGTAATATTCATATTAGTGCTAGATTTGCCTCATCGAAGAGTTCATTTAACATGCAGTTTGCAATTCATGTTTTCATCTTTGTAGCTCTTGGATCTGTTTTGGTAAAGTGTAGTTTCGGGTAATTGGTAGATGCAAACACATAAAAGTTGATTTTCAAGCAAGCATGTGCCTTCATAAATATTTAAACATCTTTCTGTAGCTTGTGTTTGCTTAGAAGCTTCTGTGTGCAAGGATTGAATTTCACCATTTCTTCTTTGCCTTTGCACTTTTATTTTTTTTAAAAGATCTAAACAAAAGAGACAGTTTCCACCTAAAGTCAAATCTTACACAACATGGATTTTTTTTAATTAGTCTGTTTTACTGGAAAACTGACAAATACTTTTTATTCCTAAAAACATAAAATCCTTTTGTTATTCTTGCTACCCAAGTAAAATTTATGATTGTAGTTTCAGCGAACATTTTAGGAAGTGAAGTCTAGACTGTTGATTGGTACCTGTAAAACCTACATTTCTGCCTACATGCACAGCAGCTAAAACCCTTTCTTGGTTTCTAGTATACGTTGTCATATTTTAGGTAAAAAAAGTGACATACCATGCTGCAGACTGGAGAGTTCTATATTTGTCTTAAATTTCAGAATTGTAGCTTTTCTCCATTAGTGAAGTCTGTCCTGATGCCAACTGGTTTCCTTTCTTTGTGTTTTCCAGAGAATGCCAGCTCCGATCAGACTGCGGGAGCTGATCCGGACTATCCGGACAGCACGGACCCAGGCAGAGGAGCGTGAGATGATCCAGAAAGAGTGTGCTGCTATCCGCTCGTCCTTTAGAGAGGAAGACAATACGTACCGTTGCAGAAATGTCGCAAAGTTGCTTTATATGCACATGTTGGGCTACCCAGCGCACTTTGGACAGGTATGTTTGGTTATGTTGGGGGGGGGGGCAGTATGTATACAAAGGAGTTTTAAGTTTGCACCTCTGAATAGTTTGATGATGCGGTTTTTTTCCTTTTAGTTGGAGTGTCTGAAGCTGATTGCATCCCAGAAGTTCACTGACAAACGAATAGGTTATTTGGGAGCTATGCTGCTTTTGGACGAGAGGCAGGATGTCCATCTCCTAATGACAAATTGCATTAAGAAGTAAGTGGAGGCTACACTGGGTTAAGACACGCGCACTTAAATTAAAAAAAAAAAAAAATTTTTAGTCCAGTACTTAAAATATGAGTTTATGGTCCCCTGAACACAGTTGAAAACCTTCTTCATCGACTTCTTCATAGTCTTCATAAGATTGTGAAGTATTCATATGCTCCTCTCTGGTATAGCATATAAAGTGACTCTTTGTTTCCGTGACTTATTTGACTCTCTTCTCCCACACCAGTGATTTGAATCACAGCACACAGTATGTCCAGGGCCTGGCGTTGTGTACTTTAGGCTGCATGGGTTCTTCAGAAATGTGTCGTGACCTGGCAGGAGAGGTCGAGAAGCTGCTTAAAACGTCCAACTCCTACTTAAGGAAAAAGGTGAGCTTTACTCTTGTCATGTTTTAATTATCTACTACTACTACTTTAATAATGTGTTGGGGGTGAAAGGTAGGTATGTGTGCTGAGCACTTAACACCACACCCAACACTTAAAAAAAAAAGGAGAGATTGTGTGAACGGCTTCAGCATATCTTATTTAAATATTTGTATATTTGTCTACAGGCGGCATTGTGCGCCGTACATGTCATCAGGAAGGTCCCAGAACTCATGGAAATGTTCCTTCCAGCAACAAAAAACCTGCTGAGCGAGAAGAACCACGGTAAGTGTAAATGGTTTGTCGGGATGCAGTTGCTGGCTCATGGGGAAATGCGGTTGTCCTGCACAAAAACGGAGTGTGTCCTCTTTCCTGCCACTCATATTGGTCTGTTCATAACAGCTGGGCAGCTGATGCCCTTTCTCTGTCGTCCTTTGCAGAGGGTGGTGGAATTAATGAGTCTGTCAGATACTCCAGGGGCTTGTGTGTTATAGCATACAGAGGATATATCAAAGGAAAAGTTGTTTTGGCTTTTTTTGTTGTTGTTGTTGTTTTTCTAACCCTTGTGTTGTCCTCGGGTCAAAAATGACCCGTAGGTGTATGGCAAACAAGTGTATGGGAATCCCGAGGACAGATAAAATAAGTTGTTCTTAACATTTTGTGGCAGTGCAGTAATGTTTGCTTCTCATTATGCAGTTGTATTTTTATTTTATAAGTTACTGCTCTGTATTGCAAGATAGATTTCTACATACACAAAGCAATGTCAGGTATTGGTACTGTGGACTTTCCTATGCAACCACAATCATGCATATCGTTAACAGACCATGTGTCTGAATGTTGCCAGCACCCAGTCAAATCGATAATGTGACCAAGTTTCTAACTTTCAACATTTATTTTTATAATGTGACATATTTACAACTGTGTGGCTTGAAAACACAGCTGCCACTGCTTTCCACTGATGTCCTTAAGATTAGTTTTCAGCCTTGTAGCAATAATATAAGGTCACAAGGGAATGATTAGCCTGTTGGATATATTCAAGTCAGAGGCATGGTGCTGTCACCTGTTACAGTTACCATATATGGCATATTTTTCTGACTTGAGTCTCTGTGTGACTGCTCACTGTCCATCAAAGTGTTTAAATACTGATTTGTTTTGTTTTTTGTAGTAACAAATGGGTGATTCATAGAGCAAAACAACTCACGCTAGCATTTTCCTTGAAAGTGGTGTCATCCTGTCATCGTTTGGTCCCCCAGGTGTTCTCCATACATCAGTTGTCCTCCTCACTGAGATGTGTGAAAGAAGTCCTGACATGCTGGCCCACTTCAGAAAGGTACAGATTATTTTTTAAAGGACCTTAAAGAAGTTACTTATGCACTTGTCTTAAGGCCTACGTCACATTTCATTCTTCCTTTGCCTACACTTTTTCTTTTGTTGTAGCTAAGCTAGATAAGCATTTTAACTGTTTGAGAGGTTTCCTCGACATTCAGAGTATGTCTTAGTCTTTTTATCTCCTACCACTGTCTTTTCCTCTTGTATTTCAACTGCTACCAACTGTACCTTTCCCTCTCTAGGTGTAACAAAACTATGCCAGAGACCTCACTCCTCATGCTCATGATCTGAACATTATTTTTAAGCTCTCTGAAAGTGAATGATTTCCAGTTTTCCCCTCCCTAACATCTACCTCATATTTTTTCTGTCATTTGTCTTTGTTACAATTCCTGCATTGTGTTAGAATGAGAAGGTAAGAGTACATTCTGATCTCATAGCTGGTGCATGCTGTAAATAGTAATCACTCCTCACAGTCACCTCAAATGTAATCAGATTTGTGTTCAGTAATGTCATGTTGTGTTTTAATTTAGAAATCTTTTAATTTCTTTAACTTGTACGGTGATCATTACTGTCGGTGTTTTTGAATCTTATAAAGAGTTCTTGGTCCATTTGTCAGATACATTTCTCACTATTGTTTTGAATGTTTTTGAATTTTTTTTCCAAATAAGCCACTCATTTGATCAGTGTCTATTTAGAGGCAGTCAGGTTGGTGTGTTTCCACGTAATTGCCACGGGTGTTGTCACCAGTGAACAATGTTTTCACTAAATATCACTGTGAAAAGGCTTGGAAGCTTATTTTGTGACATCAGTAACTTTCTTAGCTATTTTTGACTTTTGAGAAAGAGTTTGGCAAAAGTTGCACTGGGATGTCATGTTAAGGACAAACTCAGTCTTCTATTTAAAATTTCCTTTTAATATCCTACTCTGATTTGGATTTGCTTTTTTCTTGTCGTACCTTCTGCAAAAAAAGATCTTGTCAAGTGAAATGGCCTGGAAAGCAGCATGAAAATAAAATTGGAAAGCAAAAAGTTCTTCTGTCATCTCAGAACTGTTAACTGTTATTTACATGCTGCAAGCTTCTCACCTTAATTTTTAAGAATATACAACAACTGGGCTTGCATGCACTGTACTGCTAAACAATTTTTTGTCTATATAACTTCTGTTCCTTAAAGGATACGAATGAGGTAAAACACACAAAGTATGGGATATCACACCGCCACATGTCCTGGCTGAAGATACCTTTATTCACGGCAGATCAGTGATACCAAACTGTCATCACAGTCAGCCCTCAGTTCTTATGCTCTTCACCTTACTAAGAACACCAAGTCAGGAGAGCCAGCTACTGCTAGTTAACTTTGCTGTCTGCCGACTTGAAGTTGGCTTAACCGCCTCTGTTGGTTTTGGCTATCACTGTACAGTTGGTGTTGTAAGCTGCCCGTGTAGTGCTAATTTCGAGTTTCCCTGTGAAGCAGTTTTTTGCCTCTTGCACAAATTTTAGTTCTTCCTGCACATCAATTTAAGTTCTGGCTTCCCTCCAGTGAAACACAAAAGTAAATGTATCCCATCCCTATTACACTAATAGGCATGGTTGAAAATGGTACCCAGTTTTCTGATTTAGTGCTGTGTAAGATGCCAAACTATTTCCCAAACTGTCATGCTTTGATGGCCAGTTGTTTTTTGTTTGTTTTTAAAGCCCTGAAAAACTGAAACTATGTAGGATAGATGATATTAATGTGATGGGAAGTTTCCTGCTTTAATGCACTTTATGTTAGAATTAATTTAAACTAGTGCTACTACTCTTTGCTTAGCCATGCTCAAAATCATAGCAGTGTGTATGCAGAGTTTCTTTTTCTCTCGAAGCCAGATGTTCTAACCCAATACATTTGTACAGTCAAGTTTTTGATTTCACAATCTCAATTAGTCACACACGTTTTAACCATATTGCTCTGCATCAATAAACAAGAATCCCAACCCCTTTTGCATTGCATAAGAACTTGCTGCTTTAACTGAGAAATCGTTAACTTCAAACATTAATAGTAGTGTTACACACATTAATGATTGAAAGAATCATATTTCAGAGAGTTTAACAAAATATTGTGACACCTCTTCTCGTTTTTGTTTTTTGTAGCTTGTTCCACAGTTGGTGAGAATCCTGAAGAACCTAATAATGTCTGGATACTCTCCTGAGCATGATGTGTCAGGCATAAGTGACCCTTTCCTGCAGGTAAATCTCACTTTTTTCATTATACAATTACCCGGTACAACAGTTAACCATCATTAGAATTTAGACTCACTGCACTCTTTATTAGGTACACCTGGCTAGTATCAGGTTGGAGCTCTTTTGACTTCAGAACTGTCTTAATTCTTCATTGGACATATTCAACAACGTGAGTGTGGTCATAAAGGGACGGGCGTGGCCAGCAAAAATGAGGGAATCCTGTTAGGATTCCCTCCCCTGGTGTTTTTTTTTTTTGTGTTTGTTTTTGTTTTTGTTTTTTTGTTTGTCTTTGTCTTGCTTCTGTAGCCCATCTGCTTCAAGGTTTGACATATTCAGAGGTCATTGGTGTACTTGGTATCTGAAACAAGTGGTTATTTGAATTACTGTTGCCTGACATGTCTGGCCATTCTCCTCTGAACTCTGGTATCAGCAAGACGTTTTTACCTAGAGAATTGTAGCTCACTGGATTTTCAGTTTTAAAAAAATCTTTCTCTGTAAATCCTTGGGAAGTTTGTGTGGGGAAATCTGAGTAGAGCAGTTGCTAAAATACTCTGCCTGGCTGGCACCAGCAAGCAGGTTTATAGTTATTTCTTCCTCATTCTCACACTTGGTATGAATTTCAGCAGGTTGTCTTGACCACAGATGCATTGAGTTGCTGCCAATGATTGGCTGTTGAGAGAAAATGGCAGCAAGCAAGGAGCGGCTTGTGAGTAACAATAAAGTAAATCACATTTGACAGGACTGCTGCTTCTTCTTTTTCTTAGGTGCGGATATTGAGACTACTGCGAATTTTAGGCAAGGGTGATGACGACTCCAGTGAAGCAATGAATGACATTCTTGCGCAGGTTGGAATTGGAAAAAATATTGCTTAGATTTAAGTCCTCACATATTAAGTGTTGTTCTGACAAATCCACGGTCTGTATACTTGCAGGTTGCTACAAACACAGAGACGAGTAAAAATGTAGGCAATGCAATCCTGTACGAGACTGTACTGACTATAATGGACATCAAGTCTGAAAGTGGACTGAGGGTGAGTTCATTTTAGGAAAAGGTTATGAGAATCTTTTTGAAAATTTTAACTCATCTGAATGCTTGTTTCTTTCTTACAGGTCTTGGCCATTAACATATTAGGTCGCTTCCTTCTTAACAATGACAAAAATATAAGGTAAATAAATTGCCTGGAGTATTTCACCTTGAAGCCATCGATTTTATCTAAAGTTTGATTAAAACCTGTCGACATTTCTTTAATCAACTTCAGATATGTGGCATTGACATCTCTACTAAAGACCGTACAAACGGACCACAATGCAGTGCAGAGACATCGGAGCACCATTGTGGATTGTTTAAAAGACCTGGACGTGTCCATCAAGAGGTGATTCACGGTGCTACACATAACTTAACATGTCATGCTGTTTTGGGGGTTTTTTGCCTTTTTTTTTTTCTGACCCTCGTCTGTTTTTCATTACTGTGTAGACGTGCAATGGAACTGAGCTTTGCGCTTGTGAACGGCAACAACATTAGAGGCATGATGAAAGAGCTGCTCTACTTCCTGGACTCCTGTGACCCTGAATTCAAAGCAGACTGTGCATCAGGAGTGTTTCTAGCTGCTGAGAAGTATGACACTGATACAGACTTCACCACACTTTACAAGTTTAGCCACTGCTACTTTGTTGAAGTGTAAAACACATGCTGGCTGACCTTGTCATGTTCAAGGTTGTTAAAGTTTTCTGGGTTTCACTTTCTCTTTTTTTGTGTGTGTTTTCTGTACTTTAAGCATGAAAGGTTCTGGTTTGGTACTACTTGGTACAAGTTAAATGTATCTATATGAATTAGAAAATCTAGTATATATCTTTCTTTTTATGGCCAGCACAGAAATGCTGTATGATGATACAATGAGTGATCCATCGTCTGACAGACTTTGTTGACACCTTTATTCTCTGACAGCATTTATCTCCTAGCAGTCGACGCTCTTCTGAATTTAATACATTTACATTTTTAGTCCATTGCTGGGCCTAATGGGTGTATTGTTTATCTTACAGATATGCTCCTTCAAAAAGATGGCACATAGACACCATTATGAGAGTCCTGACAACCGTAAGTAAAATACACAAAACTCTAATCCCTAAAAAGTCCTTTGATTGTTGTTTAGTTCACTAGTAGTTTGTTCGCGTTTCTCATTGATGTTTCTGCTCATCCTTCCAGGCAGGGAGCTACGTGCGAGACGACTCCGTTCCTAACCTCATCCAGCTCATCACAAACAGCGTGGAGATGCACGCCTACACAGTACAGAGACTTTACAAAGCTCTGCTGGATGACATCTCACAGGTTCGTCTCCGTGTTTGTAGCAACCTGCAAGTTCTCGCAGCATTTCTTGTTTGGGTCATGCTTAGATTTGTGATGTCTCCATATTTTTTATTTATTAATTTTTTTGTAGCATACATTAATAGAATGTATTACATAACAAAACTTTGGTATTTCAAACTAGTGTGAGAGGGTGATTTCTATTTCTGTGTTGTGTAGCAACCTCTAGTGCAGGTAGCATCCTGGTGCATAGGAGAGTATGGGGACCTGCTTGTGTCTGGGCAGTGTGAAGAGGAGGAGCCAATCCAGGTACACAAACATCTCAAGAGCATATACAAAAACAAGATTTAAGATGATATAACCTGCTCATGAGATTTTCTGTTTTCCTCTTTTCTTTTTGAACAAAGGTGACTGAGGATGAGGTTCTGGACGTGCTGGAAGGCCTCCTGGTGTCCAACCTGTCCACACCTGTGACCCGGGGTTACGCCCTTACAGCTATCATGAAGCTGTCTACTCGCTTCACTAGTGTAAAGTGAGTAATGGCTTTTTAAACTTACAGTGGCTAAGTCTTTCTTTTGACTTACTGTCACATGATCTTAAGATGGTTACATGTGTTATTCAGTGCAGCATTTCCTTTGAGACAGTTTGAAGGGGTTTTCAGTGGGCCCTAAATATATGAGTGTTTATTATTGGTAATAAGAAATAACAAGACATAGCGTCATAATACATAAAGCACTTGTGTCTCACTTTTTAAGCTCGAGTGTGTTTGAAAAACAATCCATGTTTTGAAAATAATAATAAAATGAAGTAAGAAATAAAGTTTGTGTAATAACCAGCTCTACCTTCACTTTTTGTTTCAGTCGAATCAAGAAGGTGGTCTCGATATATGGCAGTAGCATCGATGTGGAGCTTCAGCAGAGAGCTGTGGAGTACAATGCGCTTTTCAAGAAATACGACCATATGAGGTGAAACTACTTTACTAGGAAATTACTCATATCTGTGACGGGCACATTGTAGCACTGAGTAGATTTAAGGGCGGGGAAAGAAAAGGGAAAAAAAAAAAAGCTCAAGTGGTTGAGTTTGGTCTGTCTTTTGTCCTTGTTTGTTCCCTGACAATAGGCCAGCTCTCTTAGAGCGAATGCCCATTATGGAGAAAACTGCTTCTAATGGCCCCACAGAGATTGTACAGACTAATGGGGAGGCTGAGCCGTCTGTTGTGGAAGCAAAACATCCACCACCCGTCACCCAGCCAACCAACCAGGTAAGAACTGTTTTCAGCCTTTATATTATCACGAAAAACACACGTCTGTAGTCAAATGAACAATTAACAGGATAGATCTATTTGTCTTAAGTTTCTTTAAGAAACCATATTTTTATTGAATTTAGAACCAGCTTCATTTAAGTCTGTTGATGAGTATTTTATTTTTGTAGTATCATTAAAAATGGTATACATGTACTTATCATGTTAATGTCTTGTCCCCATTCCACAGGCTAATGATTTATTAGACTTGCTGGGTGGTAACGATGTGGTGCCGGTAATTCAGACCACGGTGCCCACTAAGCCAGCTTCAGCAGGAGGAGAGCTGCTTGATCTACTGGGTGACCTCTCACTTAGTGGTAGAGTACTCTGTTTACACATTTATTACACCTTTTATTTATTTATTTTTTTAAGAGCCTGCTATAAAACTTGAGTTTGACTTTTTGCTTAATGAACTAGAAATTGCACTTGCAGTGATTACAGCAGTACTTGAAAAGTAAAGCAGATACCCAAAATGTTGGACCATGTATATCAGCATTCTCACTTGCCACTTTTATTCCAGCTATGTTTCTAAAGTTATGATTTTTCTGTGATTGTGTGACTGGATAATAATAATAATCATGTTAATTCTGAACACAACACATGCTCAGTAATGCTGCAATGCCCCCTTAAACCCCTTGAAAATGACACATCAGTAATCTCTGCATATCATCATTCTGTGTCCATGTCCTCTTAAACCCTCGTATGTTGCTTCCTCCTTCCCAGGCGGTCCAGCCCCTGCTCCTGCAACCTCAGTGCCCTCTTCCCAACCCGCTTTCCTCTTGGATGGCCTCACCTCACCGCCCCTCTTTAATGACATTGCAGCTGCAGGTGAGAGTATGTTTCTCACCTTGACCATCCACTGCCACATATACACAATTTTATGACACAATCCTTACATAATACAGCACTTGGTCATTTTTTTTTTTTCTGGACTTACCCAACCTGTGAAGCGTTAGTACTGTAACATCTACATTTTTTAATCATCTGCTCCTCTCTGTATAGGTATCCCTCCTATGACGGCGTACAACAAGAATGGCCTGAAAATAGACTTTACATTTGAGAGAGCTAACCCCAACCCCAACATCGCGGTTATCACTATCCACGCATCCAACTCGACAGAAGCAGACATGACTGATTTTGTTTTTCAGGCTGCAGTACCAAAGGTGAGCAGCCCAACACGGGTATTATGTGACGAAAGTGTAGTTAATTCCTAATCACGACAGTGTTCGTTTTCATTTAGCTCCATTATGTAAATGGGTTTCCACTGACATTAGGCTTATTCAGTAACTCACAGTGCCAATAATGTGCTTGTTCTGTAGGCTGAACCTGCATGAATGTTGTAAATATTGGATCTGTAAGCTGGAAACACTGAGCAGTCAGTGCTAGTGGGAATTAATTATTAATAGACTTGCAGTGTCTTTGGTATGCTGTTTTTCTCTGTTATCCGCAGTACTCTCAACTAGTTGTGTTTAATTATTATTTAATGCAGGAATGCTTATTTTTTTCAGATCACATGACACATTGCTGTTAGTACTTTAATTAATATTTATGTTGTGGTAACTGTTGCTGTTACTGGATCTTTAGTAACTGCCCTGTGGTCTCTTGTTTACCTGATTTATCTTCAAACTTCTCAACTCTTCAAATAGTATTTTTCCATAGTAATGGGCTTTTAAAACAATACTGTTAGTTTCATGGGGAAATGTACAGTTTTTATATTCTAATGTTGACGTTCCTATGAGTGTAATTTAAGTGAAGTCTCACTATGCGCTCTTGTTTTTGTAGTCTTAAAGTAATATCCGGTTATGTTGATTTAAATAAAACCAGGGTTTCTGCCCGCATACTGCAAAGGGGGGGCCTAGTGGGTGTAAGTTGACCACCCACCTTGCATATGTGCCATGGAATATTTTACAGTCATCTTATCTAATGAATAAATTTGATAAAGTGGTGATGAGTGGCTTCGAGTGACCATCGATCAGTTGCTGTCTAGTGTCCGTATTTTAAGCTGCTCTTATGACCCCAATTCTTCTGTGGTATCATTAAATTTTCATCTAACTCGCCGTCCCCTCTCTGTTTGTCAGACATTCCAGCTGCAGCTCCTTTCCCCTAGCAGTAATGTCGTCCCAACACTTAACCAGGGAACTGTCACACAGGTCATCAGAGTACTCAACCCACAGAAGGTGAGTTTCTTTTTCTCAGATTGTAATGAATACATATTTGTTTTTGTTTTTTCTTTTTGTCCTCATGAGGAGTTTCCTTTTTTATAAATCCATCCACCCCTCCCAAATTTCAGCAACAACTACGAATGAGGATCAAGCTGACGTACACCCACAAAGGCTCGGCTGTGCAAGACCTGGCTGAGGTTAATAACTTCCCCCCTCAGTCCTGGCAGTGATGAGCTGCTCCTGTTGCTCTCAAAAGCCCCAAGCAAGGGAACTATGAAAACGATTTTCCTTTCACCTCCCACCTTTCTTCCAACGGCCCCCCGTGACATCAGTGCAGACAGCTGCCCTCAAGTTGCATGGGGAGCAGCAAAGCATTGAATACAGGAGAAAAATGCAGATGTTACGAAGACCCTATTGACTATTGACATCACACGAATAATTGGGTAAACATATCAATCAATGAACTTTTCTTATTCGTTTTTCTTAATTGGTTTCCTGATCTCTTTGATTAGTATGTTTCTCTCACACACACCCTTTGCCCGGCACCGACATCACCCACAAAAGCACACACGCACACCATTCACTGTGGTACACTTTACTTCTCTAGTCACTGTAGAAGAAAAGTGTTGCCCACTAATAAGCACTGCAGTAACCATAGTTTTATTTGGACTTGCAGGTGGAAACCCTGCTCCCTTGATACTTATGATTGGCTTTGCATTTGGGTGTTTTACCTATGAACCTTCAATCCTACAAAGGCAGCAGGAAAAAAAAAGCTTTGAAAGGTCTATTCAGTGCAGTCACACACTTGTTGGGTAACCTCGTTTTTGATCCGCCACATCATGAGTGATATAACTTGTCAGAGTTGTATTCATTTTGAATTACATTAATTTGCTTAAAGCATGTTTGAGCATCGTTAGGATCACAATCACACCTGGACTTCGTCTTTTCCGACTCTGACTGTAGGCCTCTTTATCCTATGTTTCTATAGGGAATCGTCTGCGTTAGTTTGTCACATTAAGAACAAACAGATCCAAGATGCTCACTTTGATCACCTGTGGCTAATTTCATAGAACCTACTCAGCTCTTATCTCATCTGTAGTAAAGCAGCAGCTTTTAGATCAACGTAAAACATTCAACTGTTCATTGCTTTGCTTCGTCTGAGGGTGTTCATTCGTTAGAGTGGATATAATCCAGGCCTAAAAATTGATCTGATAATAAGTTTGTGTTTTTAAACTCTTCCTGCATCTGTGTCCCGAGTCTAGATGAGTTACATTTCAGATTTATTTACCCTGGTTGAACGTGGTCACCATGCACATACATGTAAATTAAGCTTGTTATGAATGTAGTTACATGCACTGAATGCTTTTATTTCCCCTTAATTCTTTTTTTTCATGTCTTCTTTGATGGGGATGCTCATCTTACTGGCACTATTTGTGTGAAAGTCTGTTTATCTCTGCAGTAATTTGACTTAATTTATGCCTGATATCAAAGTGATGTGCCTTTCTGACTTAGCTAGATAAAAGCCCCTGAATTTATTGAGTTCTGTATGAGCTTTGTTTGTAAGTCTGCTTGTGTGATGGTCCTGTTTTCAATCTGAGGGGGTAAATGGTCCCGGTGGATTAGAATGGGTATGTCACTTGATTTGATTTAGCCTTTTCACTGCTTAGTCTAATGACGAGTTAAAAATCAGTCACCCCCAAATCAGTCTCATGAGCTCACGAGGATGTCAGCAGTAATGTTTTTCTAGTTTTGACACATATGTATTTTAATCTTCTTGGTTGTTTCTTTACAGTGTGGCAGATTCCCCCCCCCCCCCCCCCCCCCCCCCATTAAAATACCTGATGGATGATGATGACTAAACAAACAAAAACAAAGATAATGGCAGCTAATAGATGTAAACTTTTCTTAAGCTGGCATCGAGGTTTCAGGTGTTTTTTGCAAACTATTAATGTACAAATATCACTACAACGCCCCCTTTTAAGTCAACAAAAATTAAAATGTGACTTTGAATCACATACTGGGACAGGTTCTTCTTTGGTGACTGTTTGTTTGATGATTGGAGTATGATTTCTTTGCTCTCGTCCTCTCCAAATCAGAATTCTGACCATGCTGTTGGGGACGGTAACCTTAATACCTCACAATGCTCTTTCTTTCTGTTAACCTTCAGTGGCAGTAGATTGACATCTTGCTTAGTCACGAGTTAGAATCCAGGGGGAGCATCTGCATGAGAGAAACTAACAGTAGTTTGTGCATCTCATTACTTAACCTTAGCAGCCCTGTGACGATGCTGTGCTGATATCTTCATCAGGCTGTGTAATTATTTTCACTATGCTTCACTGTCTTCTAACTTCTGTGACCAAATCAGAGAGACTATTAGCTTTGGAAATATTTTTGAGCTATGATATGTGTATATGGAGAAAATAATTTCAGTTTAACTTTTTTTCTTCTTTTCTGTTGTTGACAAATGCTATATTGGCTTTTTTTCTGTACATATTGAGGGCTTTTACAATTTTTGTCTCTTGTACTATCTTTCATCCTTTTTTTTAGATGCCATTTTCTAAAAGAAAATTCCAATTATTCACAATGTATATTGTCTAAATAGATCTAGTCAACATTAGTCTATTAAGACTTCCCTGTATCATCACTCATTCATTGTAAAAGGTATTTGATCTGCTGCCTGTACATTGTATATAGTTGTAAAACGAACGCTGATCAGATTAAATAAAACCCACATGAAGACTTAAAAAGATTAGCTAGAAAGTATAATTGTATGCATATATGTACAAAAAGAATCTTAAGAAGGATGCAATTGACATGCTGATGATTTACTATTTGTCATGCTTCATTCATGATGTCGTCTTTTCTTTTACGATGATACTTTGAGTCATTGGGCCACATGATGGGGTTCCTTTTTTTTTTTTTTTTTTTTTTTTTTTTTTTTTTGGATGTTGGGGGAAAAAAGGGTTAAATCTGTCCTAACAGATGTTGTATGGGTGATGTACTACTGAGAAACCTAAGCACAGTGCTGCACAGAGGCAGCAGCAGAAATGGCACCCTGCTCCATCTGCTTCTCTGCCCCTCAAACACCTCATGTACCCGTGGCTTCCTGTGGAAGAGCAGCGGCTTATTTACCAAGAAGCTGCTCTTCCTTCTGGCCTTATGTGCACTCTTTGACAATTCACCTCTATTAAACGCTTTTCAATCTGCAAATTGTTTTGTGAAATGAAGCCCCCCCCTCTTTCTTCATTATTCTGGTGTGTGATCTCTCTTAGCTGCCTGGTTGTCTTTTTGTTTTTGCATCTTCCCAAACAGTCAAGGCCCTTATCAGTGCCACACAAAGGGGTTTTTCAGCTCACCACGATGGATATTTTGTGCGCTCGCTGTATTCAGAACAACACAGTGCTTTCTTTTGGGTCCTTTTTTTAGTCCATTATAGCATGGCACAACTTTCAGTAAACGCTTTGTGATCTCCAATATACCAGTTAAAGAGAAAACGATCTGGGTCCTTGCTATTCTAAACCAGACTTTAAGTGGCTGTAAATCAAGGCAGGACATGATGAACAGCAGTGGGTGGATTCTTTTTGTCTGAGTCTTTATAATTTTGTTTTTAATCCATTTCTGCTGTTGAAGAACTAAAACAAAACTGGGGCAGAGGGGAAAAAGCCTGTGTAGCTGGCTAATAACCACAAGGGGGAGCTGTGCAAAATGGAAGGCTGAAGGGATGGGAAAGGAAGTTTGATACTCCTACTGTTCCTGAATGTTTTTGTGTTGTTTGTATTGTCTTACTCAACCAGTATGTACCCTTGTCCGTCACATTAGATGGTTTATTTTGATGATTCAGTCATTCATGCTGTTTAAAACCTACAAATGGAAATGAACCCAACATAAGTGCTTTGGACACTGTAACTGTAAAAGGAAGAGAAGAAATGGAATCAAGTACTCATCAGAGGTGTGTGTGTGTGTGTGTGTGTGTGTGTGTGTGTGTGTGTGTGTGTGTGTGTGTGTGTGTGTGTGTGTGTGTGTGTGTGTGTGTGTGTGTGTGTGTGTGTGTGTGAGAGAGAGAGAAAGAAAGAGTCATGCCCGAGAGGATGTGATGGTGTGCGACATGTCTTCTGTCTACATAGGACATGATTTGTGGCTGCAATTGCTTTCAGCTTCTGAGCTGCATGTGAAAACCAGTGTAAATAACACCATTTCTACTCTCGATCTAAGACTCTTTTTGAAGTGCTAGAAAAGTTCCAATTATACAAATCTGTCACACCACCTTCATGGGTCAGTACTAACATGTACAATAAGGAGTTGTTGAAATAGTGCTCACATTGCTCTCGATGTTTTTAAAGCATCTGTCATTTGGTTTATTGATTATTGCTTTTTTTGTTCGTTTTGTTTTTTGGATTTTTTTTTTTTTGTTGTTGTTGTTGGGGTGAATTCAGTGTGCAAAGGGCTTGGGAAAGCGTCTGAATTGCCACCACGTTCATGAACTTCCCCTGTTGAATTAAAAAAAAAAAAAAAAAAAAAAAAAAAATGCATCTGCTGTATTTTGAAAACCAAATCTGTACACGCACACACCCGAACTCCTGACCTGCCCTGACTGAAAACAAAACTGTATCTGATTAGTTGGGGGAGGGTGAAGGCATGAGGTTCACTTTTGACTCGTATGAACTGTTATCACAGTTCTGTGGCTTCAAGGTGAGTGTGAATGTCAGACTGAAAATATAAAAGGATGACTAAAGATGAAGAGTTGTAAACTATTAAATGGGATATTTTCAATTTATGCTGTGTATTGTCTTTGGGTTGGAGAAAATGATCAAGCGAATAAAAAGTCAAAAATCTACACGAGCTACGGTAGTTTTCTTTTGTGCTTTGGGGTCTTGTGTGTAAGAGTCTACTGAAAAGAAATGCTGGGCTTAAATTATTCATTTAATATTTATACCAAGGATGGATCATTTCTAATTGTTTTATGTCCTGTTTATCAAATGTTGAAATCTGGGATAAGAATGAGATATAAATAGAAATGAGTTTATTGCTATTATAATCACCTAGATTTTAAAAATGTTTTGTGCTGTTAATATCGACTCAAAGTATGAGTGGATCTGTGAGTGCTATGTATCTGTTTTTAATCGGCATTTAATAACCATGACTGGACCTGGGATAAAATTAAACTGACCTTTATGATATAGAGGGGAGATTTAAGAAAGCGCCAAAAGGTATGTTTCTAATGTTTCAGGATCCTGGCATTTGTGCCTTATTGTGAGGGAGTTCTACAAAATGAAAAGTAAATTGTAAGGCATTCAGAATTGAAGTTCTAGATTAGTCAGCATATAACACTTGGATTTGTGGCCCCTTGAGTAAATTGCTTACTCAAACCCTCTGGCCAAAATGAAGCGTCTACTGCACAGTTTCTAAATGATTGCAATCAAGTGAAATGATCATAAAGGTGTCAAAGAGCAATCTAAAAAGGTATGGGAGTCATTTATCTATCATCATTTCTTAGGTTCATATAGTAAGACAAGAAGATCAGGTTATTTGCTTTAGAAATGACTTTAACTGTAAAAAAAATAATAAAAATGTGTCTGAAGAGAAGCCTTGTTTTGTTTCCGGTTTTCAGAAATTTTCTCCTTGTTGACTGGGTACTTTTCACTCACGATTTAGTCACGTGAAAGGGTTTTCACAGGACTCCAGGCTGCCTAATGAAAATCTAAATGCACAGTTACTCCCTCCATAGGAATTAAGAGTGTAAGTAGCAGGCAGGTGCTGCTAGCATTTGATCAGTGTGATCTGGAACATTCAGGTGTGTGACGATGCTACAGTCTTGCCAGGAATGTGTATCACTTCAAATTCACTCGAAAGTCAGACTCTGTGATGCTCAGGGAAATTGTAAAACAAAAACAAACAAAAAAAACCCAAGACCAGCATCTCAGACTCTACCTGCCTCAGTCAGCATGATAAATGATGAAGTCCAGGACAGTAGTTCATCACAGAAGAGAAAGCCTCTTCTCTTTAAGGAGGGCATGACGCCACACTTTAGATTTGCAAAGTTGCATCTGAACAAAAGTGTGTGGTTATAATGCACAGTGCAGTGTTTGGTGAAAAACAGATGCAACATATCAGCACAAACACCTCTCATCAAATATCAAGCACGGCGGTGGAGGGATGATGATCCGGGCATGTTCTGTAGTTGCAGGACCCGGGTAACCTGCTGACAGAGATTTAGTCAATTCCTCTCAATGCCACAGTATTCTAGAGTCAACTACAAGGCTATCCGTCTGGCGGCCAAAGCTTTGCTAAAACTGGGTCATGCAACATGGCAGCACAGCAGTGAATGTACAGCAGAAGGGCTGAAAAAGAAAAGAATCAAGGTGTTGCAATGATCCAGTAAAGTTCAGACCTCAATAAGATTAAAATGCTGTGACTGGAGCTTAACGCTGTGCAAAAATGAATGCCAGCAAACGTTAACGATGTGCTGTGGATATTCAGGAAACCTCAATAGCTATGTGTGATAAGGTTCAATCTAAACCCACCCATCCATCAAATCAACCTTTTCCACTTACCCAATTCAGGGTCGCGGGGGAGATGCAGGATATCCCAGCAGTCACAGAGCGACAGGCCGGTCACACCCAAAGTCACGCGCAAAAACCGTAATGTTTGTGACACAGCTCAGAACAACTGCTTTTAAACACAGACTGTAAACCCATCACGAGACACTACAAAAACATGAACCCATGTCTGACACACCCAACAGATAAATGCATTTTTAAACATTTTCTCCCTATTTACTTAACGATAATGAAAAAAAAAGTTTTATCCACAGACTAATAAGAGCCTTTCTTTCTCCCCTCTCATTGAATAGGTGCAGCAGAGGGTTAACGCTTAATGACACGCCCTGCAAACACCTCTCGTGTTTTTATGACTGCATCAAGTGGGAAAACTTGCCTCATCATTATTATGAAGCATCCCCTTCAGAAAGGCCTATTGGCTGCTGAATAATAAATACCCTGAGCCCGCCCATTTCATGTTTATTGATCAGCTCTCCGGGGCCTATCTGACAGCAGTCAGATGAGTCGGGATATGGCGTCGCTGCACCGACACAGGATGAATTTTCACCTCTCCGTGGGAATTTACAAGTCGCGCGCCGGGACATCGCTTGCTTTTTGTCGCCGTTAAAAGGGATCACACATGGCGATGGAGGACGAGGACAATAACGCGGAGGTCGCTGCGACCAACGTCCGAACGGGCATCAAGAGAGGAGGTGATGTCGGAGATAACGGGGCTTGCATAGACAGGCAGCCGGACACGGTGGTCCACCAGGCGGGGCTGAACCAGACTGCGGGTCGCGGCAGCCGCAGTGGTCCCGGAGCTCACGCTGCGACGGGGATCCGAGTGCTAAAGGCAGGTCATAACCAGAGGGAGCAGCCGGGGGGGATTTAAAGTGATCGACAACTGTCATGTCAAGGTGGTTACATCGCAGTAGGTGCTCGGAACAGGGCAAAGTGCATCCACGGATACGCGCGCATCCTTCCCAGCAGTGTTATGTAAATGCTGTGATATCGCGTCTAATTGATAATTGATCCGAGGCAGTCAGGAATGCACCGGAGCCGGTAACAGCGGCAGACCACACACTACAGGCACTCATAGCTCGCATATACCCAGGCCCGCTGCTGAACAGTTTTCTTAGAAATTTTTAGGGGAAGACATGATGAGTAATGACACGCAAGTCCCCAAAGCAAGAGACACGCGCGTACATACAGAGAACCTCAGCTCTGGTATTTCATTTAGACTGTGAGTATTAAACGTTTATTATATTTAAAAGAGGTATTTGAGGATTTGCAATGAAATAGGTAATAAGTATTAAACACCTTGATGTTTGCACCCAGAGCATTAGTTTCTACCTGCCTGTCAGCATCAATACAGAAAGGTGAGTAAGTGAATTCTTTTCACAGTTATAGGTCTCAGATATAGATTAAAGTAGAGGTACTTCCTTCTGAGTCCGGACAGCTTGTTCAGTCACATTCCCACAGTGACACACATCCATACTGGGGAGGTGCCCAGGACATCTGTAGTCCAGTGGGGTGATTCCACAGCTTCATCAGACACACCTTCACAGCTGCGGACAAAGAAGACATCTGCACTTTACTTTCTCTGTGACCTCTTCGTTTAAATCAACCGTTCGCCTGATCACAGCCTTAGCTCTCTAACCTCTGGAGCAATGCTGCTCCAGGTATGATCCATTGTGTGGATGTTTATTCTTGACCTTGAGAATAGAGGCTTATATAGGATGCGACTTTGTTACCGTAAAGAAAGAGTCTAAGAAAAGAAACAAATTAAGCCGTCTGTTGGGCATTAAATGAGAGGATTTGCCAAGTAATTCATCAGATTAATCAAGATAAAATTACCGTTATTTTAACAGGAAATCAGTCATTAAATCAGTTATTGAGTAACAGTACCAAATACTGAGAAACTGTGGCCAATGCTGTTCAAAAACCCAACCAAAAACGATCAGTTATCACACTTTTTACTCTCAGGCTTATCGAACATGGAAGCCAGTGCAGGCTGAAGATGACATCATTTAAAAACAACAGCAATGATACCTGTTTGTCACCAGAACGGATGCTCTCCAGACCTTTGATATGTTTCTTTGTACTGATTAGATCTAAATGCATCCCACGTGATAAACTCCAGCCTCACCAAGAACTGCTGTTACTGATATTTTATCGTTCAGGAGAGGATTATTCTTCATTGATGTCTGTTTAAGAGTAACATTAGGCTACTCCACATCCGGCTAATGTCATCACGGGCGATTAGTGAAAATAATGGTGCTGTGGTTTCTCTTCAGCAGTCACACCGTCCACCCTCAATGCGAACGAATAAACTTTAATGGTTGACTTTAGTTTAGGGAAGAGCGAACATTTCTATGAAGATTATCCAATTGGTAACTACCAGTGCAAATTGATTTGTGGCTGGATTAAACCCCCAGCACGTCTGGGAGAGTGTGTAGTTCATCTTGAACCACTCTCTGTTTCCTCAGATGCCCTTTGGCTTTCATGCTATGTTTTTGATTACAATCTGTGTGTGAGAAAGACTAATATTCTGTGTTTTTCTGTGTTAGCAGCGCAACATGAAGCGGAACGGGAGTCGAAGCTGCATGACGAGAAAAACCAGGTTTGGATCACGAGAGCGGGACTGGCTGAAAGGGGACACCCAGCGGGGCTGTGTGTGTCTGTATGGGGGAACAGTAGACCCTCAGCCACCTGCCTCTGGCACACAGGCCTCCTCCACCCCTCAGACAGACCTGCAGTTGGTGCTCTGCTCCACCAGTACCACAGTGGAGGAGCTGTGTGCTCAGAAGAAAGGACACGCACTTTACGTTCAACTGCACGGAGACCTAGTGAGGTAAATTTACATCATGTCGAATCATGGTGACAAAGTTGCATTCAGCAACTGCAGAGTAAAGAGAGTTCAGTCCACATCAGCTACTCAAGATGGGGCCAACACATGCATCAGGCATCCAACAGCTTCATTAAATAAATACCAATTAATCATGTTAAGAAAATAAGAGACAAATCAAAGCACAAGAAGAATTATGCAAATATAAGCACGTGAAATGGGAGCTTGCTAAAAATGTATAATACAATCTCATCCTCAGTTAATGCAAAGAAGGTAAACACACCACTGCGCACTTGCTGCAGTTGCCCTATCATCCCGCACTCCCACAGCTCCCCACCAAGGATACGCTCAGGGAACATGTCTCTACGCCTCTCACCACTGTACAAGACATGCGTAGACCGAAATAGTAATTGATGATCTGTGAAAGGATGAAAAGCTGGTTCACTAGTCCGTGACCAGGAAGAATTCAGTTCCTTGTTTGCTTCCCTTGGAAAACCTACGTGAAGACATAAAGGAGCCTAAAACGAGAGCTCAGCTGTACAGCTTAAGCCTGAATGAGTTATGGCTCATTCTGTCTGAGCGCTTCTGTCTGTTCAATTTTTTTTAAATGAATAAGAAAGAGCAAAATCTTATAAAAAATGTGGGGAACCAGCAAAGTGCCAACAGATGCATTTAGAGCAAAGAGTTGTGAATGATTGTGTTAGTAAGCAATAACTGGTGGGAGATGGTGCCACAGATGTGCTGCAGAGATTATGCTGGAAACATGACTGGAGGTCGGAAATCACCTCACATGCTGTTAGCCAATAGTAGCATATGAAACAATGTCTTTATATCTTTGGTGACTGAGAGCTGCAGGCACTGGAGACGGATGCAGAGTGGTAATAAATGAAAGGCTTTTGGTAAGCCTGTGGATGGGCCCTGTTGGTTCAGTTTATACTCCAGCAGTAAAGCAGTCTGGTCTGCCAGTGAGTATGACTGAGTGGATTTAAATGTAATATTAAAGTCTTCAACTTCCAAAAAGAAAAGAAAAGAAAAACAGGATAATGGCGAGTTAGGAGAACTGCATAAATAATTTAAAAAAAACATAAATTGTACAAACTGGCAGCACATACGGTAAAGACAAGTTAAATGTATTATGTGCATATGAACTCCAGTAATGTTTGTCCTCAAACGGTCCTTTAGTAATATATTTTCTCATCCCTATTTTATGACCTTTTGGATGAACCTTCTGTGCATAAAAAGGCTTCATTACTTTGATAATAGATGCATTCGTTCTATAAATGGTTATGTGAAGCATACGACGCAGCTGTGAGCTATGCGGCTTTTCCTGTTGATTTTCTTTTTAGAGCATGTAGTTACGTGCTGCTTACAGGAAGGCACGTTCGGGGCTCTTTCCTGCTTGCATTTTCAGTTCAACAAACTCCCTTTACAGATAAATTTACTGAGGCAGTAGAGTTGATGGAGGACTTTCATCCTGTTGTTCATCCCCTTTTGGACCACTTATGTCTGTCAGTGTCACAGTGCAAACAGGGTGAGCGAAGCAGTCTAGTGTTCTTTTTCCCAGCAAGAGGCTTTTCCATCCATGAGAGTTTCCAGGACAGATGGGATATGCAATCCCTTCAACATGTTCTGGGTATAACCGGAGTTTCCAGAACATTTCCAAAGAGATGATCCCACACATCTTAACTGGCTTATTTCCAGTAAGTTAGTAGCTGCATACCAAAGACCTCCTTTATCAGTGAGCTCACTCAGAAATGTAAAATAAGCTGGATCTAGTAGCTCAACTCAGTCCTGAGGATAAGTGATACAGGGCCATTATCTTGAAGTTAAAATCTTGATTAATCGAAAGGCTTCCTGATCAAGGGAAATGGTAAAAACTGTCCTAATCTAGCAGCAGAAGAAGGCAGAAGGAAATTTTTGGTAATACTGCCCTGCAATAGCTAAACAGCCCTTTGGTGGAGTGGTTAGCACTGTTGCCACACAGCCAGAAGGTTTTCTGTCACTCTCTGTAAGGTCTGTGGTGGTCTTGCAACCGGTCTATTGTGTAAATGGACTGGTTCTTATCTTGCACTCTTCTACTCGAGCACTCAATATGTCTCACCCATTCATACAAGCACTTTCTTCTACCTAAGTTCTTTCTATCTAACATTCAAGTTGACACATTTGACTGATTTTCATTTCAAACAAAACACAGTTCAAGAATAGCAACTAATTAATATGTTTGCACATTTCGGTTTATTCCTTTTTGTGCTAACGACTAATTTTTTGTTGCTGGTGTTTATAGTTAAAACTGAAGGCTTGATCAGTTATTTTAGTTTTATTTTTAGGCAGCCACATAAACGTACATGAAAAAAGATACCAACTTATAATGTAAAATATCGAAAGATGAAGCAATACAAGGCTTTTTTTAGTTTTTAAAAACGCACGTGTATCCGTACCATTGTGTTTTTAGGAGGCCCAGTTAACTTCTCATATATCTATGAAATACTGGGTATGTCTGCACTAAATCAAGAACCCACCATGATAGTTGGCTGCATAACTTTCCACGAGGACAGATGAACCCGCTGGGCACCATTTGACAGAGATTCAGCTTCTTGCTGCACTGGCCAAAGTGGGAAGATTTGTGAATAAATGAGGCATATCAGTGTGAAGTGTGAATGGTCAATAGGGACTGCCACTCATCATCACTCTGCCTGCTGGAAGCTGCCTAAATCCTGCTTTTAGATGTAGATGTCACAGCTGTCTAAAATCAACCAAGATGATTCTGCAAATCTTCCAGGCGGAGTGAGGTAAAGTCATGTCCTCAGGCATGGGTACTGTGCTCTAGCTGTTGTTAAGAATCTTTTGAAATTCAAGCACTTTTCTGTCTCGTTTATTCTAAATGTTAGTATTTAATCACATTTCTTCCCCCCTGTAAGTCTTCCTGTTGACAGATACTGAAAAAGATCTGTGTTTAGCTCTTTATGAGCTGGCAGATTGACCCGTCTTAAAAAAATAAAACAGTTTTCAGAAGTGAGAGACTAAGTGATCATAAATTAACTCTAAGCTTTTGTTTTAGATTGAAAGTGAAAGCTGGATTTGCAGCTGCTATTGTGCTTTCGGGGCTTCCTTCACTCAGCTCGACAGTGGGCATTTATGTGAAAGGTTGCTATTAGTATTCATCCTGTTAGGCTTCAGTGACTAACAGAGAGCTGAGAGATTTACAGATGAATTCAAACTCATGGTTTAAGAGTGAAATATCTAATATCATTTTCATTCATTTCAACAAACTTACCGTAATGTCGAAATAAAAACCCCTAATGGCTATGTTTTAATGATAAAAAAGATACTAAAGGTGCCTCTTCTCGGAAATTCATTTTTAAATATTTGTGCAGACCTAAAGCATTGCTGCAGCAGATGGTGTACCCATGACACTGCGTGATTTTGCAAGAATGCATCTTCTTTTTTAGTTTGTGTTAAAACAAGAAACAAAATCCTAACTGTGGTGCTGACTCTGGCAGGAGTGCTTTTTTAGCTTGGTCTGGTGCCCCGTTTAACCCGGATCGTGGCATTTGTTGGCGGGAAGCTTTTACTTTTATAATCTGTTTCATCTGAGATTCTGTGAGGTGTATTTTATAATTGTTGCTGTCGCTGTCACACCTCTTCATCTTCTTGCCTTCGGTCCCGCAGGAGGCTGGATCCCTCTGAGCGTCCGCTCCAGATGGTGTATGACTACTTGGCGTCAATGGGCTATGCAGACCCTGTACGAGTGCAGCAAGAAGCCGCCAACTCAGACCTCAGCTGTTTGATCCGTTTCTACAGTGGTGAGTACTCATCAGCGGCGGCAATCAGCCCTTGGTTTCACTTTCTGCTGCTGCTGACTGGAATCTGGCATGTGCTTCGAGTTTTCCTCTGCACACAGACCTGAGGGCACAGAAACATTCTTAGAACGCTCCAAAATGGTTTCGCCACATCCTCTGGCGAGTGTGTACGATTGGATTAAGTGAGAGAGGTTGTTTTAGGGCTCTCTGAGTTTGTTGCTTCTGAAGCTGCCTCCAGTCTTCAGTACAGTCTAAGATAAACACGTCAGTCATGGCCTCATGATGGATTACTGACCATCATTCATCCTGTGGTGTTGTATGCTTCATTGACCTGAGGTCTGGAGTGACTAAGTGTCCCTGTGTCTTTGTGATTAATGCGGCACCAGAATGGATGCGACTCTGGAGAAACCAGTGACGAATTTGTGAACGCATCTAAGCGCTGCTCACCTAAAACCTCTCTCAGTCTTCCCGTTTGAAGGCTGCTCTATTAATACTCATACAGTAGTTGCAGTTAGGGATTTTCCTTTTAGCATAAATGGTGATTGGTGTGCTATAATGAGTTTCAACCAGCGGATGTTCCCGCTGAGTCAGTGGAACTTAAGCTTGGGCTTTGAACTGCGCAGAGAAAGAGCAAGACTGGGTAAACCACAGTGTCTAAAGGGTTCACATGCACTTCCTCCCACATCAGGCACATAGCTCTCCTCAGAGTGAAGTGCAGGACTGCTGTAGTGACTGAAATACACTCTACAGACAAACGTAATCTGCTCTGTATGGAAGTTCTGCGGTTGATGAGTGACAGATGAGGAAAGTTAAACAAATCAAACTCACCATGAAGTCTTAGCAACAGATATAATTAGTTTGTGATGCATGTGAAACAGAACGGTGACGCCCAGTTTTCTTTTATCCTAAAAATGTTTAGAACACCATTAATAATTATTGTGATGCTTTTAACGGTTTCGATGCCCCGTGGAAAAAAATCGATATTTTGAGTCTAGACCTTTTATTGTATATAGTTTCAGTTTGATAATCAGCCCTCAGATCAGGATATTTAAGCTGTACATTTTTTTTCTTTTGCTAGCTTCTTTTTAAATGATGTTGGGGTTTTTTTTAGCTGACGGATCTTAAGATCACTCTGGCCTGAGTCTTATTGGTAGTCCTCATGTGTCCAGAGGCCCACTGTTGTTTTCTTCTTGTCAACATGAGAACTGGTCAGATCTTGGCTACTATCAGCAATCAGGCCACACTGGGTAGAGTCTAGCCAGGCCCCTTGGAGACTTCCTGCCTCCTTTTGTCGACTCATGGGAAAAGAGAACCAGGGACAAGACATGACTGGTTTTCAGGCTTGTTTAATGCCCAGTACAGGCCAAGAGGACAACTTGATTTGGCCGTGAAATACCTGCTAAACTGCTAAAGTGACAGCTGGTAATAAAGCTTTGAGTTTGTTGTGGGGACACAAATGATGTCAGCAAATGACAGATATCTATAAAATGGGCAAGTCACCTCTTGTGTTCACGTACAGGTTTCTTATGAAGAATTAAAATAACTTAAGTAGCAAGCTTTACCGTTGCATTTAATTCTTTGGCTGGTAACAGAGAACCCTGTCTTTTTATTTTAACTCACAGCACAGGTGCAGAGATTTAATCAGACCAACTTATCTTTTCTAATTTACGTAATTTAAAATTAACCACTTTTTTCACCAATTTTTCAACTAGCTAAAAAGTCAGCTTTTTAAAATGTTAAACTTTTAAGTAACTTTTTGTTTTAGTGCTGTAGCATTTTTATTGTGAAGCGCTTTGTGATCTAGAAAAGTGTAAATAAAATGTTTTTCTTTTTTACTTTAAATTCTTTTAACTTCAGGAAACTCCACTGCAGTTAAGTGAGTGAACACATGAAATTTCACTCAATTCATTAGAGTTTTGTTCTAAAAGGCAAAACTTGCATACTTCCCATGATGCATTGCTAGAAAGTTCAAACTCTTCAGGGATTCTGCCTTTTTTTGTAAGAAAGACATGATGGAAAGTTGCCGTATACCTTTTAATATGTTCACATTATGTTACAGTCACACTAGGGAAAACATTGGTTGGAGCAAACGGTTACTTCGAAGGCGAGACCAGTCACAGTTGCTGTGACTTTGCTGTGTCAAGATGGCAATAAAGACAAGCGACAAGGCAATCAGACAGGAATGATGACGTGTCTGAGTTGTACTCATTGATTGGCTCAGACTGTTGCAATGTGTTGCGAGTAGGTCTGCATTTATGAAGTACACAGCAATTATTTGCCAGCCTTTGCCAGTCAAGGCAGTCAGTCTGAGTCAGACCATGTCTGTCTGGAGATTGGTTGCCTCTCTCAGCTGTCTTGCAATCGAAAGGGGTTGTGCAAAGGTTGAGTGTGCTACGCCCTCAAGCATTGGGCAACCCCTTTTGAATACCTGGTGTTTGCAACTACTTGTCATCCAGCAAATGCTTAAAAGATTAATGCAGCTATGATTTTTAGCTACTTGTACAGAGGGTGCTATCTTGTTTATCCTCTAGTGCGACGAGAGTAAAAATTATTTTTGTCCATTGTGAAAGCGGTTCTGTCTGTTACGGGGTTTAGGATTGAAATGCATTGAATTCAGCCCCCATCCCCATAGACTTGGCTTATACAGCAGTTTATGTAACTGTCACTGGGAGCAGCGTCACTGGTCGTCTCTGTACTGACTCTGCAGGTTTAAACTGAGAAAAGTAAATCAAGTCTGGAACAGTGTGCAGGTTCAATTCAATGGCTTAATGTAACTTAACTTAATAATTTCTTCTTTTTTTCTTTTTCTTCTTCTTTTGGCTGCTCCGTTAAGGGCTCACTACAGCAGATCACCTGCCTCCATCTCACCCAATGCCAAGCATCCTCCTCTGTGACACCAGCCGTCTGCATGTCCTTCCTAACCACACCCATGAATCTATGTGCTCTTCTTCTTTTTCCTTCTGCATGGCAGCTCCATTTTCAGCATCCTTCATCCAGTATATCCACTATCCCTTATTTGCACATGTCCAATCAATCTCAGACTTTGCCTCTCTGATTTTGTCTCCAAGCTGCTCGACCTGATCTGTTCCTCTGACCTACTCATTTCTAATCTTGTCCATTTTGCTCACTCCAAATTAAAAATCTTAACACACACTACGGCCTTGTAAAACATCTCTTTCAACCTTGCTGCTATCCTTCTGTCAAAAATCACCCCTGATGCTTATCTCCACCCACACCACCCTGCCATGACTCCCCCAACGTGCACTGTCTGTTGCTTTGAATGGTTGACCGCATTTATATTTCTCATTTCTCCTTGCATCCTTACTGTAACTAGCTTTGCAATGTCTCAACTCATGAGGACTTTAACTTATCAAATCAAGCCGAGAGCAACTTACTCACATTTTTAAGGCAGTATGCACAAAACTCAAGTTAAGACAAAAAGTAAAAAAAACCTCAAACAAACCAAACAACAACAAAAAAAAAAGTTACAGCGTCGATGGCCTTGTGTGTCTTCCTCCAGGTGTCTGTTTGCCTAACAACCGTTGTTGTGGTAACGATCTGACTAAGCAGATGAGTGAAACTGTGATCCATCAGTAAAGACTACAGCTGCTACAAGACCACCTAATGTGGTACACTGAGCGTGCCAGCTGTACGCTCTGCACAGTCTGCATTACTGGACCTTACTGGCTCTGAATCTGAGAGCGTTTGTAATGGAAACTCCCCCAAAACCACGTTTATTAAAAATTGTCTCACCATGCAGATCGCTTTGGTTTTATGAGCCCAGGATCATCATCACAAACCAGGGGAGGTGGGCTTTTGTTTATAATGTTCACGGTATTAAAATGGCACAGTAAAGACCTCAGCAGCACATCTTTCCACAGAAGCCTCGAATAATCCACATATGACCTTCTTAATGATTCCTGAAAACTGATAAAAGAAAAGATGCTCTGTTAAGTTTCGCTGAACTGCCCTTGTAAAATTGTTTCTATGAGCTTGCTCTTTTTTTGATATTAGTTATGTCTTCAGGCTTGTTCAGATCATTCAAAAGAATCTGTGGGACAGTGTGAGAAGTATTCATCTCAGACTGTCTCACAGGCATACAAACGGTGGATCATGGTTACGAGAATGCCGACTTTCTATAATAAGACAGTGGTGCGAATACATGTGCGTTTCTACCTACGCACTGCCACGTGAGTTTCATTTCTAACCACAGGGCTTTACAGCCTGATTTTCTTTTTTCTCAAGCCACCAAAGAGGTTCAAAGTGCAATGCAGCAGGTAATTTATTAAACTTTACTCTCCTCTTATATGTTCAGGAAACTCATCTGGGACCTTCTTTCTCCACACCCACTGTACACACACACACACACACACATACACGCACACCCTTCAGCTGTGTTGCATGGATGAAATTAAAACAAACATGGACAGGGGAGTAAACTTTTCTAAATACTGACTTAATAAAAAACACTTCTAGTGAAAACAACCGCAGAGACCTGAGGGCCAGCGGATCTTTGTGTCAGCCTGTGCAGCTGCAGCGCAGATGAAGCTGGCTGTAAGCTCTGGCGTTCATGCCCCGGGCTGTGTTCCACCTCTGTCTGCGTGATCTTTTACGTCTTTGAGAAAGGCGGCTTGTAGCTGCTGTCCACAGTTCACGTAAGGCCCGCTGTCAGGATCAGACCTGAGGGAAATAAATCTGCTTCACAGGGAAATTAATCAGAGTCAGCTCACCTTATAAGTTGTTGGTTTGACTAATGCTGACTTTCTGATGGAATTTAAACCCAAATTAAGTTTGTGGACATCCTGAACTGGTGTGTGAAGGTTTGAGACATTTTGCGGTGTGAAAGAAGGGAATAAATTGTTTGCCCTGACAAAAATAAGAGAAACAGTCGGACTGAGGCTTAAGAAAAAATTGAATTCTGTTCAGATCCAAGTTTGCACAGACTTGCCCCGAGCGACAAAGCTCTTGCCAGCTCCTCATAAACATGCTGTTTCTGAGATTAAGTTCTGGTCCTCCCAAGATTTTCTCTTTCCCATTTTAAACCTGCAGACGTCCGTCATCCTAGACTCATGGCGAGTTTTTAAGAGAGACGGCTTACTGAGGGAGAAACACCAGTTTAATCTTCTGTTTTAAAGTCATCTGTATTCAAAGGCGGCATTCAGCTGCGTGTCTTCCACTGGTTTTCTGCACAGTTGCTCTATTTGATGTCAGGAGTTAAACTCTTGCTCAAAGTTTAACGAACAGTTATTTTAAATTGAGATAAACACAGACCACCTAGAGGAGGTATCTGTGTGGTGGGCTGAATTAGAATTTTCTGCCAAAAAGAGCTTGCTGTTCTGAGTCAAATCAGACCGTGTTTCCGCCTCCACTGACCCCCTACTGCATGCTAATGCAATCTATGCGATCTTGAGCAAGACAAAAAAGCTCTGGGATACAGGGAGTATTGTATTCGGCGGTTGCCTTGAAATGATCCAACATGTGGACAAAAACTGATTTTAAAACAATAGAAAGAACCAAGATGAGGAACCTACACACTAAAACTCCTGGTAGAGTTTTTCTCCTTGGAAAGAACACTTTTGCCTGGTTTGGACCCTTGTCCTTTCTTCAGTGATGAATCATCTACAGGCTACTTTGTTCTTTAATCATTAGGCCTACAAAACATTAGAGAACAGTATAAATGTTCATCAGTTTCCTAGAACCAATAATAATACCAGCTCATAAGTATGTAGATATTCCAGTTTTATTCTCTTTTAAGGATCTGCACTCTGTGTGTTTCCAATCGTCTGCTGTCCAGTTTTGTTGAGCCTGTGTGAACTGAGAACTGCTGCTTCCTGGATATTTTCTGTTGTTCAGACCATTCTCTGTAAAAGAGATGGTTGTGTGGGAAAATCCAAGTAGATCAGCAGTTTCTGAAATACTCAGAGCAGCGCGTCTGGCACCAACAACCATGCCATGTTCAAAGTTACTTAAATTACCTTTCTTCCCCATTCTGATGCTAAGTTTGGACTTCACAGGTCGTGTTGATCATGTCTGCAGGTGTAAATCCACTGCATTGCTGTTTAGAGATTTTTAATGAGCAGTTGAAAAGGTGTACCTAATTAAGTGGCTTGTAAGTGCATACTGGCTTCAGTTTTCCCCAAATAGCTCTCTGGATCTTTCTAGACTTCCTCCCTTGTTTCCATATATATTCTTTTAATAATCAAATCACCTTCTATATTATACATTCGTGTCTCTCACTTCCCCTTTTGTTCCTTTCTGTTTGTCACCTCATTCCTTTGTTTATCTATCCATTTTTATTTTTCAGTGGAAAATTAATTTGACTCTTTACTCATCGGGCTTGGCATACTGTGATATAAACGTATTCCTTAAAGAATTTAGAGTTAGTGTTAATGTTGTGCGTATTGGCAACTTTTCTATATTGGATCTGAAGTGAGATATCACTAAATTTGCTGTGCGAAGGTCTCAGCCACACTTCTGAGAAATCACACATTCCACTCTCTGGTCTGTCACTTGTCCCTGAGGTTTGGCAGCCTCCCACCCGGAGGACGTTTGACACCGGTTGATGATTAGTTTGAAGGCAGCTGTCTGCAGCCCTGCTCCTTGAGAAAACAGTGTTGCGCAACATGTTACGACCGTGTCATCCACCCCCTCTGGAGCCACGGGGAAACGGTCAGCATTTTTGTCGTGAGAGGGATGGGATTGATTTGGAGGGAGACATCATAAGGGCTTACATACTCACACTTTGATTTTGAACAACCTGTTTCCTTAGCAACTGATCGCCCCGCAGACCTTTGGGGATAGCATGTGTGTTTCTTTTATTTTAGAAGTTGGCTCTTTATGGCTAGGAGATGTTTTATATTGCGTTTGGACAGTGCCGTGACTTTGTATGCCTGGACACCTGCACGTTCGCACCATGAATGCACACATTTGTATTCATAATTTGGGCGCTTTTCTCATTGATAACTCCCACAGTTAACTAATTTAATCAAGGCACTTTGATTTTCCTTTGTAAGCCCAATGTGCTCTTGCAGCGAGCAAGCACGATGATTCTCACACAGATCCACAGATAATTAGAATTCTTTCTCAGATGAATAGTGTTACTGAGAAAAATTTGATTTGGGAAAAAAATGTGATGATACACAAGAAAATGGTGAGGGGGTGACAATATTATCAGGGATGAAACCACATTTTCCTGGTTTTAGGGCTGTTTTGGAATTCTGTCTTTTACTAGAGACGGGCGTATGTGTTACCATCCTGCATGCGGTGCTCTTATAAAGGTTTGCCATGAAATTACCACAAATGGGCCTTAACAAAGCCGGATATAGAGCGTGGTTGTTTCTGGTGATGTGCTGCGAAGGCTGTGAGGGCATCCTGTCGGTCTGTGTCAGTTTGTATCGAGCTGATTTGTGCACTGCAGAGGGATGATGTTTTTCTTAATTGCGAGTTTTAATCTGAAGCTCTGGGAACACAGAGTAACTAAAGCAGAGCGTGACTCGACAGTTTCCTGCCACAGGCGGCAAGAAAAAGCACTTATCTACAGTCCAGCTGTTTTTCCCCCTTTTAGATACCTCCATTGTACCCGTCATCGACCCCGTGAGGTTTTTGTGTCTCTAATTTTCTCTCTGAGTGAGGGACACCCAAGGATCAGGAGCTGCTATTGATCTGCCAGCGAGCCAATTTGTTGTCAGAAGCACTTGGCTTGTTCATTATCAGTTTTCCTTGGCGAAGAAAAACATGAGGGGGCTCTCATTTCGTTTAGATGCCCTTGTGAAGCGGAAGGGGAGGTGGAGAATGAAAACAAGTTAGACGTGAAGCGAGAGCGAGAGAGAGCGAAAGCAGATTGCCAACGAGAGCCTCCGAGTGGGAGGCAGCATAAGTTGGTTCGAGGAAAATTTAACAACAGAGGACAGGAGGCTGAGGCAGTGTCTCCTCTGTGCTTGTTTGACCTGCTATTAACCTGAGTGTACTTGGCAGAGACGGCAGCACTGCTGTCTGATGTATCCTTCAGCAATGGCCAGCTAAGACTACCTGTAGTGCAACTTGGCATAATTAAACTGAGCAGAGTGGAGTTAAATGTGACAAAACCCTGACTCATTCATCAATATGACTGATGCCTCTTATATGTTGGGTTGGCAGCAGGGAGTAGAGAGAAACCTTTCCAACTGAGCTGAACAGAAGAGCTCTAATATGGCTTTAATTTAATAGATGCTTAATAATGGAGTTTAAAGTTTAAACTCTCTTCTGATTAGTGGAAGAACAAATGAATTATTTTTCAGTAAGAGCTACCCAGATGTACAAATAGCATATGAGATAACAGGGCAGTGTCCTAAGCACTGATGTAAGACCATTTCTTGGAATAGCTATACTGTGGAGCTGACTAACGGACAGGTGATATCATAATGACCTTCGAGTACTTATGTGACTTCATTTTCTGGAACCTTTGTCTAATGCGTAACTGCAAAACATTTGCAATTAATTAGCTCAATTTGCTTATCTCAGCAGTGGCTTTGGGTTTATTTGCATTAGATCGATTGCTGCAGATTTGCACTAACATCTGTGCGTGGGCTTTCTCTCCCAGAGCGTCCAGTGAATGCGGACCAGCAGGAGCGGACCTTGCTGAAAGGCGTGTTCAGCGTCAGGAAGGGCAAGACTCAGCTGCACAAGTGGGCCGAGCGGCAGGTCATTCTCTGTGGCACCTGTTTGATCGTGGCCTCTGTGAAAGACAGCCTCACCGGGAAGATGCACATCCTGCCCCTGGTGGGGGGAAAGGTGAGAGTTCAGGGTTTAGAGCTTTGACAGCCTGAAAGGGTGGTAAGCTTTCACTTTCTCCAGGGCGGAGGACATGCTCCAAGCTGTGCCATAACACTCTTCAACAACACAGCTGGGTTGGTCGTCTGGATAAAGTTAAAAAGATGACATGCCTGCAGAACCGTGTCATGAAAAGTTCTCAGCCAACAGAGAATGCAAGATCCTCTTACTCAAAGATTAGCAAAGCTGCACACTAAAGCGCAAAATACATAAAAAATCGGTGTGTTTGTGTTTGAGCTGATAAAACTTCAGTGGCACACTCTGTATCTCCACGTGAAACCATAGACTGTATATAAAAGATGGAAATCATCGGTTGGCAGCTTGGTGGTTTGAAACTGCAAATGTAGAGCGAGTGGTGGCTCGGCTCGAAAAACCGAAGGGCACTGCACACTTTTCAGTCACACACCTGCTACTGTGTATTCCTTCTGAACTTTTAATAATGTCTTTGTTACGGACGCTAAGACCCTAAACTCACCAGAAAAAAAAAGTTTTTCCTGAGGTTGGCATCAAGTGAGCAAAAAAGGGTCATTTTCCTATAAGCCTCTACACAACCAGGCATAATTTGGAAATCTTAGTATCTCCCCCTGTTGGCCATTAGAAGGAATGCAGGATTTAAAGGACTTCCACATTGGCAAGTTTTAGATCTTGAATGAATTCTCTACTAGCATAGCAGAATCAGTGTTGCTCTTGGAGTTGCATTGTGGCTAATGTGTATCCCAGGTTTTCTTTTTATTTTCTTTTTCCAGTTGTGCTGAATGAGTCCACTAGTGTCACAGAAATACAGAGTTAAATGCTTTTGCGCTATCGCTGCAGTCTTTGTGGCCTCCAGCTAATGTTTTATCCAAGTTGACCAGATTTAAACATGTTATCTAAGGTTTTTTTTGGAAATGTCAAAATCAGAATCACTGAATGTAGCAGACAAAAACACACTAAAAGAAACAAACACAAAATCACCACAAATTAAATATGTCTGTTCAGTGTTCCTGATTTCATCTCTGTGTTGTCTTTGTGTCGAGGTGGAGGAGGTGAAGCGGAGGCAGCACTGTCTGATGTTCAGCTCAGCCGGGTCTCAGGCCCAGACATACTTTGTCAACTTTGACACACTTGCAGACTATCAGCGATGGCACCGGCAGGCGTCAAAGGTAAGTCAAAGGCGAGCGCGTCTCACTATCTGTACATTAAACATTCACTAGCTGGGACCACATCCTCACTTTAGGTTTGACGGCATTTCTAGTAGGTTTGGGGAAGACCTCAGATGGGACTGGCGGGCCTTGCAGAGGAGAGGGAGGGTGGGAAAATGAGAACAAATGGGGAAAGGGGGGGGTCATATGTAGATATATAGAACCAGAAGGGGCGTGTGTGGAGGTGGTCCCACTCTTGAAATACAGATTAATTATCTCCTGTGTTTTTTTTTAAACTTAAATCAGAATGTCTGTGAGTCAGATGATGTGAAATGAATGTATTTTTATATTTGTGTGATATACAATAAATCTATGGGCCTTTCAGAGACTTCTAAGAGCTCTTCAAAAAGAAAATCATTGTCTCTGCACTGCGCAGATTGCTTTGTCTCTAATATCCTAATTAATGTCTGTTGTGCTGCGGCTCCTTCTTGGAGCTGAACAGCCTCTGTGAGAGCCTCCACAGAGGCTGAGCCAACATACAATTAGCCATGGAAGGAGAAAGCCAACAGAAATAAAGAAAATCCAATTAGCTGCAGATTCATGCTAAGATCTCTTTCTTTCACGGTGGTATGGATTACTGGGTTAGACGAGCCTGTTAGCGAACTGTATTTTAGCTGAGTATTAGACTAGAGGTTTCTATGGAGACTGCAGTTGATGGCCGATGAAGGTTTTTGGTGGATTTGGGCCGACGTTTATGCTACATCGCTTAAATCAGAAGCCTGTGTACGAGGCTAACGGTCAGGGAGTGCATTTTTGCTTTCTTAATTAGCACTTCTGGATATCTTGGAAGTCAGACTGTAAAAAAAAAGCATTTGCATTTTACAACAATCACATTAACAATGAAAATTCAGTGTTTGTCAGATGTTAATTGCTGCAAAAGAAACTCACATCATCTTAGGCACTTCGATTGTTGAGCGTTTAGCTATTTGAAGAACATTTCTTTATATTTTGGTTCCAAAGAGACAGACTTTCTTCTAATTTTTTACAAATCGTCTTAAGCAATAGCCCTCCAGGCTTTATGTATGTATGTATATATATCAAATAAAATATCAAAACTGATAACATAGCAGCTAAAATGCAGTTTTAGTCACTCAAAAGTAATGTCCAAGTCTGTGGAGATTTTAATCAAGTCCAGCCTGACTGGACTAGATATTTCTCAAGAAATGGCTTTTACTTTTATAGATGCCATTAACACATTTTACAGAATCTCAATGAAATATTAAACTGTGATGTTGTAACTCAAGCTGTGATCGGCTGTGCTAGTGGCCCAAGTGCTCCAGTTTCTCAGCTTTGCAGGAAACTTTGTGTCACGTTGATTAAGGACTGAACTACCCATCATATCTAAACTGACATATCTTTGCTGTGTTTCATCGTTTCAGTGTTGAATTACAAAGCAAATAATTCAAAACAGCAAAATCTGTCCCGACCTTCCAATTCGATCTCAGAGTGTCGCATCACTGATTTTTTTTTTTTTTTTTGAAGGAACAGAGGGCATCTGTCCTGTGAGTTGTTTTGTGGGAGAAGAGCAGTTTCGTCTTTATCAGCCAGTGACGTGATGCCATGCTTGACTGAGCAGCCATCCCATTTTCTGCGTAGCTGCACAGTGTGCAGCTCTGGAGCTAATGGGGGAGATGATTGTCAGAGTAGACTGACTTAGCACTGCTACATAGCCTGGACTGATGGCCAGCATGTAAACTATAGTCTCCCAGGTCTGTGAGGGGAAAAAAAAATCCAGTGACAAACAGCAGTAAAATCCCAACTCTAGATGCAATCACACCCTCCCTGGTGCTTAAAATTTATGTGGAAAAAGTTTCACAACAGCACTGCAAACTGGACAGGATCACAAGGCGTCAGCAACTCTATAAAATCACTGTCATGTGAGCAGGTAGAATGTAGGAGTCAGCAAATGGAACTAAACTCAAAATCAGAGCTTCGTTGCAAAAAAGGCAAATACAAAACTAAACAATAACAGGACATAATGAGAACTGACAGGCAGAAGATTTCACCTACAATGAGGGAGAAGCAAACAATGTGTACAGAGGAGGGTGATTCAGAGAAGTGGACGCACATGGGAACATAGCTGAACTGAATCATAACTAACGAGACAGGGAAGGCAAACCTGAACCGTCTCTCACGCAGGACTGGTGACTATCAAAATAAAACAGGAAGAAACACACACTAAGACTCAGACTAGGACACATAATCAGACATTAACAGTAAGGGATAAACACGGGGACAGGACAAGTATTAATTAGACAAGACAGGGAATGCAGACAAAACGCAGTGAGATCAGACAGACACGGGAATGTGACCGGGGAGACAGAAAGGATAACAAAACACAGAGACATGACTGGGACAGACAGGGCATGAAAGGGGCACTCACATAATGAAGAAATAGAAATAACAAACTCGGATGCACTAGAGAATGCAAATTTCAGGGCTAACTATTACAAAACTTGAATATAAACAATTCATAAATTTAAAGGAACGGGTAAAGAATCAAGAACAAACTCAAACCTCACACACACACGCATGACGATCAGTTTCCTGAAAAAAAGAAAAGAAAAGAAAGACAACCATGATGATGGTAAGCTTAAAGACAGGGCTGTTATATAGACAGCATAAGCCAGAGGTGTCAATTGTAAGGCCTTGGCACCAGTATCTGAATTGCTTTGGAAAATGTCTCCCAGACCTCCCCCATGGACATTTATATTACACCAACTAAGTAAGAGATAAGTAATGGAAAAGATTTAAATGACAGAAAAGTTGTTGTTTTTTTCTCTTTTTTAAATTTGTTTGTTTTTATTACAGTGTGTCCAAAGTTAGAAAGAAAAAAACAGAAACTGACATTTTTTGCTAAGTTTTATAGAACCTACAGGACAGTCTCGGCATCGAGCTCCCAGAACTTTTCTGTAATTATTCACAATTATTTCTTATAGTTAAAGCCCAAACAGTCATGCTGACAGATTACTTTCTTCATTTACTAGCGCAGTGTCTTCCTATTGTGTAGAAAAACGACATGCTGTTGTAATTACGTGACTTTTTTAATACTAAGATAACCCTAGGATTAAATTTGCAGTTAAACATCTGTACAGTGACAGAACGGGGAGTTTCACTGGTCTGTGGGCTGTGTTTGCCCCGTGATATAAAGACATTTTGACATCCAATGCATAAGCTGTACCTAACATACTGCAAATCATCATGCTTTTGGTTAATAAGATCAAACTTTAACTGGTTATTCTGTTACTGTTTTAACTGTTGCTTTCCTAGAAACTTCTTGTACTGGAATGTGGGAAACTATCTGAGTTAATTCTTGATGAGGCAGCTCGGTAGTGCCGATACGGAAGTCAGTGGAACTCAGTTTTTGTCATATATCATAAAGCTGAGCACAACTCACTACTTGACCCTTGACTTTTAAATAGACGACAAACACGTAGCTAATATGTTGTTCTAAAATGAATCATCAGATGTGAGCTCGTAGCTCTCATTTTTAGAAATGTTGCCTGACAGTTGTAGCTGTGGTTGCACCATGTCATGCTTATTTTAATGTAAAAATATTCGACATAGCCAAGTTTGCATGTAAGAGTGATGCTTTAGGTACATGAATTGTAACTCGGTGTTAACTCAGTCTGCTTGTGTCTGCATGCGTGTTTAGGTGGTGTCTCAGACGGTAAGCCTAGTGGACTTGTCCTGCTACAGTCTGGAAGCAGTGCCTGAATATCTGTTTTACAGTCAGGACATTACCCATCTCAACTTGCGACACAACTTCATGAGCCTGCAGGGACCTGGAGGCCTGCTCAACCTCCCCAGGTAACCACATGAAATCAAATGAAACATCTTTGCAAGAAAGAGATGGTATTACATCGTCCTGTGGCTGGAGAGCACGCTATCATATCCGTATGGTGCTAAGTATCTGTCTCGCTGAACTATGCCTTGGCCACTGCATTGAATCCCCAGTGCTTGTTATTTTGATGGCCGGGGCTTTGGAAAGCTTTTATCAGTAAAACCTTTTAAACTTGACAGTCGCCGTCCCTTCGTTACTTTTTAGGATGGAAATTAGTTATTTAATAATATCACAAAATATTTTGTTGTTTGTTCACTAATTATGTGCTTTATTAGATAGTCTCTTTAAAATTTTAATAATAATTCATTGATTACTATGTTTTTCACTCTAGTTATTTTCCAGTTAGTCTGCTGTTTCAGTGTTACTGTGAGCATATGTTGCACATCTCTTTGTTATCACACATTTAATGATCCCCACTCATTTATGTCATATCTGTGGCTCCGTATGTGTGGCTTTCATTACATAGGGCATGAATTTAGGTGTATGTCCTTGCTCCTTGGAGCTGAGCCTGTTTAAACAAGCTGAGGTCATTAGCACATTGCTATAAATTGTGACTCAACCCGCTTTAGTTTCTGTTGAATGCCTGGTTGAATGGGTGTTAGTGTACTGAATGCATGCTGTTATAAAAAGATTCTTTTCTGCAGCTTACTAAGAAGACTGGTTTCTCTTTCACTGCTCTTCTTGATGTTGTCTTTAGAATAAAGTTGGTGAGCAATTGTGGTGGACAGGCTGACAGATGAGGTCAGGCAGGAGTCTCTGCGGACTATGATGTTCGCAGACGTAACTGCAGAGAGCAGGTGGAAGAGAGCCCGGAGAGGTGGAGTTAAGCTCTGAAGAGAAGAGGAATGAAAGTCAATAGACACAAGACAGAATACATGTGTGAGAGAGATGGGGTCAAAGATCCAAAGCTATGGACAGTACAGAAGAGAGGAAAAGAAGTAACTGCAGGCAGGGTGGAGTGGGTGGAGACGAGCGTCAGATGTGATTAGTGACAGAAGGATAGTAGCAAGAGTGAAAAGGATGATGTACAACGCCGTAGTGACACCTGCTGTGATATACAGTTTAGAAGCTGTTGCACAGATGGAGGTGGAGTTGAAGATGGCAGAGATTGGAAACGAATTAATCAGAGGGAAAGCTTAGGTTGAAAAGTTTCAAGATGGAGTTAAAGAGTCAATCCTGAGATTGTTTGGACATGTGCAGAGGATGGATAGTGGATACACTGGACAAAGGAAACTGAAGATGGAGCTGCCAGGCAGGAGGAAAAGCAGAAGAGCACAGAGGAAGTTCATGAATGTAGTGAAGAAGGACATTCAGAGGGTTGGTGCGATAGGAGAGGACGCTAGGGATAAGGTGAGATAGCGCTAGACGATCTGCTGTAGCAAGCCTTAAAGGCGGCAGCCGAAAGAAGAAGGAGAAGAATATTACATGTGAATAATGTTGTGACTCATGACAACACTCCCAGCATCTGGGGTGCAAAATGGGAGGTGAAAATTAGTAATCAAGATAGAATTTCTAGTTGTGACCACAGGGTGTGATTATATGTTTTAATCAACAAATGCACATGAAGAGAGAAATGAAAATCACATTTATGTGTTGTATGCAAAGCAGGCCTGGCCACTCTAAACTGAGATATCAGCTGTTAATATCAGGGAAGTGATAGGAGCGATTTAAATACATATATGTGTGTGTGTGTGTATTTAAATCACTCCTATCAGTTATGAATACTGTTCTTTGTTGCCTGAAACAGGCATAACATGGTGAAGCCTGAAGCAGCATTACAAAATATTACAGAACTCCTACCGTGCAGCACACGTCCAACAATGTTCACCAGACTATTGAGAAGTGCTGTTCAGCCTCTGCTGGAGGGTGGACAACATGGATTTAAACTATTTTTACTGCTCTTTCACCACAGTGTGCTGAACCAGTCATCCACTGAAGGCAACAACGATGACAAAAGCAGAACCACAAATAAACATTTACCTCTCGTACTTTAACTTGCATGATTTGATCGCTGTTTTGTTCCAGACATAAAGCCCATCTGTGTTCTTTTTTATATCGACCAGTTTAAACTTTTTTGAGAGCAGTATGTCTGTGATACATGACAGTGGTGAATTCAAACACAGTTTGATGGCCTTGATGGTGTTCATTCCTGATATACTTTTTTTTTTTTTTTTGCAAATGCAGATAATGTAAATCGTAAACAAAGTGAGCCCGTAGACTTCACATTCAGTTTTTTCTTTTGTCAGGTTTTCTCAGCTGAAGAGCCTGAACTTATCTCATAACCGTCTGGGTGTGTTCCCCGAGTGTGTGTGCGAGATCCTCACCCTAACTGAACTCAACCTCTCCTGTAACAGTCTCCACGCCATCCCTCTACAGATAGGCAACCTTCAAAGGTTTGGCACACGTCAATTGCACACAGTGCATACATTGCATAGGTACACTTTGTTGAGATATCAGTTGATAGCAGCACAGACAAAAGATGTTAGAAATGTCAGTTAGATGCCAGAGTTGCAAAATAAATAAAAGGCGCATTAAATTATATTTTTCGAAAAGGATGCAATAATTATTTTTTGCCAGTCGCCATTGTGGTTTGTACTTTTAATCCACTATACACATAATGAGGGAATAAGGGAGTTGAAAAGGACAGAACATTTTGTTATGCACTCTGATAAAATAAAGCTAAATCATGCAGCATTTCCTAGGTCGCTGTGCAATAGATAATGGCTACAAATACAAATTGTTGTGAGCAGATATTTTGTCCGCTCTCTAAAGTAAAAGAAAGCAAAGGACTGTTTTGTCCCTTTCTTTCTCTTAGCCTGCAGACGCTGTCTTTGGATGGAAACCACCTCAGCTCCCTGCCTGATGAGATGGGTGGCCTGTTTCAGCTCAACAGCCTGGGGCTTTCCTTTAACAGCTTCTCTCACGTCCCTGCTGTGCTGGAGAGATTGAGTGTAGTTGACAAGCTGGCTATGGCTGGGAACAGAGTGGAGAGTCTGGATTTGTGCACTCTGGTCAGAATGAGCCACCTGAAAAACATTGACCTCCGGTAAGAGGCCAGTGAGGAACAAACAGCTCTCAGCATCTGCGCTTCCCTTTGACTCATTCCACTCTGTCATATCCTTCTCTGCTTGGTCTTCTGCTCAGCCATATGTTATTGAATAGAATAATGCTGGATCAGGATATAATATTTAAAAGGATCCTACTAATGACTGTCATTCTTTCAGTGCCTACAAAGAGAGGTGGCAGGTGGAGAATAATTCTGTGCTGCCAATTAGCTACAAGTTCCTCTTTTGTCTCTTTCTCCATTAAATGTCCTGAACTTCAGCCAGGGCTGCATTCACCTAAGCCTTACCTATTTCTTTAACAAATGTTCATAGATGGCACATTTCCTCTGAATAAATGCAGTGTCCAATTTAACACCAGGGAGCTGTCCAGAATTGTACTTTTCACTGCACTGCAGCACTAAACGTTTTTAGACGTGCAGTGCCCTGAAGAAAATATTTGCTCCCTCCCTGATTTCTTAGTTGTTTTGCATACGTGTCATATTTCATTAATACACAAATTAACCTGAGTAAATGCAAAATGTCATTTTTAAATTAAGATTTTCGTTATTAGGGGAAACAAGCCAAACAAACCTACTCGACCTTATGTCAAACATTAATTGCCCCCTTAACCTAATAACTGGTTGTGCCACTCTTGGCAGCAAGAACTGCAGCCAAGCATTTGCAGTAGGTGGCAATTAATCTTTCATATTGCTGTACAGGAATTTTGGTCCGCTCTTCTTTGCAGAATTGTTTTAATTCAGCCACACTGAAGGCTTTTTGATCACAGCCGGCCTTTTTACGGTCCTGTAAAAGCATCTCAATCACATTTAAATGATCTCAAACAGACTTTGACTAGACCACTCCACCAATCCTTGATTTTCTTTCTTTTTTTGAGTCATTCAGAGTTAGAGTTGCAACCACCACCATGTTTCACTGTTGGTATGATGTTCTTTTTTATAAAATGCTGTTGTGGCATGGTGGTTAATCTAGTAGGGTAGATAGGATAGAGGAGGACAAACACACAGATTAGAGTACCTGTAACTGTTGCAGAACATGATCAAAGCTGCCTGGGTTATCGCAAAAAAATTCCCTGGTGCCTGATATCACGCTCAGAGAAAAGGCAAAGGAGCAACCTGGATCGGCAGGGAGAGAGAGGGAGAGAGACAGAGAGTGTTGGAGCAGGGAGAGTAACCCATCTGGTTACACTGTGAGAAGTTTTATGCCAAATGTAACGGGACTCAAACCTTCCAAAAAGTTCCACTTTTCTCTCATTAGTCCACAGAATATTTTCCCAACGTCTTGGGGATCATCAAGATGTTTTTTGACAAATGTGAGACCAAAGACTGAATCTTTGTGTAGTTTTTAGGTGGCAGTTTTGCCCAGTCCCTTTCTTATTGTTTAAGCGTGGACTCTGACCTTAACCGAAGCAAGTGCCACCTGCAGTTCTGTAGATGGCTCTTTCGTGACCACCTGGATGGGTCGTCGATATGCAAATTTTGGTAGGCCGGCCACTCCTGAAAAGGTTTATCTCTCTTTCAAGTTTTCTCTATTTGTGGATAATCGCTCTTACTGTGGTTCACTGGAATCCCAAACCCTTAAAAATGGCTTTAAAGCACATTCCAGACTGATAAATGTCACTGACTTGTATCTAAGCTGTATTTTTACATCATGGTATGATATGTTGCTTTTTAAGGTGTTTTAGGCTACTACTTCTCAGACAGGAAGTCTGAAATCAAGAAATCACTCTATTGAAGAAAAATCTTTTGAAAAAATCATGTTAATCACACTTAATTCATGATTCAGTGCTTGTTAGTTTTCACAGAGGGTGAGGTAGGTTTGGATAGTTTTTTCCCCTTAATATCTGAAATCTTAATTCAAAAACTGCACTTTGTATTTACTTGCGTTATGTTTATCTGATATTACAATTTGTTTGATGATCTGAAACATGTAGGTGTGGCAAATATTAAAAAACTAAGCAATAAGGAAGGGGGGGGGGCTACTTTTCATGACACTGTACCTGTACTGTGAATGTGAGAACGCAAATCATCAACATAGTTGGATCTGACATTAAGTGGCCTTTAACCTGCCAGCTCCCTATCACATGGCTGACTGAGCCTGCGCGAGGCTAGCACAGGAAATTGTCCAATAAATTTAAGCGAGTGAGTGGGTGTCATGTGTCCTACCTCCTGCGTGCTCTATCCTGGAAGCGCAGTTCATTTCCAGCAGGATGCATTTGAAGTAAACTATCTCCTGCTGTGTGATATACTGTAGTATGTGAGTAAGGGAAAATATGTCTGTGAAGGTTCTCAGTCATCCAGGTCATCGTAGTCTTTGCAAGCTCTTTTGACTGAGTAAGGGAAACTTCTGACAGTGTCCTGAATTGATTATCCTGACATTGTTCCACTCTGTATATGCCAGCCTCTAAGCAGTTCACAAATAAACAATATGTCATATGGAGGGACGGCAAAGAGAGGACCTGACTGCAAGATGCAGAGCCTGACGAGGCAGAAAACAAAATGAGCCTTTATTGACCAAAATCAAAAACATGAAAACACAAAGTCCAGAGGAATAAAAAAATAAATAAAAAGAATATGGAAAGATATAAGGCACAAGAGACTGACAAAGGGCAAAGAGAAAAACACAACTATATGAAAACAGAGGGATGATTATACAAGGCAGCACAGTGAGAAAGAACTCTGCACCGTACAAGTGGGGTGTCTTGCTCAAGGGGACCTCCATGGCTGGTAAACTGGGATAAAAAAACATGCTAATTTTTCTTGTGGTGCGAAGATTAAGCTGGCAACCATTCCTCCAACCACAGCAAGATAATTTCTCAACCTTGTGAGTTAAGTTGTGGTGTGCAGGCTATATTTATAAGGACCAAGGTGCAGCTGTGGTGAATTTATGCTGGCAGCTCTCATGAAAGATGGATGAGCTACTAAAGAGCATGTATCTGAGTACAGTGATGTACCGTGCACTCCTGAAATCAGAATGTATTTCCTTTTCGTTTCACTATGTGAGGAAGGTGTTTTTAAACGTATTACCGGCATCAAAGGTTGTGATATGATATTTTAAAAGATAAACTGATTTGGGACAGCCCTAAAAATCATGCCGCTTGCATACAAAATCCTTTTTTCTATGCTCTGTTCTCTCTGTTAAATATAGGCTGAATGGATTGCGGTGGGTGAAAAGTGAGAATCTAGAGGTAGTGAGCCAGGTGACCCAGCTGGACTTGCGGGACAACTGCTTAGAATCGCTAGACCTCGGCTCTGTGTGCAACCTGGAGACTCTGCACTGCCAACGCAACCAGCTGGGGACACTCACACTCAGCGGTTTCACACTGCGCATGCTTCATGCCAGCAGCAACCGTGAGTCAAATAGAGCGTCAAGTAGCTGCTATTAATGCATCACTGGCTATTTGTCTGTATGTTCCTGCCCTTCCCTCCACTGTTACATGCATCATGTAAGTGCACGTAGGAATGGTCCAGATGTTTGGTTGATGATTGCTGCCTTTATCTGCCTACAGGCCTTACAACAGTCAACATCTATCCAGTCCCTAACCAGCTGACGCACATGGACCTATCACAGTGAGTTCTGGCTGGGAATAAGAAGTGGCTACAGAGACGCTGATGTCTAAAAATAGTATCTTTGTCTTTGTGCTCATTAATCTAGTTCTGCTCAGTGTTTATGTGGTTGTAAATCAACATGAATACTGAAATAGATCATTATCACCCAACAACCTCCAAACATATTCTGTGTACTTATATAACTGTTAAAGGATTTGGAGTTACAATATTTATGGAAAATTTATGGGACTTGGAGGAATTGTAATCATCGCTTTGGTTTATTTTTTATCATGTCGGCAAAGGCAGCTGAAGCCCCTTTGCAGCATATTCTCATCCTTTCAGCTGTTAGAGTCACTTTGCCTGTAGGGATTAAATAATAGCTGGACAGATAAATGAGTAAAAGATGCGCAAATCTGAGAAATCTCTTTTAAGGTCACGAACCTTTCAAACTTTGAAATAGGCCAGTGGTTAAATAAGCTGTCTTGTGTTTTTGCCAGTGTGAGAAACATCTGCACAATTTCTTTCTACCAAACATCTATCCCCAACTGCACGCGCTAATTGTTTTTGTTAAAGTACAGATCATTTGCAGGGCTAAATAGCCCTGGAGAATATCGGTTTGGCCTGACCAACTGCTCAGTTCGTGTGTGTGTTTCTGTGTGTGTGTGTGTTGAGACAGGAACCTCTTGGAGTATCTTCCAGACTGGGTGTGTGACTGCAGAAAAATTGAGATGCTGGACATTACACGTAACCTCCTGTCGGAGCTTCCTTCCAGGTTATGAACCTTTTTTAAACATTTTTGCACAAATTGAATTTATTCCGCCTGTCGTTTAATAAACAGCTGCCTAAAATCCTTAATAATGAGATATGATTTTAAACATTCTTTCTAACTACTCGCATGAATGCCAGCTGGTGCAGATAAAGACCATTTTTTACAGTAGTGAAAATGTGGTGTGAGGTTTTCTTGTGTCTGTGTGTTTTGGCTGCAACATTAAAACGTGGCCATCTTATAGTGCCTGGCTCAGAGTACCCTCATTCACTGCCAGGCTCTAGTATTTGTATCAGACAACAGTGAATGAATCAGAAAAGACTTTTGAAAACTGGATGCTGCTCCCCTGTCTTTTGTACGCACTCATAACTTTGTTGCTGGTATCTGGGGGAAAAGCTATTGTGCTAGTTTGTATGGGCAGGTAAACTGTAGGTCAGTAGGTCACTGATAGATTGGTGAGGGCTACCCACCACCCGCAAAGTTTCATAAGTGCTTTTTCTTGTCCTGATCTTGCTCTGTGATGTGTCTTCTGGCCTCCAGCAGACTGCTTAACAGCTTGAGTTTGAGGAAGCTGCTGACGGGATACAATCGCTTGCAAAGAGTGCCTGAACTCCTTGACCATGTCCCTCTGGAAGCCCTGGACCTCCAGCACAACATGCTAGCTGAGCTTCCAGAGAGTCTGTTTCTGAAGGCCTTAAAGTAAGTCTGAATCGCTGTACTCTCTCCTTCTTTTTTCAGTGGCCTTTTTGACTTTTTCGTGTTATCATTTGTGTCCTTTATCAGCTGGCTCGCCTGCTTCGAAACTTTTATTGGCAGTGACTTCCCTGTTGTGTTGCAGTGGACAGTCATTGTACTACAGCTCATTGTTTTGGGAATGAAGTGGAGATTATAGGAAGAGATTGTGGTCAAGATCAGTGGAGTATTCCACACCATAACTGGAGATTCATTTTCTCTCCTGTTTCCTGTGTGGTCAATCTTTTAACACCCATTAGCAGTTCAAATGGTCTAATGCACTTTACTGTCTCTATTGCCGAGATGTAATGGGAGTGACTACTTTGTGCATTATGTGTTTCCTGAGAGCGATGTTAGGAGGGTTATTTTTATTCCAAATAAAATAGGTTACAGAATACTAGCTACCCATCTGAAAAATGCAATGTAATGTAACCGTTTATTCAAAACATGTACTGTAATGTAACTTATTAAATTTAATGATCTTTTTTTATTACTTAGCTACTTACTTATTACTTACTTAATTTTTGATACCATGGTGTAGTGGCTAACATATTTGACTTACACAAAAAAGATCCCTGTTATGGGACCAGAGCCTCAGGGGATCACAAACTACTGGACTCCTGGTACTGGTCCCAAGCCTGGATTAATGGGAGGGGTGTGTTTTGAAGGGCATCCAGTGTAAAATCTGTAACAGATCAAACTGACGATCTGCTGTGGCCGTCCCTTGGGAAATAAAGGAGAAGATGGCCTAATCTTTCTTTATTGCTTTATTAAATGTTATGAACTGGGCAATAAAGAAATTACTCTGTAGGCTGTAGGTGTTTCTTCAGGTTTGGTAGAATGATAGAAATTTGATTGCTGGTAAACAAACTTTAGCGTATAAAGTTATGTTTTTATCCCTTAGCCATAAATGACCGATGGGGTATTGTCACCACCCTCCCGGGCAGGCGGTGCGGACATCCAAGTTTGTCCATGCCATAACTCGAGAACGAGGCGACTTAGAATTTTGAAATTCATGCCATAGGTGTGTCTGCTTAAAATGTCACACAAGTTCAGGTAAACTTTCTGAAATTACCAAGGATTTTCTAATTTATAGCATAATAATCTACTAGGAGGCTGACAGGTAGCACTGGCAGCCTCCAGTATTTTATTTTTGTAAAAGTTCAGAATGAAAGCAGCACTGAAAATCGAAGAGAGGTAGTGCAAATTCAAATCAGAGAGCTAAGCAAAAACGATAACAAAGTAACAGAGGTGGCCCAAATGTATAGAACAACTCCTTGTAAGCCATCGTACCTTTTATGGGTTTTTTCTCCAACTACTTAGTGACCCAGAATATCCAGAAATACGCAACCAGGTCAAAAAGAGTCACATTTTAGCTTATCCATCCCATTTGTTGTACTCTGAGCACGTGCTCATTAAGAAGGTAAAGGGTTTTGATGCAGTAGTCTCCAGATCCAAGACGATTTTCTCCTATGGAGACAACCTTAACCTCACGGATGTTACTCATTTGTAATTAAAAGCATTTTAAACAGTGTATATAGTTTAATTAGGTTTCTCAGTAACTAACTGAACACAACTCCATTTAATTTTTTATTTAACTATGTTAAACATAAAAAAAGCCAGACCTCCAAATAAGCTGTAAACTTTATCGTGGTGTGTATGAGCTGGAGAGCTGTCAGTGCACGCCAGTAATGTCTGAGGCTGGTTTATAACAACAGCGTGATGAGATTCACTCCTCACTGGGTCAGAGGGACAAGTTTTATTACTTTACAGTACATGATAAACACAGAAAATGACTTGACACCAATTACATAACAACCACTGGAGCTCATATTACTGGCCCACTTTAATGCGCAGGGTCAATGAAATGCAAATCAATGCTCCACCCGCAAGAATAAATTAGAAGGCGGCTTTTTATGTTAGAAAATATGGAAGCTCCTAAAATCTCTATAATTCTTTAAATGCAGATTTCAGACGCCTCAGTCGTCTTCATTTCGCTGCAGAAGCTGAGGCCACCTGGAATATTATTTAATTTGCAGTTAAACATGTTTCATCGCAAACAGGGTGAAAATGTGTCGTAATCAAATTCAATTTGCACCCGGCCTCCCAAACACCAGCATACTGAGCTCGCTTCACTTTCACTGAAATATACCCTGTCAAGTATATTCAATATGAGAATCATGCGATGTTACTGATACCGTTTATCAGCCATCAACAGTCTTCAAAACCTTTTAGCTTGAACATCAGCTGCGGTAAACGGGATTTGAATGGGTGGGTGCGTTCCTCAGATGCACTGCTGATTACTTGAGCTGTTGTGTTAATTGTTTTTCTGTTTGTCTTCTCTTACAGCCTGAAATACTTAAACGTGTCAGCCAATGCCTTGGAAAGCATTCCGCCGAGCAGCCAATCAGAGGAGAGCCTCAGCACACTCCAGGAGCTCTACCTGACGGAGAACAACCTGAGCGAGAATTGTGGCGCTCTGCTGATCGGACACCAGAACCTGCGGATCCTCCACATTGCCTACAACCAGTTACTCTCATTCCCTGCCAGGTGAGTTCTCCTGCCTTCTGTGTGTCTTAACTATTAGTTTAAACCAAGGTGCAAATTGAACCCTTTTAAGCACCCACAAAATACTTTATGAGGATCAACAAAATGTGTGGTGCTTCTTTAGGGTTACTGTGCAGTTAAAGAAGTTATTATTAAGAATAATTACTGAAGCATTACTTGCATTATAAATTCAATGTAAGTTTTTCCCGTTTCAGCCCAGCTGTTATTGTTTCATGTTTGTGTCTTTAGTAAGCTAAGTAAGCTGGAACTGCTGGAGGAGCTAAATTTAAGCGGCAACAATCTAAAAACAATACCCTCCACTGTGTCCAGCTGTAAGAGACTGCACACCCTCATAGCACACTCGAACCACATCAGCGTCTTTCCAGAGATCCTCAACCTCCCTGAGATCAAGGTCAGGCCCGTTGCAGTTTTCTTTGTGTCACATGATCAACTTTAAGCGTGTTTCGGCTCACCTGGTTTTGCATCTCTTTAGCTTGTCGATCTAAGCTGCAATGAGCTCACTGAGATCCAGCTGCCCGATTCCCTGCCTGCCACTTTACAAGAGCTGGACCTGACAGGCAACAGCAGCCTGATGCTGGAACACAAAACCCTCAATCTCTTCAGGTGAGGCGCAGCACCCAATACTGAACTTCTTGTCACATAGGGGCACACAATAAAGGTGTACAGTGCACTCTAGTGTATTTCTTTTTTTCTCTTTTATTTTTAGCCACATCACCACCCTGAAATTAGACCAGAAATCTACCACAACAGCAGGAGACTCTCTGAGCGCCTCCAGTCCTTGGAAGCATGGCTACTCTGAAATGAGCGGGCAAAGGAACAAGTGTGTACAGATCTTCTCTGTTTTGTGTTTTTCTTCTATAACTGTGTTATAGGGTTGTCTTTTTTTTTAATATCAATTTTATCATTACCTGTTGCTGGAATCATTTATTTTTAACAATAATTCATATAGTGTTGGCTTATAATTTATTTACCTTTCATACAGTGAAACTATAACACTGTTGCCTCAGCCCATCTTAAGAGTTTGGGCCCAGCCAAGCAACAGCACAGTTTCTTGATCTTAAAATATGCACATCTGTTTCTTTCCACTGTTGAGTTTCACATTGTTTTTGTGTGGATGCAGTTTTCATCGATTCCTTGTTTTCACTGCACTGCCATAAGCCCACGCAGTGCAATTTTCTAATGCAGTGGCAACTGAAGGCCGCTGGTTAATTTCTCAGTCTCTACATTGAACATAATGTCTTCTCATTTAAATGCACAGTTTAAATATTTTACACTTTGTTTTTATTCTCAGTACTTGATCATTTCTTAGACCGCCTGTCATATTTAAGAAACACATAGTGACAGATGAACTTTTACAGAAACAATAAATAATGTTGGTAATTACAAACACTGTTCATTCATTGCCATAGATTTATCAGTGGTGTTGTGATAAATATGCTGAGCGCTGTACATTTTACACAGCGTGGCGAAGTTTTGTGGATGGATGTGCTAAATCTATTATTGTGCGTCTTTTGTTGGGGACAGGTTGTGTGTGTCTGTGCTGGCTGTAGACCACTTCAGAGACAGCGTGGAAGCATGCTATGGTATCTTTGACGGAGACCGCAACGAGGAAGTGCCTCGCCTGTTGCAGTGCACTATGGGAGACGTGCTGTGCGAGGAGCTGCAGCACTCTAGTGTTGACAGTGTGTATATGTGCAACACTTTCCTCACCTCACACAGGTAACATGTTGTTCTGTGTAACTGTTTTTCATTATCAATACCTGGCTTTTACTTGCATTCACTGACTGTAAGAGTTTGTTTTTGTCGTTTGCCGATTGGTGGGGGCGCAGGAAACTTGGTATGGCCGGTCAGAAGCTGGGTGCATCTGGCCTGCTGTGTTACATCCACCATGAGACTTCAGATCCAGGAGCATCCTTTAGCCTTACTGTGGCCAATGTGGGTACCTGCCAAGCCGTGCTGTGCCGAAATGGACAACCTGTACCTCTCTCTAAGGTTTACAGTTTGGAGAACTGCACTGAGGAAATGGAGCGGGTTAAAGTCAGTAAAGCCATTATTACAGAGGTAATGCCTATGTTGGTTTTCAGCTGTTAAATGGGAGCAATTGCACATAGCCTCTAATCTAGTGTTAATATGCTCTGTCATATTCCACTGTGTAAACATTATGAGGCTATACGCTCTGCTGCAGTTCTAATGGCGCTTCTGTTTTGTAGGATAACAAAGTGAGTGGAGTGACATGCTGCTCTCGCCTGTTGGGCTGCTCTTATCTGTCTCCCTGGGTGCTTCCAAAGCCCTGGGTGCACACTGAGCCGCTTTGTTCCCAGGATGAGTTCTTGATCCTGGGGAATCGAGCCCTGTTTGAGCGAGTTTCCTACCAGGAGGCTGTTTGCACCGTGCAGGCTGTCCGGGATCCCCGTGCTGCTGCTAAGAAGTTGTGTTCACTTGCCCAAAGTTACGGTTGCAAGGACAACATCGGCGCTGTCGTGGTGTCCCTGCACATTGGTGAGGACAGCTGCACATGTGAGCCGCCGGTCACCACCACCGAGCCACGGGGCCCTGCTCCTGCTCCTGTTCCTGCGCCTGTGATCCCGGGCCCTAGCGACCCAGCCACCAACCTCTCCTCCAGCAGTGGCATTGTCACTGAGTTCAGCAGTGAGACATCAGCTTCAGAGATCGGCAGCGAAGCGGGGTCCACCGCTTCAGATGAACACCCGTCCTCTGGCACTGTGACCCGCCCAGAGAGACGCTGTAGCCTACACCCCGCTACCACACTGTGCGGCATCATGGTGCCAGGCTCAGGTGGGACCGGACCCCACCCAGGTCTATTCCAGCAGCAGCCGTCCAGCACCACATTCTCAAGTAACCAGTCGGACAATGGCTTGGACAGTGATGATGAAGCTCCACTCGAGGGTGTCATCTCCAATGGCAGCAAATTAGAAGTGGAAGTAGACATTCACTGTTGTGCTTTTCAGCTGCGGTCGGGGCCCCATGAGAGCTCCAAAGACTTGGACTTTGAAAAACGAGGCTTTGACCATCCCGGTGGTAAAATGCGCAGACAGAACAGCGTGGTGGTTTCTGCTACAAACGGCTGCTTGCTTGCTGTATGTGGGAGAGAGATTGCTGACCTTAAGAAATCTCCCTCCACATCCAGCCTGTTTGGGAAGAAGTTGTCCAATGGTTCTGTGGTAGCCCCTGAAGACAGTCACAACCTAATTGAGGTTGCCCTAGAGGCTCCCAAGAAAAAGTCTGGCTATTTCACAGCTCCAGCACAGCAGGACCCAGAGGACCAGCTGATTGTGCCTCCTAGTCTGGAGCAGGAAGTCAGGGAGCAGCTACGAGGCCAGAGCCCTCTAGTCTCAGGCCCCTCTGCACCAACCACACCCTCCTCCTTAAAAGATCCGGTGTGGGATCATCCACACCCCCCAGCATTTCCACCCAGCCTGGTTCCAGGTCCAGGCCCGACTCCTATCCTACAACAGGAGGTTTATGATACCGCCCTCTAAGGGGGAGGATTTCTGTGATTGTGCCATTCTGGGACAGAAGAGTTTTCTCATACACGAGGGAAAGTCCAGTGAAAGTTGCCATTCAGATACTTTGTGAGAACGAGACAAACCTGTGGCATCTTAATGGTCACTAAATAATGCCTTTTAACGTGAGGTCAAAAAAAGTGTACGGTCTGAGTATCTGAGAGAACAAAGGCAAAAAAAAAAAGATTTCAGTTTGTAACAGAACATTGTGAAACAGAAAGCTGGCTGTATTAGACAAAGAACAAGCCTGACCTGAAATTGGATACCTCGAGTGTTTGAACTCGTCAGCAGCATTTCCCTTTACTTGGAAAGCAAAGCAATCTGGAGGGTGTGCAAGAGATCATGTCAGATCTTTTCTCCAGGAGCTCCGTTGTCTCTCAGATCCTGGAGGGAAGTACTATGACGGAAACATGAAAAAGTGCCTACTACAGAAGACACAGCCTAGAGCTCCCTACATCCTGGCTGTGTTTCAGAGACGTGAGTTTGATAGTTGAATTTGCAGGATGGATAGTGTCTCTAAGAGACCGGGACTGGCACAGCTTCGGCTCTCCTCCTCCTCCTCCACCTGTGGCTTACGAAGGAAATCAGAGAGTCTAAATGCTTATAATACACACAGATCTGAAAACAACACAACTGCATTTTCATTGTGTCTGTTTTTTATCGTTAGCATTTCCACACCATATATAAAGAATTGTCTATCACTCCTACATAGTAAAGTACAAACTCACATCTAGCGGGTGGCCGATGTGATGTGCTTACACTGCTGACATTAAGACTGAATATTTTTTCTATGTAGAGCAATGCAATATCAAAGTCATTTAGTTCTAAAGCAAGAGGCAATTAGTAGAGGTTAACAACTGTTACTGCAGTATATTCTGTGACAATGCATTATAGAATGAGCTCCTTAAAACATTCATAGGAAGATAAAAGATTCATTTGAATTTAGTCAGTTTTATGGTCACTGGATAGTGGACTGGACAAATGAGCTAAGACACAAAACTGAAGTATTACATATTGTAAGGCCAAGAGATATAAAATCAGGATTTGTACTGCATGTGTGAAAATATCCCCTCTGGTACTTACATTTTAGTATATCTGAATTTTGGAGGCTGCTTCTGCTTCTGCTTTTTAAAATTTGACACCATCAGTCCATCCTGTCCCTTGAGGCAGATTTCATTATTGATGTTTTTACTTTGCAAAATGTTTTAAATCTTACCTCTATAATGCACTACACATACATCCAGGTGAGGTTTGGCGTGTGGTGTTTAGACCCTTAAGAGAACTGAAACCCTATTCTCTTGCATTTTTTTCAGTCATCTATTATACACCATAGATATGTGTGCAACTGACAAAAACAAAATGCAGGAAGGACTGCCTTATCACTGTGTTATCTGAAAAACTACATTAAAAGCATTGGCATATCATTTAATTAGCTTTCTCGGTAGAATAAATTGACTTGGTGAAGGAACAAGTTACAGCACCTGTATGTTTTACTAAAAACATAAAAACATTGAGATTTGCTGCCTGTGTATTGATGACATATCACAAAAGGAAGAGCTTGATGTAGCTTTTTACTTGGGCACATTTATGTCCACACGCCTTTGTAATCATATGGCTACTTTAGTTGCGGCTACACACAGTTAATGTACAAATATTATGAGTGTCGCAGCAGTAAAAGGTGCCCAAATAAGAACGCACTATTTCAGTCCCTTCCATTAAGAATAAGTACAACCACTGGACACTTTGTTAGGTACACCTATTCAGCTGTTCATTAACAAAAATATCTAACTAGCCAATCACATGGCAGCAACTCAAAGCATTTAGATGTGTAGACCTCATCAAGACGACCTGCTTAAGTTTAAAGCGAGCATCAGAATCGGGGAAGAAAGGTCATTTCAGTGACTTTAAATGCAGTGCTGCTGTTGGTGCCAGACGGGATGGTACGAATATTCCAGAAACTGCTGATTTGAGATTTTCCCAGACAGCCACCTTTAAAGTTTATAGAGAATGGTCTGAAAAAGAGAAAATATCCAGTGAGTGGCAGTTCTCTGTGGAAAAATTCCTTGTTGATGTCAGAGGTTAGGTGAGAATGGGCAGACTTCTTTGAGCTTATAGGTAAACAGCAGTACCCCAAATAACCACAGATTACAACCAACATATGAAGAAGAGCACCTCTGACTGCATGACACATTGAACCTTTAAGAAGATCCACCTTGGGTGACATTACTGTGAGCTAAGAACAAGTTGTGTTAGCTCCCCAAACATGCACAACAAAAGAAGGGAAAACGTTGCCTTGTTTGATGAGTCTTGATTTCTGTGGCAACATTCAAGTGGGAGTGTCAGAATTTGATGTAAATGGCATGAAAGGATGGGTTCATCCTACCTCGCATAAACAGTTAAGTCTACTGCTGGTGGTGTAAGGGTGTGGGAGGTATTATTTCTTCATAGTTAATACCCATGGAGATTTGTTTAAACACCACAGTCTACCTGAGTCTTGTTGCTGACCATGTCCAACCCTTTATGAGTACATTGTACCAATCTTCTGATGGCTGCTTTCAGAAAGATAACGTCAATTCCTTCAAACTGGTTTCTTGAACATGTCAATGAGTTACTTTACTCAAATGGCCTCCACAGTCACCAGATCTCAATCTAATGGAGCAGCTTTGGGATGTGGTGAACAGGAGGTTCACATCATGTGCGCTTGACAAATCTGCAGCTACTGTATGATGCTATCATGCTAACGTGGAGCAAGATCTCTGAGGAATGTTTCAAGCACCTTGTTGAGTCTATGCTATGAAGAATTAAGGCAGTTCTGAATGCAAAAGGGGGTCTAACTCAATGCTTCAGCAGTGCACATCATTCATGTTTTTTAAATATATAGTCAACTCTATTGTCATATATATGACAGAAAAAATACATTATTGTTTAAACTGTCAGTTATATGTTCTGCAGCCTTGGAAACCTCACATTGTCCAGTCCTGAACCTCCCCGCATTGTGCCAAAAGAGGAAGCAACTCTGCAGAGCTGCTGTGGCTAAGAGAAGGCCAAAGTTGGGTAATTGCTCTTGTCAGTGATTACTACAATAGATTTTTATTTTTTCTGGTTGCCACTACATGTTGGAAGGAACTACACAGCCGTTGTACATTCAGACCTTTCAGTGTTCTCTTTTAGCCTTAATGTAACACTACTCAGTATTTTGAAGCGAGGAGCTTTTTGTTTCTTTCCGTTGATGTTCTGTCTGTGAATGAGGTCTTTGGCTCCATGTGAACGAGTGAGAAGTCAGTGATGATGCCTTAAATGCTGTGTGGGTATGAATTCCTCCTTGTTTTATCTCCTGAAAAGAATATACACTGTCAAAAGCACCTTGTACATAGAATATAATAGTAATATCCAGAGTTATGTATATTTAATTTTATTATATAATTTTTTTTTAGCATAGTGTTCTGAGGTTATTGTGGCTTCCCTCAGCCAAGTGCATCATCTTTTGTCTATGACGACACTGACAATAAAGTTAATTTACAATATTTTTAAGTCTTATTAACATCACAAAGATATTTTTTTCATTCAAAGTATTTTTGTTTGTCACCACTTAGAGTTTTGTTACTATCTTAACTTATATTTAAATATTTTAAATTAACACCACAAAACTACATAAACTAACACTATCTTCCTGCATTGCTTTTACTCTGTGTAAATATAAGTTAATGAAAATCAGGACATACAGTTATTATCCACATGTAGGAGTCTGAGATCATATTTAGATGCATCGGTACTGTCCGTATTCTGCTTTTTCAGAATTCAAGAACTAATTTTAACTCCCAAATGCTTTTTTTTTAAAAATATCTAAAATTACAAATAGCAAATCCAGTTTTGTGATAAAGATAATCATTTTATTCCTGTCACTTTATTGATCAGTCCTTGCTGGGTCTGACATGCCAAACACATTGGACTCTGTGGTTCTGTCTGTGCCTAGACCTCCACAATTGGAGCCCACACATAGTGCCACACATCTGGATTACTGGCAGTGGAACACTGACGGGCACTGCAGGTGTAAATGCCACGTGGAGAGCTAAGCTAGCCTATGATTGTGAATGTTACTGATACATATCTGAAATGTTAATGAAGTCTGGAGAGGAGAAACTGAACTTTCTATAAGGTTTCATATCCCACAGTGGTAAAATCCCTTGTAAAATATGCAAAGTGTACATATATACCTGTATATCAGAGCGTCAATTTCCCATCACCTTTAACTATACGACTCATGTTTCAATATGTCTGATAATGAATATTGGCTGGTGTGTGTGTATAATGTTTGTGGAGGTTGTGTTTGTAATTTGCATTGTGTTGCTTTTTTTTATGTCCCTTTGGCACTTTGGCAGTGTGGTTTTATGAGTTTGCCCCCAGCTGCCATGTCAGGCTGGGACTGTACTGCATTGCTATATTTAGTGCTCTTTAAACTAACTGGCTCCTTTTGCTTTATAACATTTGTACCGTTGTTGTACATTCATGCGTTCAGTCTGTCTTTTGGTTGATACCATGTATTCACCCTCTGTCCGGTATAATATACTCACAAAATAGAAGTACATTTGGATAATGATCCATCGGTAATCAGTGTGCATGTACATAAGCAGATTGTATGCACAGAGGGAAGATGGAGGGGTACATTGCATTGGCTTAAAAATATTCCCTTTAATTCTTTAGTGGAAGGGGCTCGCGAGCTCAATACTCATGCAGTTAAATGCATTTGTACACAAAGTAGAGGGTAAGTGCATTTGTTAGGCTGCAATTTCAGTGTTTTTATTTTAACCTTCTTCTTTTGTTAACTATTCGGTATAATTTCTCTTTGCACATCATAACAAGCTCCCTGTGCATCTGTGTTGCAAAATGTCTGTGTTTGTGTGTAGATAAAAGCTTTAGCGCACACGTGCTGTAAGTGTATGCATGTCTGTGTGAAACAATGGATCGACTGTAATTCTGTGTGAATATGGTGAATGAAACCGATCAGAGATGCTCCATTTGTTTAAAATGTGACCAAAGTAGCCATTGTTTAATCTCACTATTCCTTTATGCATATTGTTTTCAAGAAATGCTTGAATATTTCTTTTCCTGAATGCCAAGAAAGTGATGTTTATTTTTGTACTTTTTTTTTCATGCAAATTAATATTTCCCTTTTTTGCTACAGAATTTAAAGTCATTGGGCTTATAAAGAAATCTGTCACCCATTATGGTACTATTGATGGTACTATAACTGTATTTATTGTTGAAAGCATGCTCTAAATATAAGGCTACAGGGAAAAAAACATAGAATACATACAAAATGTGATTTATTTGTACAAAAGGGAGCATATCCGATATTTTTAGGTTTTTATTCGAGCATGCAGATTACTGCTACAAATTTAGTTTTTTTTAAGAATCATTAAGAAGATTAATTATTTAGGAAAAGAACTAACAATGGGCACTTTTGTGGTTTGTCAGAAAGAATTGTATATTCTTGAACACTGAGAGTGGAAGGTGGTTATTTTATTTTAAATGCTGCTATCATTAGTTTTCAGCAGACAGGCTGGTTTTTGTTTTGTTTTTAACTTTAAGCCAAGTAGCAATAAAACTTTTTACTGTGAATTTTTTTGTTTTTGTCCAGTGTCAACTTTACTTATCATTATTAACGGTTATATCAACCCATCCATCCATCGTCTTCCACGTATCCAGTTCAGGGTGTTTATTTCAACCCAATAAAAAACAAAATCACTTTAAAATTTCTTACATTCTTAGAATTATTAGCATCCTTGCATTTTTTATATGTAATCTCACCCCTTAATCCATGCCCAAAAGGGCAGGTTATGCGGTTATCGCTGATGTGTTGTCCTGTTCAATACTCAGATCAAGAAAATAAATGAGAAGAAACAGTGACCGCTGCTGTGGAATTATATGTAATGTTTTAACTTTGTAAATTCCTAATCACAGTAGATCCCATCTGTTGGTGAAGCTCAGAGTTATGAGTTATCCTAAGCTCAGGTAAAGTGGTTGACAAATTCTGAGAATAAATTTTAATTAAAAATAAGTATATCTCTTGTGAGTGCTATAAGAAGAACAGAGTGTGTGTCTTTCTCAGACTTATGTGTGTGTGTGTGTGTGTTTTAAATCAACACATTAAGTTAAAAGAAAAGGGAAAAAAAAAACCCCAAAGCCATCAGAAAAGCTTTAAAACTATAACAAGAAACCATGTGACACTCAACTCCATTTCCTTTTAAAATGTCAAAGACATTTGTTTTCAGGAAGTCAGTTCAGCCTGTTTCAGCCATCTCTTTCACAGATAAATGCAATGACAGATGACCATGTAATATTATACTATTTTGGTAGTTTATTATAACTACAACATCATAGAAAATATGAAAGATGTGGTAAACAGGCATAAAGAATAAAAAAGATTAGGTGTGTATAAAACACTATCAAGGCATAAAAATGTATAAAACAGCTTATATACAAGTAACACCTAATGAGAGTGACAAGAAAAAAAAGTCCTGTCAAAGTGATTTTTTTTTCTCACTCCTACTTTTGTTCACTTGTGAATAAAAAAAGGAAAGGCAGCTTAAAAATTATCATCCTGGTTTGTTCTTTGCTTTTTCAGCTCCCGCACTGACCTGAAAGCTCTGATAGCTAACACTGCACCAAAGATGAAAACAACCACCCCCAAGACCCCAAACAGTCCCTCTGCAATGTCTGCACCATTATACTTGCAATCAAACCCTTGGTGCCCTTTGCTCTTGTACATCTGCTCCCTCTCCTTACAGATGGGGTTGTCATAGGTTTCCTTCAGCTTGATAAAATAGATGGCAATTCCTGGGATGTACCCCAGACCGATCAGGAAACTCAGCACAGCCTCAACCAGCAGCACAGGAGGACACCGGAAAGGGACTCTGAAAATCCCCAGGCCCAGCATGGCAAAAGCGTAGATCATTAAAATTCCACCAGCCGCCATGGTGAAGATGTACGGAGGCCGCTTAAGCTCATGGAAGAGCCGGTCTAGCTCCTGCACTCTCTTTGCATCGGCTCCAGTGAAGGCACTGGCACCACCGTAGTAATAAGTGAATAATCCACCGAGGCTGGCCAGGTCACGGTAACCCCCATTGTTGCTGTAAGGCACCCCGGCACAGATTATGATAAGCAGGTTCACAAACACCTCTGCAAGCTGGCAGATACCTGGAGACAAAGATTTATGGCTTTTTAAGAAAAAGATATTTTCAAATTGGGGATTTTGACTTTTGCCTTAAAATAATTGTTTAAAGAAACTTATTTTCACATTACATTAAACAACAGAATAAATAAATAAATACTAACTGTTCCAATGCAGCATTTAAAAATAATTTACTATTGTGCTATATTTTCAAATTTTTGCACTATCCTCTCGTTATCATATAATTTACATCCCTGAATGCATTTTAGGGATATTTCAAAAAAATTGTAGCTTGCATGTAATGTTTCACAGAAGAAATTAAAACCAAATATACTTGCCTCTGCTGGTTAATATGTATCTGAAATTGTAAAGCGCTGGCTTCGGTTGTGGTTCGTAATACTCCATCTCAGAGAGATCCCCTGAAGTCTCTCTGGGCCTGTAAGGAAAGTAAAATGTTTTCAAATAATTTATTTTGCTACAGGTTTATGTAATTTTAGGTCAAAACATTGCAGAGTTAAATATGATCTTCGGGCTTTATGAAGGTTTAGTGAATGCAGACCATGTTTAGAACTACATTTACCGTCTTGAGGTTCCTTCATGTCTGTGAGAGGCAGTTGTCATATCCCTCTGTCTGTTTTCTCCGGCCCTCCTGTCACCTGCAGTGCCCCTCTCCTCGGCGTCATACCCAGAGTAGTCTCGATTGTGCGTGTAGCGCTTATCCCCGCTTTTGCCGTCACCACTCTGATCGCGTCTTCCCCTCTCTGGCATCTTCCTGTGCCAACATAATACAATTATAGACCTGTATCTTGTTTATTTTACAGCCTGTCATAAACAAAGTGGGTAGTTGGCTTTTATCCACGACGCACTGCAAGCAATAAAGCAGCATGGGGGATAACTTAAAAAAATGTCTCGATGAGGTAGAAGTTTCTTCATTAATGAAGCAGCTTATCAAAAGCTGGTGATAACTTGAGGCACTGTAAACGTCTGTGAATTATGATTTTTATCCGTTTCATGATATCTTATCTCAACATGAGAAAACAGAGCGTTCTTCCAAGTTGCTCATTCGCAACGTCCTCCCTGTTGTAAAGTTCGTCCCTGTTGCAAATTCACGTTAGCTTAATTAGTTGCGCGTTTGTGAATGATACAAATATATAATGCCTGTGTTTCATACCTTCAGATACTGCCAGAAGATAATTCACCTGTCACGGCTTCCTGTTTGAGATTACCTTCTTCCCTCACCTGTATTGTGCCACGCCCACTAGTTTGGGTATTGTCCTGCACTGTCGAAGGCATTACTCATTTAAAAGGCACATGGGGTTGATTGCATGTAGTTGCTGCTGTTTATTTCACTGTTTTGACTGTATTTATGCAGCTTAAATCACCAAGGTTCATAAAAAACAACAAAAATGTGCTTAAAATAAAACGTTTATTTTTATTTAACTTTCAAAAAGAAAAAGAAAAAAAAATTGCGATTCACGTCCAACCTGAAGTGAGAACACACACCGCGCATGCGCTCATACTTGTAAGTTCATAACATTATTTTTAGCATTTCCGCCGAGGCATTCACAGATTTCAGAATAAATGCCTCGAGTTCTTAACTTGCTCTGCAATCTGTAATTATAGGTAACATATTCTTCCGTGCATTTCTTTAAGACATGACCACGAGACAATTGGAGAATTTTCATGTAATTAAAAGCTGAATATTTAGTGCTGTTAAATGGAATTTAGGTTTATTTATTTAGCACCAATTCAATATGATAGTTGTTTCAAAGCAGTTTGTACTGTAACGTAAAGACCTTACAGTATTCTAGAAATAAACCCCAACAATTGAACAACCTAATATGAACAAGCACTTTGCGATGGTAGGAAAGAAAAACTCCTTTTTAACTGAAAGAAACCTCCAGCAGAACCAGGCTCAGTGAGGTTCAACCATCCACCATGACCAGTAGTGGGGGATTGAAAAGATAAAGGAAGAAAGATAAAAGAAAAGAGAGCATAGAGAGACAAGAAAAAACACAGACTAGAGGAGGGAAGACGTGATTGGAGAAGAAGTCCTCAGTACACCACAGTGTATTACTTGAAGTTTTACAGCAGTCTGAGCATATTGCAGCATGAATAAGTGATGGATCAGAGTCATCTTATCCAGGCCTTTTCCTTATCATCTATAAGCTTTGTTGAAACAAATGTTTTGAGTCTAATATTAAAACTGCAGAGACTCTCTAGAACCTCTAGAAACCACAAATAATCCTGTAGTCTTAGAGGGTGGTGTGATGTTGGGATAATATGGTACTATGCGGTCATTAAGATCTGATATGATATGATATGATATGATATGATATAGCTGTGATGAACACAAGCAAGATAACCTATCAGTGAGCGTAAACCATCAGCAATCATAATATCACTTACAAACTGAAGCTACACTGAATGTGATTTTTTTCACAATACCTTGAAACCTTTGCAGGATCTTGGAGTGCAATTTTATATTCTATTATATTTTATTTAGTGTTTATTTATTTTTCAGTTGAGTTTAATTTTGGTTACTATCCACACTGGGTTTTGTTCTTTCGGTTCATTTACTGTCTAAATGCTGAAACTTTGTAAATATAAAGGCAATCATCTGCACCCCGTAATTTATTTCTATTAAATTTTCGAGTATTGTTAATATTAATATTGTTATCATTGTAAGTAGTAGTATTAGTACTAAAAGTATTAATGAAGCCTTTTTATTATGAAATCTTAGAATCAGCACTCACCGGAAGTATTTGGCGTTACTCCCTGAGCTCACGCTGCCGTTACAACCGACCGCGCGCTGCTCTGGCTAGCAAGCAAGGAAGATGCTAGACAGAAATGGCGGTGACGGCAAGGCGAACAGCATGAAGTGCTGATGCATTACATAGATCAAAACGTTCGACTGGCAGGACACCGTTGGGCAAATGACAATGACGTCGAAATAGACCACCTTTTGTAGCTGTCAGTAGAAACCTACAACACCTTTCCGGGGGATTCTTCATCTGGTCAGCGGAGGACAGAAAACCTCACCGGGAGCATGGCTTCTTACAGCAACCAGGTAGCTAGCTGGCTAGCTGGCTATCATTAGCCTCCAAAACAACTCGTGCAGTCTCTTATTTTTGGACTTCAGATCGCTCTTTGATTCTGCACCATTTTGACCAAAGCTAACGCCACACAATAATTAAATTTTGGTCAGTTGTGTGTTGTTATTTTAAACATTTGGCCTGTCGTGTCATTGAACTGCTGAAGTACTAAAAAGTGCTTGCTAATGCCCCCCCTAAGCCTCATTGGAATACCACCAGCATGGTAACGTGAGCTAACAGGCCCCAGGTCCTTCCATTCAAATGAACCAGCAGTACTTTCCGTCGCAGTTCTTGGGGCGATGACAACCGCTTTTAATTAAACGACACGAAAACTTGCTCAAACAAATGTTCGTGATACTTCGAAGTTATATTCCACAAATGTCATGTAATATTTCTTAGAGAAAAGTGACCGAAAACTGCTGCGTGTATGCATGGCCCACCTGCTCAGTGCTGCCACAGGCCTGCTGCCATATCTTATTTTTATAACTACCAGTAAGTTATTGGTTTTCTCGGGGTAGTCAGAAAGCATAATAACGGTCTAGTGGAATATTTTGCATGCGATCACTTGGCGTTTATAAGTGTTTCTGGAGCGGTGTAACGTTTTCGTGCTGCTCGTTTAGCTTCTAGTATGCTAACTGTTTTGCACAGGTGGTGTGCTTAGACTTTGCGGTCTGTCCGCTAGCTAGTTAGCTAAATACACATTCGACAGTGTGGGCCTTCGTTGATAGCGAAGAGTTACTTGATATGGAAACAATGAGGATCAGGGTTGAGCGTGCACGCTGCTTACAGAGCCACCGTCCACGTGACTGAGCTTGGATTGGAGGTAACCTAACAAGTTTGGTGTTATTTCTGGAAAAGCTAGCTGTCATGTTGGAAGGCCCATTTTGAGGTCTAGTTTTACATGAAGAAACATGCCAGGTCTCTAGTCTACTAGTAAGAGACTCAATTAAAGTTTAGAGAAGAAAAAGCTCATATAGTAAAAATTAATCAGAAATGGAGTCAAGTGAAGTGTTCAGTTCTAACTTTTTTTCAGGAAACGGAACCTGGCTAACCACTGTAGTAAGGGAAATCTGCTGTACTAAAGTAATTCTGCATGCTTTCAACTTTCTTCCTGGCTTCCAAATTGAGCGTTTCTATTGGTTCACTCTTTATTAAAGTGAAAGTTTCAGGGGAAAGCCGGCTGAACATCCCCCCCCCCCCTTTTTTTTTTTAATTTACATGTCAATATTTGGTGAAATAAATTCTCATAACTGAACTGACTGATACAGAGTTGCATAGTATTTTTTTGGTTTTTGTTAGTATGAATAGCATAGAGTGAATAGTAATGCATGGAAGCTTTCACAAACACTCTAAATTAGTGTTTTCCAGACTGTGCTCCACAGCAACGGTAACCCAGCAGATCTGGAGCATCATCAACTATTTCATTGGGTCTGCTTTCCTCTGTTTGTCACCACTTTTACTCTGTTACAAAACCCCTCATTTTAATAGCCATCCCTCTGTAAAGTAGTCACAGAAGGCAGGCGACTGAAAGGTTTGCTGTTGATTTATTGCTGAGTAAAAATACTAACACTGGGGCTAAAATTGGTCGATAAACAGCTGAGGCAGTAAAAGACATATGAGCACCAGAAGGGACATCGGTCTTCTGAGTAGAAGTTTAGCAAACAGGTAATTCTGGAAATGCTTATCAATTCTTCTGCACTGGGAGATAAAGGCAGATAGTGTTCTGCTTGTGGTAAGTCATCTTGTTAATGCATAATCTACCAAATGTGACACTTCAAATTAACATACCATTATTGCTCCTTTATTGTAGCTTATTGGCAAAGTTGAACCCTAGTTTGAAAACTAGTTAAAGTATTTCAGTGATTATATTTTATTTTTTGGGGTGGTAATTTTATTTGGGATTGTATTGGTTTTTGGTTTAGTTTAATAACCTCTAAGATTTAAAAAAGAGACATTTAAATTACATGAATATTTAAACCTTTTATTCCGATAGTCCTGTTATGATAGTCTGTCAAAAAAGTGTATTTTACCACTGTCAATGTAGACATCTGAGTCAAGGTTTTCTAAAGTTGTCTTGACCACAAAAAGCCTTACATCTCTGCTGAAATACCATCATTAACCTTAAGCTGTAGTTCAGGGGTATAGGCACGGTAGCATTTATTGCTTGTGTAAGTACGACATGTTATAACACCATAAAGATCTTTACACAGTGATGGCTATTTTTCATTTCTGAACACGGGAGCTGTATTTATCTCCTCTCCTTGTATCAGCAAGGCTGTGTAACCAATGGCCTTCCCTTTAGATCTTACTCATTGACTGTTAGAGATTAAAAAAAGCTGTAAAGAAGTTTAAGTATAAACCACATCAGCTTTGTTACTGAGGGATTCTAGTAGTTTGATCCCTGTTTTGAAATTGGCATGTGTCCCATTATAGATGTGAAAACTGAAAACACAAAGAAACACAAAGAAATCCATGATTGGGAAACAGGAAATTGTAAATTAATCCAATTTAAAGAAAAACAAAAAGAAAATGCAAGCTGTGAAGATTAGTTATCAGAGTAACTTTACTTTTATCAACAACTATTGGCCGATCTACATGATTATGTGACATAGTGATAGCAGAGGGCCATTTATCAGCAAATTATTTAGTCCACTGTTATTAGTTCAATTGAGACTAAAGATTAGAAACTCTTCTCAATGTGACACATTAAAAATGTAGCAGCATCAAACTTTAAGCATCCTAAAAATGAATGTAAAAATAAATCTGCACCTTAAAAACATTTATCACTCAGTGAGTTTAGCTGCCATTAATCTGGAACTTGTCCTTGGGATGATTAATATCGGGGGCCCACAGGATTAAATTGTTCTTCTAGTATCATTGTTTCATCTTCCAATGGGAATCAGAATGTTCAAATAAGTCCTCATATTAATTAAAAGGGAATATGTGCCTGTGTTATGGCTTAGTCTGCTGAATCAATTTTCTGATACAGCAAAATTGAAAGTGTTCGCACATTTATGAGCAGTTGCTTTTGGCTGAGAGCAGACGAAATGGAAATGATTGTAACGCCGTTATTTGTCCCAATTTTTAATAATTTTAATGGTTTGTAATTGTTGCCACCCTTTTACTACATCACACTACCAGGCAGGCACAGGCATGCTTGGCAAACTCATTGAAAAACTAGTCTGACCTTATTTGTACTGGCACTGCAGCATTTTTATGTTCAGCCAAGTTGCCCATTAATAACTCCGCAGATCAGTTTAGGTAAACAAGCCTGTGCTTAGAATAAAACAAGATTGTTTGCGCGACATCAGTTTTAGAATTGTCGTAGTACATATCTGTATATTTCACAGCACTGACATAATTTTAAATTTGTGAACCACACTATCGCTAATAGTCAGTCACCAATAGTGAAACTCACTAAAGTCTATAAATCACCTTATCTTTCTAGTCTTATTCTTACTTATGACTACTTATTCTTCTTACTTCTTATTCTTGGCTCTTTCTTGTTTGTGTGATGTCGTCATTAAATTGTGCTAAAATCATACAGATGGCTAATTTGTTGTAATCCGCAGTCCAAACGATCAGCAAGGGAAGCTTAGTGTGGTACGTGTGGCATGCCTGCAGAAAGGAGCAAAGGGACATTCTTTCTGTTGTGATTGTATTAGCCATCCTGAGGCCGCTGGATCATTGCTGGCTGTTTGTCGCTTGTAGTGCCATTTCAGCAATGTGGGCCCTCGCGTGGGGCCTCGTTTGCAAAAAGTTATATATGCTTGAGCTGCAGTTTCTTTTCTCTGTGACTACCCTTTCACGTTCCACTGTTTATTGCACCGAAAAGATTAACAGCATGGCTAGTGAGTCCATTTTACCTTTTTTAAGTTGTGCATGTGGGCCCTTCAGTGGCTCAGTGTTTTTTTGGGTTTTTTTTTTTTTTTCCTCTCAAGGTATAACGCACAATTATAGTTGATGTCGTGGTGATTCTGTGGAAAATTAATTAATAACACTGTAAGCAACATCAGAAAATAGCAGTGTAGTAAAAACATGACAAATAATGTCGGTTTTTATACAGTCTGCCTAAACGTCATCAGAGGGTGCATGACGAAGCGCTGCGTGAAGATTTTTAAGCGTTCTAATTCATTTTGCCTGCATCCACTACACATAATATGAACCCCTACTACCATAGACCTGGCTTCATTTGAAGCTGGTTGTAGTGTGTGCAATGAGTAATATTGTAGTTTGATTGTTTTTGGCTAATCTAATAAAACGAGTTAACTTTGAAGTCTTAATTTCAAGTTCATATATGCAGCTTTCCATAAGTGCTGGTCTGCTGGCTGAGCAGCTGACTACTCATTTAAGTCTAGCTGGTTGCTTTATTAAAATTTCAAAATAATAAACTTCTAACAGTTTTAATTTTGCAATGCATATATACATTTTTTGATACCTGAAATATCAACTTCAAAAACAATTCGAAGATGATCATAGATTTTATGTTAGTGCCACCTCCTCGTGTCCTGTGTGTGTGCGCTTGACTGATGAATGTTTAATGGCATGTAGCGTCTTGAACTGATGGAACCTACCTCACTACAAGTGTTAATTTGGTAAACACGGGTGACACAAGTTGTTGATTATAACAAGGTCTGTCGGTCAGTCTGAGAGGTAGGGATGGGAATCAAGAACCAGTTTTTGTAGAAAACTGGTTCCCAGCAGTCAATTTCCTTGAAATTGTTAGTCTGCTTGCCTATCAATAGTGCTTATCCATTCTTGCACTCGCACTACAATCGGCTGATTTCAGTTTGTGTGTTATAGATGCAAAATAGCGATGGTAGTGACTTTCAAAATGGAGCCGGTGAAAATGGAATGACAATTGATAAATGAATCGATTGATAAGTGATATTGATAACGGAATCGGAATGGCTAAATTCTCATCAGTTCATATGCCGTCAGTGATGGATTCTTTCCTCTGCTCTCTGTTTCACCATGTCTGTGTGTGTCAAAGCAGAAGCAACTAACTCAGCTACACTAATAAGTAAAGTGAAGATACCATTATATAAGGGGAGTGGGTGGTATAGGTGGAAAAGTTGGTAAAATATGTTTAATTCAAATCCCAGTAATCTTGTGTCACCTCAAAGCTACACATGTGTTAAAAGCAGTCCGTGAAGTTACATCAGAGGCCTGCTTTGGCTTGGTTTAAGTACAACAATGCTTTTTATAATGCCTAACGGTTAACACAAAGCATTCTTTTGAATGCTTTGTGTTAACCTTTAACAAACTGACAAACCTACTTCACCTAGATAAAACAGGTCTAGATTCAGAGCTGTTTGTGCTCATGGTTTATGTATAACACTGCATGACTCATCAGTTTGCACAGGTTAGCATTGTAAATTGAATGAGTGATGAAGGACTGCTGTATGTGTCCCAATACCTAGATTCTGAAATGACGGCACCTTATGATTGCATTCCAGTTATGAGGTTGAATGACCTGTCTACAGTGAACACTGCTTAAAAATGTTCCCCATGATTTTATATTTTATACTAATGAATAATCTGAAAGTTCTTGATTGTTTTTAACTTTTTATTTTATTTTATAGTGTATTTTATTCCATTGTCTTTCCTTTTCAGTTAATGGTTGTATTAATTTTGTTCCCACAGTACATCTTTGGGGAATTCAGCCCTGATGAGATCAATCAGTTTTTTGTGACTCCACGATGTTATGTTGAGGTAAGCAGATTGGTCCAGAAAAAGCAGTAGCGGTCATTATTCCATTAATAAGTCATTATTAAATTAAAGAGAAAGAATTAAATTTATTTTTTGAGTAGTCGTGTTGGCCTCGTCAGGATATCCTCTCAATGGAAACAGCAAGGTTCCTGGAGAAATATAATTCAAATAAATTTGCTTATCAGCCCTAATAGTCCAAAATCAGGGCTTCAGGATTACTGAAATTGACCATTGAGCCAAAATGCATATATCTGGTAAATGGTAATTCTACACTTGACAATGGTCTTAAGATATCAGTCATGTCTATTTTAAGTATTACTTTTGTGGTTACCTGCTGGGTCTTTATCACAACTTATATTTTCTCTCTCTTTGCAGCTTCCTCCGTTCAATGACAAAGTCCAGTGTGTCACTCAGTCTTCTGGTATGTACTTCTTACATAAGCTAATTTCCTATATTTTATTTTTTTAATTATTCAAAATACATCAAAATACTCTAAAGTAGACATGGGCTGACTGTTCTCCTGCTCTTAGTTGGCATCAAGTTGTTTTTCAGAGCAGGACTAAATGTATGGCTGAAGCCCAGGTATAGCTGATCTGGCTGGCCTTGCAGGAAGATGCTTTTCCTGTCATTTATTTGTATTTTTTTTATACATTTGTGCAATATTGTTTGAAACGGTTTATAAATTCCACTAAATCTTGACCCTCCCCACCACCTTTTTTTTTCTTTTTCTTTTTTTTGCCCACCAAAATCAAAAATGTTAGAGCAGCCACCTTTCTTTCAAATAGTACCTATATGCACATGACAATTGCCTTACCTTGATTTGTATTGATTATTTAGGATCTTACTGCACTCCTGCTGTACCTTTTATTATGGAGTCTATGGGACTGCAGGTTTGCGGTGAGTTGAGGAGTCTGATACCCTCTTGTACGTTTGCTGTAAAACTGAAAATCCAGGTTTCAAAAACTGGTGGCTTTCTAAACTTTTTGCCTGTATTCTTTCTCTTGCCTGTTGGTAAAACCTATATAGCTTTGCATGCTTAAGGTACTGCGAAGTATCTTATCTTTTCTTGCATATAATACATTTTCACTACTGTAGGTCTCCGTTACAATAAAATTGAATTGCATTTTAATGACTTACCAATCACGGCTTATTTACTAAGGGCATAGAGATGATTTTATGCGGTTGCTAACATGTGTGTACATGTTTATTCTTAAGTTGAGGTTTCACTGCTGAATGCATTTTACAGTAATGAAGTGCAATTTCAGTAACACTAACACTAACAGATTCCTCTCATCTCAGTAGAGGGAGTACCTTGTGTTTCAGTGCCCTCTTACCTTCTGCAGGGGATCAGAGATTACATTTGGTTGGCCAATCAGCTGTGTCATGATGACTTGGATGATTTTTTTCTTTCATATTTGCACTTGCTAATGTTTCACCTTTGCACTTTGCACCTCTCGCTGCATAATAACTTACAGTTCAAACTGCTGTGTGACACATTTTGTCCAAAAATTAACTTATAAAAACTGATGTATTTGTTTTACATTGTTCTGTATTGCTGAAGTTTCCAACACTTAAAAATGCTGTTAAAAATATTCAGGAAGTAAGGATTATTGATGCGTGTCTGCAGTCAGTTAAGCCAGACTTCCTTTCTATTGACTACCTTTGGTTATCAACCGTATTGTATCCCTTTGTAATCTTTTTTTAATGTGATTTTAGACACTTGTTAAATCGCATGTCATTGCCTAAATAAAAAACAAACAAACAAAAACATTTTAATTAAATCTTCAAGAATGATTGAGAAAAATGGTATCTCAAATTGTCAGCAAAATAAACTTGGCTTATAATAAACCATTAGTTAAAACTATTGATTGTCAACTTGACATTGAATGTTTTTTTTGTAGCAGTTTAACTTGAATAGTTTCAACAGAATATTGATAACATCTGGCCACTGACCACACAGGATTGTGCCAAAAATGTTTTTTATTTATTTATTTTTAGTTTATTGGGGTTTTTTTTCCCCTTCAAATCAGAATCATAAGTAAGTGAAAGAAGTTTTATCCATAAGACTATATTGTCCTTCCCAGACCCAATTTTAAGTGTTGAATCACCCCACTTCTGGAATTTATGTGAGACCAGAAGGAATTTGGTTTGGATTGGACAGCAGTAGTTGTCAAAAATAGGTCTAGAAGAATTTCTTTTTGTTGGTATCTTTGATCCTGTCAGAGCTCCCACGACCCCTTGAGTAACAGTTTGCTTGTTCAGGAAAAAGGATTTTATGTGACGTTCTGCAGCAAAGTCAGATACCACAGCCTGGTTTTAATATGTAGGAATTAATCTAAACAGTGCTCTGTATTTCTAATTGACTGAAATATTATCTGCAGGAGAAGACTATCAGCACATTGAGTTTGGTGTTGACGAGGTGATGGATTCCAAGGCTGTTGGGGGCAACGATCCTTTATACAAGGTGTCGAGTACCCTAAACCCACAGGCTCCTGAGTTCATCCTGGGCTGCCAGCCGGCCCAGAAAGCTCAACAGACGGCTTCTCCAGCAGCTGATGTCCCTGACGGGGCACACTTCAACTCACTGGACGGACCTGACTCGGAGGCCTCAGCCCTGGACAATCACCAGCCGTGCCCGGACATGGACGGACTCCCTGGCAGCCTGGGACAGAGAGAGCGAAAGAAAAAGAAAAAACGACCGCCTGGGTACTACAATTACCTGGAACCGTCAACTGGCAGCAACAGCAGCAGCACCAGTACAGCGGATGGGACACCTGTGACAGCACTGGTGAACGGACATGCACTCAGTGGCCCACACCACAGTACTGAGGATGTGGACAGTAAGGCATTGTCAGGGGCTGAACTTTCCACCCCGGGACCCGCCTCCACAGCAACACCAACAGCTGCTGTGGCAGCAGCCAAGTGTGCCCCCACATCCACTGCCAATCAGAGGACTAGTGATAGCCCTGATGACTCTTCTTTGGACTTAGCAAGTGGAGCTGCCTCTTTATCAGATGGCAACAATGCCACTTCCCCCTGTTCATCCTCCTCTCAAAGCAGAGGGATGACAGAGGGACCAAGGACTGCAGATCAGCAGCCAGATCATTTGGCTCCACAGAGCCCTGAACTTTCAGATACTCCACATAGCCCCCTCTCCAAATCACCTCTTCCTACTTCAGCTGCTGTCATCTCTGTCATCACTTCCATTACGACTACTGAACTAGAGGGAGGAGAGATGGCAGACAATGGGGTGGCAAATGGGCTAGCAGAGTCTACCACTCCTGTCAGTGTAGATGGACACAAAGAGGACATTGAGAGTGGGGACCAGGTTCAGCAGGTCATCCCAGAGTCAGCTGCCCAGTCAGTAGTGACAGAGCAGGCACATTCACCTGCCACTCCAGCTGCACCTACTGCTAATCTTCCGAAATCCTGGGCTAGCCTCTTTCACAATTCCAAGCCTCTACCTGGTGGCCCTCAGGCATTTGTGGAGGTAAAGAATGTTGTGGAAGCAGTATCTCCCTCTGTCGCTGTGCCAGAGCAGCCTGAGAAAGTTGGGGAAGTAAAAGAAGGCCCTGTCCATGTATCTGAGGATCCTATGGCCCCTAAACTTGCAGGTATTTTATAAAGAAGCTGATAATTTACCTTCTAAAAACATTCCACCATTACTACTTTTTAATTTGGTGTAAGTTTATAACTTTTTTTTTTTTGCAAAAAGTATATTCTGCGAAATTCAATCCATCCCACTTGGTGGCAGTGTTGAGGTGATTGTACTGTTCATACTTGCATATCTAACAGAATAAGCTTTTAAAATTGGGATCACTGGAAAGAGTAGGGTATATTTTAAAAAAGAGATACATTTTTGCAGCTCATTATACTGATGGTATGGTAAGTTTGAGATGCACAGATTTCTCACTGACAGCTTACTTTAAAGAGAAGTTAAGGGACTGTTGCATTCATTTTCAAGAAATGACCACTAGATGGTGGTGCTACATGCAGGATGGCTATCCGATTTTATTTATTGTTTAAATCATTCCAGTTATTCCTATCAGAGCTGCAGTATGGGTATAAATGATCAACTGCAAGGAGCTGAGATGTGACACCTCATGAATACTTTGTTTTTTTACTTAAGGAAATGAGATAATGATTCAAGATGAGTCACAGCCTCAGATTTCACACAGTGAAACAGCATCTTGAAATGTGTTATTGATCGGAACAGTCTGATTTTACAAGCTGGTAGACAGAATGAAAAATGCAAAATATTGTGTTGTTTCTTGTCCTCAAATCGTATTCAGTGTTTTGCTCTTAACAGTGGTGTGCTGATTGTTTTCTGGGGAGATGAACCTAATTACACTACATTTTGTGGTTGTTGTCACAGAAGGTTACGGGAACTTACCAGGCTTAATTAGTTTGTCCTCTCTGACACTGGTTTGAGGTAGAATTTAAACACAATCCTGTGAAAGTTCACATATTCAACACACTGTCTCTCTTCTAAGGTACCCTTCAGATATTATGTCTCCCTTCAGATAAAACTTTCTCATTTCGCGTAGCGTGACAGCGATCAATCTTTGCCATTTTTTTTAGGGAGTAGTTATTCTAGAAGTGTGCAGAAGTACACACAATGCAAGTATGGCACATCATAGCAAAGAAGGTAGGCTATAATTATTAATGCATTTACTGTAAGATGGAAATGTATACTCGCTGTTGAGTAGCGGGCATGTTGGTTTCTAAGCACGTTAATTTAAATGTGTTTATTTGATGGTGTTTAGTCTTGAACTTAAACAACCAGACTAGCTTGAAATACACCAGTTTGGAGCCACAGACTAGCTGTTTGTATATATAAAAGTGATTGATTGAAATGGACCAAAAAGAAAAAATAATCTATCAATGTATATATATTCTTTAGCACTGCAGCAAACTATCTTTTTTTTCTGCCTTTTCTTTATATGCAAGTTTCTTGGATACTTCACACTTGTGTGCATATCACTGTTCAAAAGTAGTTAGAGGTTGGTAAAATCAGAAAAGTAGACCATAATCAGACATGAAACAGTGTCCATTTCTACACTGTAAATATGTATATATTGGAAAAATATAATACCCATAGGAAAAAGCTGTTAAAGGGTTGCTGTCTGTGACTGACATGATAAATGAGATGCGATTAACTGACATTTAGTTTTAATTGTAACTTAAAAGTGAGCTCAGTGGTTTGACTTGTTATGAAAATGGAGACAATACCAATTTGTAAAGAAGTAACAATGATTGTACTTATGATTTATTTGTTCTGTCTAAATGTGCATTTGCCTCTGTTCCTTTAGTCTCAGCCAAATTGATGTTTTTTGTTCTTATTTGTGTGAAACTATGAAACTATTCCCACGTTACCATGGAAGCTGTCTTTTTGAATGACAGTCTTCCTTCCTAGGCGTGGTACAGCAAGACCTTGGTCTTATTCATTCAGTCTCTTATGCTGTTGCCATTTGAGGCAGGAATAGACGAAGAAACAATTGTTTTGATGTATCGCTATGACACATACTTTTTTCATTGTCACAGCTGTGCGAAGCTACCTGTTTAAGAATATTGTGTTTTCTTTGAATCCCCAGAACTTATTGAGAATGTGAAGTTGATACATAAACCAGTGTCTTTGCAGCCGAGAGGACTGATCAACAAGGGAAACTGGTGCTATATCAACGCTGTATCCTTTTCATGCTTCATATTTTATTGTTCTTTTGATTTTAACTACTTGGTTGTTAGTTTCTTGATGTTACATTGTTATTAAGCCAAATGGCCCAAGTCTCAGGGCACGTGTGCCACTGTAAAAATATTACTTGGTTGTAACGTTGTTTCAAAACCTTTATAGGGCCTGCTCGTTTGATGGCATTTAGATTGCTAACAACTTAGTTATTTTGAGGTATATCTGGTTCATTTGATATCTTAACATCAGTCGCGTGTAAATGTGATAAGATATTGCTGACAACAATGCTGTGATTTTGGTGTCTGTTTCTTTGTTTAGTGTTGGGATTTTTTTTCTCTCAAACTGGTGGAAAATTTGAGACTTTTCCCACGTGTATTTTAACTAATTGAATGCAAAAGACGTCTCAATTTTAAGACTTTTAAAGACCACCGGGGATTTCCTCAGTTTAAAACTTAATCACACATTTGCATCAAATGCAGATATCTTTAAGTAGCTTGTCATAATACCTTTCCTACACATCATTTTTCATCTTGACTCTGAACACACAGACTCTACAGGCCCTGATTGCCTGCCCTCCCATGTATCACCTGATGAAGTCCATTCCTCTGCACAATGAAACGCAGAGACCATGCACCTCCACACCCATGATAGACAACTTGTAAGTAGCATTTCTACAAGTTTATATCTTTTTATTAAAAAGCATCAGCCATACAGACATCGCAGTTGTTTGTGTCTCTCAGTGTAAGACTGGTGAACGAGTTCAACAATATGCCCGTGCCATCTAAAGCCAAACAGCAGGGTAAGATATTAACACAGCATGCCCAAAGATATTTGCGTCATTTCCTGTTGGCGTCACTGATGATTTAAGATTCCTAACTGTGTTTACAGCTGTTGGAGATAAGGTCACAAAAGACATCCGACCTGGTGCACCTTTTGAACCAACTTACATTTACAAACTCCTCACTCTCATCAAATCAAGTCTTTCTGAGAAGGTAAACCACGGTGTCAGCTTTATATAAACACTGCAAATCAGCATGTAAGGGTGTTTTTGTTTTTAAATAACAGTTTAAATGTACTTCTTGTGGGACAGACAGTGCCCACGGGAGGTTTTGTTGTATTTAAGAAACATTTTAGCAGGACATAACTTATTTCCTATTTAACATTCAACCTGCTGATTCAAGTCTGAATCGGTTTTAATTAAGAAAAGAACTCTGATGCACTGTAGGAGATGGTTATCTTCGATATTTAATGAGGCTTCCTTTCATCCTGCCTCTTACTGTGTGCATGCTTTCTTTCTGTTTACCTCAGTGAATGAGTTTGCTTTTTTTTTTTTTTTTTTTAATGTCTGCAAGATTTTTATTTGACTTTAGGCATTCTTTGAAGAGTTAATGTGGCTGATGTCCTTATGCTTTAATCTCAGGGTCGACAAGAGGACGCGGAGGAGTATCTTGGGTTCACGCTCAATGGATTGCATGAGGAGATGCTAGCATTGAAGAAACTAATCTCGCCTCAGGAAGAGAGTAAGTAACTTGTCTATGAATAGCATATGCCAGGTTAAGTCTAAGCATGCTTTGCCCTTTTTTGCTTATGTTATCTTTAGAGTAACTTCCCTAGTGTTGGCCTAAATTAATTCTAAATAGAAACAAAAAGCTAGTATTGCAGCATATTAAATCATTTCCCTCTTTTCCTTTTTCTATTTTTTTTTTATTATAAGCTGAAATCATTTTAATTGACTCTTGCCAAAATGGAAAAATGGCTCAGAGGGAAACTTCACATCCAGCTTGGTCTGGGCAGAGCTGCTGCTACTGAGAGCCTGAAGTGCCTGAGTGAAGCTGTGGACATATTCTCATGCCTTCATCATTAGACCAAACATTATAACAATTCTGATAACTTTACAACCAAAGGCCAAAGGACTGCTAGCTAAGCTTTGACATGGAAATTGTTCCAGAGTTTACAGTAAACCCTTTTGGCCGTTTTTACAAAACGCAGCCAAAGCAAAGGCTTATTTAATGTGTTGTTAGTTTGCTGGCAGCCACCCATATGCGGGGGTGTTTTTCACAGGTATTGTGGAGCTCTTCCCATCACAGAATGAATTAATGACTGTTGATATAGCACTTTTATTTATTTTTATTTTGAAAGGAGCACTGGCAATTGTCCAGCAAATGAGAATCTACTCAAATGAGAGCCAATCAATCCAAAACTTATAGCCCTGTAGTTCAGAATGGAAGATATTTGTACTTATCTCAGTTAAGACGGCTCAGTTTTAGAAGAGATTTTGCTTTCATGCACTTTAAAGATCAAATAGCTGTTCTTCAGAGTGGTTTACATTTATTTATGTTTTTTTTAACAGAAGCTCTCACACCTAATGGGCCAGAGTCCGAGCCAGGTGTGGAGGAGGATGGTGCTGATAAGGAGGAGGAAGGTAGTGAGGATGAGTGGGAGCAAGTGGGTCCCCGAAACAAGACTTCAATCACTCGCCAAGCTGACTTTGTCCGCACACCCATAACTGATATCTTTGGTGGACACATCAGGTACATGCCAGATTGCTGTGAAACCCTCTGTATAGGAAGAAGTTCTGATTAAACTTAATAATGTTGCATTGTCTTGCTTCCTGTTATACACCAATCAAAAATTTGTATCGGCTCCATCTGCGAGTCCTCAGCTGGTTACTGGGTTAAAGATTTTGACCTCGTTTCATGGTGACATCACAAATTAGTCATCCACCCCCAGTTTTTTCCAGCTCTTCTCCAGCACGCACCACAGCACTTCAGAATGGCAGCCCATGTGGGTCAGTGCGGTCAAAAGTCTCGACAGCATGACGTGGGGCAACCATCCACAAACAAAGGTCTTAACTTTCAGACAAATTGCAAAGTTAAGAATCTGCGGCTGTTGCCTGACTAAATAATATGTTCTGCGAGGTTCTGGTCTGGCACGGTGATGGTGTACGCTGGTTGCACAGTGTTTTAAATGTCCTTAAGGATTTTTTTCTCCGAAATGGTTGTGAGAGAAACTGAATATAGGCATGTGTTTACAGAGTGGTGGGTATGCCCACAGAGCTTGGCTATAACCCATCTACTCCTTTTAAACCGCTGTTCAGAGAAATTGGTTTGACTTGGGGAATTACAGCAGTAATCATTAGTAGATTATCATCTTTCTTGAATTTAAAGGTTTAATTAAATGACTTGCATGATTATAGTGAAAGCTGTAAACTGCAAAACAAACTGAATCCCTCTGAGTAGTTTTAACAGGAATTTCAGAAAGTGGTTAGAAAGTGCATCATAATGTATTTGAGCTGATTGTGTTATGTTGTATGTTTTGACTACTGAGAGGTAATATTATTAAAAATCTTGCTGGTATTGGTTTACAGTTCTAACAACTGGCTGTTTTGCTTCTTTCTTAGATCGGTGGTGTATCAGCAAAACTCTAAAGAGTCGGCCACTCTGCAGCCATTCTTTACCCTGCAGCTGGACATCCAGTCAGACAAGATCCGCACTGTCCAGGAAGCTCTCGAAACCTTGGTGGCTCGAGAGTCAGTCCAGGGCTACACTTCTAAAACCAAGCAAGAGGTATTAGAAAAGTAAACTTTGATGACATGTTTCAGTTCAGATCGGTGTTGCGTTGCAGTTTTGTGATCTCGAATTCCATTTTTTTCCCCTTTCTTTTTTTTCTTAATGTTTTTTCTGACTTTAACAGATCACACAAAATAACGTGATTTTGTGTAGTAATTTATTTTTGGAATTGATGTTTAGATGAAGAGTGATGTTGGGTACACACTGTAGAACACAACATCACTGATTTCATCACACATATTGTAATCATTGCCTTGAACCATGGTATAGACCCAACAACAACTAAAGGAGGAGGAAAACTTCAGGGATCGGTGCAACAGTGCTGTGTTAGAACATCAGGCTAGAAGAACTGGTGCAGGAACATCTGCTCCACAGCTGTATAATAAGCATTTTTTTGGGGGGGGGGGATCTTACGTTGGTCTTTTTGTCCTGAAATGTTACCTTGGTACTTCTAAAAGCCAGAGAATATAAAAACACTAGTTGCTGCTTTGAACGTCTTAGCTGATTTTATTTCCAGCAAAATGTTAAAGCCTTGCTTTGTGTTCACTTTTTTTGACAAATTTTATTTCTACAGTTAGTTTTGTAACTGTGAAACTGTATTATTTAATGTGCATGGTAAATTCTGCGACTGCTCACTGTTCTCGCTGTTGCTTTCAGATTGAGATAAGCCGAAGGGTTACTCTAGAAGAGCTGCCCCCTGTGCTGGTGCTCCATCTCAAGAGATTTGTTTTTGAAAAGTCTGGAGGCTGCCAGAAACTGACAAAGAATATTGATTACCCCGTTGACTTGGAAATCAGCAAAGGTATGGCTCGATCAACACTCCACTGAGGTGTCAGTGTCATTGCAAGGCCTTTAATTCGATTTACCTAGTCTATATACGTGTCAGTGTTATACTTGGTTCATGAACAGCCCACAGTGCCTTTAAGAGTTGATCCAGATAATTGGTGTGCACCATAACAAAGCAGACTGGCAAAAGTTGAGAAGTGTATATTGTTTTTGTTTTTTGTTTCAAGCTTTTCGAATTAATGTTTAAAAAAATGTGGTTTTTAAAGTGATATTGAGTTTAATACTGTGCTGTAGTCAAATATGCCACAAGTGAATGTGATAAAATTGAGCTTACAGCTGCAGTTTATACCATCAAATTATGACATTTCAACTTCTTGATTTGACAGAAATTGTGCAAACTCAGATGTGTTTCCAAGTGACTCTTCAGACCTCACTGCTTGTTAATTACAGCAACATCAGCATGATTTTCATTAAAGGCTGTCAAATTTCACATTGCAACAGTAAAACATGGTGCAGAACGTTCTGTTTTTTTTAGTCCTGGTTTAAGCAGTCATTAAAAACATCATGGTCTAATTAGTGGATTTTCTTTCAGATCTTTTGTCCTCTGGAGTGCGAAGCAAAGTTGTGAAAGGCCAAAGAACTTACAGGCTCTTTGCAGGTTTGTGTTTTGTTAATTTGGGCCATATTGTTTTTATATCTGCTGCATAATGTTGTAATTAAGCTTTATTTTATACTCTGTTGTCACTCTGGGAGTTAGTAATTCATTGTGATGCGATTCCACTGACCACAAAATAACAATGCTGCCAAGGGTGAAAAAAGATTGCTGTTCTGTCTTGTTGAACCTCAGCTGGTTCTTTCATTTCACGCCAGGAAATTATTTTGGATAGTAATACAAAAAACACAAACATCACTCAGCTCAAGCAAAAGCCACATTAAACATCCTGTTTTATTTTCAAGTGTTGAGCAATATACAAAATATGAAAAATGCACAAACAACTGTCAATAACAAGCTCGAGCTTGGAATGGTTTGAGTTCTGCTTTATCCCTAATATGTCAGAGAAATAGATTTAGTGATTAGGATATCAGGAACATAGTCATGTTAAAAAAATTCAAAGGTCATATCAGGGAACAAAGTCATCTTCCTTAGCGGGTTTTAAAATTGGGTAAATACAGCCTCAACAACATAATTTCACACAGTGTCATTTTTTTAGTTAATTAAAGTCAAGCCAAAAATGCAGGAGTGAAGCTTAAATACATCTTTACTGCTTTCAAAGGAATTAAGAGGGTAAATAGCAGCCAGGTGCAACTGATCATTGGCAACACCTCAGTAAAAGCAGACATTTTGGCAGTTTGCTGGTCTGCAGCATTCAGGCGCGTGTTTGTAAAATACCACAATCTTGGGAGTGGGTGTTCCAACGAATTCACCCCAAGGCCTGGCTGGGTATTTCTCAGAAACTGCAGGTTACCCAAGAGTTAAATCATTTGTAGTTAGCATGTTAAAACTGAACAAGTATGACTGGTTTGGAAGGTTTGCCAACAGAACGCCTCTTCTCTCTATAAAGAGCGTGGCAGAACAGCTTAGGTTTGCAAAGTTGCATCTGAACAAACCACAACACCTCTGGAACAATGTCCTTTGGGACAGATGAGACCAAATTAGAGATGTTTGACCACAATGCACGGCACCACGTCACTGAGTGGACCAAGAACTGATTCCTGTGTCTTCCAAAGTATTCTAGAATCAAATGTTAGGCCATCTGACAACCAGAGGACTCCTAGATTAGGCGATGCAACAGGATAATGTTCCCAACCACAGCAGCAAATCTACAATAATGACTGAAAAATAAGAGAATCGGTGTTCTAGTATTCCAGTCAAAGAACAGGCCTCAACCCCATTGAAATGTTGTGTGATGTGACCTTGAGAGCTGTGCATAAATGAATGCCCGCAAACCTAAATGAACCAAAGCAAACACAATTCCCAACCATGTGAGAGAATGAAGCTGACACATAAAGCTGCTTATGCATTTTTGGTTTATTTATTCTTAAATATATGAGGAGACATTGTAATATGTACTGTAGGTATAGTGTATTCTTTACGCTACACCAATGTGCTGATCACCTGATCTTTACTGGCTTGCTTTTACTTAAGAATTGCTGGCACTACAGTGCCCAACATTGAGGTCATGGATGAGTAATACCTTAAATAAAATTTTCCACTTTTCTCCAACTTCACCAGTTGTGTATCACCATGGAAACAGTGCGACAGGCGGTCATTACACCACGGATGTCTTCCACATCGGTCTTAACGGCTGGCTGCGCATTGACGACCAGACAGTGAAGGTCATCAACCAGTACCAGGTGGTGAAGCAGACTGCAGAGCGCACCGCCTACCTGCTGTACTACCGTCGCGTCGACCTGCTGTAGACACACACGCACATCCCAACGTACATGCAAGATACCCTGAATATATTCACAAACACACACAGAACATGCATCCTCAATGCACTCGTTGACAGTACATCTACACACGACACAGACACACAAAACTAATGAACAGGAACACTGCCTAACTTGTTCTCTTGCAAGATTTTCCTCTTCTTCCCTCCTGTCCCCGCTTTCCTGAGAACCAGCTTTTCCAACACCTTTTTCCTCGTCTCCTTTTTTTCTTCTCCTTTTCTTAAGAAGAGAGGCAAGCTGCATTCACAAAGATTTCCCTGTGACTGCTCTCTTCTCTGTGCACCACTGCTGTGTTTTGAGTTCCTCTTTTTTTGATTTATTTTTAAAGCAGCAAGGAAGGACTGTTGAATAGGCAGATTGGGGTTGCAGGTTAGGACCTGAGACTCACCTCTGACTGAGCCCACAGCTCGGCTCAAACAGTGGACTCACTCATGCAAGAAAAACTATCCACCACGGGCTGCAAATGGACTATCAGTGTTTGCCTTTTTAGTTAAGGGGGAACTGTCGGCCTAGTGAATTTGCAGCAGTTTAAAAGCCTGTTAATTGCCCTCGTGCATTGAAAAGGCCCAGCACCAGCATTATCACAAGTCTCTCCTCCCAAGGCCAGGTTTCTTCTTTGCCACCACCACAACCACCACCAACTCCTTCTCCTCCGTTTTGTCACTTTTATGATGCTTTTTAAGTCTACTGGAGCCATCAAAAACATCGGGGGGCGGGAAGTGAGTTGGGAATGGGAACTGAACGTTTTTGTTGTTTTTGAGGTCCTTCTTATGTTATTCGGGTTTAGATTTAGGGGGTAAAAGAAAAAATATCTACAAAATATTAATGAGCTTTAGAACTTAATAAGCTTCTGTGCACAAAATATAAACTGATTGATTACAAGTACAGTAAAATGCATAATTTACCAATATTTAGATTCAAATGTAAAGGAAAAAAGTCTAAGGTCTAGCTGACTGAATGCCTGTTTGGGTTCTGAAGGAATGTGCCTGTTTTTTTTTTTGTTTTGTTTTGTTTTGTTCTTTTAAGACTCAGTTCTTACACTGGAGAAGTGGCAGCCAGTTAAGACAGATCCCACTGCAAACCCCACCCTTGTACATTTTCTTCTCCTATCATGATTTTTAATTGTTTGTCTTTTCTTATGTAAAGGTTCCATCTGTGTACTGGTGGCTTATCAGTGTAGTTTTGAGCCACACCATCTTCCTTAACCCCCAACTCAGCAGAAAGCAGGGGGGCTGCCTTAGGTTCATTGTGTGACGTTTTTCCACTCAGTGTACGAGTCTAACCCTAATCAGGCAGCGACTGCAAGTCTAATGTAGGTGAAGAGTAAAGGGAATGTACCTGACACCTGTGTATTTACTCTTTTGTGGCTCCGTGGCTCCTCACAGTGGAGGGAGGAAAACTGAGTGTTGCGGGGAAGTTGGACAACATCTGTGCTAAGCTCTGCATAAAGACCCCAGGCATGCACATAAAAGGAGCTAGTGTTTGCTTTTGTTGAAGATGATTTTATTTTCTGTTGATGATTTCACTTATTGTGATGATTTTTGTTTATGTCACTAAAAAAAATGTTAGGTTTATTTCTTTTCTGTTTTTCTTCGTCATTGATCATTTATCGGATGTCCTAATGCTCTTGCTCCCTTCAGAACAATATGCTTGCATTTAAGTTGGTTTGAAAAGAAATTACAGCGGCTAAAGCACAACAAATAAAATTGAACTAGTTCTTTGCTTGAATTTTATTTCAATTTATGTCATGGGGTTTTTTTTTTGTTTGTTTGTTTTGCTCAAGGCCCATTTTATTCCAACCACCATTGTCAGTATCTCAGTATTAACACAGCAGCACAAGTATTTTCACATGATTTTATACAATAAGAACTGGGGACATAGGCGAGATAGTGGTTAACCATTTCCCTGCCTCTGATCAAAGAAAAGCTGCAGTGTAATGACATTTATTTTCTTTTATTTTAAGAGCTTTGTGTGAATTTAATAAGTCTCTTGAAATGGGAATCAATGAGAAAGTTGGTTCCTATCTTTAAATTAAAGTTTAGTAACATAGTAACATTTTTCAAAATTACACACTAGATTTAAAGTATTTTAGCATCGTTACGTGGTGAAAATATTGATTAAAGTTCCTTGTAGGTTTTCAAATCAGAAGCCTTCCCCACGTGAAACCAAAGGTCAACATTATATATAGGCCCTACAGCCTACCATTCACTTTATATCCTACCATTTTTCATTCAGTCTCGTTGCCATTTGTCATCACAGTCCGCTGATCGTCACACACAGGGAATGGCATGCTGCTTAGATAGTCAGTACATCCTAAAATCTGGTTCAGTCTTGCCGCTGGCTTCGTAGTCATTTCTGCACACATTGTGACATTGTTGATTTGCATTCTTTCTTTTCCCTTTTTAAAGAATGTTTGGATGATGGGACTTTAGAACAGATGGCTTATGCTTTCAGTTGTATAGTTTTTATCTCGGTCTCAGATGGCTGGTCAGGAAATGTGCTGGTGAAATGCTTCAATGATGTCTTTCTTTCAGTATGTGCTCCTAACTCTAATGTCTGCTGGGAACTGTTGGGATATTATTGACATAAAAAAAAATCTATACTGTCTTTTAATTTCAAGCCTCCAGCATCTATTTTGTTTATTGTTCAAATAAAGGATTGTGCAAAAAGCAGTTTGCTAATCAAGTGTAGTCTAAAGACTACCTGGCTTCATTATCCGCTGAAAACCTTTGCAGCCTCTACTCCGCGGCCTGGCTTACAGAAACATGTGCACAATAAACTGAAACAACAAACAAACCCAAAATGATCCACAGAGTCTTGGTCTACCACACATGCTTTAATTGGTCTCTTGTTTCTGTATGTCAACATGTACTATGTGTAGTATTTGTAGTATGTTATATCTCCCCCTCCTGTGGTCTCACTGGCAGCCTCAGTGCTCTTTAAGGCCATGGCTGCTCTCGCCTCCGTTTGGTTTAATGGGAAGCAGACCTATCATTGAAAAATTTGCAGTGTAAGGGTTTTCTGCCCTTTAGTGTTCTTTACTATTTATTCCTTTCTTACTATAGCTCACTCCTCTACTGCAATGTGGCTTTACTGTGAAATTTACAGTGGAGTGTAGTATTTTTCTTGTTAACGTTAGAAGGCTACTTTAAGATCTTCCCTATTATAGCCTGAAAAGAAAATGTCACGTTGGAACATCTACAGACAGACCACCTTTACTAACAAAGAGGCTCTCTCAACTGTTTCAGGAATGATGTCGTGGCCTGCTCCTACCTATGGTTTGTTTTTGTTTTTTGATTTCAAAACTAGGGCCTATTTTTCAACAGCAAGTATTGCACCATTCACTACCAGATCTTAAGTGCAAGAATGCATGGAACTGGTTCAGCACCACATGTTATTTTCTGTAATGTGAGAATATTGTTGGGCCAAGGTGACGGAAGCAACAGGAATTAGTGATTATTCTGAGTCTCTTTAGGCAACAAAGTCAAACCACATGTAGTGGAGCAGTTGAGTTTTACCACACAAACAACTAAACTGTTAACTACAGCGAGGCACATGTTTTGGTAGACAGAAGAACCATTTAAACACTTCAAGCTGCAAACACTACAGGACACGTGGTACTACTGCTACTTTCAGCTACTCCCTTTTAAGGGTTATCACAGCAGATCATCTGCCTCCATCCTGCACTACAACCATGAACCTTCTCTTAAGTCTTCCTCTTTAACTGCTGCCTGGCAGCTCCATCTTCAATATGCTTAGTTCAATATATCCCCACTCTGCACACACCCAGACCAACTTAACCTTGCTTTTTTGTCCCTAAATATCTCATCTTGAGCTGTCCCTCTGATGTACTCATTTGTAATCTGGTCTGTCTTCATTTCAGCCACCTTCCCCTCTGAACTGTATGTCATAGCAGGTCCTTTGTAAGTCTCCCCATTCTCTCTTGCCATCTTTCTGTCACAAGTCACCCTTGACACTTTTCTCCACCTGCTGCACAATAGCTGTACTGCTTTCCTCACCTCTCTGCCCTTTGGTTCGGATAGTTGACCCCGGGTATGTAAACTCATGCGCTATCACTCCCTACATTCCTACCTCTACATTGAACCCTTCTGTCACTGCTACTGCACACCTTACCATTGTCTGTTTCTTGTACATGCACCACCATCGCATACTCTGTCACTCCTGACTCCCTCATGCAGCACCACAGTTCGTCTCTTGGCACCTTATCACATGCTTTCTTTAGATCCAGAGAGATGGTGCAACTCCTGACCCACCTCTATGCTTCTGCATTAATGCGGGCGATCGTGGCTCAAGAGTTGGGCTCTTGTAATCGGAAGGTTGCCGGTTCGAGCCCCGGCTCCGACAGTCTCGGTCGTTGTGTCCTTGGGCAAGACACTTCACCCGTTGCCTACTGGTGGTGGTCAGAGGGCCCGGTGGCCTCGCCTCTGTCAGTGCGCCCCAGGGTGGCTGTGGCTACACTGTAGCTTGCCATCACCAGTGTGTGAATGGGTGGATGATTGTGTATAGTGTAAAGCGCTATACAAATACAGACCATTTACCATAATGCTCTCAAAGCAAACGTTACATCTGTAGTGCTCTTTCTCAGCATAAAGCCATAGTGCTGCTTGCTGATCGTCACCTCTTCTTAACCCATCTTCAACAACTTTCCTGTCTTCATGTTATAACTCAAACGCTATCCATCTGTAGTTACTAAAGCCCTGCACATCACTCTTGTTCTTGAAAATCGATTCCACTAAAGGTCTTGCCTCGGGTGTCAGGTCACGTTCCAAGATTGTATTAAATATTATGGTAAAAAACAGTACTCTGCCCTCTCTCCTGGACATCTCTGTGTATCTGCAGGTACAGTGATCATGGCCATGAATGTCATGGTAATTTTGGGCTTTTAATTAATTAATTTTTTAATGACTCTTTTTCCACTTTGGATCGATTATATAGCATAAATCTTTAACTACATAAAAAAAAGGCTTTAATCTATTTTGATTCTTATATACATTGTGGTAAAACGATTCAAATCCACCTCTAAACCTCCTGGCATTGCTTCCCTTCCACCTGGTCTCCTGCTCACACAGTATATCTATCTTCCAGTCATAGTTCCTCTTAAAGTTCCCACTCTCACCTCCACACTCCTGCTTTTCCTTCTTTCTAGCTGCCTCTGAATACACCTTCTGCCTCTCCTCTTCTATTGACTTTGGCAAACAATAGCACAGTTTTGAGTGGCACCCTGTTGGCCAACAGCACTGGGTTATTAACCCAGGCCCAGACCGATCACATTTTTGATGATTCCCGTGTTTGATTTGGCAAGGATTTTATGCTAGATGCCCTCCCTGATGCAACCCTTCCCATTCACCCGGAGCAGCACTAAGAGTATACTGGCTTGTGGCCCCCTGTGGCTGGGTTTATATAAAAGTTAACAAGGATCATAATAATACACTTAAAGGTCCAGCTGCCATTTCTCAAATGCCTTGGGTGCAAGCTGCAATTTGCAATGCAAGATTAGTTTCTTACTGTTCAGAATGTGCACTTAAGGATATCCATGACTTCAAAATGTAAGAGCACAATGCTCTGTGACTCCATTATTAAAAGCCCCGCCGAGGGTCACACTGGGCTCTTCAAGGAGACTCTGACTTTTTCCCTTTAATATTTACCTCCAGACTGTCGCTTATCTACTTTTCTGATATGATTAAATCTGTTGTCAAGAATCAAAAATCTCTTTAAAAGCTTCAAATTGGCCAGTTTGTATTTCCTGATAGACTCTCACAGGTCAGTTTGTTAGTTAGCTGCACGTGTAGAATCAGTCAATAACATGACAGCAGCTCACTGCATTTAGACATCTAGACAAGGTCAAGATGACCTACTGAAGTTCAGTGGATTTATGTCTGCATTAAATCAATGCCATAGATTGTAACTGCACCCTTCTAAAACCCTGTACTATAACCTATGCTATAACCTTATGTGTGCCTCCATCCAGTTGGTGGTTGGTTTCCTGTCTTGTATTAACATTTCAGGCTAGTTGTGGTGGTGTCATAGCGTGGCACAGTTTGGCTCCTTCAGTATCAAATGAGCATCATTCTGATACCATACCCAATCTGAGTATGCTGGCCCTATAGTGCATCCATCTTTTGATGCCTACTTCCAGCAGGATACTGTGCCATATAACAAAGCTTGAATCATGGTAAATGGTAAACGGCCTGTATTTGTATATTGCTTTACTAGTCCCTAAGGACCCCAAAGCGCTATAGGCATCTCACACTTCCTGAATATCCTATTCAAATGACCTCCACTGTTACCAGCTCTTAGTCCAGTAGAGCACCTTTGTGATGTGGTGGAATGGGAGATTGACATCATGTCATATGATTTTATTCCACAAAGAAGAAATGCAGTTCTGGAGGCAGAAAAGACTACAACCTGGTAGTCGGAAAGTGTAACTAATGACCTGCCAAGTGAGTGTATAGTACACATTTGGGACACAGGTAAAAACAACACTGTGCTTCTGCTCTTACTCTAATGTTAATTTGAAATTTAGTAACCTTGAACGAGGTACATGGCATCCTTCAATAAAGATGTTACAAACCTCTAAAGCTTCAGTAAAAAGGCTTCTCCGCACCTAATTCCTGTGTTAGTGCTTACAGTTTACTAATCTTTCCCTCAGTACTTGTGATTTTATGCATTTCCTGTTCCATTACAATCCACCCACTGGCTAGTTTTTATAATCGGCCCCGTGTACCATATGGTTTCTTCATTCACTCTCCCCCAGTTTTTCCTCCTCTTTTACTGCTTCGTGTTTAGAGGTTCACTTGCTCTCAGTTCCCTTCTCAGGAAGGTAAACAACATGGCAACCAGAATTTCAAGGATGTCTGTCCAAACAAACTGTCCTGTCACAGTTGTATGTCACGGATGGTGGTTCCTCCTTGATCTTTACAAAAAGGAAACTTGTTTTCCACCCGCTAATGCTTATATACTACCCAAGTAAACAAGAAGGGGATGTTTGAGTTGTGCAATCCTTCTGTTGTCTTCAACTGAGACTAATGCAGAGTTGAGAGTTTCCAGTTTCCATTTGGCCCGGAATGAATAATATATATCAAGGTTAATGGACCCGTGTAATGAATAACATTTCTGAGAAGTAAGTTATTGTACCTCAACATCTGTAACAAGTCATCAAGGATGGGTTATCTATATCATTACTCTGTCAACAAGTGGCTACAGCACACAACATAGATAAATCCCAAAGGAGTCCCGCTGACTAAATGTAAAACAGAAAAGTACAAATCTGTTAAGCCATTAGGTTTATCTGAAGTATCTGTGCATAAAGAGTTCAAGGAGAGTGACGGTGGCACCATAAAGACAAAAGAAGGGGAGCAGTTTTAAAACAATCTGAAATATACAAATCACAAAGCTCTTGTCCTAAATATTTTAGCCATTAATGTATTCAATGCCTCTGCTCTGCAACGGCACACAAAACAAGTGTTACAAAGCCAGATGGCATTATCCTTACTCCTATCACACGGGCATACAGCTGTGTTATTAGTTTAAAGTCTGGAGTAGTAAGCAGCAAAATATTTGTTAAATAAAACACTCGAATGTATCAGAGATCACACAACCAGAAACTGCTCATCCTCATCTGCTGAGATAAGTATATTTGACACATTAAAGGGGAAACACTTGCCTGTTCTTAGATAATAAGAAATCTGGATACTATTAAATGTTACCTCATATTTACACCGATTGTGATCAAAACCACAATAAGATTCAAATCCGGAATACCAACGATGATAATATCATGAAATCTTATGCAACATGATCGAATATTCACGCTTATTCCCGGCACATGGATGGATTTATGTTTGACTAATCAGTCCGTAACGATTAGTCAGCAAGGTCAAGAACTGAATGAGGTCAGAGCTATTGTGTCATTTTACTGACCTTATCTGCTCGATGCAGCTTGTATTTATATAATTCTATTTTATAGTTCCTTAAAAATGAATAAATGTATTTATTTTCAAAATCTGGATCACAATTCTCTCGAAGCAAGATTTTCCTCATTGAAAACTGGTCTGACGTCCTGTGTAAATATGAAACGTCTCTTACATTTTGTCAGAGAATACTTTATTAGTAATGAAGCTCATCAAGCATGAGCATCACTAAAAGCATCTCTGCAGGGTATGATGGCCAGACTTCCTGTTAAACATGTATTTAAGAAAACAAAAGAAAGCAATAATAAGAAGAAGTTCAGAGCCTGTGCTGGCAGAGACCGTGTGGGAAGAGAATTTGTCTGGGGATTTAGTTTGCTGGCATGCCCTCTGAGTGCCACGCTCTTGTACGTATCTGGTATATTTCAGAATAAAAATCAAGTATACGATGGAATAAAATCTAAACTATTTGGGTCATAACACAGCTAGAACACTGCAGGGTCAGTAAGGCGATATGGCAGCATCATACCATGAAGCCGCTTTTCAGGGCAGACGATTCGTGTTTTCTCATGCAAGCTCACAAAGCCTCCTTCCTTCCTCTTCATTCTCATCCAAATGACGCAAATTATAGGAAGTGCTTTTTTACAGATAAAACCTTCTTAAAAGCTCTACCCTTTGATGTGGCTGCAATTCAGATGAAGCTGATATGTTTCCTACAATTGGCCTTCAGGCCTCCATCTGATCTGGCTGAGATGGTTTTACATGTTCATGTTAAACTGACAATCCAAGACGATGCCATTCAGATTTTACAATCACAAGAAATTACAGATCCTAAATGGGTTGTAAATAATTTATTTTTAAATTATGAGTCCCCACATGTAAGTGCAAGTCAGGATGTAGGACGGCATTCATACTTGCACTTGATAGCCATTGTTAGTTATAAACAGTTTGACCTAAAATAGTGTTTTTTCACCAACAAGGTGATTTCCAGATACATGTTAGCTGAAAATCTGGCATATCCTTGGCGTTCTGTGCCATGAAAAAAATGAGGAAACTGTCAAGTAGAGGACACAAGAAGGGTCTAAAGATTTATCTGGCTCGTCATGATTTGGTGCTCTGTTTTTGCCAATATTGCTCGGGATCTTGTCAAAACTGATGTAATTATAAACACAGAAAAGTAACATAAGATTTTGTTCAACATGTAAAACCATCTGGATTGTATCTGATTGACAGTGGTTTAATTTTTGAGTATGGCAATGATCCCAAGAACACTGCCACTGCAGTAAAAACATAGATGGATAGAAAAACACACATGGATCACTAGGAGCCATGGATTGGCCTCCCCAGAGCCCGGACCTCAGCATTACTGAAGTAGTGTAGGATCATCTTGACAAAGAACAAAAGGCAGCCAAGAAAAAGAATCCAAGAAGAACTTTGAGTGTCCTTCAAGAAGCCTGGAGAACTATTCCTGAAGACTACTTAAAGAAATTACAAGAAAGCTAGCCTGAGAGCGTCCAGGCTGTGCCGAAAGGTGGCCACACCAAAGATTGACATTCAAGCACTTACGAAACGCACATGCGTCTTATATACTTTATTTCCATGGTTGTTTACACGTTTTTCAGCAAATCGCTTCACCGATTTCCAATTTTCCTTTCAAAATATAACAAAATCGAGAGTGGCTCAAGATTTTTGCGCAGAGCTGTAAGTCATGAGATAAATTATCCTCACAATGACCTGATGGCTCTTTTAAATGGTAGCAGCACTATTTGTTTTGTCTTTTAATAACAGTGAATTACCGGCATTTATATGAAAATTATGACCGAACAGAAAATACTTCCAGCCAATGGACAGTGGTGGATGAACTAATCCAGAAAGCATCGGCAAATTATTTATTAACCATCACAAATCCAATAATTACAACTTATCGATCCTCGTGTGTGGTCTCGAGTTATAATAATGACCCTGGAATTGGCGTCGGCATAAAAAGTTTGTCCTTTAATTTCGTCATGTTTGTTATAACTGCTGATGGTCCACTTATGCGCTTGTTTCTTCTGAAGCGTTTTTTCTTATCTAAGCCAAACGTAAATGACTCATTATAATCCCACCGCCTGCCGCTGGCTGTTTTGACAGACCGCTGATTTACAATATTTGTAAATGTCCTCCTGACATTAGTCTGCGCACTGTGCGCTCTGTGTGCCAAGAACATAGTCTGCTTAAGGGAAGCTGGCGAGTGGGGAGAGACACTAATTTTTTCCTCTGGTCCTAAGGGGTCTCCTTCTCTATATAAGGCTCTCAGAGTTCTCAGGAGTTACACAGTCTCTATGTTCCCCGGGAACACCACCAATAGCAGCAGCCTGCTCCTCTCATAAGAGAATTAACAGCTTTCCGGCGCTCAGAGGAAGCTGCACCGAAAATACTCAATCTACTGGATACTAACAAAGAAACAGAGAGGTGAGCACGCTTTCTTTCTTTCTTTCTTTCTTTCTTTCTTTCTTTCTTTCTTTCTTTCTTTCTTTCTTTCTTTCTTTCTTTCTTTCTTTCTTTCTTTCTCCGAAACAACCCGTACTTTATAATGCACATTCTCTGCAACAGCAGGAAAGGCAGAACTGCCCACCTGGTGAGATTTGCTGCAGATTTATTCATGCACTCACATCGCGATATAAACTTCTGACACATTGTAACTCTGATGTTAGCAAGACACCGGTCTTCAGTGTCTGCAGCCCGGAAAGTGCCGTAGCATGATGGAAACCCTATGTGCAGGAAGTAACCTTATGAGCAAAGCATTTTAAGTGTATTTGGAGGTTATCGATATGATCAAAAGATTATATTTCATTTATGGAAGCCTATATTTTAGAGTTCTGGGACCAGGATATAACAGAAGAAATAACTTACTTAATGATGACCTTTAAGGTTTCTGAAGAAGAAGAAGAAGAAAAAAAAAAGCCCAACCCCCCAAAACAATAAAATGAAATTTAAAAAAGTAATTGCAAATTACAAAAATTTCAAGTAACTGCAAAAAGTTATATAAATGATAGAATCTACATTATGGCATGTGTTTTTGTTTACATTCAGCCTCGTGGTGAGCTGGAGATGAGGTCAGTCCGTCTTTGGATCAGATAGGAGCTCCAGAAGTTGAAAAAGGAGTCAAGTTTACATAGACGAGATGTCGATACGTACGTGCGTTCAGGTTTTCTCCTCTGTCTGTCACTCTGGTATCGAATTCATGAGAGCCTTGAGAAGGGCCCAGACAGAGAAGCTGGTAGAGGTTCAGTGTGAAGACGGGGCACAGGGAAAGAAGAAGGGTGTGGCGGCTGGGCTGCCTGTTGGCTCACAGTTCCCTGAGCTGGCACAGCATGTTGACACAGAGCCGATGCCAGACCTCAGGCTGCATCTCCAGCCAAAGGGAAAGAGGTGAAGGGATTCAAGGATAAGAGCAACCAGTGCAAGCTGGTTTATTTTTCATTTCTTCTCTGATCACCCTGACTGACTGCTCTTCTCTCTTTCTAGAAGTTTATGACTTAGGGATATTTGGTTTAGCTTTAGTTTTGGACGTCTTGCCTCCACCTTGTTGCCTTTCGGAGCGAGGTCAGGTAAAGAGTCAGTTACACAATATTATGAACCTTCCTAATATGTGTGAGGAATGCAGTGTTTTGCCTAATGAGAGCTGAGTGAGAAGTTGTCAGCTTGAACTCAGGTCCCCCTCAGCAGATCTCACTGTGCTGCTTGGCTTGGCTAAAATAACTGGAGTGATACAGGATGGATGTTGTATATAATTAAGGTGCACTAGGTCCAGGTGGGTTATGTACACAGACTTTTTCATACATTTTTAGTCATGAATATAAAACTAATTTATTAGGGACACTTTACGTCATATTAATGTTTATGGTCAAATAATTGAGGTTGTTATGAATAAGACAGATCCTTGTACATTAAGACTGAGGCCACTAAAAATGATCATTTAAGCATTTAATGTCACAATATGTTACAAGCTGATCATGTACACTTCACAGTGTCTGAAAAGGAAACAAAATGCCTCAAATAATCAGCAATTTATCAGATAAATCTAATGGAAGTTTATGATTATAATTTTGTTCATGCTATATGAGAGTGGTTGATTGAACTCTGTGGCCAATATCTGTTTCATACACCTTTCAGTATATTTTATGGCACTGCAAATAAACAAAAACACCTTCATAACCTCAAAAAAATGAACATTGAAGTATTTCTTTTATGCTTTGGCCTAAATAAAACCAAGCATTCAGAAGCTTCTCAAAGAAATGTTGTTATTGCAGGGCAGTTATTTTGGATTGCATCAGAGTCTATTGGCCCAAATAGTAAAACAGTCATAAGATGGCCAAAAGCCGAACTTACACAAAGCAGAACTGCAGAGAAAAAAAAGTCCACCTTTGAGTTAGGAAATTTTATTTTACTGCTCCTCCCCATCACCAAACACTCTTCATCAGTAGGAGTTATAACACATAGCAATGCAAAGGGAATATTGAAGAGTTATCAACTAAAAACAACCTGAAGGAGAGACAGATATTAAAGAAGAGTCTTGCTGTGCAGTCGTTTCTAGGTGTGTGCATTTATTTTGCAACTTTATTAGAAGAAGTGCCTCCTATATTAGTTAAGTGTGGGAAGTGTGTGTGCCCATATTTTGTAATCTGGTCATTTTCTTGAATCACAGAGGAAGGAAACCATCATTGAATCGTCATTTCCACCCTGCAGATTTTATCTGGAACTGTGAAAGGAGCCTCTCTATATCCACAAGCTGCTGTCTAGTCCTAAAGTATAAACTACGCAGCTCAAGTGTCAGGATGACCTGCGCTACAGTGACCTGGCCCCTTGTCCTCGTCCTCGTGCTGTTGTGCATCAGAGACTCGGCTTCCCTCTTCCTGCCAGACTCCAGTGAGCTCAGGAAGCTACTGAGCCGCTATGAGGAGGAAGCAGAGCAGAAAGGCACCAGCAACACAGCTGGTAACAGGACCCGCCGAGCCATCCTCTGGTCAGACCGTGAGGAGATCCTGCAGCTGCACAACAAGCTGAGGGGTGGGGTTTACCCCACCGCTTCAAACATGGAATACATGGTAAGATTATTGACCTATTTCAGTATTATCATGCAGATAAAGCTAACCTTTTACTTTACCCTGGAAAAAAACTGTTATACTTATTTCTTGCACTTGATTTTTTTATTTGCTTTACTTGAGTGGTTTTGCAGAATTCACAGTTCAGTCTTACATTTATTTACCTTATATTGAACCTTCTTCAGCTCATCAGTTTAATCACTGTGTGAAACAAGCTTCTCTTTATGCCAACCTTCATGTTTTTGGCTTTACCTTGCAAACACAGGAGTTGAACAGTAGGTGGGCGGGGCTTCTGTGCTCACAGTCAGGTTGTGCCTGAGATCACGATATAAGGAATATCTCCTCTAAGTGACATCACAAAGAGCCATAGTAAGAGAAGCAGATCTTTTACCATGTATCATCATATATATGATATATATACTCAAATGATATGAACACAGGATTATATATAATATATATAATGATATATAAACATAGCAGCTTCTCAGGTAATTTTCATCTGTCAGCAGCACCAATGAGGTTGGTAATCAGGGTTTTAGTTGACGTACAAAAAGTGGTGTTGCCGTAATAAAAACAATCGTTTCTCTCTGCTGGAAACATGTAGTCAAGATGTTGAACTACTGCCAGCCTGCTGTGCCACGCTTTTATGGGGAGGATAATAATGCTGACTCTGTCCTACCTGCAAACAGCTCAGCACATGCGGCTTGGTTAAAAGAGGAAGGAGAATAAGGCTGGAAAAGGGAAACTTAAGGGACCGCATGGCACATTAATACATAAAGTAGGAGAGGGATTATTGTGGAGACAAAAATAAGCTTATTGAAAACCACGTGCTCCATAAAGTTGAGAGAAGCAGTGGTGGCCTGTGTGTCTCTGGAGTGTGGTTACACTGTGAAGGAAAATGTCTGCAGACTGTCTTTGCTCTCTCAAATTCCAGCGAACAGGCAGTGGATGTGTTTGTGTTAGTGTAAGGGTGTTTGGAGTTACAGTGCTGTCTGTGTGTGCATGTGTTAGCGACCACCAAAAGGCTGGAAATTTACTGAAGGGATGTACTTTGAGGGGCCATGGTGTATGGAGTGTTCAGTCACTTCACAGTGCCCCCTCCAAAGTGGGAGTCAGGTATCTTCTCTGTTTTCCACCCTCTTGTCCACTGCTATAATAAATCCCACTGAGGAAATTTGGATAATTCAGCTGTGATTGCTGGAGATTTGTAGTGGACCAAGGCCAGGCGCTAGGAGCTCCGCTCAAATGTCACCATCTAAGGATATTGTTGTACTTGTGTGCGGCTTAGTTTCAGCTTAATGGGAGAGAAGGAAGTGCAAGAGCAGAAGAGCAGGTTGAGGGAAGGAAAGCATAGTGTGGATTGCACTTGATACAGCAGGTGATGAATGATTGTTTTCTTATATGCATGCAGATTTGGGATGATGAGTTGGAGCGATCTGCCACTCAGTGGGCAGAGGAGTGTCAGTGGGACCATGGACCTCAGGACCTGCTCATGTCTATTGGACAAAACCTGGCAGTTCACTGGGGCAGGTGAGACACATTCTTATTAAATATGAATATTTTATTGCTTTATTTTGGAAAATGACTTTTTTTCAAAATCTGAGAAAAAAAATCATTGGACCTTATCCTCTTCTGTACTTTGTAGATTATTTGTTAGACATTTGTAGGAATGCGACCACCTTTGATGTTGAATAACCATCTAACTGATGTCATGGATGTTTTTTTTATGTCCATTTGAGATGTGTGGACGTCCTTGTTAGAATTTCTGGCAAGAGAAAGTTCATCTAAATGTGTATATAATGTATATATTAAACAAAATAAGGTAAGTTCACTACACAACAAATAAACTGGAATTTAGATGTAAAAACTGTAAATGGCTAAAAAATTTTTTTTTTAGTGATGCTAGACATCTGTTGACAACCATGTACTGACCACATTGCATTGCTGTTCAAAAAACAAAACAAAGCAATGAATTCCTTCTTTGCAATAGTCAAAACTTTATTTCTCACTTTGTAAGAGCGTGAGGAGGCTTGTGTTCTACATGCGTTCATTCACCTTATTGTGACCAGTTTTGATGAAGGGGATAACACCTGGTTTTCAGCCATGTTTGCTGGGTAATTTGTATTAAGCAAAATACAGATAAAAGACTTTAATCAGTGGACGTAAGGCTGTTAATCAACATGGCCATGCCCCCTAATATTAAGTCCCAAACAAGTGAGTTATAATCCCACTCCTCCTCTCAACTGTGCAGTTTTCGTTTTAAGTTAAATTTCATAGCTAAAGTTGGGTCTCAGCCCTTTAAGGTGGCTGCTTGATCAACAGGAGTTTTAAACATGCTCTAGGACTAGCACGGTGGAATTGTTAGTCAGTCAGTCCACCATTTTTAGCCCAGAATAAAAAATCTGAGCAGCTACTATATGGATTAAGAGCAACTTTATTTCCACTGCTCCTTTAAGCAGATTTGCAATCATTTTTCTGAAGGCTATAAATCTGAACTTTAACTGAGTGGCAGTTTTCTTGTAGCTTTTTTGTACCAAGTGACTCCTAAACGTCCTTATAAGAGATTATCATCAACTCTAAGCAAAAGTGATGAATGTTGTACTTGAGCTACTTAAACTATAACAAAAGTGTCAGTGCATGAACCATAGGTATTGCTAGTCCTTGTTCATATGGAGTCTGATATGAATGAGGTTGTGTGTGTGTGTCCAAGTGGACATCAGACAGTAGGCCTCTGTGTTTAATAGTGTATGGCTATCGCAGCAGGTGCCCTTCCAGGAATCTGCCCTCATTCTCACAAACCCATTCCCCCTTCCTACTCCCTTCTTTTCTTCCTGTGCCAAAAAACCCTGATGCGGAGTCATTTTTTCACTCCCCCTCTGCTCTCCATTTATAAGCTCTGCACGTTTCAACACCGTAAAAAGAGATGTTTATAATAGGAGCTAGAATTGATTTGTTAAACTGGGAAGCTGTGTTTAGCTTTGCTCTAATTCTTTTTGTTGTTGTCTTTTAGCTTGATTTGATTCCCTCTGTTATGGAGGGAACAGACTGCTGTTCCGTGTGCCAGGTTATATTCAGACTCATCATTTGAGGACAAAAGGGTTAGAGCAAGGGTAGAGCAAGGCAGGTTCATGTAGTTTCTCAAGTCTAGCCAAAGCACCTGGCAGATACCCCAGATGTTTCCCTTTTGCCCCTGGTACCCTGTGACTGAGCCTACTGTCTGTTTGTGTGTGTGTGTGTGTGTGTGTGTGTGTGTGTGTGTGTGTGTGTGTGTGTGTGTGTATCCTACAGATACCGTTCACCTTCCTCCCACGTCCAATCCTGGTACGATGAAGTGAAGGACTACACCTACCCCTACCCTCATGAGTGCAATCCCTGGTGTCCAGAACGTTGCTCTGGGCCAATGTGCACTCATTACACCCAGGTGAGACAAATACAAGAAAAAGGTTTGTCATCTTTGTTTGAAGCCCACAATTAACTCTGCATAGCATAACACAACTGAATCTCTGACTTAAGTGTTGGTGGTCAAATCAGAATGTGGGTAATGTTGGCACCATATTTGGACAAGTAAAAAGAATACATGAAATTTCCACTGCACCATCTGCTGCATTGGGAGTCTGACAGTTTAAATTTAAGCTGGTGGACTGCTCTTTTAAGAAATCCCTGAGCAGTAACTTATAAACCTGCTCTTAACTTGATCAATTACTACAAGAACCTGCAAAGTTTGATAACTTGATGCAAATAATTCAAGAGAAGGGACAGAAAAAAGTTTGTTTTTTTTAAAAAAAAAGAAAAAAAAAAGAAAGAAAGACGCTCAAAAGAAACAGGAATGAATGAGCCAGCTGACTCACTGCTTCCACTGAACATTCCTGAAGGGGGAGAGTGCACGTTTGGGAGGAAAGCTTGGAGACGCTTTCGAATATGATGTCTTGTATTCCCTGTCAAATGGCACATCATTCATCTGCAACACCACTGCAGGAGCTTTCCGTTTCGTGAGCTGCGTTATTTTACTGTGGACAGTTCTGGGGCTTGGAGAATTTCTTTCCAAGTTAAGATATTAAAAACTGACATTTCCTCCTTCTAACTGGATGATGAAAATACTCCCGGTTGTGTCACAGAGGGCAAACTGGGTTCACGTGATGACCACGTGACTGAAGAAGAATAACAGAACAGGCAGTCTTGGAAATCCCAAAGGCCTCATTAGTTATAACTGCCTAAATAGGTGCTTCCTCTGGAATGATGGTGGACCTATCGGTTGTGAGGAAAGAGAGGCAACAAATCTAGGTTACGAGATCGACTGTTTACTTTTCTGTGTGTCCTTTCGGAAATTGTACGTGCTAATGTTTGCCATTTACTTTCCCCTCCCCTTTTACAGCTGGTGTGGGCAACTACTAACCGAGTGGGCTGCGCTGTGCACGTGTGCCCAAGGATGAACGTGTGGGGAGAAATATGGGAGAATTCTGTTTACCTTGTGTGCAACTATTCCCCAAAGTAAGATCAGTATTCCTCCATGCTGTACTGATCGTTAACACCTCTGGTCTCCAGGCTCTTGTTTACATACCTTCTCCTTACAGGGCTCACAAAAGCTGCATTTTGAGTTGTTAATATAGTTGTACTGTAGATAAGAAACACTAGCTGTCCAAAGCATTCATATGACATATTGTTGCCATTAAAATTCCTCCAGAAGTCAGAGTAAAAATAGTAATTATGAGGTACGGGGAAAGAAAATAAGAGCAGAGTAGGAGTTTGTTTTCCAGACAGCCTATGAGATGTAATTGCCTTAGAGACAAAGAGGAGTGTTTTTGCTACAAGGTCACGAACCCAGTGACGTTGACTCATGGTTAATTTCCACCTTACTCAAGACGCCCATTGTTCAAAATTTCTGCAGGGGCAACTGGATCGGAGAGGCTCCATACCAGCATGGCCGACCTTGTTCCCAGTGCCCTCCAAGCTATGGAGGAGGATGCAGAAATAACCTTTGCTACAAAGGTGAGCGAACCCACGCGATTTTCCCTCAGTCATTTTAACATTAAACTGGTTACCAAGCTGAACCCTATCTGTCCTTTTACAGACTCTCAGCAGCCAGAGATTGAAGACATGAATGAGGTGGAGAAGCCTCAGGTCCCACTGCCACCTCGTACCACTGCCAGACCTAAAACTATTGCTCCAAAGAAACCTGTGTCCAGACCCTCCAGTCCCAAGAACACTAATCCCAGGACAACGCCTTCAAAAGCTCCCAGCAGCACTTTTCTTGGTAGCTATAGCAACTGTATACCTATCAAAATCATCATGAATTTTAATATTTTACACTTTTTAATATGTTTTTTTCCCTTGCAGCTCACAATATTAAGTGTGAGACAAGACTGCGAGATAAATGCCGTGGCTCAACCTGCAGCAGGTGAGGTTATTTCAGTGTGTTTTAATGTAAAATTAGTTTAAGATTTGCAAATAAGATAACACAGTTTGCAGTATCCATGCACTGTGGTGGCCAACTTGCTTTCTGACTCTGCAGATACAACTGTCCTGCTAACTGTGTGCAAAAGAAAGGAAAAGTTTGGGGAACTGTCACTTACGATGTGGTGAGTCTGTCCTGTATGAAGCAAACTTACTGCATCATGCAGCAGTTTATAATGGGACCGTAAACGTGGTTTAGTCTGGTTTCACACTGGACGACAACATATAAGGCACTAAATAATATCTCATATGTATCCTGTATGTAAAATAGGCTTCAGGACATCCAAGTATTAGGTTTTTCCTAAAATTCCGGTTTTATCATTTATCCTAATCTAATGAGTGTTGTTTTCACATTTTTTAAATTCTTTTCTCGCATTATGGAACTGTTTTGATTTGGTATTTGATTTGTAAATAAGAGCTTTGCTATTTTTACAGGATTTTCACCCAGCGTTTGTTTTTCATTGTTTCAGCAATCAAGTATTTGCCGAGCTGCTATCCATCATGGTGTGATTGACAACAACGGAGGACTAATCGATATCTCCAGAATGGATAAGTTACCATTCTTTGTCAGATCTACAAAGAATGGCATTGAGTCTCTCAGGTAGATATATGTACTCTGAAGGGAACATATAGGAAACAAATGTGCCTGCTTCTGTGACTAACACAATGAAATAATTTGGTTTCGGAAGACTTTACAGGTTTCTAAATTTGATGTGTTTTACAGTAAATATAAAGCTGGAAATGCCTTCACAGTGGCCAGAGTGAAAGGTAAGTGAAGCATTTCTTTTGTTCGGAGGAGCTTTGAGTCACGATTGTGTGCTGATTTGCATTATTTTCAGATATATATTAGAGTTTTAAGTGATTTTCTTTTCTCTCTCTCTGTGACAGAAATGACAGCTGATTGTTACACCACAGTGGCTGAAATCTGCCCTTACAAAGAACCAAACTCACACTGTCCAAGGTGTCACCACACATCCAACATTTGATTACTCAAAAACAGCTTTTTACTACAACAGTAGATGACATATTTAATGCTCGTCCTCTCAGATAAAAAGTAAATTAAAGTAAATGGACACTTGGTGTTTGTATTAGTTATTTACATTATTGTACAAAGGTTCTGAGACACCCCACATTTCTTTATATTTTGCTAGGAAAATGGGAAATAGTTTCTTGAAACTTGTGCAAACATACATAGAAACATGGTGTAAAGGGCTAAAATAGAGTTTGTACAATTCTGATGAGCTGCAAAATCAAAATTTGGTACGAGCACCTTCATTCTTCAGCATACATTAATAGTTTAACAAACAATAAATATATCCCCCTGAAGATTGTCGGGTAAAAGGACATAACTGAAAATCAAGAACAAGAACAAACAAGTCTGGCTCCTTGGAAGCGAAATATGAAGAAGGGTGGGAGGGGTGGCCCAAGACTTTTGCACAGCACTGTATGCATAGCAAATAAATAGTTTCGAATTTAATATAATGCAGTTGAAAATAAAATGTAAATGTTTGTCTTTTTGCCAACTACATCCGTTAACTGAGAATATAGGAATGCTAAATGAAAGTGCTAAAATATTACCACTTATTGAAGAAACCCTCCCATAGCAAAACATCTTTCTATGACTCTTGTCTGTCAGATTTATACTCAAGTGCAATTTGTTTCTCAGAGTCTTCTGTCCAGAGAACTGCAAGGCTCAGCCCTCATACTGGTCGCCTGTTATTGGAAACAAGATTTACACAGATGTAAGTAACACTAGCTTCCAATCTGTATCTTCTGAATTAAGGGGCAATAAACCACAATCAAGTAAACGTATGTGTTTCAGTTTGTGCAACTAATACACAACCTACCTGCTGGTGTGTACTTTTATGTGCTTTTAAAGTGTATGTTTTATTCCAATAATGCTAGGATGGTAGGAATAAAAAATAAATAAAAAAAATTAGCTGATTGTTTATTATAACTTGTTGGCCTCCTCAGCAAAAACGGGGAGATGTCTGAATGATTATGTCTGCGTGATTATGTTGCATGGCCATGAACAACAGCTGAATCATAGGATCATGGAGAATTGGAGTAATGAAATGACAAACCGGAGAATGTCTTTGACTCTATAGGGCTTTACCACTCAAGCATTATCTCAAACTAAGTGCCTCTTTTTCACTGAAGAAGACACAGAAAGAAATACTCCTAGGAAGACTGGTTTAGAATATCTCTCTGAAGTGACTTAAAAAGATGTTTACAGTGGAGAGGACACTGTAAAGTGCCCTTCAGACTAAACATATCAGATGTAAAATGTAAAAGCTTTTATGTTACTTTCGAAGTTTATTTTAGAGCTGCTAATCTGTGAATTCACATGAGGTCAATGCTGGGTTTAAAGAGCTTAACCACTGATGAAACTGACTCTTAACCAGATCACAGGTCCTCTGAGGTCCTGAAACAAGCACACTTGACTCATAACAAATGCCCAGCACCCAGGAATGCTTTGCAATCTGAGGCACCCACATCTGTTTCCACAGTGGTGTATAAGCTGAATGTTGGTTAAACATGAGGCATAAACTGTCTGGTTACAATCTCTGGTAGGGTGTATGGACAGTCTGATCTATGTTTGGAGTAGAAATGATTGATTGTACTCCAAACTGTTGATAAGAGCTCATGGTCTGTTTTGCTGGGGCCATGCTTCTGGCTCAAACTCGACTCCTTGAGTAAAACAATTGCAAAGTGTGTGTGTGTGTGTGTGTGTGTGTGTGTGTGTGTGTGTGTGTGTGTGTGTGTGTGTGTGTGGTTGCTGACGTCTTTCTGTAAAATATATTTCATGCTGTATTAAACAATTATTAAACTGAAGTAATGTTTGCACAGTGAAAAAGTGGTTTTCCATCTTTTTAAATCCTCTCTCAAGTTCACCATATCTTCTCTTCACAGAACTCCAGCATTTGCAAAGCGGCCATCCATGCAGGCGTAATCAAACCCAATGGCGGTTTTGTTGATGTTTTGCCTCTGGACAAGAGAAAGAGCTACACAGGAGTTCTGAAAAATGGCATCCAATCTGAAAGGTACTGCTCCACAGGGATTTTGGAGATTACTATTATTCCTGACAACTATGTTTAAAATGTAGCCCTTTAAACAAGCAATTGCCAACAGTGAGGAGTAAAAACTCCTTTTAACAGGAAGAACGCTTCGGCAGATCCAGGCTCTGTTAGGGGCAGCCATCTGCCACTACTAGTTGGAGGTCAGGGGGGAAGTTAGGATAGCAAAAAGGCACACCGTGGGAGAGAGAGGCAGAGTTTAGTTATTAAACGAAATATAGCAATGGTGTATAAACACATAGAGAGGGAAAACACATGAGTAAAGAAGAAAAGGTCAGTGGATCAAGGGAAGCCCCAGCAGCATCAGTAACTCAAGGGAGGATTCAGAGACACCTGTTCCATCTCAAACTATATGCTTTATCAAAAAGGGACATTTTATTTCTCTTTTAGGAGGAGTTAATTTAATAAAAATCAAATTAAAGTTAATCGAAGGTGGAGTTTTATATCAAATTTTGTATAAAGTGTAGTCACCAAAAAGTCAAATGCAACTGAAATAAAAACCAGAAGCTTGCTGAAATTTAGACAAGTAAACTGTCCAAGAGAGTCTGAAATAGAACAAGGCACTTTTAGCTGCTCCCTTATTTCGAATGGATGGACACTGGATGCTTTTCCTGATACAACTCTTTCATTTCTCCAGGTTTAGGACCAGACCTGAGATTACATTAGCTCGTGACCCCTTGAGACTGGGTTTGTGTCTCCTCCCAGTCTCAAACTGGGGATCTGTCGTGTTTAAGGTGAATGTGTTAACCATTACACCTTGGAGCTGTAAAAGAGACTATAAAATATGCCAGAGAAAAGTGCTTTTATTCACTATACCCTATCTTGATTTATGTGCACTGTAATACTGCAAGTAGTGGGTTCCCTTCATGCACACTATGCTTCTCAAATCAGTCTCACATCTGTGGCCGGCTCCAGTGGACTAAGCTCAGGCAAAGAAGCCCTTGTGGCCAGTTCTAGTGGCATATGGGGTTGTAAGAGTAATGGTGTGGTTTGGTGTGTGGACGGCCCACACATGGGACCTTTGCTTACTTTACTCAGGCATTTCAATTGAGTGTGCAAAGTGCTGAATGGTCAAAAGCATGCCAAGTCTTATTCTCTGAAATCTAATGCAGAGCTGTGAAGGTTTCACTCGGGGCATTCGGATAGGAGGTCAGTAGATGGCTGAGAGAAAGTCTGTGCCATGTGCCAACATCATGGCAGGGTGGGCAGCTTGGATTACTGGGGAAGTAATCACATCCTATCCAATTACTCGAGGCTGGAAATGCTGTCAGCCACTTAGAGTGCTTTCCTATATGGACAATTATTTGTGATTAGATACCAGTTGCACTGGCCTATCATGATTATGTAGCATGGCAAGACTTTGAGATATTTCCGCTAATGAACAAATTACAGCCGTCCAGTTCAACACATGAGGTAATTGGAAGATTCAGTCACAGAAATATAAATACAATGAGTGATTCTGCAAATGTGTCCTTTCCTCCTAAATGTATCATGTGCACCATGACTGTGTGCTTTTGATGGCTCTGATTGGTTGAGGAACTGGAGGGGTCTCATTTGACTTAAAGGAGCACACAAACTCACGGGAAAGCAAGATTATTCCACATTTGCTCCTTCACCTTTGATCAGGCTTCTGAAATTTGCTTCTCAGAATTTTGAAAGAACATACTTTTTCATGGTGTAGTGATAAAATTAACACTTTTTTGTCATGTCCATTTGCAGCAGAAGCAACATGGAGGGAGGATCCTTCCGAGTCTTTACTGTGAGGCAGTGAGACTTAAGTTCAGTAACCTGAAGACCAACAGAGTCACCTCAGCTGCTCTCGAAGAGAAGAAAGTGCCCATAGCTTTGATGCCATGGCTGTTTGTCTGTCCCATCTGACTGACAGAAACTTTCCCCACTCAGTTAACAAACAGTAGTCATACAGTAAAATTCATCCACTCATCCAACACATTGATAGTCCTTCATGTTCCTTCATCTTTTCTTAGACTTACATAATCTGTGAATACAGAATTTTTTTTTTAATTATATTATATAAAATGCATTGAACAGCTGGTGCTGGAAGTTTTGAGTTAGACTTGTGTTACAAAAAGCAATATGTTTACATTGGTGTTCTTATTACAAGTGTTATTTGTTTTTCATACACAGGAATGTATCCAGATCACACTGTATTTAATCATTGTGTACAGAATATATTATATTTTGTTTTTTTTAAAGAAATAATAACATGTTTAAGTTCTAGCCATTTAAAAAATATATAGCCCTCTTCTTCATCATTGCTTTTCTAATTCTTAGCAGCGAAGTCCAAGTTTAGTGTGAGCAAAGATGTTTTGCTGGGTTTTTTTGACCAGAAATTTTGAAGCACAAATATTCTGCGAAATGAATGTGTATAAAGGCAGCAGGCACTGCTGGAGAGAAGTAATATTTTCCTTAAGAAGACTAGTGTTGCTTCAGTGCCTGCCATGTGGATGGAGAGCCGGTGTAGGTGAGACAGTTTGTGCACTTATAATAATAAGTAGTAACATCCCAATTTATATTTATTAACTGCTCAGTGCTTTCTTCTTTTCTTTGTTTCTAATAAATACATTTCATGAAAATGCAAAATGCTCCCCCCCTTCCCACGTGAGACCGTTGAATGTGTTGCATGTTTCAGGTACAAAGAGTGCTTTTTGTTCAGAGACTGGACCACGTTGTGAAGGTTTGAAATTAACACTGTGCAGAACACACAGGAGACAAGTGTAATATCTCTCACCATAGTGGATTAAAGCACGGTTGTGTTTGGTCAGGTCTGATTAATAGTTTTGCTCTTCATTTAGCTCTGTGATATAATTTTACATGCACAGACATGAGGGAATGATACTCAGTAGAAACGAATGAAATAAATGTAAAGTCCATTTTGTGTAGAAGTGCTGCCCTCCTGCAAAACACACCCAACATCATAGTCCCATTTAGCCCGTTTAACCTACCTGCTGGTTTTCTTCTTTTCCAACTTCCTGTCTCTTTATCCTACCTCAGTCCTATCGCTGTGCTTAGTATTTAGATCTTTTCTATGTGGGAATTTTGTGGAAAACGCTAAAGGTTTTGTAAAGTTGTGGGATCTGTAAATACTAAGATTTTTGTTTTTGAATCATCTTTATACAGTAAGATTAAAATTAAGTAATTGTGTGAATTTGTTTCAATTGTCTTGGATGTATTGCGTTTATACAGGTTTAGGGTGCCTTCTATACTTTTTGCACAGTTTGAAAATCGAGTGTCTTACAAATCCCAGTGTACACAATTCTTTTTTTCTTTTAAATTAAAAAGTCTTGTCAAATATGATATTTTAGAAATCATTACGCATCATGGGTGTTATTTTGTGATTTTTTTTTGTGTGTTTGTGAGCAATAATATTTGAAGAATGAGCCGCTTTACTAAGTAAAGGATAATATCCATATCCAGAAAAGTGAAGCAACCCTTAGCTTACTCTTAGCTACATAAGGTCCTGACTTCATGACCATGAAATGTTACAAGTCTGGCTTTAACTGGTGTCCACAGTAACGTGGTTGAAACCAATGCCTGTGCAGATTGCAAAAAAATGTATTTTAATAAGATCTTGTAACTGTATTAAATGTACTTTGGCCTCAATGTTGGACTAAAATCTGTGTGACATGAATTATGAATGAAATTTAGATCCAGGCCACCCAGGATTTGTCCATTATCTTTGGAAAAATATAACTGACCATGTTCACAACCTGGCTCTGCTTCTTGTGGGCACAAGCATAATGGGCGGAGCTGAGCAACACAAATAGGGATCACTTCTCACGGACTTACACATAATCTGCCAATAGGGTCTTAATAATACAGGAAAGAAGAAAGAAAGAAAGAAGTCTGTCTGCATGACTATAATATCATCATCCTGTAATTCCAATTAAAAAATCAAGGCCAAAGGTCATGTGTTATTTATGATTGGGGTAAAGGTGGCTGAATGGAGAAAGAGGGAAAAAACAATCTTGTAAGCAATAATAACTCCTCATAAGCCCAGGGGTTATATGAGAGGCAGATGTTCAGTTTCAGTTAAGCCCTCGTTGGACAGGACCCTGACTATCCTACTGATAAACAGCTGCAACTGGCTTGTGTGATGACTGTTTTACTCCCATTGTCAATGGAGATAAAGATTTGTACTCACCCAGTAAATCCCCTGTCTGCTAAGGAAAAAAGATTCCTGGTTTCAGACCAACTTTATGTTTTCTTGTGCTCAAGAAGTACTTTGCAAACAGGCTGTTTTGTTGCATCACAAAGGATTCCTAGGGTAAAAGCAGAAGAATCTCATTTGTTTGTTGCCGCAGACATTTAGACCCCTGAAGGGTTAAAACTCACAAATACACTCTATTTTCCTCGTACAGATGTACAAACAGTGCACATTACTTTCTGCCTCTACTGGCATCTTCTCTTGTGTTGCGATTTTGTAACTAACCGACTCTAGTAAACTTTATCAGCATCAGTATCATCATTTTAAGCTCCAGTTTAAATCTTGAGTCTTCCATAAGACAAGAAGTGGGGTACACCCTGGATAGGTCGCCAATCTGTCACAGGGTCAAGACAAAGAGACAGACCACCTTTCACAGCTAGGGGCAATTTAAAGTCACCAGTTAACCTAACCCACTAACTGCATGTCTTTGGACTGTGGAAGGAAGCCAGAGTTCCCAGAGAGAAGTCACGCAGACATGGGGAGAACATGCAAACTCTACACAGAAAGTGTAGAGAGTAAATAGAGTGGACCACTGAAAGAAAGAAAACAAACAAAAAAAAAAACAGAGTTTCGACTATCTCCTTAGAAATAAGCTACGTCTTTGGGCTACATGTGACACAGCAGCAATAATATTATTTTCCCAACTGGTGAAACATCTAAATTCTTCAGACACTTAAAAAAAGAGGTCAAGGACTATAAATCCAAGAGTTTTTAAAAAGCTTTTAAGAGTGTTTTGAAAAAAGAGGGCCAAAATAGCCGGCGACAGTGAGCATCTGCCTCACTCGTGTAAAACAGTGTTTCAAGTTTTACATTAGAGACATGTAACCTATGCAGAACTTTACACTGATTTATCAATTTACTGACACTGTAAACATTTTCGTGGCTCAAGAGTTGGGAGTTCGCCTTGTAATCGGAAGGTTGCTGGTTCGAGCCCCGGCTTGGACAGTCTCGGTCGTTGTGTCCTTGGGCAAGACACTTCACCTGTTGCCTACTGGTGGTGATCAGAGGGCCCGGTGGCGCCAGTGTCCGGCAGCCTCGCCTCTGTCAGTGCGCCCCAGGGTGGCTGTGGCTACAATGTAGCTTGCCATCACCTGTGTGTGAATGGGTGGATGACTGGATATGTAAAGCGCTTTGGGGTCCTTAGGGACTAGTAAAGCGCTATATAAATACAGGCCATTTACCATTTTTGATTGAGACTGCTACGTTTATCGATGCCTATAAAATGAATTCTGCTGACACAGATAATCCTTTTTCCCTTTTTCTGAAGCAGCAGCATTTGTGCTTTTGGGATTGTTACTGTTTAAATGTCATGGATGCGCTGTCACAACGACAGACATTCATGATTGTTTATTAATTCTGATGATTTTTAAATCATACAGTAAGCTGACTTTTGTGTTTTTGACAAAGCTTTGACTCAGCTTTGCATGAAATGCTGTCTGACATGTAGCACTCATACAGTAGGTGCTGCTGAAGTCTGAAACACAGAGAGAACTGCTTTGTGCTTTCATTTGCAATTTTAGATGATTACAGTGTAACAACTTTGTGTGTGGCCATGCTAACCGAATATTGACAATTTTATTATTGGGGTTTTGGAAGGAAAGACGAGAGCTTATTCCAAGTATAGTCTGTATATACCGCAAAGGACCTCCCAGCAGTATTTTGATCGTTGGAGAAAAATTTGTTGTACAACTCAAATTATGTGATTGTGATGTTAGGTTTCTGGTCAAAACAAGTGCCAAAAGAGACAAAGCTGAGTTTATGCTTATTAATCACAAGATTGCTCTGAGATTTGTAGAAACAAATGGAGGAAGAGGGCTTTACCAAATCTATTTAAAGGGAGTATGTGGACTTTGTTTCGGCCCCGGCAGAATCGAATGTTTGCTTACATGATTAATTTATTACTTATCTACATTTTAAGGTTCCAGTACAACAAAGGATTAGATTCCTAACTACTGATTATCACTATTCTGCAATAGCAGATACATAATTTTTCCCCTTTTTGTGTCGTTTATTTGGCGGCCTCCAACTCATTTTGCTGTCTACCAACCATCGTACCTGCTGTCTTACTTCCCTTTCGTAATAATTTGTAAGCATCATCCATACACACTGTGCTACAGCAGCTATCCTCTGCATCCAGCCTCACACCGGCACCTGCGCCTCCCACAGCCAACAAAACGACATCTATAAGGACCCATGAAGGTCCACTTTGTTCTGGCTGTCTGGAGATCCTGATGAATGGCAACGCTAGCTGCTCCACTAGTTTGACACCAAGGTTTGGTTTTTTTTTTATGTTGGAGAGACTTTCATCCTTTTACCTCATCAATGATTGGTCCAAATTTTCATAAAGCCTATTCATTCATTAATATTCCTCATCTGGTAACAGTCACGGTTACCAGATGATGAATAGTAATAGTTTTAGCTATCATCTGTCCTTTCCTCTAAAAACAGGTGGACAGTTGCGGTCGTCAGTTAATTATCTTGACAATTTCTGCTTGGATTGCTGAGATATTTATGCAGACATTAATCTTCTTCACATGATGAACTGAAATTCCTCTGGAAACTCACTCGGTACCAATCTCAAAAGCCACAGCTTGAATTTTGGTTAGGTTTGGTTTTTGACCAAATCCTTTTCTATTTGACATCAGCTTTAGCTAATATGTGTTAGCATTCTAATACCATAAAGGAAAACATCATAGTTGTAGTCCATCAGAATTACATTTAACAAAAATATTAGGCACGCACAAAGTGATAGCAGAGAATCTGCTCAGACGTGGACTCTCTGTTACGGTTATGGTAAGAAAACCATTTGAGTTAGACAAGCAGGGATTCACTACAGCTGAAGAATAAAGTTAAAGCTTGGTGCTTGGGCTTTGAGCTTATTGCTCTCTGCAGACATAGATACAAAAACTGCAGAGTGATAAGTAAACAGTTGCTCGTTAACCTGTGGTTATGGAGGTGTTGAAGCAACACTGACATATCTGATGGAGTCATGAGAAGTTTGGAGCTGAAACTGATGGCTGAAAAAAGGGAGTGTTTGGTATTACGTGAGATGAGCGATGTGTGATATATGGGCATGATGCATGCGGATCGAGTTGTCTGTCTGAAGCAGTCTGAAGGCGTTGCTCCATTTACTCTGTCAGATAGGACGAATAGTCTGATGTTTAAGTGACATCCAGCACAGATGCAGCCAAACCACACACGGAAATTCATGTGATGACGCGCTGCTAAGTAATGTATCCCCCTTGCTGTTTTTTTTGGTTGGGCTCTCTTTGTTTTTTCTCGGCATGAGAGCCAGCGTAGTGAATCCCTGGCTGGGTTCCCCAGGGAACCAGTTTGAATTCTAGTCCAGAAGGAGGCAAACCCAGGCCCGAGAACAAAGGCTGTTTGTCAGCGAGATGATGATAAGTCTGTGGTGATGGTGTGTAGTCAACCAATGTGGACTGGAACAGTTAAAGCTTCACGCCATGGGTAGCTCTATAAGCCCCATGTATTGGGCTGAAATGACAGGACCTCAGTGATGTCTGTGTTGACAGACACATAGACAGTTTTTCTTTCTCACTCGTGACGCACTTTTACTCTTGGAAGAGTGCGCCGAAGATTTAGAGCCCACTGATCAAACAATGTTGTGCGCACATGCTTATGCCTCATTCAGCAGTATGGGTTTTGTGGTGTAGACCATAATCAGTGCTGTTTTGAAAGAACACTTTAGTCCATCTCAAAGTATTGATACAGGGAGTGCAGAATTATTAGGCAAATGAGTATTTTGTCCACATCATCCTCTTCATGCATGTTGTCTTACTCCAAGCTGTATAGGCTCGAAAGCCTACTACCAATTAAGCATATTAGGTGATGTGCATCTCTGTAATGAGAAGGGGTGTGGTCTAATGACATCAACACCCTATATCAGGTGTGCATAATTATTAGGCAACGTCCTTTCCTTTGGCAAAATGGGTCAAAAGAAGGACTTGACAGGCTCAGAAAAGTCAAAAATAGTGAGATATCTTGCAGCGGGATGCAGCAGTCTCAAAATTGCAAAGCTTCTGAAGCGTGATCATCGAACAATCAAGCGTTTCATTCAAAATAGTCAACAGGGTCGCAAGAAGCGTGTGGAAAAACCAAGGCGCAAAATAACTGCCCATGAACTGAGAAAAGTCAAGCGTGCAGCTGCCAAGATGCCACTTGCCACCAGTTTGGCCATATTTCAGAGCTGCAACATCAGTGGAGTGCTCAAAAGCACAAGGTGTGCAATACTCAGAGACATGGCCAAGGTAAGAAAGGCTGAAAGACGACCACCACTGAACAAGACACACAAGCTGAAACGTCAAGACTGGGCCAAGAAATATCTCAAGACTGGTTTTTCTAAGGTTTTATGGACTGATGAAATGAGAGTGAGTCTTGATGGGCCCGTGGCTGGATTGGTAAAGGGCAGAGAGCTCCAGTCCGACTCAGACGCCAGCAAGGTGGAGGTGGAGTACTGGTTTGGGCCGGTATCATCAAAGATGAGCTTGTGGGGCCTTTTCGGGTTGAGGATGGAGTCAAGCTCAACTCCCAGTCCTACTGCCAGTTCCTGGAAGACACCTTCTTCAAGCAGTGGTACAGGAAGAAGTCTGCATCCTTCAAGAAAAACATGATTTCCATGCAGGACAATGCTCCATCACACGCGTCCAAGTACTCCACAGCGTGGCTGGCAAGAAAGGGTATAAAAGAAGAAAAACTAATGACATGGCCTCCTTGTTCACCTGATCTGAACCCCATTGAGAACCTGTGGTCCATCATCAAATGTGAGATTTACAAGGAGGGAAAACAGTACACCTCTCTGAACAGTGTCTGGGAGGCTGTGGTTGCTGCTGCACGCAATGTTGATGGTGAACAGATCAAAACACTGACAGAATCCATGGATGGCAGGCTTTTGAGTGTCCTTGCAAAGAAAGGTGGCTATATTGGTCGCTGATTTGTTTTTGTTTTGTTTTTGAATGTCAGAAATGTATATTTGTGAATGTGGAGATGTTATATTGGTTTCACTGGTAAAAATAAATAATTGAAATGGGTATACATTTGTTTTTTGTTAAGTTGCCTAATAATTATGCACAGTAATAGTCACCTGCACACACAGATATCCCCCTAAAATAGCTAAAACTAAAAACAAACTAAAAACTACTTCCAAAAACATTCAGCTTTGATATTAATGAGTTTTTTTGGGTTCATTGAGAACATGGTTGTTGTTCAATAATAAAATTATTCCTCAAAAATACAACTTGCCTAATAATTCTGCACTCCCTGTATATGCAAATGTGCAATGACTAAGAAAAAGATGATCTTGAAGTTGTCTTGCTCAAACTCCTCTCCAGCAGACTGGTCAACCAACGTTTGGGCACACAGAATAACAACCTTCAAAACACAATGCCGCTCAGTGATTCTGTCTCCCAGGAAGAGTTCAAAGCTCTGATAAAAAAAAAAACAGTGTAACTGTAGAGTTCAAATGCAACCCCTAAACCAGATCATTTATAAATTATTAATACGTTGTTTATTTTGGTGTGTTAATTTTTACCCCATGTATGCAGTTATCATAGCTGATTTTAAGATTTTAAGTATACATAACAAAACTTAAAGATAAAGGCAATAATACATTCTAGCCTTCTGAAAACTGAGAATTTGGCCCAAAATCATCCTTTACATCATAAAATTCATAAACATAATACTGAAAACAAGGACCCAAGTAGTTCTAAATGTTGAAGTTTAATAAAAGACCTTCTCTGCACATCACCACTCAAAACAATTCCCATTATTCCAACATTGGTCCAATAAAATGCTGTGAAAGTATTACACAATCCTGCTGTTAGTAAAACAGTGTAAAGACAGTGTTTTATAGATTTCATCACAAAAGGATATTTTGAGCCTCAGAGTCAGGTTTTGTTTACCAGCATCACACAGTGGACACATAATCACATGCTACTAATGGACCCCTGCTCCTTTTGTAACTCTTCCCCTTGCTGTTATCCAGCCAGTTTGGTGAACATATGAATTCAATGAGTGCGTTGGCACTTTCTTCTGAGAGGAGCAGCGAGACAAGTGGAAAGTTACTCAGAAGTAAACAAGACTTGAGGCCAGTGTTATTATCTGTTTAAACAGCTCTATCCTCAGTAAGTGTGCAAAAGAACACAACCAGTGTTTCACAGAAGAGCAGGAAGGAATCGGTCAACCTCTGGTTTGCTCAAGTGTTCTTTGAGAGGCTCCGAGAGTTTGGATGAAACTGACCTTCGCCTTCTGTGTTCTCCTAGTCTGTCCAGTCATTGGCAGCAATGATAAAAGAACACATAAACACTTCCCCCGCTGTAAATACAGAAGCGAAACTGGGTGTAGGGTGAGCTGAAAGCAATTATTTATTTTGTGAAAATTAAATGGAAACAAAATTCTAAATACGCTGGATATGTTATTTACACAACTGCAGTTGCACATCACTGGTAAGGGATCTAATGAGCTTCCTGTAGTGCAGCAAGTATGAGAAAAACTTCCACCGCCAGATGAATTTAAGTCACAAAATTGTAATTGCAACATATTAGGAGCAGCGCACGCTTAAATATCACTACCTTAAGCTGAATATGTGATCTTAGGGTTACTTTCAGTTCAATATTATTTTATTTTATGCAACTCCACTGCTGCCCAGCTATGTGAAGGAACGTACAGGTGGTGATAAATCTCCACTCTAGCACCTCTTGCATTTGTCAGGCTCTTTTTACGAGTGGAAGACAAAAGGACTTTGATGAGCTAGAGTAGCTCTTACTCCACCGGAAAAGGAAAAGTATCCCCACAATCATTTGACCTTTTACGATTCAGAGAAAAATGAATCTCCTACCTCTAACTAACCTCAGCCTAGTGCAGAGGCCATACTTATAGGGCGCTCAGTAAAGTACACAATGCAGATGTAATGGATCCATCACACTTGACAGCAGGACTCCAAGCAGATTAAATAACAGATGTGCTGTGCATTGCATTAATATACATTCTTGGTGTTGGCACATGGATACCCTTGTTCTTTATGTACTTGATAAAATCAGATCAAGTTTCCACTCCAGATATGGCACATTGAGAACAAACTGCTCAGACCTCCACCGCACAAGTTGATAGCAACATACAGAGACACTATTTACACACATATTTGATTTGGCAGTTATTTATTTATTTTTAAGGATTTGTGTCTTATCCTGGCCTCAAACCCTGGATCTTTTGTTTAATCAGGCTAATGTGCAAAACACTACACTATCCTTTGTTTTCTATGCTATATACAGCACGAGTTTTACCTCTAACTAGGCCTAACACTACGAGAGTCAGTCACTTATGATGCATGTAAATCCTCCAGTGGTGCAACATTGTAAATAACTCTAATGCCAGTCCTGCTTCATTAATAGTGCTTTGGACAGAGCGGAATCTCAGAGAAAGCCCTGAGGCCACGTTTCCCATGTAACTGATGTCAGCAGGCAGTTTGCGCTAATGTTGGCAGTGTCTATTCATGCCAAGACAAATGTCAGCTGAGGCCTCACTGTCCAGGTCCCAGCTTGTGGTAGTGAGTTTATTATATTAGACTCTGAAAATCCCTTCTAAGCTGCCTCGTGCCCAGTGGAACTGTATGGGGCTCTGGGAAAGGTTGGGTTCCCAGACAGAAAAGGCCGTGTTGCTCATTGGTGGCCTTTTCCATGATTGTAGGGCGCTGCCAAGAAATTATTATTTTTTTGTTGGTAGTGTATTTAAGAGTTATCTCATTTTGTTATAGACTGTAAAATTCTCCTGTTCTTGTTTGGGAGTCACCAGGAAATGTTTTTGGTATGTTTTCTATTTTTAGCTTATAGTTTAGTATTACACATTAGCTTCAGACAGCTTGATTAATGTATGTTGGATTTGCTTTGCTTTGTGTAATTATGCACAATTTTGTTTGAACAGTTTTCACTCTATAGGAATGTTTTCTCTAGTTGTATCTGGACTTTACTTAACATGCACGTGAGTCCTCCATTATGTTATCATGGTATAAAACACAAACCAGAAATGTTTTTTTTTCCGTTCTGTATTTTATGGTCACAAATTATTATAGTAGGTTCATTGCTCTGTTTGCAAGTGAACTACGTATGGGTGTTGAGACAACCATACGTAGGGAGATAGTGGGGTTTTGGGAATGAACTTACTAAAAAATTCCAAAGCCAGGAGTTGTAATTTGGGACTGTTGGTCAAAGTGGAACAGTACTGTTTGGAGTGAGTGAAAAGCATTAAAAGGAGAAAAATCTGTTGATGAAAATGCAACACAATCCTGACAATGCACATCAGCTTCATTGATTTGATAAGTGTGAGCTGAGGTGCTTTGCTGGAACTCATGACTTGCATCTTTGGGGAGGTTTATGCTGCATATTTTGTTTCTCAACACACAAAATTCACCTAAGTCTATGTCTATGTGAATTAATTATAACTAACAAACAAACAAAAACATTAAGCTGAATGCATAACAACCACTGGTTCTATTTCTTATATGGAAAATATTTCAGGGTTGAGGTTATGATGATTCCTCTATGTGCAGTTTTTGCTTTCTAGATTCAGTGAGTCATGTAGGAAAAGTAGTTCTCCTGATTCTGGGGGTAGACGAGAACTTTAGGGCAGTGATGGCGTAAATTAAAAAATACAAACACACGAAAACAATAATTAAAAAATAGAAAAAGTTGAGAAATCTGAAATAATTAATCCCCAGCTGCAGAGTATGTTTGTTGCACTTGGACACCACTGCCCAGAAGAAAGTGGGTATGTCCTTAAAGATGATGACCAGAAGCCTCACGAGACTGTAGTCACAGTGATAAGAGTTTATAAACAATGTGGAAATATAGGCCATGCTTGCTGTTCTTCATCTAATTTTCAAACACTGTCAGATACATTTCTTTCTGTTTTTAGTATGGCTGATATTGTCCCATAATTTATCCGCTCCTGTTCTTTGAGCCTCTCCTCTTTAAGTTACATGTTTTCAAGCTTCTATAAGCCATCTCCTCATTTTTGTTCTACCACCATCAATGCCCCGACTCTGGAGGAAGTCCAGTCTCTGCCTCTTGCAATTCACTACTATAATTTACTGGACAACATAGAATGTTTTGTAATTTTCCCTCTGTACTTTGAATCACTTGAATTAAAGACTTTCAGCTTTAATTCAAATGATTTTATAAAAATTCTGCATGAACTGTTTAGAAATTACAGACATTTTTACACACAGTCTCCTATTTTCAGAGGCACAGCCCTGTACACTTCCCAGTTCATCCTGCTGCTTCCATAAAGACTAGTTATGATGTTCCACTGCCAACCAAACATGCGCATGTTTGACATGAGGCATACTTCAGATCATGAGCTCGTTCTGTACTTCTCCATACTTTCCTCCTCCCATCATTCTGGTACAAGTTAATATTGCTTCCATCTGTCCAAAGAACCGTGCAGGCTCTTAGATGTTTTCTGGCAAAGTCTAATTTGGCCTTGTTTTCGAGTGTTTTGCACCTTCATATAAACCCTCTGTATTTACAGTAATGAAAGCTTCCTGTGATGGTAGACTTTGTTATGCCGACCTCCTTGTGATTGTTTAAATGTTGTGAAATTGTTTTTCTTAACCATGCAGTACTACTTATGGCGTTGTATAAGTAATACTGAATTGAATTGAAACAAATACTTTTATCTAGGATGTCACTCTACACAGCAAATCCAGCATGTCCAAATTAACACTGTCGGATTTGATTTCAACACTATTAAAGTGTCTATATGGGTCCACACCAGAGAGTGTTAATTTAACTCTTTTTGGAGAGTTGGTACGTTAACTCTGATTTAGTGTTAAACACCAAATCTGTCTGGAGTTGATAATTTAACACTTGGTGTTAAGAGTTTATATATTAACTCTCAAAGAGTATTTTAGTTTAACTACGTAAGAGTTATCTTCTAATTCATTCTAAAAAGCGGGAATTTTACTGTTCTGAACTTCTAGAAATTTCTTTTGGAAATAAACATTTACTAAAAAGATGCAATGGTTTTTGAAAAACATTTATTCTGAACTGTGCACCCCAATTTCAAAACATTTTCTGAAAGATGTAACAGTATACATGTTCTCACTTTCATTAGAATTTTGTTTATCAAAAGGTCTGACATGGTAAATGCAAATAACAGCATTCTCATCACTTATTTCTTCAATACAATATGCATGTCCTTCATTCATCCCTTTGTGGAACTTCAACGCACTTCTGCTCTCCCCCATATTCCATCTTCACAAGCATATCCTGTGTGGAGATTGAATAAAAATTAGTTGACACTAATTAATGGCACAAATAATCCAGTAAACAATTGCAGCACAGTTAAAAAAAAAAAAGGAATCCTCTTTGAGCCATTACTTGTGTAAAGTATTTTCCCAAAAGACAAGGACACAGGCAACAGGTAATACTGAACTAAATGTAAAACCTCAACCTTTTTCATTTTTACCTAAACCGTGTGCACAAAACTCTGGAGGGATCTAAATGCTAACGTAGAATCCAGTCAGGACGTCTGCTACTGCTGTTTGCTCGTTGTTGTTTTTTTTATGGGCGATCGTTTTCAGGCTTCAAGTAGCACCATTACACCAACATTTCACATTCTACACATTGTTTTAGGTGTATTTGACCAAAAGTTTGACTGAAAATTCACATGCAAGCTTTTTTTCAAGGCTGTGGTATTTGCCCGCAAACAATACCTTTCAGCTAGCTAAAACAGAATATTATGCTATCAGCGAGCAACATGGCTAATGCCTTTCACACAGCTTTGTCTCAACTTCAAAGAGCCACAGAAGTAAAAGCTAATAATAATTGAAACAATCTTTGAAAAAAATGACTTACCAAGCATGGCAAACAACTCAAATATGTAGAGCAAACTGTTCTGAAACGGCTTCACTTCAGCTTCGATTGGAGCCTGTTGCATCTTCAAAAAAATAAAAATACAATAACTGAGCCTTACACCGGGGTATCGTTGCACTGGTTTACTGAACCTTACTTTCAGGGCATGTACAGAACATGAGCATCCATTTTCTACTGCCTCCTACAGGACACACTCTTCTTCCACTTCCTTACACATTAATGTAACACAGAACTAATACTGCCTCTCCTGGCATTACCATTGTAACAACACATTCATTCTGTTTCTTTCAGAAGATTAACAGGAACTTAGGATGTAGGTATCTATGAATAATAACTATTATGTATACTCATATTTATATAACCACTTATTTCTTGCGATACCACATCTCCTCCCCCCTTAAGTCAACAACTCCCTTGACTTACAAAATAACTGTTTATCTAAAGAATGCTTAACAAACAATCAACATGTAATTAAGGTAACCATACAACCATACAACTGTACATAGGTTTCCATGTTTCTCTTTTTTTTTTCTAACTAGGAAGGTACGTCCTTCCTGTGAGATCAGAGCGCATTGTTGCTCTATTTCTGGAAGATCTCACACTACCTAACAAAGTCCTTTAAAGTCTCTGGTGGACGTCTCTCTCTCTGGGAACGTCGCAACACGGGTGTCCCTGAGGAGTCTCCGGGAGCTGGAGTCTCCGGAGCATAAGGCAACTCCATTGCCGGAGGTTGTGGCGATGTGTCCAACTCTGATGGCAAGCAGCACTCAGGCACTGATTCTTTGTCAAGCAATGGCTCCACCTCCCTGTCTGGTGTACTGGGAACAGTGTCAGCCACTCTTGCTCTCACCTGATCCACATGCCGCTTCACAGTTTGACCTGATCCAATGGTAACAATGTAAGACACTGGACCCGATGCTCTCACAATGACTGCGGGAATCCACTTCGGGCCATAGGAGTAGTTTCTGATGAAGACCTTGTCTCCTGGTGTGAAACTTCTCAGTCTTTTCTTGGTGTCATGATTTTCTTTCTGTTTCGATTGTTTGTGCTGCACTTTTGTTTTCACATCAGGCATGAGCAAGTCCAAAACTGATCTGAGTCTCCGTGACATCATCAACTCTGCAGGTGATAAACCAGTAGTGGCATGCGGTGTGATGCGATAACTGAACAGAAATCGGGACAGTCTGGTTTGCAAGGTATCACCTTTGACTTTCTTCATCCCCTCTTTAAAGGTCTGGACCGCCCTCTCAGCCAGCCCATTTGAAGAAGGGTGGAAAGGTGCTGATCTTACATGGTCAATTCCATTCTGCTTCATGAATGACTCAAATTCAGCACTTGTGAAGCATGTTCCGTTGTCTGAAACTAACATTTTAGGTAGTCCAAACACACTGAAACTGTCATGGAACGCTGTGCGGCAGGCAGGAGTAGGACCCAAAATGCAGGACTCACAGGCACGAGGGAATAAACTCAAAAGGCAGCTTTATTGCGGAACAGAAGATGATAGGCGATACAAAACTAGACTGGGAAAAACTAACATAAGGCTCACTAGGAAACACGGGGGAATCACACACAGCATGAGGGACGACGTCACGCTGAACAGAGGGAGACGCAGACAGAAATACACAGAGGGTTAACGAGGGGAGTGGGAACACACGGGGAACACAGGTGACACTGATAACCATAACGAGACAGGGCGGGGTGAACTGAACACTGACGGGAGAGGTGAAACAAGGAGCACAGAGGTTCAGACAGGAGGAGAGAGAGCACGAGCAGAACACCAACGCAACAGGCAGGGGAGACACGGAACAAACACGAAAGGGGACGAGGGCTCATAAATACATAGAGGGCACACAGGGGGAAGAGAGAGCACGGGGAGAACTTAGACATGATGGGCAGGGGAAGCATGGAACAAAACACAAGGAGAGACGAGGGCCCACAGACACACAGAGGGGCACACAGGGAGACATGAAGGGCAAGGGACCAAAACCAGAAGCCATGGAATAAATCACACACAAGTACAACAACACGAAAATCACAAAAAACCAAAAACGCTGGGTCAGGAGACCCAGGACCGTGACAGTAACTCTGGCGCAGTTTCTCTATAGTTACCTGTGATGTAGAGGATTTCACAGGGTAAATGTCCATCCACTTGGAATGAGCATCCACAATGATTAGAAACATCTCCCCGAGGAAAGGCCCTGCATAGTCCACATGGATTCTGGACCATGGTGACTCCGGCCACTCCCAAGGGTGTAATGGTGCAGTAGGTGGTGACTTGGAGTGTTTCTGACACTCCTCACATGCCTGCACTTCTCTTTCAATGTTCTCATCCATCCCTGGCCACCATACATACGACCTTGCCAAGCCTTTCATCTTCGACATGCCTGTATGAGTCTGGTGCAGGAGTTTCAATATTTTGTCTCAGCCTTTGGTGGGAATAATTACTCGGGCTCCCCAGAGCACGCAACCATCCCTCACACTCAGTTCCAGCTTTCTCTGTCGATACGGCTTTAAACAGGTGTCGGTCTCAGTTGGCCAGGCTTTTAAGGTGTACTCGTGGACTTGCGACAACAAGACATCCTTAGCTGTCCATCGTTTGATCTGTGCAGTGTCCACTAATGTGTCATCCAGTACATCCATCATCAAAACCTGCTCAGCCATCTCTCGCTCAGGTGCTGAGTCTGGTACCGGCAACCGGCTGAGCGCATCCGCGTTTTCATGATGTTTTCCTGGCTTGTACCTGATGTTGTACTCGTAAGCACTCAATGTCACGGCCCATCTTTGTACTCTTGGTGAGCCCATCTGAGGTATAGGCTTCTTTTCATTGAACAGTGAGATTAGGGGTTTATGATCTGTGTAAATCGTGAAAACTCGGCCATACAAGTATTTGTGAAATTTCTTGATGCCAAATATCACAGCTAGACCTTCTTTGTCAAGCTGAGAATACTTTTTCTCAGCAGGAGAGAGTGTGCGTGACATGAACCCCAAAGGTCTCTCGCTTCCATCCTCCATCTTATGTGACAATACGGCGCCTACGCCATATGGGGATGCATCACATGAGAGAACCAACTCACGGTCAGCAGAATAATGAACTAACACCTCTGCTGAGTTCAACAGGTTCTTAGATTTCTGGAATGCTTCCTCTTGTCTCTTTTGCCATGTCCACCGTACCTCGTGTCTCAAAAGTTCATGTAAGGGTGCCAACCGGGTTGCCAGGTTTGGAAGGAATTTGTTGTAGTAATTTAGCAAACCTAAGTATGCTTTCAGTTCAGTGACATTTGTGGGGGTAGGTGCGTCCATGATTGCTTTAACTTTCTTTTCCACTGGGTGGAGCCCCTGGGCGTCCACTATGTGCCCCAAGTACTCCACTTTCTCTTGCATGAAGGCACACTTGCACCTCTTTAACCTCAACCCAGCTTCCTCCAACCGGGTCAACACCTCATCCAGGTTCTGTAGATGGCTTACTTCATCCCATCCAGTCACTAAGATGTCATCTAAATACACTGCTACATGAGGTATCCCCTTCAAAAGACTTTCCATGGTCCTCTGGAATATTGCTGGAGCAGAGGCCACTCCAAAAGGCAATCTGTTATACGTGAACAGCCCCCGCGATGTGTTTACTGTCACGTACTTTTTCGATTCGTCATCCAAGAGGATTTGCTGGTAAGCGTGGCTCATGTCTAATTTTGAGAACTGCTTACCCCCGGACAGTGTGGCAAACAAGTCCTCCATTCTGGGTATGGGGTACTGCTCCAGTGAAGCCACGGTATTTACAGTAAGCTTGTAATCCCCACACAGTCTTATTGTCCCTGTGGGCTTCAGGAGTGGCACTACTGGTGCCGCCCATTCAGCATATTTCACTGGCGAGATGATGCCTTCTTTCAACAGTCGGTCTATTTCCTCGTCGACTTTTGCTCGCATAGCAAAGGGGACAGAACGCGGACGGAAGAAGCGTGGGGTGGCATCACTTTTCACATGAATAGCAGCTTTCATTCCTTTCAGGGTGCCCAACTCCTCTTTGAACACATTTTCATGTTTACTTAACACTTGCTGAAGTGTTTTCTCTGTTGTTTTGACTTGGTGCAGCTTTCTGTTGTTAGGACTGTTTTTCACTTCACCCCAGTCCAATTTAATTTCCTCGAGCCAAGCTCGACCTAGCAAGCTGGGGCCGTCGCCTTCGACCACCACCAGGGGCAGATGTTTTTTCTGCTGCTTGTATTTGACGCTGACTCGTGTTGCACCAATCACCTTAACAGGATCCCCTGTATAAGTTTCGAGCTTGATTTTGATGGGCTGCAGGCTGGGGGGCTTGCTGTCTTTCCCTGTTTCTCTGAATGTTGCTTCATTCATGACTGTTAGGCAACATCCAGTGTCTATTTCAAAGTTCACCTTTTTTTCATCAATTTGCATATCCACAGTGTAGGGGTCTACTCTTCTTAAGTGTACCGCACTGCCACACCCTAACTTGAACAGTTTTCTTTTGTGCCCTTGACTGCACTTGACACAGTTCAACCTAAAAGAGTCATCTTCAGAGCTATCAGTTTTGTTGTTATCTGCTTTCTCGCCCACATTGTGAGTACTGTAGTGTGAACTCTGCTTTTTTTCTTTCTTTACATATGTCGATCCATACTTTTTCTGGTTCAGTTTAGTCTTGCTTTTACAAGCTCTAGCTATGTGTCCCATTTTACCACAAGCATGACATTTTTCTTGTTTGTACTTACAGTCTGCTGCTGTGTGCTTGGTTCCTTTGCAACGATAACACTCTTTATTTTCTGCTTTAAAGGTACGACTCTCCTGTTGTCCTCTAGCGAGACTGAAACATTTTGCTGACGCCCCTGAGGTCTGCAGATCCTGTGCATTTTTATTTGCAGTCTCCATGGCTACTGCAATTGACAGAGCCTTGTCAAAAGTGAGATCTATTTCTGACAAGAGACGTCTCTGAATTCGGTCATCCTTAATTCCGCAGACGATCCTATCTCTCAACATCTGTTGTAACGTGTTGCCATAGTTACAATCCTGTGCCAGGCGACGCAGCTCCGCTACATATTCCATGACGGTTTCATTCGGCTTGCGGGAGCGAGAGTCGAACTTATACCTTTGCACAATTTCACTGGGCTTCGGATCGAAGTGATTTTTCATCAGAAGCACCAGCTCTTGGAAGGTTTTGTCTTTGGGCTTGGCCGGGCTGAGAAGGTTTCGCATCAAGCTGTACGTCGCTGCTCCGACGACACTTATTAATATCGCTCTTTGTTTCTCTGCATCGTCGATCCCGTTAGCTGCGAAAAACTGCTCGAGTATTTCCGTGTACTCATCCCAAGTCTGATTCTTTGGATCGAACGCTACTAGCGTACCAATTGTAGCCATTTCCGCTTCGAGGTCACTGCCTTCTATTTCCAGCCGAAAACTTTTGCATTCTTTGAAAAGCTAGCCAAACCTGTAGCCGACTCCATCACTTTATTTTCTTCTCTTTTCTTTCAGTCCGATCGCCCAAACTCCTTATGTTGCATCTTCAAAAAAATAAAAATACAATAACTGAGCCTTACACCGGGGTATCGTTGCACTGGTTTACTGAACCTTACTTTCAGGGCATGTACAGAACATGAGCATCCATTTTCTACTGCCTCCTACAGGACACACTCTTCTTCCACTTCCTTACACATTAATGTAACACAGAACTAATACTGCCTCTCCTGGCATTACCATTGTAACAACATATTCATTCTGTTTCTTTCAGAAGATTAACAGGAACTTAGGATGTAGGTATCTATGAATAATAACTATTATGTATACTCATATTTATATAACCACTTATTTCTTGCGATACCACAGAGCCTATGGTGCTGAGGGCGGAGTCTGTGAATTTACTCTGTTGGTGTCATAGCCCCTCTAGGAGTTCAGAGTTAAGAGGTCAAGAGTTAATGTTTCCATTTTAACACCTCCAGATTTGACAGAGAAACACTCATTTTTAACACTCGATTTTAACTACTATCATTTTACACCTCAGAGTTACATTAAAAGAATGTGACTCTGCTTAGAGTAAAATTAACTCTACTTTTGCAAGGAGACTATTAACACCAAAAAATTTAACACTTTTGAATTTGCTGTGTAGGATGCTGCTTCCTGCTGGAGCATACTGGTCACTATATTTTGCACTATATTTTGCTCCGAATTCCAAAGGATTTCTCCAGATTTCAACTATTGTCCAAAATGGCCTTGGACAAATATAAAGGTAGAAAAGAGTCATGTCATCTGGGAGCTCAAAAAGTTTTCTTTTTCAACTTGTTTAATCTCAAATCCTCTTAGGTAACCATTACGCTGGATGCTAGTTTGAAAAAGGAAACAAACCTTTTGGGTACTTCTAATTTATAGCACACCTCTGTTTCTGAGTAACATGTGTGCTTAATTTTCTGCACACTTTTACTAACTAGACTGTCTGCAAACAGGTTTTTAGCTTTGTGTTGTTATTATATCAACCCTTGGCACTAAATGTACCAGAGATAAATAGTTAAAACTGTGGAAAACTAATAAAAAACAAGCATTTTAGCCACACACATGCTAATTTGAGACAGAGATGACAAACACGTTTTTCTGCTTACGTTGTCCCACTTTGTCTGTGTTATTCAGTGTTTCTCATCGTCTTCATGCATTTTCCTTTCCATTGCCACACAGCTGTACTTAATTCCAGGAAAACGCACATAGCTTTTATTTACAGCTAGCAACTCTTGTGCAGTTGTAGATGTGTTGTATCGCAGTCCAACCCCCACCCACCCTTTCTCCTAAGTGTATTATGTAAAGTAGACAATAAAAACGGTTTCATAACAGGTTGCTTTTTTGCCTCCTCAGTGCTTAATTATGAATTTCTGCTTAAAATACTATAATAATTTTACGCTGTATGCTTTTAGATGACTTAATTTGAATAGTAAAAGACTACCAATGCTGCTTCTGTTTTATTTTGAAGTCCCTTTTGTAGCACGGGCGCTACTGCCTTTTCAAAAAAATATAAAAACAAATTGTTCCGAAAGTCAGTCGAAACACTGGCCTGAATTCAAAACAAAATGAAAACGCAATAATAATATACGCCCAATCTAAGCAGAGCGGTCGTTAAACAAATATGATTTCACCGCACGACAATAAAATGTGTTTGAACAGAAGACACGGATGATGACTCTTCTGACAGTTTAAGCTGTTGGATGGTCCCCAGCTTGAGAGCCACATGGAAACATACATCTTACAAAACACTTGGTTTTGTGGAAATTCCACACAAGACAAAATGTCCTTTTCTTCCTTATGTGGTACATTATGTACCAAAAAGTGCACTTTCCCCATTTGTAATGTTAATATTTACCAGGTTACTGAATCTTAAAATATTAACACTTTCACAAAAGTAGTGCAAACAGATAAATCTTGAGTTGACCTCATTTTGTATTATTTATATCGCTAGAAAACCTGCTGTCTTTTAAAAGGTCAGAGACGTGGTTCCAGGTTTGAGCCAGATGTTGCTCTGAGTTCAGAAAAAGTGCTAGAGAAGACTGAGACGAAGTGAGCTGCAGTTTATAAAGTCTTGCTTTTCTGCTATTTTCCTTGTTATGTGTCCAAAAATCATTGGTAAATCTCAGGCTGGCTTCAAACTGAAAGGAGGCAGGTCGTGGAATCAAGTTTTACACTGTGCATATTTGTTTAGGGAAAGAGGTATCAGAGGTGAACTAGATTTAAAGGTTATTGCAGGATATTTGCTACAGGAAGGCAAAGAAACTTTCACAGAAACTTTAATCATTTGCCTTAATTTATTACTACCCAACATTTTAACTGTATAAACGAACGCATTTCTGAAGATCTGTCTTTTAGTACTTATTGTAATGTCTTTCAGAATGTGCATTAGCTCCAGCAAATGAGTGTATCATGTAAATTTATGTCTTGGATTAAGAAGGCTTCTAATCTGGTCACTGGCAGTGGTGTCTTGAAAGTCAGTTATGACAGAGAGAGGATTAAAGTCATCAGGCATACAGATGGAGAACAGACATCATGCAGGCAAACAAGCCGTGAAGTTGCTGGATCCTGTATGTGAATTGCATCATATAAAGCATCATAAAGTCTAGACGCATAAATAACACATGAATGACTCACTAATAGATCCTAGCAGGGTAATTCCATCTCAAATCAACCAATTTTCAGAACACTTCCTGCTCAGCTATCTCCATTTTTGTTACAATGTTTATAGCACAGTGTTTGAACATATATAATACGTGCTGTGAAATTTTAGCTTCATATATCAACTACTTTTCAAGATATATTTTTTTGAAAAACTGTCACTTTTTGCAGCAATGTTTGAACATTAATATATCACAGAATATTAGGATAAAAGCCTGAAATCTTCACCAGTTGTTCTTACCATCAAAATTAATCAGGCTCTGTAGTTTGGGACAGAAGCATCAAAAATTGCCGGACTATTGGATTGTTAAGAAATGAAGATGAATAAAAGTCCAGCATTTCAGCACACACAGTAATAAAAAAACAAACAAACATTAAATTGCAAAAGCCAGTTAGGTCTGATTTATCTGAGACACAATGACCCAGTAGTAAGTCACACACACACACACACACACACACACACACACACACACACACACACACACACACACACACTTTGCAATTGTTTTATTAATTCTTTTCACATGTTGCACTTGCTTCTTTGCACTTGAAAAACCCAGCCTGCGAGGGGTTACTAAATGCATCACAAATGCGCAAGTCTGTTGCACAACTTTAGTGCTCTCCCACTGTCTCTCTATCTCTCTCTCGCTGTAGTGCTCTGGTATGAAGACAAGAAAACCAAAACATGGCTGTGCTTTCTTCCCGAGAACACAGCTGTTCTTGAGTTGGTACATAACCATAAAATTTTTAATTCTCGATGTCTCACATCTGACTTTCAAGACGTCACCTGTCAATTACCAGATTCTTAAACCAAGATATAAGTACATGTACATGATACACTGATTACTGGAAACTAATGCACACCATGGAAGACATTACTCAACAAAGAACACGTGGACGATTAGACCTGTGCTTCTGTGTCCTTCTTCACAGTGGAAAAACCCAAATTATGAGCCTATGTGGCAGTTTTGGTTCTTACTGTGTAAGCAGGGGATTTCAAGGATTGCCTGCATCACAGTGGCCAACAGCCAGTCGTGTTGCTTCTCACTCAACTTTCAACTTTTCATTTTTTTTACTCAATCGCAAGTCTTTCTCTTTGTATTTTTGTGTGTACTATGTGGATTGCCCTAATTTGGATGTGCATTTTATTCAAGTGGCCAAACTTCAGCATTGTGGAGCTCTTGGGAGGTACACAGAGGAGAAACCAAACACATGTCTCTGCCTTGTCCTAGCAAACACAGCTGTTACTGCGTCCCCACGTCACCCCTCGCCGTCTGAACTCGTTTGCCCAGAATTCCCCTGGCCAAACAAACCAAGCAGGTCAACACAGAAGTAGCAGCCAGTTTATACTGAAAATGTGCTAAACAAGCATTCATTCAGGACTCAAAGGCAACACAAGTAAGTGCTGCCTTCTGCAAGTACTGTGCCTCATAAGTTTTAACAGGAATATCAATGTAATATGTTGTAATTAACTGGGTATAAACACAACAGAGTTCACCTTTTATTTCTGCAGTTTGTCGTGTATTCATGATAGAATTAATAATTCCCTGTAAGGGTTTACACATGGCTATTTATGAGGTCTGTAGTTGTTGTTCTACATTTTAGGTATGTAGTATGTTCACATTTTATTTAGGTAAGGTTAGGTCATTAGACAGACTGGGTATGTTTATAGCACCTATTTCAAAGCAAGTATTTTACAATCGGTATAAAAGGGTGTTTTACACGCACTGTTTCACATGAGAAAACTAGATAAAAGTGCTATAACAATCTTGTAAGTGGGAAAGGCCAATGTTATTGGTTTGTCTTTTTGTGCATTGGCCTCTGATGATCTATATTGTCTAATAAACAGCAGACACACTGAGTTTTTGTATAACGCCTTTGTGTAGATGAATGATTTTCTCAGTTGCTCAGGACTATGAGACTTCCATCTGTGTGGCTGTTTTCAAGTTTTTAGCCTGGAGGGGAAATCTAGAAGACTGTGGATCTGGGCCTTTGCTGTGAGTGGTTATTTAAAGTGACCTTTTCTCGGGTTATCAAAACTACATAAATCATCAATCTTTCAGAGAAAGCATGCCGTGGCCTGTGTTCCATAACTTCTACAGAACAAACACGTTTTTTGGGCAATCTTTAAATCCATTGTACTGTGGTGTCAGCAGTCATGTTTCCTTCCTTTCTATTATTGTGAATTTTGGACCAGTAAGCCTTCTTCGTCATTTTTAAGAACCTTGTGAAAATTATACATTCAACACAGAGCCGTGACTCAAAATGATATCAATAAGGTGGATTTGAGGACATTTTTCTTTTCCAAAATACACTAAGCAGAGACCTTGTGCAGCATTAGGAAGAATCCATTCTATTTATAGTTGTACTTAAACAACTGATCAAAGACTGGCACACTATTAAACTCTGGATTTATGGTGACACTGCAATTTTTGTCTGTCTCCGTTAGTTAAATAATCTAAAGTTTACTGGGCAGTAGAGTACAGTTATATAACTTTGTAAGAGTATTAAAAACAGACCAGATCCTTTTTTTTTCTTCCTCGGTTATCTATACAAGCCTGAAAACAATAAGTGCTACATTCCAGGGATGGATGAACCTTTGTTCTGTTTGGATTTAATTTCAAGAAAGAAGGGTTAAAAAACAAAACAAATGAAAAAAAAAATACAACATTTTCCCTTCAAGAAGGACGCAGCAGGAATCACTTTTACTTCAAAGCAAGAGTGTTTTGTTTTTTTGTTTGGTTGTTGTTGTTTTTTTAACAACAGAATAATTTAAGTGAACATTCAGTTCTACCTGTTCCTTCAGGATCCCTGATTGAAATTAAAGCAAGAGCAGCTGTCTGTACAGCTATATTTAGGTTGAACAGCTTCAAACACATAATACAAAGAAGTCTGCTGTCTGTTCATCCTACCTGAGGGGGGCAGAAAAAACATCTGGGCGGTGGACCCACTGGTCTGGATAGAAAGACACATGCAGCTTTGCCTTAATGGGAAACAGACGTGTTTATTTTTGGATGTATACGTAGAAATTCTCCCACCTGTGATGCAAAAGCAATACTATTGGTAGCAAAAAGGACTATCTGTTATCCATGATGGTAGTATATAATAATGGCAAATGACTAGAAATAGTGGCAAAGGCACACTTCAGTACAAGACAGAAATAGAAATGTAAGGCAACGATAGTGTAGGTTTTATTTAAGTTAAGGTGATTTTTTTTAGTTGTTTGAAGTTAGTAAGATGGAGAGTATGGGAGCTAAATGGAAAATCACACAAGCGATCTTCAGGGTATAAGCGGCAGCAGGTCTGAAACTCACTGGTCAACAGATCAAACCAACAGTCACCTTAGTGTAATGGACGTACTTTACAGTGTTTGGGAGAAAATCCCAACAATTAAATTATGAGCAAGCACTTTACTACGATGGGAAGGAAAAACTTCCTTTTAACAGAAGGAAACACTCCAGTAGGACCTGGATCAGGGCAAGGCAACCATCTGCCATGACCAGCTGAGGGGTGTGGGGAAAAGAGAAAAGAAGAAAGACACAAGGAAAGAAAGAGCACAGACAGTCAACATTCTGCAGAGCTATGTAAACATGTAGGGAGTGAAAGGAGGTGAGTGGAGGAGAAGTGCGCAGTGCATCACAGTATATTACATGAAATCTTGCAGCACTTAGAGACTAGTGCAGCAATATTAAGGGTTTGTTCAGGGTCAACTGATCTAGTCTTAACTATAAGCTTTATCAAAAAAGTGTTGCTACCTGCAATTGATAAGTATGTACTTAGTGTTTTAAGTAATACAGTGGCTGATCCACTATTTCTGTTTCGTCTCTTTTATGTTTTCTTGGTCTCTTGGCTATAGAACCCAAAACTGTTACGTAGACCAACATTTAGCAACTTTACAAGATTGGGTAAAACAAAGCCTTTCAGTTGCAGCTTTTTTTTTTCCACCATGAGCTGTTCTTGTCATTGACTAAGCAAAATATAACTCTTGTAATACAGAAATGAGTATATCTTAAAATAAGATGAATGCCATATTTTCAGATGTTTTTTATTTTTTATTTTTAAAAAGATGCATAGTATCCACATCAAATTTTAATGGTTTCTTCTTTTGCACATACCACTCGGACATTATGCAGAGTTCCTCCAGAAAATCAATGCTACTTTAGTACTGTTTTTCTCGAAGGATGTCAACCATGAGGTGGAGATTTAGCATCAATCTGTGGAGTTTGAAACTTTTTTAGAATACTAACAATCTGTAATCATGTGTTTGTCTTTAAACTATGGGATTTACCACAAGAGTTTCTCAGTCTTTCTTTTATTCTTTTCACAAATCCGAGTTTAACTTACTTTAACTTACTTAACTCTGTGTACTATTCTTTTGTTCCAAATGGTACAGGTCATCAAATTTTGGAAATTCGTGTGGTTTCAATAAAAACTTTAGAACTTGAATGGCTGAAGGTATGATCGTTAACATGTCTTGGTTTGCTGATATTATCGTTTCCCTTCTTTTTTCTGAATTCCTGGCACAACCAAATATTACTGTGTCATAATCAAGCCCTTTATGCCCTTTAAGAGGGCGATTCAACACAGGACAATATTTGTACAGCAGAAATCCAAGAAGCTCCAACAAATTTGTGACTCTCCTACATGAAAAGCAGACAGCTGATCTTTGATGTAGAAACTAAAGAGGTTAAATATTGTTTTTAAAAGAACATTTAGCAGAGACAAAAAAAAAGCCCTGCCTCTGGACTCCCTCCACTGTGAATGTAAGGGATGACACTGACAACTGAGAGCAAGTATTCAGCTTTTAACACTTCAGCATCACTTCGCTCTCTGCTGAGCTTGACAGATCAATAGACTGCCTCACAGCAGGCCCTTGGGAAGTAAAAAGACATCACAGCAGTGTCACTGCTTACCTTTTTACAGTGACAATGAAACCCGAGTATGACAAGGACCCCAATTTGGCAGCTATCTTGTGTTCCCGTTTAAAAGCCTAATTAACTGTTTGATTGGCTGTGAGAGTCAGTGCTGGGCGAGTATGTGAAAAATGAACAATCAGGTTCTAATTATTTGTCAGTTCAAATAGATATGATTGCGTAATTACAGTCCCTAACCTGAACCCTTCAAAGATGAATGCTGTGACAGAGTCTGTTTGGGAAACTCAAGTTTATTTAGCCTATATTCAGTGAAGCAGTCCTGCTGGCACCGTATATTATTAAAAGTACCTGAGTCTGACTTAAGAGTTGTGTTGCTGCACAGAAAGCTTTTCAGAAAAAATGCCCATTTGAAGATTTTTCCACTCGTCTTTTTGTTTCCAAATATCCTCCCATACATGATAAAACTGTTTCTCAATTCTCCCACACGTGCTGATTGGTGAATGTAGGTCAACACAGATAAATTTGAAACCTCAGATTTTGTAATCACTTCATGTTGTTTACATTTATTCTTTTTTTTAACTTCAGGAAAAGTTTGTGGAAAGTTGCTGGACAATCATTTTGTTTGTTGTTTTTTTCAGGGCAATAGAGAAAGAGTCAACTACACTATCTATTGATTCAGCCATCAAAAAAGGTCTTTCTTTAGACAGAACGTTTTTGTTTTTTTTTTTCACAAAAAACCCCTTTCTTTAACTTTCCTTTAATTTTCTGTGCTCTACCATTAAAATAAACAAGCAGGAAAATGTATTTATTTAAGTTAGAAAAGTTAGAAAAAGGACTTTTTTTAAAATCGTAAATTTACAGTTCTTTTAGTGTATTTATTCTTTTTCTTCTGCGTCAAACATGTGGTTGGGGCATACTTTCTGTGCCAAACACTGTTCTGCATTTGCTGTAAAGGAAATAGAAACTTCCAGAAAATTTCCAGGGTCTTTGCTGAAGAAGCAATTCTTTTTCTCGAATTACACCAAACCACATTAAAGTTACATATTGTTTTATATACTTCTTCCAAAACTGATGATTCTTAGTTAAGAATAGGCTAATATGTCACCGACCTGATGTTGTCTTAAAAGACAACATCTAAGTATTTAGTTTTATAGGAAAGCACATGTGGTAGATATTCAGGACAATGGACCTAACAGTCAATACTATGTTTAGATTATACATACTGCTGTGAGTATTGCTGTCCATGCCTCCATGGTAGAGGAGAGGATGGATTTCTTTGTGGGGATGAAGGTAACAAAACAATGAGGGTAGCAAGAAAGAAGAAACGGGTTGCAGACCATAATTTTGCCACTGAGTTTTACTGCTGAGCCTCTAAGCTTCAGTGCTGTTGAGCCCTCATTACTCATTACATCAAACCTTTCTAATAACAACCTTCACTGCTCATCTAAGTGAATTCTTTCAGGAACAGGTACAACAGGTATCTGGTTGATGGTGATAACTGTTTTTATTTAAAATATTCTTTTTTTTTCCTTTAGGCAATATTCTGTTACGTTTGCGCTCCTTGCAGTGATTTGACAGTGGGGATTACACTCCTTTAATTATTTCCGCTGCAAATTGTTGACACCATTAGTCAAGGCTTTCATTTGGGATAAAACAATAGCCCCACAGCTCCAACTAATATGTTCAAGCACTGGCTTTTTGTGCCCTCTGCTGACAGATGATGGATTTTGCATTTCAGCTTTCTACGTATTATGCTATAATTTGTTAGCAATTAGTTAACCATACTTACTGTAGTGTGTGCCTTAGCTTTCTTTTGCACTCATCATTACAAAGTGTTGCATGTCATTATTCCAATTTTTCATGAGTTCCTGTATAAAATATAAACTTTATATTTTTTGTTGTTTCTCAGATAACAATAACATTATTTTCTATGTATGTATGCAGCTGAGTGTGAGTATTAGTATGTTTGCTGGTTCGAACTTGTAAAATTTCCCGGTTTCTTCAGTTAAGTTGTTTTTCAAGGGGTTTCTTGGTGTGGACAGGTGCCTTCGGTATGTTGTGGGCACGCTGGCAGACTTTCCATGTCTGTACACCTCAGTGCCAGTCTATGTGGGCAGCAAGGAAGCCACTTGTAGGAGCTGTGTGAGATACAAAAATTTAATGGCACACGAGGATTCAGTGCATATCAGTTATTTTCCGTTTCAGCTTCAGGTGTTACCCATTAAATGCTGATTTAAATACGCTTCTTTTTCTGATGTCGTAAAACCGCTAAAAGTAGGAAGATCTGCTACGTCGTTACTAAAAAGCTATAGCTTCCAAATCAAAGTTTCTCAAATAAGCTGTTACATTAGCAGTGATGGTTTGATCAGTCAATACTCACCCATTGAAGCATGACAGATCACAGATGGGAAGGTTGCAGGTGAAGCATTCAGGTCATTCTGCTGGTCTTGAGTAGGGTCATTTCCTGCAGGCACAGGACAAACTGAAGCACACAGTAAGAGTGACAGAAAATAAACACTGAAAATACAAAATTGCAAAGTTAGTGTAAATATATACTGCTGCGTATTGGAAATGACTCAGCTTCAAGTTTGATGTCAGTTGAAGCTCACTTTAGACTTCTTGTACATTTCCTTTAACTAAACACAGCAGCAGATTGTTGTACCTGTACAGACTCCTTGTCCCGTTTCAGTTCCCTCCCCTAGTAACATTTCCTGCAGCAGGCTGTCCATTTTGGCCTCGCCAAGCAGCTGTGCTAAGTGAAGAGTCTCAACCATCTGCCAGGCCACACTCTGCAGGGGAGGCAGGATCAGCAGGAGTTCCCCAAACCTTCCTCGCTGCTCACATGTTGCTTCTTCTAAGAGAAGATGGGCCTGGAAACGGAGATGTCGAACCACCCGAGGACTCTTCAGTCCCGAACAGTCTGCATTACATAAGGTAAGAAAGTCTTATGTAAATATAATATTGTATAAGGGAACCACTTAAATAAATGCACTTTGGTCAAATTTAATCTAAGCATGGGTAACCATAAGTTTAAAATGTAAATGAAAGAAGAAAAGAAACAATAAGACAATGATAAAAATAATATCAACAATCCTCACAGAATGAAATGCACTGAATAAGAACTGACCAACTGATCATCATGAAGACAAACCAGAATCCTGTTGGAACAATGTTTTGTAGATAGATTATGTGAAATATGATTTTTTAGTCTAAATAAGAACTATTCTGTTTGAAGCATGAAAAAACAGACATTGTTGATTAGGCCTGCCTTTCAGTGTCTGGGCCAGCACAGCTCTCCTTAATTAATGCAGCAATGAATTCTGAGTTATGCAATCACTATTTTACAGAAGATATCTATCTGTGGACTGAATCTACACGCACAGTAGGTGGTGCAGAAAGACAACAAACGTCAGGATGGTGTTCAAGTGCTGAAACCCAATAGAAGTTGAAGCTAGTTGGACTTGTGTGAGAGTCTGTTGACGTTTTACGGTAATAATTATCCAGAAATATAGCAAATTCACAAACTTTTTCTCCAGTTGAATGTTATCTATTTGACAGGTGTGATTACTTATACAAGGCTAATTTTGTATAATTAGGGGAAAGGCGTGATGGGAGTGTTTCAAGTGCAAATGAAAAAATAGGGCTGAATGAACTATATGTGGATAATTGAAATCAAACCTAGAATATGACTGATTATATTCATCTCTGTCTTGGACAGAGATGAATATGTTTGCCAGTTCAGACCGTTTGGACCTCCGGTCTATCCCTACCACAACAGGTAAATGGGGAATGAAGTTAAGCAGGCAGCCTCTCTGCCTGACTGCCAAGAATGCCACCACATCCTGATATTAGAAAATCTCTCTGAAACGTACTGAACTCAGACCGCTCAGACTAAACTATAGCTGAAATTGGCAAGAACAATAAACCAAGAGAGAACATAAAAAAATCAGCCTTTTTTCAGTGCAATAGAAAAGGGCAAACAGAAATCAACCTCATTCACCTTCTCACATGCTGACTGAACTAACCTGGGGCAAAGAAGACAATCGTCCGGAGGCAAGCAAACTCTTTGTCTGTGATGACCAGCTCTCTGAGAGGTTTGACCAGCTCCTCTTGAATTCTGAATGCCACTCTGGATATCTCTACTTCTGCACCTCTCGGTGGAATCACAAAGTCATTACCTAGTCAATTAAGAAAAAGATAGTCATTCACGTCCAAGAAGTTTAAGTGTGAAGTTCAGGCTACAATGCACAAAATACTACAGAGAACACATCTGTCCTACCAAGAAGAATGACATTATTGTAAGGCAGTGAGCGTCTTGCTACCCCTAAGATAAGATGTTCTGCAGAGTGGGTTCGTAGAAGGGTTACCTGCAAGCACACATACACGGGTTTCACATAATATAAAGAGTCAAACTTGGCATGGACAGATATATCTTAGCTGTTTAGTATAAAAGGTTCATTCCTCTTTGTACCCTGTCATCTATTGGAAGGCTACAAAACTCTGGGATGTGTTTAGCCCATTCCACCAGCAGGAGGAGTTGCTGCTTCATGGACTCGAACACCTCTCCCACACCTGCTGTCTTCTTGGTGGTGATGTCATGGCTCCTAGGAGAGAGAAGTGCTGGGAACTGAAAGAAACAAAGTATAATCTGAATTCACAGTAAACAGGTACCATGGATGTAAACCTTAGTGTATGTGCGCGATTAAGGAGATAAACCACAAACATTCTTTTTTTTTAAATGGATCAGTTGGACCACATAACAATCCATTTCAGAATTCCTGCATTGCTGTAATTAGTGTACCAACCGTCTCTCTATGCTGCAGTAAACCCTGATAACAAACACTTGCAGTCTTACATGGTGTCCTACTGAGTTTCTTATTATACTATGTAAAAGCAGACAATGCCAAGTCCTATTTTCTTACATGTACAACAAGAGAAATCACTCTAAGAGACACTGTCTGACGTGACATTGTGCTACTTAAAACTTGCTTGAAGACTGCCTGATAACAAATGCTAAAGCACACCAACTCTTATGCTTTGTAACATCACATTACTTCTTCATATTAGCCATTGTGTCAACACAGTTTGTTACATAGCACTTAACAAATTACAGGTATAAGAAGTGTTATCGACTACACCCTTTTTTGCACACTTCATCCAATTTGGATATTAGTCTCCATTTAAAGTGTAACAATTATAACAGACTTTTAAAAAATGAATTTAGATAACTGCTGTTTTAAAAACAGCACATCGGCTCAAATATCATGCAAATGCACATGAGTGGGCCGCCTGTGGCTCAAGTGTTAGTGGCTGCCCTCTAATCATGAGATGCACCCAAACGGTCCTTCAAATAAATGCTTTCTGTAACTGCTGTAAGGTTAAAAGACGGCTCATAAGTGCAGGGCAGTTAAGAAGAATCACTTTGTTCAGTAGCTGTGTGCTCTAACATCTTTTTGCGGTCTTGCATTTATTTGACTTCAGATTAATCTTTAATACTTAAGGATCAAAACTATTTTCCTTTTCTGTTAAATTCAGTTAACTTTTTGGCTTACTGCGAACCAAAATGAATTCATTAAAATCATGTAACCTTAGAATTTTTCATCTCTTAGCTTTATTTAAATCATTTCTAAAATGATTTAAAAAAAGTGGTATACACATTAAAAAAGGATTAATTTCTGCCAAAGAACATAACATCTAAGACCAGTAGTGTGTTACCTGCTGAACAGTGGTCTCTGCCTGCAGCAGCACACTGATGGACAAAGTGCCCACTGTCTGCTCCTTGGCTCTCTGACTGTTGATGCAGTCTCTCTCATTCTGAACAGCTGGACATTAAAGAGAGGAAAGAACCATCAGGCAAGCTTCTTGGCATCTCCGCACATTAGTCCTGCACTTGACTGTTTTTTTTACTCGCCTCCTCAGCAAATACATCCCGAAAGAAATGCCCTACTCTTCATCTCAACAGAGTCCCTCTATCCCCCGTGACACTGAAGCTGCTGTTTATGGCTATATTAGCCACGCCAAATGCTGCATACTCGGGAAATGTGGCACAAATTGGATAAAAATAAAATTCTCCGGGAGCCTCTTTAAGTTTCCTTCTGTTTGCATATTTAAGTGTCTCTATTCCAGGATTTAAAGGAGTATCGAGTGAGTAAATGTTACATTCCTTAATATGAAATAACTGAGAGGATGATGAAATGTGATATGAATGGGTGCACAATTATGTTTCATATAATGCTGGCAACATCCTACTCAAGGTTTATCACTGGTAAGTATAAAGTTGCAGAAGAGGAAGTATGGGGAACCAATAAGAAGTATGTAGTACATCTAAATGTAAACCTGGTGACGTTAATATTTTAATCCAGCCGTGTAGACTTTCTTCGGTTTGATGTGCTTTAATGTGACATTTTGTTTTTGACAGCTTTTTACATTTGCTACTGACAGTAACAGTTGATGTGGAGGCTTGGGCGCTCGCTGATTAAGATTATATTTTGAAGGGAAGATGTCATCACATGTTGTTGACCCATCCGCAAGTGTCATTAGAAACACGGCAATCTGGATGGCCTCAGACTAATTCTAAAATGGCTCTACAAAGTCAGACAACACAACCAAGTGTCAGAGTAATCAGTCATCAGAGGTGTCCTCTCAGCAACCAATCTGGAGCACATTAATCAAACTAAAGGAGGAAAAGGAGCAGCAGCAGCACCAGCAGGGTCCCTCTGTACTTCACTGACATGGTGCTGCATGACAATGTCACAAATGAGCCTTCTGTGGAACATAAATTAAGTTTAGTTTTGGAGTAAACAGTTACACGGCTTACTTGGAGGTCGAGTACAAAATAACACGATACTGGAGACTTGTTCAATATTTTTACTCATCCGTTACCACAACAGCTGTACTTGAAAGTGTTATTAGAACATGTTATGCAAATCAGGCAAATTAATGAAATACACGTTTAAAAGCACACCGCTGGCCGTGACTTCAAAGGGTTGTGAGCAACTGCTGTCCAGAAAAATGGAGAGCAAATATTTGGCCGTGCTCAGCTGTGTTAATTATTCATGTGAAACGAGGCTCCTTTGATTGCATCGCTTTCTCCTTGCTTCTCAGTAGGAGTCGATAAAAGATAAAGCCAACGATAGACACGGTCCACGTAAACACACCTGGAAATTGACACTGACACGTTCACTGTTTCTCAAGAAAGATTTTTTTTTCCGCTTTTTTTGATGAAGTGATATTGATTGTTTTATTTTTCACTGAAGTAGACAGGTTTAAATGTAAAAGTACAGAGCAAAATGTGAGGTCCTGGATATTCTCAATAAGGTACAGCTGAACCTTTTTAGGTAGGTTGTTATAGCTAAGTGCATTTTTTTTTTTTCAAATTAAAGACTAAAAGAAAGTTTTATTACACAAAAAAGAAAATCTTAACTCTAACCTTCCTTTCTCATTCCGGCCTTGAAACACTTTCGTAGTCTGCAATAGCGGCACTGGTTCCTCTTGTCTTTGTCCACAATGCATTGCCTATCGAACCTGAAACGAATGCGTCGTATTGCATAAGAACTTCATCTCAAGCACAAACAGTTCAGTCTTGAACTGTTTCAGAGAATTTACGCCGCTAATGTTGCACTGAATGGTTAATCTGCAGGTTTAAAGTGAGCAGCAGAGGTCAAGTAAGGCTCCATTATTCATTTTTTTTAAATTTGCTAGTTATGTACTTTCTGAATATAAATGTTATAGCTCAAAGTATGTTAAACCATTGAACCAAAGACTTCATTTTAATATTTTGGTGATTTGTTTTAGGTATAGAAAAATTGTTATGCTTTGTACAGCAATCAGCTGGCCCTATGATAGTACTCACCTACAGCTGTAAGTGTGGTTGTTGCGAATGCTCCTCCTGAAGAAGCCCTTGCAGCCATCGCAACTGGGTGCACCGTAATGTTTACCTGTGGCTCTGTCTGCACATATGAAGCATTGCGTCTTTGCGCCATCGGCCCCTGACAGGGATGAGGAGGATGCTGACACTACTGAACCTATGGGACAGCAGAAAATATTCAGATAATATGCCTGCGAGGAAAGGTTTGACTAGCCGTCCACTGTAAGAAAGTGGGATTCTCTATGAACCTTTTTAGCTGGTCACAAACGAATAAGTAAATATCTCTGAGCTGCTTCTAAACAACACAAACAGAAAGATGGCCATACTCCAAAGAACGTCCACTTTGATAGGAACAAACTTGTGATGTGATACAGAGGATCTTTTATGATCTTGTTTTCAGTGGTGGGTTACAACTAAAATGTTTTCACCTGAATCTAAATGTTCCAGCTTAAAGCATGTTAAACCACTTATTACTGCATTACATTATTGTTGCATGTAAATCTGTGAATGAAAGCTACATTCAAAAAATGATGTTACCTAAACTAAACACCGATCAAGTGAGTTACCGATAGAGATGTTTTACTTGGAAAGAAAGAAAACACAATTTTGCCTTGACCTTTCTTCCCCCCCATTACATTAGAGTGAAAACTACACTGAAAACCACCTTGTGTCTACCACACTGTTATGTTGCATTTCACCTCCATGTCTGTCCAGACCTTACCTTTGACCTCTTGGAGATAAATTGTGCAAGAGTCAGGATTGCAGAATGTACCTTTAAGGCATTTTTTGAGAAGCAGTGTTATAAGTTGGAGAGGCTTTTCCTGTCTCTGAGCTTCTGTTTCCATTTGCGTTTTAACTCAAATTGTGACTGAGGGCAGGCTACATGTGATAAAACAGTCACCATCCAACTGGCTGGTGTAAGGTGAGTAAGTGTGTAATAAACAAGAAGCAGTCTGGAAAACAAGCATTAGTGTGGTTGTGCGTTTCTGGCTATCATCTTATGTTACAAATATCACCATTTCATTATCTTTTCATATTAGACATGTATGTGATGTTTTTGTCACAATTAGCTAACCAAGTCTTGAATTCTGCCAAAAAGTATTTTATGAGGTCACGTAGAATATTTTGACCAACTCCGATCAGCTCATCCTTGATTCATTTTAGGATTGTAGCTTCTGATTACCATCTATTTAAGTTGTAACTGTACTCTGCTTTCTAATTATGTTACACTTCCATCTAACCCATTAACAGAAACACGTAATGAATCATATTTCACCTCCGTGAAAATAATACCTTTGTACACAGAGATGAATTTGCAGAAAGGTGCTGATTTTGAACCCCTCAGAATCATCTTCGCACTGCTTCATAGCTGGAACAGTGTGAGGATAATAAAAGCAGGGTTATAGGTAATGATATCAGCTGTATATGAATGGCATGGACCCCTAAGGAACACTGTACCCATGAGTAAAAGGTAATTCCCCATTTAATTAAAGCAGTTTAGAAGCCAGTTAAGAACCAAAGTCCACTACTCTCCTCTGGCTAATTTTACACTGGGCACTCAGCCTCCCACCGTGTTGCTCTAAACTGCATCTTACCCCTATTGTTTCAGGACTGTCTCGCTTTAAAAGCACTGACCATCAAATATGCCATCTTGGTGTAATATTCCTGCACTAATGCACATATTTTACATGCCCCCAGCTATAATGTCTGTAAATTGCACACTTAGTTTAGGCAGATGAAGCAGCTAGGGATTTTCAATTTAACAAGGAAATGCTTTCTGTGGCCAAAGATCAGCTAGATTGAATTAAGAGATTAGAATACATTTGCCTCGCAGTTATCTGGATTTAAAGAGCAGCCTAGTAGTGAAGCTTCTTCATTTAAATTGGCAAGGAAAGGGGCTGATTCAGCTCAACAGAGTCCTAATTAGAATGACAATAGATCAGAATGTAAACTGATGTAGACCTATGGAAAAAGTAATCTGCAACTATTTTGATAATTTATGCCTTATACATAAACATTTTTATGCAACAATGCCCGATATGGACTATGGACTTGGACCTTGGACCCTGTGAAACTGTGGCATTTCACACTTGGACGTAATTTCAAGTATTAAAATAAGGTTAGCTGGACTAATTAATAAAAAACAAAAACAAAAACTAGATCCCCAAAGTGATGCATTTTCAAAGCAGATCTCTTTTTAATATTCAGTTATGCAGTTTCAGTATCTTTTGGTGTGACAGTGGACAACACTCTGAAGATCGTTACTTGTAATCAAGAGCAATTTAGGTGAAAGCTCATCATACCTGTTTTATTTGCTCGTAGAGGAACCAGCATCATGTTGTTTAACAGTTTAGTCTCTGTGCTGCCATGAGTGCACTCCAGTTTAAGGATAGTCCCAGTAAGCTTCATGGTCTCTGGACTCTGTGAAGGGTTTCTGAGATATGCAAAGCTCCAGCAGTGTCAATTTTAACTTCCAGGTCATGCATTCGGCTTAGTTCTCATCCCTCACAAGTTTCCCGTGTGTGGCTCCAATTCTTTTCGTTCCCACTATTGTTTGAAAGCTTTTGTCTTTGTGCTCTTGAGCCACTCTACAGGTATTAATCTTCTTTAAAATGTCACTTGTAACATTCTTGTGGTGTGCTGAAAAGCTTGCACCATGACGGTCCTCTCAAGTAACCTGTCATTGACTCAAATTGGGTCGTTGTCCGTTTGCTTTTTTTCTTATCTGTATCTGCAAAGCATATCGAGGGGAAAGTTCAGAGACAAACTTGGCTCACTGTGACGAGCACAAATAGATAAGACCAGTGTTAGTTAGATGTTAAAAATATAAATGTCTTGCTCTTTTTCTTCTTTTTATTATTTATTTATCTAGCTTTATTAGGAAGATAAATGTGATCAAATAAAGACAAAGAAATCCAAAGACTACATGCTGGGATGTCTTTCATTGATTTTAGGAAAGGTATTCTCTTAGCTTGGACAATCAATATGCCACTGAAGAGTGATGTAGCATAAACAAACAGAATGGGAGACTGTTGAGAAGAGTACGGGCCATGCCTGATTAACCTTTTGTTTTAATTTTTGAGGTAAGTAATACAAGACGGTGCCACATTGCAGGGGGCACAAGTGACATTTATTTACGGAGGATCGCTGTTTTTGTCTCCCTTCTACTGATAGAAGGTATTTTATTTGCTTGATAGAGACAGACATCCCTCTTTTGTTCACCTTTTCACATAAGCAGACTATTGTATATTTGGTCTTATTGATCAGTGCTGAAATCCTCAGGTTATCTGTACAAAAGTGCAAAATCCGAGGTTGTCTCTTCATTCACTGCGGTTGCTTCAGAAAATGCCATTACAGCTCAGGGAAAAAAAACAAAACGCAAAAAGCAAACCGTAGCTTGATGTATACTTCATGTATGCTTGATGTATACTTGCTACTTTTAAAAGCAAGATAACTGACCTGTTTGAAAAAAAAAAACTGATGTTGATTTTGGCTCTTTTTGTTGCTTCTGAAAATATAGCTCCGATTAAAAATCAGAGATGCTCTGTTTGTTGTAAGATTCAAAAGGATGGAAGTATACCTGTGGTGTAAGACTTTAGGATAGACATTCACAGTCTAAACTCTGTATGATCTGAGATACAAAGAGAGCACATATACCACGATGTGTGATTTTAGACTTCAGGTATTCAAGTCAGGGTGTGTTAAGGGACAGAATTCTAAAAATGTGAAAGACAGGGAGAAAGGTGAGCATCGTCACACAATTTTTTACAAATTATAACAAATTATATGTCAGACCACATATGAGCTTCCCCAGTACCGATATCCATCATACTTTGGTGTAATGGGATTTCCTGGGTGAGTAGCACTCCCTCCTTCAATGTCATGCTAGGCCGTGGGTCAGACCTCCCCTGGCAGTGGCTCACACACTCAAGCTTTGCTTAGGTGATTGATTGATCATAAAACCCCCAAAGCCATAAGTGGACTACAGAATGGGTTTCTATGGCTTGTGGGTTTCTAACATAAAAGGGTTAAAAATGAGTTGTGAATATTGATTGTCTACCCTTTCCATCACTGATAAGCAGGATAGTGAAAATTATGTGCAAAATATGTGCAAAATACTTTTGATCAGCTCTTGGTCATTAAATGTTTAATAAATTAAAATTTTTTAATTTTCTTCCTCCTATCTGTGTAGGCCATGTTATTCCCCTAAGATTGGAAAGTTTGTCACTCAGAAGAAAAGACGGTTTTTCTAAGCCCACTAGGGGGAGACAGAGTACACTACATCTGGCCAGAGCTTTGCTTTGCAGGAGCCAAAGCTTGGAAAAGGACAAGATCAAAATGTTTGTTGCACATCTACTCAAGATTTACTTTCTTTGATCCTAAACACCAACAAGCGTCATCATGCACACGACTAACATTCCAGCTGTAACATCAGCTGGTGCATTACAATATAAGACTATTTGACCAGTTATACAAAGTAGAAAAGAAAGACGATTTATACACTTCAATCATTACCACAGTTTTGATGCTTCAGTTACAGAAGACAACCTAAATTTATTCTATGGTGTCTCAGCTCTTATTGATATAAACACTACAGAAAACCCTGGCAGAAAACTTGCAGAAAGCTCTAACTATAAAACTTTAATATGAAGTAGATACAGGAAGGCTAAGACCTTGTTAAGGATTACTATTTCTATTATATTGACACAACAATCTAAAATAACATTAGATTTTTATACAGCTTTATGTTTTGCAAAATTAAATAAATATATCAAAGCTTGCAATGTGTTTTGGGGTTTCATAACAGAAAACAGATTTAAAGACAGAAGCAAGCCTATAAGGACTTGGACAGGCATAAACTCAGAGCAATCTCAATTGTCCAGCCTTTTTTCAGGCTCTATGTCCTGACCCTGGCCCATCTCATCTCTGGGCTACTACCAACTCCAAGTTCGAACCTAATTCATTTCAATAATTTATACATTTCCAGAATTACAGCAAAAATAAAATAAAGAAGTGCTGTACAACACCACGCAGGGAAACCTTTAATAAAAACATAAAATATTCTACAAATAGATGCTCTTTAGATAAGAGCATCTCTCCGTGGAGCATTACTCGGGTCCAAACAAGGTCTGACACATTTGTCTCAGTGAATTTGATTAATAAAGCTAGATCTCCAATCTCAACATGAATACCAATTCAATAATAAGCCCTCAGCCTTTGGAGTTTCATTCAAAACTAGAGGAAAGTAAAACAAAGCAGCAAAAATTGGTCATAAAAACATGGTAAGCCCATGATTTAGTGGGGCGATAAAGAGTGGAAAGGTGGTCATTCATCATGGAGGCTAGCTCACCAGGAGAGAGCCTGTCAGAGACACCACTAGGTCTGGGAGGCATTTTGAGAGAGAAAGAGCCTCCGGTTGGCCCTTCAACCTGTTTGTTTCAATGTCTTTTCCAGACAGACACATACAGACTTTACACAGGTGACGAGCGCTTTGTCTTTGCAGCTCCATTGTCACAGTATTCCTGAGGGATGGGTGTTGTTAGCTGAAAAGGAGGGTGAAACTTTAGAAGGCTTACAGCTGCAGGACCCTTTGATGGGAACAGGAAAAGCTTTATTGGACTTTTTATTGTAACAATGTCAGGGGTTATGATGTTTCAGTGAATTGCAAAAGGCTCTGAATAAAGCTTGTGCCATGAGACCCTTATGGCCAATTGAATAACACAAGTTAAAAATAAGTAATTTTTAACATAACTTTTAGTTTTAAGGTTAAAAACCTACCCAAAATAGCCATCTATTTATGAAACACAGACGTTGTTTGACATGGAAACTTAAAGTGGTGTCCAATGCAATAGATGCATATAAAACGTTTCATGAAACTGTGGTAAGTTGTTCATATTCTTGTTAGCTGAAGCGATTTGGCTAATAAGTTTGTTTATAGTTAAATTATAATTTGTTGTACATTTTTGCCCTGATGAGTAAAGTAACTTGTTTTTTGTGTACTTGTTTCTTGTAAAGAATAAGTCTTGTTTCAGGAGAATCGTCACTTCCGGCTGTCGCCTGTAGTTTTTTGCTCGGAAAGGAATGAAAAAAGTGGACGGAGAAGGTTTTCAGTCATTAAGATGCCAGAACGATGTCCTCAAAACACAAGTACGTTGTCCTAATGTTAAAGAGACTACGGAAATGTTAAGAGTTGGGCTTTAAGTCAGGGAAAAGGATGCTAAAAGTCAGCTATGACAGTATGCCCGTTACTGGAGTGTGAAAACCACCGACCTACTAAATCATTGTTAACCATTAAATGTCTGCAAAAGCCAGAAAAATGGTACACCTTAGCCAACACTGAAGTATTTAAGTTAAAAACAAGTAGAATTTAAGATTAAAGCGCTTAAGATAGCTAGATAGTCGCAGGGCTGCAACTGTTAATGTTACACATAACTAGCTTCCAACTTCCGGTAGTTTGTCTAAATTATCTCCATAACTGACACTGTATTGTTTTCTCTTACCCTGACCCTACAGTATCACCTAGCATTCAAAGTAGGGTTAGAAAATAAAGCTAACATATAAAGTGCAGCAGTATCCCATGTTTGTTTTGAAAAAGCAAATCGGCACCATTTACATGATGACTACCTAGCCATGTAAATAATATTTTGTGAGTAAAAATATGTAAAAAGGGTCAGTAATTATATTTATTTATTTTTTGTAATCATACTTCATAGGCATTAATTAATGAAGGCACCGTGTCCTGCTTCATATGTGGCCTAGCAGTAATGCTAAATGCTTCATGAAACTTTGAGCATGAAGCTGCATATCGAGACATCTTTAGTTCATTGTTTTAGTGAATTTGTGTCATAGAAAAAAACAGTAATCACTAAATAGGACTGTAACCGTGCAACACCATTAACTGATTTATAGCTGTTGATAGGTAAAAACTAAGTAGCCTGCCACCCCTGCTTAAAAAAGAAAGAAAGAATTAAATAAATCACAAAACACATTATACACCAGTCAGACACAGCATTAAAACTAATATTGTATAGGTCCATCTTCTGCTGCCACAACAGCTTTGCTCCCCGTAGGCTTACTAGCCACATAGTTCAGGGGGACTCTTCCAGACCTCTGAACAAAGTGTTGTATCAGCCACCAATGCATTAGCAGTAGATCCTTTATCAGGTCCTTTTAGGTAGCGAGGTGGGGCTTCATGGATCAGACTTTTTCCTGCACATCCTATAGATGTTTTATTGGGCTGAAATTTGGGGGATTTGGAGTCTAAGTCAACAACTTTTACTCTTTGTCATGTTTCTCAACCCATTCCTGAACTATTTTGCAGTGTGTCAGTGTCCATTACCCTGCTGAAAGAGGCCAGCGCCATCAGGGAATACCTCTGCCATGAACAGGAGTGCAACAGTGTTTATGTGGTTGGTATGTATCAAAGTGCATGTATTTGTAGCAGAGCACATCACACTGACTCGCTTCATTCCAGCAGTGCGTCCAACTTCCATATGTAATGATCAAACCACGTGACAAAAAAAAAGGCCACCATCCTCCGCTGCTGGTCTAATTCTGACACTGTGTCCCCCTTTGTAGACCTTCTGGACCATGATTAGGCTCAAGACGGGATCAGACCCGTTTGATCCGCTCTGTATTCTGTATCGATCATACCAGCATGAAGATTTTCGCTGAGTACAGTAGCTCTCCTGTGGGAGTGGGACACACATGTGTGTGAAGTGCACAAACACCCAAATGTTACTCTTACTAATGACTGATATAATAACGGTCTCATTCCAAAGCCATGTGCATTAACATGGTGGTGGTGCATCCACAAAGTTGGCCATATAATATGTTATAGGTGGAAATTTGGCAGGTGCACAGATTTCAAAGCCATTCAAAACAATTTTGATTCTGACCTTTATGAATAAAATTGACTTGACTTATTCTCTACTGTTGGCTTATGAAAGCCAGTTGAAGCTGCTCAGACGGGTCTTTCTTGGTGTCTTCATCAGAACAATATTTACAGTTTACAACTTTTTCAAGTAAATAAATTACATCAGTATTAAATACTTGTTTAAGCAGCCATTCTTTTGGAAATCACTTTAATGCCCCCACTGTCTAAAGTACATGAACTCTCCATCCATCCATCCATTTTCTGCTGCTTGTCTGGGTCTGGGTTGTGGGGCAGCCATCTAAACAAAGAAGCTGAGACCTCCTTCTCCCCAGCCACTTCCTCCAGCTTAACCAGTGAGGCACTGAGGGATATAATATCTCCAGCCTTTCCTGGGTCTGCTCCCTGCTTCCTTCCAGGTAGAATATGTCTGGAACGTCTCATTCATTTTGCATCCTACTGAGATGCCCAAACCACCTCGACTGGTTCAGTTTGATGTGGAGTTCTGCTCTTGAGTCCCTCCCAAAAGCCCAAACTCCTCATCCTGTCTGTAAGAGAGAGTCCAGACACCCTTCGGAGGAAGCTCATTTCTGCTGTATCTGCAGTTACATTTTTTCAGTTACTAACCACAGCTCATAGCCATAGATGAGGGCAGGAATGTCGATGCTTCAGCAGCAGCTTGAGTGAGAGCAGCTATGTGTATGTATCCATTGCGAGTTCAGCCGACAGTAACCAGTTAGCATAATCGGTAGAACATCCCAAGCACCAGCAGATAACTTCTTGTAAAACAAGAATACAGATGTAGCTACATCGCACATCTGAGTTGTATCTATCATTTTAAACTAACCTTGGCAAGAAGTCAGATGACTATATATCCTAAAGTGTTTTAAAAATCTCCATCTCGGGGAATAGTCATGGTTAACCACTTTTCAAAACTTTTGCTTTCAAGTCAACCCCTTTTAATTTTTTTGTGAGTGTTAAAGAATCAAATTAGCACTTTATGCACACTTTATGCACATGAATCACAACCATGGCACGATTATTACCGGCTTATGTTTCATTTTTAGAGCTGCTAGCAGCAGTGAAGTGAGTTTTGACATCAAAGCCAAGTGTTTCAGTCTGCTAGCTCTTAAATCAGTGTTGTTATAGTGAATGCGTCCTTATGTGATATTCTTCAAAGGTCATGATGTCACTATGACCTTGAGATTTTGAAAGTCTTGAAGTGCTGTTGATTAAGTAACGTAAGATGTGGGTTGAACAGACTACTGTTAACAGGAGTTCAAGAATGGCTTAAGTGGAGAGCCTCTTTTCTTGTCAGAATTAATAAAGCAAGTCTTTGTGTTTATTCCTTTAGAGCCGCTTTTCTGTGCCACCCATCTGTTTTAAGGTCCTTCCTTGTTTTGTTAAAAGAAAATCCAGAATTTTAAAAAAGTGTTAGTGCTCAGTGTATCAGGTTTAAGAACAGTTTGAAGCAGTGCCTCTACGTTTTTGCCATTTCTAAAGCGTCAGTGGAGAAAATGCCATTTATTTACTTGACTTTACTTAACTTTGGAGATTTTTTCTGAAAATAGTCTTTCTTTGTTTTAAGATCTGAGAACTGCAAGAATAATAAAAACATAAAGAGTGCTGTGAAAAATGTTTAAAAACCTCCCCTTTTTCCAAGCTCCTCTGTGAGCCAGCATTTTAATTAAAAGCACTTGTTCCTAAACCTGTGCTTAATATTTCCCATTAGTCACATTTGAGGGATTACAGACGGCACCAATGCAAATCAAAGGTTAGATGGAAAATGCAGATGTGTGAACAGTGCGGCTCATTTTATAGCTATCATAGCTCTTTAGTCATTTCAAAAAAAAAAAATTAACTGGCAGTGACAAGGTTCCCTTTTCACTTACAAATAAAGATGACAATCTTCTGAAAGAGAAATGTCTGGAAGAGATTTCTTGGTTGGTCAGCAGGGGAGGTCCTCAAGGAAGCCATGAGATTTCACTGAAAACATATCCTTTTCAATCATATTATAAGCACTATGCAATAAATCCTCAAAGGATTTTATATTAACTTCATTAGAATGGAAGATGACATGATCTTCTTTTGTGACTATGGCTCTTTTTTTTCCACAGAGACATTTTCATTTCTTTACTGTGGACATGTCACAGTGGAAAAATCATAGATGTAAAAAAAAAAGCAATTTACTGCAACAGAACAAAGCCATTGTTATTATTATCAGAAACACCCAGGTTTTTGTTATTGTGATGAGTCAAAGTATCTGCTGGGAAAAAGACTCATTATGTTGAATCTAAATGTACCTAATTACATGACACTGCATATAAAGGGTTATTTTGATTGGACAGTAAAAAAGTGTGGTGAGCAGCGCTTTGATTATCCATCTGGTTGGTGTGCAACTTTCCCATGGATCACAAACGCTGTAACATTTGCCCTGCACGTTTTGTATTCTTTAGCTTGTCTTTATGCATTGTAAATCGTTTGTGACCGCTGATACAAGGTTAGCACCCCTGTCAATCAACCCTTGCTTAGCGTCTTCATCAGATTGTGCAGAAATGTCTCAGGACAGAAAAAAAGTGCAAGACTGGATAGCCTCTGCCCTCTTCTTCATTTCCTGCTGCCCTCTGCTCAAATATCATATCCACACGTGGATATGGGTTAGTGTTTTTGAAAAGCATACTTTAATTAGGTGCCGCTTGTGCCTTGGGTTTATATATATATGTAAAAATGTGCTCTGTGTTTGATCTGTTAGAGAAATGTAGCTTTTAATCCTGCCTCCTACAGTGGTGTATCAGCAGTGTGTTTCAGCATTTAAAATGCACTGATGACTATTATTCAGAGCAGATAACCCCCTTTTTTTTGCTTGGGTTCTTTTTGAGAGACTAGGGAAGAAGTGACGGATGGACAGATGCACTGCATGTCTAGAGGAAGGGAAAGCAATGATCAGCAAGGAGTTTGGCCGATGCCCAATGCGACTATTAAGAATTGTCACCGATAACAACAAACACTGCATGAATTATATTGTTGCACTGGCATTTACAATCACATCTTTGCTTTTGCCCTTTCTTTCTGTTTGTGAATTAGCACCCTGTCAGCTCTCCAGCACATTTCCAGAGTGGGAAGAGTAAGGGAAGGGAGAGAGAAAAGGAGAAATGACTGTGCAAGCATTTTAAAAACAGGTATAAAAGTGATTTTTTTTTCCTTTTTTGCTGTTCGAGGTTTTTGGCATATTTATGGAGTGTTACTGTAGAAGCGGCCCATTTAAGGCTATTTGCAGAAAGCGCACATTGTTCACATCAAGCTCAGAAAAGCTGAAGGCACAGCCATGTGATCGTGACCTCGCCGCTGAGAGCCAAATTGCACGAGGCAGATGGGATTCAACATTTGTGAGAGCTCTCTACAATTAATAAAAGAATCACGTTAGGAAAATAAATTTAAAAATGTAGGAGCGTTATTTCTCTTAAAGCTTTGTGTTAAGGAGCCTAAGGCGTGCGCGCGCACACACACACACATACACACACACAATTCTGAACTGGAGAGGCATGCTATCATGCCATTGCTTAATCTGTCAAAACATCCACCTCAGTAAGACGGAAGAGAGAGAGAATAGATGTTAAAAAGTTGTGTGTGTACGAATGATCAAATATTTTACTCTTATCCCTGCTGGGCTCCCTAACGATTTTCAGGGATGATTGTGAATGTGTAATAGTGCCTTCATCATCGTATTATCTTGAATCACATTACCTTCAGTACACAGTGTTCAATAGCATTTCTCTTTTTCTTCCTGAAAGATAAAACACTCCACCACAAGCGTTTTATTGTGAAAACAATACTGAGGAACCAACATTTGACGTACCTTCTGGGAAAAACACTTGTTTTTCTTTTTATATTTAAAGGTATAATTAAAAAGAAAAGCTTCATACAAAAATAAAACAAACATAGTTACCCATTGATTCCAAAGGGATATCTTCTGTGCAGTATCTGTGGGATTGTTACAATGGAAAGCTAGAGGCCTGTATTGTCCTGACTTCAGAAATGTAACCACTGACTCTTGGGGCTGAGTCAGACGAAAATGTGGTGTGCTTTTACTCTGCTCAGCCAAATGTGAAATAAATAAAAAGAAAGGAAAATGGCTGCTCTCTTGGCTGTACCCTTGGTCCCTTGCTCTTTGTTAAAACCATATCTCTGCTGCTCCATTGCCCCCAGCTACATTAAATCCCATTAAATTCACCTTCATTAAAGCAGTCCTCTCTACTCCTTGCAGCAGCCCTGGTGCGGGCCTCTCAAGGACAGAGCAGTAATGAGGGTGGACTGGATTTAACCTTGAAGAGTACAGGTTTTCATTTCCAAATCAATAACTTATGGTTCAAAACTGCCACTAGATCCAGGCTATAATTTTCTAGCATTAATTGTGTGGATTATGTTTCTTCAGCAGCGAGAAGGTATTTAGCTTTAAGCTGCAGTGTAGAGATTGCATTTATCATTACTTTCCCCCCCTTTTTTTTTACAGTAGGAACTGACAGCTTGCACATTTTCTATATCACTGAGTTCGTGTGCATATACACTTTGGTGCACAGATGGGATGACTTAAGGAGTTTGTATTTCAAAGAGTCTGTATGAGTGTTAGTAATTAGACTCTTGGTATTTTTTTTGTTTTGTTTTTTTACAGTAAGACCAAGCAGAGGGCAGAAGGCTGGAATTTTTCTCCTGCCTCAATCCGGTATTGCAGTTAATGTGTCATCATTCGCTGGAAAGAGGTCGAAGTATAAGAAATCTCCTTTACAGCCATGTAAGACAAGTTTTGACAGTCACCTGCTGTCAGAAGAAGCAGGAAAGTGTGAATTATGGATGAAAAAATTAACAGTTAGATGATAGGCAGGCAGCAGGGATATGGAGAAAAAAAACGTCTGACCTACTGTAAAAGAATTGAAATTGTTTCAGCCCCTGTCATTCTCTGCGTTTTAGTGGGGCATTCTCTGTAGTGGAGTTTCCTGTCATTGTCATACGACTGTATGGAAAGCATTAACTTGTCCTGCGGTGATAATTTCTGCCCGACATGTTCTTAATATGAAATATCAGATCTTTTCATAAAATAGGGAGGGCTGAGGCTGTGGTGATCACTGGAGCTTAATTTTTTAATCAACTTCTCTTTTAAATGAAGCTTTATTAAATTACAAACTCACACAGTGGGAGTAGGACACCGGCTGAGATGGACCAGTGTTAAAAAAAAAGATAATGTGTGATAATTAAATAATGTTAATAAAAACCCTTTGCTATCATAGACTGAGAAGAATGAGAAGGGGACAATACCCGGTAGCTATTTCATGGTTCTCTTTTCTTTCGTTCGTTCTCATTATGGTCTCAGGAAATTTACCATGTAAAATTATGAAAAGAAGAAAGGGATGCAATGTCTGTGAGATATTGACAGATGGCAAATGGAGACACAATTGCATTCATTTTTTCTTGCGCTTATATTCCAGCTGTATACACAGAAATTAAAGGTACTCATTGTTGCTGCTCAGCCAAAGAAAATGGGATTTGACTGCATTTTGTTTGAGCTTTGACAGCTTAAAGGTCAGAGAAGTCAAAATACGCTGCATTTTGGTATCACAAAATGAGTAAAACACCAATTATCTTGAATAATTTTGCAATGTAAAATTGTGTTTTTTGTGGATCAGTTCACACCATGTAGCGTTAACTGATGACACCCTAGTCCTGACCCTTGCTGTCACCCTAACTGCTTAAAAAAATAACCTGAAAATGAGTTGACATGACACGAGAACCAGAAGAATTACAAAGACAAATGAAAAAAAGAAAGTATGAATATGAGAAAATATGGCCATTTTTTGTTCCAAGATGACATAACACTTCATGTAGCGTGATATATTTCATGTTTAAAATGTTTTGTGATTGGCACAAACACCGTCTGTCACTATGCACAGGTACATCTTCATCTGCAGACTTCGGTATCAGAGAGAAATTCTTTGCTAAGCTTGGTGGGGCATCATTACTCCATTTTGATAATAGGATTACTAAAAAAATACACTTCTTCAAAGAGACAACAGTACCATTGTGAGGATCCTGAGTGCTGACATCAAATGTACTAGCATTAAGTAACATTTGATGTTGGAATCTAGTTATAAATATTTTGAGGAATGCCAAGAATATGGTTTTTTAGTTGTATTAAATGAGTTAATGAGACAGTTGATGAGACACATATTCAAGTAAAGTCAGCAGAAGAGGTAGTCAACAAACCTACTAAATGTACTTCCTCATTAAAGTTTTATTTCCTGTTGAGCAAATTGAAAATGTTAATGGGGTTTTATCATATTGAAGTAGAATTGATTATATCGTCTAGTAATATCTACTGGACAGCAGCGATGAAACACAGAGCTACAGTTCCTTTAGTGGCCACTTGAGGCAGGCTCTGTAAACTTAATCTACAAAGACTTCCATGTTAAAATGCACAACTGTACAGCATTAAAAAGCATGTTTATAGCATGCTACACAACAGTTTTACCCTATATGGTTAGTTTCCTCCTAAATGATGATTCTGCTGGGCGTCATTCTTTTTTTATCCATCCAGGTAAAGTTAGAGCAGTGGCCACTCTTATGTATGACACGGGTAGCTGTACTTTCTTGGTGTCTGCTAGGCCTCACAGGAAGTAATTGGACTCACTGAACTAGACCTTTCCACTGTGTTTGTGCTGTTGATGCATTTTGGAGCATTTTTAATGGATCGCCAGACAAATAATATAGTTTTCTGGGCAGCACGGCCTTTGTAAGTAGTTTGTTTTTCAGTTTTGGTGAGTGAAATTCTAGTATTTTCTTTTAGTCCATTTAGTCTTTTACTTATCAGTGATAATTAGGTATATGTGTCTGTGCCTCGGCCTATTAGTGTGGCTTGCTAATCAACTTTGCTGCCATTATCTGATAACTAGCACTCCGGCCTTTTGTACAAATGTGGTATCTTCTCTTTCCATAAAAACAACACAGCAGTAGGTTTCAAAGTAAATCTTTGACGTCACTCTATGTCCGTCTTTTCTAGAATTTGAGGCAGCAATTCATAATGTGAGCTGTTTGCTCCACATCATAATGCTCCTCTTTTCACTTTTTTTAATGGGAAAATTATACTTGAAGATTGAACCGGCTCTTGAGGAAGCCCACGGCCCCAGTGGGTGTCGATCAGACCAGTCAGTGAAGAAAAGATGTGCATTGTTTTCAGCTGGTAACACTAATTTAAAGAATCTGGTTACTGCAGATTTCTTTTTCTTCCAATTCTCCCCAGCCAGCATAAAGAACTTATATATGCTGCAACTTTAAACTCTCTTCTGCTGCATCTTCTTTTCTGCCTCCCCTCACACATTGTTAACTGATTATTTTAGTCTTTAAACACCATGAACTTAAGGGTTCGGGATCAAGAAAATAGTGTTTGGGGCTAAAAAAACAAACAAAAACAGGCCAGATCAGCAAGGTTGTTATTGAAAATGAACAGTTACTGTTTGTGGATCTAATTAAAGAACTGATTTGTTCTTAATGTGTGGATAATTGCTGGGGTCACACTTGTCTTCTTTTGCAAAATATGAGCTAGCTGCTTCCTCTTTGTTTGACAGCTTTTGTCTCATGCTTCCTGATAAGTAGGATTTACTATATCCTGCTCTGTGAAGTTGTGTGTTTTAGTCTCTACACAAAATGTCTTTGGCCTGCTTGCTTTGTTTGACTATTGGCTTTAACATTTTGCACAGCTGTCGCTGACATTTTGGAGGGCCTTATGATTATTTATAGTCTCTTAACAGGTCCCACATTGTGCTGTGGGTTATTTCTATAATATATTGTCTCAGTTACAGTTCTGTGTTTTTACTTAGTCTCAGAGTCGCAGAAATTGAACTGATGAGGAGTTTGTGGGAGAAAGACATTTTCTCTCTTGTTTAAATATTCTTTTAAAGTGGTTTATTTTTTGGTAAAATTCCTAAAGGTAGAGTTTACTTCTATTCTTTTGAATTCTCGTTTTTCAGCCGCATATAAGTTATTATATGTGCTGTTTTGTTGGTAGGTTTGGTGGCTTTAGTAATGCTTGAGATTTTGTTTCTCCAGCCTTAACACTGGGTATCACTTGTGGGACAAGACAGGTATAGGAATACTGTAGGTGGGTGTAGCATGGTATGCTGAGCCCAAACCTGGAATTTTCACTGTCACAAAGTAAGTTTTTTTTAACTAAAGTAAAGACGCTTTAGCCATGAACTCTCTAGTAGTAGCCAGGCCTTCTTTCCTAATCGGCCCAAAAAAACCCCTAAAATCCCAATCAGATGGTATCAAATGTTCTTTTTTTATTCTAGTCTTTTTCCATTGGGGTGTGTGCACACTGCCATTCTCATAGAGCGCACTGGATTAACAAAATGTGAACATCTCTGAAAAAAACAGAAGCTTTGGACGTTTTCTTAGAGGTAAAACATCAGCAGTGATCTTAGAGAAACAAGTATTGCAGCCGTCATCAATATGGGGGAGTTATAAGTCCATTTCCAAACAATTTGAAGTCCATCATTCTACAGTGAAAAAGATTATTCACAAGTGGAAAACATTCAAGACAGCTGCCAGTCTTCCCATCAGTAACCGTCCCAGCAAATTTATCCCAAGGTCAGACCATGCTGTGCTCAGAGAAACTGCATAAAACCCAAGAGCTACATCTCAAGAGTCCACAGTCCTTAAATATTAAATATTAAAATATTAAATTTAATGTGAAACATTAAAGTTCATGACAGCACAGTTAGAAGAACTGTGATCAAGTAGGGCTTGTTTGGAAGGGCTAGTAGAAAATCTCTTCTACCCAAACAGAACATGGCAGCACAGCTTAGGTTTGAAAAGTTGTGTTTGGAACAGCGTGCTTTGAAGAGACAAGACAAAATGGGCCATAAAGCACATCTCCACATTTGTCAAAAACCAGACACAGCATATTGGCACTAACACCTGATATCACCTGTCAACCACAGCGGTGGAGGCGTGATGATCTGGGCTGGTTTTGCAGCCACGTGACCTGGGCATCATGTAGTCACTATACCAAAGTATTCTAGAGTCAAATATGAGGCCATCTATCTTACAGCTAAAGGTTGGGTCATGCCAGAGGACAATGTTTCCAAGCACAGCAGCAGATCTACAACACAACGGCTAAAAAGAAAAGAATCAAGGTGTTGCAATGGCCAAGACAAAGTCTAGAAATACTGTTGTGAGACCTAAACGTGGCTGCGCATAAACGAATGCCCACAAACCTCAGTGAATTGAAGCAAAGTTATAACGAAGAGTGGGCCAGAATTCCTCCACATTGATACGAGAGACTAATAAAGACATACAGAAAACGCTTACTTCAACGTCTTTACTACGAAGGTAATAAAGGTAGCTTCTGTATCATGGGGTGTCCTTAGTGTTTCACGCTCTGCTTTTTACACTTTTTAGAACATGGTCAGTACTAGATGATTTTTTTTGTCATATTCTGATACATAAAAACTCAGAACTGATAGAAAATATGCTTTATTTTCCACGTTTTTGCATCTCCGCACTGATTTAAAGACTGACAAGAAAAATCCTACAATTTGCATGTTTTTAGTTCAAATGTTTACATAAAAAAGGTGTCTTACACAGAGACATCTACTTTGATGCAAACAAAAACATCTTCGGTACTGCACATGTGTGATCATCAGCGCGTCTCTAAACTGAACCCGAAACATTTGTCTAGTTTTTTTTTGTCGTCATGAAAGTGTCATGTTGTACAGTCCTCAAGTAGTTTTCTGTCGGCCCCCAGTTTTGACTCAGTTAAGTCAAAGTTGGCAAGTCAACAGGAAACCTTATACTTTTTCATGCCCATAAAGAAAATAAAAACAGGTTTGGTGGACATAGAGCAACCGGTTCACTCATTCTTTGGAAGCATGACATCTAACGTCAGTCTCAAAATCTTTGGATGGACTTCAAAGCTGAAAATATGGGAAATCTTATTTCAGCACCTAATATTGTGCTTATAGTCACCACAGAGCGTGTAGTTGGACTAATTCAGTTAGCCCAAACCTCTTCCAGCCAAGGCTCTTGAAGTTTTACACTTGTACGCAGTATGTTGTGAAATTGGAAACACTTTTATGTCAGTCTGTCTATCAAACTTTATAATGCTCTGATTTCTAACCCACTGGCAGTGTCTTTTAATTAGATTATACCGGAGGAATAACCAGAGTTCAAAATGCCAATTTATGTCCCAGACTGTGTAAAATTTGTTGTTACACTGCCGCCAAACAGAGCAGGTAAGAGCTGACAAGGTCCTCAGGCAAGGAGCAGCTGACTGTTCCTTAAGAGTTTCTCTCTCTCTTTCTCTCTTTTTACTTCCCTCTTCCCTTTTTGCAGTCAGACATTAGAGGCATGGGGGATAAATAAACATGTTATTCAAGAGCCCGACAATCAAAGTAAAATACAGACATTTTTGTGCAGATGATGCCTCCAGGGTAGTGTTTTCTATAGAGAACGTTGATGTTGGCAAGCAGTGAAAGCATGTCTAGTGCACTGCTGCATATTGAAAGTAACAGCGTGTGAGTTCACTGAGACATTAATGCTGATTTGTGACTTAGCAAGAGGTCATCCAAGAGTCTACGGCGAGGTAGAAAAAAATATTTTTTAACAGATCTGCGTTAATTGTGATTGTAAAAAAGTTCAAAGTTCATATGAAAATACTAAAACTAGAGCTGGCATTGTGCAAAAAGTTTTTATAACACTTTATTTTAGATGCAGTGTGTTATACATTTATACCTTATAATGGAAATACTAAGCCTGTGCTTCAAAAATATAGCCATGGAAGCAGCAAAGTCAGCATCTGTAAGTAATTAGAGCTGGCCCAGAAATGGCCTGGGATTCAAAGTAAACATGGATGGTTTCCACAATCAACAACATTTACAAATGCAGAAGAAGGAAGCTACTGAATTTGTGAAGAATGTGCACTGGGAATGGAAAGCATAGAAGCATGAAGCCAGCAGATGTTGAAAATTAAATACATGTGGCATGTGGCTAACAGGACTGTGAGCTTACTCTTCTGATGGTGGAGCTCAGAGTTCCTGAGGGCTAGAGGACAGCTGCTCTGTGTTAATACTTACAGGTTTACATCCAGCCAGCCATAGCTAACATTTTTTGAGTCCATTGCTGTTAGGAGAGGCGGACTTTGTGCATATATATATGTATATATATATATACATATACACCCTGCTACTGTTGTTAGTAGTCATACATAAATCAGGTTTAATTCCCTAGAATTGGTCAGGAGTCTGATTTGATTGACTTTAATGGTTGGATAATACCAAACTCTTATAGACTTAAAGTCACAGAGAGCTCTGATTCTTTTGGGCAGTGCTTCACTGTAGAAAGACCAACTGGTGCTACTTTAGATTGCTGAATTATATATAATTGAAAAAAAGAATTTGATACTTGTTGGTGTCCTGAGTTAGGCGGTACTACGAGGGAAATAATGAGGTAGACACATTCTTTGAAGTGTAAAGCATTATATTGCATATTTGTGGCTTACATACAAAGGAGGATCTTTATTGTGTGTTCTATGGAGATGTTTAAAGACTAATTTGAAAAATTATTTGTATATATTTTTTTCTTTACAGCCTTAACTTCCTTAAAATAAAACATATTGTCATATATTTATATTCAAGGGCTTTTAAATATAAACTGGTTGGGACTCAAACCGTGGAATACATGGTGCTAAGTCTGCCTTTGTGTGGCATTCCTTAACTAAATATTAGGTCACAGGCTGGCAAGAGTGAGTGTGGTTCTTTCTTCACCTGTTTTTAATGAAACTGTACAGTGTTTATTGGAAATAGCATCAGACTCTGACTTTCTTGGCTGTTTGGCTGTTGCAGTGGAAACATGTCACTGGTGTTTAAAATAGTCGTGTCATAAATTATTTGCACTAATCTGTTCAGGTATTCGTTCTGACTCATGAAGAAGTCAGTAATTCTCAGCTGGAATGGGCAGACTTTGCTTTCCACAGCAACGCCAGCAGGAACAGCTTCAAGGAAATTAAGTTTAACGTGTGCCTTTATGTTTGCCCCATTGCATGTAGGAAGTAAGTGTTGCTTTCGCTGGAAAAGAAAGTGCTTAATTTTAAAAAAACAACAAAAAACGAAAACATAATGTGCCCTTTCATTTCACTTTTTTAAAACAGCCCTGTTATTCTTTAAAGTCGTGGTTCAGTTTTTCTGTTTGTACTGTATGAAATTTTCTTGGAATGCCTCAAAGAATGAAGTCTTTACATATTAGTAGAATCTGGTATTGTTATATGTTGATGATAGAAAAACACACATGAATAGACCACTTACTGATAGAGGGAAGAAGAAGTTTCATATATATACTGGATGTTTTTCTTTCTTTCTTTAGGTATACGGGATAATTCTCAGCACTTTTATGTTGAAATGACCAATAACAACTAAAGGAATGTTAGTTCATTTTTGCCTTGTGTACAGTCTCTGATTAAAAGTACTTCATCTCAACACTTCATATTGGAGGGTAAAAACCCTCAGTGCTACTGAATGAAATTAAACTTAAATACAATGCAAACTGTAATGTTAAAAATCTCAACATATTGTAATGTTGTTTTTAGTATAATTGTTTTTTAGTTCTATTAAAATATTCACATGAAACATATTTTGTAGGCAACGGACATGATTATTGGCAGATTATTTGTATCCCACTTTTGCCACTTTTGTGCTATTGACCAATCACGTCTTAGCAGGATTTGGTAAACATTGGTATTCAGGTAAACAATCCATGCAGAGATGAAAAAAGGATAACTATAGAATACAGTCAGCTTCCATCTGACAACAGTTAATTTTTTTAAAACTTATGAATGAACAGAAACAAAAATCCCTGAAAAATTGGCAAGGCTAAGTTATCAGACTAATGGATTGTTTCCTTATTGTTTTGACCGTAGATAACAGTGTTTGGCTAACCCCAAGATTGAATTTTCCAGCTAATGTTCTACATGTAAGGATAAGGTAACAATTAACATTACATGGTCTAACTTTACTGAAACTTAAATACATTGAGAAAAACTCCCACAATGCTCTGCTACTTCAAAAATGTTGTTTTTGTTTTTAAACGAGAGACCCCTAGTGGCAGAAATGTCATACTGCGCATTTAAGTAGCAATTGTTGTCATCTCTAAATAAACCCCTGACATCGTACTGTTATTGTTGGTAGTTTGCTTTTTGTGCTTTGTATGAGGTGTTCACTGAACAGAGAAAAGCTTTTCCCTTAAAAATTCAAAAGTTCTAAATTATAGTGATGATACTGGAAAATAAAATTTAAAAATGATTAAAAATATTCCCTTTAAGGCTTCTGTTAACAGATATTAGGTTAAACTTGAATGACTGCCCGTAACACTTAAGTTGCAGTTTAATTCATGTCTGTTCAGACCCATAATACATCTAGTGAAGAGTTTAATGGAATTTAATAGGTGGGCACCAAAAATGTGCACCATTAACTCAGTATCCCATCAAATGTGAAATATAGTCACAATTCCCCCTTCTGTTCATGAGTTACAGCACTGAATAATCTCCAGAAAAATGTCTCTGCAGAACGATGTGAATTTGATCTTTGCCCTTGATATGAAAATCCATCATTTCATAATTTTTTCCTGCTGGGAATTTGAGTGAAATTTTGCCGTAACTAAACATCTGAATTCATGACTTTGTTTTATTAGGTCACAGCGACCTTCGCCCTTGATCATCAAAATATGATTTTTTCCTCCAAGTCCAGGTGAATGCTTGGGCCATTTTTTTCAGATATTTCCTCCTAGCATTCAAGAAATGTTGCATTCATAACATAAGCACAAAAGGGTAGTCTCACTCACGGATGTCCGTACAGACAAATGGACAGAAAACATAATGCTTCCTGCCACAGCTGTTGCTGGCACGGAGGCATAAAAAACCACCTCGTCGCTTCTCTCACCCCTGATATCTCTGCCCTGTATAACCAGGTGCGCCTGTTCAGTCAACCCACTCACAGGCACAGTTTGGAGAGTTTGTTATTACTTAATTACTGCTGTCAGCCCCCATCATGGTTTAACGTGAAAGTTTGCAGCTGTTTTCCTTCTCTCCATATTTCTTTGTTTTTCTGGCCATACCTTTTCCCCCCACTCTGTACAGTGGCCTTGTGCTGGTGAAGCTACTTCAGTGTTGAGTACTTTACTGTCGTGTTGATCCAGACTTGGACCAACCACGGGTTTTTTAATATTTCTTTGAAGATGCAGTCAAAAAGTCCCACACTCTACAATACACTAAAGGGAGAAAGTTCTGAAGTGTCTCATTTTGTAGGCTTCTATTGTAGATTTTTATTTTATTTAAAGATGTGGCTAGATGTGATGGATAAGAAGGGGCATATTCACCCCATCTACCCCCCTGTGGATTTAGTGATAGGAAGATATACATTATGTATTTCCTGTTAAATCACTTTTAAATGCAGTGGTAGTAGGGTTGGGCAAATGGTCAAATCTCCATTTAAAGGAGTGATGTTTTTTTGTGGCCAAGGGGATGTTGGACAAAGTTGAAGCCCTCCTTTTCCCTGGAGGTGGGCTAAGATCATTAGTTTTAGTTTTTGAAGTGTTTGGCCTTTTGATGTTCCTATGTTCTCTTTAGGCACCCTGGCCTGAAGGATATTTAATATCACTCCTACAAATTTCCAGTTAGGAATAATTTGAACTGAGCATCTGTCAAAGAAACAGCCATTTAAATACATTGGTCATGGTTAAAGAGGCATAAAATGAAGCCAGATTAGACAGAGCACCTTTCTCTGAAGGTTGGATCTGTGTGAGTGTGGGCCAAACTGGGGCACAGGGACCCAGCAAAACTGCCCATGCTTCCAGTTCATTAAATATAACTATCAAACACCGGTGGGATTTATACTCTCCCCTGGCTGCCCTCCTCGTGATCAGCCATGCTTATTTCTTCTGCCACTCTGGCATGATGGGGATTGTCTTAGGGTCTCAGTTACTTGATATTTTATTTATAAATGTTCAGGGGAGTTGGGACTAGATTATATTTCTCTCTGTCTTTGATGCTCTGAATAACAGGGGACTGGCGTATTTCTTCACTTCAAACATTCGCCTTACGTTTCCACTAGGGTGTGCAGGAGAACCTTTATCAGTGGAGGGAATCTTAGATTATGTGTTATCGCCAAGAGAATCATGAAAGAGCATGCATTATGTCCTTCGAAAGAAACTGTCTGTACTTATGACAACCCACTGCCCCCCAAAATATCCTTTTCCCCCTTTAATGTAAGACAGAAGCATTGTCACTCTGTTTAGATGATAATTTACAAAAAAACTCATAAAGGTGTTTTAATTGATGCCAATTTAATTATTTTGATACAGTGTGTAGACCTGTTGAAGCATTTTGTAACGGTTTTAAATGATATGTTGTGCTTATAGCTACTTTTGCTATTTTCAGTAGCATTGTTTTATTGACAGTAGAATAATTACAATGCTTAAAAATGTGCTTCCAGTAAATGCGCTTTTAATATGCTTACATAAACAATACCAAAACTGGAGAGAAAGTTTGTCAGATTTGTGGGAAACCTTTTAAAATCCATAGCGCATGCTCCATATACCCAGTTCTCCCATTACTCTTTGGTCTAGGTGTCTGGAAAGAAAGACAAGTTGCTTATGTTTTAAGGGGAAAAAACACATTAGTTCCACATTTATTTAAAAAAGAAACAGCATGATGTTAAAGTCTTGGCTAAAATTTTAGCAATTCGCCTTGAAAAGGTTCTTCCTACTATTATTTCAGATGAACAGAATGGCTTTATTAAAGGCCGCCAGCTGTTCTTTAATGTCCGCACGCTTTTGAATGTCATTCTTTCCCAACACTCAACCACTAATCCAGAAGTAGTTATCTCACTTGATGCTGAGAAAGCTTTCGATCGTGTAGAGTGGAGCTTTCTCTTTGCGGTCTTGCAAAGATTTGGTTTCAAGGACAGATTCATTTCATGGATTCGACTGTTGTACAGGGCACCCCAAGCCAGTGTCTATACAAATGGTGTTTCCTCTGGCTACTTCTCATTGTCACGCGGGACGAGACAGGGTTGCCCCCTGTCCCCCCTACTTTTTGCTATTGTAATTGAACCCCTATCTGTAGCTTTGAAGGCCCTTCCTCATTTTCGTGGTATTTCCCGGTCAGGCCTTGACGTAAAATTGTCTTTATATGCAGATGACCTGCTTCTATATGTTTCTGATCCCTTATCTAGCATACCATCGATTGTGTCTCTACTAAACAAGTTCGGCTCTCTGTCAGGTTACAAAATAAATCTTCTTAAAAGTGAATGTTTCCCCATAAATTCTTTAAGTCTTACACTTAAACAATCTGACATTCCTTTTAGACTTAGCCCTGCTGGCTTTAAATATTTGGGAGTTAACATGACTCGTATTTTGTCTTCTCTATACTCTTCCAATTTCTCCCCTTTAATGACTCAAATTCAATCAGATTTTCAGAGATGGAAATCGCTACCTTTGTCCCTAATTGGTCGGATCAATGCTGTAAAGATGAACATTTTGCCTCGATTGTTATTTCTGTTTCAGAGTATTCCTATATTTTTACCTAAAGCTTTTTTCAAAAAGTTAGACCAGCTAGTTACATCGTTTTTGTGGGGAGGGAAACACCCCAGGGTGAGGAAATCATTATTACAGAGACTGACATTTGATGGTGGTCTTGCCTTGCCTAACTTTTTATTTTACTATTGGTCCTCTCATGTTCACAAATTGACCCATTGGCTTGAATCTCAAGACCTGCTGTGGTGCAAACTGGAACGCCTGTCGTGCACTTCCTCATCCTTAGAAGCTTTATTATTCTCTCCACTACCACTTAAGCCTTCTCATTTCACCCAAAATCCCGTGGTACAGTCTAGTCTAAGGGTCTGGTCACAATTCAGGAGTCATTTTAAGTACATCTCTGCGTCAGTACACATGCCCATCACGCAGAACCATCTGTTTACTCCTGGCCTCATTGATGGTACCTATGTACAGTGGAAGCGTCATGGTATTAATACATTTAAGGATCTCTATAAAGATGGCACTTTCTTAACTTTTTTAGACCTGTGTTCAGAAACAAATCTTCCGGCTACCAATCTATTCCGTTATTTTCAGGCACGGCATTGCACTTCTGCTCTCTTCCCCTCCTACCCTCTTCTCCCAAATGTCCAACCGTGGGAGGAATTCTTATCCCTTAAACCCAATAAGAAGTCAATTATATCTTTAATATATAAACAACTTATGGATTTAAATGTCCATTCCGTTGCTAAAATTAGGGGGGCTTGGGAGCAGGAGTTAGGAATAATTTTTTCGGATCAGCAATGGGAGAAAGCAGTATCCAATGTCCGTTATAGTACGTCCTGTGCCAGGTTACAACTCATCCAGTTCAAGGTGTTGTACAGGGTTTACTATTCAAAGTCTCGTCTGTCTGAGATTTACCCACAAGTGATGGATCAGTGTGAGAGATGTCATGCCACCCCATGTGACCTAGGCCATATGTTTTTTCTGTGCCCAAGACTCCATGGCTTCTGGAGTCAGTATTCAGTTATTCTTTCCAAAGCTCTTGGGACCCAAATCTGCATGGACCCTTTTCTAGCTGTTTTTGGGCTTCCAGTCAACACTGGTCTAACCGACCCTACACACTTCAAAATATTAGCCTTTACATCACTTTTGGCTAGACGTTGCATCTTACTCCTTTTGCAATTTAAGAGATGACATCACATCTCTAAACCAAAAAGAAACTGAAGGTGGCTTTGAAGATTTCCAAAGATAGGCCTTGTGGCGAAGGGCAAATACAGAGAATTTTATTCTATCTGGGGCCCCTTCGTGGACTATTGCAAGTCATTAAACGCTCTACCAGCTGATTAATATCATGTCTCTTCCCCCCCCCCCCCCCCCCGCCCCGCCCCCCCTTTTTTTTTTTTTTTTTTTTTTTTCCCCTTTTGGGGTTTGTGTTTGTTTTGGGTTTCTTATTAGGTTTTGTTTTGTTTGTTTACTTAAGCGTGTGTGTAGATGTGCCTGTGTGTGTGTTATTGTGTCTGTTCATGTAAGAAAAACTAAAAAATATGTGAGGGGAACAGATTGTGTTGTCATTGTAAACTACTGTACACTTGTCTCTCAATAAAAAAAAAAAAAAAAAAAAAAAAAAGAAACAGCAAAAAAAGGGAAAAGGTTAAAGAAAGTCTGCTGCACGAGGGACTCTGGGGAGTGTTAGAGGGGCACCCGTCTCTTTCTTCTTGCCTTTCAAAGTTTTTAGTGCTCTTTTGCCATAATGTGTTGATTAACTGCATTATCTGACCCTCCTCTCTTTTTGCATACGCTATATTCATACAGGCTTCTCTTTTCAATTTATAAGCACTAAATAAATAAATAATAAAAACAAAATACATTTTTGTAATCTAGCCTTTGGCTTTGACACCCACTATGATTTTTCCTATAAAGCATATATGAGATATGCCATACTTGGACCTAATCTGGACATGAAGAAAAAAACATTTTGACATTACATTTTTATGAGGACACAGTGGGCAATCCATAATCTGTCTCCTCTTTACAGCCCGCTAAGCAGTGTACAACTTCAAGACTTTTCCTCCTCCTTGACATGGTTGCCCTTATTCTATCACGCAACAGCTCGACGCAATTAACCCTAAGAAGGTTCATTTAAAAATTAGGTAAGCTCCAAGTGTTAATTGTCTAAAAATAGTTATCTCCATTGTAAATAGATCACCTAAGGTCTTAACTAATCACTAATGAATAGTGTGTGAAAATTCTAATCTTGTACCAAAATGACATTAATCATATGTCAAATGATGTTTTTAATCAGTTTAATCTCCTGCTGGTGGGTTTTTTAATGCCTAAACTTGGGAAACTTTCTAGAACAGATTTAAAAAAAAAGGTTGTTTTTTTCTTTTTCAGTCTGTGTGCAGATTTTCAAAACTATTTTCTACTTTTATGCCATCCTTAATAAGAATTATTTAATATGAATCAATGAACTCATAAGTGTTTTTTTTTTCAAGTCTGGATAAAACACAAATTCTCTCCACTATATGAGGTAATGCATCAACTCTGCAGGAAAGAAGTTAAAGCAGGTGGTAGTTAAAAAAACCCACCCTTACAGATCTGGTGGCAAGTGGCCATTGCAAAGTTAATTGTGGGTTGCTGAGATCTGGAGTGACCAAAATGACAATAAAGCTTAGTAAATCTACTATTTGGGTTGAGCAGGACTCAGTTATTTGTGCAGAAGGGGAGAATTTTCAGTGTACTTGATGTGAGAGGGGCTGTGCTGCCACTGCACACTTTAGGGTTTGATTGGGTGTTAAATAACTAGATAACAGGCAGTAGTTAAACGATGTGAAGTTGTAACTTTATCCTCTTTACCTTGGTTTGTCCTGATGGTGGGAGGAGACAGTGTTGGAGGTGAATGTGCTGTAAGTGTGGGACTGCTGTGGAATAGGCTGTCAGGCTTCATTAGCCCAAGCCATCTCTATCTCAGGAGGAATGTGGCCAGTGGTTTAAAACCAATTTCCATTACCTGCCTTCATTTTATTAACTTCCGTACCATTACCAGAGAGCTTCCCTTTGACACTTGTTCCTTCTCACTGTCTTGTACTTCTAAGAGGTCCCTATGGGAGCAAGGTTGTGAAGCCTCACTTATCCTGTACTCTGTGTTCCCTTTAATCGCCAAGAACGGCGTCTCCACCCTCTGCAGGCTTGTGCCAGTGTGTCATGTGTATCGCCGGTTCAGATGATAGGGCACCTAGATGAACCTACATGTACAGTGATTCAAGCATCCAACCCCAAATCCCGTAGCCCCCGAGGCTCGGGCAGTAAGGTCCAAACAAGTCTGAACCTACTTTCAATTCTCACTAATTCCTGAATTTTGAGTGAGGCTGTAAAGAAATAATTCTGTGCGCGCATGTGGTGTGTGGCAAATAGTAACTGTGATATATCTAGTGCATGACAACAGCCCACCAGCACTGATTAGATCTGCTGGGAGTGTTTGTCCATGAATAAGACAGGCTGCACCCTAAGTGAAGAAGAGGAGTATGAGGCTTGTAAGACACCCTTCTTCATGACTGCCACTTGGGAGCACAGGGAAATGGAGGAGGAGGTGAAAGGCCAGGTGTCTGCCACAGAATTTAATTAGAAAGACTGGATGCTTTGTCCTCTGTTAAGTTGCTTCAGGCATTCTTTAATTGCCCCATTCCCAATTTCTTCCAGCAGTCCCTTTTCTAAAGTTCATTAGTATTCATCTTGTAGGAGCATTTGAATGTTGATTTCAAGGATTTTTTTTTACCTCACTCTATTTTAAATTCTTTTTTTAAAACTTGTGTACATTGAAATATATTTGCAATAGCTCCTTTCCAAAACTTGTTCTCTATTAGATTCTCCACTTGAAGCCACTTTAACTTACGTGATGAGATCAGTAATTGGCTGGTATGATTAATTTCCTTCTTATTAAAAGCTCATAGCTAATGTTTTGGAAAGTAACCAGATAGATTAAGACATGGGGGAAAAGAACAGGCACTCAGAGAGTCCTAGACCTGAGAAGCTCGATGAGAAGGTTCTGCTAATTGAACAAATGAAAGCATTTTTGTGATTTTTCTCCTTTCTTAAATTATTAGAATTAAGTGTGTCTGATGGATAACTCAACCACAGGGTTACTCTGATGGATATGTAATTAATTGCATGATGCCACTTTAGAAGCACCACATTTCTGCTTTTTTTCCTGAGCTTGATGTTCTGAGGATGAATAGTAATAGCAAGTGAATGGAAATTATCAAGATGCATTTTTTTGTGAACTCAAGAGAATGTTTGGTATGAGAAACATATGTCTTCTTCCATACCTGTTTTTTAACAGCTGCAGTAAGCCTGATTTTACTTAAAGAAAGATTTTATGATCAATCAGAGTTTGATTTAGCATTTAATAAGCAGTTGTCAACTTGTATTACTCATATTATATATTTATAATGTAAAAATGCTTATAAGAGAAAATATTTCTCTGCCCCTGAGTTTTATCTGAACTGTTTTACGCAGCATTTGAGAGGAGAAAGGTGATATGAACACGAGCCATAACACTGACCATCATTAATTAAAACTGTAATCAGGAAAATGAGACTTACAGGGATTTTTCCTCAAAGGAAAGGAAATAAATGAGGACTTCTGTGTCCTGAAACAAGGTTTAATGAACAAAAATCTAGTTCAGCTGCTTTTAAACTACAGTAAAGCGCAAAATCCTCCCTGGCAAGTTACCGACCTCTCCACGTACCTCACGGCATTTTCAGAGGTTATGCCTCCTCCAGCATACGCATATCTTACCTGCACTGCAAACTGCATACGCACATATACCGAGACAGTCTGCCCTGCAATATAATATCCGGTTTATCTAGTTGCTGGGAATAGTTAAATCCTTCATGGTGGAAGCACTCTGTTGGTAGGATTACCTCAGTATTCGTCCACCTTTTCTCTCCTTATTATCACTTTTTTCCCCCCCAACAGGCAAGTTTAAGGCCAGTGTTTTAATGTTCAGCTCTATTCAATCCCCAGCTTTTCCACTGGATATAATATTTATTTTTTGGTTAATCACTTAAGTATCACGCTGAGCTCAGTATCTTCAGTAGTTGGTAGCAGCATTATATGTATGATGGGTGAATGTCAGGGCATAAACATACTTTTTATGTACACGGCATAAAAAAAGTTTTCAAAGTAAATTTTCCTTTTCAAACATTCTTGGCGGATGGCTGCAGTCTGTCAGTTTCAGCTGGTCTGGCTGGCACATGTTGAATGCCTCTTTTGTACTTGGAGTTGGAACAAGCATCTTACTGAATATGAAAATTGTGTCAGAAAATACAAAAATGGGGAATAATGAAATATAAAATCTGTGCTGTGGCTGTTTTCTTCTTCTCTCTTTTTTGTGTGCTTATATTTTTTTTATTAGCTTTTTCCACAGCTTTGGTCCCCCCTGCGTGCTTCACTTAAGAGTGGACTCTGTACCTGCTGTTTTAAAGGTTCATTTTGAACTTACAACTAAGGCGGACACCGGAGGAACCCTGCCTTTGATTGATTGTTGAGACCATTGATCTAATTTTGAAACCTTTGAATTTCTCCTCTACATCCATTCATTTTTTGTAAGGAGTGGAATAAAACTAATTTCCTTGTGCCTCATGCAGTGCTTCACTCTCCAAAGTGGGGAAACAGAGCGAATAAATAAATAAATAAACCTAAGAAACAGGTCCTTCACAGTGGCACAGAGATTTTTATAGACTGGATCAATTAAATTTGTCGTGTTTGGAACGATGGGACTCCGTAACTCAATAAGAAGTAATGTGGTTGAAAATGCCTCTCACTGTGTGGCCATTAGGTGAGAGAATGTTACCATATGAGTTTTAATATGCGAGTATTACTGAGGTATAAGACTGGTCTGAGCCAATTAGAATCAAGAGCAGCCTAGAAAACGGAGATGTGGGTGGGCATCCTGGGCTACCAAGTCCTGCTGCGACGGCGAGAGAGACAGACATAGAGAGAGAGAGAGAGAAAGGGAGAGATGGAGGACTTCACAGCCAGGGCTTGATGGAAACCAGTAGTGCTTCAAAAAGTAGAGCAGAGACACTGGCTTTTACTTTTTGCACAACAGAACAAGCCATGAGTAACTGGCACACTTAATGCACTCAGTCTTTTAATAATACCCCCAGCTATGAAATGTTTTTTCCCTCCTGATAAGCATTTATATTACAAAAAACCCCATTTCTTTGTGAGTAGATACATTTAATCTTACCTAAATGAGTATACACTGTATAAAACGCTTGCAGTTTATAATCAGTTTGAAGATAATATGCATTTTTCAGCAGTATGTTGTTTTATGAAACAATTTTACTAATGATGAACAAATAAGAAGTAATAGTAAATGTGTAAATATTGTCCTTGTTATAAATAGTGCAGTTTTTTTTTTAATTTTTGATGTGCTCTTTTAAGAGCTTTATTATATTCTGAGTGTGTGCAAACTGTATCAAACAGTGCTGAGTTGAGAGGTGGCTGTATAAAGGCTCAATTCACAGTGGTGGGAAAACAGAACTAATGACTTGTTCTGTGTTTTCTTCCACTAATTACAAATGTATTTCTTGCTCAAGGACGCTTTGAGATGTGGACAGACCGAACTGGGGATCTAGCTACCGACTGTGACATGTCAATGCTCCCATCATTGCGTACCTCACTGGCTGTGTGAGCTGGTATATGCACATATTTGCATATATATATTACTGCCTTTCTTTTATTTTGCAGAATTATTTTATAGTTTGAGCAGGATTACATTTCTACTGCCTTTTGCCAGCTGGCCGAACCATCAGTTACTTCCTAAGAAGTGATGTTCCCCAAAGACTTTAGGAAAAGTATTCTGTGGTTTGATGAGACAAAAGGTGTTTATTCTTGTTTGAGTCCTGTTACATCTGCATAAAACTAAAACAGCATTTCATAGTAAAAAACATCACACCAAACATGGTGGTGATAGTGTGGTGGTCTGAGGCTGCTTAGCTGCTTCAGGACCTAGAGACTGGCTGAAATTGCTGGAAACAGAAAATCCTGAAGGAAAATGCCCAGCCATCAATTTGTGCCCTGAAGCTCAAGTGTATTTGGGTTATGCAGCAGGACAATGGTCCGAAACATAAGCAAGTCCACTTCTGAATGGCTCAAAAAAAAAAAAAAGGTTTTATGGTGGCATAGTCAAAGTCTTAAAGACCTAAATCAGATTGAAATGCATTGACAGGCCGTTCATGCTCAAAAACCCTCCGCTGTTGCTGAATTAAAACAATTCTGCAAAGCAGAGGGGTTAAAATTACTCCACAGCGTGAAAGACTCATTGCCAAATAAAACAAACGACTGACTGCATTTCTCTCTGCCAATGGTGGCACAACCAGTAACTAGGTTTGAAAAGCTTTTCTCCTGTAACAAATGAAATCATCATTTAAAAACAGCATTTTATATTAACTCAGGTTGTGTTTGACTAAAATTCAAATTTGTTTGATGATCTGAAACACGTAAGTGTGAAAAAACGTAAGAAATCCGGGAGGGGGCAAATGCTTTTTCATGGCACTGTAAGTGAGACTGTCTTCATTTTCATATATTGGTTTCTAAACTACTCTACCAAAAACTGTAAAAGTGTAGCTGCTTAAAATCCTCCTTTCAATGATCTTCTTTTTTCCTGACAGTCAAGCAGTCATTCCTTTTGCGTGTGTTAGTGCGTGTGCGTGAGTGTGTGAGAAAAAAACATTCCCTATCAGTGAACTCAGATGTGTCACTTTCTATGTCGGGGAAGGATGGAAACACAGAGTGCCTCAGGACATTGTAACAAACTCCCTTGTGCCACCAGCCCCCCCGACACAATTACCCACTCATGTCTAATTGGCATTTGAGGCTTCTCTGCTTGATCGACCATGGCCACATCAGCATGAAGTGGCAGGGCAGCGCTTGCCAAACTGTGACTTAACTGGTATCACGCTTTGTTACTCTTGAAGCTACTTACATAATTTGTTGATGTAAATTTACTCTGCCTAATTAACATCGTCAGCCTCTCATTTAATGCGAACAGACGTGAGATGCAGCCAGTCCCTGGTGTTACTGTCCGTTTTGCTGATTTCTGAGGAGTAGCGCATAGGCCTGTCTGCGGGCTGTTGTGCAGGAATCTATGTGACTTGGGTGATCTCAGTCTTTTGCTCAGTATATGCGTAACTTACCCCTGGTGTGCGCACTTGAGAGATAGGAGTGAGCAGGAATCAAACTTTCCAAGAGTGTTTTGGATTAAAAAATTAACTTCATCCCAGTTGTTGGCTGATCGAAACTGAACACTTAACTTCAGAGGGGCTTAGACGGTGGTATAAGGATACGTCTCTGGCTGACAAGGCTAGCTTTGTGATATTTAATCTTTTTTTTTTAAATATTGGCCTAACCTCATAGTGGTGCCATCCAGTGAAGATCGGAAAGTTATTTAAAAGTTACCAATCGAGGGAAAATGCAGACTGTATACAGATTGCGTTTGTCCAGTTGTGAGCGAAATTACTTTTACTGTTATTTCAGGCATCAACATCTAGAAGTTACAACAGTAGTTTTTGTACTGTTGTGTGGTGGATGGCTGATGATTGGCTTTCATGGAGTGGTTGATACTTAAGCAAGAGCTGCGGCTGGGCAGAACTAGACTGATATGTACCAATCCACCCGCTCGTTCAGTCAGTCAGGTTATTAGATCAGACTGGTGTTTTGTGATGGTGGCAGGGTCAGTGAGCATCTCATTCGCATACCTCCCACCTCACCCTGCTCCCTCCGCTCCCGCTCATGCATTTGCTTCTCTACCGCACTGCAGGGTAATCAGGACAGCGACACTTTATGAGAGAGGGGACGACAAAAGGATTTACACACAAAGCCTGACAGAGGAATAGATCTCATTTGCCTCCAGTGTTTGAAGCTGACTGCATAGGAACTAAAGTTAAAAGAAATAAAGTTTGAGAACCTTAAGTTTAGTATAATTGTTTAAATGCATTTATTTCATGCAATTTAAATTTCATCTCTAGGAAAAGCTGTAGAGAAATACAATGACCATTATAACAACATACTTGAAAAAATCTATAATTAATTTCAGATAATAGCAATGTTTTGTTTTTCAATTGCCTTACGTTGCGTCTTATGAGTCACATGAATGTAACTCTATTTGGTTTAATCCCAAAGTTCAGTGTTTCCAGCTCCAAGGTTGCGTGTGTGCAATCAGCATATTGCCAAGTAAAGGTTAAGAATACGTGTTGGGACACTGGTGGCAGTCTGAAAAAGTAAGTCTCGAATTAGAGGGGCGAGTATTAAAATATTGATAACACCTCTCTGTGTCCATTGCTAGCCCATTTATTATTCATTCTACCTTGAAGGTAGCATGCAAGATGACCCCTTTTCATTCAGTCCTCTGCTTGCTAACTCCTGGTTTCATAAAAAGCGATTTGTGGATTATTCTTTTATGGTACTCCAAGCAGTTTTTAATTGAAATGCACTTAATCTTGATCTAAGTTCACAAATATATGGCTATTTGTTTTTTAGCAGATTCACTTGTCACATTGATTATTTGGATTCCTCTTAAGGTAAAATCCACAAGACTATATCAGGGATCCAAGTTGACTTTGTCTGTACTCACAGAATTATTTCAGATTGCCAGCAACTCTCCCAAATGATTCATATTTCATAGGGAGCATATTTACCAGAGCTTTCTTGAAGATCTCTGCAGGGCTTCTTCACAGACTTTGGTCAGTAATAAACAGGAATCCCCCCCGAGGGTAAAGCTTATAGGTGCTGTTTATGTTGACCAATGGAGCCACAGCCTGGAAACCGGAGGGGTAGCGCTGTTAGGATTGAAGCAGGTGGGTTCTGTGCTTCAAAGACCAAAAGATAATCTTGTGAAAAAATCTAAAGCCAGGCTCCAAAATGTGCTGAACATCTACGAGCGTCTGCTCACAAAGACACAAGGCTCATCGTGTGGTTTGAGCCAGCCCAGGAATGCTTTGATGCCACTGATCTCCTAACTTTTGTTAGTTTATTTGACCAAGTTTTTATGTATAATATGTATTCCAAATGCCAGCTCTTCTTTAAAGAACTTAAAGGAAATCCTGAAGAAATAACCTTGGAGTTGAGGGCTTGTGCTAAAGCATCAGTTGATTCAAAGGCTCTGCTGTAAAGTCGTCCACAACACAGAGGGAAAAGTACCAGGTCAATCGCTCGATAAATTGTAGCAAAAACCAATACCACATAAGCACCTGGGATATTTTTTAATCAGGTTTATTTTTTATATTTAATTTTTCTGAGCAGAATGATAATGTACAGGTATTGGCAGGCATGTTATCTTACATTTTAAAGTGATTTCAAATCATATGCTACAAATAGTAAACACTGTAATAAAGATGTGATTCATTATTTTAGATTAAGTTAGCGCAGGTAAGTGAAGCACATTGTTTGCTTTTGCTGCTACAACAAAGAAAGTCATGTGTCTACAGTATTCAATATTTATCACAGACCTTTACTTAGCAAATGTGGTGCTATATGTGTTTTGGGAATGGTAATAGTATTTCTTTTTAATTTAGTGATATGCAGCTGATAATTTGATAATAATTTGTTGTGCTTTGATGATATATGGTCCTGAATCTGTGACCCAATCATTTGATAATCGTGTCTGTATAGAGATTAAAGTCACTAAAAGGCGCTCTTGTCACTTATATTGACCTGAAAAACTCAAAATCGAATGATGTGAGGTTTGGTGTGGTGTGTTTGCTGATATTCTTTCACCATTTTGAACTTTCTCGCTTTACTCTCTGCATTTATCAAACTTATTTGAACCGAAACAGAAGACATTCAATTTTTTTATCAGCTATAAGGTGAAGATTCAGAACAGGCCTGAACATGCAGTACATTTATGCTTAGTTTATGTAAATGCACATCTATCTGCAATTCCAGCAGTATAAAAACTTCAGCAATTTCAGTTTTGGACCGTTGTCTGTCTGTGACCCATTAAATCTTAGCTGGTGGAATACACAGTTCAGTCTTTATGGCAAGGTGATTTCCACTGGAGATGGCTCTGTTTACATAATTATAAGAGCAGAATGGATAGGCTGGACGAGGGAGCGGAGGAAACAAGTTGATTTTATTTTTCAATTTGGTGTTCATCAGCATTTTCAATTAAACCTACATTTTATCACAATCTTTGTGGGATGAGGCTCGCTGCATGCATGTACTTCGTGTGATGTACACGTATACTCTTTGGCAATATGAATCATGGGCTCTCTTCTGCTTGTTGAAGCAACACGTCTCTTTGTTTTAAAGTGTTCTCTCTGAAGTGGTCTTCAAATAGGAACACAATAACACAAAATAGATGTAAAGTAATAAAGGAAATGGCCTCCAAGGTTCCATCTTAGTTCATAAAGCATTTTCTTTTTGTGGACAGTGATTGTGTTCTTTTTGCCTGCAGAGGGGGATGTTGTTCTGGTCATGAGCTCATGTCCTGTGTTTTAGGCAGCAATCTGCTTGCTCACTAGCTGCTCTGTTTTTATTCCAGTGTGCATGCTTATTTTTTGATTTCACTTCTGAAGCACGCTGTGAAAACATGCGATTCTCTGGGTGTTTTGGTGCCGTTTTCCCTTTTTAGCTGCTCTTTCTGCAAGTTCTCACATTCATCGGCATACCAACATGTTGCGGATCTATTACATCTGTTTACAGAACTTAACTGCATTGTTCCTGATGCATTATGCACGGGATCTACACAGAAGTTTTTCTCCGCAGCCGCAAGGACACTATTTTGTCTAAAGTTAAAAGTAGGTTATTTTAATTATGAAAAGACTCATTTGAAAAAATAAGGAAATGAGGATTTAATTGATTAATTCAATTTTGTAAATCCGTGTAGGTAAAAAAGCCACTCAGCAGAGTGGTGCATGAAACGAGTCCATAAATATGAGAAATAGTTGAGGTTGAAGAATAGGCTACAGAGGTGGGAGATGAGATAGCGGTGGTTCAGATGCCCCCCCCCCCCCCCCCCCACACACACACACACACACACACACTCGGTGCCGGTTGTCAGAAGGAGCGAAGTAGCCATTTTGTGGCGAGTGCGGTGGTGCGGTAGAGATGAGATGGTTAACACCCTTCTGCAGTATACCCACCCTCCACTCTCTCTCTCTCCCTCTAATTTTCTGTCTCCCCCTCTTTCGTTTCCCTGCTCTTCGCTCAGTCGACTATGAAGACACTTCATCTTTCCTGACAGTATGACCACTGCTGCATGTTCTGATGCGTTCAGCATACCTTCATTCCATCATAAATAAATCAAAGAAATGACTTTTTCTTTCTCTTTCTCTCACATGTTCCTTTATCTCTCCCTTCACTGTGCCTGCTATCTCGAGGAGTCGCTGGAAAACGGGAAATGGTGTACCGGTGGATTTCCTGTGCACCTTCTCTCTTTCACCGCTCCCACTGCACGTGCAGGATCATCACCCTCCAATCCCCTTTTACATTATCTCAAAGGAAAGGAATTATTTTTGCTCCACGATGATACTCAGTTCTTCTGACATTATCTGCTTTAATTTTAATTTAAATGTCATGGATGTGATGGGTTTTCTTAATTAATGTGCGCACATATGCTAAATACAAACTTGCATAATAGAAACAAAGTAGGCCTAGGCAATTTTTTCTCTATTTGGAGGGGGCTTGTGGTAATGTTGTGACATAGGGACTATACAAATAGACTCGACCTTTTTCGTTATTCATTGGAGCGCTCAAAAAAACACACACACACCAGCCAACAAGCACATGTGTACATTTGTGGGGCTGCAGATTACATGAACAGGAGGGGTAAGGATGGATGGATGAAGGAGAAGGGGGGAGGGGGGGGGTAGAAAAAGCTTGTCAAGAACCCCCACCCCCCCCACTGACTACCAGTTACCCAGTCCCTCCACCCCTTCCTGTAATCTCCACTCCTCCACGGGTAGTCTCAAACCTTGTGTTCGTCCACCACCAACCAATTACCTGGCAACCCTGCCCTTATCCCCAGCACAGGCGTGATGCTGCTGCATGATGGGGTTTTTGTATATTGAATTCCATCTCCTGGTGAGATAAAGGGTGTAGGAACAGGGCTCTGCCGCTGTGCTAGATAAGTGTTTCTCACAAACCGTTCCTCACTGCTTCTTCTGACACTGATTGTGCAGAAAAGAGACATTGGGGATGGCAGGGGGGAAAAGGGGTGTGGGTGGAGGGAGGTTGCAGCGAGATGGGACCCAATTTCAGTATGATTTTCCTCTTGTTTTTAATTTGTTATAAAGGAGCTCACAGAGTGAAGTTGGATTCAGCTCCTAAATACCTTCCTGTTTCATTCTTGGAAAGTCTGTGTGTTTCTATTGAGATCAATATTCAAATAGCAAGAGAATTTTTTTCTCTGGCAACTCTTCTTCTCATTGTAGACTTACCAAACACCAGATATTACTCTGTGGATCGATAGTTTATCTTCATTTGGGATGGCTATTCAATCTGCAGAGGTGACAGTTATGGGTTGAACAGCTCTGTGGAGTATCAGCTTTTATTCAGCTTCATCCCTTCTCTCTCAGTCCTATTTGTAAGCTGTCCTGAGAAGTGTCCCTTGGTGCCCATGGCCTGAGCCAGGCCCATGTATCTGTCTTTGTCTGTCCCACTGCAGGGAACCACACACTCATTGGTTGTCCTGGGGAACAATGTAAGTGATGGACCACCATTCATACATCAAACCTGCAAGGCGTTTGACAGTGCAGGACAGAAACATTGAAAATAATGACCAGAGCAATATGTATCACAGGTTAAAAATAGAGTGCTGCAGGGAAGTGCTGGCAAAGTTGAAGCTGGGCTCTCTTCTGTGTGACCCGCCCAACCCTGACCCTCCCACTGTTTTAGAGGTTAATGGAAGCTGCCTTGAGCGCTGAAGAAAAGATGTTTCCAGTTAGCTAGAATGAGTGATATTCAACTACTTGGACACTAATATGCTTCAATTGAATTTCTCCCTTTGTCAGAGGGGAGTCTGTCCTGCCGTGGACCCTCCCTCACAGCTGTGCCCTTGCCTCTCTCAGCTCAACCAGCACTATGCAAGCCCCAAAGGTCAAGTGTGTGGGGTCAAGTTTAACCTGAAACCAGACAGAGTAAGGGGGAGCAGCCAAGAGCTGAGGTCACTACTGTGCAGCATATTGCTCAGTACCAGTCTGCATGTTTGTATTTATCTATTTATCTGTCATCTTTTGCAGGCGATGTTTTGTGTGGATGTATGTCTGTCTTATGTGAACCAGGTGGTATTGCAGTAACAGCTCATTGAGGACTAACTGCACAATGTATCTTCAGATAATTTATCAATGCTAAATAACCCTGGCCGTGTTTTAAAAACCGTGCTCACACACCGCGGCCCTCTTTTGTAGCTGTGTGGCATTATTTTCTAGTCTGTCGCTGATGAAATCAAATCGCAGCCATGCAGGAAGCAAAATCTAATCACATGGGTTAACTGAAATGTCTTTGAGATACATTCCGATGCTACGTGTGAACTTCAATCTGTCTCAGCTGTGTGTAGACACATTGTCTGGATACAAAGTACTGGGCCTGAGCAGTGCCTGTGTACAAGGCTATCCTATTGCTTTCACATGCTTGGGGACTTAAATGAGTTTGTATTGCTCTCCTGTTTTAGTTTTGTAAGTTTCTTGTGGATCTCTGAATCTGTTCATGTACATAATCATCTGCATCTCTCTCTCACTCACTTTCTCTCTCTCACACACACACAGCATGAGTCAGCCCACACCTGGAACAGATAAAAGGTCTTTGATGTTTGCAGGGCTATCCTGAGGTCAGTGAGTGCTGCTGTTGAGAGCTAGTTTTACTAGGAGAAAGTGGAGCTGGAGAAGAAATGAAAAGAAACCATATATATCCAGGTGTTGCAGAGTTTTGGAGCTTTTATTAGTTGCAATTCCTTCCTTGGTTCCTTATTCCACCACTGTAGCGGTAATCGCTTAGCATTATATCTTGCCTATCTGTTGCATAGTTGTCTTTTGTGCAAGAAGATGGAAAGCGGTCTTGGTGCTTTTTGAAGTATGAACAGCTTGGTGTGGTAAATTAATGTCTGTTTTTTATCCAGTTTAATGTTTCGGTCTTGTGGCAGACATTTATTATAAGATAGCCTTTGCTTGTATTTTTTAGCATTTGTTACAGGTATTAAGCCTACCTATAATAACCTTTATCCTCAAGGCAAAATTCCATGCCTGTCAATCTTGACATTGCTGAACACCGGAAACGTAATAAACAAAGCATAAACACAAACAGGCATATAGTTTACAAAGTAGCACCTACAGCTCCGACGTCATCTGATCCAGAACACATCTGGAAGTTTAACTACTGTATCCTATGTTCTAATACAAGAAAACTGTACTTTTAAAGAGTTTGAATAACATTTGTATTTAATCATGTGGAACCTAAGCAGTTACTTTTGCTTTCTGGCACTGTCATGCCTATGCATGATAGATTTTTTTTTTGTTGCATTGGAGCTTAACTTAATTTTAGCTGATGTTTAAAATGAAAACATTTCTGAAGGAGTTGCAGACTAGAACTGTGATTTCTTTGTATGAAACCCAGGGAATCATGTGTGCATCATCCCTTATTTTACAGTTATAGTGTTTATATAGGGAAAGTAATACGCCTTCTAAATAAACTTAGAAATGTTTTTCTTACATGCCTGTTTGAATTTGAATGCCATAGCTGTAGGTATACATTCCTTTTGTGCTGGGGAAACCGCCGTTAATATAGTTGTTTGCGTGCACGCTTTAATGTGTGTGAATAAAATGGTTGAACTGAGCTCTCCATGTCCAGTTTCAGAAGAGAGAGCAAGAGTGGGCCGTGACACCCGTGTCCCTGTAAAGTTTCCGGTGCAGGTGTAATTCCCTGTAAAACGCCCTATAATTTACTGCCCTTTGGGAGCACACTGTCTCAGGGTGTGAAAATCAATAGGATGGCGGAGAGGGATTGGGCACGGTGTCTATGCTCAGCCACACTATGGCAGCAGTTAGGGTAATTCTGTAATGGCAGGGGATGAGGTTCAACCTATCTAACGGTCTATCTGAAGCAGATAAATGTTTTACAACACCATCGTTTAACCCTTCCTACCCACTGCACCCTGCCCCCAACTTCTCCCATTGCGCTACCCAGGGAGCACCCTTAGAGCTGAGGTGCAGAGTGTGGTGATGGTGTTAGTGTTCGAGCGTATGCATTTGTGCGTACGAGGTTCACCCCCTTGTCTCCCTGGGTGTGCATTCCAACTCTTAATGCTCTATAACCTTGTAAAGATAGCCTGAGGCATTTTAGCATATAGCCTATCTTCATAACCCCCCAGTTGTTTCAGAGGTAAGCCATGTGGAAAACATGCATTGAATCTTACAAGATGCTGCATGTATAATGTAGCGTGGAGCAGGTCATGTAAGCCAATCTAATCCTAATTTTATGCACCTTGAAATCGCAGAGTGGGTAATTTTTATATCTTATATATTAACAAATGTCATCACAGAAGACTTGAGCTAATGAAGAAGGAGTGGGATCATGGAGGACAGCTCTAGATAAGAATGTATAAGAATGTAGCACTATTGACGAAGCTTTCTTCCCAGTAAAAGAAAAAGCGAGACCTTGATGTGAATGAGAGTGAGTGCGATGGTAGAGAAATGGCTGAAGAGGGAGATCCCACGCAGACCTACAGCCCAGTCTGCATGACGCGTCTCAGCTTCAGCAGGGACACGCAATTCACTCTGTCAGAGCAGAGCGGAGAGATCTCATTGTGCCTGCCTGGATTGGCACCAGCAGCAATCACTTGTTTCTGATTTATTAGATAGCCAAGGAAATTAATTTTGTTCCAAAATGCATGGTCGGAAATTAGATGGTGAAATTGTGTGAAAGAATCAGTGATTGTTTCCCCCCTCCCTGCTATCCCTCCAGAGGTACTGATAACTGCTGATCCCTGTGACACCATTAATGAAAAACTTATTCAGATTCAGGGGAAAAAAGCCTATCTTCAGCGATGTTGTAATTAACTTGGCTATCTCTACAGCCTTTAACGTGATTTGAACCAGCCATTAACTTTCCCCCAAAAAGCTGTCCGCTCGCGCTCAGGTCATGGCTGGCTATGGACCTTAGGAAGTTCTGCCCTCCATTCTACTTCCTGTTCACATGTCCGGTGCTTCATAGAGGAAAAAGTGATACGCACACCAGCATTAGCTATCTGGAGTGGTTCAATATATCATTCATGCTATCACATCACTGCCACTCTTTAAAAAAAACCAAAAAACTCTTTTGGTCGATGCTATCAACGATTAGCCGTGCCTTAAAAAGTAGGTGATGTTTCAGTAAGTAATACAGGGGATTCATGTTTGATTGTGCCTTTTTATTGCATTCTAGTAATAGTTTCACATTGTTTGGCCTTGTGGTCACACTTAATCGCACCATGTCCATAGATGGTCACATTCATTATCTGCCACAGTGCGTATCAGTAGCTTATTGCTAATGCAATCTCAGTGTGATATGATTGACTGTGGAGAATGCTGTGCAAAATAAGCCATGTTTACACTAAAGTTAAAATTGAAAGGAATTACTTTATGATGATGCTGTTTGTGTTTAGTTCTTTTCGAGGGCTGTATCTTGAAGATCTGTATGCATACTCAAATGATGGCCACAATTTCCTTTAAAGGGTTTGCACAATAAATGAGTACGTATTATAACCGGGCTCTAACGGTATATTAGCTTAATGTCTATCACAGTTTCTTTTTGATTCAAAAGGTTTGTGTACATTTTTCCCTACTCATTATCGTAAAAGCAGCAAGAAATGCAGAAAAAAAGCTGCTATATCCTCCTTACCTTTTTCTTGCCATCAGCTAGCTAAAAATGCCAGTATATTCACATTATCACCTCTCTCTTTAGTGCTTAGGAAGCTTTTGTGGCTAAATACAAATACATATAAAAGGCCAGTCAAGCTTTTTTATTTGGACCACTTAGCTGTGAAAACAGTGACAGACAGCCACGAGCACTTGAAGCCATAGAAAACTTCCAGCATCGTGCAACTACGGTGTAAATTCGCACTAATTCCAGCTGGATGTTTGATAATTCACTCTTATTTCCCTGTGCGTTTCTCTCTGCTACACTATCCTCACCATTTCCCCCTCCACCAAGTCTCTTCCTACATTTTCTTAGGATTGAATGTAAATTGGTAAAACACTGATCAGAACTTATTACAAAATGGAGCCTTGCTTAGAGAAAGAAATGGTGCATCACTATGAGTGTGTAGATGGGAGGGGCTGGGGGAGCCTGAATGTGGGCCGGAATTGATGGTGGGTGGGGCTGCTCGGGGTGTACATGCATGTGTGTGTGTGTGTGTGTACGCGTCTGGAGGGGGGATTCTATAACAGTGATGGGAAAATTAGATTTTTTTTTTCATGCGGTGAAGAGAAGGAGGATGGAGGGCAGTTACGGGGTTCAGTAATGGCACCTCACCATATTTTATGTATGTACAGATGGAAGAAAATGAAAATGTTTTCTCAATAGGTTTGTGCCATGCAATTTCTTTCAGCTGTTATGTGAGTGCCTGTGTGTGTTTGTGTGTATGTGTACCCCCCTGTCTGCATTTAACCCCCCCTCCACCCCCTTTTATCTTTTACTTTTTGTTTCTGGCACATCCCCAAGGTTATATCATGTCTGGACATCTAGTCGGGCCAAGTCTTAATGCTGAATATGTTGTGCCCCTCATCCCCAAACATCACACTATTTATTCTTCACCTGCAATTACATATTCAAGTCTTTGTCCAGTGTCTACTGCACACCCTGCTGTGATAAATGAACGTGACCTTGGGAAATAGATAAAGGTTGAAAACAATGATCCCACTTTTTATGAAATCATTTTCTCCCGCGTTTCCCGTTTGCAGCGGGTAACGTGCATCACTCTCCCGCCCGTTTCTAATAAAGGTTTGCATTTAAACATTTCAGCTACATTGAAGTGAAACTGAGGCGCAGGCTACAGATGTGAGTCATTATGGGTAATTTGGGCAGTTAAGTCTCTTGTCCCTTGACCTAAAGGTATTATTTCTGGAGCTTGTCAATAATAATAAAAAAGGACAAGCTCCCTTCTCGCCGTTGCCTCTTTGGTTTTCTGAATGATTTGATTTTCAGTCATTTTGCATGCATGCATCTGTATGTCTGTTTGTGGCTGCTCTGACAAACTGCTTTGGATGCAACATAATAGATTCTTCTGGCAGATTTGGCAACCGCCATGGCAAATGAAGTCATTTGAATCTGTCAGAGCTCAGCATTGTAATATTTCAGTAAATATGGGCAGTTTCAGAGTGAAAGCAGTTCTAACAATAGACAGAGACTCTGTTTTTGACCTTTTGTTGATGGGAGTGCTCTCTTCTCAACCTCTTCACTCAAAGCAGACAGCAGTACTCGTGCCTAGCCAGTAGATGGTGTGCCTCGTTTAGGTTTTCTCAGTTCTCACTCACTGAACCTTGCTTGCTCACCCGTGACTTGTGAAAGCGCTCTGGGGTAGGCCTCCCTAACCTATCATCCAGCACCCCCTCAACACCCCTCTGAGCACCCCTTCCATTTCTGCCATCTCCCCCATCTCCCCCCTCTCTCTCCATCCAGGGGGCAGAGTCACTGAGGTGGCAGTTCTAACAAGCTGCCGGGGACCGCACTGCTCAAATGAGCCAAATCAAAGAGAAAAGGGGGAGTGGGATAGGTAGCGCCATGAACCCCCTGCAGAGAACAACCATTCTGATGAATATGAAATGAATTTGTATTGCTTGACATGATAAGCCCAAGGATAACCCTATGCTCAGTTGACATCTTTACCATGACATTAAAAGATGCACAAGAAAACATCAACAACAACAACAACAAAAATTACGATAGCAACAACTGGCCAACTAGCCGTGAACTGTTTGCAGGCTGATTTTCGAACAGCATCACTGGAGAATCGGTGAATTGCAAATTAACAGGATGCAGACGTCTCTTTTGTTGCAGACAAGTTGAAGTGTCTAACCTTCCAGTGCGTGTTTATGTCCTTTCTGAAAAGGACACAGAACAGGTGGATGACGTAGATATTACAAAACCACTAAGCTTTTTTAGATTCATTGACTGGTGGACTGGCATTAATAAGAGAGCACTGCTGTATCATTTTCTGTTTCTCTGTCAAGTTGCCGTCCTCTCTTCCCCTCCTGTCTTCATTCTTCATTCTCTCTGCACCTCCCTGACTTCTCATTTCATTTTGTGGTGCAGTTGCCATCCTTCTGCATCTTGCATCTCTCCTGGGATGTCTTCTTGGGGCCTGTGTTGTCGGTGATGAAATGGCGTCTGGTCAGTCCACAAAAAAAAAAAGAGGAAAAAAAAAAAAACAGGCTCATGGAAGAAAAAATACCACATTGTGTCCTCCCCCATCATGCAGCTTTAGTCTGTCACTTCCTCAGCATGTTATTCAAACATGTGTGAGTGACCATGCACACGCGCACACACACATGCGCGCACACTCATGCGGATGCTGCACACTTCATTTAACACATACAGTACAGACAGAGGACTTTATGGTTTTCTTAAAGCTAGAAAACAAGGAAGTGCACAGAAATCGTAAAAGCCCGTGTTATCATTTATGTTCACAAATGCTTCTGGCATGGAAGAGGAACCATTGAAATTGCTCATCCAAGAGAAGGGAATAGGAAACGTGTATAATAATGTGAATTGTAATGCTTTAGTTTTATGCCCCTATTTCGGCTGTATGCGAGCCCAGAACCTAGATTTGACAGTGATTTCACAATTTCTAAAATGAAATGCGTACAGAAATAACAATTTCAGAAATATTTTCTCTTATTTTTCCCTTTTGGTGTTTTTGTCTTTTTTTCTAGACTTTTTTGGGGTTTAAAGAATTACACACTGAATACTGCTTCACCTGCAGTACTCGGCTTTTTATCCGCTGCAAGATTTTATTTTAGTAGATTCCTATCACAAAAAAGCCTGCGTAGTTGTCTAAAAGTAATGGAACCTGCTTGTGTATGCAGCGCCTGCTGAAAGTCAGTAGGATGCTCGATAATGCTAGGACTTAAGTGTTTCTTGGTGCCATTAGTGTTATTCAGATGTGTAAATGTTGGATTTAAGGGGTTTCAAAAGAATAAAGATATGGATGGCAATTATTTATGGAATATATATATATGTATATATATGTACTAGAGAGAGAGAGACCATCAACACTCTTTATTCATAAATACAATAACATTTTAATAGGAAAATCCAGAGCAGTGTTATGTAATAGTTTTTCTCCTCTTCTTGTTTACAGACTGATGTCATGTAGTAGAAGAATGATGGATGCATGTACCTCTCTGTAACTTACACCTTGGCTTATTACCTCTGCCAAAGAGGTGGAGCCTTGATTTCTCTGTCTGTCAGCATTGCATTCAAATCAACAGGAAGGTTTTAGCAAGGAAACCTGTTGGAGAGGTTGCGCATTAATGAAAACTGTTGGTCTGGAGATCTCTTCTAGTTCAAATTGTGGGCCTGAGAATATGAATGAGTTGCTGTTGGTTTCACGGGGGACACGAGAGTCACTGCACTGTGGCTAAAGTTTAGCATCCACATCAGAATAACGAGCTCGTGCTTTGTATAGGCGTCCATTTCTACTCTGTCAGATTTACATTTGTCATCTCACTTATACTTCAGAATCGTTGAGAAATTTTTGTTATAAGACAGGAAGTTTTCCTTGAAGGAGCAACATGTGGTGAGGTACTCGATCATTAACAGTAAGCTGTCATTCAGAGCAGCGGAGCAGAAGTACAGCACATTGTTGATGCTCTGGTCCTGGCTTGTATGTCATTTCCTCGGTGCTTTTGTGAGCATTGTCTTCAGACTAAACGCTGGGGGTATTTTTGCTTTTACTTTTCCTGAGTGGACACAATAAAAGCAATTTCTCTATAAAGTCACTCAAACATGGAGTAAATGGACAAAAGGGATTGAAGAAATCTGGGCCACAGCAGAATCCAGCCTGCCCCTCTGCTAACCTCCTCTCAAACAAACACAGCAGCCATTTCCTCCTTCTGTCCCTGGAGCCCCTCGCTTCTTGCTGCACCACCAATTTGGGCGGCCGCAGCACAGGTGTTGTGACGTGTGCCATTTTTACCCTGTTTCATAACGTAGGAAAACATGCTGTTTTCTCAAGTGTTTCAAATGGTTTATATAATACTGTGTATGCAGTTTTTCTAAATTTGCTTTCTGAAGTGACTGATTGAAGAATTTAGGTAAAGAAAGCAGGTATTCAGAGTTTACAATTTATTTTATTTTTTTATTATTTTGTAATAGATTATATTTCAAATCAAATATGTAAAAGCATATTACAAATGAAAATCAAAGCAGTAAAATATTTATATTCATATATTCAAAATGTACTTAAAGAATAAAAAAAAATGTTTATACAATTTAAAAACCCATAATCCTTCACATCCTTGCTGTCTGCTTTTGTATTTTGCTTTACAGTTTATTTAAACCTTTCTGTGGAGCTTCCCGTTGCTCGGTCTGATGTTGTATTTTATGTGGAGATGCATCTGGTAGGAATCAGTTGACCCCGCTGAGGGAGCTGAAAGTGAAAGAGGCTGTTATGCTTTAGTACTGGCCGAACTGCAAAAGTCCCAGCCCGATCAGGCTAAATCCCTGGCGTGTCTGCAAAGTCAAGCATGATGGAATCGTTGCCGTGCTGTACCGAACAGAGAAAGCCCTCGCCGAAGTAAAAACATATTTCTGTGTTGTCTAATTTTGGTTAGTTTAAACAATTTCCAAAATGTCACAAATGTTCGTTACCGTAATTCTTTTTTACATTTCTTGATATGCTGAAATATATTTTTCACAGTTTTATTTTCATGCAGATATTACCTGTGGATTATTTTTAATATCATTTTCTTAGTGTATCCTTATTTATTTTGGTTTTCTCCATAATTTTACCAAAAAATACAAAATGAAACAGAAATAAAACTAAATGTTAAATTTTTAAAATATAATTTAACTAAGTAATTTAAACGCATTTAATTAAATTAAATATAATTTAATTCTATTTTATAAATTGCATGAGTACAGTGCAGAACAGGTAGTTTTAATAAATAATAAATTTTAATAAAAAACATATTTCTTTCAATGCTCTAAGTGTAAAGTATAATGTTTTGTGTGTGTTTTGCCCTGATATGGCTGAGGTATTTAAGTTTTAGGGACAAAAGGGACAGGGAGGTGTGTTTATTTATTCTTTATTCTCCTCTCTTTCCATCTCCTGACATATCTGTATGGCTCATCTTCCCGTCTCTTCTTTGAATAGAAGTAAAAGAAAAAAGAGAGAGAAAGGTTCATTTTTTTTGAATCCGCCTCTCGCCTTACCATTTTCATCAGCTGCTCTGATAGCCATGAATCTTGTCACTCATGTTTTTCATCAACTCATGTTCACGGAGCGTGTGGCGACTCCTGGAGATGGCCGCTGAAGCGAATGCAATGGTCAGAGAGTCACAAACCAAGCTTGTGAATAACACAAACGCACACATCGACAGTATCCCCGGCTCCCCGTGATGATGCTTTGGATGTGTACTAACATACAAAAAGCAACGGCAGAAACAGAAATAAAACATGGCAGGAAAACGTCTACGTGTCTGTGAATTACACGTACATCTCTTTGAGGTGAATCCGAACAGACAACAAACTGGAACACTGTGTACAGTTGACAAAAACACGTCTTTGCGTGGACTTTGGTTTTTCACTGGCGAAATGTTTTGTAAGACATGCAGGATTTTGGTAGGAGGAAAACCATGTTTTCTTGTGAATGCTGGTAAAGAGAGCAGAAAACAAGAGAGCAGAGTGCACACTGTAATGTTTCCTGGTGGTTCGATTCTCAGATGGCAGGAGCCAGTTACTATCACTGGGTTTTCCCCTCTGCATCTGGGCTCTGCTGCTTATCAGCTCAGCTGTAGTTGTTTTCATATGTGAGCCATGTTTCTTTTGGTGCATTTTTTTCTGCCTTCTAGATTCTTTGTTCTTTCAACCTGAACTTGACATTGTTTTCCCTGCTTATGTTCAAGGCTGGAATGATTGGCTATGACAAAAGGGGTATCTTCCTCCATCCTCAAAAAAGAGTGATGGCCTCTCAGACAGCTGTCATTTACCATTAGCCATGCACTGTTCACCTCAACTAATTTTTATTCCTTATAGTTTTTCCCTTTGCTTGTAATGTTTTCCTTTAAAGGTAACATAAAGCACATCTTATGTTCTTTCCCCTAAACCCACAAATGACTCTATGAATTAAAAAATCACTTGTTCTCATGGCGTTAATTGTGATTTAATTGCCCTAATTACTTCATTATCTCCTTCATGATTAAGATAATTAGCTTGGTGTTAAGTACAGTGACTTTTATCTGTAAGACAGGAAGAATTCCCCTTGATTAGTTAATGAGATTAATTAAATGAAGTGATACACCAGGTATAATAATTGTGCAAATTCCCACCTGCAATTCCACTTTCACGCCATTAATGAAAAATCCCTGTAAATGAAGACATGCATGTGTTTCCATCTGGTAATTAATTAGAAATGACGGCCCTCACAGTTTAAATGTGAAATGTGGATAATTTTATGTGTTCTTTAAGTCTTTTTAACTGAAACAGATGCCACTGTGTCATATATATATATATATATTTTTTTTTTTTTTATTACATAAAATGTTCTTTCAGAATAAGGTCAATCAATGATAACATTTCTCTGGCTTTGGATTTGATACAGAGAAAGATTTTTTTAAATCTTTTTTTTTTCAACTTCATACATTTTATAGATGTCTTTGCTCGCTTTTGACTTTGCATCTCTTAAATTGTAATTACTTGTTAAGCGTGGGATGGAGTTTGAAAAGTGACCTAATATCAGTCTCCCTGATGAGTTTGGAATAGATATTAGGCCTGTTTCACAGAAACTGTAGCTTGAATAAGGTCAGCATGCGTTGAATAAAGCTGAATCAATCAGCCTGGTTAGTCTTTAATGGAATTTAACCATTGAGAACATAACAGCCGAAGTTTAATACGGGATGCAGCTGGAAAATCTAACAGTGTGCTGAAAATCAGAAGATGTCTGGCAGCCTCGTCTGTCTATGTCTGTGTTCCCATATCTTTACTTTCTCCATCCTCTGTGTCTTTCTCTCTCTGTGTCTGCAGTCAGAGGGTAGAGTCAGTTTTACTGTCACTACCTGTGAAATTGTATTCCACGAAGATGGATGCTTTCTCTTATATTCATGACATCCAGCAAAGCACAGTCACCTCCAAAACTGTTTAATATGGATGCCGTGGAGGCGGACACATATACACATACACACGCAAACACAACACATGCATGCACGCACAAACGCATGGACATAGTGCTCCTGTGCGCTTGCACCCTCGCAAACACACACACACACACACACACACACACACACACACACACACACACACACACACACACACACACACACACTTTTTGCCCCAAAGACAATGCATGGCTGGTGTTTTGCTCCTGCTGATGATGAAGAGTGGTAGTGACAGTGCTGCTCTCAGTAGGGTTGATGCATTACAACACAGTGCTGCCATGTTGCGTAAATTCTCTGTCTCTCCTCATTGAGAACATGGAGGCTTCTCATCTAGCCTGGTACACCAGTGCACTTTAGCTTCTCTACTCCCCTATTGTTCCATCGCTGGAGTTTCATAAGGACCGTCACTCTGTGTAGGCTAGTCATTCACTTCGCCTATTGTCTTTTGTGTGGGTATTTTTTTCCCCTGGCTGAGTGGCAGTCCAACATTGTACTTAACTCACCTGTACCCACCTCCCTTCACTCTTAGGGGAGAAACCATGCAGAGTAATCAGCGCGGTGGGGGAGGAGGGGTGCGGTCTGTGGGTCAAGAGGCCAGAGGAGACTCACAGTTGAGGGTTTTGCGGGCTGCAGCTGCAGAAATACACAAGATTAATAAAACAACACTGTGCACAGGATAGGAGTCTGAGGCTACCAACAGACCCTCTCTCCCCTCCCTTTTCACGTTAACCCTCCCTTCACTCTTACAGCCCTGCCTTAATATAACCAAGACATGGAACCCCATGAGTACTGGGGGTGGGGTGGGGGGCATCGTTATATTTCTTTTGGGCTTTGTTTTCCCTCTCAGCGCAGTAGTACAGTAGTGAGCCAGCACCCTTCCCCTGCCTGCTTGAGGCCAGCGGGGTCTTCCAAGGTTCCTCCTCACTATGTTCTCTGCGCCGTCTGAACCCTCTAGTATTTTCTTTTGACACCCTGATACAACAGGACAATGAGACGCAGCTCTTTGCATGTACAGGGATACAAAAATACACAACGCAGTGCACTCTTTTAGGAATATCTCCACAGAGAGGCTCCTTGAACAGTCAGTGTTGTTGCATTTCATTCTCTGCGAGCCTGTTTGGTTGAGCTGTGTTGTAGAACTAAACTTAGGCACCATGCAATAGCTGCAGGTTGTATGGAGTTTCTACACCTCGTTCTTTGGTGTGGGGGAGGAGAGGAATCACAGGCTCTGTAGAAATGGGGGTTCTGCTCAGAGGTTCAGAGGAGAGGTTTTGTGTAATCCTATGCTAAATTCAGCATCAGATCTTTTGGGGAGCTGTGTAAAACCAGTATGTTTTTCTTGTCTTTACTTTCCCTGCACACCTAAAAAATGATGATAGCACATGGCTTTTCAGCTATCTCACCCTGAAGGCAAAATGTACAAGGCTGCTAGGCGGCGTTACCTCTTCCTCTTCCTAGAGACAGCTAACCCCCTCAAAGGATGCTGATGTCTGGAGAGGGAATGCCTATGAGCAGAAATTGGGAAGAAGGAAGGAGGTTTTGGTGTAGGGTGGGGGTAAAATGGGGTTTTGGGGGTGGGGGTGAATAAAAGGGAAAGGAGGGAGGGAATATGTGTTTGATTCACAGCAAAAAAAAAAAAAAAAGTCAATTCGGTCCCCCTGTTCTTTGTAGAACATTTAGCTTTGACCCTCCCTTGCTTTCTCTACTCCCTCCCACCACCACCACCCCCCCAACTCATGCACACACAGACACACAGGGTCCAGCAGATCTGCGGGATATTACACCAGCGAGCCTTTTCTATCTTCTGCACAGAGATGCATGCTTCTTAATATATATCTTCACCGTATAGTGTGTATATGTCCACACTGTTGCAACAGGCAGACACTGAGGGAGGAGAGAGGGAAATAGGGAGAGAGAGTGACAGGAAGAGAGTGAGGGAGGAAGAGAGAGAGGTAGGGTGAAAATCAGACTGAAATAGGAAAAGGGAGGGGGAGAGCTTTATATGTTGGTTTCATGTTTATGATGCAGAGAAATATATCAATTTACTTTTTTTGAGAAAGAAAAATAAGGGTAAAGGATAGAATCAGAATATTTCTCATATTTCTGGTGAACTAGTCAGCATAACTGCATCCAAAGCCCTGACCAGATCTCTACTTGTGCTGAGCAGACTGGAGGCGACCCGGGGTAAGTTATGGGCTTTTTTCTTTCTCTCCCTCTCTGCGCTGCTGATTACGATGCTGCTGATTGATTGGTTAGAGGCTGTGGATTATCACGGGCCGCTCGTCACCAGGTACCTGATGATGAGAGAAGAGAGAGACGAGAGGAGAGGAGGAGAAGGGGAGGGGGGGGGGAGAGAGGAAGGAGGGGTGGAAATTAGATGAGCACGGCCAATGCTCACATCACCAGATCTCACTAACTCTCCTTCTGATTTCTGTTTACTCTGCCGTTGCACATTTGTATACAGCATGTGCAAAAATTGATTTTGTGCATTTGTGTGTATTTGTGTATCATCTGGATGTGCATGTGTGGTCTCAGCCAACACACGTTTGCAGCCCGGCTGCCTTTCCTTAGTCAAGCCGGCGTGTGCTGATGAGGCCGTGGGGAGGGGTTTTGCTGATGAGGGAAAGCCAGAGGGGCTTTTTTTTTTGTGAATATGCAGATGAGGGGCATGTGTAAATGGGAGGAGGCTCGACGTAAGTGTGTGCCACACGCTTTACTGTTTATATGTTCTCCATAGGGAGCCTGATCCTCAACAGATTGCCAGCGTTTGGTGTGATCTCGCTGCTGCTTTGTTTGGGGCATTCACTGACAAAGATATAGAAAAGAAAAGAGAGGAGCCGGTGAGGGGGAAACGAGAGGGGGGAAAAATGGATAGAAAAATACAGTTAAAGCGAAAGAGGGAAAAAAATGGTGGAGCAGCTTCGGGGCATATTTTCACCCCATTGACAAGACGTGATGATTGCTGTTTTGCCCCCCTCCCCCTCCCACCCCCTTTACCTCCCCAGACGTTTTTCTAATCCATTTGCATGTCAAAGCAGCGGAGGCCACTGTGCAGATTAGTATGAGATGACATAATGATGTAATGAATTAAATGCTCCTGTTTAAGCCCTGCACTTTGCTTTCGTGGGAGGCATGGACAGTGGGATAAGGAAACAAACAAGAAAGGAATAAGTAAGGCTAAGACGCTGGCAAGCACAGAGTTCACAGTTTATAAGTCATTTTACAAATGAATACTGAAATAGCATTTTATGCTTGATTTGACCTACAACCGCTCCTGTGTTTTCAGTGATTTTAATCATGATTGCATCAAATTAGATGCATGCATACCTTTGCCTTTTACCATCTGTACAAATCCAGTGTTTACCATTAACATAACAAATCAGATATTATATTATATTTATTTGTGGGGATTTTTATATAATATAATGTAACAAATTAAGACATGTTTGTTTTAAAAATTATTTTTAAAGCCTATTGACCTATTAGTTTCCTTTTTGGATGCGGCTCAGTGTCTTTGAAAGTCTATGTTTGAAGAGTTGCGCAGAGATTGTGTGGGGGAAAAAAAGAAAAGAAAGATTCACATTTTTTCTTGAAAATTGTCGAGGATCTCATATTCTCCCCTCTCTACTCGGCTTATTTGTTCTTTTTTTCATGGTAAGTTTGCAGCATTTTAACGTTTACAATTTAGTTTAAAATATAAACTCTGAATGTGTGTGTGTGTGTGTTTTTATTTTTTTACCAAGTCTCGTTGTAAATTGTTATGGCCTTCAACACAGAGCACTAAAATAACTGTGTGTGGCAACAGCAAAGGCGTATGGAGTATATGATCGATTGAAGCGCTGGCTGAAGCAGTGTTTTTATGAAGCCGAAAAGATCTGAGACACGACACCTGGGTCTCTTAGGAGAAACACCTACTGTGTGACAGAAGCTGGAGTGTGTCACTCTTGTCATCTCCCACCACAGAAATGACTGGGACACCCCAGCACACACACACATGCACACACGTGGACACACACACACACACACCTCAGTCACCTGTAGCAATTTGGGATAGCTCTCTTATTGTGGGTAAGGTCAGTATGGGGGCTTGTTTAGGAGATAGATATGTCCCTCATCTCGACAAACTTTGTATTATTCACAGTACCTTACTTCTCTCCGCAGCTATCGATTTGCTACACAGATTCAGTTTTGCTTTACTTTTCTATTTGTTCATGATTTGGTTCTTCCCCCAGTGGAAGAATTGACTGGATTGACACCAGAATCCATACTTAATGAAGACATCATGATGGGTGGAATATTTATAGAATTTGTAGAGTTATTTACACATAATATAATTGATGGAATTATTGAAGCAATATTGATTTGGTGTAGATTTGAAATCATTTCTGGACAAAAAATTGTATTTGCGGCCGCTCGTAGGAAAAGCGAGAACCAATACACGTACTGTTGCACTTGGAAAGAGAAGAGAACATTTATAAATGTATTCTTTTCTAGTTTATGATTAGCAAACCCCAGAATGGCCCTGGAGCCGTGTCCAGGCGGGTGTGGCCGCGTGGAGTCAGCTGGCTGGTGTGGGAGGAGGGGGGGTAATGAGTATGCACTGTGACAGCTGGGATAAAGTGTATGGATGTGTTTGGTGGGAGTAATCAGCTGCCGACCATGGGGTGCAATAGGGTGATGTGAGGCTTTATGACTGCCGAGCTTGCACACACACACACACACACACACACACACACACACACACACACACACACACACGGATGGACGCAGAGGTCCGTTGGGACTGTATGCTTCACCTCACCCTTGTGCTGCTCAACATATCATGGGCTTCACAGCTAGCTTCTCCTTCAGTAAAAAATATATTTTCAATGTTGGCTTTCAAAGCTCGATGAAAATTTGATTTTTGGGGGAGTGGGGTGTTGTAAACATATTTTAATTTTGAGGAAAAAATATATCAAAAAATAATCATCAGAAAATAAATCACTTAATTCAGATAAATAAAGCTGTATTCTGTGAATTAGGAGTATTTGGTTGTTAAACAGCACGCCCAGGAAAATATTGAATATGTGGTATTTTAAACAAATGCTTTTCCAATATTGCAGAAGAAAATGAATAATGTGGCATCATATATTTCTTGTGGTGGTGTTGTATAATTGCATTACTGAACAGATTTGCTTTGTTACAAACCACATCTCAATTGAAGTTTTTGGAGCCTGTGGCTACAGTGCTTTACAAATAATTGATATAAAGTAGGCCCTCCTCGCCAGTGAAATTGAACACACTAATAAATGCATAAAGAGAAAATAAATATTGATCACCCAGTACATGAGAATGGGATAGTTTTGATTTGATTCGTACAGTTTGCTGCATGTGAGTATTGGTGGTAGTGGGGAGCATAGACGTGTGTTTGTTTGACCATCTGGATGTTTGTGGTTGCCTCTCTACAAATGTGCAGCTGTAATTCTAAGCTGGATATGTCTGTGGTCTATAAATATTATGTCGGTCTTTGAGAAAGGTGAAAAGATGCCAGTGTTGGTCTCTGTTTTAGCTTTTGGCTTCACTTCTCTGTGTGTGTGTGTTTGTGTGTAAAGTGAAAGTTGGATTAAATGTGTGGGAGTTGGAGCCCTTGCCTTGAACTCCTGGCCCTGTCACTCTGGGCTGCAGTTTTCCACAGATCTTCCATGTTCTCTATAGTCAATGAGGAGGATAGGCGGGAAAGAGGATTATTGGTATTGATCTACCCAGGGGGATCATTAGGCATCACTATCAATTCACAGCTCCTAGCACACAGCACCGGCCTGCACAGACATTGCCAATTTGTCCCTATTAGAGAACCCAGTTTCTGGGTGTCTGCTGTGAAAGGCAGCTCAGGCCGCACTGGAGAACAGCCAGCTAGGGCCTGGTTTGGGCCTGACCATGGTGAGTTTGGCTGCACTTGATGATGAAACAATAGGCTGGCTGAGATATTTGAATATGCAATAGACACCTTTTCTCTCTCTTTCCCGTATTTTGCATTAAGATGTCTGTGACTAAAAATGTTTATTTAGGGAAACAAAAGAAAAAAGATTTTTTTAGACTCACACATTCCACTTCCTGTCAGTAGCTTTTTCTACATCCCCATATTATTTACCAAGAGGTAATTGGCACTGTAATAGAATACTTCAGTGAGGCTTATCCAGCCTGGCCCACTTATCTGTGTAAGCTGGCTGTTCTGGGGACTAAAGCTGCTAGATCCGTTGTCGCTGACTTTAACCCTCTCTGCTCAAGTCAGGTGTGCAGGGAGCTGCACTGCTGACTGCTACTGCATGCATGATGGGTGGTAGATGCCAGCAGGCAGCTCTCAGTTCACTTCAGTTTAAAGATACAGCCACTCCTCTCTTTCTCCCGCTCTCTCTCGTCTTTTACATTCAATTTATTGGGCACTAGGTTAGTTTACCACATGGCTTTACACCAGCAAAATTTTAACATTATTATTTAAAATGTAACACAATTTATTACAATAAGTGGAGAGAATTAAAAAAACAATAACTGGCTTTTCTTCACAACTGAAAAAGTACCTGACATTATATTTTGTGTTAATTTTATGTAAATAACTAGTCTGGTGTACATATAGTGTCGAAGAGTGTTCAGAAAGAAAGGGCTGTTTTTTTTAATATCCTAAAAATAAAGACACTAATTTGGATACATATTGGATTTTTTTTTTTTTAAATTTCACTGTATTTATTTAATGTGTTTTAGTGTGTCTCAGCCTCACTCCCAAGGAGTGAGCCAGACAAACCTTGCAGTCAACCATGCGGGTCAGTGAACAGCAGGTGTTTTTTTTCTCACGCCCCTTGACTCCTTCCCCGGCCTCTGTAGCTGCAACTTAACAAAAACACACATGCAGAAAGCCATCGCTTCCCACATTAACTGCCCTCTCCCTGCAGTCGAATACAGCTTGGAGACACTATACTCATAGTATATTAAGGAATATGCTGTGACAGACAAATGTGTCTGACTTTGTAAACAGTGCCAGGGTTAGTAAAGACTGTTCCATTTCACATTGTGGTCTATTAGAGGGTGAGCTGGGTGTGAAGGACATCTTACAGATCTTTTAAGTGCTCTAATAAATCATCTTGAGGACATTCAAAATTCATCAGTGCTAGCTCTTTGCCCTCTGTCTTCCTGAAACGTTGGTCAGACAGCCTTTACGCATGAGCACACTCACTGCAAGCGGTTCTCCAGGGGAGCAACACATTGGTCCTAAATCTGACTTTTTGCATGTGGAAATCAAAGACTCGCTGGTAATGACTTCAGTCTGGGTAATGTGTGGGGGTCCTTTCGAGCTGCGATTCCCCAGGCGCAGCGGTCCTTTCACACTTCCTCATTCACAGGCGATTCATAGGACTCTGCAGCTCTATCATGCTGGGTCAACGACCACACAAATGTCATATGGAGCCAGCTCTGTTTTAACCAGCCCCATTCAGTCAGCCACACTTCATCAAATATAAAAGCAAAGGAAATATTTGTAAGATTAAATCATCAGGAAGTGATCATCATGAACCAGTGTGTGACAGAAAGTTTTTTTTAGTATTAGCATTAAATTGCATGAAGACCTCAAAAGAAATAAAAGACTCAAACTGATGATCTAATTGCTGCTTTGTTAAGCTTCAGCAGCAGTGTCGTGGAGCCACCAAGAGAGGGCAGTATGGCCTGCCTAAGAGCATGGCTAGCAGCTGCAATTCATGGTTGGAACATTGTGATCACCTGACATTTGCTTGGTTTGTTATATGCCTAGATGACATGCAGACATCACCGTCCTTTTTTCTTTTTTCATGGTGGCGTGGAGAAACTCTCTGATCTTCTCTCCAGCATGCACGCCTTTGCTATAGGTTTTGGTTAATTTCCTCTCAGTTCACTTTTAAAGGGAGCGTTTCCTAGTAGAAGGAATATATTGTGCTTGAGAAGTCAACCCATTATTTGCTTCATCTTATAAATAATAATACTCTCTTAGAATGTTATTAGAAGCCAAAGCAGAGGGACATTTGTTAAATTAAACCGACTACATGGTCAAGCGCCATTTTGTTCCTATCCTTTGTGTTTTTATGAGGCACTGGAGGCAGACTGTCTGGGAGTAATCAGATAAAAACAGGAATCATTCATGATCCTTAAAAATGTACAAATGAAAAATAAACAGATTGCACAGAGGCAGTGGGAGTGACGTGTGCTTCCCTTTTTTTATGGTTTTTACCCAGAGGGCCAGTCATTGGTGGATCTCACTGGTAGAATTTCAGCATCACATCTCAATATGCATTTGTGTCGTCTTGTATGTTTTGTTATCTGAGGATGTAAGAATGTGTATGTGCATTTTCTGAGGGGTGATGGGAGAGGCTTAGTGTGTGCAAGCGAAGGAAGAAAAGGAGAGAAAAAGAACGGAGAGATGGATGAGGGCAGTTCGGGGGCCCTGGGTGTTTTAATTATCCACCACTCTGTCGTTGGGTCAGAGCTCGCTATCTCTTCCTGGCTTTATCCCTGTCTCATGATTTGAGCAGTACTTTTATCCCTAAGCCTTCAGCTCCTCTGGCCAAACAAAGAAAAAAGGGAGGGCAAAGAAGGGGTTTTACAGCAGTAACTATGCCACATTTACCATTAATATCCCTCAATCTCCTCTTTTTTTATGTAGTGCAGAGCAGAGTAACCTCAATAAAGTGACCCCAGTGAGGCCTGGTGGTGTATGAATATGGCTGTTGGGATAGAAGATCCTCTTGCACTAGGTCAGAGCCGGTCTAGCTCTTCTCAAAAGCTGAAGCTAAGTGCTGGCAGCCTCCTAAACAAGTGAGGTGAAGGAGCACATTTTTTTTTATCTCCTTTCTCCCTTCACTCTTTCATTCGGCCTTTTTTTTTTTTGCAAGAAGAGATCATCGAAATGCCAAGCGTTCCAGGAACGCTGTTCGTCTGATAACACTATTGGCTGAAGAATGGCTACTGTGGATGGACACAGTGGTCACATGACCTTGCTGTAGAATTTCCCCGAAGCGGAAGCATTTACACATCCACCAAAGAATCGGGGTCGATTACGCTGTCTTTGAGCGTACAGACAAACTCGCACCAACTGAATGCAGTTTTACTTTCAGTGAGAATTTTACTTTCTCATTTTAACTGTTGCATTATTTCCTGTAAATTTTGAACATGCTTCTTTTTAGCCACAAAGAAAAATGGTGTTCCTTTTGTTGGAAATTAACCGAACGTTTTCTAAAATTCTGTGGTAAAAAGAAAAACATGATAATTTGCTTTTTGTGTCGCAATTATTCTTGGTATTCTTTATAAATTTTGTCATTTTTAAAATCGTATTCACCAAAATATATTAAAGGAGGAGAGCGATTTAGTGTGGAAAAAAACATCACCAGACAGAAAGCCATTTTTTTCCCTTTTACTGTTCATATATTGTTTATCCAAAAAACAAACAACAAAGGCAGAAAGTAAATGTATTTCTTAGGACGCGCACAGAAGCTTGTGTGTGTATACTGTATATATCGCAGATGCTTATGTGTTAGTCTGTAATTTCTGGACTGTACTATATCTCCATGACAACATGGTTTTGATGTGGGTTCCCTTCCTGACATTTCCCTGTTTGGGAAGGCTTGTGAATTGCATTGCCTCTCCTTCAGTCAGCATGTCACATGAAAAAAAAAAAAAAAAGGTGTTTGGGGGTGGTGGGTGAATGGGGTGGGGAGGGGTACATAGGGGGGGCAGTATGAGGAATCTAATGGGCGTCTGGTCTGATTGTCCTCAGCCGTGGCAGTAGAGACAAAGCAGATGAATTGTGCAATGGATTCGAAGAGATTGAAGACAAGTGCATGTCAGCAGCTCCTCTATCTCTCCTCCTTTCCTCCCCCCATCCTCCAGGATCCCTCCCTCTCCATCTCTCCTCTCTTTTTGTCTGACATCCTGAAAAAAACAGGCATGACAGCAGTGCTCCGCTTGAGCAAAACATTAAAAACAAAATGCAATCCTCACCCATTTTGCTTTTATATTAGATATTCAGGCAGACACTCAGTGTGTTGGGCCCATATTAATTGTGAAACTCTGCATGACGAATCTTCACAATATTAATCACTGAGCAAACATCAAGGACATTTTGATTCATGCTGTCTGAAGTGCTAGAAATAAATGACAGCATTTATACAAAACACATTTAAAGATAAAGGCACTTATCTAATCATCTTAAAAGAGGCACGCTGGGCTGGAATCTGATAGACTTTTTCCCTGAATGTTTTTGTCTCTCATTCTCCTGATTTCTGCCCCTTTTTTTTCTTTTTCTTTTTTTTTGTTGCTAGGATGGAAGTGGGGGGTAGGGATGCGGATTTGGTGGGGGACACTGTATCTTTCTCCATCTTGAGTAAATGTCTAGCCAGTGTGTCTGGCGAGTATCTATCTTTTCCACCGGACACTAACCTCCAGGAAACGTTGCTCGTCAGCAGCCCCACTGCTTCCGTCCTGAAGCTGGTCACAGAGCAGCCATGCTTTGCATTTTCACTCGATCGTTTCTGAACCCTGGCAGGAAAAACAAAACAAAAGTGAGAAATCCACTGTCTTTTTCACACAAGTTTCTGGTCAGTGTCTTAGAGTCAGTGACTGATTTGTTTGCAGTACAGTCCGGGACTGTAAGTGTGAGGCTCCCCTATATTAAGCATGCTTATGTATTTTAAACAGCTGCTTTGAACTTCCAAAGAGGAAGGGATCTGCGAGGTATGGCATTTCTTTCTACAAAACAGGTGTAGTCATTTAGTGTCCTTTTATTTATTTATTATTTCTCTCTCTCTTATTTATAGCTATATATCTATATGTCTCTCTTTCTCTCTCTACATATATATACATATATATATATAATATGTACGATAAAACAAAACACATTAAAGCAAAAGTAATCTCAGGAGTGGAGAAACTTTAATTTGTTTAATTTGTTATGTCTTAGAAAAAATAACCCATTATTAAGATAAATGGACCCAATAAATTTTCATTTCTGTCAAGTGGCCACCTTGACAGTACTGGTCTGCCAGCTTTTGTTTTGTGTTGACTGCATTTATTATTCATCTTTACATCAGTCTGTATTTTAATATGAATAATGGAAGAGGTATCAGAGAAAGAAGAGGGATGTGAGAGAGGGGTGCCACACAGCATGTGTCCTTGGCTGTTCTCTGCTCCAGCACTCCTCAGAGTGGAGCAGGTGGGGGGTGGAGGGGCGGGGGGTTAGAGGAAGAGAAGGTTTGTTGGGCCCCGAGTCTTGCTGTGTCTGGTGCAGGGCCAGGATTCTGGGTCCTGCTCTCTTTGTCTTTCTCTCTCTCTCTCTGTCCCTCCTCTCCACCTCCTCCTGCCTGCTTACCTGGCTGGCTCTCTTGTTGGATTTAATAACAGTGTATAAATCAAAAGCCTCCTGTCAGCCACACAGCCTTCATTAAATTCAAATGGGGAACGGGTCTCTTTGGATCCAATTTTAATAAAACCAGGTAATCAAATATGGGTTTAAAATTGGGTCATCATTTCACAGCCGCACAGAAGTCTGATCGCCATTGGTTTCTTGTACACACATTTACCATTTCAGTGAAGAAGCCCTCACTTATACATATAGAGTATACAGTAAATATTTTCTCCAAGGGCAACTATATATTGTTTTCTTTTTATGCACACACAATGAAAACTTACTAACTTATTGCATTCTTTTCAGTCCAAGAACTTCATCATCAACGCGTTTTACGTTTCTTTGTGCAGTTTGTAATGACATTGTGATTTTTTTTTTAATATGAGCAAAATATACATCGGTGAAAGTAGTTTATCTTCCCTGAATGCAGTTAACAGAAAAAAAGAGATAAATCTCATCAAAGGTGTATTAAATTGTCATTGTTACTGAGCCTTTAGATAATTCACAGAAATTCAATTTGGCTCAAGATTTTCAGTTTTTATAGCTTTCTAATCAAAACATGCCTGACCACGTCACACATATGTATATGTACAGTGTGTTGCAGCTGGGCCAAAGATCAGTGTTCTTACTGTATAGAGTGATTATATCATCTATATGAGGTATCACGATTCACTGAAAGATAAATTAAGCTTTCAGGGTGATCCCCCCCCCCCCCCCCCCTTCCCAAAAAAATAAATAAATAAAAATAAATAAATAAAGTTTAATTGTGCCCAGTTACTTGTAAGAACTGCATGTGATGAATGCATCAGTGCTAGCTATCTCCTTTTTTAATGGTGGTGCCTTCAGACCTTGTCTACATGTTTTCGATATCTGATGTTTGATGTGTTGATGTTTATAGGTTTGCACATCAGCTTTTTTATTTTTTCATTATGACTATAAATAAGGATATAAATCATTGTGCATGTGCAGAAATGTAAGAAAAACGAAGGACTTCTGTCCTTTATCAGGTGCTTTGCACATGTGTTTTGATGATCAATAGTTGGGAAAACATGCATCATGCAGCTTGCGAGCAGAAGAGGGCACTATGAGTCGCTGCTGTGCATTCTCTGTCCCTCTCTTTCATTCTGTGTCCATCTCATCTCACTTTGTTTTGCCTCCCTCTGTTTTTTTGTAACAATTCACCATATATGTGTACTTCAAAGCCAAAAGCCACTTTATGTCTGAAAAAAAGGAGGGAATATGTAGGATCATAGTTAGAACACATTCTTTAAAACCACAGGTGGAAATTATGAAAAAGCTACAAATACCATTTTCTGCACAGACCACTGCTTCATCTGCTTTGTTTAACCTTATGCATGTAGTATAAGGTGCAATAGCACTCCCTTTAGTGAATGATATTAACATGTTTATAGTTTTACATACAAAGTTACAAAAAAATGCCCCAACAACTATATCTGTTGTTGTGCAATTTTATATTTTATGTAAATACTGATTTAAGTACATAATCACATTTTTTGTACTTAACAATACTGTAAGTGGCTATGCTTTCTATATTTCTTTTATGTCCAAGATCCCTCCCTTTAAGCGTTCCAGCCACACCTTTGTTAGAGGAAGACAATCACAGTCGGTCCCGGAATTATTTTTCCTCCTCAAAAGCCGTCATGGCCGCTCTACCTGAGCATTGTGTCCTCTACAGGCAGGTCAGAGGAGTTCCCATCGCCCCCTGGTGTGTTTCCCTCTTGCCTCTGTTCTTCCTGCCTCCCTTCCTGTTGCCATCGTGGCCTGCCATGTTAGTGCTGGCTCCCGCTGCTCAGCCCTCTCCTTCAATAAATCTTCATATGTGTTGGAGGGAAGGTGGAGGGTACAGACAACAATAAACACCGCTACTCTCCATCAAAGGGTTATCTGGCTTTCACAGGCGCACTGACAGACTGCTCTCTGACACGGAGCAGAGGCCAAGTGCCATGGCTCAGATGGGGAAGGGAGGCCAAGATTTGAAGAAAGGAAAGTGATTCATTTACACGCCTAAAAAAAAAAATCTTCAAAAAGTTCAAGCATCAAGAGAAAAGAACTGATGTCAAAACAAAGTTTGAATGATTAAGTCGCCAAAGATTCATGAGTCCCCATAGTCTTCCATGCATAGCACCCCCTTTACTGCATTTCTTTCTCACTTTTGTCTATCTTAATATTAAAATAGTAAATCTGCAATTTGGCTCTGAGTATGAGTATGCTTATTCGTCTGATTTTAAACAAATAGACTCAATCTTCTTGCAGCGTTTCAGAAGAAACTGTGTTTTATGAACGGTATATATTTTTTTGTGTGTCGAGTTGCAGGGCCCTATTCTTCAGTGCCATATTAGTGTGTCAGCGAGGCCTGCATGTTATGAATTACCAGCCCCAAATTTTGCAACTTAAAAAGTGGGAATGAGAGTAAACCTTTTGTTTATGTCACCTATCATCTTGAAATATTTACCACTCTACGCCTCTCAGCTCCCTGTCTCCCTCCAGTGTGATAAAAGGTTGCTGGCTCCCAGTCTTAACCCCTTCTTGCTTCGTCCCATCTCCAGCTCCATCTGTGCTGAGAACAGACATCATATAAACCTCATCTTTCTGCTCAAACCTGCTGCCTCCATTTTTTTTTCTTTCTTTCTTTCCCGCAGGAAGTAGTTTATTCAGGCTGGTTCCTTTGGGAATCATATAAGCATTTGACCAGGTGTCTGTGACACTTTTCAGTATTTTATTTCAGAGCATGTTTGTGTGTTTAGTTGTGTATTTGAGTTATTATATGTTTGACTACTTAGTTCGAGGAGAAACAATACACGTTTGTACTTTTGCACTTTGTATGTATGTGTGGTAGGGTATGGGTGAAAAGACAGAGAGAGAGAAAGAAAAGGAAATGAAATTCAATGCTGAATGAATTATGGAGTATGTATCGTTACCTACTGCGTGTTGTTCTGAGCGTGCAAGAGAATGGAATTCATGTGCGGAAGGTGCAGAAATAAAAACAGAAAAGCTGCAGTGTGTTTTAGACGGAGTGCCATGTACTGTATGAATTGCCTGCGGTTGCCTTGCAGGACTGATACCTCTGAAATCCACTATTTCTCTCCATTCGCTTTCAACAAAAAACATGTCCCCCAGCTAAGGTGCACATTCACTGTTTTACCACCACTTTTTCAAGAGAAAACAAAACTGTGCGGAGTAACAGCCAGATACTGGTTTTGTAAAGATGTATCGCAGTGCTTTCTAAGGTAGATTGGCATTGTGCGAGAGTCCCCTTCCATGCACCGCTTTTCACTGTGAGGGGCTAGCTGGTGAGATCAGAATTACTGAAAATTACTGCTGTTGTGTTGCTTTGTTACGTAAAATGATTGTTTAATCAAACGCAGTACTTGTCGTTCTAGGAAATGCTAATCAAAAGACAAGTGAGCCTACAGTAGAAGAAGAAAAAGCATCCTCTATTTTTGATTTACTTTTTTTTTTGTTATTGACATGAATTCTAATAGGCTTAGCTACATGTGTTGCACAGGATAGATCTTACTGAGTTTGATCTTTTTATTAAATTATTTTTTTGTTTTCCAGTTTGAATAAATGGAAATCAGTGCTTACAGGAAAGTTTATAATAATAAAAACCTACTGTCAAATAAATGGAAATCTTTGGTGAGTAGTTCAAGATCCCTAGTTTTGTATTGCTCAATAATATGCATAATTCTAAAAGGCAATTCTTCCTGTTCTACACATTGCACTCACCTCTGTCCTTGTCTTTTACTTTGTCTTTGTCTTCTACCTCTTCTGTTTACTCCACTTTCACCTAATCTTTCTGTTTGGACATACCTCAAGTATTCTCAGTTGCATTGAACAGTGAAACGACTCTCCTCTCTGCCATCCTTGTTTTCAAGTCCCATCCAGATTTTTTTTCTTTTTACTATTGGATTGGGGGTGGGGGGTGGGGGGGGGGGGTGTAGGCCTGATGTGGGGGTTATGTTAGGAGGGGTGATCATAAATATTAGGAGCTGCATGGAGACAAAGAGGCTAAAATGGAAAGGCTTGGCTGGACGAGGGGACCTGGCCATGTCATGTACCCCAGTCATTTTTCTTGTGCGCTTAGAACTCAGTCAGGGGTTTAATTGGAATCCAGACTTCAAAGAAACCCTCGGCCCATCCAGCAGCACCCCATCCCACCTCCACCCCTGCACTAACTCCCCTGGCTGGATCCACTCACGTCCACAGCACATACACACAGACCGTGACCACTACAATATCAGAGAGAGCATCACCATGCACGACCCCGGCTGAAATTGACTTTGCTCATATTTTCACAAGATGTTTTGGTGTGGTGCATGGATTTGTGTGGTCCTTGGTTGTGCTCCTATTTGCACATACCCATTTTTGTTGTGCTTTATAAAAGTTGCATACACTTTATATATTTTGTTTGTTTGGCAATGATTAAACCCAGATATAATATATAAAATCAGAATAAACAGAAGTTGACATAATATATATGTATATATAATTTTCCTATTGCTGTGTAAAAGAAAAGAATCCGCTTGTGTGGAATATGAATGAAATATGAATGTCACCATATTTCAAGAAATCTACAATAGCAAAAATACATACTATGTATTGGTACTAAAAACTTAAAACATCTCAAATAGTTTAGAATTGTTAACAGGTAAATACATTTTGTTGTACAGTTTCCTCCACAAGCCATCGAACGAAACTTTTACTATGCTGAATGACTGTTTTTCATCTAGTGGGCACACACTGGTATGTTATTTTACTCTTTTAAATGATTGTCTATGTTATTTCTACACTGAATTGTCTGGCATTTATGCCATTATTACAGGAATTAAAAATATGCTGTATATGACTCAGAATTAAAGTGAGAGAAAGTTAACTTTGTAATAGGCAAAGCCAGAAAAAAATGGGTGAGATAAAATGTCTGTTGTATAGTAATTAATATTGGAGCAGCAGGGGTTGATGGGTAGTAATATTCACCTATGTAATTAAGACTTATGCATGGTCCTTTGGAGTTTCAGTAGGCCTTGTTAGCACTGTGTGGAAGACCTTTCTAAATCCTTACCTGTAAGATAATATGTTTCAAAGCTGTAATTATGAGTAGGGAAAGAGGACCTATTTTCAGACCTCTAACAAATCACTTTTTCCGTTACACCTGGTTAAGGTGTTAATGACTCCTTGTCTTGTTAATTTTTTCCATTTGAATTATGAAACAACTTGGGTGAATGGGTGAAGTTTTAGTAGAATTGCATAGAAAAAACAAGTATTCAGTTTAAAAACTATTGTGGCTTTAATAAAGGTGAGGAGGAAAAGGTGCTTTTTCAAAAATGGATTAGCAAGTTCCAAAATAGGTAAATACAAGAAGTAAATGTGTGATTAGAAGCACAATTTGGATAATATTACTGAAATTGTGGATAGCTTTCATTATTTCATTTAAGGAAAATAAAAAATAAATTAATGGGCAAATATTGGTTTACGTTTTGTTACGCCTTCACAGCCTAATTTTTTTATTAAACTACCTCATTTATACTTATTTTGTGAAATTGTGACATTTTAATGAGGTCATTTTACTTGCTGTAACATTTTCTTTCGAGGACTAGCTGTTCAGTTTTGACCTGCCATATCATAGTTTACAGTTGACTGTGTAAATGAATTCAGGCAGATCAGTTTAATGCAAGAGCCATACTAACAGCTGGTGGTAGTGATGATGATGACTGTGTTATTTAAAAGAAAACAAAGAGGTCTTTTCTACTATCCAGCTGTCTTGCTCAAAAAGAAAGAAAGAAAAGAAATGTATGGCTGTCTTGAAGAGAAGCGTGGGCTCTGAATGACTAATAGAGCTGCTCATACAGAATGGTTTGTAATGGAGGTGTTAATGACCATGTTGCTTAAAGGTTACTTCTGAGTGCTGTTTTCTTTCTCCCTCACGTCAACACCTTTATGCTCCCACCAACGTGTTCACTTTGTTTCCTATTATCTTCCCCTTTTCCAGCGCAACCTCGAGTGTAACTGCAGCATCCAGAAGATCAAGGGATGACAGAATCTGAAAAGAATAAAGAAATATATATATAAAAAAAAGATAATGAGAGAGAAAGAGAGACACGAGACTATAAGGGGAGAAAAAGGTGCTAAATAACAGAGGTCTCCACCCAGCGGGATTTTGACTTGAAGGGACTCGGACACCGGTCAGCGGTGCTGTTAGCGCAACTGACACCTATAGATGCATAGAACAAAACACACAGATTCCTGTTGCCTGTGGATTCCAAAGTGGGTGAAATTTGGGGGAAGAAGGGGTAGGAAAGAGAAAAGGGGAGGAATTTTTTGAGAAGTGTGGAGTCGGTGGTTATTTGGGGTGTACATTGAGAGGGGGTGCTAGTGAATGGGTGTGTATGTATGGGTGGCTAGGTGGAGGGGTGGTAGGTTTTTTTTGGTAATTGCATCTCAACATCCCATTGTCAGTGGGCTCAGTGGTAGGTCTAATTTGGGAGCAGAGGTTGTTGTGCTTTGCACCCTGGCAGACCAGACTATTGTCATATGTAGCGGAGCAGGGGGCTCTGCAGCACTTTCATGCTGGGTCTTTATCGAAGAAACAGGTGCACGTTTGGGTAAATAAACATCGTTTTCAAGAAGATGGCGAACATTTGCATAAACTGATGTCCTTACCTGAAAACAGGTGAATGACTGTTCATATATATGTCCTGGGTCCTGGTGGACTCGGCATGAGAGATCATACATGTACAGCTGTCATATAGGGTGTAAATTAAGGCAATTAAATGGTGATCGTTTCTTCTCATATGATCGCTATTGCACTTTTTGTTCCGATTTTCATATTTGTTCAAATCCTAGTCAGTCTATAAATATTCTACCCACCTTCACGGTTACCTGATAAGGTTTCTTTGTATATTGTTAGTTGTTTACAAATTTACAAAAAACAATGAAGAATGAGCAAGTTGCAGACATGTCTGTTGCCCTTTTTATGTAGACACACTGGAAAACATTTCGTCTTTGACCCAGTAAAGAATATGAGTCTTAACAGATTTGAAACTAGTCATCTGAACTGCAGCGAAAAGAGCAAAAAAAATGGAACTCTTGGCAGCATTTTTAGCTAAACAATTGGTTTGGATAAAGAGCCTACCATTACAGCATGCTTCCAAAAAGGAGCATGTCATTACTGTGCACCATGTAGTAATATGCACTCAATGAATGGCGATGAAGACCTCAGTAGTTGGAAGAACAATTAGTGACAATTACCAGTGGGAGTCCTCATTTTAAGGTGCTCAACGACTCATGTACTATACTTTAGAAAGGTTTGTAGAACCTAGTTAGCCAAAGAGAGTCAAACACTGAGTCTGTCCACACAGTACATGGCTCAGCAATGTGGACCCTGTGGATAATTCTGATAATTTCGTACAAAAGTTCCAGTGGCAGAAAAAAAGCATACTATGCATATAAATGTTTTCCTCCGAAGTTGGTTTGAATACATGATTTGAGTCTATTAAGCATAAAGTGAAGCACTGTTTCCAACTTTTTGCAAACCTTTGCTGATTTGGAATGAAGGACTACACCCTACTATTAGGATGCTGTAATTTAAAGTCTAAAATAACACACACACACACACACACACACACCATTGTATCTCCCTACATCATCTGGGTTGATAACAGACCTTAGTGCAAAGAGAGAGGAGATAGAACATGACCACAGAGAGAGCAGCTTTGCTAAACAGCCCACTCCTTCTTCACCTGCATGTTACACCTGGTTCAAACATCATGCTTCCCTACTTCATCACTGTGGATAAAACTACAGTCTATATATATACTGACTGAGCTCATTTAAATGCTGTCTTTTATAAATGTCAAGGAGAATATTTCACAACACAGAATCTTCAAACCATAAATCTGTCTCGATCACACCTATGGTGGTATTTAAATAAAACGAATAGCGTGGCTACCAGCATCACAGTGAAATTATATTTGTTTGGCCTTTTTCTAGGGTGTTTTAAAGGGTACGCTATTACAGCCGATGCAGAAAATTGAGTAGTGTATATATATATATTTAAATTTCAATGACATAAGTATAAGCACAATTAATATATGTCGCATTAAACAGCACCCTTGGAAATATGAAACAAAGCACGTATATCTACGAACTTTGGAATTCTAGGTAATAAAGCAAGACTTGGCTATAAATGTTACAATGATTTGCAAGACTTCAGAATAGAAAGGTGAACCTCCTGATCATTTGTGTAAGCGCAGGTAACAAAATGTTTGGTTGAAGTTTTGAAGGACTTGTCAAATATTAATAAAGCCACACCACAACTTGAAACATAAGTGCATATTTGTGAAAATGTACCTTAAAACAAGTTTAACAACCTTAAATTGTTCATCCCACACATATTGGTTGTTAAATACAATTTTCTTTCAGATCTGCACATATTTTTGCTCTTGCATCCTTAGACAAATGAAGCTGCTGTGAATGTTTCTATAGGTACAAATTTGTATACAAACTATGTTAAGAAAGAAAAATGCTGGACTATCATTCAACCAAAAGCATTAGTGATCATTAATGCCTAAACATGACTGCAAATATTTTAGCCGCTATCTGTGTTTATTGCATTACTAGAGGAAATACTAGAGGAAAAATATATGACGTTCACTGTCAAACAGTATTTTTGTATTGACACATATCTCAAAAATCATTGCATTGTATATATTCCATTGTACTGATAAAATCTGTTATTCAGACATTACACCAGCCTAAGTTTTATAGAGGACACAATAAGCAAAAAACATACCAACCGTTCAATTATCCTTTACTTTCTGCTTGGTTTTATATTTGCTGGTGGTGTTTCTTTTGTGAAACTCCACCCATCTTCAAGCGTACTTGAAAAGCAAAAGGTGGGAGGAGCGTGCCTGCCTGCTGGAAGGGTCAGGGGAAGAAGCAGGACGGTATCAATACAGAACAACCGATTCACTTACAGCAGCCTGTGTGGAGGTGGGTTGCAAAGCGGCCTGCAGAATGGCTGATGTCATGCACCCATGTTCTGTATGTTTGAAGATATGTCTTTTGCATGATCTAGTTACATTTCAAGTAGATGTTGAAATTAAAACAAAAAGTGCAGACACAGTTATTCTATGTGCTTGTGTTGTGTGCTGAGGCATCCTTTGTGCACCCTCCTGAAACGCCAGGCTGAGCCCGTCAGACTGTGACACAGGAGGGCAATCTGCTCCTCCTGTGGTTTTGTGTGGTAACAACCTCCATGCTTCAGACTTCTACCAAGGGGATTAGGCCTACCAGTGGGGAGAAGCAGAGTGGAAGCCTGTGTTCCTAACATTGTAGTGATCCTCTCTGCTGGTGACTGTTGTGGGATGCCTTTTTCACCCACTGAAGCTGCACTCCAAATTGTAGCCTCCAAACTACCTGTGCCTCGCAAGGAAATCTCTTACAAAGTACTTGTAGCTTTTATTCTCACTTTTATTGCGCCACAAAAGTGTCTCTGAAGTCTGTCGATCACTTTATATAAAGGGTTCGCTGTAGTTCACTTAAACCTCCTTGTCCTCTGTCTCTATCTTTACATTATTTTGTTCTGATCAATACCTGCATTTCTTTGCACCTTATTAGGAATGTGATTGTAAGTTTAGAATGAAAGTGTTTAAGTGCCGAATCCACAAACGCAGAGAGAGTAAAGAAATGCTGTGCCAGCCCTCCTGCAACAAAGGCTCCATGTTCTATAAAAACCTTAATTGGTCTGTTAAACATTAGACTGTAATCTCATGTGGTGAGCCTGGAGAGATCTGTAAACACCCTGTATGTGGTGTTTCTCTCCACCCTCTCCTCTGCTTCTTTTCCCCTTACACCACACCAAAACAGACCCATGTGTTGATTTCAAGGCCTGAAACTGGATTATGGAGTTTACTATCTTTTTTAGGTAGTAAAGATCTCAATAAAATAATGTTTGGAAATTTATTTATTTATTTATTTTAATTGGTCCTTCTGTTAGCCGTAGGACCCTAAAACAGAGGTGTTCTGCTCTTTATTTCAGAGCCAGTTAAAGGGTAGCAGACATCAGGTTGCATGTAATAGTCACCTTCCTAACATGTGGCACAAAAGTTAATTTTATTGGGCCAAAGCATGAAGATGTAGGTCAGTTGAAGGACAACATGGAGAAAGCAGAAAAACATCACCCGCATAATGTGAAAGCTGTCTGGTTTTAGGTCAATCAGTTTTCTTCGGTACACCCCCATTTCTCTGCTCATTCACTCACAGACTCAGTGGAGCCAATCATCACGGAGTGGGAACACAAAGGGGTCATTGTTTATTAACTTTTCAGCAATGTACTTTACAAAATAGTTAGCAACATACCGTGCTACGGTGAAAACACTGCTTGACTGCACCACTGTCTACACCTCTTTATACTTTGCTGCATGTCCTGTCGACAGTGTTAAGAATATCGTAAACAATGGTTTTATCAACATATCTAAATTATTCAAAGCAGTTTTCGTATCAGTGCATATTGAACAACACATACGCTAAAACTGATGTATAGATTAGTTCAAACAATAAATACATTTCAATTCAATTCCATATATATATAGTGCCAAATCACAATAACCGTTTGCCTCAAGGCGCTTTATATTCTAAGGTAAATACCCTATAATAATACAAATAAAACAGAGAAAACCCCAGCAATCATGTGACCATCCTATTAGCAAGCGTTTTGGTGACAGCGGGAAGGAAAAACTTCCTTTTAACAGGAAGTAAACCTCCAGCAGACTCAGGCTTAGGGAGAGGTGGCCATCTGTTGGTTTAGGGGAGAAAGATGGGACAAAGAAGGAAAATAGATTGCATTTTTTTTTTACCTGTATTGTAGTTAGCAGGAATCCGACATTGGTGAAATGGAAGCAAGATTTTCCATACTGTGCCATTAGATTTTTAGGGAGGGTAGCACTGCACTCAATATTAGTCCAAAATAGCATTTTTTTAATGAAACTGAAGTCGTAGGCATTAATTTTGCTGGTGAAACAAACAGCAGTCACTGGATGCTGGAGTGAGATCTTTCAGTTTAAATAATAGGTGGCATCCTATCTCACGGCTCCACCCTGCAGTCCTACCTAGTAGTGCACATGCAGACACACACGAAGTATCTGCATGTCTTCTGATACGTGCAGTATAGCTTTGTTGTTGTTGTTGTTTTTATTTGGCAAGGTGAACCCCCTTTGTGAATTTCACACTGCATAGAAAATGATTGCTGTGACACTTTCGTGAAGAATTTGTCATAATATGGAAAGAACATAATTGCCAAGCTGAAAACTGATGCACTTTTTTATTATTGCTCTTGAGGGTTTTCTTCTAAAGCCGGTGAGGTGGTGTCCTATTCTGTTATTACACCCAGAGAGCTGATAGCTAATGTAGATACATGCTGATAGAGGAGGTTTATCACAACACAGCACAGCCGCACTGTTGGCTGCACTCTCCCAGAGGGTAGAGGTGCTTATTATGCATCCCATACTATACAACGGCACAGTGTTTGCTCATAAAAGCCCAGTCTGGATAACGATGCTTGAACACTCACTCTCATCTGATTTCATCTAAAGACTAATGATGAGTTTGCCTTCTAACTTCATTTCCTCTAGACATCACAGGGCAGCTGCATTTTTTTTTTAGTGTTTTTAAGTGTTATAAAACATGTGGACGAAATGTCTGAGGTACATTGGTGAAATGAGGCAACACAAGTCCAGTTTTTCCAGTGGATGGAATTAATTCTTTAAATTAACACAGAGTAGCTGTGTCTTTCCCCCCCTTCCTCTTCTTATTCTTCCACTTCCTGTATTTAGAAGAGCCCATGCAAACATGTTACAGCTAGTTACAAAAAATCTCAACTAGTTAGTTGACATTTTGCTACCGTTAAATCAATTTTGTCCACTAAATGGTAAATTTATCTAATGACAATGAAAAAAAAAATTCTGCATATTGGATTGGTAGAAATTGTTTAGATTTGCTCTCCATGTACCTATGAACTTCATTCTAAACAATTTAATCCAGCTCTATCTTTAAACTGTTGTAGCCTTAATAATGATTTATGACAAATGTGGCTAGAAATTAGTTAATTCATATACTTTTTTCTCTGTGACTTTGAAAGTCTTTTTCTGTTACGTTTCAAAAGGGACTAAATATTTTAACGTCTAACTACAAAGATACACTTTAAGACAGGCTTAAAGGGAAAAAATCCATCACTGCAAACCAATATAATGCTGTAGGCATGGCAGTTTTTAAATGCGATAGAGAGACAGAAAAGAAACTGCAGAATTCGAGTGACTACATGAGGAAAAGAGTGATGTGTGTTACACTAAATACTATGGTAAAACCAACAAGGTAAAGCCACAAGCCATGAAATCTGTGTTGATCACATGCTTTCCTGTAGTTGCTAAAGTGGAACAACTGTTTTCACTGCAGCCTGTATCCACCCATCCATAAACATTGACCTTATGCCTGAAAAATCAATTGCCTCTCTGAAATCCTACAGTTAACATCGCTGGACTGTTGTGGATGAATGGGGAGAAAATGAAACATGCTTATTTTTTTTTCACTTTACTTTACTAATAATAATGAAAATGAGCTACTCGTTTAGTGTTTGTAATATGTCATTTACAGCAAATATAATCAAAAATCTTAATCTGTATGTATATATACATGTGTGGATATATACATACATATGTATATGTATATATATGTATACAGGGCTGCTGGTCATTTGAAAAAGTAAACATGAGAAGACATGTGGTCCCTTCCCCCTCTTTGCAGCGTCCTTCCTCTGAGCCACTTTTGAATTTAATATTCCATGAAATAAGGCAGCCCATCAGGCTATTGTAATCACATCAGGTTAATAGAAGAAGCAAAATTACTCTTAGTATTTACTTCTCTCTCCTCTCTGCAACACTTTCTCAACTGTACCCTTTTTTTCCCTCAATCATGAGCACATTATAAGCCAAACTGCGCCATAGTATTTTATCCTTCCTTGAAATTCTTTATCCTTCCTGCCCAAGCGTTCTGATTATTATTAGCATTCTTCCTGAATGGCTGATGTAGAACCTTTTGAGAGTGAAACGACTGATTTTCCAGTCTTAATAGGATGTTCGTTTTTCTGGAAAATAAATTTGGACCCTCATTCCTCCTTCACTTATGCTGTTGTTGTTCATTCTCTACCTTGCAACCCACAGTTATATGCTCACACCCACATGCGCACACATACAAACATGGCTGAAGTCTGTGGGTGTCAGCCTGTCAGGGTTCTAGATGTCATGTAATTGTATGTATCACCTGCAGCATTCCTTCAGTGTAAAAGCATTCTCCTGCAGCACCAAGGCCTGCTGTTCCATAGTGATACAGCAATGCCATACATGTGACACCCCCGCATTGCTCCCTGTGGATCACTCTTTATTGCTCCCATCTCACCTCCATCAAGGCCTGGTCTGCTGCCATTATGACACCTGAGGAGAGAAGGAGGAAATGGAAGAGAAGGAGAACAGTCACACTTAGGGTAGTACGAGCCTGACAGACTGTCTTTTGGACAGGCTGGGGACAAAGAGTTTCCAGGCAGGTAGCTCCATAAGTATGATTTCCCCGTTTTTATAGCACACCTTTTCTCAAAAAGATTGGTGTCTCTAAGTTTGCTGACTTAAGTCAAACATAGGTGGGAAAAGTCAGAAAAGATGTGTCGGGAAAGCTAGTCACGTGCATGTGGAAGCTTTTGGTGTGCTTAAATTTGACTTTGACTTTTTTAGATATATGTTTAAAAAAGAAACCTCAGAGGCATTCAGATTTTTCCCAGAAATATAAGTTTTATTGGAACATTTGCCATTTGTAAGCAAAAACTGGCTAAAACAGTTTTCATTTCATTTATTTGTTTATTTATTTATTTGTGTTTTTTGTTATTTTTTGTTTCCTCAAGCTAGCGTCATGTTAAATTAACCAAACCATGCTCATTTATGACTTTGGAGCGTGTAAATGGGTTAGGCGTGTTTTTTGACATTACTTGTGGTCAAAAATGATTCATAAACATCCGTGTTTTGGATATGATGAATAATAAATATGTGAAATGGGGTGAAACGTTTGGCTGATATTAATGATCCAAGGGCTGGTATGATGTAATAGTTTAATTTCATAGTATATATTTTAACATTTTAGATATTGTAAATTTACAGTGAAGTTACGTAAGCGTATCCACAACGTCAAGTACCTGAAACACATTGGGGTACACTGACAATTATTATTCCCAGGATACGATCTCTCTTTCTTGCTTCCTTAAAGCCTTTTCACTGGAGAAGGGTCTGTGTCATATTAAGAGAGGACAATTTAAAGCAGGACAAAGGGCAGAAAGAATCTTGACAGGACTACTGGCATTATGCCTGCTCTTAAACATAAACCTTGGTTTGTCTGTAATAAAAAGAAAAGAAAAACATTATTTACCATTTATTAAAATCTGCATCTGTGCTCTTCATCTACCATGTAGCTTAGTAAGGTATGCTGAGAGTTATGGGCTTTATCTTTTCAAGGTGGAACTTGTATCTGTGCACCAATTATATTTTATCAGTATTGTAGTGATTTCCATGAACTTCACTATTAGTGTTTTAGAGGAAATTAAACAACAATTTAAGACTCCAATCTCATTGTGATTATCAGTTTTCTAATATTTTTGTAGCAGTCACGTCACTGCAGTATTTTCCTCTTAATGTTTTTGTTCATCTTGACACAGCATCACATTTAACAGTCTATTTATTATGCCATAGCTTAAGATTTATTAGTGAAGGAAGCTGCGAGCTGTAATGCGTCTGGCACTCTGTTTGCTTTTGCAGATGCTAGATTAAATATATTCTGTTTAATTAAAGAGCATATTTACCTAATACCAGCTTAATTCATGTAATAAAATTAGGTTTAGTACCCATAGTTTTTGCTATTTCGTTATTTTATTTGGAAGCGTCTCATAAACTGACGCAGTTTTACAGTTTTAATGTAATCTTTAGTAATGGGGCGGGGTGGGTTTGGATGGGGGTATAAAGAACAGGGAGAGATGGGGTTAAGATGTTGTATGCTGATTTATAGCAAGGCCAGAGAGCAAAGCCCTGAAGCAGCAAATGCAGTGCCTCAAATAGAGATTGCTGGTGGCCTTTGGTGTGATCGGTGACCCAAGGTGAGGCACCTAGTGATTTATCTCACACATATCCCTTCATCTCTCTTGCTCTGCAACGGGGCTAGGGCAGGCTAAAACATGTAGCACCTCACTCGGAGCTCTGATCTTGGCCTTGACTCTGACTGGCTCTGGAACATAGCTTAGCCTGGGCTGGGAAGCATAGGACACAGAGCCCAAAACCTCTGACAGTTAGGGTTAGCAACACAAAAAAACGTGGGTCAGAGATGCAGGTCAAGCTGGCAGACCTCTTACCACCACTGAAGTGCACCCGCTGCAAATCTACTGTACTCTGATCTGATTGTTTTTGTTTTCTTCTACTTTTGAGAATCCGTCTGCCTCTTTCGTCTTTCCTTGCCTTCACTTTTTTTTACACACACACACACTAACACTCACTTTTACACTATGCTATGATCCTTGCTCTCTCACACGCACACATGCCTGCTGTGCACACCTTCATATATACAGTTATGAACACTCTCTGAGCCCCACAGCTGTCTAAAGCTGAGGTTGGCTAATGAGGAAATGTCTTCGCAGTTGAGTGGACTTGATGCCAGCAGGAAAACCTGCAGAATCAGCCCTACAGCTTCATCTGTCCTCTTTCTGTTAAATGTGTGTGTGTGTGTGTGTGTGTGTGTGTGTGTGTGTGTGTGTGTGTGTGTGTGTGTGTGTGTGTATGGGTCTCTGTGTATATGTGTATCTACTGTATGAACACACATACACAAAATGCTCCCCGTTAGTGTGCAGTCGAATGTGGGCGAGTATGAGAAGTGTGTATTTGTGCATGGCAGACCGAAAGAGAGCTCGACTCCACTCTTAACATATTTCACTGCATGGGACTGAGGCTGACATCTCCCATGCCCTGGGATCCTTAAGGAGCATATTTAGAGTGATTTTCAGTGCAATTATACCTGCCAGCTTTGACTGGTAGACTTGCCCTCTTCTCGGATCATGTCTTCATGCTAGAGAGCAGCTCCTGTAGTGTTGAGGAGGCTAGTGCTGAGGCCCAGGGCCAAGAGCCAGATAAACTAGAGGATGCGCCCCTCCCTTGCTACGAGAAGAGAAGGGCTGCAACCAAAGTCCTCCACGGTGCCCAGGACAGGAAGCCATTCACAGCCAGCGGAAGGTGATAATGAGCTCCTGCGCTGAGTGTCAGTCGCCACTGTGTCCTGTCCTTGTAATGTGTGAGGGTGTGTGGGTGTATAGAGGTTTGAATTTTGGTGGCATAATTGGAGGGGCCATGTGCGGAGGTGCAAATGACAGCATTAGGCCTCAGTGGATGATTAGTGATCTCTGCACCTCTAAATAGCCTCTACTTATGTATTATGAGCTGGTAAAAGCATTTTTGACGCTGAATTGTTATATTACATCAAATGGATGTCGCAGATATTAAAAATATGACATTTTTATCTATACTGTGCAAACATAATATTTTCAGTTATACAGATTATCGCTCAATGCAATCACCGCAGTGTAATGCGTGTGCATGTTTATGTGTGCGAGAGCAAGTGTATCGTTTTTCTGACCTGGACCCCGATGACCTCTGTCTGTATTCTGGTCTGGGGCCAGACTGCACTGTCTTCGACACCATATATCAGATTAGCCATAAAAACCTGTCCTGGCCCAATTCTGCCGCACACACTAGCAACTAATGAGAGATGAACTACCAGCTGCACAATGAAGCCACTCACCGCTACTAGTGAAGTAGCCTGGGTAATAAAGAGGGGAGGGGTGTTGAGGACAATTTGATCCCTTACAAGAAGTATATTACCACTTCAGCTGCCGTGTCCATGTGCCGTCCATTTTACCTGTATCAAGGTAGATGGTAAATGCACAGGCTTATTTTCCAGGTGAGAAGAGGCTCTGCGCAGAGACTCGAGCACTTCTCGCTAATTTCACAGATATTTCACAGAAGCTCAGAAGAACATTTTTGTGTTGTACTGGTGTTTCAGGAGATTAGGAGAGAAGAGTCTTTGCCTGGCTGTGGAGGAGCTTTTTCAGTGTGTGCAGGGAAGAAATGAGACTGAACTGAGGCAAGTCAGGGACAGGCAGATTAAACAAAGGTGCTGTGCGCATACACGTAACAGTAACACTGTTTGTGTGAATTTGTCGATGAACCCTTCCGTTATAGGGTGAAAAAGCTCAAGAGCAAGGGTCATTCTGAACACTAAACATGGAGCGAGTTAATGTGTTTGTAGTGTCACGTAATAAACCCAAACCACTGCTCATCCAGTTTGCTGCGAGCAGTTCTTGATAGATGCATATATAATTTGTATATCATTTTAAAAGTGGTGCCCATCCATTTGCCAGTGGCTACAGTTAAATGCACACATTTGTGGGTTGCACTGATTGAGAACAATGCAACATGCGTAAAAATGATGAATATGTCATGCATTTGTCTTTGTCAAAGGCAGTTTTCTCTCTTTGACACATGCTTGATCAGCTGCCTGAAGATAAATGCCAATCATCTGTTTAGTGCAGTAGATTGTGTTATTGTATTGCTCTTAATTCTTTTATTCACTTAAAAAAAAAAAAAAAACTTTACAAAAGATCATTTCTGGTAATAAGCAGCCGGAAGGAGTGGAAGGGTGTGTTGTTCCATATTTGTGTCATGATGCAAAGAATGAACAGAAAAAAATGTAAAGACAAAGTAGGGTTAAATTCTTCTTCTTATCAGTTTAAGGATGGGTTTATTCCACTCCTCTGAAACCAACTAAAAAGTTAGGTTTGGGCCTGTTTATATTGGCTGACCATTGCAAGGGTTTTTTTTTTCATTTGTTGTTTTGCTCTTAAACAAAGTCAAAAAAAGAATGTTAGTTTCCCAGTAAGTGTATCAAGCAACAGTTTACTCAGAGGTTTGAGGGAAATAATCGATAGGGAATAGTGGGCAGATGAAAGCTAGACTGAATATGTTTTTTTAAACCAGAGACAGCGATTTCAGGATTACATCAGATATACTGTATATATGTTCAGATTAAGCATAATTTTATTTCTTTTATTTTCTGTTGTTTGTTTTTTATTTTTGGACATAAAGCAATGTGATAACAGATGCCACCAGAATCGATACATTTAATGCTTTTCAATATCTTTTGATAACAGAAATGAAAAATACAACAGTAATTTTTAATTTTTTTAATACCATAACTACTACAAAGGTAGCACTACCAATGGTATGGAGGCTTTATTTATACTCTGTTCTTTTGCTTATAACTGAGTGGTATCATAAATGGCCGGCATTTGTATAGCGCTTTTCTAGTCCTTAAGGACCCTAAAGCGCTTTACACTACATTCAGTCATTCACCCATTCACACACTGGCGATAGCAAGCTACATTGTAGCCACAGCTGCCCTGGGGCTCACTGACAGAGGCGAGGCTGCCGGACACAGGCGCCACCGCCAGTAGGCAAACATGGGGTTAGTATCTTGCCCAAGGATATTTGGCATGCAGCCAGGAGGCAGCCTGGGATCGAACCACCGACCTTTTGATTAGTTGCTGACCTGTTCTGCCACCTGAGCTACAGCCACCCAAGATACAGAAGAAGGGACACCCACAAGCACAGGAAAAGCAACTACAGATGGAAGATGGCGACTGGTGCAGCTGCCGCTGCTCCGCCACACCTCGTTGATAAGAAAAGGCAGTAAGAGTCAGCTGTGGAACTACTTTGCATTGTTATCCCAAAATGCACATTGCTTTTCTTCTTAGACTGCTTTCATTGTTGTCATGAAACCATCTTCCATAGGCTAAATGGAACAAAGATGGTTTTCTTTTACAGTGGTATGAAATTAGATATCAAGAATCATGTAAATCTACTTGTATTGGTACAACTACTATATTTTTGTAAAAGAGATGCTAAAATATTTCTTGCCGCTAAACTAAGATTTTAAACAAAGAGACACGTTTTGGTTCTGGTAGCTTAGGTTGCATTAGCAGAGATATAGAAAAATCTTAAATGTCCCTGTTTACAAAAGTTTGAAGTTGCCTTGCACTCTGGCTTTCTCCTGTCCAGAGATATGCATAGCAGGTTAAGTAGTGTGAACATGAATGGTTGTCTGTCCCCATGTGTTATCCCTGCAATAGACTGGTGACCTGTCCAGTGTCACGCTATGACAGCTGGGATGGGCTCCAACCCCCTGCGACCCTTATTGGATATGCAGTGGAGAATGGATTGATGGATGGATGTTTATGCTGTTATAGTGACTTAACTTGTGTAAAATCTCCATTCCACACATCTTGTCTGTACACAAACACACAGTGATTATGTATTGATGGGTGCCCCTCTTGTTCCTCTTGTTTGTTGCATGGTGCTGACTCTGAAAAAGCACCTGTGCACAGATAAATAATACAGCCAAAGTGGCTTTCTCGTGTTGTTCCACGGCATCAACTCCAGACGTCAAAGTTGACAACTCAGCTGTAAGGCGTCCATCATCTGTTGAAGAACAGGCTCTTCCTGTAGAGGACGCATGTGTTTAAGCACGAAATGGCGTCCCCGGGCCCTTATGTCAACTCACCTCTTCCTCTGCCCCTTACTGTTACAATCAAAGCAACACAAAGGCAGAGGGCATCTCTGCCTATTAATATCCTCCTCTGCTCAATGTCATGTTTATCCGTTAAGGTCATGATTGGGATGAACTGTGATCAAGTACGCTCTCGTGCACTCACAAATACTCGCGCACACACCCTTACACTCTCCTTCTGTCACTCCTCTGAGTTGCGCTCGCAGTCAACAAAAGCATTCAACGGCAGAGTGTTTGATTCCCCTGCTCTCTGTCACTATTTATTCTAATATCCTTTGGCATTATAGCAGTAGCTCATAATGAGTTCTGATAAATTAAAGGTTGTATTGTTCAGCTGCCATGGCTGTCCTTGATCAGGATGCCAATTATGGAGGGTAATTTTTCCACTCTCCCCTTTTCTTCCATATGTTCGTAACAAAAGGAGGTTTCTGCAGGGTGGATCAAGTTGACACATGGTGACAAGTCTTTTTTCCCCAATAATATTTCAATGTTATGATGGAATTTTCCACATTTTATTAAATCCTACCCCCATTTTGTGTCCTTTCTTTAGGGGTAAAGTACAAAATACTGCTTCTTTGACTCAATTGAAAATGTCACCCAAGAATCTTTAACGTGAATAGAATAGTTTTGACTCTCCTTATGAAACATGACAGATGAGGACACAGTCTATCTTTATTTGTAAAGATGTAGTCAGACAAGTATGCCTGTGCCTAACTAGTGCATGTCTAAAAATAAGTAAATAAAACTAACATGCTCGGAGGCAGGTGAAGGGAGGGGAACCTTTGCTGTTTTTTTCATAAACAATATATGAGGTGCTTTTTGCAAGTCAAATCCTTAAAGATTTACTCCTGGCTCCACTCTCGGTGCTTTTAAAAGGGCCAAATAGCTTGCATAGCAAATGGCGAAGCCTAGGGTGAGGTTGGTAAACAGGAAAAGATGCACTATATAATAGTTAATGGATCATATTTAACCTCAGCATGTCAATCCATCTCTCTATCCCCCTTTATTTACAGTCTACAGTATGGAGAGAGCTAAGATATGCTCACATGCCCAACTTCTTGTCTGTGCTTAAAACTGGGCTGCCAGCACAGTTTTACTCAGAATCTGTGTAGCATCTCCTCAGTCACGGAGTGACCAGTAATTAAGGCGCTCAGATTCCCACTGCATGTTATCGCTTTTATAGTCTCCAGGGTAAGATGCTTTTTGACTGCTGGTTGTGCAGTGACCTGTGCACATCAAGCTTTTCTCTGTTTATTGGGTTGTCTTCTTTCCACCCTAATGGCCATAGGGGTCTGAGTCCAGGCTTCACCTGACCACGGCTCACAAAGCTGGGTCTCTGGAACCGACAGGCGGAACAGAAATCACATTAACCCAACTCGAACCAAAAGGAAAGCCTGCATTCTCTTGCACCATATTCTAAACAAAACAGGAGAGTCTTGCTATTTTTCCCCCTTCATCAGCAGCATGTGTCAGTTCAACTCATTGTTGTTTACTGGTGTTTCATGAAGGCCGTCTGCCACCCACACCTCCTTCCAGAGGGCAGTCGACAGGCACCTTGCAAGGACACTGCTGGGCTGAAGATATAAAACACCCTGTAGGTGATGCCGTGGTCTGACCTCTTTAGGCAGCAAAAACAAATTTTGTCAAAGGGAGAGTATAATTTGCTTGATTTTCTTCTAATTAAAGGTTCATTTCTCTAATTCAGTGCAGTTTTTCAAACAGGTCAAACAATCTGATGGCAGTTTCCATGACCATAACCAAACTAGGGCATTGCAATCTGGCATATCACATCCTGCCTTCAGGCATAAAGGGAAGGAATGGAAGGTGAATTAAAGCTAAATTAGTTATCATAGCACTGGCAAGATTTTTTTTCTTGTAAAGAGTGTGGTCGAGTTTTTTTAGGTGAGCCTCCACGTCTCTCATCTTTCATCTCTGTGCGGAGCTCTGTGTCCAGAAGGCATCTAGACTCATTTCTTTTCTCCCCTTTACATTGCACCTCATCATAAACTCCCCCCACACTGACAATGCTGTGGAGAATAAATCGACCATATTTCAGCACTGATGCTCCCTGCCCATTCCCAGTCCTTCAGAGGGGAGGGCAGTAGCACTGGCAGTTTGTTGTTTTTATTTAATGTGCTCCTACTTCTATGTCATATTTTTTCTCTTTAATTGATGCCCATGCCTGTGTAGTTGCCCATTGCACCATTGAGAGGATGCTTTCTCCAAACAGGCCCTTATCTTGCTCTAATAGGCCTGGCACTCCTCTGAGGCCTTCAGCTGTGTCAGGCCACTGCTGCCTTGCTGCGCCTCCGGTTTGAAGTGTTGCCGTGTTGCCCATTAGTTCTCTCTCCAGACCTCACTATTCCCTGTGCTCATTCCTCTGCCACCTCACCCCACCCCCACCCCCACAGCCTTCCCAGCCTTATCTTTCACCTCTGCCTCCTTTGCTCCCTGCTCTCCACTCCCCAATGTTTCATCAGCTATAATATGAGCATGCTTTCACAGTAAACATTTTTCTTCTCATTTTTCTCTGCAGTTCACTTCCGTGGGTCTGGTCGTGTCCAGGCTATATGTATTTCGGAGGTACTTAAGGCCATGTGCCACCACAAGCCCTCCCTCACGTAAGAGCTCTCATTGATCAAACCAGTGCGCGGGCTCTACGATTTTAGCCTTCATTTAATTGGCGTGACATTTGCATGTATGATGTTTTTTATTCATTCACTGTTGGGTTGGATCCAGTTCTTGGTAATCAAAATACCCCAACGTTGAGGCATGGTGCTAACAAATCACTTACCAAGCAAAGATCAGTGTTAAAACATGCAGGTACTGTAACATTAGAAGGCTTCTCATTTAGAGATGACACTAATTGACCCTTTTACTTTTTAAAATGACTAATGTCACTGCCAACTAGATTAAACCAGCTGGAACTAATTAATGTTAATGTTTTACCAGTTACACTGAAACCAGTTTTTTAATGTGCTCACTCTAAGCTGACTGTATCTGACAGACAGAATAGAACATTATATTATTAGTAATTATATAATAATTAATAACTATTATAATATATTATTATATATAATATAGTAGAATATAGATAGATGAATGAAAAGACATGCCAGTCTGTAACATAACTATGATTACCAGTGAACTGGTGCATCAGTGATAAAAGTAGTTTAGGCATCAAATCAGTATTTTGAGTTTATTAGATTACAGCAAGTAGTTTATGAGAAATCTGATGTAAAAGGCAGCTGTCATATCAGTGTATACAATACAGTCAATTAATTATCATTTCATATATTTTAATTGAAGCTAAAAGTTGGGGAAACCTTTTTTGGTCGGTGTAATTGATTTTAATTATGTCTTTGCTTGGGCTTGGTGATTTGGATCATAACCATAGCTTTTGTTTGGCAGATTAAGAAATACCCAATATGCAGTGCCAGAAATGATTATTTGATCCCCTGCTGAATTTGTAACTTTGCTCACTTACAAAGAAGTGAGCAGTCGCTTATTCTTCTGGCAGTTTCATTTTCCTGGAGAGAGATAGAATATCAACCAAAAATAAAACAAACAAACAAAAACATTACACAAAAGCCATAAATTGATTTACATGCAGCTGACTAAAGTAAGTATTTGATCCTCAAGGGAAACATTTCTCAGTATTTGGTGGAGAAACCTTTGTTGGCAAGCACAGCAGTAAGATGTTTCTTGTAGTTGGTCACCAGGTTTGAACACATATCAGCAGGAATTTTGACCCACTACTCTTTACAGAAATTCTCTAAAACCCTTTAGGTTTTTTAGCTTCTGCTTGGCAAATCAAAGCTTCAGCTTCCGCCACAGATGTTTGTTGGACTGAGGTCTGAAGACGAGCTAGGCCACTCCATGGCCTTAATGTGCTCCTTCCTTAGCCACTTCTTTGTTGGCTTGGTGGTATGTTTTGGATCATTGTCATGGTCCAAGACCAATCCAAGACCCATCATCAGTGTTCTGAATGGGGGAAGGAGGAGGTTTTTTGTGACCGCTCAGATGGTTTCTTTCCCTTTTTAAAAATGTACTGAAAAAATGTGTTGTCAGTCTCCACATTGTATGTGTTGCTAACATTAAGTGCCATCTCCTACTCTCGCCTCGGATATCCTGTAATTTAATACAGTAAAATCCCCAATAAGTGTTCTCAGTTATCTTTGTTTTCTGTTTCTGTTATTAAACAATGTCATTTTAACACATCCAGTTAAGACTGCACTGTTAACCAGATGTTGTTTCCCAACCGTTTGCTTCATCTAAAATCTGTATTTTTGTAACTGTTACAACTGATAATAAAATAAGGATAGATATCATTTAGACGTGATTTTGACGATATTTTACATATAAAACGATCACTAAGAGAGATGTGGAGTTCATTTACATTTATGTCAGCTGCCCTGCAATAAGCTGAATGTTGCTGTCACTTGTGAACAGAGATGGTTGCTTTTACAGACCTTGTGCTCTTGGGGCAGTACTGGCAACTCTTGTGTGGAAAGATTTGTCTAAAAAGTTGTTAGGTTTATTGCTGTTTTTTTAAATGGCTAAAGGGGTCTCCAAAGTCTATACATAGAATTAGCAAGAATGAGGACAACTAGAGAGTGAGCGGGGCCAAGTTTGCTTCCAGTTGGAGGAGGATTGTGGGGGCGGGGCTGTGCAGAAATTGAGAAATGTCTCAGGTGTTGTTTGATTTGTATTGATATAGCTTAAAAAGTTTATATTTTTTCTTTCATTACAGATGGCAGTGAACTGAGTACTTGATGCAAATGATGAAAGCTAAACTTATTGATATTTGATAGAAAGGTGGATTTGACTCTGGATTTGGATCCAGTAACACTGTGTCCATAGTGTGCTTCTGTTTTTATGTAATCTAGTTTCTAAAGTTTGACAGTGAAATCTATGACAGTAGACCAGTAGGCCATCTTAAAATCAGAGCCCCTGCACTGCATTGATAGATTGGCAAAGCAGTTTGTTCTACCAAATTTAACAATGATATATCATTATCACAACTTTCGGGGAAATCTATAAAATCAATAGGCCTGCCGGTGGAGCAGGATTAGTATTACTAACACGCTGAGAGAGTGTTAAAGTGCCCGAGTATGGATCTCAGTTGTGGCTTGGATCAATGGCATTTGTGGACACTAAGCTCAATAACAAGCCATCCAAGAACTGGTTAGAAGAAGAAAGAAATAGATGTGAAAAGCAAATTTGCTGGTAGAGAAGCTAATATCCTGTGTGCGCCTGGCTGAACATGAGCTGTGTAACTGCTGGCGGGTGAAGAGGGAGAAGAGGGCAAGAGAGGAATAGATCCTACTGCTGAAATGGTACAGATACAAATGTAGCTGTCATTATTGATATTCTTCCATCATTGATATTGACAGACAGGGATGAAGAATGTAAAATACATTGATCTCAAAGGGTGGGAAAGTGTATTGAGTGACACAGTTTGATTTAGCTATTGAGTGTTTTCAGAAACACAAGTGATGTTGAAGGGGTTATTGAGAAAACCGTAGAATGAATCTCTTTGAGTTTTTCCCTCTTTTTTTTAAGGAGTTGTTCGCCTTCAGATAAGAATAATCGCTGACATCCCTGTTTGAACGGGGCAGAGTGAGATGTAGTGCTCTGTTTGCATGGCTTGCTGCACGGTACAACATCGAAAGGTGAGGCAGAGCTGCTGTAATTGGATCGGTAAAAGTCAAATTTCCTGTTTAGTGCCCAAGTCTTGAAACGATCACACAGAGTGCTGTTTTTATGTCTGACCACAAGGACTGTGTTCTTTCATGAAAGCAATGGCAGACCCCATGAAAATACATATTTTCCTCAACACTGCACAAGAGTAAAAGATATCTCCAGTTAGCACTCACTTTACCGAGTACTCTGCCAGTACAGAAAAAGCCGACTACACTTGGAAGGTGTTGTAGCTTTCTGATTTAATCAAACTGCAGCGATTGTAACAGATAGTGGTGTTTCACTGAGCTGCATTATATTCGTTCTAATTTTTTGTCACTACCATTTACAAACATGAGATGAGCAGAATATTGTGATCACCTTTCTGTAATCTGAAAAACCTTCTTATGAAACAACTGTCCTGGATTACATTTGATTTTACAGGCGTACAGTATACAGTCACATGGGATGGACTTTATAGTTTAATGTAAACCAATGAAATCCTGCCATAAGTGATTATTATTTCCCACCTCAGTTGCTGTGTTTCTGATCATTTTAGCATTTTAAAGATCTGCATTGTTTTTAGCTCTTGAAGGCTTTTTAAATTCTGTTAATTACAGCTTATGCCAGTGTCTCCTTTTTTCATGTCTGTGTCTCTGTACTGAGCAACCCCATGTGATGCATTAACTCTCAAGTCGTGAAAACAGGAAATAGTAGAGTGCTGAGACTGTAGACTAGTAGTTCTCAAAGTTTTGATGATCAAGTGTCAGTTTAGATTGTCAAAATGTGACTGACGGCTGAATAATAAGTGCATAATACGTGAAACACAATAGTTTTTCTAATGCATCTGTTCAGACGATAGTTTTATGTGTATTTTGCTTTGTTTTTTTAAATCATTATTAAGGTGGATGTTCTGTTTCGCGACATGTGCTGATCAATGTTAAGAGGATTTAACGTGATTTAACTAGAGCAGAAGTTCTAGCTAAAGTGAACTGTGGATGCTTGGAATACAGTAATGTTTTTTTCCCACTTGTGGTTATATAAAATATTTCCAAGGGTCAACAAAGGTGACACCATGAGACATAATAATTAGAGGATGTTTATTGAGTAGGTTTATAGTGTGCCTGTGGTTCATTAAAAACCGCCTCTACACTCCACTTAACTTAGGAAACTGACACATGATGACATTATACTAGTAAACTTTTCTAAATATATTTTCATGTATGTGTGCTTTAAAAAAACATCGTCACACACATAGTTCTTATTTGCAGGCATATAGTCGGTTTTCTCCATCTACCAAGACACTTGAAGAGGCAAACAGGGCATTTTCTTTCTGCCACTGAATCTGATTGCTTATGGGCTGTTGCTCTGTGATTGTACATCCAATACTTGTCGGCTCTGGCTCCAAATGTAACTGCTGGGGAAAGGTAGCATGTGAGTTGTGGTCAAACAACATCACTTCCCTAAGAACACAAGTGGGTCATCTATACAAAGGGCCGGCGATAACAGCAAGACAACAACCCAACTTATTGGTTTGGAGGAAAATACAAAGGGGAGAATGATAGATTGAGCAGAAGGGAGGAAGAGGAGAGATTGTTCTCTGAGACGCAAAATAAGACCAGGTACAAAAGGGAAGGGACAAAGTAAAAGGGAGATTGTGCCAAGAGGATGATGTGTGACAAAAAGAGAAAACTAAAAAGCTGTGACGAGAGCCCGGACCACTTCTGATGGGGACAGTTTGTTTTTTGCCTCTATTTTGACAGAGATGATGGATAGGTGGAGAGAGACGCGAACAGGCCGTAATTAAACAGCCTAATGAGTTTGTGGCTCCTTTGAAGACTGTTTTTAAATGGAGCGCTGGTTTTGTGGTAGAAAATCTTCTCTTTCAGAGATGTCAAAGAAGTTTCTGACAGAGCAGTTATCACAGCATGTCAAATTGCTCCAGCTCAAGAAATAATTTGGAATTTTTTCTTTTCACAGAGTCCTGCGAAACAAAAGCACCCCCCACCCCCTCCCTAATTTGCCTTGGCAGGGTCCCTCTGGGTGGGGGGTCCGCATGGACAGAGAGGGCTTTGCCAGAGGATTATAGGATGAGAGGGGGTGAGATGAGAGAGTATGTATGTGTGTGCGTGTGTTAGAGGTGTGTATATCTGTGTGTGATGGGCATGGGGTGTGATGGTGGTGGTGGGGTTGCAAGCAATTTTACCCAAAATGCTGCAATTGTCCCCAAGATTGAACAGTGCAGAGTGGTAACGCTCATTTTCCAGTCTATTCATTATCTCCTCTGTATTTACTTATCTTTGTCTCACAAGTAAAAAAAAAAAAACTGTTAAAAAGGGGCCCCTTTTATGTGAAGAGGGTTTTTAACAGGGCTTTATGCTCTGACATGGTTGAGTTAAACTAAACTGTAGATATGTTATGAAAGCAGTATGAATAGCAAATTAGTAGTTTCTGCTTTTCAGTGGTGTTATAAACTGTATTAGATCCCTGATTTCTGCAAATTACATTTCCCTGCAGTCTCGTATAATGCCTTCTTTTGGATGAAATTCTCAGTTTTGTGGTGTTAAATTAGTGCAAAGAAAATTACACCATTATTCTGGGACAGAAAAAAAATTATAGTGTTTTTTTACAACCTGTGCCATAGTAGTTTATGATTTTATTTCTCTTTGAAACTAAATCCCCTCATAAATGATTCATTTTTGGCGAGAGATCATCTGACAAGGAATAATAAACCAGTACTAGCTGAGCCATATTTACATTCAAATAAATGCAGACAAAGGAAGTTCATATGAAAAGATATTTCTTCTGTTCTCAACACAATAAACATAGTTGTCATTGCCCCTCTCAATGACTGTCAAAGCTGATTTACAGGTTTGTTTCTCTTTGCGTCTTATACCTTGACACAACATCACTAGTGACGATTTTTACAGCTATTACTTTTACTGTACACATTTTTCTTTGATCAAAAAAATGTGACAAAATATTGTATTTTGCTCTGTTTTATGTCAATTTATCACAGAGCTGCTAATTACTGAGCTCACCTATTTTGTGACGACAGCGAATTATTAAAAGGTTATTTGTACAGCTGAAAAAAATTACATCCCTAGTTTGTTATTAAAATTTTAGATGATTAATTAAAGCTACTCTCACTCTTATGCAATAAAGAAACTACAAATGTGGCAGGTTCATTTTGAAATGAAAGACTTGTTAATAATTCTGTCTTAAAAAACAGAAATTGGGCTGTTGTGATGATAATACTAAATACAAATAACCCTTAAATAAATCCCCTTTGACCCCCAGATGTCTGTAGTTTCATCGATTATCACTTCCTGTGTTATCACATGGGGGTCGCAGCTGACTGGTAATGAACTGCAGTTTAAAAGGATGTTACACTGTGTTTAGAGTGCTGATAAAGTGACACTGCTGCAGACAGTGAAGTCTGTGATAGAAATAGCTTGGAGAAACATCTCCTCGGGGCACACCTACAGCTTTCAGCCATCTCTTCGGGAGGAAAAAAAGTCCTATAAAGAACTCTCAAACAATAAGGTTTTTTTCTCTCCCTTCCAACTTAATTACAGATATTTCTCTGTAATAGGTGCCTGATTTGAGGTAGATAATTAGGTGGGATATTGAAGTGGGCCTCCAGAGGGCCCAGGTCTGGTAGATCAGGAGTACAAAGATGAGGGGAGACACCATCTTTTCAAATTATTCTGGGGGGCCAGTGCTCCCAAGCAGCTTATGCGGCTAAGGCTTGGTAATTAAATTATAATTTAACCTGCTGAGGGTGGAGTGGCAGGACTGGACCAGACTGGGGGTGGAATGGCACTGACAGGATTTACACTTAATGAAATAATAAAGCAACACCAACAAGGTAGCTGGCAGCGGAGAAACAGAAGCACTGCCACTTGGCTTTCTGTTTATCCACTCTTCTGCGTTGGAGGAAGGTTCAAAGCTAACGAGTGGTTTTCTCTCTCATTTTCCATTTCTCTTGTTGTTGAGTTCAGGTGAATATAGTGAGCTGCCATGTCTTTCTGTCAGTATAATGTTTTTATAGTTTTATTTTTGAGTTTATTGTATATATCTGTATGTGCGTTTTGTTAATCTTAAATGCTGGCTGTTTACAAACCTGTGAATGTAAAAAACACAGTGATTCTGACTGTGTTTCTTGGATTTGTGCTGAGGACTTTATTATTTTATATTTATCCTGCTGCATTTTGCTAAGGGTTTATGTTTGTTGTTGTGCCCGGTAATTCTCTGTTGATTAATTAAAAGCTCTCTGTGGGGACCCTTAAAGTGTATATAATTAAAAACTCTCAAAATACCCACAATATAGCTGATTCTCAAGCATAAAAAACTGCAAAAAGCAAAAGCTCACTTAAGAACAGTGTTAGTCCCACATAAATGAATGCTGACTGGCTGTTACTGTGTATAAATTGTAGTATTTTTTATATGATCCTTTTACTGTGAGTTGTTTTGTTTAGTTTTACAGTTTTTCAAGTGATTACATTTACTTGAACGTGTAGCCCAGTGTAATTCAAGAAATTCAAGTATATTTTATCTATGTCTCTGACGTTTTTTCTGCAGCATCCTGATTGAGATCATACACTATCAGACAGCCAGATAATATATTAATGCAAACTAAATTCACAAAGAAGCTAGAAAATATATGAAAGAAGAAGAAAGTGAATGAGAGAGAAAAAGGCAGAGCAATTTCAAAACCAATGAGGTAGCAAGAAATATCGAATGCACCACATCTGTTTTGTGTCGCTGCATCTCTTCCTCTCATTCCCTTCTCTCTTCTTGCTCCGTCTCTGCAGCTGTTAAGATGGATGCCTCACAGCGGAGGGAAAAACCATGCAGTGTTCCTATAGCTCCGCATTGCCGCAAGCTCATTATAACCCTCCCCTCCAAAATCACTCCCACCCTTGTCTGCCCCACTCCCACCGTTCACCCAAGCCTAAATCTGCCCCCAGCCTCAGCCCAAGATCCAGCCCCAGCCAGCATGACAGACAGGCCCAGTTAACAGTCCCTGTAAGCGGGGTAAGAAAGCCAAGCATAGAGGTAAAATGACTGGACCGCAAATGACAGGTGTAGTTAAAATAGTGAGGCGCAGAAAGGCTTGAGGACAGAGAGCCGGGGCGGCACTGTAATAAGCAGGATGAAGGAGCTCAAGCATTGCCTAAGTTTTCCACTCTCTTCCACTAACATCCTTCCTGAGGCAAACAAAGGGAAAATAAGAGAAAGTTAACTTTTTCTTTTAGTCACTTCCTCTCTTCATTCACTTATTCCTCTCATGATAGTCCCATCTTCCGCTGCTTCTTTAAGGGACACTAATGACGCTTTATTGACATAATGCAAGATATTTCTAAAATTTAAGACTTTTAATAACACGCTGTGCAACAGGGTTACTTGAATTGTAAATGGGTGAGAAAAATCATTTTGCATGGTCCCCCATTGGATTCATGTAGATGGACACAGGAGGGATGTGCCTTCACTGCATAACTGCATCTGTTTTCTACGCCATTCATACATTTTCCATTTTGCCTGTTTTATCGCCACCTTTCAATCAGATCCCCTGCAGACTCATTTCTAAAATAAGTCATTTTTTTTAAGCATCTCCACGCGGGGCAGCTTGAGATGGGGCGGTGAGCAGTTAATAGATTGGATGTGTGTAAACGCTAGTCAGCACATGCGGAGGACTTGGAATATGTAGAGCCGTTGACTGTTGTCGCTAACCTTGCATCTAAACAAAGCTCATTGTAATCGTTCTAAAAAATAGTGAAAATGATTAAGATTGGTTCAGTCATTAGTTTCTTTTTTTATTCTTCTTCCCCTCTCCACCAGCAGATGGCTGCTCCTTCCTGTGCCTAGTTCTGCCTGAGGCATCTTCCTGTTAAATGGGAGTTTTTCTTTCCCACTGTCGCCACGTGCTTGCTCATTGTGGTGTTTTTCTTGTGTGTTTTTGTTTGTTTAAGAGTTTATGGTCTGTAGCCTACAATATTAAAGCACTTTGAGGTGACAGTTGTTGGCGCTATAGAAATAAAATTGAATACAAAATAATGAAAAGAAACTGCAGTTTTAATCTCAGCGTGTTATCAGAGTTATTAAAATTCATATAGGCAGCCTCGTGGATATCTGTACCAAATTTCAATAACAAAAACAACAAACCTCCCCAAACAACAGTAATAAAGACATCTCCATCTTAAACAGAAATGCCAACTTCATAGTAGCACTAAGGGAAAAGTCAAGCTTCATTCATGTCATTTGAATTCCTTGTTTGGGAGTCGTGTCAGTCTGGACTAGATTTAATGGCAATCAATCAAAAAGCTGTAAAGAAGTTATAACTAACAACCACAAATGTCAACCTACAGGAATATTCAGAGGCTTTATCCTTTAGGGACCATGAATGTCTGTGCAATATTTGATAGCAGTTCAACCAACTTGATGTAGTGACAAACTGACATCGCCTACACGAGTAAATCAGTAAATAAAAAATACAGTGAGGACAGTGGATGACAGCCAGTTGTTACACACTAAGCCGCAAGTAAATATAGCATTTGTGTGATTTGGTGGATTTTCTTTTTACGTTATTTTCCCTGATTTCTCTGAGTAAATTTGTTTTGCTGTTTAAATTGGATTGTGCTCTTGCTTCTCTCCTACTGCTTCCTTCTCCTCCTTGCCCTCTTCAACTCTGATTCCTCACCCTATCTGATTTGTATTAACAGGATTATCAATGCCGCTGCCATAATTAGAAGTAATGCACTGCAATTACTGATATAGATCAGGGGGGATTAAACTTCATAATGTTGAGCTTGCTTCCAGGCAATAAATCTAATGCGTTTTGATCATATGGACTTTGTTGATATCTTCATGTCAGTATTTATAAAACACTCTGCCACTATTTCCACAAGACTTGAAGTAGCCAATAATTATTGGCTCTCAACCCACCTTAACTCTGGCAGATACTGTACAAGTGAGTAAATTAGTTTTCTTTCATGGTGGGAGCTGATTTCAGGTTGAGTTGATGCCATGGTCTTTATTGGAGTATGTTTTTTAGGAGTTTATTGAGCTGTATATTTAGAGTGAAGTGACAGAACAGATGAAAGAAATAGTGTGGTTAGTATTTGACATCAGCTCATAATGTCACAGCAGACCTTATAGACCAAAGTCCGCCCAGCTATAGAATGCTAAGATCATATCCTGCTGTAATATACGACCATGTATTGCATGTCTCTTCAGACTATATAAATCTGAACCAAAACGGCGCCTTAGAAATAGATTGGGTACAGAGTATCACCATCTGGGGGCTAAATTTAACAGGTCCTTGTACAGAAGATGAACATCTGTCATTAGGGGTGGTTAACTCAGTACAGGAAACTCAGCACATGTAATTCATGCAATATTTAGATGAGAGGGTCAGAGTGCTCCTGTGGGGATGGAGGCAGGCTCTGTTGCGCTGACTGCATGATTGACCTGTGCCTCATCTGTGGAGAGGTGCCAGCTCTGATCTCTTTAAAGGACAAGACGGCACGCAGGAATGTCATGCTGGAACTCCTCCATCTGCAGAAGTTGCGCTTTTGGCGGATAAAGCAATAACATGACTGCATATTACACACGAGAAGCTAAAGGATGCATGCATTAATGGGTATAGCTGGGATAAGGATTAACTGGGATTTTGATAGTGGAACTCATAGCCAACTGGTAGAAAGTAAAACTACTTTAAATTACATTCGTATTTGTAACCAAATACGATGTGGTACTGGTATTTTACAAGAAAGTTTAAAGATTCCATTCCATACTTTCATAGTGTGTGAAAACCTGCTTAAAGCATTGAAAAAGAGAAAAATAGCATATGAATAGTTGGTTAACTGCAGCACAAATGTGTGATAATGCTGAAGAGAAAGGTCAAAGAAGTTCGCTGAAGTCTGACAAGTATGTTGTATAGATTTCTTTTAGATGCAGCCATACCTTTAAATGGAATATCTGTATTGTAAATGGTCTTTCAGCGCTTTTCTATTTTAATTGAACACTCAACTTGCTTGTCACTAAAGACGCTGTAGTAAAAATAGTGCAAAGCGCACATTCATAGAGCACTTTTTGTATTGACAAAAAGCGCTCTATGAATGTGCGCTATCCACACGCTTACACTTCAATGAAGCCATCGGGGCATCTCAGGGTTTGGTATCTTACTAGAGGAGCCAGGGATTGAACCACCAACCTTCCAGATAGTAGAAAACCCACTCAAGCCACAGCTGCCCAGCTAGCATATATATTAGGTGAACAATGGTTTTTATGTAAAGGCTTTAGTCCTGGTCACGAGGACTGCAAAAATAATATAACTGTGAATCAAATCTTGCCAAACATATTTACAATATTTGAAAAAATCATACTTTCAAACCTCAACGAGGGACTTTGTGTTATTCTATTTTTTATAAGTTCATTTAGCATGTGCAGCTGTTCCTGGAGAAGACCCTCTTCTCACACTGAGATGGTCTTCACTAAGTATTTCTTGGCAACAGACCTGTCTTATCTTAGGGGTGTCATGCTGTAGCGTCGGTCCTATGATTGCTCTGTTCAGACCAGCAGAAGCAGAGAGAGGAGAGCTAAACAGAGCCGAAGTTCTCCCAGTCCTCCTCCTACACATATTATCAGGCTGGAATACACAGAATTACTGACATGGATTCAGCCAAGACAGATAGATCGTAAAGCTGCAAACCCAATGGGTCACCTGCGTCTCTGGCTGCCCGTCTCTCTGTTGCACAATGAAAAGCAGATACAGAGTAAGAAGTACTTCAGTATTCTAAAAGTACATAAATATTTGTAATGATGATTAATCTGAGTAGTGAGAACTTATTTGATATTTTTTTTATAATTCTGACCTACCTTGTCTACCTTTCAGTTCACAGATGATCCACACATGACGATGGAAGCTTATAACAAGCTGATAAGCACATAGTTGAAACTGTTCCAATAAGCTCCCACAGAGGAGAGAAATTCCATCTTATCAAATCAGTCATCCACCCACAGATGCGCAGTGATGATACTTGAATAATAACTTTAAACAAAAAGAACAATCTCATTCATGAGATGAGCTGGCCGTTTTTGTTCCCTTCCTGCTAAGTGATCTGCCATTGTGCAACAGCAGCGCGATCAAAATATGACATTATTTAGAAGTGAAGCCAATAACCCGTTAAGATATATGAAATACATTTGTGAAATGTTTGAGAAATTGTTGCCAGGGGCTTTGTGGCTTAATGCAGTCTCTGATGGCAACGCTGAAGAGTCACACAGAGGAGTTAAATAATGAAAATTGAAGAAGAAAAATCACAATGAAATAATTTGCAAATTTATGCTTAACGTATGGCTCTGTGATTGTGTCCATTTGAGTATGTATTTATCTACAGAGAGCCTACAGAGAGGAGTTTCCAATCAAGGCAAACGTGCTCCCGTGCGCGTTTCCAAAATGCCAACCACTTGATGTGCGTTGGTCAAAAGCTGATTTGGTCGGAACAGGGTGGAGAGCAAGAACAGGAATGGTGAAAAAACATCAAAGATCAAAAATACAGCATGAAAAGTACAGAGTGGCTTCAGTGGACACTTTTCATTGTTTTCCACACTTTGTATGTTATAACTTTGATTCTCCACTGCTGGCTGGTGGACTGACAACACAAGCAAGAGTAGCCCACAGAGCAGTTGTACCACTTATTTTTGACACTGCCCCCATCTGACAAGAGATGCTCTCTGCAGCTAGAAGTTGTGTCTGTAGCTGCCCACAGACTGCCAACATTCTGCCAATGCATTACCACCGCTGAATCATAATTTTCCCATTAGATGGCACACACACACACACACACACACACACGCACAGATTTTCACATGCCATCTCCCAAGCTTTGAATTTATGTGATAAAAAAACATTGTCCTTCATGCTCTGCAGCTGATGTCTGATATTTCATCCTCGTTATATTAAAAATTGAAACAAGTTTATCTCTCCAACAAATATAAATTAGCCATTTTCTCTGACACACACTCTGATCTAATGGAGAAATATTAAGAAAAGAGGAGAGAGATGGAGATGGAAGGAGAAAGTGAGGCGGTTATGTTATATTATATTTCCACATGTGAATTTAATATGTTTAAAGAAAACATTACGTTATCGGTTCCAAGTGGGTGCTGTTATATTTGGTTTAAAAAGGCTCATCGGAATATGTGGGAATTCAGCAGTTACTTTACCTCACTTTACTACTGAGGAGACAAACATAACCTATTTTTCTTAATATAATATAAAGGTGCAGTCTGTCTAATTTTAACTACGCCGAATGAACGGGTAACCTCAGTATTCCTCCTGCCACCAGTTATTCTTTCCTGTAACTTTGTCGATAAACTTCTTGTAAAGCTGTTTCATCTTAGGCATTTGCTACGTTTAATTTCTGTGTCTCATTCCATCGGCGGCTCTTATGTCACTGCTCTCGTGCATCCTCGGAGTCAATCGATTACCTCCACGGGTGAGGTTGCTACTCTCATCTGACGCATTGGGTATCCATCCTTGGTTTTCTGACCCGGGCCAACCCCTTTCCTCACCCTGTGGCTCCTTCCGAACTTTGATGCCAGGTTCCGTATCTATGTCACCAGTCTGACACTGTCTGTCCTGCATCAATAAACATTTGGGGAGGGCAGATTTTTCTAGGCTGAATAATTTATAGTGCATGATTAGAAACTCTATCCTGAGTGGAGGATCTAGTTGCTTGCATGTTTGTCTAGGATCTTTACAATAAAACATGACCCAGTCTGATTAGAAAGTCCAGTGCCACACAGTTGGTCACTGTGTATGTGTGTGTATGAGAACCAGAGAGGAGATAGAGAAATGAAATTGATATAGGGTTTAGCTTTGTTCTCCCTTGGATTGGGATGTCCAGATTTAGTAAGGAAAGACTCTTAATAAGGCTCTGTAATTTTCTTTATACGTTTCCTTTGTGTTCTTGCAGAAAGAAACACAAAGAGAGGAAACTGGCAATGTAGCAATGTTGCTGAGACATCCCGCCCTTAATTAAAGTTAAAGGAAATTGCCAAACTGTATGGAGGAGATGTTCTGTGTGATTTGATGAATCACTGTCAGTCATATTGATTATTTCTTTAAAAGTAGCAACATTATAACTTCATAAAGCTATTTATCATTGTGTGACAAGTAAGTAGCACAGTTAGTAATAGTTTTTTAGATCGCAGAAAGGTTACTGCTGAATATGTATTTCTCATATATTTTATACTCTCACGTAGTTCAGCTGACTTTTTGTTTAGTTTATGTCAAGCAGTTTATTTCAGCAGCTTACTAGAGGTTTATGTAGCAGTAGCACACTTACTGACCGGGGTGCCACCAGTGAAAAGTAAAAGAAATCACACTGACAGGGAAAATGAAAACTTTAAGCCATTATCTTTATTTGAAATGTGCATCTGAACTAACAATTTGTGGTTATTTTTATGAGTCAGGCACAGTCTGAAGCCTCAATCTTTTACCATCAATATCTAAAAGGATAAGAAAACTAACTTTAAAAGTGACGCCTTTTTTTTCATTTCAGCACCCCGTCTGTTTTACAAATTGCAGAGGAATATTCTGCATGTTCAAAATAGCAAACCTTTCAGCTTCTCGCAGTTAACAGGGGCAGATGCAAGGGATGTGTCTGGCAGGCACTTTTGTCCTTCGCTGCAGCCTGTTTCTCTTTGCGTTTCATAGGGACAACAGAGAGCGCATCATGAACTTCTCATCATACAGTAGCTAGGAGTGTGTGTTTGGGGTGGGTAAGGGGGTGTTATGTTCATTAGCACAGTCAAAATGCCTAGAGGCATAAGTAGAAGAGGAGTGAGTGAAGGAGAGTGGGGAGGGAAGGGGTGGCTTGTATGGAAATTGACCAGTGTGCTGTAACTGTTCATCTGGTGTAGGCCTTTGAAGTGAGCTGTTCAACACTGCAGCAGGCCTTGTTCTTGATAATTGCCTAAATGATCTCCATGGAGCGTGGGGTTGTGTTACAACTGAACTAATCCAGGGGCAACCCGCTGATTTGGCAGAGAGCTCTTCGCTATGTCAGTCAGTCCCCCACCCCCCCACCCCCCCTTGCCCAAACAACAGCCTATCTTCCATTCTGTTTCGTCTGTTTATTAGGCTAACACAGCAGGGGGTGTGATGCTCGTGTTGTGGATTCTGGAGTGATGGGAGGTGGTATGGGACCCGGGGGTGGGGGGAGTCCTGTTTGTTGTAGGGTTGATGGCCTCTGCTCCCCAAGCTTAGCCACACGCTTAACCCGCACTCCTTGACATCATACCCTTCGCTCGCCCCATTGATATGTAAATTAGCAGCAGCTCTGTTTGCAAATGAGGGAGGAATAATTAGTCAGGAGCACTTAGTAACAACAACAATAATACACACGTCTGATCTAGGCTGAGCTGCTCTCTCTTTGTCATTTGAGCTGCTCCTGGCAATCTTTCAATTCCCCCCACCCCCCCGCCCCCAATTGCCAAACCAGAGACACTGGTGGGTGGTTGGGCATACGTTACAGTGTTTGGCCTTTTGGAGCTTCACCAGGGTTTAGGAAGCCAGTGGAGCATGGAGGCCAAGCAGGGCCCTAGGCCAAGAGAACCAAGTGCAGAGCACAGCCTGGGTTGGAGACCTTTCTGGTATGCAGGGAGGTCAGAGCAGAGAGCAAAACAGACAGGAAGTAATGTGCATACCCTGAGACCTGAGCTTTACAGGTCCTGAAGGAAGAGCACCGTCACTCATGCCCATGAAAAGGACCATGCTTAGATGGGGAAAATGGAAGTTCAGTTAAATTTTTAAACTGCATTAATCCCAGAAAGAATCAGATCAACAGAGCGGACTAAAAACAAAATGGCTGACAGAAAAGCCAATAAGAAGCATCTGTTTTGGAAATGTGACTCTGCACACTGACTGGGAAAAATAGATTATTACGTTCAATTTACATATATTTTTGGTGGTTCAAAGAAGTGGGTGTCAGGTTAGTACTTCGGTGCCAGGGGTAATGAAGAGCCCCCCCTACTCCCACTGTCCTGGGACAGGCCCAGTGGCAGAGTATCAGGTAGACTGAGGTCCCATATAAAAGCGGCCCCTATGAATTATAAATCATAGGCCACTGGAGCCACAGCCTGTGGGAAACATAAGGGGGTAAGAGTGACTATATTCCTGGAACAAAGCACAACAATGGGAGGGGGTAAGGTGGAAAGGTGGTGGGACAGCATCATACAGTAAAAGTTAAAGGACAGACAACTTGATGGTGTATCCCAAATAAAAGCTCTGTAATCACAGTGTTTGTCCAGTGCTCCACTTTATGCTTATGTTGACGCGGAAGGATTTCTGAACCAGATGGACTTTTCTGGTCCTCCTGATTGGTCATTGGGTTGCAGGCCTGGTTCAGTCAGAGGTGATTGAATAGAAATATTGTTGTTTTTTTTCCTGGGGTGGGGTGGTTGGAGGGGGGGCATACTGATGAAAGGTTGATTGATATGGTGTCAGGCGCTCTGTGATGGATTAAATTGTGTGTGCAGACGTTGTGGCCCTGGCCAGTCATGGCTGTTGCTGCCTTTTCCGCCAGCCAGTGCTGCGGCAGCTTTAAGAAAATTTGATTTTCGCAGCTCAGAAACACACGGCAGACCCTTTCTCTCCGCTGCCTGACTTCCATTTAGTTTGAGAGTGCACAAGTGATTCTTTATTGGATGAAATCTGCGCCGGATTGGATAAAGTGTTAGAGCGCTGAGCCATCTATCACTATCACCGCCCCAGCTCCAGTTTCATTTTAAAAGAAAAGAACGAAAGCAGAAAAAACAGAAAGAAGAAGAAGAAAAACAGACAGCCATAGGATGTTGGAGATTTGAAAATTAACTGTGGCAAGGGAAAAAAAAGATCTATCCTCCAACCACTAAGCCTGTTTCCTCTGTTGGAGGATACCAAGCTTTTCTCTGTAGAGATGCCTCCATGACTCACTAGCCTCTCAAGCTCTCCTGTCTCATAATGTTTGCTGACCAGCTCAAGCTCACACCTGTTCAAACCCTGCTTTACAGATCGAATCATTCAACCCAACTTCATCTCATAGCAATTATCTTATCTTTACTATTCTACTAATAATTTTGTTGGTGTCAGACACTGAATTATCAAACATGCGTTTTTATTGACCATTATTAGTTTATAACTACTGAACATTACAGCTGCACTTACAGTAGCAGCAAAAAAGGTCCTCCATGTTGCATTGATAACATTTTGAGATAAAGTCTTTTGCAATCTTTGATTTTTCCTTAATGTATCATAACTAGTCCCCACAGCTCGCCTAAAAATACTGGTGACATTTTGGATGCGTTTATTTACATGCTACATTGTATAAATGTTGTTTTCTTGCACCTTGCAGACTTCGATCTCATGCAGAGCTTTTCTTTTTATCAAACCGAAAGCCTTACATTTATATAAAGACCATATTTACAAAAAGCACAGGTTTGGTATTAATTTTTAAATTAAATTTACCCTCGCAGACGTGCGACAGACCAAACACCAGCCTTACAAATTCTCTGACACCCCATTGAGCCCACATGAAGAAGAGTTAGTGTAACTCATCAGTCCCGGGTCTGTCCTAGGTCATGCCAGTTAGTGAGACGTGTGTATTTGCTCACATCTGACCATCTCACTTCCATTCATTTTTAAAGACTATTTCTTATATATCCCCCTGTCTGTCCATTAGTGCTTTGCTGTATAAAGCACCTGGCCATGAATTTACCTCAAGGCGATGCTCAATGAGAGCTTCTCAAAGACGGAAGAGTAGGAAAAAAAAGAGCGAGGGAAAAAGGCGGCAAAATTGTGAAACTCCTATGTATTTCATTTCATCTTACATAATTCATTTTGAAATGCATCTTGGATGATGTAAATCTGTTCAGAGGCACCCTCTATTCCGAGCCTTTACCCTTAAATGTCTCTGTGGTTGGAGTGTCCTGAGGCAGTTTGGACCCACCAGCCTTCCCCACCCCCACCTTAATAAATCATTATGGAGCAGAGCCGCACTTATCAAGCTGGTCAGAGACCTCTAATGAGCACAGGGACCACGACTCTGCACAGCCCCAGAAATATTTTATTAAGAGCACATTTAGACACACACTACTCAGGATGTATGACCACATTGGTAAGCTCCCCTTATTGCATCTGCATCATAAATAGCAGGCTTGGGAGTACAGACTATGTGAGATGCACACATTGTTTTAGCTGCTCGCTGTGATGCGGCCAACTCTCACTTCTTGTATGACTTGTCCACAGCCGACACTGAGTGCCCTCTACGGAGTGCTCGGATTATTTCCTGGATCCCGATGACTCCTGTGGGGCCTTATGACCTTTGATCTTTACGCTCCGCTTATGATGACCCATCAGAGAAGCGAACATACTCACAAGTCAGACATAAGTCGTCTCCTTGAATAATGGTTTTCGGGCCTCTGCTTGTTTTATGTGCAAAATTTTTAACAAAGGCAGAACTATAAAAACACTCTCTAGGCTTCTTTCAGTCAGTCCTCAATCAAGGCAGTTCATGTTAGAGTATGAACAAATAACTTTTATGTCAGTCAAACAGACATGTATACCAGGCTGAATTAATTAATGAAGTCAGATGCTGTGCTGTTAAATTGAAATGAACCACAGCTCTTGTTGCTTTGTTTTTAACACCACCTACCAATTTCTTTCCTCATGTCAAACAAAACACTTCGCAGAAATGCAGCGTATTTTATGCGAGGGAAATCGCTGCCTTTGAAAAAGACCACGAGCTTCTGCTCATGTATTTTCTACAAATGAATTAATGCAATTTAAACTAGCTGGTAAGGCATTTTGTGGAAAAAAGAGAAAAAGATCATATCAGAGGTTAAGGCTAGTCTCTTTGATACAGTCAGACTATCATTAAAGAAATGCTCAGGCTCTGAGCCATGAATCCACCATTCAGAAACACCTGACCCAGGATAATGGCAAGTACATTGTTAATGCATCATTTTTTTAATAAGTTCCAAAATTGCTTAGACCACTGAACAAAGTCAAAATGAGCAAGGACTCACTGACAGTAATAATAAAAGGTAAGAAAGCCTTTCTGTTACATTCCTTTTAAGTTTTCAACATCCAAGACTGAAAAAAACTAGTGAGAGAAAAAAAATCATTACCCGGTTGTTTCATCTGACTCTTTTCTTCCCCAGCACAGAAACACCGGGCTGATTAAAGATGACTAAAACCTAAAACCGACCAAGCTACGTCCTTCTTCTCTTCCCCCCTCTCTGCAACTTTTATTTTTAATGGAAAATCGGCCCTGAGCTCGTTTACTCAGGAACAGAGGGATATAAATGTTTTAAAATTTAACCAAAAAAGAAAAAGAAAGGCAGGAAAATGGAATGGAAGGAGGAAAGGATAGGTAATATGAGAAAGATTTTAATCTTAATAATTCATAAAGCAGTCCTTCAATCCCCCTTTTCTCTCTGCTGACTGGTGTTTGATGAAGATACAAGCTTTCTCTCTGCTGGGCTCCTGCAAAGTAAATGTTGTGTGGTGTAGATAGACCTCCGATAAGGCCAATATATGAGACACTTACCGAGGGGGAGTGGGAAAATGGCGTTACCCAGACAGGACATGAGGGAAAAGCACAGAGCAGGACGGGATCAGAAACAAGGTTAGAATGGCAGAAAAGGCCCTAAGGGAAACCAAGCAAGACAACAACTCTTGAATGCATGCTGACTTTGGCACCTATGGGTCACAGGGTTATTAAAAGAGTGGGACATGGGTCCTTAAGGCTCCACAGACCCATGTTTGTTTATATAAGAATCATTTTTTTAAATCCACCGACAAAAAAAGGGATTTGTTTATGAGACCTGGCATCTTTTTTTAAGCATCTGTTTATTGTAATTAGCAAGAATGTGATGTTCATTAATTTGTAAAACGAAAAACTTTCATGTCACAATATGTCCTTGAAACAGCTCTGATGTCCACAGAAAAGCTATGATAATTTTTTTGTTCATTTCCTGCAGGTTTTGTGCATGTTTAGTCCAGAATTCACAAAGAAATTTTCAGTGGTAGGCAAGTATGAAAAAATTGTTAGGCTGCGAGTGTGCAGAAAAAGAGAACGGCAAAGACGAGGAGGAAGGAAGAGGGCTTTGCTGCTCTGAGGTACAACGCTCTGATCTCCTTTTAAGTTGTGGCCCAGCATGCTCAGCAACATAGTCAGTCAAACCTGCAGCCCCCCAGGGTTCAAGCTCTGCTCAAAGGGTTCTCCTCTCTGAGGCTCCTCTGTGTAACCACCAGGCCATGGCTCCTTTCCACCTCAGTGATCACACACACTCCCCGGCCAAAACTCGTATGTTGACACTGTGTTTGAGGAAGCATTCTGTGATAATGTCCCAGTATTGATCAGCTATCTGTGATGATAGCTGTTGGGAAAGTGACCTGAATTTAATCTAGAATGATTGCTAATGCTGGATACTGGATAGGTGGGCCCGCCTGTAGGCCGCCATACTCTAGGTGAGGGTGATGGGGCTAGGGTTCACCAAAGGTGAGGGGCCCATCCTTTCCCTCTGCGGTCATGAGAGTCAAGTTCAGCCAGAGGGTCTATGGGGGACCGGAGGTCTGGACGCCATGTCCATCTGGATAAATCTGCATACAAAGGCCAGCTGACTGAGACAGCCCCTCCTGGTTGGTGACAGAAGAAGATGGCTGAAGGAGACGGTTGATTTGGGAAATGTGATTTTTCTAAGTAATAGAGAACTGAAGTACTAGCCTTTATATTTGGTAATGCAATGCAAATTGATTTTCAACATCACCATCACTGCTCATATCTCACTGGTTCAAGTTTATTTGACTTACATTATCTATGTAATGGAAGGACGCGGCCTGTATATAATTTATTTAAAAAATGACACTAAAATAAAAAAAATGTTAAAAAAGACTTTAAACATTTAACTTTGAATCATAAGAAGACAGTTAAAAAAAAGTGAGGGGCAATTTCATTAAAAAACACATTTTAACATCCACATGTCAATTTTAAACTTCCTTCCTCTATGGTGGATCTAGATGTCATATATTTGTGTATGTATATATACATAAGCCATTCATGAGATTAGTGTGAACCTTGTCCTCCCTGAAGGTGCAAAGGCCAGGCACACTGCCGCTGCTCATATGCATCTCTTTTATTGTCTATTGTGTGTAATCACAGTCTCCTCGCTTCTCAGTGCCAGACTTTTGACCCCTTTTATTTTGTTGTCCATTTTCAGCTGCTCCGCAACATAACAGGCATTAGACTGCTGAACAGATGTGCAGGGATGGGGGGCAGTCAGTGAATGCTAATGAAGGTTCCTGAATCACCAAATTCTGAGAATGGATGGCAAAATGAGGAAAAGTAGTAAAACGCACATTAAGTCCAATTTTAGTGAAATGATGGCTTCAACTTAAAAAAAAAAAAGGCTTTAATTATAGCTGTAACCCAGATCTTACCGTGTGAGTCTCGGGCCACGTGTGCGTTTGTGTTTTTCTGTGTCATCGCGTGCACGTGTCTGTGTACGTCACTTACATGCAAGCGTGTGCATCAGCATTCTGGCTGTCCGTGCATGTGTGTATGTGTGTCCCCCAGGCTAGACAAAGCATGCTACTCCTTGGCAGTTCCCCCCTGTCACCGCAGAGGCCTCAGTGTGAGTGCAAGTGTGTGATCAATCTCACGTGGACCAGTCGTGGTGTCAGGGCAGCAGTGGATCTGACTCTCACTCACCCCTCTATCTCTCTCTCTGTCTCCCTCTCATCTCTCCCCCTGTCCCATTTCTCTTCCTCTTTCTCTCTTGCTCCTATCCAGCCTTTTCTTTGACTGTGGGACAGTAGGGATGCTGGGTCAGAAGCAAGCCTATAGAGCACCCATCTATCCAAGAGGATAATTAATGCATGCCAAGTTGGACGACTGATCCCGCCAGCAGACTACTCCAAACAGGTACCTATGCCTTCCTCCTCTGTGGAGCTGCCCTGCTCTGTCTCACTTTGTCACCTGATCTTTGCTGACTGACTGATTTGCTGACTAGCACTCACTCATGCTTCCTCTTTTTCACACTGTCTCTCTCCCGCCCTCTCTCTCTCTCTCTCCTCACTCTTTCACTCTCTCTCTCTCTCACACACACAAACACACACCGCTCGCACATACTGTACGCAAGACAATACTCAAGTGCACGCAGTCACATTACTGAGTAACTTTTAATAGTGTTTTCTTGAATTAGAATGGCTCGGTTTTTGCTCCACAATGTGTGGGTTTGCAGGTTTACAGGTGTAGAGTTAGAGAGACACATTTTCTGCTCTGAGGTGGCAAATGTCATGTTTTTGAAGTTGAAGTGGGTTGTCTTTACTGCTCTGGGCTGTACTAGGTGCTTCTACACCTCTGATCGCCTCTGATCGACTTTCACAAAGGTTACAGCTTCTCTCTTTACTGTGATTTTGTGTATTTGATGTGTTACTCCTTGCTGAGTTAAAAAAAAAAGCACAATATGTGGCAAACTGTGATAATTCTCAAGCATATAAGTCTGTTTGACTGCTTTGCAACATTGTTCCCTCTTTACACCAAAATGTGGGGCTCCTAAAAATTATTATAAGAATAATAAACAATAAAAAGAATGAAAGATGATATTAATTTAAATGGTATTGAAGGTAGTAATGGTTGTTAAACTTGAAGTTGCAGTATGAGTAGTACATTTGTTAGTTTTCCAAATGATGGTTTATTCTCTTTCTATTTACTGCCAAACTAAACAATATGCATTAAATTCACACGACCTGGTAAAAGGATAATTAAAAACTTTAGCCACTGTTTTGAGTTTCCCCTCGTCCCATTAGTCAGATTGACAGGTTAGATCAACTTTCGAAGTCCTGTAGGTATGTAGGCAAACAGCTACTTCACAGATGTGAGAAAAGAGGAAAAGGCGTTTCCTGTAAATGTCACTCTCATTTTTAGATGAAGAGAGATTTTTCTAAAGGGTCAGCACAAGAATTTATGGTAGGCACTGCTCTGGGACTTTTCAGAGGGGGTTAATTTGGAGAGTATGTGCCAAGGCTTTCAGCAGTCTTTTTTTTTTTTTTTGCCAAAAACAAAAAAACAACAACAACAAAAAAACCCAAAAACCTGCCATCAAAAGCTGTTTGGTGTTGTATTGTAATATGTCTTAAATATGTTAGCATTCCATTTATTAGATGACACTAGGTAACCCATTTAGAAGTTGTTTTAAACTTAATTTACACGTACATCCACCAGTCCAAAAGGTTAATGGCTGACAAATTAACCCCTGCAGCATTATCTTACAAATGGCCTGCAGCATATGATAACCTATAATCAATATCACCAATTATATGTCAGGCAGAGGCTATTGGCTGTGACCTGTCTCTTGTGGAGAGACTTTCTGAGGAAACAGGATCTCCTCCACTATGTAGATGCAGGATATCTCACATGCTGATGTCATTAGAGACACCTGGGACCACCTATCATCCACTGGCTGCATCTATTCATCTGATTTTGTTGCTTCATAACCTTCCACTCTGCTTTTTTTCCCTCTTCTCCTCCACTTCATCTTTGTATCCTCTGCATCTTCTTACTCTTGTCCTCTTCCTTCCTTTGTCATTCTGCCTCTCCATCTCTCGTTTTAAACAAATGTGGTCATTTTCAAAACATAGTCTAAAATGTTTAGTCGCACATTTCCTTGTGACTGCCACTTGGCAAAAAACACATAAGAAAAATTTCTGACCAGATATCATCGTTTAATTTTGTCATAATACCTAAAACATTTTGCTGCTCAAATGCTGCTTATATAATCCTTGAGCTGAATGTGCCTTTATTAATAAAGCATTTTCACCCAAAGAATAAACAACCAATTTTATTTAAATTGACTGGAAATCAGAAAAACTTAATTTTTCCTCACTCCATCTTTTTTTTTTCCAAAGGATTTGACTCTGGAGAAACCACAAACCCGGCCTCACACATACAAATCACTACTTGAATCTGAACACCTGAGCTTCTCCTTACAGTTAAAATAAAATGATTTTGTTCTTAAGTTGAGATAAAGAAAGTGTTAATGACAGTTTTTTTTAAAATTTAACAGGCCATTCAACAACTCCAAACGTGAAATTAAAATTACATAATTAGTAATAAATAAAGAAATAAGCACGATTAAAAAACATGCCAGGTAATGCTTTTAGATAACTGTCGGCCTTTTGCTAAACATGAGCACCTGAAGGTTTAATGAAGTCAAGCTGCTTCCAAATTAGAAGTATTACAACCACTGTAATGATACAGCTTGCACTATTATTATTTTTATTTATTTATTTATTTTACTATTTTGCCCCAAATCACCCGATACAGCTTTAAAAAAGTGTGTGGCTTAAGCTTTTTTGTTTACTTTTACATGACGAGGAAAAAAATCTAATTGGGTGGCCTCGTCACAAACTTTAAAAATGAAAGGTTACTGATTCTCAGTTTCCGTCGTGGTCTAAACGATTTAAATGGAAAATAATATATTTATGAAGTAGGCGACCCACCTTATATTCGATATTTCTCAAGTCTTACATTTCGTGGAGATTCATTTAAAATGTATCGTCTACAACTCTTTATGCATTTGAATAATAAAAAAAATAATAATGATACAAATAATAATAATAAACAAAAAAGACATGTTGTTTATTTATTTGGCGCTGGAACATTCGGGCAGACAGGCAGGATGTAGACAGCAGGCGCTTCTGTCTGCGTCCGCGCTGCTCCCGTAATGGTCACTGGCTTCAGAGACCTTGAACTTCACCGGAGCTGCTTGGGGGTTCAAATGCGGGGGGGCAGCTGAGAGCCATATGCCTTCAAGTGACTGCTGTTACACCCAGCGCAGGGGTGAGTAATGCTCACCGACTCTTACAGGGAGGACAAATACCCACTGGTTCTCTGACGCCTGAATATTTCTCTAAAATATATATAATCCTTCATATTTGCGTATCTGCGTTTGTTCAGTTTTTTACACAAATCTCGCGATTATGAATTTCCCGTGCTCCACACTGGCCTGCGTGTCACTGCTCTGCGGGCTTACAGCATTAATTTTGATCAAGAAATGAAACCTGAAATTGATTAAAATTTTATATTCAGGAAGGTATATATTTCTTAAATTTCCGCGATAAAGGCCTCATGAATGTTGAACCTTTGAATAGCAGCATGCAGATGGGCCTATAAAATATTCAGCCAAGAGAAAGGTAAGTGATGTGTAGAGTTCAAAACAAAAAAAGGGAGGGGGTCAACTTAGGGTGGGTTTAGCCCCCTCACACTGCAGCCACCCGTTACCCTCACCCACGCTGCTGTCCAGAGCTGCTTTAAATTTCGGCCCATCTTAGGATACAGAGGGTGGGGTTGTGGCTTACTGGAAACCAACATAAATAGAAGGCAAGCAAATAATTGTAAGGCCTACTCGACTCTAAATGTCTTGGTGATGGTCCTGCTACATTCATCATCCTCTTTTGTTTTTTCTTTGTTTCTTTTTTTTTCTTTTTCTTTCCTTTTTACCCACAAAACGGGCTATTTTGTTTCATAAATGTTAATTGATTAATGATCAAACATTCTCGCCAGTAGATCCGTTTACATCCTGCATTGATGTTTCAGGTTTCTATTTTTATTGCACATCAGTTTGGGCTATGTAAGACTACAGGCCCTATCCTCTACACGATATGTCAGTTCTTGCAGTATATGATGTCATGTTTGAAATCCCTTTGGTCTTTGAATGACTGAAAGTAACTCTTAATAACGGAGGCTAAATAAACACTATTATTTCGCTGTTGTGGGGAAAGAGATGGGGCTGACACCGAGGTTGAAGATAAATAAATGATGTTTAGATTTGAATCTTGAAAACAAACTCAGGTAGATGAAACGCTTGATTGTGGCAGGTCCCAATACTACTCGTTTGCCTGCTCGGAAAAAAAAAGCGAAGGTTTATTATCCATATTTTCTACCGCTAAACTTTGATAAATAATGAAAAAAAAAGTTTGGGGTTATTTTTTATCCGGAGGCTCATAAAACGATTTGGCAAAGATTAAACAGCAGGCCCTACTCTGACTTAAATTACACTGAAGTCAGGTTTATATTATAAATAATTTAGTCTTAAGAAAAAAATTGGGATTATTTATGTCGCTCTTTTCACAATTAAAATCATAATTTAAAAAAAAAGTTTTTTCTACTCACAATAGCAACAACAACAAAACAAGAACAAATTAAAGAAAACTTTAAATAAATAAATAAATATATATATATATATTTACGAAAACGATTAAAAAACAACATGTTGAGTACAAGATTGGCCCTAATTGGTATACTCATGCTAACAAGTGTCCTATTAGAATATAATGAATATTAAATAGACGGAATAAACTTGTCAGATTCAATTGGATCACTCGTCAAATTCCTCAACAGTTGGCCCGCGAGGCAATTAATACAAGCTATTACCCCGCGATAAGGCCTAATTAGCCCCGATTAGTGCAGAAGGGGAGGGTGGGGGCGCTAATTGAAAAATCCTTCAGAAAAGGGAGGTTGTGTATTGTAGGCACGAGCTCCTTAAGCAGCTCTCAGTGGTAAATACCATTCACATTCAAATGAGAGTGACAAACTTTGGCACAGAAACAAGCACACGTCCGCCTCCCGGCCTCAGCCTTTTTTTAAGCGCTCCGCCTTTTGTTAACCTGACACGTGCTTAGAGGAGCGTGATATGGTTAATTCCGTAGGAGGATGGCACTGTGCCCGACAGCCCGGAAAAGAAACCCGACCACATATATTTAAAAGAAAGAAAGAAAGAAAAGAAACAATAAAAAAAAAACCAATAATTAAAATGATCTCTTTTTTTTTGGCCTCTGCTTTCACCTTACATTAAAATGTAAAGCTCCCAGAGACATGCGCACACAGCCAAGCGCGCACACAGCAGCCAACAAAAGCACAGTAGAAGAATAATCTTCGTTGAAATAAAAAGGGGGAGTGTGTGTGTGTGTGTGTGTGTGTGTGTGTGTGTGTGTGTGTGTGTGTGTGTGTGTGTGTGTGTGTTAAGAATGGACTTCAAATGCGTTTAAGCTACAGTATAGAGAGCAGAGCCTTGCACCTGTCTCCCTCTCGCTGGAGATTTGCACCCCTCCTGCTGCCGGCATTGAACAGTCGTGTGTGTCTGAGTGTGCGTGTGTGTGACCAGCCATGCATGTCATATTTTTCGACCGAGACACACGCACTCGCACATCCAAACGACGCCTTTCCTGCGGCATTTGTCTCTTTCTTGCGCATTACAGTGAATATGTGACCTAAATAACCATTTTATTGTCTGTTCCTCCTTTTAGGCTTCTCATAAGAACAATCCGTAATATTGCACGTTTTGTCGTATCCTCCCTCCTTCTCCATGGTATAGTCTTCTTTGATGAGTGTAATATTAACATGATAAGGAGATGTCAATGAAAAGCTCTCTACCTGACTGAGCAGACGGCTCTGTGATATACTGGGTCTAATGTAATATTAATGCATGCAGGGCTTGTTTCTTATCAGGAAAGATCTCTCCAAAATTGTCCTCCACAGGGACCCACTTAAAGAGTGAAGCCCACATAATAGAAATGATCACTCTTTTTTAGCCTGCATCTGAAAGATATCACTCCGTTTTATGCAGTTTGTGACAGGAATGCTAAACTCTTTATCTTTTATTTACCATTTGCATATGTATATGTTTTTAGTTCATTCAGACACATTATTTTTGTTAAATGTACAGTTTTAAGTTTGATCATCTCCCATTAAACATTTTTTAATAATAATCGCCATTAAAATAAATTAATTCAATTAAAATTTCATATTTTTTATAAATATTTAGGCTCTGGGGCTGAGAATATTCTGAGATCAAAATGAAAATGATTATTGTAAAATTGGAATCATGCTAAGTCACTAAATGAAAGTACTTACATTTGAAATTAGATTGCACTTTTACTGCTATCATCATAATTAATCTGGAATTCACTGGTAATTTCTCATATTAATTGCAAAGGTATTTCCATTATCCTCTGTTTATTATATTTATTTGCATATGCATATTAATTTATAATATCTTAATGGTTATCTGAGAATCGCTACAAAAAATCAGAAATAATTTTTGTGCATGGTGCCGAATAAGTGTTGACTTCAGCTTAGGTCACTTGAGTTGTATTTAAATGAAAAAATGTTGTCACTTTTAGGTATTGATTGTGGGATTGCAAATATGTAAGTAAAATTGAGTGTTGATGTGCCTCGTCTGGGCTGTTCCCTGTTAACAGAGAGCACCCAAGGATAATGAGGCATAATGCTGCCTGAGACGGGGCCTCCTGCTGAATAAATCCTAAATTATATCCCAAACCTAAAGTGAACATTCTCCTGGGGGCTGCAAGGTCAAGTCCATGACCTTTAACCCCAGAGAGTCTGGGTCTGGAGAGGAGGTGAAGCAAGAGACTGAACATAGCTGCTGCTGCTGCTGATGATGATGATGGCAAGGGAAGTGCCGAGGACCTGGTTGTTGTATGTCTCCGCAGCCTGCTGTCCTCAGCCCTGCTCCTCCAGCTTGATTTTAGCCAACACTCCATCTATTATTTAGGAGACTTATTAAAAGTTATTTCAGAGCCATCAGGTCCTGCCAGATGACCTGAGAAAGAGGCCCTCCTGAGTGGCCAGGCAGACTGGATAATCCAAATGGACACAGTGGAACTGCTAAAACACATAGACTGAAAACAAACAGAAAACAGAGCCTGCATTATTAAGAGGTGCATCAACTATAGGCAAAATAAGAGCTTTTCAATATTTCACAAGCACAATCTCAAGTATAGAAGAATGTTTAATTAAAGCCAAGTTTTGCAGTAAGATGGAAAAAAGTAGATGGCATGAAGCATGAAAAGCATAAAAACCCAGTTTCAGCAATGCACAAAACTTTATTAAATATCTTCTGAATTATGTGAGAAAAATCATTTTTAAATTCTTAAATTTGTTTCAAAAAACAGAGCAAAACAAAAAAAAAAGACTTAAGCAAGACCTGTTTTAAAATTTTGAGGTTTTGATGAAATGAAGCGGAAACTAACAGACGTTTGAACCACAGGAATTCACAAAAATAGGGTTGTAATCATTACAATATTTTAAATGTAAATTGTTTTCATTTGTTAAGTAAACTGCAAATGCACCTTATTTTCTGGGAATATTTAAATACTACAGCAGCAAACAAGAAAATCCAACAGAAGAGGATTTTGTTTCAAATCCCTTTTTAAATTTTATTCGAATTCTACAGCCAATAAAAGCCGGACCATATTCAAACATGTAGGCTTAGGAGGCCGACTTAACCTATGGCTTGACACGGCTTTTGTGTCGTTCTGTGTTTAGTTTTGAATATTCATATCTTTGTTGTAAAAGCGTGACATAACCTTTTTCCACCTAATGAGATGTGCGCACATGCACTTCCCATCTGTGTCCAGAGAGGGCAGGGCTATCATGGAGAGGTGGGGGTGGGGGGTGATTGGGGTTGGGGGTGAAAGGCGCACAGAGCAGGAGCTGGCCGAGGCGGAAAGGTCAGGAGAGGCAGGAGACAGGCGGGCTGGCCGACCACTAAAGCTTTGAACCTAACAGATGGTGAAGGTTAGGTGACGTCGCCTCGCCTGGCCTTTCCCCAGTAATTGAGGATAATTTGAGCACCAAAGAGAGCAGGCCTGTCCACTGTCAGGCCCAGAGAGGAGAGACGAGGTTAATATGAAAATGATTTTGCATTATGGTTGGCTTTGTGAGGCTGGGCGCAATCCTAATCCTGGCCTGAGGCAGCAGGAATGAAGAAGTGTCACCCTGGGTCCAGGCGCCACGCCATGCACATGAATACATCTCCAACCCATGGCCCTGTGCCCCCCATTAACCAGCACTCTGCCAGGACCGATTACACACTCCCACTCAGAAGCCAGGCTTTGGGGGCATTTTAGGGAGGCTTGGGAGTGAACTGACATCACCTCTTATCCCATAAGAACAAAAGAGGTACAGAAAGGCCATGTGATATCAATGGGGATTTTTCACCTCTCACCGCAGCTACTGTATCTGAGCACATCATTGCCTCTTTGCAACTTAACTCGAAACATTTGGAGCTGTTGAAATCTTATAAAGAAACACTGCAAGCGATGATGTTACATCTTGTCTAATCATTTATGTTTCCTTAGACTGTGACACATCTTTTGAAAAACTTTGCACCTTAACTACACTAACCAGACCTACACCCACAGGACGAGCTTGTAAAACTTCCCAAATGTGGGGCCAGTATATTAAGAAAGTTGCCTATTGGTGCAATGAAGTCATTTATAACTATTGATATAATAGTCAAACTGGGCATGTTAACCCGAACAGCCTTGGAGGGAGTTTCTGGGAAAATGGAGGTGCCCTAGGGACCCACTCATAAGCCCAAGTAAGACTCAATAGATAGATGTAATTTAAAATGCATGCCTGGGCCCTTCAATAGCAGAAGCTATTGAAGACAAAATAACACACTCAAACACAAAAATATTTACCCTGTCAACTGTGGAATCCTAATTTTTAGCAGGTCTGCCACAGTGAGACCAAAGTTTCAATTTTTTTTAAAGATGTAAATATTTCAATGAGCATTATCATAAATGTATGAAGTTTATCCATAATAACCACCTTAATCAGATGATTTCCCATCTGTATAGTTTGCTTGTCCATTGCTCATCATTTTTTCTGATGATCTGCTCCTGCTGTATTTATTTCATTTTTAAATTCACCATATGACAAGTGTCCAATAATCTCTCCACATGTTTGTGTGGATACACACAGCTCTTTGTGTGTCTGTGAGTAGCTGCGTGTGCTGTTGAGCTGGGTGGCCCGTGGGCTCCCTCAGGTGTAGTCCAGATGAAGGGGTCTTTACCGGGGCGTCCCTGCTGCTGTGCCCTCTGCTTGTCTACCTTGCTCCCCATGAGCAGCACGCTTTAAACCTCCTCGGCTTGTGACCTCCTCCTCCAGCATGGCCTGTCTGAGCAGTAAAGGGACTCTCCCCACCCTGGAGGATAGTCCCTGGCTGTAACTGCAGTCCCCATCTTTCTTTCGCGTTTGCCCTCCTTGTTCACAGGAGCCCCTGCTGAAGTTCATGTTCATGTAGAGAATGTAGCTAAATAATAACTTAGTGGCTCTACTTACACCACTGATTTTGGTAATTGTCTGAAAGATGAAGCAAAAGGAGTGGGGTTTTCTTCCCTCTGTGGATTGGTCAGGTGTCAGGTCAGCTGTTCTCTCAGAGGAAAAATGCTGAATAAAAACTGCATGCTGCTTCCCTAAACAATGAGAGAAGCAGCTGTTTTACGAGACTATTAGGCCATTTTCTTTTTACTGGCAACAAAGAAATGCAAACACAGGCTTACACACACTTTGAATATGACTGAATTTTTCTCTTATTTTCCAGTTTACATGTCGCTAAATCACATGAATGAAATATTTTAATCTGATTCCTCACCAGGGGTCTGTGTCTTGTTTTTTTTGTAGTGGGAGATATTGTTTTGCATGTGTTTTCTATTGTACAAGTGCAGGCTAGAGATCTGGGAGGAACCAGTGGCATGACAGGGCTTTCTATAATATTACTTTCTGATTATTTCACCTTTTTTTTTTTTTTTGCTTCAATTGGAAAAACAACATTCATCATTCTTTTGACCTATAAGATCATGGCAGAAAGTATGTCTTTGAAAGGTAAAACAAAAAATCCACTTTTAAATAAGATCAATTGTAAACAAACCTGGGGCAACCCTTTGAAAAGCCCCACCAAGAGATTTACCTCACCCTGTGGCAAATAATATTTCTTGAACTGGGCTTAAATTTCAAGTGCCTTGGGTTTATAAGAACCTGGAACAAAAGAAAGCCAGTCTCTGAACAGCAAATATTATCTGCTGGTTGGGCAAGATGTCAAGATTGCCTTTTTGTTGTCTCAAATACAGGGCCAGATCTAGTGTCTAGCAAATCCCAGAATAAACCTCAGAATAGACTCCTGTTTACTAGAATTTAGTAGGATTGCTGTAAAACCACATCTGCATTTATAGTTTGATTTAGTCCTTATCTGTGTAATGCATTTTCACAAGTTGCCTTCTTCTGGGATTACTTTAAGTTTCTTTTTAACCGCTTCCCTTGCTTGTTGAAATATGTGTTAATTCACAGTAAAAACAGCATTCAATCAACATTTGTTTTTTTCTCAGCTATCAAAATGTTTGCTCAAACTTTATTAGATTTGACTGCAATTTTAGGCTCTAAGTAATTCTGGATGACATTAGAATAACTATATTTTTTATGTTTCCACTTATGATATGCAATATAATTTATAAGAGGATTGAGTGTGGAAAAAAAAGGTGCTGGCTCGCTATATAATAGCTATCTTTCAGGATGATAAACATTGCAATAACTATTTACTGTTCCTTGGTAATAACAGTACTGGGAAACCAAGTAATGTCCTGTTCCCTTGATCAGTCTCATCGAGTCATGATGAAAGCATATGGGAATTTGCTATAGGGGCCTGGTGTGACATCCATTACTCCTTAATATCCTGTAATCTTTCCACTCTCCTCACTCCTTTCCCCCAAAATTCCCATCACTGCAAATATAACACCCCACCTCAGCACAAACATTCCCTCTCTGTCCTTAATGCTGTGACTGATTTTGTCTTTTGTTTGTTTATGATATTAAAAAAAAAGTGAACACATCAGAAAGAAATGGCTAAGTAATCATAAAAGAAAGCTGCTGCTGCACCGCTGAGTCACTTTTCTTTTAATTGGATACAGCTTTTCAGTGAACTTCACAGGCTGGGTAAAGGGAGGAACGGTACTGTCCGTAATTTCGTTTTACTTTGTAGTGAGCCCTTGTCAGAGCCAAATAAACGTAGTGCAGCTCACCGACCGGGCAACCTTTCTTACAAACCATTGCAACCCAGCAAGAGAGCCTTCTCTGTCATCTGATGTTCCACTCTACTTAAAACAGAGCTGGGGGGTTAGAGTGTGGGGTGCAGGGAAAAAAGAAAAAGAAAAAGAGAGAAGCCATGGTCCCGCTATCATCATTTTATTTTGATTTTTTTCATCCCATTCTTTAATCCCTCTGATGAAGTCTGGACAGGCAGAGGCATGCTCTCGCAGACAGCAATTTCACTTCACCATATGCGCTTCACACATGGCAGGGAGGAGAGGGGTCTGTCGGCAGCACAGCCAGGAGAAAGAAGAGAGGAAGAAAATTCATGACATGAAATCCAGAACGGGCAGCAGTCGGGTGCATTGATACCCCGTGATGTTTCGTCTGCAGCATCCACTTAATGCTCCTTTAGAAACGCGCCTGTCATGCATGCACCCTTGCAAAAACACATTAAATGAGGCATGCCACGAATGATACTTTGGCCCATCGCAAATTAATAACACATATGCAGGTAAACATATGAGCCAGGTACTCACACAGAAGGAGCCAGGTACCCACACAAAATGGTGGTGAGCTCAGTGCTGCTTTGCCCCTCCCTACACTGAGTATGTGGTGCCGACACCCCGATCACATGATTAGAGAGGATGGAAAAAGGCTGCATGTCTACTGTGGTTGCCTTCAGACTTCCCTGGTTTGTTCGCTCGCCTGTAGGAGATGCCTTTAGTACACAGTAGGCAAGCATCGGTTAAACGCAGGGCAGCAAACAGAGGGTTAGATTACACGTATTTTATGATATGACCAAAAAACAACAACTTACATTCTGAATATATTTGTTTCTGCATGCATGCCCTTAAGCACTACAACATTTATATGGATATCAAAAACAACAGCATCAACAAAAATAGATGCATGTCATTGTAAAGGCGACAGGAAGGGGAAAGGGAATAGGTGGAGGGGGGCTAAAATAATTAAATTTGGGTCAATAGACCTTGCCCAGTTACATATAAGACGAGATCCATAATCCTGCTTTTCCAGCACACTCTGTGCTGAGCAAGCAGGTTGCTCCTTAAATCTCACACTTGCTTCCTATATACATAATATATCCATCTCATATCCTCTAGTCCTGTTTATTCCCTCGGTGAAATATGTGTACATCCCAGATGGGATACATTGCTTTCGTTCTTCGTAAGGTGGATAGAGGGAGCAAGCACTGGGTTACACCAAAGCTCTGATTGGGTAATATGTAATTAAGGCTGCGTTTGGCAGCTTTCGATTTTAGGTGAGAATTGAAGGGGAATTAGAGTGGCTGTGTCTATTACTAAGCTCAACTGAGAGCTCGGGAAGCTCAGTGTCCTCTTATAGACTCCTCCGCAGTAGGCCTGTCGGGCTTGCTGACATTGAGATGCTGTTGAAATGACCCGGTATCTTTAGAGAACGTCACCGTGTCTGCAGGGACAGAAAACAAAATAGAGGCAATTTACCTGTTTGATGATGATCGATGATGACACTTTGCTTTGATTGAAAGGTTTTCGCTCATTTCGAAACAAACGTCTTAGCACAAGGGTTTCCATCTGGTCCCATCCAAGATACTACCGTGAAACATTTTTCACAGCAACACATCAGCGTCACCGCGTCCATGCCGAGTTGGACAGTAGCTTCAGTGAATCGCTTTAAATGTATTTTAAATGGCAATAATGAGTCCTGCTGAGTGATTGATGTTGTCAGCAAATAGAGTATACCTAGGCAACCCTGGGCCCAGCAGGTGTAGATCAGCAGTACATTACGCAGACAGGAGAAATGTAGCACGCATGTGTTGGTGTCTGAGAGAAGAAAACATATATCAGCCGTCCCTCGGCAGAGGCAGTGCATGTACTGTAGCCACTGGTTGTGTGGTAAGAGCTTCGCCCAGGAGGATCTGTATAATGCTCTTCATTTGCTGGAGGGAAAACTGAGACATCCTGAGATATTGACCCAACTATTGACATCATTTGATGGTTTCTTTCAAGCATATTGTTAGGCTGCCAAGGAAAGAGAGTGAGAGTGTCTAGGGGGTGATCTCTCTGTCATCAGGGCCGCATGTGTGTAATGTACTACATGCATATTCAAGCTACTGTTGTTTAGAAAAAAGTAATCCCTCATCCTGGCCCGTGCAGCTTAGCCTTCCTCTTTTTCAAGTTTTTAAATCAAAGAAAGGCTCCAGCTCACTAACGCTTCTCATGCCTGTCAGTTTGTGTGTGTGAGTGTGTGTATGTATCAGCTGGTCTAATTAAGTAAATGTGTTAAAAAAAATAATTGTAATTTTTGGATAATCACAGTGAAATTCATCATTCATCATTAAACTGTAATTTGTTCCTGTTGAAAATTTAAATATTTTAGTCACCATTTGGTAATTACCCTAATTCACTGAGAGACTGCTACTGCGTCCAGTCAGCGTTTGGTCTGTGGAGGCTGCCCTTGACTTTGAGCCGTTCCCAGGCTCCTAAGGGCTGCAAGGGGCTCCAAGGGGACAGCTTTGTGTGACGCACAGAGAGCAGATGTTCCTCTGCATTTGTTGTGACCAGTTTGGGATGCTTTCTCTGTCCAGACATGACCTCCGACCCTTTAGGTTGATTAGCATGCTCCCGCAGTAGGGGTTGAAAAACAAATCTCTCGTAATCACAGCAGCTTTGCATTTAAGATGGGAGGAAAATCTGTTTTCAGCGAAGGATCTTTTTTCAGTTCAATGCATTAAACTGATAAGCTGTTATATGTGATTTTTTTTATACAAGAAATTTGTTTAGTGCTATTTTGGTTATCTAAACGAAATCTGGAAAAAGCTTAGCACAGTGTCTTATTTTAATAAAAAAAAAAATGCATTTTTCTTCCTGACTATTTAAAGGCCTTTGCTTTTGGAATATTTTCTTTTAGGCACAATACCTCTGAATTTTGTGTATGATTGTATTTTTCTATGTTTTCTTTCTTTATCCCTTCTTTCTTGCTTTTCTGCACAGATACAATAAACTACATTAAATGAGAATTTTTATAACATGGATATAGTAGTGGGTCTTTATGCTTTATGGTTATATTTAAAAAATGACACTTAAGCTACAAACACTCTTAGGCTAACAAAAGTTCAGCTTCAAGTTTAAGCGGTACAGTTTTTCTTTTTTCCCCGTCATGCTGTGTTTGTGTGTACCACTTTCACTGTATGCAAGGTTTCTGAGAACTCATATGTGCGAAGATGGAGCTCAAGCAATGCATCCCAGCTGAACTGGGAATATATTCCACTTGTCTTAAATAGTTAGGTCATGAATTCACCTGGCATGGCACCTCTGTCTCAAATAGGGGTCCTCTCTTCTGCTTTTCCTTCCGCTCACTATGTATCATGCAGCGCTGAGATGTTGTGAAGCTGCTCCCCACTGACCACCTTAAGGCCCCCGGGCTTTCTGTGGGGAATGAGCTGACTTGCTGACCACTTCAATAAAATTCAATCATGGGTATCATTCACAATTCTTGTAACTATGTTCAGACTTTATAATGTGACAGGCTCTGTCAAAATCTAGATTATTGGAATAGAAGTTAAAGCAAAATTTTCCTCCAATGGATCATTTGTGGGTGGGGCAAATGCTGTTACTGAAAGGTGTGCTGAAAGGGAAAAGGGAAATGGGAAGACTTTCGGAATATTGATTCTTGTTAAACAAGGAAAGTTAACTTTTCTTGAGTTTATCAAACTAAATGCAGTGTGAACAGGTATGCAGGGCACTAACGGTTCAGTGTGTCTGACAGGATGTTTGTACGTATCAGTGTTGAGTTTGATGCTTACAAATGATTACCCTCTTTTCTTTTTTAAAAAAAAATGTATATTTTAGATGGTTTTTTTAGGTCTCTGTTATTCCATGTGGAAAATAGCAATTTTGCCACATTGGATAGTACAAAGTCTTTATTAAGAAGAACTGATATCCCTTTAAAATTATCAGTGATGCAGTAAAATTACTCATTGTAAAACTTTAATTTCACAATGAAAAAATGGAATTTTGATATGAATGCAAGCCCCATAGTCATAATCACAGTCCTGAAAAAGAAACGCCTTGCACCGCTCTGTTATCCTGATCAATTATATTTAATAATCTATTTTACATCCCGACTAAACTCTCGTATGACTCAGTTCTACTGGCTAAAAACTAAATGCCGGCTGATTCATGCTTTACAAGTTTTGATTGACAAAATGATGAAAATAGGATTGGTCTGTAGAGAAAAGCAGCTTCGTGGGGCTGAGCTTTGGTGGCTTTTTATTGTCCATCCCTTCTGAGACATGCTGCACAGACTCAGGTTTATTTGACCTCAGCCACATTGTTGACTTTTTCAAGGTAATGGGAAGCATCTTATTGTGTTGTCTGAGGTACGTTGATTATTGCTTTCCCTATGAAAGTTTCTCCAGGATCAAAGACTCTCTCATGCATTAATAAAGGGTGTTTTGTGAGACTCTTATTAGCTGTAATGTGCCTGTCTGGTAATTCATGTCTGATGGCAGCAAGCGTCAGTTGTAGGCGGAAGAATGAAAGAGCACAGACAGTGTTGTATTTCAATATTGCTGCCTTTTATGGGTACTGGGGCTAAATTTATATTGATCTGAATTTGATAATGATTCTATTAGCTCTATTAAATCTGTATATATTCAAGGGCTCAGTTACACACTGAAACAGAAAAAGAGCCAAAGAAAACAAATTAGTGTGTAAGGGTGGATTGTGTTGCATGTAATATAAGAGGGGGCCAGCGGGGATCATCAGGAGCTGTCAGTGAAGTTGGAAAGGAGAAAAGAAGAGCCTGTGTTTGTGCTTGTGTATGTGTAAATATCTAAATTGCTTCTGGCAGATGATAATTAATAGATGTAATAAATTATTCAAATTGTGCGTGGTGTGTGTGTGTGTGTGTGTTTGTGTGCGTGTGTGTGGGAGGTTAATATACATAAACCTATAATATGTTTGTGTACATTTTAAAATGCAACACTCTGTTTCACAAGTATTTTTGTGCTATAAAATCTTATATTATCACCTGTTTTTTTTATTAAAGGAAGTTTAGCATACCTAGCTGCATCCTAGGTGATAATCTTCTCCTCCAACATAGAAGTTGGTCCGTTTACAGAGGCCACTAGGTCAGTTGTTATTAACACACTTACCAATTATTGGCACATCACTGACACTGGTCAGCGAGCCTGCCAATACCTGTCTCCTGCTATCATGGCCAGACAAAGGTCATTATCAGAGATCTGGGCCACAATGGGGGACCTCAGGGACTCCACTATTCACCGGCTCAACAGGCCTATAGCCAAGGCAGATCAGGTCAAGGCTAGCGCCTGCCCTCCAACCTCAGCCTCTCTCTGACTTCTTCCTCTTCTCTCTCTCTCTGCATTTCTGCCTCATCCTGTTTTTTTTCCCTTTACCACACGCCGCAGCTTCCATGAAAGACTTTACTGGCACACCTTGATATTTTCTTAGTTTCCGGGGATGTTTTCTATCACTAGATTTACAGCCATGTAGGTTATCATCACTGAGTGCCTCCAAGCTTTGCCTGTGGCTTGCAGTTAACAGTTGATATGGAGGAATCGCAAGTCATCCTCAGTGTTTTCATTTCAGCTGGCACCATAGGCCTGATAAATCTTTAGGAAAACACTCATTTAGATGGTATGCATATGGATACATGCCTTGAGAGTAATGCGCGTTGTATACTTAGGGGAATTAACATAAGACATTTTACACAGTCTAAGAAAAATATAATTCATGCATAATTGATTGGCAGCATGATTGCCTGAGTTTACTGTCATTTTTCTGTGGTGAGACAAAGTCTTTCCTCAGGCTGTTTAGCCTAATGGACTTTGGGGATATTTAATTTAGGGCTGTCCAGGAGCTGATGTGGAGCTCCAAAACTCTCACTCCTTTTTATATAACATATATGGATCCAACTACTCAAATGACTCTCATTTAGCACGCAAACCCATGGTCAGAGCCAGTCTAATTGCCTGTCATTTTGATAAACTCCATCAAGTTATTTAAATGTGTTGCGCCTCACATCCCAGTTTGAGGCGCAGGTGAGAAGAGAGGGTGCCTGCTTCAGTCTGTTTCATGACACGCTCTCGGTTTACACACAGTTGTGTTCGACAGAATCACAGTATAGTGCAAAATCTACTGTGTATGAAAATGAAAGATTGTGGAAACACACCACAAACACATCTTTAAAATCATGAAATACAAACGTCATCTAGGAAGGGGCGTTGTGCACTCTTTTGATGTTGCCGTGGAAAAAAGACTTGAGATTAAAAGAAGATTATAGTCAAAGTTTAATTTTTCAGTTATAATTTTTTAATAGTCTTAATTTGACAGAACTGTAGCGATCAAGGGGGAAGGACTGCAGACAAGGGTCCAGGACAGAATCAAACCTGGGATGCTGCAGCCTTTTGTCGGCTCATCAAGTGAGCTAAAGTTTTAACATATTTTTGATCATGATGGTACTACTCCTGTTTTCAGTAGTGTAAAGTTGCATTTGCAGTAGTACTCTATTTATCTGTCCATTTTGGAAGTACGATTGAGGGTATTCACTTTAGTCACTGAAACAAAAACACACCAGCCACTGAAGAATCATACAGGACAACACGTACATATTTGTTTGTGATTTTTTGGAGGGGGAATGGTGCGTGATTATTTTGACCTAGCATTTATAAGAAAATGCTCACAGTAGGACTGAAGCAGGTGTGGAAGCCCATCATTGGTTGGTTAAAGTTTAAATGCTGCTCTCTGCTTTCAACAAACTGGTTTGTGTGTTGCTGAAGGCGTTGGACAGGTTGTTTTAGTTATTAATAAGTCCTCTCCAACAGATAAACTGAGATTGGCAAGCTGTCTGTCATGAAGAGGGGGATGAAATAATAAACGTGAGGATTCTTGGAAGGTTTTCTTCACAGTTTATTTATAGTGAACACTTGCTCAGTCCAACACAATACTAACTGATGAATGAAAAGATTAAAGTTGCAACAAGAGTTGGACATTTTCACAGCTAGGCACTTTCCACGGGGCGTACCAGCAGGCTAGGAACTTATGACGGCTCAAAACCAGGACGGGCTAATAGCCACATTCGGCGGTGGGCCCTTTCACAGCAGGGTGGACGGGGTGAACAGAACACGGCCAAGCCCCCGGTCGCCGCTTCATTATCCTGCTGTAACCATCCACATCAGCAGACACCTCCGCTCCAGCCTGCTGGGCCTGCTGCTGCACCGACCACTCGCCCGAGACGAAAGGCAATGAACTCCAAAACATGCCGTTCATCTTCCAGATGGAGTGATTTACTGATTTAGCATGGACTCTCTCCCCCAAGAGCCACTGCACCCATATACCAGCTTTCCCCACTCTGCTGAATAAACATTTATATTCTTTAACTTGATGTTCTGATATTATGAAAATAGAAATCAAGCAGTCGAAATGCATTTGGAACATTCTCTGCATAACCAACCGATGGAGAAAATAGAGAAAAATGACACTGGGGGAGTAAGTGAGGAAAAATGAATATATCTGACTGGACTGCGGTGTTCAGAGGGGATTTGAAATTGTACTGGGGGAGGACGGGAGTGTGGGGTTGCTCCTTTTCTTGCTGAGTTGTGCCGAAGAGGAGAAGGGGCACAGTTACTTTTTATTTCCCCCTTTTTTTATTACCTTCCAAGAAGGAGAGTTTTTTAGAAGCTGGATTTCAATTTCGTAATTTTCTCATCACTCTGATGCGGCCACCTGTCTCTTCCTAAGATCCCCTTCCTTTGTCTCTTGAACAATAAGCCTACGTCCGCATACGAAATGGGGTAAGGAGAATGACCAGGGAGGGAAAATAGAAGGTGTTAGTGAGGGAGGCAAGAAATGAAAAAGTGGGGGAGAGAAAAAGAATATATATATATGTGGGAAAAAAAACACAACACCGCAATAGAAGGTGTGCTGGGGGAGGGAGGGGTGTATTAAAAGATGAGAGAGGTGACCTTTTTCTCCCGGCTTGCGTCTGGCCATCAGTAAGCAGCCATGTTTGAGAGGGAAGCCATTTTCTTGTCCCGCTCATTATTGTTGTGTTTTATATTCAGCTGTGTTGGGATTCGCTGGTCACTGTTCAACCCTGCAGTCATGTCAGGCTTCAGTTGAAGGGTGTATATTATGTCTGTGTCTGTGTGTGGAAGGTTTAAGGGAGGGGCTGTGAAGGGTAGCCAGGGGCGCTAAGGATTAGACAGAAAGACCACTGGGTTGGAGGCCAGAGCTCAAGTTCATCAAAGACAGACAGACAGACAATGGAAAGCTCTTCAGAAAGCAATTGGGCTCTTAGTGATTTTGGCGTCTGTGGCGTTGGCCGTCCTGCAAAACTCTCTTCTTGTGCATCGCCGTCATCTCCACCTTTTGCTCCTTCATGCCTTCTCCCAGTCCAGCTACCTTCCCGTAAGGATGGCCAGATGCCACGGTGACCATTTGTGTGTTTATTTGCGTGGTTCATTTTCTCTGTGTGTGTGTGTATGAGGGACAAAGGTGCTATTTTTTCTGGGCATGCGCACGGGGTCAGACTGTGCTCTGAGCACAATACTTGACGATAGCACGGCACACACAGATAGCACACCACCACTACCATCAGTCCTTCTCCCTCCTGCCCTTCTCCCAACCTAACCTCCTCCCTCTTTACACCCCTTCACTAGGACATCTGCTCCCCTAGCGTAGCTGCCATTGTGGCGCTCCTCACTAACAGGGGTTTTAGCCACTGGTGGTGTGAAATTAAACAGCCACCTCGTCCCTTGATGATAAGTGGCGTCCTGTCTTCATGCTGCGGCTATCTCCTGTCACACAGCACAAGGTCACGCTTTCAAGGGTGATCATGGGAATTAGACTTCACTATTGTAAAAAAAAAAGAAAAAGAAAAAAATGATAAAGAGTGAACACGAAGGAGCAATAGTCGAAACTATCTTTTTTTTGGTGCTGTTTTCTATTTTTGACTGAACCCCTCTATCCGATATTGTATTGGACATGAAAATACACTGAATCACCTCCATCATGCAGCACCCACATCCATTTTGTGCCCTGTTTTCATGAAAGTAAACACTTATGTGGCTGTCTCATAGTCTTAATATCATCAAATATTCTATTTGAAACACGGGTGAATATTCTAATTACGTATCATTCACAGAGCCACAATCAGAAGGTGCACTTAGAAAAAGGAAAAGGAGCCATAGAAGTAATGAAAAGGCTTTTTTCCTTGGCAAATTATCTTCTTGAAATTAATAGTTAATATTTTAGTATTGTTATATATTTTTAATTCACCCTTTGCATTTTTGCAAATATAATGTATCCTTCCACATTCATTTCGCTGCGCGGTCCTGATGAGTACTTCAAATGTGAATTAAAGCACTCAATTTTAAGAGGAAAATGAGTAATAATTCAAAGATATTAATAAAACATAATAATGCTATTCAGGAAAATTGAAAGTTGGAAAAACAGAGGAGAAGGAAGGAAGAAACATTAACTCTTAAAGTGTTTAGCGATGCTTTATGGTTACCCGTCTAGAAAATGATGCGCACCGAGTGGATATCAGGCACACGGGAGGTTTTTATGTCACTGGTCAGATGGGAGCGTGAGGTTGGAGAGCAGATGACAGTTGTGTGAAAGAGGAGGACTTTAAGAGCGAGTGGGTTAAACTATTAATTGTCTTGTTTATATAGTAATTACACCTTGTAACTTGTACCATGGTGAGGCCAGTAAGCAGACAGATGGAAGTGTGTGGCAGTGTGCCGGTCAGTGCTGGACACAGCAGCAGGAGGATTAGAGGTGACTCTAGATCACTTTTTCCCCCCTGTCTCATAAGATATCACTTTCTTCCCCATTCACTTAGTCTCTCTCAATTTAAGATAGTTAAGCAAAGGAAATGAAATTCCATTTTTTTATACCAGGGCTTTTAAAAATAATATTAGAAATTCTCATGATTATGATAGTATTAAAATGATTGAGATGGACTGTTAATGCCAATGGAGTAATTTTCCAGTTCTACTTAAGCCCTAATAGCAGTGATAGAATGGCCCAGCTGGGCCTTTGGCCACATCATTTCCTTTTCCAGGTACAGAAGATGGGCATCCTGTGGCTGAGGACCAAGCAGTTAACAGGCTCTACTGGGGACAGGCAGCTGGAGACTGAATTAGACTGTATAATAAAGTGCAGCACGGTGAGGGTCACATGGATAGTCATGAATTGTGTAAACAATTAACTTTCAATATCTTTTGTGGATTTTAAGCTGAGTAAGTGCGTGTGTGTATCTCTGTGTGTGTTAGCTGTTAAATGCATCTTTGTTTAAATCTTTTATGAGAAATATTAAATCTGTTCAAGTTTAGGCTGCGATGTGGTGAAAATGATCATTAGGTATTCAGCAGAGGCTCACAGCCTACATATTGAGTGATTGGATGAGATTCTTGTGTTTCTGTTGTATTGGAGTGATTCTCCTGCTTGGAGGGAGAGAGAGAGAGGAGGCTGATAGTGCTGACATAGTCTTGGGGGTCCACTCTGCAGTCATGACTCCTGCCTGGCTGTTTGCCCTCATGGGTGCATATTGCAGCAGCCTGTTGACCAGCGTGGCAACTCCAGCTTACACAGCTATTTCCACCCTCTCCCGCCGTCTTCTTTATGTGTAAGTGCAGGCCCTAAACTTAATTACTCAATGTTTGGCCATTCATACTACACAGAAATTTGAACTCATTCTTTCATAATTAATTATTTGTAGTGGTTTAGATTACAACAGTATGAAATTAGCTAAACTAAAACTATAGTTAACACAAAGAGTGCACACAAAAAACCCATTTCTTCTTTTTTAAGTTACATCACAAAATTTCATTTTTTTTCGACATACATTAACAGGAGGAAGTGAGTTTTGGGTTTGGTGTTTCAGGCCCTGAAACCCAGTGTTACAGATGTTTGCAATGTCTACACTAAGTTTACTTTAAGTTTACACTAGTTTTATTGTAGTTTCTATTAATATCTTCAAGCTTTGTCAGAGCTTTGTTACAATCACAAATATTTTCTTAAAATTCTTTGCTTAAAACACAAAGACAAAACCCTTCAATATTGGAGCAAAAAGGGTTATTTTTTTTGTGCGTGTGTGTGTATGTAATTTTAAATTGATCATCTTATTAATTAATTAATTAATTGGTTAAAACTTTGTTAAATCAAATGATTATTCATATGCTAATTAATCAAATCCATTTCAATATAAATGTGTCAATGGGATATTGAACTGTAGATTAAAAATGATTTACTGTGAATATTGTAATTGCTTTATTGTACATACCATAGAGCGATGCAGTAATTTTGGAATATTTAGCACCAAACGTAATGAGATATGATCATCTTTAAAGGGATATGCTCAAATCAAAAGTTTAATGCTTTTTAAATTGCTAAAACTCAAAAATATGACTCAGTCTGACTATGAATTTGCAACCATTTCACCTATTTTATGAAAGTTTGAAACTCTGTGTTGAAATTGCTTGTGTTGAATGAATTTTGTGTAAATTTGATTTTTGGATAATATTAATAGTAAATATTTTTATTTAAATCATTTTTATTATAATAATTTCACTTGATACAGAAGGCTTATTTGTCTGTCCACCTCACGCTTGTACTTTATCTATCTTTTTCTCTTTCACTGACACACACACACACACACACACACACACACACACACACACACACACACACACACACATAAAGGTATAAATCATTTTGATGAAAAAATGAGTGGCAGTGTGATTTGGGACAGCTTGGAGCCAGCAGTGATGTCATTAGGCAGCACCTTGGATGATAAGGCAATCCCAGCCATTGAATAAATAAATAAATTAAAATCATATCTTATGTATTCTTTTCACCTCCCTTCAGACCCCTGCTATCACAAATCCTGACCCCTCATCCCTGCCCCCCCTGCCACCACCCCAGCCTCCACCAAACACACATATAACAAATACACCCCTTCGCTGCTGATGCAGTCGCCACAACTGCTCCCTTCCCCCGCATGTCCACCGGCATATCAGGAAAAAAAAAAAATGAATGCAGCTTTGTAATAAATAATGCATTTTACTAATACGCATTCAGGTGGAGTCAGTCTTTGGCCCCTTCTCATGCACATCTAGAGTGAAGAGAAATATAGCATCCAAGAAGGGAAGGCTTTCCTCCTGAACTGAAATCGGTGACGGCTCGATAATAGGCTAAAACAACGAGCATGAGAGCGAAAGAGTGAGACAGAGAATGAGAGAGAGGGAACAGAGGAAGAAGGGGGGGTAAGAGAGAGGGAGAGAGTGGCAAGCATATTATAACTCATCCATGTGGATCACACTAGTAGATTGGGAGCAATCCCTTGTTGAAATTGTCTTCTAAATACTTAGAGAGAAGGAGACAGAACGGAGCGGCCAGCCCATCTCAGTGTGCCTGTGTGTGTACTCTCACACTGCCTGCTATCCCAGCCAAGGTAGAGAGACCTCTGACAGACTTCTTGCATGTGTGTGTATTTCACTTTACTTGTGTGTGTGTGAGTGCATGTGTGTGTGTGTGTGTGTGTATGCATGTGCTCTTCCCTATCTTGTGGGCCAGCCAGCTAGTGAGTGTTTGCCTGTGTGTTTGAGCGAGAGGGAGAGAGAAGGTGTGTGTGTGTGTGGGGTATTATGCACCCTGGATGTTGCCTCGTGCTTTAAACAGCTGCCTACAAGCCCAGGTAGTGCGTGCCGGCTTCTAAATAAGCAGCACATTCACCGTCCCCTTCAGGACGGGAGGCTAGGCTGCAGAGTGTGAAATCAGACTAATACAGTGGCGTAGGGCTGAGCAGGAGCAGGAAGCAGCTCCTGCATGACTTACTTAGACCAGAGGTTTAGAGGACAAGAACCAGCAGAAGAAAAAGAGGGGACTGGACGTCAGAGAGAAAAGGGAGGAAAATAAGACAGTAAGGTCAGTACATTTTTTTTAAATTTCTGCTTTGTGGAATCTTTCTTTGAGTGTTTAGTAGTTTGAGTACAAGTAGTGTGAAGCTGGGACTGAGGCTGTGACTGCTGTGTTTTGCTGGAGAAAGTATTGATCTTTCTAAGTTTGTGGGAAGTGTGCTCTTTTTGATCCTGCCAGGTGAGAGCAGATGGAAACACTAGATGTGGGGGGGCTGGCTTAGAATGGCCCAGTTCTTTATTGTGCGTGCATGCATGTGCGTGCGTGTGTGCATGTGTGTGTCAGGTGTGTGTGTGTTTAGCATGTGTGTATGTAATGGTTTGGAATTATTGTATTTACATAACTTTATGCATAAGTGACTAAATGTACTGTGCAGTGTATTATGGGCTTTATTTTTAGATTTAAGAATTTAAAGTAATGTTCAAGTCGCGTTTGTGTGTGTGTGTGTGTGTGTGTGTGTGTGTGTGTGTGTGTGTGTGTGTGCGCGTGTGTGTGTGTGGTGAGTACACCCAGAAGGGCTATAGTGGACTAGATAACAGGACGGTCGTGATGAACAAAAAAGAAAAAAATTCCTTCCTTTATCCTCAGTTTGCGTTGATGCCGTTACCATTAGACGCCATTGACAGACAGAGAGTCAGTATATGGTCCAAACACACCACCGTCACTGTGTCATGTGGCAGCATGTTACCCAATGAGAGGGTCAGTGTATACAGGTGCAAAAAGACCATGTGACTACGGTGCACACACACACACACACACACACACACACAAGATGGTCTCCACAGTCTCAGTAGAGAAAGTTGAGTTTAGCAATGCAACATGCTTTTTGTAAATTGAACATTTAATGCAAATTGAATATTACAGATAATGAGGCGTTGAATAATTTTTTTAAGGTTTTGGAATATACGCCCGGAAGTTTGCAAAATTTTAATTTGAAATTCTTGTTGAATTGAGCCCCCCACAAAAAGAAAAAAAAATCTGGCAAAGGATATTGTTCATCCAAAAGCAGATTTTGAGTTGGTGTGAAACACTGATGTGTAGGTATGAGCATGTGCCAGAATTTAGATGTGTTTAGCCACACACAAGCACAGGAAAAGTGAAAAAGCCTGGACTACCAAATTGTCAGCAATACTAAAGACATCAACACAAAAATTTCAGCCATCCATCACAGCTGTCGGCCTGTTTCTGTGGCGACAGTGATTTATTCTAGGGCTAAAATCCATTTGGACTTTCTCTCTCTCTCTCTCTCCATCCCTCACTTACTCCTCACACTAAAAACCACATATAAACCCAAATACCATGCACAGCAACTCTCCCGTTGTTAATAACTGATGATTTTTTTTTCCAGTTGCAATTATTTCGAGTTGACAAGTGTTGATTGGAGAATTATCTGTCCACTTACAGAGCTGACATGGCTCAGGGGCAGGTGTTCAAAATATCAAATATGTTTTACTCTGGTGAGTGTGGGCTTTAACAATTTTTATTTTTCTACTTTCAGAGTAATATTAACCCTGATAGTTTGGTGATAGAGCGTGCATACAAATAATCAAAAGAATCACAGTGTTTACTGACAGCCATTTAAAGCATCAATTTGGCATTTTTTATTTATTTTTTTTTAGTTTTATGGGGGCATATTCATAACAAATACAAATTTAGTTTACTCTCAGTCATATAAATGGAATGAAGGGCAGGAAAAAAAAAACATTAAACACCTCTTAGTATAATGCAATATTATTCAAAAGCACCAACATCACCAGCCTCAAAATGACTCTGAAGTTAAATCTAGAGCTTCCTAAAAACCATCTAAAGAAATTTTTTTTTTAACTTCCTAAATGAAAGATCCATCTCACAGATGACATTTCAGACTCCAAAATATTTAGGTCAGTGTACTTAATAAACTGATATACATTTGCGAGTGCACATACATTTAGTTAGTGAGCATGCTATATTTAAATGTTCTTGTTGTCATATCATATAAATTCAAGACACTTGACCACATTACTTTAAAAAAAAACAACCAAAAACTGCACCACTCTTTCAAACACTTCAAAATAAAAGAGGGCTCAGTTCCATATTTTTTTTGCCTTTGTGTTGAGGAGACCACTACTTTGAAAGTTTTGATAAATTTCAATAGAAATCTTTCTCTCGTCAGTAAAACGGCAGAGACTCGTGCATAAATTAAGGGTTTCAGATAGTGGTGATCCAGATTCTAAGCTCCAGAAATCCACACAGGAAGTAGCTGGTATTCTTACAAGTGTTCGAGACTATTTTTGACATGTGTATTAGCCGGGCGGTTAGCTACTGTTGTGCTCAAGACACAAGAAGAATAAATGTAGAAACATGAATCAGATCTGACATGTGGTGTGTATGTTTCCACATACAGATTGTGTTTATGGGTGAGGATGAGGAGGAAAACAGATGCCTGCTACAATACTGGTTTCCTCCCATTCTTTATACCGCTCTCATTTAATTTCCTCTCTTTTTGTCTACTGCTTCTCTGGTATTTTTTCATATGTCAGATGATAAGTCAGGTCCTACACTGTGCAGGAAGATTTATAAGTCAACACACAGCCCCTAATATCCCCCATCTGCCAACAAACACCCAGTTTCCTAAGCCCATGTTCTTGTCCTAAGCCTTGGCCCAGGCTCTCTGCACCCTAACACTGGTGCGCGCATGTGTATGTATGTGCGTGCAGCCACGTGACTGTGTGCTCGCCGCTGTCATGTTGCCCGATGGGTATTTGTCCACTGTTAAATCATGATGATGCTACTTTTGCAGATGCATGGTCAAGGCTGTCAGCTCTTAATATGTTTGTCTGCACAACTATCTTTGATGTTGATCTGAGCTGGTATGTGTGTATCTCGAGTCGAGCAGAGCAGGGAGTGCTGGGTTGCGTGCTTAGCTCTGTTCTGGACTGTGTACATCTGGAGGTGTGACGCTAACGTAGAGACTGAGGCTGGCCAGAGAGGTCACTCAGGCTCTGTGGGAGCCACTACTTTGGGTATGCCTCGCAACCATACGTTACAGAATAAAGACGCTTCATCTGTGTTCATACTATAGATGAAGTGCCTAGTTGGATAAAACTCTTACCCTTACCCTGGGTGTTAATTGTAATACTTTTATATATATCTGCACTTCAGTTTAAGATAAACTAAAAATATTTAAGGGGAAAGTCATAGACTCACTGATCATTTCAAGAATTTTAAAACTTTTTGTGTCTCTAGCACACCTACTATTTCATTCCAGTCCAGCTGCAGTGCTAGTCATGTCTGAGGCCTGTGTGACTGAGGCTGTGAGTGGTTCTGCATAGTGATTGAACTCCGTCTAAGGTCTGGGCCTTGCCATGATAACGTGCCAAACTTAGCTCTGCTCCTAAAATCCTGGATTAATGCCTGCTTTAAGAGCTTAACATGGTCAGCCATTCAAACATGCACTGGATTGACTGGGCTACCCTAGTTGCCTGTTATCTCCTCTGGAGTTTTACAAGCACAGTAGTCAGCGGGGGAGAAATGTAGCAAAATCACAGCCTGTGTTTCTCCACCCTGTACACCACTGATGTGGTATGCTTACGAAAAAAAACATTTATTCTAATTAATATTTTTTCTAATAAAGTTACTGCCTAAACTTCGTAATGTGACTTTAATTTAATGTAATTACAAACAAAAACAAAAACATATTTATCTTTCTTTCATTAATCTCATTTTGATTTAAATGCATAAAAATCTTACTTTTTTATTATAATTTTTATTTGAAAGAATAAATTACAAGTTGTGGAAAGCGGAACTTTTTTTTTTAAATCAAAATTAATTTGTCATTGTCAGAATGCAAAATTTTTAAAATGTTAAGATGATTTTTCTTTTTATTTAAGTCAACATTAACCCTATAATACTTGATACAGTTTGTTATGAACTAAATATTCATACACTTTAAGTTCTAATTTCCTTCCTTCTCTTTATATACTAAATAGACACATTTGTTGTTGTTTTTTCACATGCTGGCTGCAGAAGGTTCAGCAATATTAGCTTAAGGTCCATTGTTTTTCCTATCCTTTTGTGTGAACAGTGCTTTATAGCACACCACAATAGAGCAATGCAAGATATTTGAGTTTAAATTCACTCATTTGGTTCTGAGGCTTTTGTTAGCATATGAATGCTGGCATGGTAGCTAGTGTCTTTGCTTCAGTCCTTCGATGTTACAAACTCTATTGGCTTTGTACAAAGAGTGACATCTGTCCCCTTCCTATAAGCTATCCACCTCTCTGCTGTGGTGCTGTAGAGCACCCGGGATTGGATGCTGCTTACAAACATAAAGTGTTTACTGACACAGGAAATGGCTGCATCTAAAGAAACGTCACTGCTGCTTTAGACGGCGTTTTTTTTTTTTCTGTCTGACTGAAACAGGTGCATCCGTAAGTCTGATTTGCTTTGATGGTCAGAATTCCTCAGACAGTGCGCAGTGTCTAATGGGGACTGTGAAAAATTGCACAGCCTCAAGAAGTTCTGAAATCACATCAAGCAGATAGAGAAGCTGATGCCTACAGGGAATTAGTTTAATTACATTAATGTCCCTGATTTATGAAATTCTGCTTGACGTCCTTGTTGCCTCATTTGTTGTTGTTTCCATGTTTGCTTGCATATAGGAAGCGGGATGTAGTCACATTGGCTTGCTTTGCACAATGTCTGGAGTAAATGTGTATGGTCATTTTACATCTTATTACAGCTTATTACTGCAGTCATGTGCGTAATCACTTTATGCTTTTCTCACGTGTGAGTAACTTTTGCACACTCATCTATAAGCCTGACCAAAGACGGTGCTTTTTCCAGCCTCAGTGTTTTATCTACTGTGTCATCCATGTCTTCAAGAGGACATTCAAATCTTTCTTTTATCATCATGTCTTCTCGCGGATAACAATAAGAGCACTGGCATCTTACTCCAAAAAACTAAACAAAACAAATTATCATGCATTGGCCTTCACATGCAAAATTGTTATTTTAGGTATAATATTTTGTTTTTATTTTTTATGTTTAACTGACATGGCATAAAAAATCTAATTTTCTATTAGTTTGTTTTGGTTACAGTACATGATAAAAACAACACGGCGTGTGGCAGAGTGGGCATGATGGTTTTGTTGTGTTGTTTCAAATCACAAATGGAGATTCTCGCGATGATGTGAATGCACGGGGAAGACCAGAGCAATGCTATGTGCTTGATGTTGTGCTGGGTGTAAGAGTAATGATGCTGGGGTTTGGTGCTATGTTGATTCCATCTTGGCTGTTCTGCAATAATTCAGGAGAGGAGGAGGAGGAGGGGGAGGAGGAGGGGCGGGAGGTACCATTTTACTCCTCCAATCCTCCTCCGCCACCACTGGAATATAATCCTCTGTCTCCTGACCTTCAAATCATGCAGTGCTGCAGTCATTTCAATTGGCCCGGCCGCCATTAGCGTGAAATGTCCTCTAGCCACTCTGCTTCTGCACATGGAAGATTTCCTTTCTCCCAGCATGGCTTCCCTCTTCTACTTTGCTCCTTCCCTCCATCTCGTATTCTCTCCACCATGCCCCCTGAAGCCCGTCTGCGATGGAGGGTGGGAACCTCTTGCACTAAGGAAATGAGCCACCACAGGAGATGCTGGTGGTCAAAGACAGGATGAAAAACACTCACTCCATTAGGCTCTGATATGTTTGTGTTGCACCATGTTCCTTTAGAAAGAAAAATGTTTTTTGCACATATCTTACACGTCATTTGTTTTACGGGCTTTCGTTTCACAAAACGCCCAAGTGCACGCATGACCTTTGTAAGCGAAGGCGTCTTTGTCAAGAAGCACTGGCTTGTATTTGAATTATTTGATATCTTGAACAGATATTGAGCCGAAATACAACAAAACTAAAACATATCGAAACACATGCTGTAACATAGTAGAGTCATTGTCTTATATGCGGCGCCATTTGATTCTGATCCCAGAGACAAGAAAAGGCAGCTGTAAAGTGTTACTGACCCACAGTTTGTGGTCACAGGGTTTGTTGGCACGCGCTGAGGGTATATCCCTTGGCCAAGTAAATCACATCTAGAGAGCAGCCGGTGCCCTCCTTATCATACTGAATAGAGGGGAAGAAGATATACTGACTGAGGCATAGAAATCACATGCCAAATCCCAGCATGTGTTATGTTGCTAGTAGATAGATAGATCAATTATTGAAAGAGGACATATTTGATATGATCTGAATATTAAAAATATATCAGAGGGCAAACAACATTCATGACTGTCTTCAGATCTGTGCTGAGAGATGTGTGTCAAATCTCCAGAGAGATGCTTTTATTCAGAAGGGTCAAAGGGTTCTCTGAATGCTTGATAAGACGCAAGAAGGTTTTTTTTCTTATTATTTTTCATTTATAAAAAAAATTGTGTAAAAAATGTCAGCAGTACCTTTCAAATTTATGTTTATTACCAGCATGTCTCTTAAATTACTTTCCTTCCATATTCATAACTTCGGATAAATATTCTATGACCCAGAATTCATATAACGATACAACATCATTACACAAACACACATATCCCAGCGCATATTTACCCTGTTTCCAAAAAGATGTTGTTTTCCTGGTTGTACTCTGAGTGATTTGGGCTCACCCTGTCACTCCTTATTATGTTTCTGGGCCAATGACAATCGTAAATGTGTATTTCTGTGTACATGTTGCCTGACTGTGTGCCAGCTCGGGGAAACATTGACCCAGGTGGAGTGGGTGAACTGATGAGATTTGTTTACACAGATAACCACTGTGTCCCCTGGTCTTGTACAAGTCCTCTTCTGAAACCTTCCCCCGAAGTCTGCTTCTCCCCACTGGTTGTTATTACATACAGTGTTTGTATTTATGATTAATGACCCCATTGGGGTATATCCATAATGCTATGACCTCAAGGTAAAATTGAAATGCATGCACTGAATGTAGAGCATTTGTATATTATTGCCCAATATACTTAGCGGCTATTACATTTGTTGGCGCTGGTGAAAATAAAACGAAAGGCTATGAGGTTTGAAATCAACAAGGCCACTCTAAGAAATGGACTTATTGGAATTGCATTAAGTTGATTAGACTGAGAAATGAAAACTGTTTACAATGGAAGAGTGTTAAACACTCTTGTTTTTTTTCCAGCAATAGGAGTACATTGACAGTTGGTCAGCATCAATTAAATCTCCTGATCTGTATATCCTGAGAGGCCGGACTTGTTGTCTTCCAATAAAGCCAGTCTGTGGCAGCAGAATGTTTCATTTCCTCTTGGAGATTGCCCTCAGTAATGCAGAGTGCTTATCATAGTCCTGAAAAAGGACTGCAACAACATAACATTCAGATGCTTGATACCCAGATCAACCTGAATCCAGTGCACACAGCTCTTCTGAGGGCCATTTGGACCCTTTTAGTTTCACTGAACCACAAACATTTAAACGCAGCAAGCCTCTTGGCTTTTAATTGTCTGTTTGATTGATGTCTTAATAATTGTACTGTACATTCTTTAGTTAACGTGTGTATATAAAAAAACAACAATCACACTATTGCAAGGAATTTATGTTAAGGTGATTTCTTTTTCATGGCATGTGTGGTATTTTTGGAATACTATGAGTGCTCTTTCTCGCGGTTTTGTCTGTTTGTGCAGATGAAAATGAAAAATGGTGTCTGGAAGGGACAGGGTTGTGAGGGGGCCAAGCTGTCCCTGGCCATTCATTCTCTTTGGCCCCTCTGTCTAATTAATGGGCCACGTTCATACACGTTATTGCACCAGAGGGTTTGTCACTCATTAATCATGTGACCTTCTGTGGCACAGTTAATGACCTTGGAGGAGTAGATCAGCTGGAGATGGCTGAAGCTGTGGAATTAAATTGTTTCTGGAAGTGGTCATGGTCACATCAGGCACTTTAACTGCCTCCCTGCTCGGGCCTTCTCCTGTTACACCTACACTTGCGCCTCACCCGTAGGTTCTTGTAGCCGCCTCTGCTAGAGAGTAGGACTCCAGATTAGAGCAGGCAGAGAACTGAACTACTGTTGAATTCAAATCACTCAGTTATGACTTAATTGGCCAATTTCCTGCATGGCCATTGCTTGCCACTCTGCAAATCACGCATAAAACAGTTAGCTTGCACAAGCTTTTATAAATACAATTCTTTTATCAAAGTGTTGAAAGTTCAAAAAGAAATTATTGCGTCAATGAAAGCAAAATTGAATTGAATTTTTTTTTTTAAATGTTCCATTATGGGCATAACAATTACATACCTCGGGAGATTGCAACCACTTTGCAAGTTGTGGCGTAACTTGTTGATCTTGATTCGGTACAAAGAAGTTCAGTGCAGCGCCTAGAAGAGGATAAACAACATGTGTGTGTGCTAGCAGTCTGGCTATCACATGCAGCTGTAATTTAGGGCTGAAATGATTATTCGATTATTGGTGAGTAGAGACACAAAATCAAATGAACATTTTGTGATTATTCATTTAAGTCCTTAATTAACCACATACGCCATGCCAGAGCGGGGGGAAAAAAAAATAGCGCAATCAACATGGATGAGTGAGTGCAGTATTTCTAACAATTAATTGAAACATGGGAAGTATAAATTCACACACTTCAAATAAAAGCAAGTCACATTTTTAATTGAGACTTAAAATATTCAACTCAAGTGCCTTGCTTAATTTTGTTAAGCGGGAAAAGAGCCATTATGGAGAAAGCTCAGCCATCCTTAGCATCGGGATATTGGAGCTTCTGCTCTGATTCAGACTTCAACTTTCTGTGTTAACTGCATATAACTGCAGATAAATATGGAGTTAATCAAAGTAAAGCATATAATGTATGAATGGCTGTGTTGCTGCCATAAGTAGCTCTATCTGTCTATACCTCTCTGTCTGTCTGTCTGTCTGTCTGTCTGTCTGTCTAGATAGATAGATAGACAGTTAGACTGATAACACATTTAATTTTATGGAACTTTTTTTTAACTCTCTACCCCTGAGAGTTCCAAAAATCTGAACTAGTACAAAGTAGGACAGTATATTTAGAATAAAATAATATCAATAACAGGATCAGGAGAGATCTAAAATAGTTCTTCCACAAGCAAGGCCATAATAGGGAACCCATGAGTTGGGAGAATTACTATACCGCCTCGTGGCTGACGCAAGTGCAGCAATTATATCTCGGTTGCTACAATATTTATAATTAACTATTTTTGAGCAAAATAATCATTTCACCATGTGTCCAGAGTTTAAATGATGATCTAGTTATGGCTGCCACCTCCTGTTCACAATCGCAGCATAAAAATGTTGGCTTTCTTCTCAGTGACATTGAAATGGAGGGATTTTGTTTATCCCCGTCTTTGTTTATTTAACATTTTGCTCAGCGGGGGAGTTTCAGATAGATTGTTTTCAAGACAGTCCCTGCAGACAGCGAGCAAACACTCTACAGCTTCATCAAACAGAACAATCTTCAACTTTCCCCTTCTGCAGTGTGCAGGGAAATGTGACTGAGAGGAACATCATAATGGAATATGATTGAAAATGATCGTCATAATTTTGCTGTCTGAGTCTGTAACAATATGCTAGCACTGGTTTTTAGAGGATTTATTTAGAACCGTGTGTAAGTGTACCCTTACACGCGCACACACACACACACACACACACACACACACACACACTAACACGAAGCACACTGATGGATGAAAACATTTCATTTTCATGTGGCAAACATTTGCAAGTTGTGTTATTAATGGATACGGGCTTGTGTGATTGATTGTAGATATGTAGATGGATTGTTTTATTTCCTCACTAAAAAAGCTTCAGCAGACACTGGGCCACATAAAATTCAACCTGGGATACAGAAAGGAAGCTAAAACAAATCTTTGTGAGCTGTGAAGTGAGTTTAACCCCGTATGAAATGGGTTCTGAATTGAGTTCATTTCACATTTGTGACTCCTTTTTGTGCAAATGTGAACCTTTGAGGTTTGATGGTGGCACTGTTAAAGAAAAAATAAATAAATAAATACTTTTTTTTTAAACCAAAAATGTCACACTCAATAATGCATATTGATATTCAAAGCCTGGTTGGGACAGTCATGAACCTTTGCGGCTGTACTCATTAAAATACATGAAACCAAGCAAACACACAAGCACATATAGCATGGGGACTGTGCAGTTGTCCCCTCTCCGTCTTTTCCACCCTGCATCTCTCATTGCCGTCTTCCTTCTATCTCTACTTTCCACCATCTTTTTGCTTGTAGCAGGCTTGATTAATATTTTCCACTGTTCCGTAACCATGGCAATAAGGTCACTGCATATGATACTTAATTGAATCTTCTCAGTGCTTTTGTGTGCTCCTCCAGTGTCCGGACAATAAAAATCTGCACTGATGACTTCAGGCCCCTTCTTTTTGCTCCACTCCCCTCCATCTTTCTTTTCATTTTGTGCCCCATGAATTTATTCATTTGTTTCCTTTGCTACCTCTTTCTTGTACTCCCTTTCTTTCCTGGCCTCTCTTTGACCTAGTCTTCCTCGCCCTGTCATAGTGTTTTACTCAGTTTTTTTCTCAAACGTTGTTCTTTATGCTTTGTCCTTCAGCAGGATAGTGACATTGTTGTGGTGTAGAGCTAAATTCCGCTTTTTTCTTCCCCTCTCTCTCTCATTTTTTTGTTGTTGTTCTTTCTTTTGTTTACACCCACGTGCTGGAACAATACTTGATGAATTCGTGCTTTTTAGTGCCGGAATAATGCACAGTCCTCTTTCCTTGGCCTTTTTGCCCCACTCTTATCTTCTTTCATTGTATATTGCTTTCTCTTTTTTCCCCGTGCGTCATTTGCATTCTCAAATCAGTCTCAGGCACAATCATTAAATTGATTTCAAATGACACTGATGGCTGAAGTGGGGAAACAAAAAGCCTGGCAGTCAGGGAACCACTGGGACACAAAGTGAGCCACTGACACAGGCAGCTCTCTGAGCAGGTGTTCTGATTAATGCCTAACAAATTGGGGTCCTCTAAGATCTGGACATAAGTGGGAGACACATTTCCTCTTCACACAACACATGGACCAACACATAAACACATGCTGACTGAGTCTTTGTTCATGCAAGTATGGAGGCTAATCCATGACAAGAGGGGATACAGGTTCGCAGGGAGAAAACACTGGAGTGGATAAAGAGTGGAGCGGTGAAGAGGAGGTGGTGCTCTGTGTGGGGAGCTGGCCTTTCAAAACACCACCACGGACACAGAAACACACTTTATCGATGTTAGATTGCCCCGAATTCGCTGCGGTAGAATTTTATTCTTTTTCCACTTTATTATTCAGTTTTTTACACAGCTCAATCTGGGACAAGAAGAATCATCCTTTAGTTTTATGTCGCAGAGTGAAATAAATATTATGCCACTGCTAACTTGAATATTACAAACAAATGAGTCATAATATATATATTTAAAAAAAAAATCTGCGATCAGTAATATATTCAGGGACAAAAAAGTTGGTTTTGCAGCTGTGCTTCACAGGTCATTTTCCTGAAAGGTTTTTTTTTGTGAGTGTTACTGGATAGGAAGAAGGCTTTTTTTTCTTTAAATAAATGTATAAAAGTGATCTTGAGGTAATAATTGCACTCAAATAAAACAGGAAAAGACACAGTGGGAGAGAGGACGAGAAAGAATGTGCACATCATGTTGGACACATGCACCATAAAACAACCATTAACAGTTACCTACAATCTGAAGAGACAGGCTATCAATAATGTCACTCTGAAAATTGGACAGGTTTGTTGCTGTGTTTAAATCACTAGAAACTCCACATAGCAGACGAGCACGCAGGTATAAGAAAGGCATCATGGCTTGATGTTAATGGGTTTGGTGGGAGCAGTGGGACACCAGGGGCACAAGAGGACATTGCTCTCTTCTCAATGAGCTACCAGCCATCTGCGTGGTTGGTAGCTCAGTCAGCAAAGACAGTATCGACAATGACTAAACTCAGTTTATCCAGTAACGCTGTCATTTACAGTCTGCTTTGATAAAGATGTGTTTTCATCTCCAAACTCTCCAAAAATTAATCAGATTTACTGTATGCTGTATGCCAAATAAGCTCAGAATGCACAGTGTGAGCATGCTAACAAACAGCAGCGTAATCTCTGTGAAACTCTTAAAAAAATCTTCCATTAAATTTTCTTTTATCCCAACCCAATTTAAGTGTTCAATCTCCAAACTCAACTCAACCTAACACAATCCTTTTAAGCACACGCAAAGTGAATGCTGTCACTTTCAAAGATATGCAAACACGTATGCAAACACTCGCGGGCAACTGCCCCCTTCCTCCCTAATGGGGCATTTGTGTACAATCAAACTTTGTGTTGCATATGAATGGCCCTATTAATGAATGGGACATGCACACAGTGTCTGCCAGCTTTGAAACCTGAGAGCAGAACACGCTTTCTTTCTGCTTCCGTGTTTAATCTGGAAGCACGTGGAGGCTATAGTATGCCCATCTGCTCCTCTCACACGCCCCTCGGCCGCCCCAGTTCTGCCATGTGCTGGCGTAACAGGCGAGCGTTATAGCAACAAGTGTCTCCACATTACCACGCTTGCCAGCTCCCCTCACTTGGCAGCGAGCCTGCTAAGCTGCCCGCCCCCTTATGAGAAAAAGACTTTATTGTGCCAGGGGAGAGAGCTTAGGGGGCAGAGTGGGGAGAGGTGGGGGATTTGATTTACATACTCCAGCTTATGTGACGCTCATCTGATTTTAAACAGCTCCAGAGCAATTAAGGGTCATTAGTCCTATTGTTTTTTGGGGTTTTTTTTGTTGTGGTCCATGTAGCACTGACAGCATCTGAGGCGAAGGCCCCCCTGTGGAGGCTGCCTGTGGGAATGCCAGCGTTATACAAGGTCTGTCTTCCATCGTTCCTCCCCGTTCGTGTCTGCTTTTCTGCCACCAGCACAGCGTTCCTGTGTGTGTAAACAAACATCTGCACCAGCCTGGTGCTGCGTGGAAAGCCACTTTGGCAAAGATCCAGCTCTGGAGTACGCAGCTGCCAATGGTGGGAACTCTGGGGGGCACAGGCTGCTTATCCTAATTGTTCTGATCATGATGACAATTTCTTTCATATGACATAATCAAAATAAATTTACAGAATTCATTTTTTTTTCCATGTGTTTTTTTCTCCACTAGAAAAAAAAGCACACAGAAGCACATTGTAAATGGGAACGTTTCTATTTGAATTTTTGCATGTTTTGGTTTTTCCAGCTACTTGCAGCATGTCGGGTAGCGTACTACTAATCAATTGGACGCAAATATAAGATTTAAATGCAAATATCTACACAATTTAACACAAATAATGATTTTGTTTCTCTACGTAGACGTAGCAATCATGTCTATTGTGATTGCTCTCTTTATGCTGACTATACGCTACCCTGACAAGCGTGTGAGAACGAATACTGTGAAATAATTCAAACTGTGTTCCTGAATATAATAGCGTTCCAAAGTGTGGCTATAATGAAGCAGGTATTTTAAATAAGATATAGTGCAGAAAATAACATTGCCTCAAGGTCAATCGTGCAACTGTAATGAAGGCTGGGATGTATTCTTCAATATGTTTATGTCTCACCTAGCAGGCAGTGCTGTGTTAAGCACCCCCGCTACCGTGAAAAAAGGCATCAAAGGCAGCAAAAACATGTATGGTATGGAATGTGAATGTTCACATGTCCATTCGTGGGGCTGTAAGACCCTCCTCAGTTGGTATAGAAAAACACTTACTGCTAATGTAAATAGCAAGGCAGCATAAATCAGAAGACACGTGCAGCCCGGGAGAATATCATGTAATAGTTATTGCGAAATGAAGTGGCATTGGGATCAATATCCCACTATATCTCACTCTGGCGTAATGGCGCAGAGGGAAGCTGGAGGCCAAGGGAGTCTGGTCCCTCCACCCCACCATGGGCCCATAAATCTGACTGACCTGCAGCCTGCTTATTAAAGTACATACACAATCAGCAGCCGGCATCCAAAAATACATGCTTACTTACTGACCTGGAGTCAGGGGAATGGATGCCTTTACTTTGTCTAAGGGCAAGGGTTAAAGTCTGATTGGCATCATCACTATACTATACATAGAAGAGGGCAAGTGTTAGTTCACTGTTGATAATGTCTAATAACATTTAAACATTTCAAGTAAACTTTCAATGCCTCGACCGCAGGGAATTGTTTAGATTAGTTTATGACCGTTGTAAATTCAGCGTGTCGTGTGTAATTTTTAATATTACGTTTATTTATAAATTAATCTGTTTTTATTCATGGTATCTTAAGGCAAAAACTTTTCTGCTGCCACAGAGTGTAGAGCAATTATGCTTTCTAAGCTCTGGCTTGTTCACCAAAATTAAACTATGGTGTACTGTTCACTGAGGAATCTGCTGTGCTGTCAGTAATTATTTCATAATAAATGAAAGGAGAAAGAAAATTGTTTTCAAGGTTGCGCTTCCAAGGTTGAGATTTCCCTGCTTGAAAACTGTCTTTTCAACCTCAAGCTTGAATTTCATGGCCACACAGACACAACTAGTAGGGTTTGCTTTTGGCACAGTGCTCGGGACGAAGGGCGCGTGTCATTCTCACAATTACACAACACAAACACAAAGGGAAAGACGTATAAAAGCATAATGAAGATGCAATTTCTCTGATACCAGTGGAGAAAAGGCTTTATTCGAAGCTGTTTGCATTTGATTGCGCAATGTTTTGTGGGTCCAATCGAGTACAGTATACACTATAGCATGCAGAGATGAAATTATTTTCTCTGCTCAGAATTGCTAATTACGAATGGTCTGAATAGGAGACCTACATTTTGGATGAGCAAGGAACAATGAGCTGGAGTGTGTTTGCGGTTTGGATGTTAAAAGAAGGCAATGGGTGTATAAAAAGAAGAGTAGTTTTTTGTTTTCTCTTCTCTGAGACTTCCTCTTTTCTGAGAAAGAGAAAGTCTTTTAGATGGCTTTTTCTGTATTTTATGCAACACATGTTTGCATAGTGTCCTTTTATTATCCCTCAGGTTGTAATATAATTTCTTAACAAACAGTACAGAGCCTGCAGACAAAATGAGTGCAACAGGACAATGTAATGATAATGGCTGTCTGTGATTTCCCAGATTATTCTGTTTTTTTCCACTCGCATATAAGTTGCAAGCTTAGTACAGCCTTGGGAAGATAATATTGCCCACTAAGAAGGTTGCTGGCAAATGCTTATTGATAGTAATTGTAATAAACTAATGAGAACAGTGAACTGTGTGGTTAACGTTTGATCCTTTACAGATATCTGTTTGATTGGTACACAACTGAAGACTGTGAACAATGATGCACCTCTCTTCTGTTTTGCAGGACTGTGAAGGAAGCTTCTCTCTGTTTCACAGTTGGTAAGTGTTTCCTTCTAAAATTGTCTTTCTTTCATTGTAGTTTCAGAGCATGTATGAGACTTTAGAGGGAGTACTTTCTTTGAGAAAAGTTTGAATTTTTGTTATATGAAATCTCAGAGTAACCCCTTTAAAACTTGAGTGAAAAAAGTATCAGATAAAGCTTTATGTGTTTAAACAATAAGAGATGGTATGCAGTCAGTCTTATTGACACACCCTTATAGGTACATCTTTAATTAATTCCAACATGTAATGGGTTCTTTTGTTATTGTAAATGATGTTACTTGCGTAAACTCTACTGTGCTCATAATAAATAATATTGTATGCAAAAGATTGATGAAACTACACATTTTGCAACCAATCTAATAAAAAGACATACAACTGATAAAAAAGGAGAGAAAGAAAAGAAAAACTGAACAAATATGTGGCACATTTAGAAAGTTCAGACTCTTGTAAACTCAGACTTCATAAACTTGTCAGGCCTTATTTGACTCGTTAGGACTTGTAGGGCAGGTGAAGAGCTGTCCTTAGGAATTGTCAGCTGATGACAGTACAGAGCTTGATCAATTCTCTGACTCTTTAGACCTTGTGGTAACAGTCAACAACTATGAGCTCCTCTAAGCAACTGACTGAGGATCTGAAAATGAAGTTATTTGATGTCTACAAAGCAGAGGAAGGCTATAAAAAGATATCAAAGCGCTTCCACCTTGCAATTTCCACTGTCCAAAATGTCATTAAGAAATTGCCGGAACCGTGGAAGTAAGAAGATCTTTAAGACCGAGAAAACTTTCAGATAAAACTGCGTTCCTGCTGGGCAGAAAGGGAAAGCAAAAACTTTGTATGATTGCAGAGGAACTGCTAAAAGGTGTAGCTCCTGACTCGGGAGTAGTGATATGCAATTGCGCTATGAAGCAATGATACACAAATAGGGTCTACTAAATCTTAGCAGCAACCTGTTCAAAAAAGGTATAATTTGAAATATGAAAAGCATCATGTGAATTAGCCAGAGTCATTTTAGAAATAAGTGCTGGACAAAAGGCCTTAAAACTTAGCTTTTTAATGACAATTACCAAAGGTGAGTTTGAAGAAAGGAAATACTAAGCTTAATACTAAGATAATACAAAAACATGGAGCTTTTGGATAAAAATATCATGCAGTTAGTCAAGAAACTGAAACTAACTCGGTGATCTAAAGTGTACCTCAAAATTCACCGTGAACTACTTAAAAATTATAAGCAGAGCCTTTTGGACTGGCCCTGACAGTACCATGACATGAGTATCATTAAAAATCTGTGGATAGATCTTGAACATGCTGTGTGTGCCAGACAGTCTAAAAAATATGTCAGAGGTTGAACTGAACTGCAAGGAAGAGTGTTGAAAATTTCTAATTTTAGAATTGGAAGGTTCCTAGCTTGGCTCAAAAAATTGTTTGAATACTGCAGGCTTTCCATGTCCTTTTTTTCACTCCAAAAGTCAGTTTGACTAAAGTTTTGCATAAAATTACCAACAGGTAAACTATATACATTCACCAGCTTCTTCATTAGGTACACCAGTTCAGTTGGTTGTTGATGCAAATATCTTATCAGTCAGTTAAATGGGAGAAACGTGTGTATGTATACGTGGATGCATACATGGTCAAGATGACTGGCAGAAGTTTAACCAAGTGTCAGAAAGGAAAAAAGATGATCCAAGTTACTTTAGACATGGCACACTTGTTGGTGTTAGTGAGATTGATCTGAGAAACTGTTGACTGTTGACTCTATGTTAGAAACTGTTGATACACTGGGATTTTCCCACAAAACCATATGTAGGGTTTAGAGGAAATGGTCTGAAAAAGAGAAAATATGCAGTGAGTGGCAGTTCTCTGGGAAAAAATGCAAGAGGTTGATGCCAGAGGTTTGGGGCGAATAGCAAGACTGCTTTGAGGGGATAGGTAAGCAATTGTAGCCCAAATATCAACTCGTTACAACCAAGGTAGGCAGAAGATGCATCTCTGAACACACAACACATCAAACCTTACACCACGAGCTACTGCAGTAGAAAGAAAAGAACTAAGAACAGAAAAGTGAGGCTACGTTTCACACGCCCTCACCAAAATCGGTCTGACGAGTCTCGATTTCTGTTGTAGTCAGATGATAGGGTCATAATTTGGTACAAATGGCATGAAAGCTTGGATCCATAATTTCTTGTATAAGTGGTTCTGGCTGGTGGTAGTGGTGTAATGCTGTGATATTTTCTTGGCACAATTTGGGCATCGTTTAAACACCACTGTCTACCTGAGTGTCCGTCCCTTTATGACCACCGTCTACCCATCTTCTGATTGCTGCTTCTAGCAGGAAAACTCAAATCATCTCTTGGGTTTCTTGAACATGTCAATGAGATGACAATACTTGCTCCATTAGAACACCTTTGGGTTGCAGTGGAAAGGAGAATCACATCACTGATGTGCAGATGACAAATGTGCAGCAACTGTGTGATGCCGTCATGTCAATATGGACCAAAATCTCTGAGGCATGTTTCCATTACCTTGTTGAATCAAAGAGAGCTCTGAAGGAAAACGGGTACTATTACAGTGTTACTAATGAAGTGATCGGTGAGTGTAACTGTCTATATTTTTCCAAGTTTTGAAAAGAGACAAAGAAGCAATGAATGTAACAGAAAACACAGGTAATGTATAGCCAATATGATGTGCAGCTATCTAAGTCTAAAAAAAGCCATTGTCCTCACAAATCCTTGATACATATTTCTAACTTTAAATAACTCATTTCAGAACTGGACTGATGTTAAGGCAAGCTGATGATTATATTAAAACAACTTGTTGCTATGAGATTATATTATAGGGTTGTAATGTAAGTGGTGATTTAAACAGTTGCTTCTAATTCAACACGAGTAAAATTGTACTTAGTGTAATTCAATAATGTGCTCAAGTGTAATTTTATAGCTGGGAAAAAGACTTACTGTATTAACATGATCATTTGTTTTGTTGCACATGCATCATATAGATTGGTTCTTTATACACGTGAATGAACAAGCATTACAGGGTTATTTGATCAGCATCTTCAAGTTTGCATGCAGTTCTTTAATAAACTTGACCTATTAATAGCACACACACAAACACACACACAGTACACCTCTCTTGAACTCTGAGTTCTATCACTGCCCTGAACTTGAACCTAGAAAGTTTACTGTAGCACATCATTGGTCTGAAGGATGGTCTGATTGTATAGAACAGGGAAGGGGCTAATTTGCAAGTGTGACATCATGAAAAAGGTTGAGGAAATGACTGGAGCCAGATCGAACTCCACTACAAGTCTGTACCACAGGTTAGCAAGAGCCGATGTGTGTGAATAACATGTAAATGAGCAGCACGGACTGACCTTTGTCCTGTGTGTGTGAGGATCTGTGACCAGTGGCTGACCCGTAATCCTCTCCTAAATGATTTGACAATAGAGAGGTGTATTGATCTGGCGAGTCTTCAGGCAAGAGGGTCAAGAGCCTGACAGACAGTCTAAGTCTTCTTGTAGGCAGAGAGGCGCTCCTTTTCTTTTCTACAGACTGTAGACATGTGCTGGGTCATGTGTGGATCAGTCTTCTCTTTCAGTTCCCAGGACAGACAGGCTTCGCACAGCACGTCGGATCCTACGTCACTTGCTTTACTATCTTAATTAGGATAACAAAGAGGCTATGTGTAAAAACAGAAAAAATAACACATTTGGGGGTCATATGACAAGCTCAGGAAATAGTTTCTTTTTTTTCCCTTTGAGACAGCACAAACTGTTTAAAGTAAAGCTTTATGCCTGAGAGCTTTGGTTACCTACACCATCAAATACCCCCCCTTTCAACAAAATAACACATGCCTGCAAACTCCCCCTCGGAGCCCCTGGATTTCCCCACTGTGCCTGGGCGGTTGCTGTCTTCTGGGTTCACCCAGAAAGGATTGGCCAGCTCCCACATCTGCACAGACACAAGAACAGAGAAAACAAAAGGAAATTCTCCTGCTGACCACAAGTCCCACCATCTTGCATAATCAAACCATCCCTCTCTCTCTCTCTCTCTCTCTCTCGCTCTCACTCGGATTCTTTCAGAGTGACTGGTTTTAGAGCAACATCTGGAAGGAGCAGCAGTTTTCTTTCCCTGTATTTTTTTGGGGAGATTTAGGCCCCCGATAATCTGTCTCCCTGCTCATTAAAGGAGCTGAATAAACACTGGCCTCTTCCAGTTGTTCCTATGAATTTCCTCACCAGGCGTCAGGAGACCCAAGCAGGGGCTACTGGATCAAAGCAGCCGGCAGCCCCATGTGTGTAGAGAGTGAGAGTGCGTTCCGGGTTGGGCCCATTACCTTTCTCCCTTGGAGCCTTAAAGGCTCCTAGGTCACTGCCTGTCAGCTCTTTGGCCCAAGCTCAGCAGAGGAGGAGGAGGAGGAGGAGGAGAAAACAGGAAAAGACAAGAAAAAAATGAGAGTCAACCAGAAGAGATCATTGTGTATGTGTGTATATATAGATAGGGTCAACACACAACAATATTTTTTTGTTGTCTCGGGTAAGCGGGTAAGCTTTTGGTTTCTGTTTTAATCTTTGCCTAACGGGGTTGTGCACTTGCAGTGGTAGTGAGACATATAGTCATTACAAGCGCCTATGTAAAGCTTAAGTCGCAGGTTTTCCAGCAATATGAAAAGAGCAAGCGCATTTTGAGAGTTTATGTGCATGCCACTCTAATGCAGTGACCCCTGTGTGACATTAATTTTCTAATTCCCTGCACTTCCTGGCAATCAACTTAGAGGGGCAGTGGTTCGCTAGAAAAGTTTGTAGTGGAAGCAATTAAAGACCGAAATCTGAAAAAAGTAGCAGGAACAAACAGCAGCAGCAAAATCAACGCAAGAAAAAGGATGATGCTATAATTGTTGCTCAGAAAGATGATAAAAAAATGTATCAGATTGTACCGGTTGCTCACCAAATAAAAAAACAAAACAAAAAAACACCAATTTTAAATGGTTAGTGTAATTAACTTGCTAGGCTACTAGCTACATGATGGTTACAGCTGCGCCTGGAAATTGCCAGTGTTTGTGTTTGTATATGTGCACTGTGTGTGTATGTGTGTGTCTGTGTGTACACAAATGGCCCTGTGGTCGTCATCAGGCTCCCATCAGCCCCTCCATTAGTTACTGAGCTGTGGGTCCGTGCTGGAGCCTACCTGCCCTGAATACAGATTAGGGTAAGGGTGTATGGACAGCAAGCACAATGAAGACAAACACACATGCACGCACATGCTCACACAAAAGATTGCATTAGCGTATTATCTACTTTGACATACAGTGGCATATTTTGACACACACACACATTACAATCAAAGTCACTACATTTCACACACCTAAAGACTGAGCTTTTGGATCATATCCACGGAGCAGTAAAAGCATTAAAACATTTCAGTATTTTTTTTTCCTTTGGCTGATAAAAGCATGATTTATATACTGGACACTGAAACACCAGCTCCTGCAGAGTACACTTCATCTGGTTCAGGCACATCATAGCTTACACATTTTAAAATAACGGCACACACAGCAGAGTACACACACTGTCAGCCTAGCACAAAGGCAAATACGCTTGCATACGTCTCCTTCTCGAGTCGCAGACACACGTGCTCATGACAAAAAGTCTGCAGTCAATCATTACAGCTGGCCAACCAAACACACAGCCGCCATGCTTAGTGATAATGTTTTCACATCTGCCACCGCTATCATAGAGACAATGACAACCTGAAAAGATTTGGTCCCTTTACATTTATTTCAAATGAATTAATTTTGCTTTTATTGGTTTGTTCTGTGGTTAATATTTTTGTGTGATAAAATGTTAAAAACAATGATAATTTTAAAAAAAAATTCCTTTCGCCTGTGAGGTTTGGACAGAGAAAGACGTGATGGTTTAGACAAATCAGGAATGATGCTTGTGTTTTCAAAGAGAAAAATAAGAAGTGAGTTGTGCAGGTTGAGGTCACGGCTGAAGACCAGGCCAGAGCTTTGGAGTTAACGCAGGAGCTGTAGGGCATAAAGGTTGAGGGTAGGGGAGCGGGTGTGTGATGGCTTCTGTGTGTCTCTCTGGCAGGGCAATGGGACTCTTGGGAGACCTGGGTCATGAGGCCTCCCTCCAGACCCCGCCCCATGCCCCCACCCCACCGCATTACTGTGCCATTTAAAGCCACCCAGCATCTATTTCCTCCAATAAAAACTAATAACCTTTTCTGTCGGAAATCACGGCAGCTCTTGAGTGCTGGAGCAGAGGCCTGACTGGATGGCCTGTAATTGCGGTCCAGTAGTCTCCCTTTAGTTTATTTTTTGCAGTGTTTTGGATTTTTTTTTTTTTTTCCCCCCAGTCCTTTTGGTCCTCTGCGCTTTGCGGCTGATTGCCTGCGCAGCTCACCCCACACTCAGTAATCAGACAGGAGCTGGAGAGGGGGCAAAACAGCAACTCAAGGACCTTTTATAATTGGGAGGGATTTGGAGGGCAGTTGGACTTTACATTTGGTGTCAGAATAGGTTGTGATGGTGACTGTGCCAGATGAATAACAGAGGTGCCAAAGCCCCCACCGCAGTCAAGTGGTTCATTGTGAGGCGACTATGAATAGTCTGCATGTATATCTGTTCTGTTACTGTCCATTTGTCATCAGGAGTGTGGAATATTTTTGCAATTCACCTTCTCCGTCCACCATATTTTAAAAATAGAGTTTCACACACATTTTCATAAGGGCTTGGATAAATATTGTTGCTGTGTTATTAGCTGTACCATATAGAATATTTATCATTCAAGTTTGTTTTTGTCTGTCTTTTTCATTTAAAAATTAATGGACTAAAATGTTCTTTGTCAACTGGAATAAACATTAAAAGTCTCTAATTTTTAGTGTAAAATATGGCATTTAAAATATTTTTCTTTCTAAATTACGATGACACTGAATGAAGGAATGTAGAAATATCTCAAAGCATTAATTAATCTCTAAGAACATGTTTCAAGTGTAGAGTTTATGCAGTTTATCTAAAAACTGACAGATATGTTTTATTTCTTTTTTTTTTCTTTGCTGTAGACACAGCTGTAGACTATCAAACACAAAGTTACTCTCCTGTTGGGTCACTTGTATGCACGTGGGTATTTGATACAATATTTTAGTGCAAATGTTAGGTAAATCTAGGCCAGCACTACAAACAAGAAGTTAGAGGTCTTGGGGTTTTGGGAGGTAAAGAAACACTACATCTGGGACTGGTAAAAACTCAAAGGGTCTAAAGTACTGATCAGTTTTGTAATTACATTAGGAGAAGTGTATGCTTGGGCAAGCTGCTGGTTACTAATTTAAGACAGCCATAAACACCCTCAGGTTTACAGTTCTTCCTGTGGGTCTCTTCATGCACTCCACTGACAAAAAACAGCATGATATCTCTGCTACAAGGAGCCACTCCCCTTCAGGACACAGAGTCCAAACCTTAGGCTTGCTCTCTCACAGTACAAACAAATATCTCTTGTCCAAACAAAACTAGCATACTTTTTGTATGGCCTTGAATGTGCACGTCTTCTCATTTAAAAAGCAATACTGCTGTTCATTTGTTTTACGATGTTTATTCTTCAAGGTATTTCTGAGAATTATAAAGTTACAAAACAGTGTTATACTTTGATCTCTTAAAGGCAAATAAGTAGAAATGGTGCATTCACCCTGCATATTAGCAGTTTATTATAAGTGAATGTGCCATCTGGAAACATTTGTTATGTTACAAAGCTAATGAAATAGTGTTGCACAATGATAAAAAATAAAGCAAACTATCGAAAGATCACTAAATATATGTGAACTGCATTTTTATGTGGTTCTTTATTTTATCTGGACCACATGAGCCATAATAACTACCTGGAGTATTTTTAAAGGTAAAACATTTTTAAAATATTTTATTTATTTATTTAAACAAATGAATGCCTGCTCTTATAATTTTTTTTCCTTTCTTGTAATAAGGCAAGAGGTGCTTGGGGTGGATGGTGAGCACTTGTGGTTGAAGAATTGTGAAATTTTATTACTTCTCAAGTTATTTCTGTAGCAAAGGAGGTTTTTTTTTAAGAATGATTCCTTTATCAAAAGTACCAATAAAATACTATAAACCCCTAACTACATAAAACTGTATTATTGGCAAATTATAAATAAAGTATCAAAAGTTAAAATAATTATTCTACAGAAAACTGTTGCCCATCAGTTTTAAATAGATTACTATTACTGTTGAAGATGTTTAAACAATCACCGTTGACTTACAAGGCTTGAGCAGTGTGTAGCGTGGTTATTTTATATGTTAATATAATACAGAAGGATTAAAAAAGTGTTAATTCTGTTTCCAGAGACAATAGTCAGCTGCAACCGCAAGATGAGAGTAATGTAAAAGATGGATGTAAACAGGCATGAGAGAACACTGTTTCCGATTTATTTTGGCATGTTTTCATTCTATTTTTATATTTCACTGAACAAGCACTGCTTGCCTTGCTTGCCCTGATTGTGGGCGTACAAGATGGATGACTCTCCCACCAGAATATCAGTCCCATCAGACTGAATATCAGACAGCAAAAGCACTTTGCCTTGAATTAGAAAAAAATGTCATGCAAATGCATTTGTAGTGCCTCAGTTTACTGTCGACTTTTTCCGTACTGAACCAGAATATTGCTGTATCTCAAAACATATACTTCCCCAGATAACGCCTTTTAATGGAACTTTCTGACTATCATTATCGCTTGTTGTGCGGCTCAGATAATCCAAGATTATTTCAAGTACTGAGGTAGCCTGTTTGTATCGCTAATTAGATGATATCTGTGTCTGTGTACTGTACCTTTACAGTTTATGGATGCAGTGTCATAAACAAACTTACTCACATTTCACCCTCAGTGGTCTCCATCTTGGCGTTGTAGCTGAAAGGGAGTGATCTCTAATTTTCAGCAAGAGGGACACACCCATGAGAGGTTGTCAGAACTGATGGCAGTGCCAAAGCTAGCCAGCAGCAGCAATAGCTCTCGGGCACTTTAGGTTTCTTATTTTATTTGATGATTCTGATTGTCCTCTTCTCTTCAAAAGACTACATCAAATGTAAGGCCGGAGCCTGACCAAGCTTAAAGTAGTCATAAAATACAGCATTTAAAAATCACTGTCAAATGTTGCTGATTGTTATTTCCAGTAACTTCTTGGCGTGTTTCATTTAAGACAATACTAGTCTATCAAAATTGAAGCACTATACAAGTAAAAAGTCTATCAAGTGTTTGCAGTGTACTAGCAAAAGTATCCCAGCCTTCCCTAAAATAACCTAATTTTCCTTAACCATGTTTGAAAAATGTAATTCTGCAGTTCTGCAAATTTCCTTATTGTGCTTCTCATCCTGAGTTACCTCTGATGGTATTTTTGGTCATTAATGTACATCTGGATAATAACTATATGCTTTTAGTAACAAAAGGCTAAATTAAAATAAAGAATGAAAAAACGATTAGGGACTGTCAACATGAAGATGACTATCAGGTACAATGTTCTTGTCAATACTGGAATTTGGATGTGAAAGCTTATGCTGTCCTTTGTTTACTGTGTAATCTATGTCCAGTGGTGACAGACGGGCAGATTAGGTGAAATGGGACAAATTTGTTGTTCTTATGACTTGTAAGGCAATAAGCATGGCTAGAAACTTCAGTTGCTGAGTGTTACAATGTGTGCGTACCATATGTTTACCTGTGAGCTATATAACCAATGTAAATGCGATTGCATTCTTTTCCATTTTGAGCACATAAATCCTAATACTACATATTTTTCAGTTTCAGTGTTTTTGTTTATTACTATTATTATTATTTTAAATTGTTCCTCTATTAGATTGTTCAACCTCCACTGACTGGCAAGCTTTTAGTCTGTTCTGGTTTGGTTTGGCTTTGCTTTGCCATCCCACAAAATATTAATGAAGGTATTGTGAATATTAGCCTACCACCCAAAGCATAAGATCTAGAAAGCAGTGGAAAGTCATCCCAATATGTTCTCTAGCCCATCTCAGTAGGGATTGTAAAATAATCTTTGCTGCCTTAACTCAAATTAAAAGTCTCTGCTTTTGAAATAAAAAGAAATAGGTGGAATTTACCCACAAATAACAAGGCAGCTGCACATGCAAAATGACTGTGCAAACATAGGCTATTCACTTCTGAGCACGGTTTAAGTTTGCAGTGTTGTAATGAAGTCTTTCTTGATTTTAGATGATCATACAGTGCTTGCAATTACATGCTATATGCCAGAGGCTTGGGGTTAAGTGTTGGAGCGTGACTGTTACACCAAAAATATCCCAGTGTGTCCAAAGGCCTGTCATTTTACCTTGTGAATCAGAGGCAGCGTGTGTCTGTTTTCATTTATACTTCAAGGTGTGTGTTGTTTATTACATCAAACTATTTCTCCCCACATGAAAAGAAAATTTCAGGCATATTAGGAAATGGTGTTTCTACTTCTAACTATGGCACACGCCTGTAATAGTTTTATTCTTCCTGCTGTGCTCTATTCAAAGGTAAACACTCAAAAGTGGTTTGCATGTTCGTTTTTCCAGGCTAAGCCTAATAACTAAAGATTGGGAACTCTGCTTCCTAAGTATGCTTTACACACAGAAAATGTACGTATATGTACATTTTGCTGTATTTACATTAAGATGCAAGGTTACAATCTGTAGTGAGAAAAGGGATTTCAGCCTTTTATGTTTATATTTTAAAATCTTAACATAAAATAATGGCACCAAAAGCTAGAGTATGAAATGGCATATATAAAACAGCTAAGCTAAGAGCTTGCATTGCCTGATAATTTAATGTTTTCCACTTGCTTTTTTTCTCTGTTCTATGTGTTCCTATTTTTGTGTTTCAGTCTGTTACTGTATGTTTGTGTGCACACTTCCTTAATTGCATTAAGAGGATGACGCACTTTCTTACTCTGTTTAAGCTCACTTTAATTGCCTCTGAATGGTGCACTAGGGAAGCAGGGACTGACGGTACAATGTGGACATGCAATTAGCTATCTTTCATAAGATGCTCAAGGGGAAAAGAGAGGGCTCCAATTCATAAAGGAATTTCACACAGAAGGCAACAAATGCTATTTTGTGTCACTGCTGTGGTGGCATCTTGATGGAATGGCATTTCATTCATTAAAGAATCAGACTTTCAGAGAAGGCAAGACAGAGATATCCATTCAAAGGGGAAAAGGAAGGATAAAAAAAAATCTGATGAAAGGGAAAAACTGTGCAGTGGTAGCTGGAGACACCAAGATATAGGTGAGGTGCAAATAAAAAATGAGAAGAGAAAGAAAGCATTACAGGAGACAGGAGGAGGGGTGAGGAAAGAGTGATTGTCAGAGATTGCACTAGAGACAGAGTGAGATATGTGTGCCCTGGTGACTTTCACTTCAGAATGAGTGCACCACTGATGGCACAATGACAGTATGGCTCTAGAAACTAGAGACTGACACATTTCACATATAAGATGCCAAATGTTTTTAAAGCCAGTGTGAGGTAAGTCATTTACAGTATACGACATACAAAAAACATTATTTTTAAAGGAAATGCTTTACTTATTATCAAGCAGACGATAAAAACCTTGCAACCTGGCTTTGTTCCAGAGAAAATGACAATAAATGTGACCTCCTTCTCTTCTTCTAACATAAACTTTTCACCAGTCATGATTGTGGGCCTCAGATCCATAAAGCTGTTATACATTGTAAATGTTACTTTACGTCATTTTTGAGGTGTATCTGAAGTAGATTGACAATAATATGGTAAGCAGCTCTTAAAATGTGATATTAGTTTATGATCCTTTATCTCAGCGGAGACAGGCCGCACATGCATTTTTCATGTGTATAAATTTATAAGTGTAAGGCATTAAGTAAATTACGTCATGCATTAAGTTAATGGCATTGTTGCGACACATATCAGAAGCTTTTAATGCCATGCAGTGCATAGGTAGCTCAAATAGCTCTATCTCTTCATGCTGCCCCTCCTTTTCCTTCTCCCTCTCCTTGTACTCATTTTTCTATGTTTTTTTTTTTGTTTTTCCCCTCTTTTCATTTTTCTATGCCCCCCTCCCCCTACTACCCCACCTCTAATACCCCTTCTCCCATCTTGGACAATCTCTCCCTGTCTCTTGCCATCTCTCCTCTTCTTCCTCTTTCTCTCTCTCTCTCTCTGTCTCTCTCTCATCCCAACTCCATTCTCCGTATCCCTCCCTCCACTCTTCTTCATTTAATAGTGGACCTCAGAGTGGTTGCCATGTCGACCAGCTGGCATATTACTATGGCAACCAGTCTGAGGAGACGAGGCTGCTGATTAGGGAGAGATGTCTAGTGTAGCCAGGCCAGCGGAGGGTGGGGAAGAAAAGGGGGGAAATGGTGTTGGGGTGCTAGAGGGGGGGTTGTATATTATAGGTCTGAACACTGTGTGTATTTGGGTGTGTATGTATTTATATATGTGTGTGTGTGTGTGTGTGTGTGTGTGTGTGTGTGTGTGTGTGTGTGTGTCGTGTGCGTCTCAAGAAAATAATAATATGTTCTGCTTGGTCAGTTGTCTTGTAGTAAACCAAATGACATCCTACCTCAGATTTAAAACCACTGAAGGTCTCTACTGTCTGTCAGTGTTTTGTTTTATTTTTCATGTATTTATTTATTTATATACAATAAGTGAGAATTAGATAGGACTTTCGTAATCCTCTCCATGTACTCACCATCTTTATGTAGGATTGAAACGTATAGTTTCTGACTTTTTTCGTCAAAAGATTAATTATGAAAAAAAAAAAAAAAGAGTATGTTTCCATGCATGTTATACGGGAACTACCTTTACATTTACCTCAAGGTCCACAGTCCTGAGCTACTTTGTTATGGCGTTTACATAGGCAAAACAGAACCAGGCTGAAAATGCTGCTCTTATTGTATTTGAGCAGAATCATATCTGGTGTTATGACATGTGAGGGACGAAGCAGGCAGAGCTTTTAAAAAGCTGCGCCCTCCTCCAAGAACACTAATGAACGCTGTAGAGGATGCCTCAGACCTCCCAGATCCATCAGAGAAACTAATTACAAGATCCAATTAAAGAGAGAGAGGGAGAAGAAGGGAAAGAGAAGAAAAAGAGAGGGAGAGAGAGAGGGAGCGTTGGGGGTGGTGGGGGGGGGAGGGGGGGGGGTTGGGGGTGTCTCTCTTTACCGTTGACCTAGCCAAGCCATCAGCTCATTCAAGACAGTAATTATAGCTTATTTATTATTCATCCTTGAGCTAAATAAGAGCGTGACATTTCAATAACAATAATAAGGGCAGAAAAAAGGCAGCACAAACTACAGACTTACTAATTGCAGTGCTCAGAGATTAAACGACTGGAAAAATGTTGTTATTTACTTATTCATAACATCTAGACCAGTCATAAGAGCACAGCAATTCACTTTGCTGTAAATGAGTCTAAGGGGCTCTTTCATGAGATCTCCCTGGTGGACGTAATCCTCAGCAAAATGAGTATGCCATGCTTCCCTTAACAAGTGTTTTTGGGGGTCTGCATTACAGGGCATGGCCATAATGACTCTCTCTCCGACTGTTTTTATCAGTGACTATGGTTCATTAGGATAACCAAAGATATGTAGTTGTTTGAGCTTAACGCTTTACACAACCAAGTAACTTACTCAGGTAATAATTTAGAAAACATATATATATATATATATATATATATATATATATATATATATATATATATATATATATATATATATATATATATATATATATATATATGTATGTTTATTCATTTCTTAAAACTACATTATTATCCAGCTATGGCCTAAATTCCTTTTCTTTCCATCATACCATCTTCCCACCTCTCCTCTCCCTAAGCTGAACTTTGAGGCACCTCATTAAGACTGCCAGCTCTTGGCCTCACTGGCTATGGCAGAGGTGAAGAATATCACATAATCATGAAGTGGAGATGGCATTACACTCATCACAAATTATAGATGAGTTTTACTGTGTGGTGTCCTGGCAGACTAGTGCTTAACTTAAGTGACTGTTACATGGGATCTACAGGCTGTGTTTCACCTCCTCTTTGAAACACTCCTTGCTCTTGGAAGTAACATTTATTGAGACTGTCTGTACTAGCATCTGGAATTTGTGTATTATATCACACATTACTGAATATTTTCTTTGATTTTTTTTTCCTCTTCAAACTGCTCCTTCCTGCATTGCTTCACAGAAGCTTAGCCAGATCAAAAGTCACAAGTGGTTTAGTGAGACTTAAAGATGAAGTGCTATTTTATCCAAGTCTGATCATTAAAAGGGCACCTATGATCAATACACATGGATGTTTTTTAGCGGTATTGACCAGGCTCAATGAATATCCTTAAACAAAATCCATGACAGTTACACTTGATTGGCTGATGCATACCTGTATCAGCCATATTAGTGAATATTTTGTTGTCTTCTGTCATTTCCTTGCTTGCTCGGCACTAAGAGTAACTGGCTTTCATCATACAATTCGTATGTTAGGCCTTATGTTGGGGCTATTCCATTTTGGCACTTAGCTGAGGAATAATAATAAAATTTACAGTGATTTGCCTTTGATTTTATCTATTTGCATTTATATCTTCCTCCAAGCCTCTCTTGAAGTCTTAAACCACTAACGGAGTAATGTATAATAGTACAATTTAACGTGAGCCTGCAGTTCACTCTTGAGTCCCTTGCTTCCTTTTCCTCTTAATGCCTTTGTCCTTGAATCCCTGAGGAGCCTTGTTAATATACTTCTGTTAGGTGAATCAGGCAGCCACAGACTTCAGTGTACATGAATAGTCAATATTTAGAGTTTGGTAGCAGCATGTAAACAGACAAATATGTGCAAATTGGTGTTTTAATATACGGTGTTTCATGCTGCAATAGCACGTTCCTTATACTTTAGCACGTTCCTTATACTTTACATACGTGCTGTTGCACACAAGCAAAGCCGGGCAGAAACCTTGACCTTGCAGAATCGAAATAAAGGGATTGCAGCCCAGTGACCTGTGGAGGATGGGAGTTTTCATTCACATGCCTGGAAAGCTAAATCTCACCCCACCCCTCTTCGTGACTTTCCTCTTCTCCGTCTTCCACTTCCAGTCGTGTGCTTTTTCCTACCTTCCCTGTGTATGACTAAAACAAGCAGGGGGGAGGCTATACCACTTATCAGCTGATATAGGACATGTCCTCAGACAGTGCCATTGATTGTATTGACTGATTAATTTGTGATTTTCCCATACAGTTGACTGCTTGTAGCTTTAGATGACGGGACTGGGCTTATATGGAATGATTAAATTTTCTCGAAGGGCTTTGGCGTTTGCTGTAGTTCATAAATGAAAAAGTTAAGAAAGCCTAAGATTCTATCTTGTATATTTCTTTTCTTTTCTTTTTTTTGTCACAAGAGACTATTCAGGATTCACAAATTAAGAAGGTAAACATCAGTTCTTCTTATTCTTTATCATCATGACCTTCACTTTGACCTCTTTACCATGCAAATGATGCGGAAACTGTCCACATGATTACACACATAGACCATACTTACAGGATCACATCAGATACACAGACAAATGCACTGCCCTCTTGCTCTCTCAACACACTAACAGAAACACATACAGACTGACCAGATCACACCCCCTTGGGGCTGTGGGGCAGTGCTTGAGTGATGTCTCCCCAGGGGGCTGATATTTTATAGTTTGTGTCCATCAGTGCTGTAGCCTGGGGCACCAGGGTTGACAGTAAGTGCTCTCAACACCGGTGACACTGATTCATCTGAGCTATGACACAGATGAGAGGGGAGAGATGAGGGACAACCAGAAAATATTAAACACATAAAGTAAAGTTTCTGTCCTGTGTTTACATGAGTGCATACTCCGTGCGCGTAATCAGAATTCAGTACATTTCAGTGTTAGTGAACACCAGACTGACTTCTCCTTTGTGATCTTTGATTGCAGGTCGATCGCAACACACATGGCTGTACTATGATATGGCGGGCTAATATGGGCTAGACTAGGCGAGACTAGAGTTATTGGCTTGAGGAAGGGACGGCAATCTAACATGGCATTTCAATTTCTCATTCTCCCTCATGGCTGTGCTGTGCACTGCTGCACCTCTTCTACATATATATAGGGAGGACGCCTCTGAACCCCAGCCTTCTGGATGCGCATACTAAGCAATCAATGTGTCACCTCTTCCTGACAATCCTATTTTTTCATATGGGGGCCATGCTCATTTTTTATTGTCAGCAGAAGGTAATTTGCTGTATTGTGATTCAGTCCTAAAACTTGGTGACGAGGTGTCTGATAAGTCTCTATCTCCCCTCTGTCTCCCCCATTCCCTCACAGTATTCCATGCATCACCCATGCTAAGGAAAAAAAAAGAAAACCAAAAGAAAGCACCCCCAACCCCCATTCTGTCTACACCCAACTGCACCCCCACAACCCCGTCCCTTCTTTCCACACCAAGCCGAACATAGTTGTATCTGAGGCGGGCTGCTAAATTAGATAAGCGGGGCTGTGGCGCAGCGCCCCTGATTAATAAAAGATGCAGTGCTCCCTGGGGATGGCCCCTCTGAGGGCCGAGCAGAATCTACCCACAGACAATGGAGTTTGCTGGCACACAATGAACAGGAAATGGAGAGAATAAACCAATCATGGAAATATAACATTTAAAGCAGGACTATCCTGTGACCCTCTCTAGCATTATGCATGCATCATAATAGATAATAACAAATGTTGGAAGTGAAAAAAGAACAAAATATTAATATATTCATTTATTTTGAAAGAATATCCTTCTATTGACATATGTTGGATAGACAAGCAGAGGTCCTGCTGTTTTAGGATATTCAGGAGAGCCAGTGTTGGGGAGTAACGGAATACATGTACCGCCGTTACGTATTTAAAATACAAAATATGAGTAACTGTATTCCGTTACAGTTACCGTTTAAAAAGGTGGTATTCAGAATACAGTTACTTTGTTGAAATAAATGGATTACACTGCGGTACTTTCCTGTTTCATTTTGTCGCGGGTCAGGAGTGTTTGGGTTTTGTTTGACAGCTACGTTCTGTTGTTCCAGGCGGCAGCGTTACGGTTGCCATGGTTACAGGGCGACGCTCTCTCTCTCTCTGCGACTGTGTGTTTCCTGGGGGAGAGAGCGCCTTTTCGTTGTTGTTGTTGTTGTTGTTGTGCTAAGCTAAGAGGCAGAATGCTACAAGCATAGCTCTAAAGAATGTAGCATCATGGGCAGTGTAGTCCGTGTTGCAGGGAGAATGGACTGCCATACACGTTATGGGTCTGTGAGCGCGAGGAGGGAGAAAAAGGGGAGTGGAAAGGTACGAGTTGTCATCGAGGAAAAACGGGAGCTGGAAGCATGTAAATATAATAATAACCACTTCAGCCAAGAAGAGTGCCTGACGAGCCCAGATGTAAGTAAGCTATTAAGACTCGACTGTACACCGTGTTCATGTTTTCCTCCAAAAACAATAAGTTTCGTTGGAGCAGCCTTTCAACGCCTCTCTCTGTCTCTCGCAAGAAAAGTTGACCCACACAACAAAGTAAAGCTATTTTTCGGCTACGAGCCGACAGGGACCCCGCCGTATTAGTCAGAGGTCCCTTTACTACAGTTTGGAGTCGCGGACCTTCAGTAACAGTAATAAATCACACAGCAATAGTACATTCACGTTGTTGTAAAAAGCATCATAATATATTAAGTAATCCAAAGTATTCAGAATACGTTACTGTCATTGAGTAACGTAACGGAATACGTTACAGAATACATTTTGGGGCATGTATTCTGTATTCTGTAATGGAATACATTTTAAAAGTAACCTTCCCAACACTGAGGAGAGCATTTCCAAGTCCTTTAGCAGAAATCCCACATGGTCAGTGGCTCTTGCCACAAACAGTGCACATTTAAAAATATACTTTTTAAAAAATATTATTTTAAGATGACCAAACTATGAAATATGGGACAGAACCTTAATTGCTGGTGTCATTTGGTTTCAGACTCTTATTTGAACAGTGATAACATTGCTTTTTGTGTGTAAATCACGAAAGACTCCTAATGAATTCGGAGACAATCCTAAAACAAGCTCAGATGTAGACAATTAGAACAAATTGTTGCTTTATTTTTTACATTTTATTTTAATAATGATGTAAAAACAACAACAACAACAAAAAAAAAAACCCCAGTCTAAATAAAGTCAGCCAATTAATGCATGTTTTAAAATCCTTTGTTTTTCAAGCCTTGTCTGCAGTTCACACTTGTCAATAGTTGGATATAGTTAAGTTTAATTTAAGCTAAATATTAAACATGTTTTTCTTTCAGTCGTATGAGGTTCTGGTTATTTTACTTTTCAAAAGAGCAACATCTTTTGTAGCTCTAGTCATAATGTTGGATATGAAACAAGTGCCTGCCACATTATTATTTAGGGCTGTATTTTGATTCATTTACATGTTTTTTTAATTATATTTAAAATTATTTTTAAATATAGCAATTGATTGGGTGGGGTTAACAGTAAAAAAAATAGTTATATATTAAGTCTAGTTATTTTCATAGAATACATTTAGAGAATTTGCTAAATGAGAGAAAAAAATTGTACTACTACATGTAGTTAGCTGCTACAGTTAATACTTAGCACATATTTTGTCACATGTTTCATGGTTTAAAGAAAGACTGTCATCTTGGATTTTAGTTTTTGCGTACACTGCTGGTCCACAGAAGTACTCCTTTATAACAGCACAAGAACGATATGAATGTAAATATTGTTTACCTGCAGGAGAGTGTGCAAAAAAAATGCTCAGCTACCTTTCACAGCCACATCGTGCTATCATGTCATTGCAGTCTTACATCAGTTCCATTCGCATTTGCCATCTAATCGCTTTGTTACCAGGAGAATATTATCCCTCTCACTACTCATGTTTATAAGACAGCCAGCAGTGATCCTGTTGCCTATGGAGACCACTGAAATCAAGGCTATATAGCTATCAGTGTTTCCTTTCAAAATTTGTCCTCTAAATTGTGCATTTAATGCTGTTCATACGAATACTTACATAATAATACAAAAGCATCCCCTTAAACCCGCCTTTCTAACGCCGACAGACGGGTTTACCAGGCAAATGCAGGGCTACATCACCACTAAACAATCAACATGAATCCATCAGCACATAGCCTCTTATGTGCGCATGTGCACTCCCGCTTTAGCAGACGTGTTTCTCCTTTCCTCTGTGTTAGTGGTGATCCATGTGATTGCAGCATGGATCATGAACACTAAAGCATTTATCTTTAAATAACCTCCATCACCCCCGTCGCTACTGAACAATAGCGGGACGCTTCTAATTTTCTGCACTGTAATGGTAGTCATATTGAGATGAAAAAGGTCAGGGGTTGGCTTGCGAGGTTCTGATTGGTTTGGTGTGTCACAGTTCCCCCGGAGGAAAAAAAGGTGGAAAGTGATATTTCACTAATTGAACTGTCCTACAAAAGACCATTTGAGGTGGTGCGTAGAACCAGTTCTGTAATGATCCACCAGTAAAAGACTAAACAAAAAAATTTGATTGTGAAGTCTTGCGTCAGCAATTTGTGCTGCTTTTCCACGATCAGTGACACACAGCCTATAGTTTCCCACAAATTGTATTTTAAAGTTTAGTGATTCAAATTACCTCCCACCACCTAAAACCAGCATGGATTGATGGGTTTTCTTTGTGCATATGTATGTGAATGTGCAGTTTAACCTGCCTTTGACCTTCATGTGCTCACATGTATTCTCTGAGCTACTGTTATAAAACTCTGCATTGGGCTGTTTTAAAAGGGAAAACCATTTCTTGTTGAAGTAGATAATATAAGGTATTATGCACTGATTCCCCTCAATCCTCAAGCTGTTAGAGTAGCTGCTCCAGTCACATGCACCTAATTTAGGACATAACTCATGCATTTATATACTGTTTGATATTATGTAAATTCCCCAAAAGGGTTATGGATCAGCAACAGTAAGGAAACTTGTTTGTTTGTCTTTTTTTTTTTTTTTTTTTCCCTGCTTGTCAGCTTTTGCATAATCTATTTGGTGAGGTGTCTACATATTTTTTTATTCCAGCCTGAAGACCAAATGCATCACATATTATGCACTGACCCAAACTGCATTTGCCAAACAGCGATTCAGCCAGTGGGAGTGGTCTGATCTTGTTGAGGAAGCTGCCCTTTAAGGTCATTACAATGGTCATGTGATAGGCTAGCAGAGCCCCCTGGGCCATATGACAAACCGAGCTGCCAGGCCGAGGTGTGTGTCAGGGGTGTTTTTCCACAAAGCATTCCATAAAAGTGTAACTGGGCTGTGTTTGCCCTTTCCTCCTGCTATGCATTCAGCCAACAGGCCCCTGAAGATCTCTTAAAAAGTGCTGATCCAGAGAGCTGGGTTGGTGCTCTTGTAATCCTTCTAGCTCTGCTCCACCTCCCTTCACATTCCCACCCTCTATAGCTCCTGCATCTTCCCTCACATTCCCTCACTGTCTCCTGTGGATGCATTGCTCTGGTGTGAGCGAAATAGGTGATTGGATGACGAGGCTTGCTTGGGCCCCAAGCTAATTACCACACATGAGAGCATGACTAAATAAATCTTAAGTGCTGCTAATTGCTTGGCAGTGAAAACAATAACTGCGGTACTTGCCCAGAGGCTCTGGCGTAGTGAGGGGCCGGGGCACTGGGGACCGGGGGCCCTGGCACTGGGCCAGTAGAAGACACCAGTCCAGCGCCTCACCCGCTCTGCCGTCATGTTAAAGTCACACACCACTTGGCACTGTCGCTACATGCGCCATCTGCCCCCACAGCCACCACTGAGTCTAACACTAACACACTCCCTACAGCCCTCATCAGCAAAGAATAACGCATACATGACAGGCACAGACAAACTCAGTCTGTCTGTGGAGCCATCATACATCACTGCATTAATAAACATGAATTAGTAATGGCACAATTAGATGGGGTTGTTCTGACATTTACTGGTACAATAATGGCGTTCTCCTCTCTGCAACCCCCTTTAGCCTGTAGTGAAGCACCATCAGATGCAGACATTTAGATGTGAGGGGTTAAAAGGGTAGAAATGTCCCTGCCTGTATTTTTTTTAAATCAGAAAGATCTCTATCAGTGTTGTGTGTTTATATTTTTATATTTATGGTCAGCTAATTATACTGGCTAAAAACGTGAATTCAAATCCTGCTTTGGTTTGGCTTTATTCTTTCTTGCTCTCTTGCCATATGTATATATGTATTTAAACAAGTAATTGTGTGTCTGTGTGTGTTTCCCTGTAGGTTGCATTCTGTGAGTGAAGAACACATTTGGTGTGGCCCAAAGGTACGTTCAACACAGACATACTGCCAGACCTAAAATACTGAATGTGACATGACAAAGTTTTTAGCTTTGTCACAACACTCAGCAAAGATAAATGCCACAATTAGCACAGTTAATTTAGCAGATTCTCTGCACTTTCTGACAAATGTTGTGCGACTGTGTTTTCAAGTAGTCTTCATTTAAAGTCAGTAAATGTTAAAATACTGTCCCCCATAAAAAGACTGAGCCAGTGCAGTCATTGAGCACCACTATATACTGGTAAATATGTACACTATCGAGTTGTTTGATAAAGCACTCTTCCAGGATTGATACTTTTATTTAATGAAAAATTATAAAACTAACAAAACATAGCTTAACATGGATATTATGATCAGTTAACATGTGTATGTGCAGAAGATAAATATGCCTTATTTTTTAACACATTTCTGAAATAAAAATATTGCTTAGAAACACCTGAAAATATACCAATCAAAACACACAGTCGGTTGCAGATCTTGTAAGTTCGTAGGTATCCACATTTTTTAAAATTTCCTTTGATACTCTTTTTTTATGGACACTTTATTCCATTTTTAATTATTTTATTTGTTTTGCTCAGAGATGAATGGGGTTCGTAGTGATCTTAGTGCCACATTTACCTTCTGCCACTTCCACATCCTCCTTTTCCCTGCTAAACAAGTCTCTTCTCATTTGTACTGTCACTCTTCTGCAGTGTTTTACAGCTTTCCCAGGGGACTCGTGCGCTTTTGTTGGCTTTTCTGTGTACACACACAGCCTAATTGGTTGATTAGTTCAGGTTGACTGCCTTGTTAATTGAATAGTAATTTAGATTTGATGTGTTTAATGAAGACCCTAATTTATTGTTTGGCATTCGTCCAAGGATTTGTTTTTGACAGTAGGAATCAAACGAAAAGGATAAAAGGAAACAAGGAAATGACTGCAGCACCCCAGTTCTGCTTTGATAGCACATGAATTATATCTTTGAGAGAGTTGATATGGCTTAAGTGTTTATCTTCCTGAAACTAAGCAGATATGGACAAAAGGAGAGTAACAATAAAAGTAAAAGCTATTGGTTAATTGTTCTAACCAATAAAAGAAGATGGATGGATGGATGTTTATGTAATTATGATGAAACATTGTTTAATGGGTAAAGCTCTAATTTTGAGGCTGTATCGATCAACTCCTGGCTTAACTCTCTTAGGTCTCAGGCTTTGTTGGTTTATGGCACAAACTGATTTATTTGACAAGTAGGTAATGCAAATGTAAGTGTGCAATTTATAACCTTTGCAACTGCTTTCTTTCGTCCACTTTTTTTTAGCCAGCCAAGGTTGTTGACTAATCAACTTTAGCTTTGCATGGGCAAACAAGACTTTCATTCATTTGAATGGTGCCAGGATAGTGTTTCAGGAAGGATGCCAACATAACAGAACAGGGCTGTTTGCTGAATGACGACACAGTCATCCAACAAGGCATTGCACTGGCCAGTCAAACAAAGGCTAGCACACAGTCTTGTTGCAGTACTTCAAAACATGCAGCTTGTAACTGTACTGTAAAGCCTGTCTTTCCTGTACAGCGTTTTGCCACATGATATGGTACACCACCTGCATTTGCTGTACTGTATTTTCACAATTATATTAGTGCAGTAGTACCTTAAACATGCCCCCACCAGTGCAACCCCCAGTATTGTTCTAACACAGGTCCTGAATCTTTGCTGTTTGCCACTCAAAAAGTTCATGTTAAGAATATGGACATTTATCTTGAATAAATAGATTATACTAGTTTGCACTGTAGCTTTATATTTCAGATTTATTTAGGTGTCGTGATAATTAGTCACTTTAGGGACATTTGTTTATATTAACACATATGTCAGAGACCTGTGACAGCTTTTTTGTTTTGTTTTTTTCACCCCTAAGCTGATCGAAACATTTTTACTCAAAGCACTATGGATGGCAGTGGTTAAAATTGCTTGCTGCTGCTGCTGCTGCTGCTGCTGCTGCTGCTGCTGCTGCTGGACATGTAATGTGTGCATTACGTATATTGACAAAGTCTGATACAAGTATTCTCATCCTGGTGTTGCTAACTTTCCTCTCATCATCTGAATGTCCTGGTTACCAATACTCCATCTGCTTTTTGAAATCCAGTTCAAGTGTGATACAAGTAGTAGCTCAGAACCAAACTCTGCCACAATATATAATCCCTCAACTGCACTTGTCAAAAAGTGTAATCTGTTTGAAGTCATATAAAATCACCATAGTGAAAAAATGTATTCATTCATACATGAAAGTATAAAAGTTTACAAAATATACGTTTATACATTTGTGATTTAATTTTTTCCCTCATTAGAAAATGGCATAGATTCATTGAACTCTGTTGGGAGCCACCCTGACACCCTGTCCAGAGCAGCATACTGTTAAACAGATTTGTTTTAGTGTGAAGAAGTGCTGCCACAGGTAAGGGGAAATAGTCCCACAAACATAGAAAACAATATAAGTCTCTCTATGTTTTTAAATTCTTTTTTGCAGTTTATTAACAAAATTACATGTGCCTTTTCCCTTGGTACATCACATTCATTTGTCAAGTCCAACTGATTTTTCACAACGAGTGAACCTGTAGAGCGTAGAGGCCTCTTTCTGTTTTTCCACATCAGGACTCCAGTGCATAGTGAGTTCATGAGTATCAATGAGCATTTATCTCCTCTCAAATACTCAGTTATGTGCAAGATAGTCACATTTAAAACCAATCAATGGAAACTTAATTTCCCTTTAGATTTGGAGGATGATCCCAAAAGCTTTTGGCTCCTCCTCCTGCAGTGCCGTTTGTGGCCTTAAATCGATCATTAATTTTCGCTGGTGAGCTTTGTCGACTAAGTCCTCTCTTCTGTAAAATTTCCACATAATTAAAATATTTTTTAAAAGTCTATTTAATCCAATGATCTGTAAAAATGTGAAAACTAAAATCCCAAAGACAGCTATATCCGCACCACTTAAAAATTGCGATACTGCAAACTGTTTTCCATAGCATACACTATCTTCATTCAGCCATTTTGATTTTTAGAACTGCATTGTTTCTTCCTATGTGGGTGTGTCCAAGTTGCAGACTTTTACTTTCCAAGAGGTCCAGGATTTCCCAGGAATATCCAGTTTTGATTTTGCTGTATCACCTGAATTCATGACAGCTCTGTGTGCTGGGCCTTCTTTGTCACCAAGGAAAAGTACCGACCATTCCAAGTACTACTTTTCAAAGAGGAAAAAAAGGTAGGGTGTTCCTGGAAAAAACAAAGAAAAGAAAAATACAGTTAGTAATAAATAAACTAAGCTCGGCTTTTCTTTGTGGAACATCTAATTAACTTATCAGCAAGATTCCTCACTTCTCCACAAACTCAGTCTCTTTGAACCTCATGCAGTCATGCACACTTATACACATGCAACAACCTTAAAGTGCTACATACTACAGCAGGCCAAACTAGTGCAGACATTAGCCACCTTGGGTGTTGGAGTCACCCCCTTTCGTCCATACATGTACACATTTCTTCACACTATTTCTACCCTTCCGTCACTTACCCGCAGTAGTCATTAGTCGCCCTTATCCCTCCCTTCCCTTAACGAGAAAGCAATTACCATTGGTTTCTCCCCAATCCCAGCGGCCTGGCAGCGTTTTCCAAAATCTTCCTTCCACCTGCCTTCAGCTCTGCATCTGCTTCTCTCTCAGATTCCCTTCTCTTCCCTTGCACCTCTTCTCCCTTTCACTGTAGCTGCAGACTCTCTCTCTTTCTCCATCCTCTCTGCAGCCTCTCTCTTTCGCTCCTCCCATCTCTGAGCTCTAGGCTGCTCTGGGTTTTAGACGGATCACTCTCACAATGGTTGATCAATACAGGTATTGATCCACTGGCAAAATGTTTATAAAATCATTCTGGGCAGCTGCGGTGCAGCGGGGAGGGTAGGCGGGGCGACAAGAGGGCCAGCGTGCCATGCCATTCGTCTACAAGAGAACCAGCGTGGACCTGATTGGCTGTCTGTCCGATGCCTTGCCAGGAAGAAGGCTGGCATAGTGTGCATTTGTGTGATTGTTGCCTGGTATAACACAGCCTTCCCTAGCTTATGCTGCTAAACGTCCCAGACCACCAAAGGAGAGTAGAGCTGTTTAACCCGTTCGGCTTTCGATGTCGACTGCTTGGGAAGCATTGGCATCAGCAAAGAAATTAATTTGCATAAATTAGCAAGCTGCAGGCAACACCAGTCTAATGATCCACTGTCATCTCACTCTTCCATCCTCCCTGGGGAAAAGACTCTTTCTATTTAATACCACCCTGCTTGTCTGCATGTCCGCATGCCCACTCTGGGAAATATGCCAACACAGAAGCCTTGTGTCTGTTTCCCTTACGCAGAACAAAACACTTACAACGCCACAACTCCAAATATTAGTAAACACGAGGAACTAATAGGTTGCCGATGTGGGGAACACCTATTCACAGCATGTCCCTCTTCTACTGTGAAGAGGATGATGTAAGCAAGCCTGGGGACAGGACTTCCCCTTTGATTCCCTCCAGACTCTCACACTTTGATAAATAAAAGAGTTTTCCAGTCCTTGTCGATCTTTAGCAACATTAGCAGCGGTACGTCAACAATAGCAGGCTTCTGTGTTTTTGCATTTAAAAGCACGCTGTCACTCAACTAGGGAACACTATACTGTTAGACCGGCCAGCTCAAACACTTAAATACTTCAGCGCATTGCAACCGTAGATTCAAGTGGCATAGTTTATCAGTGACTTTGTAATCCAGGGAGGGGCTTTTGCTTATGTCTTGTTAAATGATGATGTATGAGATGTTTCATTGCACAGAGAATAAAATTTGCAGCGGGGAGCACAGTGCGGTGTAACTTTTTCCAGAGTCGCAAATCTTGTTGAATCAGACTAACATCTGTCAGCCATAAGAACAGGCAGTCGAAGTGACCGAGATTCAACCTCACATCTCTGGGTTGTGCGGCTTTGTCTGTCCCCCTCCCTCTCTGGCAATAACCCTGGACCCAGATACCCAAACGCTGGCCCAGACCACAATGCCTGGGCCTGCCCAAGTTCATCTTCTGTTGAGGAATGGTGTTAAAACTAATTGTGAGAGATTATTCTTGCCGCATTGCATTTTAATTAGCTCGCTTCTGTTTGGTTCAATGTGGAAAAGACCTCTTGGATATTTTAGGCCATATCCAGTTGACTAACCATGGATTCCCGTGATTATGATGAGCACACATGCACATACTGTCTGTATGTGCATGTGTGCTCATCATAATCACGGGAATCCATGGCGTTCGCAATCAAGTGTCACTCACACATATGCTGGAGAAGGATAATTACTCTTAACACATCCACAACTAGCCACAGCCCATTCATTACCATAACATGTTGTAATGAAGTTTAATCCCTCATCATGTTGTCTGTGGTCGGAGAGTGGTGTGTGGCTGTTATCCTCCGCTCCAGATGTCTTCCAGGCTGTGTCTTTTTCAATGCTGTGCTAGACTTAAGACATGGCATTCAGTCCACCACCTTTAGACATTCCCTTCATTTTTATCTCAGCTCTTTCTTTCTTTCTTTCTTTCTTTTACCCCCTTTTACTGTAAATTCATTTTGACCTCATCCATCTTTGTTTCTTCCCTCCTCCGCTATCCCATTTTTCACCTTCTGTTCCTTCTTCCACATACCCTCCCATCTCTACGAGAGTGTGTTATTTATTTCATCTGAATGCAGGGGCTCTTTGGTGCATGCTTCTCACAGAAATCAATTTCAGCTCAGACAGCATAACCAAACAAAGCACTGCACTCATTTCAGCACGGGCATAGATGTAACCCATCTCTCTCATTTTCTCCCTCCTGCTCCTTTATTGGAAGACATTTTGTTCTCACTCTGATGCCATTATGTCAATCACTGCAGACATGTGGTGATGTGTGAATGCAGCTACTAAATGAGCCATGGCAAGCAATGATCATTAGAGACTACAGAGTTTATATATGTGTTAATATATATGTCAATTTTGTTGCATATGATTGTCACCTTTCAGTCTGTGTGAATAAATGCAGGTTTTCAGTTTTTATTCAGTTTTATGACTTTTAGGGTGTGCGTGTGGGATGGCGTAGCAGTGAATTTTTTTCATTCATCATTCTCAGAATCTCCTTGTTCATACCAGACGACAACGCCGAGTGTTGGTAATAAGCAGATTTCTCTCAGTGTTGTATGAATGAGAAAGACTTGAGCTGCCCGCTCTCCTGTTTCCTTTTCTCTGCCAGCCATCCTCTTTGTACAGCCGTTGAGACCACCAGTTAATGCAGCTGCTGGATTGGCCTCTTTCCTTGCTCTGCTTTTATTGATTTCAGCCAGGCACAGAGACAGACAGAAAGAAAGGGCCTTTTCAGGAAGAAGTTAAATGGTCAAGTAGCGGGTGGAGGGTGGCTTTCACCACTTTATTGACGAGGTGGAAAAATGTCACTATTATGGAGGCCCTTGCAGCAGATAGCGAGCTGATTGGATGAGTGCCCCCAGGTCAGAGTGGAGCACGTTCCCCCTGCAGCCAAACGAGAGCAAATAAAAGGGCAGAGGAATCCGCTTGAACTGGAGGTGAGGTTTCTCTCTATCAGGCCTCTCTTTAGGCAACGTTTCTCAGGGTGTATGAGGCAAAGTGCTTGGAATTTGGACTGAGGGCCGGTCTCTGGTGGACTTCTTGCCTCTGAACTCTCTTCTCAAAGCATTGTGGGTTTGCAAGATTTTATAGCTCTTGGGACTTCCATGTTTTATGTGTTACACAAGGCCGTGATACGCACAGATGTTCAACCTGCACTACACTGCCAGGACTGCAGCTTCATAGCAGGAGTTTAGAAAAGAGCGAGAGGGATGAATTGATGAGAAATGCTTGACGATTACATGGGTCACACAGAGAGGTGGTGTGCAAGGGCAGCCGCATCCAAGACACTGAAATCAAAAAGGAATTTGGCACAGTTGCTTATGGGTGCCCTACTGGCCTGGCGTGAGTCTATATTTGACCCTAAACTGAACATAGTTAAAGTTTTGCTTAACATACACGGGGGGCAGGAACACTAGGCTCACTGTATCACAAGAGAACAGGCAGGTGTCGCTCTTTTGACTGCCTCTCGTGTCAGACAAAAAGGATTATTCATGTATGAAAATTAAAGGGAAAAACGTGACGGGAGATTTAGAAAGAGTGACTGGGTGTACAGTAGTGCACTATACAAATGAAATTAGCTGTTGAATCGGACTTGTGACACTGAGAGCCCACGACAGAGATGCAACTGTGAGTCCTGACAAATGGCCGAAGGTTCAAATACAAGCCACTTTCATGCCAGGCCTGCTGACGTCAATCAGTGTAATTAGCCTAGCACATCATCTGGTTGGCTCCTCCTAGCAGCATAAGACAGACCTCTGGAAAGGTCAGCATGCCACAGCAGAGACAGAGCAGTGCTTAATCAGAGGTGAAATGGTTTCTTTCCAAATTGATTCCAGTTAGGATCAGACAAGAGTGTACTGTGTCGAGCCACTTAAAGACTTGAGGGAAAAGCGGCAGGCGCTTTTAAGGGGGCTTTTAAAACAAGACATTAACAAATAAAAACTGTTCTGGTGACATCTGGATCAGGGCCCAAAGAGCAGTGGGCCATATGAAAGATCTGTCTGTCTGTCTCTCTATCTTCATCTCTTTCTGGTCTCTTTCCCCTGTTTCACTCAGCTCTCTCTGTCTATCTCTTTATCGCCTTCTCTGCATGAGGCACAGTATACATTCACATGTGGGTGCACATACTCAGATGAACTGAGGAAACTCATTCTGTCTCTGCGGGGAACTTTGTCCCGCTACACTGTAAAACTTGCAAAATCACTTTTTCTAATGTTGACACAAATAGTATGGAATAAATATTTTGTCTTGGTGCTCACAAAGTAAACCAAGTACCATTAATGCTGCATCCCTGAGGCATTATAACTTTTTACACCCTCTTTAAAACTCTTTTTACAACAGGCATGTCACAACCATGTATACATAGAGGGAAACATCTGAGCCTGCCCGCACCCACACACAAGCATCTGCACACTGCACATTCACCAGCTCTCTTATGCTGAATGCATAATACATGTAATGAAATAATGTTTCCAGTGGGGATGGCTGTGGCTGGGGGATGGAGATGCGCGTTGAATATCAATGTGACTACCCCCAGACTCGCTGGTTCAATTGGTGTGATGGTGGGGGGTAAATGAACATGTGGGAGTAAGAGAAGCTTTATCCCTTTGCCCAAAGCTAAAGTGAGAAGTCCACACAGAAAGAGGATGGTCTCTTCTCTGGCTCAGTCAGTCATTATGAACTTGAGATTCATATGTTCTAGCTGGTGGTCTGCATGGGGTGGGTTTAGTCAGCTGGTCTAAAAGGAAACTACCAGCTCCTGAGTATCCATTGCCAACTAATAGCACAAAGACAAACACACAAGCTTAATGGCAGAGAGGAAGGTACTGTCCTTTATATCACGGTCAGTCCTTCCACAGAACATATCCAAGCTACACGATTTTGACCTATTCTGAACCACATACTCGCCACAAAATCTCAATGAAAATCAACTGAGAGACAAATTACATTTTCTCCCGTGCCTCACCTTGACTGACTCAAGTGAGCTCATCTGTTCCAGCTTGTCAGAGTGAAGATGCTGTGTCTCTGTCAGCCAGGGCTTTGATGTTTTAAACATTACCATTAATAATGTTTTCAGGATCAAAATTAATTTCTTCCCTACTATGTCCTGTTCTCTCCATTCTGTGTTGAAGCATGCATAAATCAAGACCAGCTACCTTTGTCTTGAAATTTTGAGGTCAGGAATTTGGGATGAGACCAATCCCGAATGTGGCCAAGTAGAGTATTCTTTGTGCGCATCTCTCAGTGGCTTTGTGTGTTTTGGCTGTGCTTTTTGCAGCTTCATTACGGGACTTAAGTAGTCGTGTTTTTGATACTTGCGCCGAATATGTGAACTTGCAGCACAGAGTGTTACTGCATAGTGCAACAGTCTGTGTGTGAGTTCATGTAAACTGTCGGTGCTTTGAGGTACTTTTCCGTGACCTTTCAGTGTAACGCTCAATTTTAAGGAGAGGCTGCTGTATGGTCTAGAAAGCATGAACCTTTGCCCAAATTACTCAAACGTCATTCAGAGATGTCTATGTTTTTTACTACAAAAGTTGTAATATTGGAACTGTCACTGAGTTGGCTTTGGGTTGTCGTTCAGTGCAGGATGTGGCAGCTTTTGAATTAGTCTGGATTAGACGCTAGAGAAGTATTTTTGTGACTTCCAGATGTTCTGTTATCTATAATTCCCAGCTGTGTTCTGAGAAGTTAAATGAGCTCCAAAGTTCCTGTCCAAGTTCTGTTATACTCATCAAACTCAGGGAAATGTAATTAGTGCCTATTTGAGTTCCCATCGCCTAGCAACTCCCTCCTAAATAAACACAAATAATTCCCTTCCATTTTCATTTAGCCACACCTCTTATTTGCCAAGCACCTCCTCTCGAGTGGCTCTGGCCATACCCTTACTCTGGGGCCCTGCAATGTGAAGACAGGGTGAGGAATGTGTGAAGCATCCAAGGAAACATGAACTGCTATTTTCCCACAAGTATGAAAAAACAGAGGCTATGGTGGAATCTTTCTGACGCAGTCAGCTAGTGGGATGGCTGCTGTACATTTGGGATTTGGACAGAGGCTCAGGTCAGGGTGTTTTTAAAGCTGTAGTCTTAGGGCTTAAAGATCTAAGCTGAGACTGTGTAGGTGAGAGAGAGCTGCTGAAGAGGTTAAAACCTGATGAGTAAACCTGGATGGAAAGATAGCAGCAGTTGCTGGATAGCCTCTTTTGGGAGCGCTCCTGCTATTTCATTTTTAACAGCATCTGTGGGGCAGCCTATTAATTGTTTGTTGGCCAAACCATCATTAAAAAAGCAGACAGCAGGGTGGCTTTTACCAAGATGTGAGTGGGAGCAGAGAGCTAAAACAGGAGAGAGGATCACTGAAGAGGCCCCAAGAGGCCCTCATAGAGACCCACATGTTTACCACGCTACCGTTGGCTCTGTAATTCCTCATACATTAAGACACAAGGTTGAAAGGAATTCCCAAACACAAAAACAGAGAAAACTTCAATGAGTTTTTCTTTCCTGATCTAATTATCGCTGCCCCCATAATCGCTGTTATATTCATCATAGTGCTCCGTATTTATGGGGTCTGTTTTCATCATAGTAATAATGTCACTCTGGAATTCCCATGCAGAAGGAGAGAGAGAGAGAGCGATAGAAAGAGACACACATCAGAGTATTTCCACTATAGTAGATGCAGCCAGATATTGTTTGAAGTTAAGGAAGCCACAACAGGAGGACCACTCCACCTCCCTGCAACTGTCCCTTTATTTTGTCTGCACTATCCCCCCCGCTGTGGAGTCTACATATAATCTGTGTTGAGTTCAGCCACTACTGATCCTGGTCTTGGTGTAGACTGCATCCTGGAGCTGGCAGTGAGCCTACTTGTGTGTCTAAGGCCCATTTGAGTTTGGAAGCCCACACAAACTTATTCGTCTTCCTTTCTTCTGTTCACATTTTGCAATTTCACTACATCAAAAGCCAATTTCTTTCTTTCTTTCTTTCTTTCTTTCTTTCTTTCTTTCTTTCTTTCTTTCTTTCTTTCTTTCTTTCTTTCCCCACAAATCAGACTTGTTTTCCCAATCCTTCTCTCTCAGTTCTCCATCTCTCACTGCACCCCTCCACCCCGAACTCCCTCCAATTCCAATGGAGCCCACTACCTTCTGTTCTCTGCCCCCACAATGCTGCTCCCAGTATTTGGATATATATTTAACACCCACATGTGAGGCCTGGTGAAAGTGCCTGGGGAATGGAAAGGAAAACAAGCATGCCCTCTCTCCCGGCCCTTTAGTGCTGGCCTGCTATAAATACCTCCGGGTGGCGCGCCAGTTCCAGCACCAGTGGCATGGGAAACTCTCTCCCTCCTGTAGCCCATTGCTTGACCACTCAAGTCCAGTCTGGGAAGGCTTTAGTCAGTAGGCTGCCCCGAAGGGTGGACGGGTGGGTAGATGGGTGGTGAGGTGTGTTGAGTGTGAACGGTGTAGGGAAACAGTATGGAGCTCTGTATGTAGCAGTGATGGTCTTCCTGTTTGTTTTGTCTGCATCTCTGAGGAGTATCCCTGTGTCTCTTCCCTTTCTGCTGCACTGTCATCTTCCTTTTCAAAAGGCTTCATGTATACTGCATTTATGCTGTTTTGCCTTATGAAGATTGTATGAATATGTGCTTTTCAAACTGTTAAAAAAAAGAGATCCCCTTTTCTTCACTGCGCTGAAGCGTTTGTTATGTTACTCCCCCAAAAATTGATTTAGACTTTTCAAAGGTTTGTTCTTCACAGTGCTGTCTCCCTGTGTCGATGCACGACAGGCTCAGCTCATATTTTCAGAGTTTGAGGTAATAGTTTTAAACTGACAGACTAAACATCTCTCTCCCCAGCTGTTCCACTTCTACAGAGTAAATAGTTTTAGGTGCACAAACGCACACGTGCACGAGCTGAATGACTGTCTCAGTCTAATGATTTTTTTTCTTTTTTTTTGATTTGGGGGGTTTCTGGAGAATTTGCTGGATTTTCACTGAAAGGATATGAATGTGGGCGCTCGCGGGTCACTTTCTTATCATTACAGCCTGTGCGTCTTTGAAAAGCAGTTATCCATTATAGATGTATACAGTAGATGCAAAGCAGATACTATGCTTGCACTGTGCTAGTTCACATATTGTTTTTTTGGGGGGGTGGGGGTGTTTTAGGCCACTGAGAGCTCATGAATTAAATGCCTGTGCTGACTTAGATTGGGCCTGTTCCAGCATCAACTAAAAAGAGGTACTTGAGATCAAAGCTTTTTGTTTGGTCATTTAGCATGCTGAGTCTACAGATTAAATGTCTTTGTTGTTCCTTTTTCCTCCTCACACCTCTTAACATTCTCCCCGTGTCTCTTTTTCTATCCCTCTTTTAATACTCTTCTTTTCTCTCTCTCTCACCCCTACAAGGCTCACTTGTTATTTTTTCGTACAAGGTCCTGTAATTAAGTTTGACATAAGCACAGGGATTAAATATGTGGTTGAGGAGGGAGAGAAAGGAGCTCTGTTACAATCTCAAGGCCAGCTGTAAAATGGAACCAGATTGCGACACTTGGAGTTGGAAAGTTTGGGAAAGGAGCTTCAGAGCACAGCCAAGAGACTACTGAGACTCTGGCCAAAAAGGCTAATATTAAAAATCCTTAGGCAGAAGACTAACACTCAGTCCGATCCAATGATAATTTCTTTTTCAGCTAAAAGACTGCCATCACCTCCAGCTAAACGTTAACTGTTGTCTGTCCAACCAGATGACTGATAATTTCACCCCAGCCAAACTCTGCTGCCAAAATAACACCAGAAAGCTAAATACTGCCTAGTTAACTGCACATTTACAGCCTATGACCATAATGTATTGTTTCCCTTAACCGCAAAACAACTAATTTGTCTGCCAGTTTATATTTAGTTATCAAAGCCAATAAACTACACATTCGTATTAAAACCAGATGGTATAGTCACATGTTTTTATAGGTGCATAAGCAGCCAAATGAATTTTACAAGTGAAGAAAAAGGAGCTCACCCGTTACCTTTTAATTATAAGAACGGAAAAGTGATTGTAACTCTAAAGCACAAATGCAGCGGGGGAAACTGTTTCACATGCTATCACTCAATCACTGACACCAAATATAGAAATATAGGCTAAGATCAGCCCCCAGTGCACCGAGCGTGTCAATAGGATTTTCTTCTGTTCTGAACTCTGAGAGGTCTCACATGGAACTTTGCATTCTTAAATAACTCTGGCAAAACGCTTTAATCTTAATGAGTCTGAACAGCAAATCTCTCATCTGCAGCAAAAAGGATTAGGAATGCAGAAAAAAAGACTGCCGTTCCACTTTGATGAATTGTGTTTAGAAAATCCCTGGGCATGAAGTTCCCCCAATGAACAAAGCGTTAGGCGAGAACGGATGCTTTTAAACAACACAACTTATCTGGGAAAAACAGAACATGTATTTAAGTGAAAATACAAAAGCAGAGCTGATTCGACTCCTCTGCAAATGATAAAAGTGACTAAGTTTTTTCTTTGCTTTTTTTCTCTCCTCAATCCACTCAGCTACTTTTGGAATCAAACCTGGAGTAGCTTTGCACAAATTACGTGTATTGTGTTTTCAGTGCTTCATCAGTGTTTATTTATTCCCCGTGATGCCTTCTGACATTGTTAAGAGTAAATAAATGAATTCATAATTTTTCTTTCACCTCTTGGTAAAAGTTCTTGAAAATGGCTGATGCGCTGATGAAAAAGGAAGCTGATGAACAAAGACCGTTAAGTGCCAAGAGGTGTTGCTTCCAAAGCCGCGAGACTCTGCTGCTTCCACTGTAGTTTGCTGTGGTTTTCCTCATTGCCACCAAACTTTTTGAGTTAAGCGTGGAAGCGTAGTTACTTAAGTATGCTATTATGCAGAGGTGTTTATTTGTACTTGATTAATACATTATTGATAATATGTTAATGTAATCCAAATCAAAGCAGTTCAGCATTTACTTGATTAATTATTACTCTGTGGTGTAATTCCCCCAAACAGTCTCTCTGAGTGGTATGGGTTAGAGCAGTAAGCCTCTGGCTAGTTCAGACTGCTCAAACTACAAAGAGCCTCACTGCACTGGGACCTGCTCTGGGTTCCCCCTTTCCAACTCTCCACCCACCACCCCAAATGCCTCCAGGCCTTTGGAGATCTACCCTGGCTGATGTTTGCTGTATTTATTTTACCTTTCTGTCCAAATCAACGCCTCCCTTTGTTTCTTTTAATGGACGTAGGAAAGAGATATTGCTGATCCAGGTCAATATGGAGCATATTAATGAAAAAACACCAGATACAGTAAATAGCCTCTTGAAAAAAACAAACATATCAGAAGGCTGCGCTTTTCTATTTTATTTTATTTTGTTTTATTCCAAGTGCATAGTTTTCTTCACAGCGCAAGTCTCTGTGTTGTAGAGACATCAGCGCCTTGTGTGTGTGTATGTGTGTGTGTGTGCAGTGTAGTGATAAATATTACCATGTACTTGACCTATATTGATCCCCCACTAGGATGTGTACCCACTCCACCACGATGAGCCTAAACATCTGGTCACCAGAGTGTTTCTTTGAATGACAGATAACATCTGGGAAGACTGCTGCTATCACAGGAAACAATGTTCCTATCTCCCCCTCCCCGCCTTTCTGCCTCTACCCCCTGTCCCTCTTTCCCCTTGTCCTGCTCATAAGCACATCCCTCTCATTGATTTCCCATTAACCCCTTCTAGACTGTGAGTATCTGCCCACCCAGACAAGCAGACACCAGTGGATTGATTAACGACATAATGGCATCACTATTGCTGCCTGTTCTCATCAGTCTGACCAGGTCTGCAGACCGGCCCAGTCCATGTCCAGCTGTCTGTTGCAGTCGTCCACGTTTTTCTCCTCTTGTTATATTTTACTGTTTTCAGTCCCACTTTCCTTTATTATTGCTCCCTTTATGTTCCCCTCACTTCTCATCCACCTCAATCCTTCTGTTGTTTTTCTTCCTTCTTCCTTTTTTTCCATCTCTAACTTTGTGTCCTTGTGATCCTGCGTCCTATGCATCTTCTACCCCTCACGCAGCTCGCTGTTAATATTCACCTGGCATTCAGCCTCAGGGCACATGTGTAGAACCACCGTTTGAAACATGGTACTCGACGCTCCCGTTTGCTTTCACGATAGCATGATAAAACACACGTGTCTGTGCACAATACATCTCATCCTATGAACTGGCAGTTACATGCTGATTAGTGTCATTGAGGACAGTGTATTGGAGCTCATTCAAAGTCTGAGATGAACTGTGGCGCACACATTTAGTGGCATCAAAAAAATAACAGTACAGCTTTAGTTGTGTTCGCCGTAAAAATGGAACGCTGGTTAAAAATTGCCCACTGATGAGACTGCAACGGATGGGAAAATAAATCGTAATATGTGTGGGTGGGTGTTTTGAGATCTATGTATGTTTAGATTTTTTTCCTTTTGTTTTTAAATAGACTGTCTGCTATGATATGCACAGTATACATACATAAAAGGACGCAGTATCTGTTTCAGCATGTATTTCCTCCTTCGCTTTGGCAACTGCTTTGGTGGCAAAAATAAAGTAAATGTGTGTTTGTTAAATTGTGTTTGTGAGCCACAACGGAGGCAAGTTAGAAAAAGCCCTTCATTTAAGCATGGCGTGCCTCCATCAGTCCCAGTCTCTGATGTACAAAGAGCCCAGAGGAAGGAGCTTCACAGCTGTTTGTAAACTATGAGAACAGGAAAGGTCAACAAAGTAATGCTGTGCGTTTTTTGTAACGCATTTTCATCTCTCTCTGTTCCATAGTGAGACAGCAGGGCTGCGCCCTGCTTCAGTAGTACTGGTGCATTTAAATTACTGTTCTTGCCTGAAGAATAATGGTGAAAGCATAACCCCATTGTATTCTTTGATAAATTCTGGAAAATGCATGGTATAAGCTGAGGAAGAGGCGCGGTTTAAGGGCACAATTGCCTTGCAAATCTACCATGGCAAAGTTTTTCTGGGGGAGAGAGAAAGAGACGGGGAGGAAGAGAGTGGTGAGAGGAAGGGGAAATGTGGAATTGAGGGTTGAAGGAGAAAGAAAAGTGAGAGGGAGATGGTAGGATCCAGCACATGGGTAGAGTTGTAGTTGGAGGCGGGGGGGTCTGCATTGCAGGGACATGTGTTATCTCTGGGTGCAGAGGTCTTTGTTTGCAGGGCAGAGAGGTATAGATTTCCTCTCCATGTCAGCGCCTTTATTTAGGGCTCAGCACAGAGGGGACAATGGCAAACTAATCCACTACTGAATCAGGATTAATATTCAAGCTGAAAATATTAATTCACAGCCACAAGGAGGAAATGCAGAATGTGTCAAAATACTCAAACAAACAAAGAACAAAAAAGCCAGAGATCCTTGACCAAAAATTCCATCTCGAGTGCATTATTTTACTGCGTCCTGCAGTCTCGTCTCAGCATTCTGTTTGATTTCTGTATTAATCTTCATAATGATTTTCTATAGAAGAGCGAGAGCTAGGGGAAGCTGAAGAGCTGCATGTTGTTTTTGGCTATTCTCCTCACTAAGCTCTGGATTTAAGATCTGGATTTGAATATTTATGATAGAAAATAATGGAGGTTATAAAAATAAGTCCCTGCAGAGCTGGGCTGTAAGTTATAGGGGTAAGCAATGCCTCCCACATCAAAGAAGCCTGGAGATGTTGGCCAGTAGTCTGCTGCCTGTTGAAGCCTATAGCTCTTCATCCCGACCAGCAGAGAGTCTGGTTCTGCTGAAGATGAAGGATCCAGAAGTGTCGCTCAGCATCAGAGTCCTTACGAGCCTCAAAACAACAAGAGAAAAGAAATCTGCCATTAGGGTGACATCACTTGACTTGTTTCAAATGTAGTTTCACTTTTTTGGAGACTGGAAACAAGTGACAGCATTTTTTCAGCAGCAGGTTCTAGTTTCAACATAATATCACTTGATCCAAAAAGATGTTTTAAACATGCTGGTTTGCATTTGAAACAAGTGACATTTTGCCTTCCATTTCCAGTTTTTCCTTCTTTTTTTTTTTTTCTTGGACACTTAGATGTTAACATTGAACACTAATGACAACATTATTTCGGAGAACTGTGGAAATAAAAATGTTCTCCATTGTTCTTTTTTTCAGTGTCTGAGCCTGAAAGCTTAGCATGAACATTCACAGGCTGGGTCTGAACTGTTTGACATAAACTGTATATTCAAACAATTTATATAATTTTTTTTATATTTAATTATATATATATATATATATATATATATATATATATATATATATATATATATATATTTATTTATTTATTTTTTTTTTTTATTTTTTATTTTTTTAGGGGTGCAACGATACACAAAATTCACGGTTCGGTTTGGTTCGATACTTTGGTGTCACGGTTTGATATTTTTTTGATTCAAAAAAATGTTCATGCTTTTTTAATTTGTCATTTATTAAAATTATAAATATATATTTTAAGTCAAACGTACAGTTTTTAAATTTAATGTTGCTGAAACAACAAAGTAATAAAAAATAAATAAATCTATCTGATGGAGAAATCACTCATCTTTGGAAAAGAGAGTTTATTACAGAGAAATGGGCTCTTTCCAAAATAAAAGCTATACTATAAGCTTCTTCTGGGCTATATTCTCAGCAGCATATTAAACATATCAGGTCCCCATAAGGAGAATCGTGTGCTAACGGCTGTCTAAATGACTCGGGTAAAGTTTGTAGCATGCGTGCTTGTTGTTTTTGTCTGCTTCCACTTGTCTTTGCACTAGGATGCTGTCGGAGTAAATGTGCAGTCCTATTCATTTTGTTCTCACTAGTGCTGTCAGCGTTAATCTGAAATGACGTTAACGCCACAACAGGGCAAATCTCCGTTAACGAGCTACCGCGGATTGCCTGGTGCGTGGGGCTGGACAGCGTCAACACGTTAACGAGCTAACTGCTAACGCAGTAGTTCCCACCCATGTAATTGAGCATTGCGTGGCACATCCGACACACTGTTTTACTTTTGTCCATGACGCGCTTACCTTCAGGGTCATACTTCACATGAAGACCAAAATAGTTCCAAAGGCCAGATCTGAATGAGGGTGAGGAAGGTTCAATTTGCCATGTTGCAACGAGCTTAGCATCTGTCTTGCTAGCTTGGCCTGCGCTCAGTGGATCTGCGCTCGACAGTGCAGTCTAGGCAGAGTAGTCGAACGCAGATCCACTGAGCTCTCAACACAGACAGCATCGTCAGAAGAAAAGTTGATCAAATAAATTAAAAATTTTGTATTGTTCGATACATATGCGTACCGAACCGAAAGCACTGTATCGAACGGTTCAATATCGATACGAGTATCGTTGTACCCCTAATATATATATATATGTATATACACCTTGTATAGTATTTTTGAATTGTTTTAGAACATTAACAGTTGTTATACAAACCATAACCCAAACACACACACAGGCAGTGTAATCCCACACTGGGGGGTAGAGGCCTGTTGTAAACCAGCCTCAAAAAACCATTGTGATGTTCAAAGGGACTTCACAGAGGCTCCAACCATTGATAAGGCCTAATGTAATGAGGCACTGTAAACTTCATCTTTTATACATGGCAACATAATGTGAAAGGTCATCTTATCTTAATCCTCAAATCTGCAGCATCCAGGCCCGTGGCCCCATTTCATGAAGTTAAAGAAATAATCTTAGAGACCACTCTGAAGACGGCCCTTATTATCTTCTCCGCAAGGTCCAATCAGAAGATGTCATTAGAGTGTACTATGAATGCACTGTAAGGAATAATTATTTCTTTTTTTTTTAATCGGCCCCAATCATATCATAGAATCAGCTGGACTGTGTGCTCATGGGGAGAAGCTTTATTATGTCCAGTGATTAATCATCAAGCACTACCTTATCCCTCTTAGACACACTTGCACACTGCAGGCGTGGTTCATAGAAGGAAGATGGAAATGCATCACCTTCATCAGCATCCTGCCTACCTGATTTTTCCATTACTTTCAGTTCACCCTGTTATAAAGTAGCATACCGTCATCTTTTGCCCAATTAATGCTTTTTTTTTTTTACATGCCTTACAGTCATGATTGGATTTTGTTTAACTTATTGATCTGATTCGGGGTTTTTTCCCTTTTGATTAATCACCAACAGAAGTAACAATATGTCATTAAATTCTAAACAAATTGAGGACCAATTACATACCCAGTCAGGCTGAAGTGACTATTGTGTGAATTAATTCAGGTCAAAAAGGTTATTGTCTCAAGACTAAGTTTGGGCAATTTGTTGTTTCAGAATCCTTTGTTCTCAAACTGAAAGTGTGTCAAATGTAGACAGATTGTGAAATATTTATTCCTTGACTGCAGATCATATTAGAGTGTTATTGTTTGTTTCGTTTTGTATTCCACCCCTAATTTGCCAGTGGTACAGTTTTTTGGCAAGTCTAACAAACACACATCAACTTTAACAAAGGTAGAGCCTATCCTGTAGCTTTAATTAGAAGGAAATTGTAAACAGACGCATGCCGTTCTTTTACGGATTATCTATACTTTATGACTGAATGTTTGAAGTTATGAGGGATTCTGAATCAGCAGTGCTCGAGTGGTGCTCTTATAGGACATTGTTGTCTTCAATTATTTTCAGTTATATTCCCGTCTGTAAGAGGCAGAAGATCATTTATTATTTAAAGATGCAATCGTTGCTGTTTATCTGGGATTTTTAAAACCGGGTTATCTTTTCACATAGTTTTTTTTGATTAAATGGAACAAAGTGTAATAAAATGCAGTTTCAAATAGATGCTTGTCTCTCTAGTGCAAGAGCTCATCTGCCATTATTGTGATTTAATATGAACGGTGCCAAGCAGCTGCCGAGAGACGGGATCTAACGAGCATCAGGGATGCTTTAGTATGTACATAAAGGGTCTCACACAGACAAGCTGCCAAAGACATGCATGCAAATACACATATAGGTGCTGACTAACAATGTCATATATCTTCATCCATATGTAGTAGATAAACACGGCAAACTGAAAGACTTGCAGCTAACTTTTGCAGGTGGATTAGTTCATTTTCTTTGGAAATAATAATGATTTGAACAAAGATTTTAAATTAAGCACACTGAGATCAAACAGCAGATTTTTTTTCCTGCATGCTGTTTGTTTACCAGACAGCAAGAAGGAACAGGCTACAACACTACCCTACTGTAGTTGTACAATGCATTTTCCTACTTAATTCATTACTCTATAAAATTGGCATTCGCAGAGCTTCATCCCCAAACAGCAATGCAAAAATAAAACTTTTTCCCCATATTTTTTGCATACCATCACTAGTATCCAGTAGCTTCCCTCTTGTTACTTTTAGTACTTAACTTCACACTAAAGCCCCTGAGACCCCACTATCGGGAGATTAGGCTAGCGTCAGTTGAAGTAGACAATCTGCAATCAATACCTGTGATATAAGCAGTCTGCCTGGGTCAGGCGACCTTGCTGTACGGGACCCACAGCAAGTCTTGTAACGTCCTCATAGATTCTGGGTGACTGACCCCTGACGACCTGGGCAGATAAGGTCAGTCTGACCAGAGTGACCTAGAGCAAAGAGGCCAGTGTCCAGTCAGTCTGGCTGTCCTATAATGAAGTGGTCAGTATTGCTTTTCTGTCACTCAGCAATTACAGGAAGAGATATGGCGCCATAGATAGGTGCTGAATGCACATGGAGGCAGTAGCCACAGAATTACATTCACGAGGACCGGTAAAGTGACATGTAAACTACTCTAATATGGGCTGGTAATGACCGGGAGCAAGATGGATCAAAAGGAGTCTGACAATATCAGTACAGCTGCATTGCTTCCATGTACGCAGGCTCATGAAGCACATCTGTACAGCTTGTGGTTATTACCTGCTTTTAAATATCTAATGACTTTTTGTTAAGAAGTATAAAAACTATAAGTGTTCCTTATTGGAACCAGTATTACTTACAATGTCATATATATAACAACCACTGCAAATAAATTGTAAATTAATAGCTTAACTTTGGCAAATACTAAATTTACTGTCGACAAACAATAACATTATAATTAAAATAGTTTACTAGAATGACCCAAAGCTATAGTTAACTGTGGATTTTCTGAAAATAGTAACTTTTACTAAATGTCTAAATGTATTTTATCAGTAATCAGCCCTTGATTAAAGATGTTCCAGATTTATTAATGACATAGGTGTAGCTTGCCGAGTGAAGAGAAACCACAATGAAAGACAGACAAACATGTGTCACAGTGTTTCAGCCCTGGCCTTTTGTGCTCTTCGACACAGGTCAGGGGCTAGGAAATCCCCAGCCATCCAGCAGCTGCCATCACAGACTCATAGCATTCTTCTGTGTGCTAACTATTTAGTTGTCAGTGATTTGGTTAAGTGGAATTGACTTTTATCTGCGGTGTGCTATGGGGCTGCCACTGGCAATTCAGAATCCCCCTTCCTCAGCTCCCATCTTATCCTGGTGTCACATCCAGCACATTGCTATTGGCAGCTGAGCCAAGCCTAATCAATAGCCCAGGTCAGGGATGGCCCGCGGCTCTGCTGTGGGTGGGCTATTGATCCGACACATACACTCCCACAGGTCGCCCTGACAAACCGGGAAGTCGTGGCGTTGGACGAAGTGAGAGAGCGGGGAAGAGGGAGATGACAAATTAACAGCGCTGCTTTCTGACTGCTGTAACCGCTGACAAAATCCTGTCATGAAAATAATTTATTTATTCCCTAGCAAGGAGCGCACTGTGTACTCTCGATTTAAGGTGGCTCGAAAGGATTATTATTCGATTTGATATTTCAAATGGAAGTGATTGGATGCCGTGAAAGGCTGACCGCACATTAAAATCAAGACCAGGAGCAAAAAAAACCCCCGATAAAACATTTCAAATGCAAGCCCATCATAACCGCACAAGATGTCTGCCCCCGTCTCCCTTTCTTTCTCTTCTCTTCGCACCTTCATTTCTTTCTCTTTGCTTTGTGTATCCTCTGTTGACACTCTATCAGACCTGTGGCCAATGAGCAAGAGTCTAGTTATTTTTGTTGCAGTTTTAAATGTTGCTCCCCAAGCTCCTTATCAGCGCCACACTAAGAACTCTTGGGAACAATTAAACATGGGCTTTAACTCAAGTCTAACCACAGAGGTAAAAATAATCGCACAATGTTTCCAAATGGAAGCGGCTTCAAAAGAACTATTCAGTTATCACAAGCTGTCTGCCTCTCCCGCCTGTATTCCCAAACTAAATCTCTGTCGCTGTGGAACTATTGGAACATATGACAAGCATATTTACTCAGCTTCACAAACCAGGCCCATGTGGAATTCAAAGGCGTTTTTTTTTAACATGTTCCTTTTTTTCATTGCTGGAATTGACAGTTGAATAAATATGTACTGTCTATGAGACTTTGTTGTCGTATACTGGAGATCCTCTGCAGAACAGGCAATTATATATGCTATTACAGGAATATGTCTTGTTCCGGTTACAGGGAAATTAAGTTTCTCAGGAAATCTTTTTCATTTTTCATTTTAAAAGTCTTCAGTGGTATGAGAACAGAAATTACTCACAGCAGTTCATTTGCTATTAAATGTAATCTTGAAGTCGTAAGAGGCTGTCCTGCAGTAGTAGCATCCAAATAATTATAGATTAATTTTGTTGACTCTAAAAAGAGCTGATTAATTTTGAAGTCTTGATGGAAGTCATATTGTTCTGGTCTTTCTCTCTTGAAAGACATTTATTGTGTGCTCATATTTCCGGGATGAGGTAAAGATATTGTCGCTGCTCTTAGAAGACTGCACTGGAACTCTTTCATGGTTGTTGTGATTTTTAATTGCGTTCAAAACATGCTTCTGATGTTGTCTTTTTTCTTCTTCTTCTTCTTTGTTTCACGTTCCAGGTGATGGCGTCATTGTGAATTGCTCTTCTTGTGACCCGGGAGTCCCTAAATCCCAAAAACGTATAGCTTTGGAAAACCCTGGAAATACCTGGAATTCTAGGAGTAAATCACCAAAACTTCTTCAGGTGCCCAGGCACCAGATCTATAGCTTTACATTCTCCTTTATTATTTTTGTGAATACAAAGAAAGAAAGCCTGAACATTAGCAATAGCGTCTGGCCATCCACCATTGCTTCGACAAACCTGCTGTGACCAAGAGGGTGTGACCTTTCTGCCTGCTGACTTCAAACAGACACTTGAAACGAAAACACAGTCAGAGAGGCTTCTGTGTGTTGGAAACTCAGACCAAAAACCCCATCAGGTAAGGCTGTGAAGTCCCCCTTGCTCCTGCTGTCCAAACCCAAAGCCCTTTAACTTCTCCAGGGCTTTGAAGCTAACTTGTCCCCTCTGTATCCCTCACATGGTTAGCTCTCCCTCAGATTTGGGGTAAAGGAAAGTCTGGCTGATAAATGCCCCGCTTTCATGCTCTGCTCACCTGTTTATTCCTCTCAGATTAGAGGATCGGAATAGATTGTGGTTGTTTGGTTGATAGATGCTTATCCTAGGTTCTTCACCAGCCCCTTGCTGACTGGGCCAGTGATCAGCCAGAGCTTAGCGTTGGTGGCGTGGTTATGTGTCACACAGGCATGCTGTACAGATACATAAACTTGCAGACCATCATATGAAAATGTACAGGCCTGTGGACAGGAAATATACTTTATTTTTACACTATGACACACCTACAGTATACCCTCTCTTGCTTTCGATTACAGTTATCAGTATTCCTGTCAGTAATGGGATGTGCAAATATTCCAAGATGTGTGTGTTTTGAAGTTTAAAGGGACAAAAGTGATTTTCAGGCTGATAAAATGTCACCGCTGAGTGTGTGTGTGTGTGTGTGTGTGTGTGTGTGTGTGTTTATTGGTGCTTGTATATTGTCTTTTACTGCATGAGACTAGGTTTGTGCAAAAACGATATACAACATGGTTTTGAATCAGAAACATGCAACGGGGCACATTTGTGACGCATGTATGCATTTTTTGGGCTAACGAAATAAGCATTTCTTTTTTTTGATTGACTTTAAAAGAAGCTTTCCTCCAAGTTTCATAAGGGTTTCCCTGTTGTTGTTTTTAGAACACTGACAACGTAGCTTCACACATTGATTAAGACCTGATCCCAGGTTATCTGGACTATATTAAGTTATTCTGCTTGATAAGATAATAAGCAAACTTCTGGCTGAGCAGCATAGCATGAGTCAAATAGCGTCATATGTAAAATAAAGATTGAGGTTAAGGTTTTGCACATATGTAGCAAACAATTTCCTTTTCATCATGCAAAAGGCAAATATGTTCATCTTGGTTTGTCAACCAAAAATTAATGTATTACTTTGCACTCTGAAAACAAGCAAAATTGAGAATATAATTTGTTTATGTAATCAAGTGACTGTACTGGAGCAAACATAAAAGCAACAGGACACGCTGAGTGGCATGAGTTATGTCTTAAAGGAGTTAAAAAGATTTGTTCGAAAAGTTCAAAGTCATTTAGTAAAATTTGGGTCACTGAAATTGAATACTTAACAGCAAGTTGTTGTTTAAAAAAATAAAAAGAAATACACGGAAATGTTTTTCTTCTCCTGCATCTTTAAATGATATTTTTAGTGCTGGCAAAAATAATACACTTGAAAGCTCATGAAACAATATTTATCATCTCGGACCTAATTAAGGACGTGATCTGAAATGTATTTTCTATAAAGTCTGATTTAGGACCCACAGGGTCAGCTGCCTCACAAATAGGGCAACAATAATACAGCAGGAGTCAGGAGTGGAAAGGGCTCCAGTCTGGGGGAAAGCAACTCCCCTCCCTGGTCTGTGTGCTGATGGAGCTGTGCTATTGCCCAGGGCTCCACAGCTCCAGGGCTCCGACACTAGACCTTATTTTTCAAGTGGGCAGCACAATGTTCTGCTACTGTTGGGGTTACTCCCTTTGTGCCAGCCCTCCCCTTTTAGAGAAAAAGACATGCATGATTTCATACATGAAAGATATATGTAATTGGACAGCGGGGCCTATGCAATACATTTACAATTCTAAACAGCATATGTGAAAACCGCCTTCCACTTTCTCTCCCCGTTTCTTCCTGAGGAAATGTATTTTAACATATCAAAAATATAAGATCAGAAAACAGAGGCGACACGGGTTACCATTCTTGTTACGTGCTTTGTATTGCATGTGAGTGCGCTTTGTCGGCGTGTGGCTCTGGGAATTGTCTCATAGCATTAAGAGAAACACAGCGTATTGGGGCATCTTTTGCAATAGATGCCTATTGTGACATCCTCAGTAGTAAATCCGAAGCTGCCATTACTTGTTCGCTCTTTTTGGCTTGGGTTAGGGGTTAATATCAGCCTCGCAGTAACAAGGGAACTTGTGTCAGGATGTGATGGTTTAGTTGACAATTTAAAAAAAAATAATGCAATCAGTCGATAAAAATATAGACATAAAATATACACAGAGTAATCATTTTAATCTGTAACTGTAAAAGTAAAATGCAGTACATATGTAGAAAAAGTGGGGGGTTATACATTGCTTTAGATGCTGGTTATGTTTTTTTTAGTGAATGTATTCAAATGAACTCTTAAAATACAAAAGAAAGGGAGATGTAACTCTGTGACATTTTAAACATTTCATTGTGGAAAGCAATCCATGCTTACTTTGGCATCTAAAAATAATTTTTAAACAGTTCACAGCCCCAATGTACAGAAATCAGTTGACTGGACTGAGTGACCACTCAAAGATGCAAAGATTTACTTCTGTTGTTTAAAACTGGTCATTGAAATGTAAAAGGATTTATTATAAGCTTGAACTTTCCTTTAATTGTAACGTTCAAGCTTAATATGAGCCAGAGACTAACTTGGTGATTCCAAGATTAATTTACAAACAGTCATGAAGTGAATTAATATGTGTCTGTGATTCAACGCACTCATTTTATCCTCTAAGCTATGAAACAGAATATCACATCACTGTCGCTCATTTGACCACAGGGAAGGTATGACCTTTTGGAATTCAAAGACAGTTTTTCATGTTGATATCTTTTTGCCCTTATAAGCAGCAAAACAACTGTATAAGTGGATCAGATTCAGCCGATAACACCACAAAGTTGTAGTGATGCACAGCGTTGCAAATGATTTAGTAACTACTTATCTGACAGAATTAGAAGTGTTACTACATTGTTCCTGCTTGCTGCTAACACATCTGTCACTCTCTTGTCACTGTTTGTGTTACTGCCTGTGTGTTTTTTAACACAGTAAAAAGTAAAAGAGCCCTTTCCTGCCACCCCTCCAAACCTCCAGTGTCACATATGCAGTAGACACACAACAAAAATAAAAGTGCTTGAATTAGGTAAAGGGCATTTCTGTCACAGCAACGAGGTCAGTTGATTGCTGCACACGCGCTAAAATACATAATACAGAAGTGATCTTAGCACGATGGCAGGGCATGTGAGATGCGTGCTCCTAGTAGCAGGGATACAGGTGTCATTACTGAGCATCATCCCTGTGCCATATGCAAGGCTTCTGACTGTCTGCGTGACAGCTCCGAGTCCAAGTTGAAAAGTTCAACTTGTGAAGTTGATTTTCCTCTGAGGAATTGCTTTTATAAGCCATCTTTATGGTCATTCATTGCATTATTATACATATATATTTGCATATATATTGTAGTAACACGACACCGGTGACAATAACGCTCGTGCAGACCTCCTGGTTTAAGGTCTTAGCCCTGTGCTCCTGTAATTTTTCTGTCACTGCAAAAAGTAAACACCTTTGCTATTAAATCCCTTAACAAGCTAACACCTAAAAAAAAAAGAACAGCACCATTAATCACCGGTTTTTATTGGCTTCAGGAACACTCACCTCCGCTGAGGTATTTAGAGAACATGACCACAACCCTTCCAACTCACCACACACAGCATATAGGTGGGGCTGCCTGCCACCAAGACGAGGTTTAGGAGAGCTGATAGGGGTTAAGCATCCATAATTCTGCCTCAGTTGCTTTGACCAGCTTAAATTGCTTTCACACAACCAGAGGGCTTCTTCACAGTACTGGAGGTTTGATAGCGTGGGGTTTTGGATGAGCCTGTTGGCTTTGTTTCTTAACTAGATGCAGCACAGATGCTGTCTCTGCATCAGTAGGGCGTTGTGTGGAGAGGTATGATATGGGTAGTTGATTTCCATGCAAAATTCCCTACGATCCCAACCTTGTCTGTCTTCACTTCTCTCACTTGTCTGAGTCGCAGCCTGCTGACTGGGTGTAGTAAATAGGTCCTGAATAGCCGCTGAATATATAAAGACAAATCAAAAGCTGTCTTTGTGTTCACTTTAGATTGAGCTACACCTGTGCATTATATCTGCTATGGATCATTTTTCTTGAATTGCCATCAGTGTTGTTATTCACTGTCATTGATTTGAATTGATTAATTCTCACTCCAATAATCACCAATTGTGTGGTTAATTTGGCATATTTAAAGCCTTATAATATAACCTGGTGGATACTCTGTTATTTCAAACTCTGTCCTCTAAGTCCTCCCTTGGTGCTTTTTTTAAATTTATGCATTCAACTGTTCCTGCCAGATGATTATTACTGTTTTTATTCTTGTGAATCAACGGTAGGCAAACTTGAAACTGTGTCTGTCCCGTGTGACACAGGCCATTGTCTGCAGAAATATGGTGCAGCGTCCCAGAGGCTGCGGGTGACGCAGGATTTGGATTTGACCTCTGGCGACAGTCCTGGATCTGTGTATTTGCCCTCCATGTCGCTTCCACCTGTCATATTTTATCTCGTTGTGTTGTTAGGGGGTATTTCTTTACATCAAGGAAAATTAACTCTAACTTTCTCGCGTTCGATTGAAAATTCAGCGAGCACCAAGTGGCATTTAAATAAGTTTTGCGCTGTGAGGATCTGCGAGTCTTCTCTTTGGGTCGGTTTACCATCAGCTAAAGTAGCTGTTGCCTGGAGTGGTCATATGGCTCTGATTTGGGATCCCTCTGTTTCAGTGAGCCTCTCTAAAGCGCGTAAAACCCCACGAGTCCCGCCTGTCTCACACCCAGTATCTGTGACAGCAGCTCTAAGGATTTCTCCACTATTCACTGTATCCCCCGATCTGAAATATGCATTATCAGAAGGCCTAGTCTGCGCTTATTTCCTTCCTCCGTTAACAGTGCGTTGCTTTAAAATGATCTCGACATTAAATACGAAATTTATCACATTTGTCCTTAAAACTATGTAGATTGTAATATTTACACAAGCCTTTGCCTTATGTTTTGTTTTTAGCTCAACGCGTGTTCTTCCTCGACGCTTTTATTTATTTTTTTCCAAATATATATTTCTGATTTGGAATTTCTATCTGGCAACACTTGCAAGATGTTTAGATCTGCGCAGAACCTGACATCTTCTTTAGAAAAATACGAAAAGAGAAAAACATATATGTATATCTATGTGTGTGTGTGTGTGTGTGTGTGTGTGTGTGTGTGTGTGTGTGTGTGTGTGTGTGTGTGTGTGTGTGTGTGTGTGGAGTTAATCGCTAATATAAATCATTAGTTTAAAAGAAAGTGGCTGAAAATGATTTTGTGTACTTGAAAGAGGTGAGGTGTGATGAGGCTGGACTGCTGTAGAATATCACTGCTCACACGCACTTTTGTGCTGTTGTTTTTACAGTGGTTTGTGAAACATTTGTACACTTGCAATTCGCCACTACGGCGATTACAACAAGAATAACAACAACAACTGTTATTATTATTAGTATTAGTATTATTTTAATTTTCTGCCTATAAAATATGATGCGACAGAGTGATGCCCCCACTACCACCACACACATACACACACGCAGATACACACGCTCATGTAAACCATGCACAGAGGGGAAGGAGGCAGAGAAACAGGGAGAGTGAGACAAGGAGTCACGCTCGCTGATTTTTGGGGGAACGTGTGTGTGTGTGTGTGTGTGTGTGTGTGTGTGTGTGTGTGTGTGTGTGTGTGTGTGTTTCTTGATGCGATTCAGTCGCAGTGGTCAGGGGGAAATAATCTGTACAATCAAGCAAAGACAGCAAAACATCGGAGATTTTTTAATGTTTTACGACATTTTTCGAATATTGACAGAATAATTATGGGTTAACACGACCGTCTTTCCAAAATCCAAACGTCAAAACTGTTTCTGAATAATGCATTTGATCATTAATAAGGCAGTACTGGCAGGGCGAGTAAATGGATGAGAGAGAGGAATTGATATGCCTTCTTTTTTCTCATGTAAATGAGGCAGACTGACCAGACGGTCGCTCGTCATTTATTCTATCCCAAACTCTAAAATCACAACACCAGCAGCAGGAAGCAGGTTCTCTTTTTTTTTACACTTCATGTAGCATTCAGAAATATGACGTAAGCTTTACCCCCGTGTTGCTGGTTTGTATGTATCTATCGTTAACATGTAGGTTAAAAAAATAAAAACAATTTTACATTGTCAACAGACATATTTCAGATGTAGCATGCAATCTCAAAAGAGTTTAAAAAAGAAAAGAAACGTGCAGGGCATATTTGTCCAAGGGAATTTTTTAATATCAATATTTTATTTCAGAAGCACTGGATTAACAACCTAAAATAAAAGAGCAATATAAAAAAAAAATTAATAAAAAATAAAATCACATGAAATAAACAAGCAAATACAACAGCAGGTAGAATATCCCCTTATAAGACATTACAGAAAAAATACACAAGCAAACAAATAGATCCATGAAAATACTGTAATAAATCTAGAAAGCATGTGAAATATGAATAAAATGATCCAACACACTATGTGATATGTGATGGGCAAGAGTGTAAGTGAAAGAGCACCAAAGAAGAGTCCAAACGTTGCATTTGATTTTGATAAACAAAAGATCCACCACAGTGATCAGCTGCATCCAGTCAGGAACATTCTGGGGGTGCCAAAAATGGAGGGGAAAAAAGGGGGAGGGTGGGGGGCTAGAAAGCTAGAGGCCACAGGCGTGTGTAGGTTTACTTTTTTTTAAATTGCTGGTTTAGAGAATAAAGCCGAGGAAATAAAATAGTTATAAGTAAAGGTTTGCAAAAAGATGTTTTTCCCCTGTCCACAAGGCACGTGGCACACATCCTTCAAGGATGATGGTGGGAAATCATGTGTAGAGTGCAAAGCATGTTACATTTATAGTCCCCAATCCAAAACGATTGTAAAAAGTTAATTTAGAAGTGGAATAGCTGCACTTTTGATTATTTATTTGTCTCTTTTCTGAAGTTGTGTATCAGCAGATTTCTGCAGGACGCCCCGCTAATTAGGCCAAAATTTCGGTTTGATCCGAGCTGGGCATGTTGTTCTTTTTCGCTCTCGGTCAGTCAGAGGCTATTTCAAAACTAGGATAATTTTCGGAGTGAATCTCGTGTCCTTAATGGTCGGTTAAAAAAAAACAATAAACAAAAACACGTTTGACTGAAATGTCTGTGATTTCCAACGTTGAAATCCCTCGCCTATTTTGTCCACGCGATAACCTGAACGTGTTTGCGTGCCTCGTTTACATTCGAGTCCGTTTTTAAGATGCAACCACAGACTCAAAGGCAAAGGTGCGCTTTTGCAAAGCCCTGGGTCCGCAGGCGCTTGGCTTCCATGAAAGAGCTGATGCGCTACTTGATCCCAGTGGTCAGGCTGAACATAAGAGGGCGCTCCCATTGCACCTGGCTGTGCTGCCCTATCCACCCTAGACACACGGAGCCGGACACCAGCCTCTCTCGTGGGTTCTGCAGCGGTAAACAGCGCAGGCTCAACTGTTACATTCGATTGATTATTGAGTGAGGGAAAAGGGGAAAAAGAACAACAAACATGATTTTAAGAAAATTGTATTTTCTCAAAATTTCAAATTATTCCGCATCAGTAAGTTGTACCTTTTTATGAAAAATAATAATATATTGAAAAGTTTTTAAATGTCTGTATTTACAGTTAAGATGGGTAACCTGGGCTCCAGTCTTTCTAGCCTATTATCAGCCCAGCTGGGGTCACTGAGCGGAGGATCGAACCCGCGGGCCGTGCGTGTGGCGTCTTTTAAATGTGTCATTAACATCTTCACTAAAAAGAAAAATCAATTTAATTTTCGTCGTTAAAAAAAATATTTGTGTTGTTTCCCTTTGTGTCTCAGCCTGAGCTTCGAGTCCACACGCAATTTTTATTTATATTTTCACAGCATAAGCTCGCTCAGTCGGTTTCCTTAAGAATTTCCTGATGCCCTTTTCATATCTGTTTACCATAGCCTGAACACATGACTGACACTCCTCTTGTTAATATTGCAGCCTATGAACATCTTAAATCCCTAAATCCTTCGGAATATAATGGTCGTTATCTCTTTATAAAGTTATATGACTTTTCTCGATAGCAGCTTTCATCTTTAAATACTTTCACCCCTGCTCATTTCCTCTGTTTCCCTTTGTGCTTTGTCTGGGATTCCGAGTGCATGGCGTACACGCGCGGGCACGCGTAACACGGGAGCACGGTAGCCGATCTGTTAAATAAAGTAAATGTAATTTAATTTGAACACATTAAAGTAAATATTTCTAAAAGCTGACAAGTGCTACACGTGGGTCTCTGACAACCATCACAGAGTGCCGGTTCAAGCACGTTAGTGACGATTATTGGGGGGAGGGGGGCTCTGCCCTCTGAATGCACAGTTTTGTTCCTTGCAGTCCTTCATATGGTCAAGCACTTTCATGTGCTCCGCATCTACGGAGAATTTTGCATTTTTAAGCTCCTCTGCCTTTCTTTGTCATATCCACGGGCTGTCATAGCCACAGGTTGTGTTGAATTTGCAATGCCACTCATCGATGTATGCCTATTGAGGCTGGCACGTGGACAGTTATCCTTCCCACTGAGAGGCGCAATTGAATGGTGGTAACACAAAAGCTTCAGACCCTGTCAGTTCCCCCTTTTTCTCTTTTCAGTGATGCATAGGCCCTAAAAGCATCAAGGCCTCTGCCTGACTGCTCTGCCTTTGATTTAGCCTACACTATACTCAATATGGTCGCTGATGGAGTAATATCAATCAGGCCTTTGCATAAATTTGTAAACTGAAGTTTGCATTGTTAGGCTTTAGGCGACTGACTGGCTCAAATCTGCCTCCTACAAGCCTCAAATTACACCACACTCTTTTATTATCTCGCAGCCCCTTTAACTCCTCTCGCACGCTGTTTTCAACCTATTCATTTTTACAATCTCTTCTTCCCGAGAGAGCAGACACGTCGCAAATCCTCGAGATTCCTGCAGACTGCCTCTCACACTGCAAAAATGCGAGCTGTTCGAAGGGGCGATGCAGTTGTCTTGTTTTTCTAAGAGGGGCATGCTATACAGGCGATGCCGCATTGCTTAAAAACAGGTATCAGTGCCTACCGTGGCTTGTGGAAGGCAAGTGCTGAGGAAATGCCGTGTTACAGCACACCATATATTTTACCAGCAGAGAGAGAGGGAGGGAGAGAAGGGGGAGAGACAGACAGAGAGGGAGGGAGGGAGAGAAAGAGAGCGATGGAAGGGGGGAGTTGGGTCTTGGCCATATAGGATACAATGTAAGAAGTTTGATTTTCATAGGCTCTTCAAAGGAATATATGCTATTGGATCTGTAGAAACGCCGGGTCCCATGGGGTTTCATAACCTTTCTAACCTTTAAGTCAAAGGCCCCTGGAAAATATAAAATATGGTCTAGCATTCATCTACCATCTTCGCCACTGCACCATCACAAAAGGCTAAACACATCGGCTGTGTGAGATCCTCGAAAAAAATAAATAAAAATGAAACACATTAGATTTGTCTGTGCCATGCATTTCTATCCGAGACACGCGAAAACAAGCAAACAAACAAAATACATGTTCGGTAGATTTATTAACCCGGTTAAAAGTCGTTTCTTACCAAAGCTTTGTATACTGGGTACTTTGAATCTGTATGATTGGGCAATGTTTCGGCCGGGCTATGTTTGCCTTTTAACTGTTAACTCTGCGTCTGAATTCACCATATAGACCCAGGCTAACAAATCCGTATTGTTTCAATAAACATGGCACGTTGTGTTATCAGGGAAAGCTACTGCTTGTATTCAGTGGACCAGGGACTCTATATGGAAGTGTTTGCACAGAAAGTGTGCACACTAAGAGTGAGGGATTGTCCATTTCCTCGGAGAATCAACAATAAAATTATCATACCAAAGAGCACTGAGAGACTCAAAGGCTGATTTTTTGCAATGCGGTCTTTTCATTCGGAGGAAACGATGGGACATCAGTTACAGAGGAGACGTGCTTTACGGAAATATTATTAAGACAAACAAACGCAGAACCTCAACAAATTCATGTTCGGATCGATCATGAAGGCTTTCAGAATTTCCTGAACACGAAACACCTCAGGAGGAGATGAGACACTGACCACCTGGGCTTCCTGTCATAATATCAGTGTAATTATCACAGCATAGCAAATTCCATGCATACAGACCGGAGTGGACCAAACAAAAAAACGCCTGACACAACTCTGTCACCTTGTCACACATTTATAGTGTTATTATTATTATTTAAGAGAAGGTGCACTTATTGAACACGATGCTGCCAACAAACAAAATCAGTTTAGTAATAGATGTCTTGATAGCCTGTTTCCCCATCACTCCTCTGTGTTTCAGCAAGCCTTTCACTGATGTGCTGGGTAAGAAACAATATATGTATATTTTTTAAATAGCTACTTCAGGCTTATGCACATTATAAATAGCCTTAAAATTAAATTAGATATAACACACATGTATATGGTTGTGGTTTCAACAAGTTCTTTATTTGGTTGGAGTTTTTTAAGAAGCTGAATTTTCTTTGCATACTGTACGAATAAAAGCAGCTCTCACGAGTTTGCCAGATTTACAGGAAAAAAAGAAAAAATATTTAAACCTTTTATGGGGTTCTCCTAATATCTTAAATAACAAATTATTTTATATTCCAACACTGCTATAAGATATTGTGCTGAATTTTATTTGGTCTGCAATTTGGAACTGGCTGTAACTGTAAGGACGACACGTCCTTTTCATACCTTCTCCGTCAAACTTGCATTTTGCTCTGTCTTATTCTATAAAACCAAATTTGACAATTTCACATTTCCGTCAGGTGTCATGGCTTTGTTTGCTTTATTTCACTTAAATATACGCACACACATTTTTATGCGAGTTGAGAAACACCTCATTGCTCTAAAGTTGCAGTAGACTTTCATATACGTCTCACCATTGAGCCAGTCACCGTTGTTTTAATTTGATTTGATTTTTATTTGGGAAATAAACGCAAGAATTCAAAAGGATTCCCTTCCATGTTTTTGCAAGGGTCGATCTACACGAAGTTGATCAAAGTTTGACATTTTTGAAGGCGCGCAACACCGCTGTTTAATGCCAACTTCAGTCTCTGGGCAAGTGGCTTTCCTCTTAATGCTTCAAAATGTATAAATGTACACGTACATATAACCTGTTAGTTCTAATATCCAGGGAACTAAGCATGCTCTTTTTTCCCTTTGTTTTTTGCGGGTTACAATAGTAAGCTATACCCTGGCATCCTGCATGCTGCTGTTACAGTACACTTTTGTATAGATGTGGAAATCGCTTTGAAAAAAATAATCATCCCCCCCGCAAATGTTTATTGTAGTTCTTTGCAAACACGACAGGTCGCTGAATGGTTACAGGTACACTGTGCCGATGACTAGCAGGCGAACTTTTCTGGTTATTTCAGCTGCCGAGAGTCTGATTTGGTTTTCAATAACTTCTTTAAACGTACAATCTAAACTCACTTAAAAAAAAAAAAGAAGAAGAAGAAGAAGAAACATAACCCTCCGTGCAGCTTTGACGAGACCAAATTGGCTCGCATGGACCCAAAAGAGACTGAATAAAATAAAGCCGGGCTGCTTATGCGCTTTAAGTGACCGAAACATGTGCATATCTTTCATTTTAAAAAGCAAAAACCGCGACAAGAAAACGTTTTCAAAAAGTGGAGGAAAAAAAAGAGCGGAAGAAAAGCTGCGTCCGTGGCACCGGGCTTTGCCTGCTACGGCTGCCTGCTCCACTATTAACTTTCGCTGCCTTTCCTCTAATCAAACTCTTACTTTCCGCTGTTCTTAATTCCATATTTTCAATTCCTGATCATTACTTTCCTCTTTTTTTCTACTTGTATCTATCCATCCATCCCTCCCTCCCTCCTCTTTCTCCCTCCCTCCCTCCCTCTCTCTCCCGAGCTCTCTCCTTTGCTGAATCTTATTGATCCAGAAGGCGGCTAATTAGCCCTTCCCTTCGTGCCTGTGTAATGAAGCACATGCGCACTGAATTAATCACAGCCATTTTTTGCAGGAAACTAATTAGCAGGAATAAAGATCCAAAGAGTTTTTTCTTTTCAATCATCAGATCTCACTTTCACCTCTTCCTCGCTCCCTCTAACACAAGACTCATCGCCTGCTTTGCATCCAAATTATTTTTATATTGCCTTTAACAACTAATAGTACCTACTTCGTTTTTTACACTCCGCAACAACAATGATCTTTCTTTTGCCACCCTAAGCGCAAACTGACCAAAAGGGGACTGCCTTGATGGGATCTTTAGCTAAATCATCTCAATACTGGATTAAAAAGCGAGGATCACAAACCGGCAGCGAGAAATTGTAAGTTTCAACTTTGCGTTTGTCTCTTTTCCTCTGTTTCAGCGATCCTATTCTTTTCGCTGTCTGACTTATCTGAATCTCTCCTCTCCTATCTGTTCGTAGTTTTTTCGTGTAGCGGACCTGGCTATTCTCACGTTGTGAGAAAAGGCTGGCGATCACAAGTTCATTTCATGCAAGTAGTTGGTTTATTCTCGATTTTTATTCGTATCGTTACCTGTGTTTACATCAGCGTCCGTCCTCTCCTCCTCATGAATGGAAGATAAGAAATAGGCAAGACAGCGATCCACTCCAAGCAGTTGATCGTGGAGAGAGGGGGGGGGATAAAAAAAGCACGGTTTTAAAACAAATGTGTGCTTTTCGGTGGGATCGGGGAAAGGTGTAGAGGGTTTGTGGTTGTCGAGAAACGTGTTTTGAGGCACAAACGCAATGAGAGAGGGCTGTGCTGAGCGGCGGACGAAGGGCAGCGGCAGCTCCACATGAGCGCTGCCCAGAAAAGGAGCTCCAAGTCCAGCTAGTGGGGTCCGTGTGTGTCCGGCAGATGGGAACATCTCTCTCTTTCTAAATTTTGACAGATTTCACACTTGCCACATCCACGGGGTTTCACCAACGTCGTGTGCTTATAAAATCCTCTTCTGGATAAAGACATTTTTGTTCTTCTCCGACACGTCTCTGTCTGAAATGGGCAATCCCTCCGCCCTGCCTTAGTTCCTCTAGCTACACTTTCCCCCCTTTACCCCACTTTGTCCATCTTTTCTTTTTTATTTTTCATAGCGGTTTGCCTCTTTCAAGCGTTGTTTTTAAGTCGATACTCGCTCATTCACTGACGGAGTCACATGCAAATCGATCGACGTGTGTGTTTGTGTGTGTGTGTGTGTGTGTGCGTGCATGAGCGGGTTTGTGTTTGCGGGCGCGGTGTGTGCAATGTGAATGTGGTTTGTTGAGGGAAAAACGGAGCCCAGGGTCTCCTTCGTGACAGGAGCGGATCAGCAGGACCTTGTACACGGACAGCCTGAGAGTCTGAGCAGCGCTGCACAGAGCAGACATGCATTTTAGGGAAGACGGCGACAGCCTGCGTCTTCTGCCTCGAACTACTTGGCTACCGTACCTTGACTTTCAAGAAAAGACTTTTCCCCGAGAAACGTTGACCAGAAAGACAACAACACATTTCCTCATTTGACTGACCTTAAGCAGACACTATCATTCCAAAGTTACTGCCGGAAACTTTAAGCGTGGTCCAGGCTAAACCTGCAGGTCACTGAATGCATTTAGTGATCGCTTGTAGGAATAAAAAAAAAAAGAGTGAGAGAGAGAGAAAAGAAAGTCAAACTGGATATCTTCAAAATAGAACAGACTGCATTGTTGAGTGGAAAACACACGCCTTTTGAAAGAGATGGTCTCAGCTGAAGAGGCCTTTTCCCCCCAATACAGTTGATTATAGCTTTGATAGGCCAACTAATCTCCCCCTCCCAAAAAACATGAATCTGATCGGAAAAAAATAAAAAAATCGGAAATTCTGTTGCCTTGACTGTAATTGAAAGATGAAAATTTCTGTAAATATCCTCAAACATAACGACTACTTTTCAGGAGGACTTGGTCTATATACGGCTTTTTAAAAAAGCGGCGAGAATGATTAGGTAATCTGCGATATATTTCGCGACACAGAGTCGGGAATAGAAAGAGAGAAAAAGGTTTTTCCGAGCGAGCAGAGGCATTGATAGGATATGTGTACCGTTTGGGGAAGCAGAAAGGGGGGTGAGAGGCTGTGTGTGTCTGTCTGTGAGGGTGGGGGGGGGGGGGGGGGGGTAGGTCAGACAGCAAGAAACGGGGGGAACAGGGGTCATGGAGTGAGAGCAGAGATAAAAAAGACAGAGAGGAAACCCCCTCGCAAACAGCCGAGGGATAATGGGGAGAGAGTGGGTCTGGCTGGGGGAACAGGGTGATGGTAGGCTAGTTGTTGGCATGTTTTGGGAGCCACACAAAGCCCGTATGGTTGTCAGCATCTGCAGGATTAAGACTTATTTTAGGATGGGAGAAACGAAAATAGATCAGTAACGGGTTTAATACAATTAAACGTTCATGTAGTCAAGAGGTTGCAAGAGAAAGCCCCCCCCCCCCCCCCCCTTAAAAAAGGGGTGGGGGTGCTGCTGAGGGTAGGAGTGCAGAGGGGTCAGATAGCCATGGGCCATAGAGGAGCAATCAGAGGAAGAGGTCAGGTAAACAGATCCCTACCTTTCAGGCTGTAGAGGAGCAGACAGAAAGAGATTAGCACTGCCAGAGAGAGGAGAGACCAGCATTCTTATTTTTCTTTGCATTTTTATCGGTAATCTGATTCACATTTAAGTCATTTTTTTCTTCTTCTGTACTTTGTATTCCAGTGTCTTTCTGCGACTGCAACAGTAACTTTTATGTGCTTCGAATTTTAAAGGTGTTAATATAGGACAGGTAGGCTGCTGTGCCAAAACATGAGTGATCTCCCTTCCTCCCCTGCCTGACAGTTAACGCTCCACATCCTCCCTCTCTCTCCCTCTTACCTTACAAAACAAAGACAGCAGAAATGTTTACTGTCATCTCACCTGTCTGATTTTCCTGTCTTGCCTCATTGTCATATTTATGTTTAATTATAACAGTTCTAGGAAAAGGTATAGGAATGTCACTGGCTTTATTTTTGTGTAATCTATTTCACAAATTGTCAGGAGCTGTGTTTGGTGTCGCTAACTGTAGTATCTCAAGCTCATCTCTGACTGTGATAGTGGAAGTATTCCGCTCAGGTTTAAAGTGCTACCAGAGTGATGTATTTACCACAGACAGCTTGTGTAGAAATATTTGAGGCCATCGTATTTATTTTGATTTGATTTCTTGTGATCAGAGTTATTTCTCCCTCTCCGTTAATATCTTTCTCAAGACTAGGTTATCATTTTTGTTTAGAAGAGTGTTTTTTGCCAAAAGCTCATTTTTAATATTTCCACAAATCCAAAACATTTCAACACAAATAGGTATGGCAAATCACCTAAGCAAAATATGAAGGTAGTATATTCCCTATGTTGACAATAAAAGAAAAAAAAATATAGCTTATGGATTTATTTCCCAAATTTAATTGTAATTATTTTTATCAGAATTTTATTAGTGTTATAATTTTATCTTTTTGACATCACACGGTGGGATTGTTATGTGAACGTGATGGACAAGTATCTAAATTCTTTTTCTTTCTTTGAAATCAACTGGATTTGATTTTCTTCTCCACCCCAATAGCACTGTGGTGCATTTCGTTGTGAAGCGTGATTCTGGTTGTGATTTATCGTGTACTCACACCTGGTTATTTCTGTGTTCTTTGTGTTGCGATTGTTATTCATAACATGAAGGCAATATTTGGTGTCGTAAAGCTCTGATATGATGTCAGTATTTGCTGTGGAGATGTGCAGTTGCCATTGATCTTGCACGGCAACAAATCGGTTGTCCACTGTTTGCACTTAGCCACCCCCTCATCTTCCATTACAATATTTGATGACAGGTATATTCAGAGAATTCAGGTGTCACTTGACCGAATGAGTGGGAACAGCAGGTCCAGTTTTGTAAACGAGATAAAGGGGAGTTGCAGTCATCACAGATGGACTTGTTCCGTGGTTTGGGGGGGTAGCACAGAGAAAGGGGAGACAGCGCCTCTGGCTGTCGTAACCCCTTCTCTTCCTCTCCATCTCCCCTCTCTCTCTCACTCTCTCTCTCTCTCCTCCCTCTTTCACTTACCATCCTGTTCTCTGTGTTTTTGCGTTTCGCTCTCCTTAACTCCCACCTTTCCGTGCTTGGGCACCGGTGCCGTGGGAGAGCTCGCTGCCATGTCCTCTGTCGGAGAGAGCCCTCTTTGGGTGAAACAGTAGGCTTGGGCCATGTAGGAGACATTCAGCACAGTTTCACTTGTGTCAGATAAAGTGTGTGTATGTACATATAGAAAACAAAAATCCATACTGATTTATGCAAAAAAAAAAATTCTCCATATTATTATTATTATTATTGTTATTGGACGGTTATTAAACAGTCACCAGACAGTTATTTCCTCCTTTCTGTGTATTGTCTGCATGTAAGTCAGATAGTACAATATATGTGACTGGCAGTGATCACAGACGATGGCTTTTGAATTTGATGTGTGATTTTGATGCATGGTCATGCAACAAAGACCAGTTTTTCCAGCTGTCCTGCAGCCGAGGCCAGTATTTGCAGTATTTGTGTCATGCTATCATAAAGAAGCGGGCAGGGGGAGGAGGGTGTCTTAGTTAAACACAGATAGTGAGAAAGTGGGATGGGAGAATAGAAGGGATGTCATACTCTAGTGTCTGTGTGTGTGTGTGTGTGTGTGTGTGTGTGTGTGTGTGTGTGTGTGTGTGCGTAAGCATGCCTACAGTGTGTGCATGAATTCTCTACCTGATCCCTAATCCCAGTGGCCCCCAGTGTCCAAAAAGAGTTCCTCTTTATCCTCAGAAAGCCATTCCTTTTTTCCTTATAATTCTCTCCCTGTCATTTTTTCTTCCGAGCTTTTCTTCATCTTCAGTGTCATCCTTTTATCTTTAAGTGAAATTGGTTGGTTTTTTTTTTTTTTTTGTGGTTTACTCTTTCACAATATGTTATCGTGTTAACAATCTTGGTTAAATCATTGTGGTAGACAAGATTTATGACTGAGAAAGATGCGCACGTGTCTGTGTGTGTGTGTGTGTGTGTGTGTATGTGTGCACGCAGCAGCGTTCAGATTTGTGGGCATACTGCCGTTCTGAAAATCTAATATCTTTTGAGTGTTCCCCATCAAGGTCTTTATATGATACCCTTTTGTTTTTGTAGTCGATGCTTTTATTAATTTTAAACAGTTTCCAAAAATCTAAGCCAGCGTTCAAATCAGAGCAGACCTGTGTTGTGAGAACGCAACATCGCTCTCTTATCATACAGACATTAGAAAGATGGGGAGAAGGAGAAGAACACTCCCCCCCCCCCCCCCCCCCCCCCCCCCCAATGTTTAGGAGCAAAGTGTGACGTCTAATTTGACTTTCTGTCTGCCATGGAACAGAGTACAATAATGTGTGACACAAATTTATACAAATTTTCATTCAATTCTAACAATAAATTAGTGCCGTGGAAGTCATGAAAAGGGGATTATAATGTGTTTGTGCATCTCCGTCCTTGACTAGAATCTCAGTATTGCTTCTGTAATAAATGTACAATATCAGTTTTGCAGCAAATAAGGCTGCTTGATAGATAGCGGTGTTGTAACAGTGATAAAGACTGTTTTATTTTTGGGTTGCTGTATCGACTGTGAGTGGAAAAGCTGCGTGATGCATGCCTGTCCCGGCAGTATACTGGCAGTATCGTAAAAGGTGAGTGTGTGTTGTGCATGTGTGTGTGGTAGCTATGACTGACTGTGCATCCTATCTGAGGCAGCAGCAGCTAGCTCTTGCATTTAGGGATGGGAGGAACATCGGTTTTGCGTCGGCATAAGGCTACATATGCCTACACGCGGGCAGGGTAGGGATGACAGGGAGGACTCAAAGGGCTGCAAAATTGAACTGAGCGGCACCCCAGCCCCCCATGAGCCCACCCTTCTCTTGGACCCTGGAGGCCAGCATTCCACCCTCCATGCTAGTGCTTATCATCACAAAGGGCAGAATGCATAAAACATGGAGGACGCTTAGACAGAGGCAGCCCAGGTTGCCTTTCTCTCTCTACACTGAGCCCTGGAACAATACATGGGCCCCTCTGGCCTGTGACTCTGACGACACACACGCCGTCTTTTTTGTCCTCCCCTATTTCTTTGTCATCCTCTTCCTCTTCCTCTGTGTTACTGTGCTCTGTGGAGTGATAACTGCCCTCGTATTGTTTATCTGTGTCTGTGAAATCTACTTTGTGTAACCGAAATGTAAGCGTGCGTGCGTGTGTGCGTGGGTGTGTGTGGGTTGCATGAGGGAGAGGGAGTGACAGGTTCAGAAAAGTGACAGTGCATCAGCTGCATAGCTCCTGCTTTCAGTGCGTGTGTGCGTGTCTATATATGTCTAATAAATATACATATATATTTTTTATTATTATAATATTATTATTATGTTATTCATATAATTGACCTATTGAATAGATGCCAGCATTTAGTAATAAAATAAATATTTTATATAAAAGAAGCCATCAGCACGCCGTTTTTTCTTGTTGCTAATTTATGCCAGGGTCATCTAATGACCTAAAATCATGGCTTATATTAATACCAATTAAAGTGTGTGTGTTTTAAAATAACAGATCAAATACTATGTGAAAGTGATGCTAATATTTGTTCCTCCATGCAAGTCATTCTCCTCTGCTACTGTGCCCTGTGTTAACACTGCTACACGTGCATAAACAAGCTGTATTTGACTTTTTTTGTATTTACTTACTGACTGATTCACTGATACAGTGAGGTAAAACTGCAATTCGAGTGTTTTTTCTTAATGCAGTGATATTCTATTTTCTTTTTTCACTTCTTGGTTGTAGCTTTAGTTTTGATTTCAGATTTAGGTCATAATGATTTTAATTCCCTTTCTGTGCTTTTGCATAGCATCTACTCCGCTCTGAGACTGTGACAAACAGTAGTTATGTCTGCCTAAGGAGGTATTAGTCTGCATCTGTCTATGCGTTATGAGTGTCTGATAGCTGGGCGGTAGGAATGTACCACTGGGATGTGCTGGACCCCAGCAGGTCTATGGCACTTCCTCTCTGTGTACCTCACAGCTTATCCTCCTCAGGATTACAGAGAGAAGAAAAGAAAAGAGTGATGGCAGGAGCACCCTTTCCCTCTCACACCCGCTTTCCTATTTTTACTCACACGCACACACACATACACACTCTCATACAAATCCCAACAAAAAGTGTAATTCACTTGCAAATGTGTAGTATCCCGACCATGTTGCACGTTGAGGGGATGGAGAGAAAGAGAAGGCGAGGGAGGGGCGGAGATGGAAGGACTGTAGTGTATTTCAGCATTAGACAAGGATGAGATGAAGCTACAGACTGCTGCTTCCTGTTCATAAAAGGCAGCCGGCTTCATCTGTTCGCCGATAGATTATTTAGGAGTTTGCGCACATCATCTGTTGTTTTGTCTGTGTAAATAACTAAATGTGGGCATGTGTGCATTACAAGATGTCGTACAGAGAGCATGCGAGTCAAAACTTGCCATTTGTCATTCCCCTGGTTTCTCCTGAGGTGGCCTGGTGTTGCTTGCTTGGTGCCCTAGGCGACTGATCTGCCAGCAGTGAAGGGGTTAAGAAGCAGGGATAGCCCTCTTTTGTCTCTGCGGCCCTCTTTGCCATTGTTGTGGTGGAATTGAGCTCAGTGCACCTCACTTGACCACAGCAAAGCAATAAAATGGCCTCTAAGTGCTGTAGCCTCCATAGTCTTCAGATGTCAGCTTTCTTTCAGCTTCTGCATATAGTTTCCTTTTTTCCTCGGTGTTCACTGTACCGTGTATGCATACCTTCTGTGTATTATATTTTTACTAATACATTTAACATAACATGCTGATGCATTTTATTACTCCTACATGACTATATATTTTTTTAACTGCATAGTGAGAAGAACTTTAGCTCTTTGTGTGTGTTTTTTGTTGGAAGGTGCACGTAAATCAGAAACGAAATTCTTTCATTTTTTTAGTTGGTGCTGTGATTGGTTGGATTATATAAAAGAAAATAGCTGTGATGGTCCTTTCCTGAAAACAATATCAATATATATGTTTTCTTTATTAGCTTTCAGTGAATATAAAGCAGCATGGAGCTTTATAGTATGATGGATTTTTATGGAATTGTGCTTTTTTTTTTTAAATACATACAATCTGATCACCACCTAAGTCATTATCAAATGAAATGAATAAATTAAAGCACCAGCTGAATAAATGACAGCAGGCTTGGATCCTTCAGTTTTTAAGCTATACACTGTATTTTATTATTTTATATTTTCAGTTCTAAAACAAGTAATAATGAAACAAATGCAGGTCATGATATACATATTTCATTTGAGAATGTATTATTATAATGTGGTGTTACCGTGTTCGAATGCACAGATGATTGTTTATAGCAAAGTCCCACCTTGGCAGACGCTGTAATTAAAAAGAAGATATACTGCATGTGCGTCTGTCGCCGTCTCACCTCGTCAAATAAGCATCTACCTCTTGCAGTGAGCATGTCCATGGATTTATGAAAGATTTCTGATTGGCTCAATTATAATTGCCACTGTCCCGAGTTAAAACCATTTATGGCAGGTGTCACACACACAGGCAACATTATATGGGACACCAACCTGCAATTAAACTAGCAGTTCTTCAAAACCACGATATTACTGCAAGCCTCTACGTTATTCTGAATGGTGTCTCTGTCTTGTGTGCCTTTGCCTCTCCCGTCTCCTCTCTTTGCTTTCCTCCTCCGAAGACACGTGTGGGTTTCACTCTGGGTCTCACTGTACCAAAAACAAATGCTGTTTCTCATTTTCCCTGTGTTAAATGAACAAACATAAGGACTTCAGTGCCTCATAATAAATTGATTAGAGAGTGCAGACTCCCACACAGCAACACCGAAAACTGAAGATGTACAGTGTAACTCTGCGTGTGTGTGTGTGTGTGTGTGTGTGTGTGTGTGTGTGTGTGTGTGTGTGTGTGTGTGTGTGTGTGTGTGTGGCCAGCAGAGGAGAAGGCATACTCTCGTTTCCTCCCTAAGCAACTATAAATGTATATTTATCCAGTTTCATGGCATTTGTTGTCTCGTATATACCTTATACTTCCACATATGTTCTCAGCGCTGTTTTGCACCCAGTAGCTGAGGTCTCGTTATGACAGCGCCGTGGCGTTTATGTATTTGATGCGTAAATCTGGTAGACTGTTTGGCTTTCATTCTGATGTTTAGTGTCACAGACCTGAGATCTGGCCTAAGCTGGAGGGGGTGGGGTAAGTCCCATGGGGCTGAGACAAGGCTATAGGGCCGTAACAGACCGGTGACCTCGGCTTTGTGACGTCATTCGCCTCGTCTGGTCACCATGGAATTCATTTTCCCTACTGTTTAATGAATGAAGATGGGGGCCCCGGCTAGTTTATGGAGCTATTAGTTTTTCTGCTGAATATGGAGACCAATGTAAGAATAAGACAGCATAATGGCAATTTATAATAATGACTTTAGGTTAAAACATCCCTTTTATAACTTCTTCACGTCTGTTAGACTTTGGTTTCATTTTAATTAAAGTTTTCTTTTCCTCTTTTATTGAACTTGTGACTTTTCAGTTTTACTCAGGTGGCAACACGTTGCAAGCATTGTTGTACAAAAGAGTAAAAAAAAACACACCCTGACCACATATAGGAAGTCAGGCTGAGGTAAGAGCTAGACTCAAAACGGATACTGACTGTTACAACAGTTTTTCTCCTCTTTACATGCTTGTGCCAATTCTTTGACAATAAAGATTCTACTTTCTCCCTTTCAATGTAATGTTTTCTCCTTCCTCTGTGGAGCCTTAAAATGTCTTTTCCCCTATAACAACTCTATATCATGCAAATTTGACTGAGATTTTAAAAAGGCTTCATTTGTGTAATTTGGGCTGTATGTCTTATGTAAATCCAGCGCTGTCCCTGCAAATCAGACGAGGTATCTGTACGAGGACGAGGAAGGCTGTAAAAAAGGCTCCTCTTACTGCCTGCTTTTGTTAGAGCCAGGTGTTTCCTCATGTCGGATCATGCCCTGATGGGGAACAACAGGCCACATGGTAGGTGAGAACCAAGTGTTTAATGCTAGCGGATAGCTTTTCTTTCTGTGGTCTTCCTGTGCCACAAGCAATGCGCAGAAAAACTCTTGCAAACAAGCAGAGTAGACTGGTAAAACCGCTCTCTGTGCTGAGGATTAACACAGGAAGTAGCCCTTGTATGGCGTAGGAGCTGTGTGGATGAACTCTTTCCCTCCCAGCAGCACCAGGAGCAGGACAAGTGTGTAGATGACACAGCTTTTGTTTACACTGGAGAGAATATGGGTTTGGAGGAAAGAGAGAAGAGAGAGAGGCGGTGGTCAGGGCAGGGGGAGGGCAGACACCAGTCTCATCACTTCCTTCCTTTCTGTAGTTTTTCATATTTTTTTTTTTTTGACATTTTTCACAAGTTGCCATTGTCAGAACAACAGCAGACAGAAGAGGAAGTGTATAACTGAAGCACATGTCCTGTTAAAACATTTTGCATGAAACATAATCATGGAACATAAATGCGTGAAAAGTTTTTTTTAATGTTTTCAGGCTCTGTCTTTGATCGGTCAGCTTGATCTCTCCTGCTACATCTACCTTTTTTTCTCTACTAGACCAGGAACATTAAACAAGGCTGTAAGTTTTGACCCTGATCAAGACCAAACACTTGTTTCCTATGGGTTTTTTTTTTTTTAACAACTGCGCAATCATATGTGCAGATGTTCATGGCTGTTTAATTGTACATGGAATATATATGAGTTCTTTCCTGCCTTGTTATAACAAAACAGCAGACTGACACCTGCACTCTGTGTCTCGTTGAGCCCTGTGGTCAGGGTAAAATGTACTTTCACATGACAGATGGGTATGTGGGGCCTTCAACAGGAAGCCTGGCTTCAGTGTTTCACAATCTCGCCAGAAACAAGAACTGAGTACCCGCACTATGGTGAGTCGTCCGCCTTTTTTGTAATGGATGCCAGCTTGCCTGTAGTGGGTACAAGCACGGGGTGGAGGGAGGGGTACCCCAACATAAGTGGACCCCTGAGACCTCCTGGAGGGTAGAGGTGTGGCGAACGTCTGTTTTGGGCATGGCTTGTGTCAGCGTGTTTAGCGTTTGCCTGTGAGGGCATTTATATGCAAATGCTAAACAACCTATTGGGGTAGCTAATTACAGCAGGGCCTTTGTGTGTGCCTGGCAGTGAGAAGCAGGGAGTTTCTAGCACGCCAAGCCTGGACTTCCCCTGCTTGTTTACTCATTGTCTTTCCTTATTACCCCCTCATTGACACTCCCCTTTTGTGTGCCTGTGCCGTTTGCCTGCTTGCTGGCTCCTCCCCTTGTGGTGCTGGAGTTAATGTAGCAGATTAAAGAGGCAGCACTCTGGCCCTGTTTATTTCCTCTTTCATCTGGTGGCCCAGCTCTTCTTTACTCTGTAGCCATCCCTCCCATAGCTTTTGTTTAGCCACCACCCATTCAGAAAGGATTCAACCACATAAAACTCTCGCTCTCCTACAACTAATGCTCAGCTAATTACGTTGCGTGATAAAAATGCATTTAGGTCAGGTTTTAATGCAATGCAAATTTATGAGCAGGCAGAAGCAAATATTAACTTGTAGAGCCACTGATAGTCATTGGTTGGGGACAAAGGTACACCTCCCTTAACTGCCAAATATGAAGGTTTTTTGTGTGGTTTCACTGTCACTGCTGCTTTTTTTTCTCTTCTTTTTTTTTCTTTGTTGTCAGGGACTTTAGAGCAGCAGGATGCACTACAGATTTTCCAAATACGGAGTCTCCTCCTAGGCACCTGTGCAAAGATGTGCTTGCTAATAAAATCACAATGCTCCAAAGAATAATCAAGGGTAGCCCTGTTTGTATTACTGTATACAACTCAAGTTTCAAACGTGAATAAAACAGACTTCTGAGTCATTTGTTGCTATTTGTAGTAATGAGAGTACAACAAGTCCTTGAATTTAAAGGTAAATGCTGTGTAATTCACAATTAAAGAAAAAAATGCTAGACTTGAGCTAATTCTCGCCAATTCATAAAAGTGTTGTGTGTGTGTGAGGACACACTTTAGGATCACTTGGTGTTTGTGACTTCACGGGATCATCATGTGCTCGTGTGATTTAAGTTTTGAAAAGACAGGCTTTATTTCCCCTGTTTTGTAGGTCCAGACACCTGGATTTTCTGCAGTCATGATACTTTTATTTGTTTCAGAATATGATATGGGTTATTGTTTCTTTTGAAATAAAAATGTGTGCATTAGAATATCTTACTCACTTTTCTCCATACAGCATGCAGCTACATCAGACTGGCCTTGCTGCATTCTTGTGAAAATGTTTTGTGCTAAAACAAAGAGAGAGGAAGAGAGTAAAAGACCTGGTTTAGAGCTGTGTCTCACTTCATTTTACTACCCAAGTTTCACTGTTTGTTCCACAGTTTGCCACCACCTGCACCCCTTACTACACTTATAGCAACTCCCACTTTCATTTGCTGACATACACTTACCCTCACACACATATATGTAATGATAAATACTTTGGGGGGGGGGCAGCTTGGTTGGCGAAGGAAGTCAAAATGGATCAAAGGCCATGTGTGAGGAGGCCGGACTACCTCATAGAAAACAGCTGCCCCTTGCTGTCTCTGCCTCTCACCCTGACCTGACAGCAGCCAGAAATATGAGGCCTCTCCAGACCTCTGTCCTGGGAAAGAGGGACAGGACAGCACACATACACTCTGAAAAGCTTTTGTTTCTGCTCTCTCTCACTCTCACTCGCTCTCTCAGACATACAAAGAAGAAAGAAAGCCGTTTGTCTATGCTCATTCACTCATTCAGCCACAAATAGAAATCTTCGTTTCATATATACACTCCCTCTTCCACCCTCACAAAACCATTAAATTATCACATGCTTGATTTCTCTTTATTGTCTGTTTGTTAAACTGTTTCATTAGCTGTTTTAGTCAATTTGGCACAATTTGTCTGTCAATCTTCCTCTTCCTGCAACTGCCTTTCTTTGCAATTCTCTCCTGCCAGCAACATTGTGCCTGCTCTTTCTGTGAGCGGGCCTTCCTCGACACTGTCTGAGAGTGCTTTTCTTCCCCTATGCTCTTGTCTCCACCTTTCATCACCGCATTTCTGGGATTTCTCTCTCTCCGCGCTGCTTTTCTGCTGTGTTCAAACTCTGACTGAGTTGAGAAAGGCATTCAGCTCCCTAATCCGGGCTCCCTCTATCAGGAATGCTAATACGTGTGATTGTGTGACCCGCTGAAGCCCGGCAACATCTGCAGGAGCCAATGGCGAGCCCCTGCCCTCCCACACCCACTGTGCCCCCTGCCTTTGAGCGTTCACTCACTGCCATTATTTCATTGTTTCACTTCACGCCTGTGACTGGGCAGTGCGGTTAACCCTCTGCTGCTCAGACCAGGCTACATGCAGTCCTCACACAGGGCCAGAGGGGAACTGTGGGGGGTGTATGGGTTTGGGAAAGCCCTTTCCCAGGACAAGTCCCCCTGTCAGCCCATCTGGTCTTCTACATACAGCCCTACCCCTCGCACTGTTTACTTACGCATTCCACTACTAGTCAGTGCACATTTGTGTGTTCATATGGTTTGTTTAAAAGTATGGTCACTTGTGAGTTGAGCCACAATGGCAGGAATTACCATTTGCGTCTCACTACACATTCTCCACGGGTCGATTTTGCTCTCTCGGAGACATCAGGAAATGGAAACTTACTCTTGATAGGGTGAGATCTGAAAGGATTGTGGTGTTAGCCAATAAAAACCTGTTATTAAATTTTCAGGCACCTCTTTGCCAGGTATCAGAGTTGAAAGAAATTATTGTTGAGATAGTGTCTGTTTTCAGAAAGATGAATTACTGGTAAAGCTCAACTGACAAAGTGAATCTGTGTCATGCAGGAATGTTGCTGATTGAATTACCCTTTTCTTCAGCCCCGGCTGTACTCCTGCATATGTATTCAAGCTACACCGTACAATAGACAGGCAGAGCAGTAGATTGGATTTCTGTGTGCTTCATTCACATTCAAACATTTACCTGTTAAAGCTTTCAGATCGTCAGACCTGTCAGAATTCGGTCGATGTGACTTGTTTGTGCCAGATTCTAGTCAGAAAATGCATGTGTACATCACACACACTGTAGTGTTAAGGCCGTAATGCTAAAAAAAAGCGAAAAGAAATATTTTATACTTGAATTAAACTTTAGCCATTAAGCTGCTTGTTAGCTTTAGTGCACACTTACTGATTTTAGGTGATGCTCAAGTTTCTCAGTGTCAGTTTATTGATGAGTATGACTACAGTGGACTTTTAGTTGTGGCTGTTTTTATTTTGGGTTAAAAAAAAAACAGCCGCAGCAGTAGTAGTAAATAAATATTGCATTTGCAGAAGTCCATACCAAATGAGAGGTTTTAATTGTCTGTCAGTGAGTTCAGTGTGATTGTTGTCTGAAACTGAAAAGCAGCTACAAATTTTTTCCAATTGAATAGAGAAAATCAACTTAACAAGTAAAAGAAGTACAGAAATAGTGTAAGCTTTGTACTGAGCTGATCCAGAAGAGACCGAAAAAACACTTGAAAACACACATACGTTGACACATGTTCAAGCTGCATCAATGTTTTTGTCCTTTGTTATCAAAAGCATGATTAATCATTACATTTTTGCAAAACAGGGGTACTGTTACCATGGGGACATGAAATTGTCCATGCTGCTTTGCATATCAACTGAAAAGTTTGCGATTGTTGTACAACTCTGGGTGGCGTCTAAAGCTGCTGAAGGCCTGCATAGTTTTAAAAGAGAGTCCACTCTTTTGGCATTCTTTCACGCCTCCTGTGAGCTCTGTACTTTAGCTCAATGTGGTGCTTGTAGTGCACTTAAACACATTATTGAGCAATTCAGCAGGAATGGAGGTTTTGATGTTTTCCTGCATTTCCTTTGGCATTGAATGTCAGTGCAGATTTTCAGCCATCACTTTCATAAATAAGGGGGGAAATGTATCCACATGAGTGTGTAAACCAACCGAAGTGCAAATGAGAGGACTCACTTTTTGTTTTCTATCAAATACCTGACATAATTATGATGATCAAATCAGAGCTCCAGAATGTTAAACTTTGGTTCAAATTAAGTTTGCAGTCTTGCTCTTCACTGTTTCAGTTCCTGCAAAAATATTTAAAATGATTATAAGCCTCAAGGAAACACATGTGAGCCCGCTATTCCAGTTGTGATGGCTCACTGAAACCAAAGATGGAAGTGTGTCATCCATTTATAATATCAGAACTTCAGATCAACTGGGCCTTCCTTCCCTCCTTTATCAGAACCAACACCCTTCTTTTGAATGATCATCCACTTTGTTTTGTACGTACATGTTTTATTTTTAATTGTTTTTGTAACCTGTTCATTTATATCTATATTGCATTCTACCCATCGAATATATAAATGTTTGACTGAACTAATTGTAGGATTGCAGCTCCCTTATTCCTTTGTTTACGGGCATGTTTCAGGATTTCAAGACGGTTTAAAAGGAATGGGCTCCACAGAGCCAAATTGGATCTGGGTATGTAAATACTGCTCTGATGTTTAATGAGAAACAAAGTTAGCTAATTATAGCAGCTCGGAGAAACATGAGGAGGACAGTGGGAAATGTTTCCATCACTCCCTAGCTCTATAGATTACTGCCTAATTGCCTCAATCGAATCAGGCGGAGACATTAGCCAGAGGCAGAGAGTGAGAGAGAAAAACATGGGGATGGGGCTGATTACACATATCCGTCGGTGGCTCTTTAGATAATCCAGCAGAGGACCAGCAAACTGGGCTCTCTGACTTGGTATGAGCCCGTCTGTCTTCTTTAGTCTGCATGTCTCCCATGTTCTGCTCCCCTCCCCCCGCTGCAGTTGTGAAGGTGAGGATAGCAGGGTACTGTGTTCTTTTCTTCCATGAAAGCCAGCTGCAGAGGTGATTCATGCTCCCATGCGGAAGTTTTTCAACTATAATTACAAGTAATTCTGACACATGTTTATGCCTGATTTTACCAGACAGCTTCTCCGCTAATGACAAAGTAGTACAGAACATCCGCCCAAACATTTGTTACAACAATATTTTTCTGCCTTATTATTGTATGTTGTCATTTTAAACACACGAAAAACATGTGGCGCCCCATTGGCCAACCTGTTGACAAACCTGGAGAATGGTTTCGCGCTCATTTTTTATTTATTTTTTTTAACAATAACTCTGCTTTGTCAAATATCAGGAGTGTGAGAGTGTGAAACTTGAGCCAGATAGAAAATGAAGCCAGAGAGTTTTTAAGAAAGTCTTATTGTGGGAAGCCCAGTTTGCCTACTTGTGTTTATTTTATGTCTCACTGAAAATGATAAGGAGGGAGGAAAATGGCCCGTTCGCTCTGCTTATGTTAATTCCGGTAATTCCAGTTAATTGTGGTGCAGCAATAAAACTGAAAATGAACTGTGTCCCACTTATGTTTTGTAGGCAGGGTGAGCAGAATAAGGCGCTCCACTGGATCTGTTTCATCAGAGCACAGTAATATTGAGGTCAGCTGTCCAAAATGATCTCATGTTAAGGAATCGGCAAGTCAGCAGGGTCAGAGCAGAACCGCCATGACGACACTTTCTCCACGGTGATAACGCTGCCCTCCTTTCCCTCCCCTTCACTTCCTCTGCATGGGAACAGCAGAGAGGAGTCTGAACTGTATCTGTGCCCTTTAGCTCTGAGCCAGAATGGTACTACCATTGCCTTCTTACAAAACATGCATCAAAAATTAAGTGAGGAGAGTTATGATTAACTGGATGTTTACACTTCTGATTATTCATCGCTTCAGCATGACAAATCTTTCCATCCTTAAAGTCCTCAACAAATATCCCAGTACCCAAAAATAAAGAACAGAAAATAGTTGTTTCCGGATGTCTTAGGAGTGTAAATGGGTGCCTGTAAAATTCTTCCCTCAGTTTTCCCAGACAGGATGCTTAGCATAGAAAAAGCATGTAGGAATTCTGTGTGGGGAACCCAGTCTCCAGCAGATTCCTTTTTAAAGTTCCTTTGGGAAAAGAGGCACTGTAAACAGATAACGGCACTCATGCAGAAAGGGTCGGAAGTGGGAGGTCTTACTTTTTCAGGCCTTTGATATGATCACTCTGGGTGCCGCTTTTTGGAAGGTCGTGTGAGAGTAGGTGAACTGGGCATTTCGCTTTAGCTTTGCTACTCATTTACAATCCACTCCTCAGCACATTAAGCCCAATGTTGTCAAAGCATATTAAGCTGAGTTCTAAGTGAGTTTGATTGGTTCTCAGGTGAGGTTATAGCTCCTATCTTTATCCTGTCCTACAATTGGTCAAATATGACCTAGCTCTTTAAATTTCTCACTCACAGGCTATTTTGGCACCCTTACTCTCTGTCTCCCCCTCTGTCACGCACACATGTTCCCATAATTTATGGCTGCCGGGTCCTTGATCAATTGATAGCAGGGAATCCTTTGGTAAATAGAGTTTTAGACACATTGCCAATAGACCTGGGCTATTGATTGGAGTGTAAATTAAAAACTTAATCAGGTCTCCGAGATAAGATTTATCTCCGCTCCAAGCAAATTACAGGGCTGACTTGGAGACATAAAGGCAGGCCGGTGGGCAGATGAGCATTGCCCCTTCATGGGTGCCACGTCTGGCCACAATTCTCTGTCGTCTTTCACTGCTCGTGCCACCCACCTCCACTTCTAGGCTCGCTCTTGTCTTGTAGACTAGAACATGTGCACTTTTGTGTTGACATAATGGATAAGTGCTATTCTTGAAGTCTTTAATTAGAACTAAGACTGGCTTGGGCTAACAGACTCTAAAGCGTACGGTGGACATATTTATCCAGCATGTCCTACTGTGCCATTATGCACTTGGGAAGTAGTTTTATTTCTTTATCATTTTGTTCTGTTTAGCAGTTTATCTTGTTCGCTCTTCTCAATACCGCCTCCCTTCCTCTCATGCTCTGTGTTTAATCACTCACTTTCATTGCTGCCTGTGATGAAATATGTAAATCATTACACCCAGCTTTTATTTCTTCAATAATATTCTCATCTTGTTGAGGTCATTTTACGCTACAATAAATTCATGCACATTCATACGCACACGTGGTGTTGTCTATATTTTATATGTATTAAGACAATCCTTGGGATTGCACATTGATCAGTCTATGGATTTCTGCGATAATTGCTGAGGGAAATTTTCTCAGTCTCTACTCTTGTTCATTATTAACAATGGGAAATGGGTATACAGTCAAAATGTCTCTGAGTATAATTTCATCTTAAAATAGCGAGTACTTCTAATTCATGCTGGCTAATACAGAGCAAAGTGCATACATGCAAGGTTTTCCTCAGGTTTCACAGATAAGACCTGCTCACTGAGGATCCTGGGATTGGTACCTCACAGGTATCTTTCTAGATCTTTTGGTCCGTAATTAAAACATATACTTTATTCCCCTTGTGATTAAGGCAGGTATTAGCCTCCTCTCAGGGATTATAGCACTTCCCATTATCTCTGGTTATAGTCTTCATATATAGAACCCACAGAAATGATATTGACCCAGAGAGAGGCAGACAGTGGAAGAGAAAGATGGAGAGTAGATAGTTGAGGAGGTCATAAGTCCATTAGTAGATAACCGTAAATATACATAAATATAATGTGAAATACCCCTAAGGAGTATTATGCAGTGGTAATATGGACATCATTTTGGGTTTGCAAAGTGCTGGATAAGTGTTAGAGGTCTCCAAAAGTGCCATGTAACTAAACCCATCCAGTAGGTGCATAATGGTGGTCACCCTTCCTCTTTGTCTAGTTGTGGGGGAGGCTGAGACCATCAGTAATAGGCTTTTTGCCTGATAAGCCCGGAAAATACTCGTTTAGTTAGTGAAAGTGCAGAGGGATCCTGGCCTGATAAACCCACTGTTTCCTTCTGTAATACCCAACAGCTAAAATCAATAGTTGGGATAATTCTCCTCCTAGTCGTCCAGTCTCCTTTATCTGCAGCCTTCTTCAACCCATGTACATGGGGGTGGTGGTTAGCTGGAGTAAACCTCTGTGTATATAATAGGTTATGTAGTTATACTTAAATATGACTTTGCTTTGTGAATATATATGTTTTTAAAAAGTCTCTTAACTGCCACATTCAGGAGTAGTAATGGAAGTAGTATTCCAAAGTCTTTGCCCACTCATGCTAAATGCTTTTAGTTAAATGCTTTTAGCAATTAACTACAGTTTTCAAGGCATGACACTGGAGCATTGGGTACCTTATTTCTTAATTTTATTTGTGTAAGGCTTCTCATGATAAGGGTACAACTTTCAGCAATCACCTCAGGTGTTGTCTAAGCTTGAGTGCTTGTATAAATCTGGAGTGAGGAAGTGCCTGTCAGCACTAAATTCACCCCTGAGAAGAGCATTGTGCTCTGTCAACAGAGGCTCTATGTTCTGTCACAGGTGCTTGATTAGACTTAAAAATACAGCGCAGGTAGAGCATCAAACAAAGCCACAGGATTGAAAGGGTTCTGAAAAGTGGCAAGAGTTCTTATAATGCACAGTTCCTGGAATTTTCTTCTTCGAGACTGCCTCTCGTCTCCATGCCGCTTGCTCGGAGGTGAAGTCGTGCCACAACATTTGATCAGCGTACAGAATTCCTAACATGTCATTCCAGCGGCTCACTTTTTTCAGCATTATCATTTTGCTGGCAGACTTTCCCAGAGTTAGTTTCTCAGTAATCTCACTGGCCATCACAGCACTGCTGTAAAATACTGCCTCAGGTGTTAGCAGCAAGGGTGGTTAGCCTGGGACACTGTTACCTAAAGTGCAGTGTATTAAAAAGCAGTCAGGGCCCTGGATCACAGTATATCACAAGGGAGAAGCAGTGATAAGGCCTGCCTGCCTGGCTGCAGATCAATGAAGGTTACTGACATCATATCACAAAGTGAAAGCAACTGCTGCACCCCTAGCTATTTATCTGCGGCGGATCGGACATAGGGGGGTGGAGGGGAGAGAGAGAGGATGACATGAGACTGCTCTGCCCCAATGTTCGGGGGGGACAAGTGCTGACTCCTCCTTTTCTACCCTGTCACTAAATCCTTTCCTGGTTCGCCGTGGCACATATGACATTTAGCCCAAATGGTTAGGAGGGCAAAGAGAGACGGTGAGTATGGTTGTAGTTAGACTGAGAATTAGTTTGTCTGATAAGCACAAGCTCAGGCAAAAGTTAGTTGTCGTCTGTGCTGAAACATGAGAGAAAGTCATAGCGTCTTTTGGGTGTGTTGTTCACTTACATTGTGTCTTATTTCTGTATTTTGGTTCATAAAAGTACTTCCGATGTCCTTGATTACCATTTAAAATAATTTTATATTTAAGAGTTTCCAAATTGTAGAACTCGGATAATCTGGTAGTCTGCGACCTTCTGAGGCACCAAAGGTTCATGAACTTAAGTTCTTGTGTCACAGCTTATGAAGATTTAGACGGTATATAATTATTTGTAACCCCCCTTTCTTTTTCTCTTTATCCTTACACACATTTATTCGTCCATCGTAATGTGTGTCATAAAGCCCCTATAAAGCCCCCTATTCTCCTTAATTAGTGTAAGTGTGGTAATAGTGCGCTGTTTGTATGCATAGATGCACTTTGTGTGCCCATGTGTAGGAGATCATGCTTACAGGTACTGTATGAGTTCCATTTATCAGCTGCCTGGGGCACAATGTGGAGGATTTCCCCCAATGGGTTAGTGTGTAACTACTCTGTCAATACATGCTTGTCAAGGCTGGGAGAGTGCGGAGGAAAAAAGGCCCCTCACTCCAACGCACTGAAGCCACTTATTGAGCAGCCAATAGCTATTTACCTCTTGATGGTGGCAGGCAGAGAGAGGGGGTCCAGCCAGCAAGAGGAGCTCTGCGAGCGAGGAAGCAAAACCAGTGGCTCAGACAGAAGACAGGGAGGTCTGTGTTTATATGGAGCAGGTTGTCCTCTCCTGGCTCCTGGTCTTTGCAGGTCCTGGCTGTGTGTACAGCTTGCTGCTGTAAAGCCCTGCTTCCTCTCTGGAATCTTGGTGTTGACAGAGAGCATCTGGGCCCTGGGAGAGCTTCCAGCCTGCTGGGCCGTGTGTGTGTGTGTGTGTGTGTGTGTGTGTGTGTGTGTGTGTGTGTGTGTGTGTGTGTGTGTGTGTGTGTGTGTGTGTGTGTGTGTGTGTGGAGACGGTGAAAGAAAGAGGTATGTAGAGAGGGTATGTATGTATACTCTATCTTTCCCTGCATATTCTAATTTGCTGTGCCCATTGAACTCCCCATGGGATTATGTCTTCCCTGGTCTCTTCACCACAAGCACCTAAAGGTGGTAAGTTTTATGAATGGGTGTTTTGATGAGTGTATCTTTTATTCATGCGTTCTTTGATTAGACAAAGAAAAGAATGTTGTAAAATACATGTGTTCATCTTTCCTCTTCTCATTTTGTTTTCTTAGACCTTCTTGCTCTGGTGAAAATAACCTTTTTTTGTGGGCTATGCGGTACGAGGTGCTCGATTTGTGAGTCGCCTGTTAGGACACGTCCCATGTACCTGAGTCACAGGCGGAAAAGTTAACCCTCACAGTACTATTTCGGAAGAGTTAGCCAAATCATGCACAGCTGAGGCTTAGCTGGGAGACGAAGGAAAAGGAAGGAATGAAGTCAGCCTTTACTGGGATACACACTGATTAAGTACCCTTGTTTATATCACAGAAGGTCCCCCGTCACACCCAAATCTGTACATGTATATCAAACTGAAATGAGATGTCAGTTTTGCACAAAGTAAGCCATACAAGAGCAAACCAGTGAGATGACCCGCTGTTGAAGAACAGCTGTACAAACAAAGAGAGGGGGAAAAAAAGAACAAGAAAAACACATCATATCATCATTTAACAACAGTTGCTCTGTAATCTGGTATTACTTCCACAAGCAAAGGAGGGGCCTGTGTCAGACCAAAATGAACTTGGATACTTTTGTGGCAGGAGGAAGCCAAGTGCTTTTGAGAAGCTAGCCCGAGATGTGAAGGTTTACGGACTCATGTAAATCCAGAGGGCTTGTACTTAATCGCGTTTGATGTGCATGTGAATATGACTGCTTCAGCATTCCAGCCTTGACCATACCAAGTTCAGAAGACCAGGGCAAAGCTGAACAGAGGGGGGAGGCATTGAGGGACGAAGGGTGGTAGGGCTGGTATCTTGTACTAATTGGCTGCTGTGCTTGTCTATACAGCCTGGGGCAAAAGGAGTACCCTGCCCTTAATCCCCGGAGTGTTTTCAAACCATCTTTGCCCAAACTTGTTCCCTTTTCCGGCCCACATGGGTCCCCATAATTTTGTATATTTCCGTGTGCGTACTTATTCATGCACGTGCTACACAATATAAGCTGGCGCAATATTAAGGGGGAATTCCAGTGAAAGAGAGAAGTTGAACAGAGAAGGGTCTGTCTTATTGGTCTGTGGTGGGTGGCATCCTTGCATTCTTCTTTGTGTGTGATTTCTGCCCACAGTGGCCCTGTGTATTTCTCTGGTCCGTTCAGTGTTGTGTTACTCACTGATGGCACATAATACTCTTACAACGAGCATGAGAACATCCATCTGTCTTATGTTCACTGAACATCTTGTGGGGGTTTGAGCGGACCTGGAACTGTTGTCACACCAGACTTTCGAAACAACTAAGTTAGAAAGATTTGGCTGAGGCACGCTAGGGCTTTGCAGCCAGGCAGTCATCCAGAGTGACAGAGCACAAAGATGGAAAGGGATAGACAAGGGGTAATAGAAGCAACAGGGGATTAACAAATAAGAAGTCATGACTTGGCATCTGTGAGTGCAGTTCACACACACATGCACGCATGCATACATGCACACACACATGCACGCACACAGACCCACACACACACACACACACACACACACTCTTTGGTATATAGAGGAGAATAAGCTGGTACACTGTAATGTCTTGCCAAAGTATTGGAGTAAAGTGCAGGCTGTGTGCATGCCTCTTCCTGTTTTGTCCTGGTGTGTGTGTATGCTGTGGAGTGGTTCAGGTGCGGTTAATGTTGGCACCAGATCTTCACGCCGGCGGCAATAAACAACAGAGCAGGCAGGAGGCCAGATGCAACTCCACAAACTTTTAACCTCTCCCTCAGCTAATCCCTTGCCACACTAGTAACTCTTTCTTTTTTTAACTCATTCTTTCACCTCTTACTCTCTCTCTGTTCTTTATTTCTCCTCCCACTGCCTTTTCTTCTCTCCCTCTCTCTCCCTCTCTCTCTCTTTCTCTCTCTCTCTTTCTCTCTCTCTCTCTCTCGCACTCCCCTTTAGTCCCACTCTCCTTTTAAGTGAAGTCAGCATGCTGACCTCTAAATAAAGGCTGGAACACTACAGCTGTTGCCAACTTCAAACAGCCAATGGCTCAAAGTGGGGCCTGTGCGGGTGTTAGGGGTAGAAATAATGTGCCTATTAAAACTAACTTAGAGCCCTCTTTATTCTTACGGCTCCCTGTGTGTAAGTTAGCCACAGCAAACTAGACTTGATGCTTACTTAAGCTCAGCTGAGACAAAACCCACCCTATCCCAGCCTATTTGCACTCCCCCGTACCTGTATGGGATCAATTCTTTGATATGATGTTTTCGTGTTGGAGAGCGGTAACAAAGGATCACCCACACTTCCTCGCTTTAGGTGCCAGTTACATCATTTGACTGGAAATCACCTAATCTGGCCTCATGCAAATCTGTTGAGGCCCCCAAATGGTACGCTTGTGTTTAGCTCTTTGTTCAACACTGTGCTTTTATATTTCTTTTTCCTGGCACTTATAATTAGTAAACTCAAAAAGAGTCGGGAACAGAGAGGTTCACCGGGCCACAGTACAGTTTGTGAACAGACAAATATGTACTGGTCATAGTTGTTAATTGGATAAATATTAATGGAAAAAGTTAAGGTTTGTATTCATGGAACAAGTAAGGCTGACAAAATCCAGGTCTGGTTCACAATGAATCATCCACCTCAGGCTCATATTAATAGAACTTGTAAAAATGGAAGCTGTCGTTTATCCAAACACTCCCAGAATGTCTTTATGAAATAAAGACTGAGCCAGAACTAAAATGGAAAGCATCAGGATTAGTCACCCATCTCCCATGTTTCTTGTTTCTTGCTACAGAGTAAAGGGTTTTGTGATTTGTATAAATGTACCTGGACAGATGGTTTTCATACCTTAACATAATCCCCTAAGATATCCTACAGTAAGTAACTTTTAAATTTAGTTCATTCTTCAGAGTGCCAAGGTACCCTGTGGGGATGACTAACCTTTTACTGGGTTAATGTGGTTTCAATAGATGCTTCCTAAATCCCAGTAAAGCTTGTTACTTACTTGGGGAAGAGACAGCATAAAAAAAATAAGCAAATGAATATCAAAGGGCAGTTCAGTAAAGTTGCATAAGGCATATTTACACTTCTAATTTGCTTAAAACACAGCTTGAAGTGTAAGTCAATAATAAAATGACTATGTAGTACCTTCAAAAGTAAACATTAACCCATGTTCAAAACACCAAAAAAGTGGCATGCTTGTTTTAATTACGCAGCAGTGTTCCTGTGCAGTAAACCACACTCACTCTGCTTTAACATAAACAATATTTAAAACTAGTTGTTGTGATAATTGTATGTGACCAGTGTTGCATATTAGTTGCTCCTCACCTTTTCTTTAATGCTGGTGTGTGTGTGTGTGTGTGTGTGTGTGTGTGTGTGTGTGTTTATAAGGTTTTTTTTCTTTTTTTCTTTGGCAGGTCATCCTTTTGGTGTGCATCTCAGTGTTTGTCCTTTTGGGAAAAATAATTATAAGTTGTAAGGGTTGTTATTACTAAACTGGTTGTCCAGTCTTGCCCCTAACTGCATGGCGGCAATAGGTTAATTACATGTCTGAAGTTGATGATGTCACTATGTTGGGAACTTTTCCTAGGCTTTTAGACACAGACTTACTTATACCGAACTGAACTCGCTTTAGTTTCTAATAATTGCAAGTTTCTCCTTTTTCAAAACAAACAAACAAAAACAAAAAAACTTCTTGCACATATAGACCACCCCAATCTAATGATGTGTTATGTATGGCTCATAGTGAATGCTTAGTGCTATGCATGTAGTTATCTCAGTTTCCAGTTGCATTGTTTTTTTAAATATTCCCTTGAACGGTACAGGTAATATAAGACAGTGTTTCCTGTGGCGTATAATAAAAACGTATGTGTTAATCTTGTTAGGAAGACAGATGAGTAGTATTTGTAAAGCAGAGGAAGTGCATGTATAATACCTTCCAGCCTGAAGCAGGTGAAGTATAGCAGTAAGTATAGGAATGGGCATAGCATTCCTGCTGAAACACCTGAAAGGGTAAGCAGATGGTTGCTGCAAGCTAAGAGAATGTTGAGTGCAAATCTCTGTCGACAAGTTGTGCCCCCTGCTCTGCTCCAACTGGGGAATGTGTTACTTAATGGGCCACAAAACAGCCGGGAGACCGCAGCTCTCTTATCGCTGATATTAGATGACCCTAAAAAATCCGAGATAAAGAAAAGGATCCTGGAAAAAAAAGTAGAATTGAAAGCTTTTCTCTTTTTCTGTGGACAGAAGGAAAGAATGGTAGGTAATGTTATCTTGTTCACAGTTACAAGAATCCTGCTTGCTGAGGCTCTGGGTTTCAAGTTTCTAATATGTATATAAAGTTTCACTGCACAATGGATCTTTTGTCTAGAGCAAACTGAACACTCCCCCTCTTTCTTTTCCTCCCTTCTCTTGTAAAAAAAAAAATGCATTCATGTGCTTGTGGGGCTGCGAGGACTCAGGTTTCTGCTATCTTTGTGTGCCATGTCGTCACTCGCCCCCGCGAGCTGAAATGTGCATCTTGCACAGACAGGCGCACTGCCAGGGCTGCTTCCAGCCATGGATTAGGGAGAATCCAGGAAACAACGAAGTCCTGACAAAACAGCAGCATGACAGGTAACTGAAGTTACACTGGGGAGAGAGGAGACAGACGATAATTACAGAGCTTTTTGTTTTCTGGGCACTCTTAGCTGGCTACTTAAGTGCCTGATCTGAAATCTGTGCCTTGTAATTACAGTAGTGGGCCCCATTAGGGCAGAGGTCTTGGTAGGGATTATTCTCCTTCTCTTCTTTCCTCTCTGTGTGTATATGTGTGTATGCATGTGTGTGTGAGAGAGAGAAAGACCTCCCCATCTCCTAATGCGTCATGTTCAAGCCACAGCAGCCTGGGCAGAAGGAGGAGCAGGAATTAGCCTTCCCCTTGTCTGACTGTCCTGGGTGCACAACCACATTCACACTTGCTGCTTGATCCCAGAGCCGCTGAGACTGTATCATGACCTGTACTTAGTGTTACCGCCTTTCCTTCTACCTCCTCTCTCTCCCTTCTCTCCACCTTCATAATACCTTTACTCCTCATGCTGACGCTAAGAGATTTGTGTTGATTATGACAGGGTTGTCACAGTGAAGACTGTGCAGGGTGGCGTGTGTCATGTCGAGTTGACAGGGACTTTTGGCATCGCATCTGCGGAGATGGGTTGTGGCTCTAGGTGAAGCTGGCCTAAACACCACAGGAACTGTGTCACTAGGTTGATGGAAGAATGCCAGGAGATTTTCTTGTCAAGTTCAGAGGATAAGCCAAGCACTGTCTTGCCAATACGTTGGCATGTGAATTTACTACTGTATCACTAAACAGAATAAGAAGACGGATATATGTGGGGAAGATAGGACTAGTAGACAGGGTAACCACGGAAAGAAATCATAAAATGCATCCAACATCTAGGCACAAAAATAGAGATCTAGCAGTCAGCCATAGATAGATCCTGCCTCTTTAAGCTGCTAGCCCTCCTAATAGTTTCTTAAGCACTGGCTTTAGTGCATGTTAAACCAGGATTACCCAATCAATTATGGTCAGTACAAACAAGGATTACTTAAAACAGTACATTTTTCACATTGAGAGGCTAAAAGCAGGGTAAATGGAAGAAAGAGCACTCAGAATGGGGTCAGGGGGACCCCAGAAATGGGCACCACATGGAGATAATTCCTCACTTTTAGTTGATAGTTTAAGAGATCATTGTAGATGAGCGCCTTAATTTTTTCAGACATTTTTTCTCCTAGTCAGGTAAACTTGGGCTTCCATTTCTTCATTTCATGAACTTCGAACCGAAGTAAGATCATTGTCTTTATTTTCCACTATGTGCTTGATGTCTTTCTGACACTGCCCAGCCATGCTGGCTAAGTGAAGAATAAGAGAATTTTAGAGGGCGTGGAGAACTGTGAGAGTTGATCAAGCTTCAAACTAACATACTCGCCCTTTCTCTGAACTCGGCCTATGTTTACATTTTAATCACAATCAACAGCTGTAACCTCCTTCACAATACCCAGCAAGTAAGGACATATATAGTTGCCAAACCAGATCCCTGCACTCATGTGTGTCTATGTTTACACATCTGATTCGCTCCTGCTGAACCAGCACACACCCTTTAGATACAGAAAATGCATGACCTTAGAAGCGGCATTTTAGAGCAGTAGTTTGCATATGATTGGTTTACTAGCTGCCTGCCATTTGAGTCAGTGCTATTTTCGTGGAGTCCTGAGACAGCAGTAAATATGTGTCATTTGAAGGATATGGAAAGGCTATGAATTGGGTTATGTGTCATCATAACCTCCACGTGTGTTTGTCCATCTTTAGACAGCAGCAGTCCAAGATGTGGAGATTTCTGCGAGATTTTACACAGCCTGAACTTCCTGACCTTCTCTCTCTCTCTCTCTCTCTCTCTCTCTTTCTGTTTTTTCCTCTCTTGCTCCCTCTCTCTTTCTCTCTCCCAACATGTGCATGCCCCCCCCCACACACACACAAACACACACACACTTATATCTCTCATTCAGTTTTCCCCATGTTGTCAGTCAGTGCTGAGTGACTGGTGACTAACAGTCCTCTCCTGTGTAAAAGGTCAGCAGGCAACTTGGAAAAAAAGAAGAAAAAGAAAAAGAAAAAACAGACTCAGCTGTCTTTTTGGAAAGCAACTGTTCCCACAGTATTCAGCGTGTCAGTCAGTCAGCAATTTCTAATCAGAATATGTTTTTAATGGTGGAGACGGATGTTAAAACATCAGGGTCTAGAGAGTGTTTTTGTCAAAGGAAGCACAAGGCTGGTAGTGACTGGAGCTTTTCAGAACAAATCGCTTTGTGGCCACAGATAAACTGGAAGAGCAAGGTTGCTTCTGGCATTACTGCCCGTATGCAAAGCTGTTGTTTAAAAGAATATTTCTTTCTCAATCTGAGCCTGTGTTCATATTTACGTTGAAGTCGGTCGTAAGTATTAGATCACTGCTGAGCATGTGTTTGTTAAGTGTGGCGCAGCTAAGTGGCAGTTGTTTAGACATGCGAAGCAAACCTCACCAAGTAAATTAATTCAAACAAAAGTCAAAGGCAAAGCTCTCCTTTCAAAAAGTGACTGTCCCCATTTTGAAATGAATCTTACTTAATTAAGAAGCAATGAGAGTCCACAGATAGCATTCGTTAATTAGCTTAAGCTGGCTGCTGTAACCAGATCCACTGCATTAATGACAACACAGCCCCTGTGAAAAGCATCATTGTTCTCAAGATAATTGTCCTTTTAGTTAACGCGGCCCAGGAAGGGCTCTCCTTGTTAGAGGAGCTGGCTGGGACCAAGGACAGCCGGAGGCAGGGAGGGGACCAGGACTGGCCCGGTGCCCGTTGTGACAAGCCCACTTGTGCCCTCTGCTGAAATCCCCTTGGTATGCAGTGGAATTAGCTGTCCCCAGGGTGTGGCACCAGGGGGTTGGTCATTAATTATATGCCCTGAATCTTAACGAATGAGAGGCAATCAATAAAATAAAACAGATGTATGCAAATAGGATGCTGATTATACTGCCTAATGAGATGTCATGTTGTTGGCAGGAAAGAGCAGAGGGGGGAAAGGAAAGAAGGAATGAGATGGAGATAAGAAATGAGTCCAAATACCCGTCTCATGTTAAAAACATGTATGTGTTTAGACACAAACTTTTTACATTCTTTTATTACATTTTTATTCTAGCGCATTTGATGAATAGTGGTGTTTGACCGTGAACCAGCTTCTTGTTAAGCTGTGTTTCAAATGTGACTGTAGTTTTATATTTCTTTATGAGAAAGGGCACACAGCCTGGCAATGGTGTGAGACTTAAGGGTTAGGGTGACTGGAACTTGAGAAAGTTCCAGTCAGCTCTGGTGGAGGTGTAGGGATGTTAGTGGCACCACTGTTGATATGGCTGATAAGGCCTATAAGGCAAAGGAGGAGAGGTTAGTTCACCTGCTTGGAACTTTGCCTTTGCACTGAGATCTCCATTGTATCAAGCCAGCTGGAGCTGTTGGAAACTCTATACCTGCCTTTAAGCAAAGAGGGAGGGCAGCCAAGAATTAACTGCTGCCTCATCCTGGCAGGAGCCAAGGATGCTGTCTGTCTCCATTCATGGCAAGCGTGAGAGGCCAAAGAGGGAAGAACAGAGAGAGAGCAGTGCTGGCAATGTTTGTCACAAGACACTGAAAGAAAGTAAGATTAGCAGTATTAAGGAAAATGCATTCTGACTAGTCACCATACAGTGTATGAGGAGGTTTTTTTGTCAGTGCAATAGGAGTACGATATAAAAAGGCATGTCTGCATTTTTTAAAAAAGGATACAGCTCATGTCGGTGAGCCGTGTCAATTTCATAGCCTAGCTCTGTCTCTGTTTAGGCTGGACTCTGGTAAAGCACATTTTACTCTCTACTAGAGGCATCCTGAAATGACCAGGTATTTGTTGGTGTGACGTGAAGTGCCACCTATAGACAAAGAAGATCCAGATTTGTTACCAAATGGATATTAACTGACAGCTGACTTAACTGCGTGAGCACGCAGTAAAATAATTACAACCGAACGATTGCAGTTGCTGTCTATTGAGAGCTTATACATTTGTCATGGTTTTATACCAGAGTGCTTAACTATATATGTGGACTTTCATTATTCTCTGCACCAGACTTCCACTTCTCCTTCAGGACAGTGAAATCCAAGATCTAGGCACTTCAGGAGGTCCAGGACAGTCCAAGGAGAGGCCAGGGAACAGGTGGTGACCCTCCACAGCCTGGGAGTATATTATTGACCAGGGTCTAGCGGCCAGATTGATTACTTTTATTGTATTGCCATGAACCTCAGTGGCCAGAGACCTCTGGTTGACCCCGACTCGGACAGACCATCGCAGTGACCCTCACCTTAGCTAAAGAGTTATGTGGCTTTGACCTGCTCCCTAATGGGGAGGTCTTGACCCGTTCAACCACTGGCCTGAGTACAGACCTAAAGTGGGCTCCTGACTCCTCCCCACCAGTGTCAGCCTAGGTAATTTAGAGGCTGGGGGTGGGCAAGAGTCTTGTGGAGGCCACCTTGTTTTTGGACCAATTGGGTTCTGACTTTAGACCTTCCTGTGACCCGTCCCTGTTCATTGTGTCAGCAAGCTGAGCAGAGCAAGGCGAGATGTTAATTAATCTTCACCAAATTACACCAAAATGGTGGAAAATCAATATATCTCTATTGGTTGTCCTCACTTCTAGCAAATAGCTCAGATAAGTGGCAACCATGTTGTTCATGGTGAAGAAGATCGACTGATACATGAAGTTATACCGTTACAGTGCAAGTGGTAGCAGTTTCTTACTGATGTCAACGAAGGTAAAAAGAAAGCAATGCATTTTTGATTGTAGGCATGAGACACTTTCCTGTAGTGAGTGAAACTTCTGAGCTGTTTGTGTGGCGCAGCCCTTTTCTGGGATGCTACATTGACTAACCTCGAGACAACAGGCAACACAGGGGAAACCGTTTGTACTGGTGGAGGATGTTTCCCTTACCATCACTTCCTACTTCCATTTAGCTGACAGACAGAATATCTGTCGGGCAGGTTTTTCCTGTGCTCTACATATACTTTTTTTTTAGTTGTGAGCTTCTCATCAGAAATAAACAACCGTACACTAAACAAGCTGGGTAAACATTTGACTCTGTTATGCCCCCCCCCCCCCCCCCCCCCGTCTCGCTGCTTTTGTTTAATTGAAAGTTTCTCATGATTTCCATCAAAAGACACCTGCTGCCAAAAGCATGCTTAAATGTTTGAATATGCCAGTCTTATTTTTAACAGTGTATGATGTACCACTTCTAAGCTGCTCTACCTATGAACAGCAAAAACAGCTTCCCACTTTACGATGCAGATTTGTTTTCATTGTCATCTTCACCCTCTCGGTTTTCAGTAAGTTTGCAGCACGGCTGTTGAGTGAAGAGAAGATGATCTGCTTTCTGCTTGAACAGGATACTGTAGTTCTTTTTTAGAGCAGGATGTGAAGGGCACTTTTCTTTGAAGCAAGTGTCATCTCGCAACTGAGCTCAAATCCATATGTTGGATTATTTGCTGTTTTTATCTGAACATTCACGAAAGTGGATAATGCAAACTATACTCAACTTTTACTAATTTTATTCCCATACCAAGTTTAGGCCTGTTTTGGGTTTGCCTCCGTTTTATCTATTCAAAGTAACTGCAGTTTAAAATGCAACCTTGAAGTAGAGAAAGTGATTCTTTGGCGAGGTGCTCTTCGAGAATGTAAATGTTAAAGAAGAGACTATAAACAGCAAAGTGTAGAAACAAGGTGGCAAGTTGAATGGGAGCTGTTTCTACCCAATAACGGGAATGTATGACCTCACCTACACAACTACAGGGGTTGGCTAATTACTGATAATCACAAGGTGATAGGCAAGACAAACAGATGTTCCCTGAACTACTTCCTTTTCTTTACTGTGCAGCACTTGAACACACGCTAACCGTTTCTATTTGTTATACAAAAATACTTCTTAAGCAATCAATTAAACAAGCATGCTGACAACATTAAGCAGCTTTCTGCATGACCCTGTTCAGCGTTTTTGATGCTTCTGCAAAAAGGACCATGTGCTCCATCACCCACCCTCCTCTTACTTTGTCCCAATTAACACTCAGCCCCCATTACATTGATTGCTAGAGGTGTATTATTGGCTAGGTGGACCATGAGCGCATTGATCCCATTGACCCACCATGCAAGCCATGAGAAAATGTTGAGCTGCAGATTTCTTACAGTCAACAGCGGGCTAAAAAACATTGCCGGTGGACATGAAGCTGTGATATAGTATGCATGTATACATTGTTTGGCTGTGTGTACTTTTATATGTGTGCCTGTTTGCCATGGGTGTGGTTGTGTTGTTTCAAGTTTCAGCTCATGGACTTTCATGTGGTGTTAAGGACCTACTAGGCACACGCCACACCTAACGCATATTCTTTGGGGACCTATGCTGCAGAAGTGTCGCAACCCCCCCCGCCCCCCCCCCCCCCCCCATCCCCCATCTCCTAACTCCGATCTTTGCTAACCCCGTGACATGCATGAACACGTACACAAACACACACACGCAAGCACACACTCACAGTCAAAGGGCAAACCACTGCCCCACCTCCATAGTGTGCACCTGGCATCTGTGAGTCCACTCCAATTACTTCTCCACAATTACAGGTTATGAACCAATTAGGTGCCCTCTCGTTTTACACAGCCTCTATCACTCTCCTTCCCCAAATATGGGGGCATCTGCTAGACATGGGGCAGATGATCCTACCATAAGGAACATTGTTGGGACATTTGTTTTTTAGTAGGTTTGAAGGGATATTCTATGCCGATTTGGAAAAGGAAAAGAACACACAGAATGAGAGTAGTAACATAAACTACAAATAGTAGAAAACAAATTTATAGGGTTTTTTTTCGTCCAAGCTTTAGAGACAAAGGTGCTCGCCATCATTACACTAAACCAATCTGAACATAGCTTGTTTACATACTTTTTTGTGTTCCTTTTTTTTTAATGAAGAGATAACGGAGTCATGTAAATATCTTATCCAGAGCAGATGTCTAGAGGCACTTTGAACAGCAAACTCCAACATGCATGTATGTTGTAAGAAACACATACCAGGGACAGTTAAAGCTGTCAACTTGTAATTTGTAGTGGCACTCAACTTGAACTTTCAGGGTGAGCCAGTTGGCCCTGCTCTAATTCTTGCCTCCATGCGAACGTGTTTTTCTTTCTGTGTCTGTGTGAAAGGAGGGAAGCACAAATGTGGGTAAGCAAGTTGGCTCATGCACCCATGAATGAGTTGATCTTTTGTTGTCGCCTTATGTCTTAGGTGTAATGTTGTTGTCTTTTTGTCTTATACTTTTATGGCTTCTTTCTCTTTCTCTCCCTGCATATATTAATAGTGTGTATGTGTCAAATATATGCTTGTATATGTGTATTGTGTATAACTGTCTGTTTGTGTTGTTCTAATTGTCACTGGCATGTGTAAGCACACTCAGCTATGTCCACCACGCTGGTGTAACGCTACTGAGAGAATCCATTCACAACATTGCAGCGTATCTGTCTGCTATTTAGTCTAACATACATGCATTTGACCTTTACACATGAGTGCTTGTGAGTAAAATATTCTCTCATCACATGGAGGATTGAATGGAGTCAGCTAAGCACCCAGCGTTAAGATTCAAAGTGCTTTGAATGTGATCGCTCAGCTTTCTGTTTCCCTTAGTATTCTGATAGCACTCTTCCTAACGCTAGACCTTGTTTATCTTGTTTGCTGGCATGCACTTTCAATGTCAAAACAATGACATCATTAATTAAATGTGTATTAAATGTCCCATTCTCAAGGCAGTGTGGAATCTGCCGCCACTGACTGAGGTTTACTTTCCTATGAAAAAACAAATAATCTTAGGGGTTTTTATTCCTTTATTCCTTCCTACATATATGTTTAGCCTTATTAGCCTTATGTGGGAGACAACTCTGGTCCTTTTTCACTCGTTCCCCAAACTCTTACATTTTGATGTAATGTACCTCTTATTTGTATTTGTATGCATATTCGCATGGGTGCATGGGTGCACCAGGGCAAAGTAAACAATGTAACCAAATGAAGTTTTCACTTAAAATTTCACTTCAAATAGCAACACCAATCAGAAGCCACTTGTAAGACCCATTTTTTCCTACCCCATATATACTCAACAGTCTTTGTCCCCTTTGCATGCACTCCCTCCAACATGCTGAATTAATAAATGTTATGTGTCATAAACCAGTGTTATTGCTGCTGTTCACATACCTCTTTTTTTTTCTTCGTCAGGCATCTTTCTTTAGCTTGAGCCCCTCGATTTTGAAGATAATTAATTGTTAATGGAAATACTTGTTAAACTGGGTAGTTATGTAGTCCCCTCATTCTTTGCTCTGTCCATTTGTTTTTCCTTTTTTTTTTGTAGTCATCTTTTTGCACCACCTCAACACTTCATTGTGACTTATGGAAAATAAGAGCAGGATGTATCATCTATAAAAGCCCACAACAAAATCTCTAACAGATTTCCCCCCCCCCCCCCCCCACACTCATTAGCCCCTTTTGTCACTTTGCACACCATTTTCATTTCTTTTTAAGCGCCCTGCCTCCATGTGGTGTGTGTGTGTGTTTGGAGTTATCCCATACATCTAAAGCTTGGTGGAGAATATTTAATATTCAAGTATAAATCTCTAGGGTACACGGGTGGAGTGGCGGAAAACTGGAGCTTTGGCTTCTTCAATATGCTTATGCATGCATCGCAGTTGATGCAGACCTACAAATCTTCATGCACTGAAGATGTGTGCCTGTCCTCTGAGGAATGTGTGGGTTCTCTTACAGTCTTTGACCTTCAGCCTCTGCGATCACGTGACAAAAATTCCACTCAAACACACACACGCACACATAAGGGTACATACAGTATGCTTGCTGGCGCTCAGCTACTTTTTTATCTCCTTGCTCAGAAATAGATCCTAACCACTTAAAACCTGTAATAATACCCACAAGCCCACAGATAAGAAAGCCAAAAGATAAATGACAGCAATCAATGTCCATTTAAATTGTCACTTTTTAAAAAAACTATTGATGCCTTTAAAAAAGAAAAAAAAAGGATTCTTAACCATGAATACATGAATATATGTAATATGGGTGCTACAGGGTTTCTTGACATTAGCATTACTTAGTTGGGCTACACTGTGCTCAGCAAGCTGCCCAGCTGGGGCCCAGATGTGGCAGCCATGTCATGCAGAGCTGTGAGGCAGAAGATAAGAGGCCGATGGTAGGCCTGCTTCTTGGTCTCTGGTCTGTTCTACAACAGTTCAACTAGATGTTGCGGTCGGTGCGATCTGAACTTTGACAGCCCATGTCATGCTTAATGCCTCACTTCCCAAATACAGCTCAGTGAGCCTGATTTATATCTACCAGGTGCTACAGTGTGCAAGCAACTCTGAGATGAGAGGAGGCATGTGGCCATTTCATTAGGAAAGATGAACAAGGGCTGCAGTGTATATGCGGGGATGAGGGGCAAGGGGCTGGTCTTTCTCAAATATAGCTCCACAGCACTGTAGCTGTCACAACACTCAGACCAGGCCAGGCGAGGACAGGAAGAAGAGGAACTTATTAACACACTCCACATTTCTTAAAATATCACTCCAGTTTTTGCTTCTCCCTCTCCCTCTCATTTGTCTGTTTCCTCTGTCTCTTCCCTGTCCCCACGGGGGTAGGATATTTTAATGTCCTGTTACCACTGAGCATCTGCAACCTCAGCACCAAGTGAATGGACACTTGTGCAGTAGATAGCAGCATGCCAGGTTTTGGTTCAAGCACTGTTCTATCACAGTTCAGATCATTTGTTAATTTTATTTCAGTAAGCTTTGTCTTTACTCCTTCTTCATCTTCGTAGCTTCAAACAGAGGGTTAATTTTACCACCCAATCCTTGCGTCTTTGGGTGACACACACATACAGCTTCTTGCTATTCCAATGGCAGTAGCTTTCCCTCATGTCAGATAAGTCTCCCAACATACACTGGGTTCAGATTTAGTGCATATGAGCACTTATTACTATTGCAGAAGGAATTGTTGTCTTTTAGTCACATTTTGCCTGTTTATTTCCTGACAAACTGAAGTGTTTCTCTTCACACAAGGGCCCTCTGAACACTGTGGTCGGCTCCGTCAGTGCTCAGCGTTGCTACAGAAATGCTGTTTGATGTTCCCTGCACACTACAGAGTCAAGTGCTGAGGTGTCTTTCGGCATTGCCCTCCAGGCCACCTTGTTATACACTTAACAAGTTGTTTTTCTTTTGTTTTTTTCCCTTCCCTTTTCCTCTGTTGACAGTTCCTCATCACAGCTTTACTCAGAAGAAATGCACATCACCATGCAAGGTTTACCTTGGAAGTTGTCCTTGTAAACTGTAGGGAAAGCTCTGCTCTTCTTTTAACATTATGATTACATCTAGATCTGATTAATGAGTGTTTTATTTGTAAAGTGTAAAGATTAGACATCTCATCAGCATGGAAACCCTGCTCAGTGGGTTCATCTTCCTTTTATTTGTTTTTTTGGGGGGGTTTGAAATGCTGAAAGATTTTGCTGCTGTATGCAGTGGAATTTAAAATGCACACTGGTGAGTGGATTTTCTTTTGTTGGGAATTCTACTTGTCAGATTCTCCCCCGCTTTGATTGATCCAGGTTAGCCACACAGCCCACTGAAGACGTGACACATGCGGTGACTAAGCATGAGGACTAACGGTGGATCAGTCAGTTTGTTCATTAGAGCATGGTACGTTCTAATCTTGCATTCATAGCGGGCTTGTTATTACGCTCTTTTATTACGCTCTGAAATATAAAAGTCTTTGTTGCTTTGATAATATTGTCTGCTGCATTGAAACATTTCTTGTCCACTTCCCCTTTTAAAACACAGGGCGCATTATTCTTTTAACTTAATCAACCCTCATAATTCAGTAGGGAATGGGGCAATAGAATTCAGTTTTCCCTTGAGGTTTATTGTTTAAAACGCGTGCAGTTCTTTCCCAGGATAAGGGCTTCAGCTAAGCGGAGAGGAATTTGGGCCAGGCCTCATAAAAAAAAAAAAGAGAAAAAAAAGTATTTGTGTACCAGAAAGATTTTCGCTTTTCCTTTCTAAATCTTTGTCATTAATGACTTTAGCAAATGTGAAGTGGGGAGTGAATGGTTCAGCTGTGCAAGGTCTTCAAAGCAACCCTCTAATTATTTATCCAGGATATCCTACTCTAGAATTAGAGGCCAGGTCGCCATTGGCTTTCATGCCTTTTTTTCTGCAAAGAAATAATTTCCACAGAATGGTTTCACTGGGACACTCTTTAATCCCTGCTTTGTGTGTGTGTGTGTGTGTGTGTGTGTGTGTGTGTGTGTGTGTGTGTGTGTGTGTGTGTGTGTGCGTGCGCGTGCGCGTGTGTGCTTACACATGATATGGTATATGCACATACAAGCTTATGCGAATGGGACTGCAGTTCTTCTCAGTATGAGGTGTGTAAAAGAGATAGTAAGTTTCCATTTTCCACACATAACGCTGCATGACTTTCCACGTCTCTGCTCTCACCCCAGACAGCTTTCACCCACATTACTCGGGTTTCCTGGTCATTTGGCCTTCACATGCCTTCTAAAAGGGATCTTATCACCCTGCTCAGGTTTAGATACTTAACCGAACACTGGCCTCTAACTCGCAGGCTTGTGGCACTGGCTCTGTGTTTTACTTCTGGGCCTTTGTGTCATTTAACTCAACTGCTCATAGTCTTGCTCACTGTTTAATGTCCTACCTTAGCCTTAATACTTACCAATATTTTAGCGGAATATTACACATTTGCTGTTTCTCCTCTGCATTTTATTTCTTTAAAAAAAGCATCTTTACATCATATATTCATACCTTCTAAATTACCTTAAGTATTTTTGAGCGTGTTGCTTTAAGAATGCTTAGCGAACAGATATTTGTCTAATTCCAGGTGCTGGTGAAGCCTGTGTTTTACCAGGTGCAGGACTGGGTCATTACTAAGGTATTTGTTTTCCAGATTAGACAGAAAGACCCAGCATTATAGACATGTCATACCTGTCCCCGACCTGTCTGTCAGGGCGTGATCCTCGCATAGAGTCTGAGTCCTGTGCTCACCTGCATGCTTTGCCTTCAAAGTAACACCAGCCTGATGTCCCTTAGACTAGATCCCAGAGCTGCCAGGTTGTTCTAGGGGGCTAGATCCCTTTTCTCCTCTCTCAGTCAACAGAGGCTCAGTATGCTGATCAGTGTCAGCTCTCCTTAATGGATGCAGAAGTAGTGGTAATGACAACTCCCTGTCCGCCCCAATCCCTCCAATCCCTCAGGTTTTAGATGGCAGGGTAAAAGAGCAGAGCTGAGTGGGTTGGAAGGTGTGTGTATGCGTGCACATGTGCCTATGTATACGTTTATGTGTGCGTCTGTGTGTGTGGGAAGGTTCATATTAAGCCACAGCACATGGTGGATGAACATTTACATAAAGCCCCACAATTGTGATAATAAACCATTTTATCATTGGGTCCCAATCAATAATGTGGCTTCTTAAGGTTTAATATTTCAATGGTATTGATCACTTTAACAAGTCTGTTTGTGGTTTCCTTAGTTGAAAGCTGCAAGAAGGTGTGTCTTCACACATTTGTGCATACTGTATGTGGACCACATCTCTGTATAGCACCATGCAATGACAGGTAACATTTCCACCGCTGAAGAATGGCACTGATAAAGTATTTTACAGTTTGCTCAGCCTTGCAGTCTATTCACAACATTTAGTTGTGCTCACTGGTTCTCTTAGCTTCTACTACCCTAATCCTGGTACCGTAGAACAAATGAAATGGAGTGAGTGCACACAGAAGCTTTGAAAGCACTGTAGTTTGCAGATTTCACTTCCATCCTCTCTTTAGAGACCGTCTGCTTCCCGCAGATATAAATAGGGGAAGATTTGATAATTAGTAGAAATGAAGGTCCGGGGGCTCAAAGACTTTGATCAGCACATTTCCCCCTTGTCCCTGACCTTTCAGTGGACACGTGTCTTTAGCTCTCTCGCTTTCTCCCTCTCTCTTTCTCTCTGTTGTGCTAAACTGCAGGAAACGCAGTTGTACATCTGCAAATATCTATCTGGGGCATTCCTTTTTGTTTTTTTTAACTTGCATCGTCCCCAATCTGATCAGCGTGTACTTCTCTGATTGATTAAACCCTGAAAGACCACTGCACAAAGTGTTATCTGTCCTTTCAGCTTTTCTGCATTCCACACTATGGGAAAGTCAGATCGGCGTACCAAAGTATGTGAGGTTGCATTTCAGACTGTTACAAATCATTCAATATCCATGTCTGTTAGTCTAAAATTGAGCAGAAATGGATAATGTATATCAAACTTATCAGATAACTGTTTGGAAGATACAGCTGCAGAGTTTCACTCTGTCTCATTCTCACAGTCTTTCTTGCGATTTTAAAGACACCCTATTGCTCTGCACACTGGGTTGCCTGGGGGTGAACATTAGTTTGTGCCCAATAGCCCTTCTCTTATTATACATCAATATCTTAATTCCAAGGATAATTTATGCGCTTATAAATTACAAAGCTTTCTTAACAAACCACGTGGGACATAACAGGAAAATAATGCAGTGCAGCCTTTCAAAATGAAGAATGATTTTGTTGCCGTAGGAAGTAGTTGCTTTTGCAGTAATTATAATATTTCCCGTTCACTCTGTGGACTTAATGGCTGTTGTATTATTTGCATCACCTTGTCGTCTAAAATTCCAATGTACCTTGCCACTTTTTCTATCCCCCCCAAAAAAGAAAAATACTAAAATGTTTCTAACGCCATGAAAATTTTATCTACCGTTGCTTTCTCCTCCCTTGCACAGAGGTTTGAATGAAATGATTCTTATACATTTGTACTCCGAGTGCACCAGAGAAGCTCCCCTCCCCATGCTGGTTGCTAATTGGTGGGAGACTGGGAGCTTCCTGCTGTGTGTTCGCTGCTTCTTTGCTTTGCCACCCCACCAGGTCTTTCACTATCGCTCTGCAGAACCCAGTAATTAACCCACAGCTAATTAACTACTTCTAATTACACCAGCATGCTGTTTCTATCACACCCTCCAAAACTGAGGAAACACTCTAGTGCCATGTGTAAATCCCCACTGAGGGGTTTTGGAATTTAGCTGAGCTCAAGTCTGATCATTTAATCAGACTGCCCTGTGTATGATCAACATACCGTTCTGTCCTGTGATTTGTCTTAAATAACTTTTCTTCCGCTCTGCAACATGGAATGGATTAGCACGATTTGATGGTGTTGCATAAAGGGTAAAATCATTTTCAAGGTTCTATTTCAGGTCTATTAACAAAGGAGGCAATTGATACTACAAACAAATCAATTTTGCCTTCACTGGCCAGTTTTGCTAGTGCAAAATGATTACTAAAATTGAGTACTGTGAAACTAAAACAATCAGCACATCACCTCCTGGGTATTTGAGTTTGCTCATATTGTAATCAGCAAGGATTATTTTGGCTGTAACTTATACGTTTGTTCCAGCATTAGATTAACGCATAAAGTACACAAAAAGAACCACAGTAATAAAATCTGTGAGTTGTAAGCCTTGTCTAGCTGCATGCTTGACAGATCTACATGCCTCAGTTCTGCTGCCTTTGAGAAATACCTCCCAGACAGGCCAGTGATCAGCCTCCCTTACTCTCACACACTGATGTAAACACACAGCACTGTTCTTCCCTGCCTTAGACTCAGCACAGCCATGGCTATTTCTGTTAGACAGACTGATAGCTCCTACTGAAGATCATTGATTTTACGGGAAGCCCTGTTTACAGGCCGAGTGCCATCGACCTGAGGTGACTTTTTGCCTCCTGCAGTTGGAGCAGTACTGGAGCACCTTTATGTCTGCATTAGCACAGGAGTAGACTGAATATTTACAGCACATAATAAATTACTGTGTTTCATTGTTAATTGTTGCTAATTGAGTTAAAGTGATGGGGATCAAGGAAACCAAGACTTCACCTCCACAGAGTTAACAACAAGTATTGACTGTTGATGTTCATAGTGACAGAAAGTAATCTTGGATTTTTTTTTTTAATAAAGAATGACTAAAGTATAAGAGGTATATTTATGTATTTGTTTATATTTAATGATGATTGGATCTTCTTGCTATGACAGTGTTAACCACTGCACCACAATGCTGCTCTACTGATAATGCCATGTATTTATTTCTTCTTGGTACCATGCAGTTAAACTTCCTGTGACACCATATCAGTCATAAACTCACATCTGTTAGGATGCCTGGGTCGTTGACCCAGGGTTTTTGAGTTTACGATATTATTTATACTGTCTAGTTTTTGGTTTTTTTGAGTTCTGTCTTATGGCTTATGTCTCTGTCTTCTTTAGTTGCTCTGTCTCCCCTATCACCTGCATCCCCTTGTCTAGTTCGCGTCTATGTGTATCTTAAGTTCCTATATCCCCTTGTTCAGTCAGTGTTTGTGTCTGCCCTGTTCACACGTCTCTGTTCCCTTTGTAGTGCCTGCATATGAGTCTGTGTCTTTGTTCAGTCTGTGTTATGTGTTTCCTGTTTTACTTTGAAAGTCCATGTCTGATGTTAATGTGTCGGGTTTTGCTTCCTCTTGTCTCGTTAGGCCTGATTTGCCCCAGCTGTATTTCCCTCCTGTTACCATTCCCTGATTGCTCCCTCTGTGTATTTAAGCCCAGTGTTTCTCTGTGTCTGTGTTGCGATCTACCGTTTTCTTAGCTGTGTGTTCTGTCATTTCTCTAGTTTAAGTTTGTGTTGAGTTTTTTTTTTAGTTTTGTTATATTTTGAGTATTAAATTAAAGCCTTTTTTGAGTTCACGTCTGTCTCCGGAGTCTGCACCTTGGGTCCTATTCCTGCCTGCACACAGCCACACCTAACAGAAGATCGCGACCAGAACATGGACCCTGCAGACTCCTTTTTCTTTGAGTTCAACGGTGAGATGGAGCGGCTGGTGCGCCTGCTCGACCGCATCGCCCAGTCCCCGGATTTAAGGACCATGGCAGTGGGGCTGAGCGCGGTGGAGGCCATCATTCGGCATAATCCCCGGCTTAGCCAGTTTGCTAGAGACACTGAGTTGGGGAACACCATTACTGCCTGGAGAGAGCAAGTCAGGGCTAGTGAGCTTGCTCTCTCCCTCACTACATCTTCCCCACCGCTGCCGCAGGACAACGCACACTCTGCTTCATCGCCACTGCAGGCTTCCTCCCCTTCCTCACGCCAGCTGGGACCTTGTTCGCCTGTCCGTTCGCCTGCCTTTTTCCTGGCGGCTGTGTGGTCGGAGGATGAGGAGGAGGTCTCCGTTTCTCCACTGGTTCCTGTTCCCTCGTCTAAAAGGAAGCGACGCCACCGTCGCTCCTCTCCTCGGTCATCCGTTCAGCCACCTGTCTCCGCTGGAGGGTCCGAGGGATCGCTTCAGCCACCTGTCTCCGCTGGAGGGTCCGAGGGGCCCGTTCAGCCTCCTGTCTCCGCTGGAGGGTCCGAGGGGCCCGTTCAGCCTCCTGTCTCCGCTGGAGGGCCCGAGGGGCCCGTTCAGCCGTCTGCCACGTCAGCTGGAGGGCCCGAGGAGCCCGTTCAGCCGTCTGCCACGTCAGCTGGAGGGCCCGAGGAGCCCGTCCAGCTGCCATTAGCCTCTGCCTCTGCTACGCCTGGTCCAGCCTCTGCCTCTGCAGCTCCGCCTGGTCCAGTCTCCGAGTGTTCAGCTTCGTCTGCTCCTGAGGTCTCCATGCTGTCTGTTCCTGCACGTCCTGTCCGGCCTGTCCGGCCGATGACTGGACGTCATTGCCGTCATGGACAGCCCCCTGAATTACGCCGCCGTCGGTGCCTCCCGCCCGGCCGGCCTCCTGACCTGCTCCGCCGCCGTCGGTGCCTCCCGCCCGGCCGGCCTCCTGAACTGTTTTCTGGGCTCTTGGACCATCAGCCTCCGGGCCGCCCCCCTGACCTACCCGGGTTTGGACTGTTGTGCCGTCAGCCTCCGGGCCGGCCCCCTGAACTTTTTTGAGACTATTGCCTGGGCCTCTGCGCTTTTCGTGAGCTCTTTTGTTTGTTTGCTTTTGGACTTTGCCTGGGCCTTGGTGCTGTTGTTTTGGACTTTGTTCCTGTTTTTTTTGTTCTGTTGCTTTCCGGGCTCCAGTGTTTGATTATTATTATTATTATTATTATTATTATTATTATTATTATTATTATTATTATTATTATTATTATTATAATAATATTTTTTTTTTTTTGTTTGTTTTGTTTTGTTGTTTCTGGCTCCTTGTTTGGTTTGTTTCGGGCCCTCCATCCTGTTTCCCCCGCCGCCCACCCTGGTTGGGTTGTTTTTGTTTTTTTTGATTTTGATGTTTTGGTTTGGGCTGTCTGGAAGCCAGCCCTTGGGGGGGGGGGGGGGGGTACTGTTAGGATGCCTGGGTCGTTGACCCAGGGTTTTTGAGTTTACGATATTATTTATACTGTCTAGTTTTTGGTTTCTTTGAATTCTGTCTTATGGCTTATGTCTCTGTCTTCTTTAGTTGCTCTGTCTCCCCTATCACCTGCATCCCCTTGTCTAGTTCGCGTCTATGTGTATCTTAAGTTCCTATATCCCCGTGTCCACTCAGTGTTTGTGTCTGCCCTGTTCACACGTCTCTGTTCCCTTTGTAGTGCCTGCATATGAGTCTGTGTCTTTGTTCAGTCTGTGTTATGTGTTTCCTGTTTTACTTTGAAAGTCCATGTCTGATGTTAATGTGTCGGGTTTTGCTTCCTCTTGTCTCGTTAGGCCTGATTTGCCCCAGCTGTGTTTCCCTCCTGTTACCCATTCCCTGATTGCTCCCTCTGTGTATTTAAGCCCAGTGTTTCTCTGTGTCGCGATCTACCGTTTTCTTAGCTGTGTGTTCTGTCATTTCTCTAGTTTAAGTTTGAGTTTTTTTTAGTTTTGTTATATTTTGAGTATTAAATTAAAGCCTTTTTTGAGTTCACGTCTGTCTCCGGAGTCTGCACCTTGGGTCCTATTCCTGCCTGCACACAGCCACACCTAACAACATCTTGCCTTAGTGGAGTATAAGGTCTTTATATGGAAGCAAACCTGCAGTTAAAAAAACAAAATAGGAAAAAGGGGGAAGAGGAAAAAGAAAAAACACTTGTGAAGTTTTAAAAATATCAGTTCAGTCACTAAAATATAAGGGCCTTAAAACCAGACTTAAAGCCATACCAGGCATTAAAGTAGACATATGTTAAAAAGTGCAATGCATGCATGCCTTTATTGGTGATTAATTGAAACAAGCTTACAAGATAAACCCATGCGCCGCTCTGCCTGAGGACTACAATGGTTTCCCCATCAATGAGCATGTCCCTAGTGCAACATAAAAAGCCTTCCCTTGCTTTATCAATAAGAACCTTTCCTTCCCACATCTTCCTGTAACTTGCTTAGCGTTCATGCCATTGATTTTCCAATAACCGCCCCTTACCCTGCGGTGGCTAGCCAGGCTCTGTGATGGCGCAGAGACAAGACACAGACAAGGAACATCACTGATGCATGTTTGAAAATCACAACTGGTGTATTGTGTGGGGTCTTTCTTGGCAGGTTAACAAACTTGTGTGCCCTCACAACTCGTGAGTATGCGTATGTGCAGTAAGAGTAAGGGCACCCCTAAGTAGCAGTATTTACAGTTTGGATAGAGTCTGAGCTAATTCCCCAGGAAACCCTAGAGACCAGGGTCTTCTAAAGGCAAGACCAGGCCTTTGGGCAGGTGATCAGGCATGCTTATAATCAGATGCTTCTTTAGCCTTTAATTCCTGCCTCAGTTGGCCAGTAAATCCCACCTAATGAAAGGACCCATATCTTAAAACTTATCTCATTTTGCATCCCTACAAAATGACATCCAGACCCACTCTCTGACATTGTTCATTAAAACCAAGGCCTTTTCACAAGGTTCAGTCTTATCTGCTTTGTGGTTGGGAGGGGGTCGAGCATAACCTTTTTTTTTTTTTTTTTTCGCCACAGAGAAAATAGAGCAAGGAGACTCTGGCATAAAGTCTTTGATGGCAGGTGGCAGTAGGGGGTGAATGCTGCAGTTAGGATCTGTGCATCATCATGCTTTCCCTGAGATCAGCTCAGGAATCCAGCCTTTTCTTCCCTGTGATTATCTCTTATTGTCAACTAAGGCTTGTTTTGGCTGCGCACAGCCTGCTTATTGTCAACTCAGTGGACCCATATTCAGAATTAAAAGGCAAAACAGGGGCAGACGCCATGACAGAATCACTTTTTGTAATGCCAGTATTCAAAAGGCAATTTTTTTTGTTTCTAAATATTGCAATGTATAACAGTACATAAAGGTAACTTGTAAATAATAACAGTACTAGTCATCTCTAGTGGTCTACTCCCTCATTTTTATTTGTGGTTATTAACACAATCAGCACACAAAGACACCAGCCTCCTCCACTTCCCCTCTACTTTGACCGCGTCTCTTTGTCTCCAGGACTCCTTTAGTGCCTCCTAGAGATTAAAGCTTTTCCTACTTTAAACAGGTGTCGCTGAGCCAAGCAGACCTCCTAGAGACAAACAGCATTATATCAGTTGGCCCATCTGCGACTTTCCGACTCCAGACAATCCCATTGCTCATCAGTAACCACTGCAGGTTATTGAATTACACCATCTTGATTTTAAAGGGCAATTCTGTTTTCTGTAAGCACTGGACACACCAAACTATCTCGGTGCTCCAGCACTGATCAAGAGTCATTGTTTTATCCTGTCTGTTGCTAATTGCTTGAGGAATCTTGAGCGGTAATGTGAATTGATGGGTACTGTACTCACCTTTTTTAAACCCGAGGAAAAGAGGAGACTAGAGAACTTTAGAGGTCATTGTTGGCCTTATCCCAGTCTCTTCTCCCTCAAGTCTAACCCTCTGTTTTACACACTGTTGCTTGGCTAGGGTTTCTCCCTTCTTTGGGGGATCGAGGTTTACTGATCATCTAGTTTACCAAATGAAGCATGGAAGACCATTTAGAGGGACCTCCACAAAACATGAAACACATGAAGGGTAGAGCCAGGTGGGGGGGATTTGAGCCGGGCTCTTAAAAACTAGTTGTGCATGTGGTCCTAGTGTTCCCAGGCCTGGTTGAGACAGGCAGTGGAATCTGAAGGAGGGGCCTAATAGATTACAGGAACAAAGTGTGAAAAACTCCATGTTCTGACAGGACACATGGAGATGTTTTCCTATGAGACAGTCCATTTACACGAGTCACTTTTTCTCCCCCACCCCCCATTTCATTTCGTACAGTTTATCCACTTGCTTTTAGTCTGAAGAATCACTGTCTGTTTGACATGTGGCGCGTTTTTTCTTGCATTACTCTCACTGCCCTCAGTCCATTTGTGTGAAATGGCTGTTGAGCTCATAGCCTCTTATTAATGGAGCAGATAATAAATACAGACCAGTAAGGCTAGTATCCCCTCACTCAATATGGCAGCCATCGCTAAATCATGTCTGGCTGTATAAAGCAATCATGTTAATAAGCCAGCCAGTCTAATATCTTTCATTTTATATGCAAAGTAACTTAAGGGTCACTGAGGTTAGCTTTTGTTGAATGTAAACAAAATAATCAGACAGACCATGCTAGCAGAAATTTGTGTGTATTTATGGTTCTCTATTTAATTTTACTTACTGCTCACGATTGACTCTTCATTTAGCAGACCAAATACAAAATGAGGGTCCTTTATCATGACTTTTTTGTTTTGTTTTTTGCAGTTTGAGTGCACATAGGCTGGGGAGGTCTCAGGTATGTTGCACGGGAAGCAAGCCTCATCAGACATTCATGAAGAGGCAGACAGACATTATCAATCTTTCCTCTCCTTCAGTGCTTTATATGTTAGGGTGTGGGGTAGACTCCATTCTGATCGCAGCTGAAATTTGCATCCCTAAGTAAATAAGTAAATAAATCAAGTGCAAGCGGTGAATGTGCTAATCAACCAGGACATGGCAGTGAGCTCGGTGCCGGGAAACTTTGCTCATGTAATATTCAGTACTGTTGGGTTAAAGGGCAGCCCAGAGTTATTGGTTTCAGCGCGATTGCCCCCTTTAATCAATGTTGGCTGCATCCCTTTAATAAAATTATTAGCTCAGCAGTATCTTGCGCTATCATTTTATCTCTTCTGCGCTCTAAATTGCAGCCTGCGTTGAGTCTCTCAGATGCTCGGGGCATGGCCAGCTCCCGAAAGCTCAGCTCCCATTTATTATTTCAGAGGCAGAGGATGGCTGGAGTGTTTGAAACCAGGCTAAGCGTGGAGGTTATTGGATGCAAGATCTAAACACAGCTGCAGTGAAGTCCCAAACCAGCTTATGTGTTTTGGGTTCATAGAAAATACTGACTTTTATTGCTCATGTTAGCGTCCAGACAAATCTATCTCAATAATGCACATGAATTACATTCTTCTTCTATGTACACCACTGGAGGTGGAGTGGTAACAGTATTACTGTTAAGAATTTCTTTCTTTTTTTAGATACAGTTTTCCCTTTTTTTTTTCTTCTAGTTATGTAAATGTACGACATGCTGATGGGTGGCTTCTCAATGTCTAATTATCTCACAAGGAATCTATTTGATCCATTAAGTTAGACTGTTGCTGCCTTTTTTCTGACTGCAAGTTAATTAAAAACGGATGTAGGATTTGCAGAATATAAGATTAGGGGTGTTGTTTGGAAGGTGAAGATAAAAGATGGTACCTTTGTGATATGGCAGGAAGATGAATCGTGGAAGTCTTATTAGTGCTTGTCTCAGGTATTGTGTTTAAGTGCCTAATCTAGCGTAATGAGCATGGTGTCATTTTTCCAATTATATCTCAGACTTTTGTCTCTTACGATACATCGCCATACATTCGCTTGTTTTTTTCTTTCAAACCTTTTTTTCCCCATTGTCTTCCTTTCATATTTATAAGTCTGATCTTTCCCTAATTTACATAGCAAATAAATTATGTGCTGTTTGTGTGCTTACTGTCCCAAATACAACTTTAACCTCTTATCGTAATCATTTTGTGTCTCTGCAGGCCTGGATGCGATGAATGCCTCATGTAGGCATCAGCATGGACAGCTGTGAGTCTCCCGTGGTTTCTGGGACAGACGATGGGCTCGGCTCCTCCCAGCAGCAGCAACCACCTCAGCCCTGGAACGATCACAATAGCTCACAGGTCACCTGCACCAACCAGGCACCTTCCCTGGACCCGCTGTCTCTCTCTGGTCCCTACCCCTCTCAGTCCCAAAACTCTATTGCACCTCATGACAGGGTAAGAGAACTACAGTCTCAGCAGCAGCAGCAGCCAAAGCAGACATCACCCCGGACCCACCGTGATAGCTCTGCCACAGGCCAGCTGCATCCCAGAGGAGAGGGTCTTGACGAAGAAGACCAAGAGGGAGTGAGCTGTGGAGAAGAGGAAGAATCTGAGGACTTAGATGAAATGGAGATTGACAACTGTTTCCCTAGTCTTCAACCTTTTCCTGGGATGCCAATAGCTTCAGGGGGAGGAGGTATGCCCACTCTTCTGCGACATCAGCCCACACAACAACAGGGACCACCTGAGAGTGGGAGTGAGGAAGGGGAGGAGGAAGAGGAAGAGGAGAGTAGTGATGTGGAGAACCTGGCTGGAGAGATAGTCTACCAACCAGATGGCTCAGCCTACATTGTGGAGAGCCTCAGTCAGTTGATCCAAAGTAGTGGAGGCATGGTACCCGGCCTGCTTCCTACAAACTCTCTCTCGAGTGGGGGGAAACCAGGGGAACCTGCTGGGACTTCGTCCTCAGTTTACCCACAGATCATCAACACGTTCCACATAGCCTCGTCCTTTGGAAAGTGGTTTGGTAATTCAGACCAAGGTTTCCCCAATACCTCAACAATGGCAGGCCTTAGCCCTGTCCTGCACAGTTTCCGTGTCTTCGATGTGCGGCACAAAAGCAACAAGGATTACCTGAACAGCGATGGGTCTGCCAAGAAGTCCTGTGTATCCAAAGATGTTCCCAACAATGTGGATTTCTCCAAATTTGATGGGCTAGCCCTATATGGCAAGGGTAAGCCCATTCTCATGTGTTTTCTCTGCAAGCTGTCCTTCGGCTATGCCCGTTCCTTTGCCACTCATGCTGTCCACGATCACCGCATGACACTGTGTGAAGATGAGCGGCGGCTGTTAGGAGATAAGCATGCATCTGCCATTATCCAGGGCATTGGGAAGGACAAAGAGCCCCTCATAAGTTTCCTGGAACCAAAAAATAAGAGCACTCCTCTGCCATCTACGCTGCTCCCTCTTAACTCTGGACAGAGCTTCTATGGCACATTTAGTGGTGTCCATCTAGAGCCTGGAAGCAGCAGTGGGGGCAGTGAGACCCTCCTGAACAAAGACTCTGACTCTGGCCTCCAGCAACAGCAGCAGCAACAAACCCCATTAGGCTCAGTGCTTTCTCTTGGAGGGCTGAGCATTCCCAAAGCGCCCACTCTTACCTCATCCCCAGGCTCTGCCAAAGACTCCAGTGCCCTGCCCAAACAGGGAGGGAGAACAGAGGAGCCTGCTGGGAAAGAGTTGGCTTGCAAGGGAGAAGATGGGAACACTAAGGGACATGAAAGCAAGGCACACTTATCCAGCCAGACCGGGGGCTCTGAGGAGGACGAGGAACTGTTATTAGGGGCAGAGGAAGATGAGGCAGAAAGCACTGCAATGGCCTGTGGTGGTAACAGTAGCAGCGGTGGGGGTGAAGCGGGGGAACCAGCTGTCTCAAACCAAAGCATTTCCAAATCTCCTTTATTAATGCCTAGTAGCACTCTCCAGCCTTCTCCCTGCACCTCTGCAGTCAGTTCCACACTTAACAGCAAAGCCCTTGCTTCCATTTCCTCCTCTGTCAAGGAAGAGGGTTCAACTGCAGATGGTGGAGGGAGGACCTCAGAGCTCCCTCTGAGCTTTAACTGCCAGGGACCTACTGTTCCCATGGCACTGGTGACAGCTGCCGTCAGAAGGAGCGAGGATGAAACTTCTGGCACTTCCTCCTCGCCTCTGTCCACCAATGCTGCTCCTGATGAAAGTGCCAATCGAGATAGTGCCACAGCTCCAGAACCAAATGATTGCCCTGCAGAGGGAGAGGAGGAAAATGGAGCCCTTCTGCATCATCACCACGTGCACCACCATCATCATCACCTCCACCCTTCATCTCATGGCCACTCGCACCCCCTCCCAGGGGGTTCCTGTGACATAACAGGAATGGGTGAGTGTTCACAGAACCATGGGCCCAGTGGCAGTGGAGTTAGTGGGGTCGAATGCCCTAAATGTGACACTGTTCTGGGTTCCTCACGTTCTTTGGGTGGTCACATGACCATGATGCATTCACGCAATTCATGCAAGACACTCAAGTGTCCCAAATGCAACTGGCATTACAAGTACCAGCAGACTCTGGAGGCCCACATGAAAGAGAAGCACCCAGACTCTGGAGGCTCTTGCGTATACTGCAGCAGTGGTCAGAGCCACCCTCGTCTGGCTCGTGGAGAAAGCTATACCTGTGGATACAAGCCCTTCCGGTGTGAGGTATGTAGATAACTTTTTGTTGATTTAGGTGCATTTTATATAGCAGCTAAGGATATTAAATTTGTATCTGTATCATTTTATCACAGTTTAAGAAAAACGGATCTTGTATTTCGTAGGTGTGTAACTACTCCACCACCACAAAGGGGAACTTAAGCATCCACATGCAGTCAGACAAGCACCTGAACAATATGCAGACACTGCAGAATGGAGGCTCCATTGGGTCTGCACAGGACCAGGTGTTTGGACATACACCAGGAGGAGTGGTGGCTGTCCCGTCAGTCACCCAGGCCAGTAGCCATCACCCTCCCCACCACCATCCTTCACAATCCTCCACTCACATGTCCGGACCTTGTGGGGTCCCCTCCCCAACCAAGCCGAAGAGCAAACCTTCTTGGAGGTGTGAGGTGTGTGACTACGAGACCAATGTGGCGCGGAACCTTCGTATTCACATGACTAGTGAAAAGCACATGCACAACATGATGCTGCTCCAGCAGAATGTGACTCAGATGCAGCACGGGCGACTTGGCTTGGGTGCTATGCCTTCGCCCTCTGAGGCTGAGCTCTACCAGTATTACCTGACGCAGAACATGAGCCTTCCACCAAGCCTCAAGATAGACCCAGCTGGAGCTGAGGCCCAGTTCCTGATGGGGAGCTTTCACCTAGATCCGAACATGGCTGCCTTGGCTCCTGCACTTGGTATGTCCCATTTGGTTCTCAAAAGCATTTCCCCACAAAAAAGAAAAAACAATAACTAGACCTTTTAGCTGAACTCTATCTTGATTCCTAATTTATTCATTTACACGAACACAAGACAATAATGCAAAATTTTATCAAATGAAAAACAAACCAAAGCGATAAGCTGCAATACAATATGCTGTACTCCGGCATATCACGGATTTGTACTTAGGCAGCTGCTTTGTTCTCATGCCATAAGATATGTGTTTACCAGCAATGGTAGAATGTTCTAGTGCACAAGGCCAGCATAACATTTTTTTTCTTATAATAAATGTGCCAGGCAGCATACAGAAAGCAAAAGATTATTTATTTCCCTACTCATGCAATCTTTTACAGGGCACTCAAATGACAGTGTGTTGATATGATTTAGCAGAATTTTGAAGCTCACTGTGTGATATCCATACAAGGTGATTTAGAAGGCCAAACATGTATAATCTATGCTTTTCCCCCTCCTTTCCACACAGTCAACCAGCCTTAGCTTTTTACTTTCAAACTGCTGCTGAACTTCACCGCTGGAGTTCTCTGTTTCTTCCAAGTCAGTAATTTCAGCTATAAATTTAATCTTGGTCAAAGAAGGGAGGTTAGAGGCCTCAGCAAGGGTAATTCAGCAGCATAGCAAAGTGTTTGTAGGACCAGTTACAACCACACAGTTTGTACAGACTTGTTTCAACTGTCACCAGTTTGAAGACACAAACAAGAATTTATTGCTGTGACTAATTTTTTTTCCCTCTTCTGCCATCTGGTTCATTTTCCTGTGAGGTGAGTAGTAATAAGCATATTGCAAGAGAGGCAATAATTACACAGTCTGGGCCCATAAACTGCAGTAGTGTTATCCATGGTCACACTTTAAGGAACTCTTAACGCTATCATACACAAACACTCTGATATTAACGGTACCACCATATAATACATAAGGCTCAGTACGAGATCCCTAAACAAACAGACACAGAGGTGCACTTTTTATGCTCTCATTCTGGATTTCTTTTTCTTTTTTTTACTGTAGGGTGTATTTCTAAAGAGGTACAATTTATGGCAAGTGCTGACCTCAGGTTATATCAGCTTCTTTCTTATCCTCGCTCCCAAAACTCAGGACTACAGCCCTGATAAAGACAATACGAGATCAAGAGCAGGAGTTAAAGAGAGGTGCAACTTTTACTTCTCTGTCCTGAAATATGGTTACAGCACACCGTGGAGCAATACAGCTGTCAAGTCAGATGGTTATATACCTAAAACATTTGTCTTGAAAACAGTCTGATCAAATGGAAAGATTCAGTCTTTTACCTTTTTTTTCTTTTCAAGAATCCCCTAGCACAAAAAAAAAAGGATGGCCTAATATACAGAGGTTCACATTAAAATAGTTTGAATATAAAGCAGCCTATATTAAACAAAAGCTTGGTCTGATGACATGCAATCAAAATTTAGCTGTGGACAAGGGGTCTATGGTAAATAATGAAATCTTAAAAGTAACAGACAATGAGAGAAAAGGGAAGTGCAAGAGGGAAAAAGCTGGTAGGTACAGTATAATGACATATATGTGCATCTGTGGTTTTGTATGATTGAGCATAAAGAGCCATGACTGGTGAGCTGGGTCTGTGAGTGATTTCACAGGGCTTCTCAAAGGTCTCCCTCTCCTGGCTATAAAAACTCAGGTAATGGAGAAAAGTCCAAGAACAGGCTGCATACTGCAGCAATAAATAAAAAGAAGCTGCTGGAATTAATTTAGTGTAAAGCCAGGCAGGGTCAAGCCTGCATGCTCAGTCTGGCCAGTGAAAGATTAAAGATCAGCAAGCAAAGGCAAAAACACCGGCTCTTACCTCGTTTTTTTAGCATTCATTTTTTTTCCCAGACTCTACAGACATCAATTATGTGGTCGGTGTCATAAGATATGTGCTTGCAGTTTTTTGTGTTTTTTCCCCCTCTGCTCTATGGTTCGACTCAGTACCAAGCAGACTTAATCTGTTAGGTGTTAGAGGTAATCTGAAGAGAAAGGTGGAAAATAATCCAAGGAAAGTAGTGTAAATTAAAAAGAATAAAAAGCATCATTGTGTGAACAAGGGGAGTGGGGTTGATTCACGGTATTTTGAGCTTGGAAAGTCTTTACTGTAATTAGAAAACACGTTGCTTTTTTCTGTTGACCTTTAGAGTTGATTTACAGGCAGGAGATGAAAGAGCATCAGCCCAAACAGTGAAAATGTGCATGTTCATTTTCTGGCATTGGAAGGCTTTTGTAGAAATGTCCAGGCGCTCTTGTTTCCTAGCTCAGAGCTATTTGTTGGCTAGAGACAAAAAAAATGAGCATTATCCTTCACATAATATCATACCTACCAGACACATTCTTTTAAGCATGTATTTACTTGAAATAGCCATCTAGACTGTATGCTTTGAATAGGTCTCAGCTGATGATACTGTTCTCTTCTCTTTGTTTTGTTTTCTCTTCGTGTGTTTGCTTTGTTCTAGTAGGTGGGGAAATCCCTATGGATGTGCGGCTAGGTGGTGGGCAGTTGGTGTCCGAAGAACTGATGACCCTGGGAGAAAGTTTATCGCAGACTATAGATCCCTCTCTCAAGCTCTTTCAGTGCGCTGTGTGCAACCGCTTCACCACTGATAACCTGGATGTGCTTGGCATGCATATGGGAGCTGAACGGAGCCTGCCGGAGGAGGAGTGGCGTGCCGTTGTTGGAGACTCGCATCAGTGCAAGTTGTGCCACTACACTACTCAGCTCAAGGCCAACTTCCAGCTGCACTGCAAAACAGACAAGCATGTGCAAAAGTACCAGCTTGTGGCCCACATCAAAGAAGGGGGCAAAGGCAACGAATGGCGCCTGAAATGTGTGGCCATAGGCAATCCGGTGCACCTAAAGTGCAATGCCTGCGACTACTACACTAATAGCCTGGAGAAGCTGAGGATGCACACTGTCAATTCCCGCCATGAGGCTAGCCTTAAACTGTACAAGGTCAGTGATCCACAAGTTTGTTTTTTATTTTTATTTTTTTTATCAAACCCATTATTCAGCCTTGTCCTGTTCATGCAACACAGCTGCCGATTTACAATTCTGTCATTAATGCATCATTTGAAGTGTTTTAATACAGACTCATTGTCACATTTGACATTATTTTTAGTCTTTGAACCTCAGAACTTTGTTTTGCTAAAAATGCAAAACAAATCTTAAAAACGAATCCCCGTTAAAGCAATGCTTCTCTGCAACATACAGTACATGTTTTAGCTTTGCACCGCTACTCGGTGCGCTCCAGAGGCATGAATGAAAGCTTTGTCGTGTAGCTGCTGCCTTCCCAGTTGTCATATAGAAGCAGGGCCCCACTGCTGCAATGAGAAGAACATGCAGGACAGAACAGGCGTAGCTGTTTTGGAAGCTTGGGCCTGAATCACTTGGAGACGAATGAAGAAGTGTTAGGAGACAGAGGTTTGGTGCTAATACTCCTCGGAGCGGGAAAGGCTGAATTGTTCTCGACAGCCGTATTGATTTTTGCTGGACTTGGAGCTTCACCTTCTCCTCTAATCATTCCATAATAGCCAGTGGATGAACACTCTCCGAACAAATGGCCATAAATCTAACAGGCCTGATTCCACTTAGGTACCTATCCTGTGTGTCTGCGGCTTCGGCCACTCTGTGCTTAACCCAAACTGGCATAGTTGCGCACACACGCACAGATAACAAAACACATACCAACACTGACCAAACATACTTGCTATAAGCATACACTACACACACAACAGGATCCAACACAAAGCACTGAATGCTGCCTAATAGATGTCATCCTTATTTGTAATCTAGCTTCAGCATCCTTGTTTGAGTATTTAAAGAACTCAGTTGACAGTGCAATGGAGGTATTAAAAGGTATGTGTAAAATGTGCTACCTCAAGCATGGTGTTTTAACCGCATTAAAAACTAAGGTGAAGTGGTCATTTTGAACCTCTTCAAAAATCTTGTCCATTTAAAAATCATTCAGCATTATGAATGTTTGTCAGGCCGGCTGAAATGACAGCCGTGTTTCCTCCTCACAGCTTCTTTGTATTGAAGTAACAGCAAAATTTAAAAAAAAAAAAAATCAATTTCATTTTTTCTTAAAGGGGAAGGTGTGAAGCGGGGCTTCTATTGCTACTTTAAAGAGGTCAGGAGGTGTTTAGCTTGTCATTCTGTGGTTTGCTCCATGACAACAGAGATCACAGGGACATTTTTAGATTAGCGTTATAGCATTATAGTGTCATTTTCAGTTTCATATTTATATTCTTGCACTATATTAAGAATTATTTTAATTCCCTTCAGTATAATCCTTATTTATCTTAAGGGGTTTGGGTGCAGCCTCCTCTACCTTAAAGACCCTCCTTATTTTAAGCCACCTTTCTTCTGATTGGCTGCTCCTTGCAAACTCAAGGTTTACACTGCAGGAAGGCAGTGCTGCTGTGCTCATAGCCAGAGCTGGCTACTTTAGGGAACTCTTAATGCTATCATACACAAACACTCTGATATTAACATTTTAGTGTAAACACATAGTCTGTGAATTTGTCAGGTCAGTGCATGTGTTTCCCAGTCTTTGGTCCTCCTCTCTTAACCTTAGCTTCTGGACTTACTGGGCCAAATTCCAATAACAGTCTCCCATTAGAAGAAAATGGACCAGCTCTGGCTTACTTTCTCTCATGCTTACACCTTTTTGAGAAAGATCCATGTTTTGCTTTGCCGCATAGAGTATAACCTCTTCTACATCTTTGTGCTTCAACTGTAGTGCAAACCCCCAAAAAAATCTCCCCTATTTCTTTGTCTGTGCAAGTTTTAGGAGAGAAGAGACATGTCACACTGCTCTTTGGGCTGTGGGGGATTAAATATGTACAACACATCCAGGCATGATCATTTTTTATGACTTAAGCCTCTTAAGATGGCTCCATATTTCTTAAAACCAATTGATCTTCTGACTGGGAGTATGTGCATTTGTCCAGAAATTACCTGCTCTCTCAAGAGAACATAGTGGTCTTTTTAAGCTCTTCTCATCCTAGACCTTACTCCAAAACCTAAATGTTCATGAGTCAACAAGAATTAATACAGTGTTTTACAGCTCATCAATGTTTAACGGACAAGCACATGGTTTTAAGGTTTTTTCACTGTACTGGCTCCCCACTTGACAATGTCAGTTTTCTTACCATTTTGAATTTACTGTCCTGGTAGAGATACTGACAGACAGAAAACCACAGTGCCCTAAAAGCCTGTAAAACCAACTTGGTATATTATGCATGCGCAAAAAAAGAAAAAATCACCATTCATTTATGCTTCCCCAAAGAAATCTGATGCAAATAGCACCATTTTTAACCTTTTTGGGGAGAAAATAAATCATCAAGTCAGCATAAACAGGCTGTAAGATGTGGGAGATGCTTGGGACACTTCACCCAAATCAAACTGGTTTGCATTAAACAGGCCCTTTGTGTGCACAGCTCCATATAAATTGGAGCCTGTAATTACTGGAATTAAAAAGGAAGGTTTAAACTGAGGGCTAAGCTGGATGGGATAATTTGAGAGTCTGTGGTATGCGGCCCATATTAGGGCTTTCTAAAAATATCACCCCCACCACCCCATGTATTGGAATGTTCCAAAAGACCACAGAACGATCCAGCAAGTCATCCTGACCACTAGACCACCACACAGTGGGGGGTGATGCTCTTTTCCCCTGTGTGCTGTGCTCTCAGTTCAGAGATACCAATTCTGAAGTCTGTGAGTTCTGCTTCAGTCCCCTGTGCACTGAAACTAACTTATACCTTCTCTTTTTCCCATGGATCATGGGGATTTTGGTCGCTCTGATGACAGCGTGATGATCGCCCATCTGCTCACAGGATGGTCACTCCTAGAGAACCCTCCACTGGCTAATGTGATATACATACAGCTCTCCACTCAGGCCTTGGGGCTTCACTGTGTTTTAGTGTGGAGGTGAGAGACTCATCTAGCTCCAGGCCCGACTGCTTTGGCCAGACAGAAAGGGTGGGGACTAACCAGGCCAAGCCACAGGCCTCAGCTTCCAGTCAAGGGTTGGGGGAAAGGGGAGGAGCATGGGGGGTTAGCTGGCTACCTTCCTTGTCTCGGGGGCCGGTGCAATCGGCGGTAATTGAGATTGATTGGATGTTATTTTTCCTCTTGCAAATGTAGTCCATTAGCTTGGCACATGCATAATCAGTTTAGAGCGCAGTTAGCCGAATGTAATCATGTTCCTCGGTGTCTGCTAGCACAAAATCCACTCCAGATGCCGCTTGGCCATGGAAAGACGGGGGGAAAGTGCCGTCACTATCAGATGGGGAATCTTTAACCAAGCAAGTCCTGAAATCCCTTCCTCTGTTCTGCTCCTTCCCTACTGAGCACAGAGGAGTGTTAAAAAATTCAACTCCCTCTTTTCTGCCTTACACAGCCGGTCGCAGGGACTGTCCCATGCCTTACCGTTAAGAACAGGGCTTTTGATCATATGTTCTGCCCATTAACGGACAGAAAACATCTGTAACTTGTGTAGAGTTACTGCTCTTATTTTACCCCTCAGTGCAATCCAAAAGAATCAGTGAACACTGAGGAAAGAAAATGTCCACACTCTGCAGAGAGCAAATAATCATGATGAAACATAATAGAGGAAAAGAGGCCGTAATGTAAATGAAGGGATTAGTGGTTACATGAAAAGGCATTAAGGTGTTTCACTGATGATGCTACTCAGCAGAAGCACTGGCTTCTCAGATGCGGGAATCCAAGCAATGATGACCGCTCCCTGTTAATGATCAGAACTACTGGGATTGACTCGAGTCTTCTTGGACTATGCATTGGAATGCAGTTGGAGAACAACCACAAATAGGTTATGGATTTGATTCCAACTCTGGAAAAATGTTGTAGTTTTGCAATCAAATAATGCTGATGTGTATTTTGGATGTGTACAGCAGTCTGGTTGATTTGGTCTTGGTCCAAGAGCTCTCTAGCGGAGAGTAAGGCAACTTATGGCACCCTACAGTAGGTAAGGTGGGTTTTTGAATTGTTGTTAAGTTCTCGCTTTACTTGCCGACTGGGCTTGTCGTGATTTTATCTTTCTCCCAGTGTCTTAAACTTTTCTCACGAATGTGCCCAAATTCTTACTCTCATTGCTATTAAGACAAAAAATATAACGTAAGGTAATCTGAGGTGTCCAAAACTTGGGCGAGTGGGTGCCTCGCTTTACCCTCTCACGTATGACGCATTTCTCTATGAGGGGGACTGGTAGGTGGTGGATGGAGAGACAGACAGGAGTGAGGGTGGTGGTGGGGGTGCTAGAGGATACACTGCTAATTATCATGGCTAGCCTATGATTGTTCAGTAATAGTGCTCAGTGGGAAAGGTTGCAGCAGTTCCAGGAAGAGCTGAGCTCTGATTTACTGGTACTACCACTCTAATAAAGCGCTCACTGCACATCCTGGGAGACAGCCCATTCTCTCCTTTCACATGCACAAGTGTGTGAATGCACACACAAACAGACAGACGAACAGGCAGGCGCACACACAGAGCAGCCGTGTCATCTAAAATGCCATAGGGCACATGAAAGGTATCTTTTCAGTAGTTCATAGAGAAGTTCTGTGTCGGCCCCTGCCTCTGTTTACTCCCCAGTTAACATTGTTATGATCCAGAACCCTGGTTACACTCTTTGTTTCAGTAGTCACCTGCAGGGTCTTAAACTCTTGCATCTTACTTCAAACAAATCTCACTCACTCAGTGGTGGGTGAAACAAGGAAGGAGCATTACAGCACAGAGAACCAGGGTGGATTTAAGAGAGCGGCTGTTAGGCATGTAAGGGGGAGCTAGCAGGGGTTAGTGTTTGGCTGTGTGCAAAAATTTCACAACTCTTCTAGCTCCCACCCCTTGAGAAGGCCAGAGAAAGGGTCAGGCTTTGACCCGTGGCACAGCTGTTGCTGCTGGTGGTGTTGATTGTATGTGCACAGGCCCTACTGTGGGTGTTGCTGGGGCTTACTCAGTGACAGTGAATGAAAGCAAAAAGGGAGGAAGGAGAAAGCTCCTTTGACAGGGGAGGATAGACTTTTCTCAGCTCTCAGCTTTTTTCCCCTCAGTTGCTAGAGTTAAAAATCTGGTGGATTATAAACCAGGTGCTCAGTCCGGGGTTTGTTTTAGATAGAGTGACACATTTTCTGTGTTCTTTGGTAATTTTCTGTTCCTAAAGCTCTTTGTGTTTTGATTGTCTGCCGTTATGTTATTTTTTTTATTTGTTGATATGACTTTTTTTTGTGTGTGTTTTTGGGCAAGAGAAAAGTGCATAAAGTGTAGGTTATGGGTTTGTTAAAGTAAACAGATATGAGGCACAGGTTTTTGTGACTAGGTTCATTGGTTTCAGACAGAGATAAGCTCCACTTTGCCTCACTGTAGATTTACACCACAAAGCACTTGCCTAAAGTGACAAAACCGCTGTGCATCTCCCACCAAATTTTTAGTTTTTTTTTTTAATTAAGTAATTGTTTAAAAAAATATTGTTACATTCACTTTTCTTTCTTTCTTTTGCTTTTTTTCTTTTCTTTTTTTCAATTCTACAGTGGAAATCGTTTTTTCAAAAGTAACTCAAAACATGGAGAGTGAAACTGTGGAGATGTGGATTTGCATAAGGTTTTATATGTGCTTTTATTTAATTTAAATTGTATTTTTTTAGGGGGGATTCCCAGCTAAGTCCTCTTCCTGCCTGTTAGAAATTCTCGAACCTCACTGCAGAGCTCTTAACATTATTACCAACACACTGATTCTCTCACTAAATCAAAAGGTCAGGCTCCCAAGCCCATAAAGCCTTCCCGGCTTCAATTTATTTTAAAATTTTGCAATTGTGACAGTAAAACAGTAAAATGAAGTTCTTAATTTGATCGTAGGAGATGGAGAGATTATTGAGCGAGCATTTACATCTTGGACAAACTTCTCACCTGCTAAAATTCTGTAAAGATGATATTTCAAGCGAGTTGTTTCTGTCTTTCTTTACTAATTCCACAAAACCTTACTTCAAAGGTGCCTGGCAATGATATACCTTTTTGTTTTTAAAATGACCCCCTTATCAGCCTCTATAATCAGCAGTTTTTACAGTGTCTTTGAACATAAATATTTGATAGTCATATTTCTTCTTCAAAAAGACCCTTATATCAGTCCATGTAATCAACAGCTTCTGCAGTGTCTTCGAATCTATAAATTTGATAGTCAAACTGCAGTAAAATGAGTTGCCATGTGGACTGACTGTCATCTGAAAATAAGTAAATTGCTGTAAATCCCCGGCTTGAAGTAAAGACTTTTCATGTTATTCTCACAATCAGTATTCTGCAGTATTCTTAAAGTATTTATGGTTTCCATCTGATTTCCACAAGACATTAATAGTAGTGCTGACGTTAATTCTCTCCTATTTTGGAAATATGACTAGCCTAGACAGCAGTTTAACAGAATTTCTTTTTCTTAAATGTTGCTGTGTGTGATTCAGAAAGCAGAATTTCCTGCTCATATACTTATGATGTATTGTGAGTGTATGCAAAACTGCTATGTGGCTCTTAGCTCGACTCAGTTGAGTTTCAGACTTCAAGTTCTTTAGGCCCAGTTGGTCAACAGATCAGGTGGTGTATAGCCACCACACCTGAAAGACCAACAGTGTCAGTTTACAGGTAAATGCTACTCTGGGGCGCCACACCAGGGCTCCTGTGAATTTCTGCAGCGTAGCTCCTAAGCTAAGGGGATGGAGAGACAGAAGCAGGCAAGCTTACTGACTGTGTGCCATCAATACATCAGTGGCTTAGCCACCAGATTAATGGCCTCCGTGTGGTCTGGGCCACAAAACTACTCAGTTTTGAGGTCTGTGTTTAGTGCAGCTGTACATTAAAGTGGGGGTAAAGAGAGATGAGAGGAGGGAGAGGATTTAGGTGCCAGGATGAGCACACAGGGACCGGTATTCTGTTTGGGTTTGGCCAGCAGGGCAGAGTCATGGGACAGCAACACTCTACAGAGGGATGGATACATGCCCCTAAGTGTTGTAACATTTCCCTTGCCTTGTAACCTTCCCGTTTTGACTAAAAAAGGATGTTTGAGTACCAAATGCTTTGTTATTACTAAGTAAGTCTTTTTTTATATACTTGATATTGATTTATATGCACTTCATAACATGCAGTTATTTGACAGCCTTGTGAGACCCTTGCTTTCCTTCCTGTAGAGCAATTGCTCCTAAGTTGTTTCCCAGTTGTTATTTGTCTTAACAAATCAGACCCTAAGGTTGTTCCATTTTGCGATGCATTGATTACCGTTGGATTTTAGAACTTCAGCAGTGTGTTACCTGGATTTCTGACAGGTCATAGGGATAATGCTGATAGATGTTTTCCTCAAGGCATCCTATTTTGTATGGGTTGTGTAACACAAAATGTAATGTGGTGTCCTCAGCGCATTGGAAAGTCCGATTTACCCATCTGTGGCTACTACTGAGGATACATTTTTTTAAAAAATCATCCACCAGTTTCCCGGGACTACAATTTTTATTTGAAACTGTGGGACCTATGGGGTTTTTTTTCCCTTGTGTCAAGAGAGAATAGCCATCTCTTCCTGAAGTTCATGGCTCTGGTTGTCCATCCATGTTTTGCCTAATTGCTGTGTGCTGGAGTCCAAGGTTAGAACTGGGAGCTGTAAATCCCTCAGTCTTATGCAGCCAATGTTTTCTCCAGATGTAGAAGAAAAGATTTCATCCTTTTGTAATTAAGCGGTGCAGCCCAGGGTGTAATGCGGTTTTTATTAGTGGTTCTGGAAAAGATCATTTTGCACCTTGTTTTCTCATTATGGCTTTTATTCTTGAATACAAAAGATGGATAAAATGATGGGATGAAAACGAAAGAAGCAGCAGAGAATAGAATCTCCTGTTTAAATTATTATATGGAAATTACAAGGTAGTGATGTAAGGGGTAGCTCTATGGGTGTGTGGGGGTGCAGACTCAAACGGAGACAAAGGCATAGTTTTGAAACTCAACTTAGTGCGTCAGATGAAAGATGCCAGAAAGAAAGTTTGTATTATTATTATGTTTTTTAATCCCAGGAATTTTCCCAAACGTTATCTCTCCCATGGGTGCCATCTTCTACACCTGTGTTCTACTTTAAACTTACTTCTGAAATAAGAGCGAAGGGTGAGTCGGGAAAAGTGATTGTAAGTGAAAGACAGCTTTAAGAGTTGGGGACAAGAATGCTCTTCAGCTTCTCAAGGGCACTGATATTTTATGGCCCTCACATTCCTTCATGACACACTGATGCCCAGAATAGACAGAGAGAGAGTGAGAGACAGAAAAAAGTTTAACTACCATGCCTTTTAAACCCCACCCCCAGCATATCGTCTCTCTTGCCTATTCACCTTCACCTCACCCTGCTTCATTTATGTGGCAAACCTCTGGGTCACCCTCACACTTTTCTGCTACTTGGCAAAGCTAATGAAAGCAAGGGATTCAAGTGCAGGCTTTTGTTCAGCATAAGTACTTTCACACGTTTGTGTTTTAAAATTTTCTTTTCAGTCTTCACATGGATTTGCAGAGCATTCTTTCCTCTGAGATCTCTGAGACAGCAGAGGAAGTCCTCATAGCCACTGAACTCTTAAACTCACAGATAATATACTATCATCCTTCACTGCCAGCCCCACAACTTTTTTTTTAAATAATTTCACCACAGTCAACAGTACCCGTAAAATTAAGGTCTGCTGAATAATTCAAACTCTGATTTTTCCTTCAGATGGCCTATCTCTGTCACAAGATAGGAATTTACTTAATTTATGCTTGTTAGGTTGGAATAGTCATGTTAAAATAATTTGAACCATAAGGACTGTCTGTGTAGCTACTGTTAAAACGAGAACTCCGGGAGCCGTTAAAGTTTGGACATGAAATTGTGAGATCTGGAATGCAAATGATTATTCAAATGATCAGTGTATTAATTTGCATGCTGAAAGCATAAGGGAGAGAGCATCTTAATAAGTTATGTAAAGCAAAGTATTTTATTATTTGTTGATGTTTCAGGAGTGAGGGCATATTAATTTTGCAGTTGTAAGTCCCAGTGTGACCTAAATCTCTCTCTTTCGCTCTCACTTTCTCTAACTCTCGCTCATTCACGTGCACACAAGCACATACACACACTGCTGTCATTATCATAATAATCACACACTCTTTTCTAACAAATTTACTCCCTACTCTATATATCAGAAAGCCTCCCTATTCTTCATAGACCCATCAAATAGACTCCATATAAAAGACCGAGCCAACATGATGTCACCAGTTGGTTTGTGAAGCCTCTGTGTTATTTTGACTGCTGCCATGCTGGGGGGGTTGGAGCCAGAAGTGAACATATTGGTACAAGAGGGTGAATAATAATAATAATAATAATACATTTTATTTAAATAGCGCCTTTCAAAGCACCCAAGGACACTGTACAACAGATAAAAACTGGAAATATACACAATGGTAAAAATAGAAGATAAAAGTTAAAACATACAGAAATTTAAGAATAGGCAATTTTAAACAGATGAGTTTTGAGGGTGGACTTAAAAAGAGAGAATGAACTAATATTTCTGAGGTCCGGGGGTAGGGAATTCCAAAGTCGAGGGGCAGAGCAGCTAAAGGCCCTCCCTCCCATTGTGATCAGACGAGCAGAGGGAACAGAGAGAGAAAGAGAAGATGAAGATCTGAGGCAGCGGGATGGGAGCTTCATCTGTAATAAGTCAGAGAGGTACGGTGGAGAGAGAGAATGAATAGCCTTGAATGTATACAGAATTAATTACAGAATTATTTTAAAATGGATGCGAGTGCTACATTATTAGACAATGCTAAACCTACAAATTAATGCTATATGACCTCAGTCTCACAGAGCTGCAGACTGGTTTGTGCACATATGACAACTATTAGATGATAGGGGAAAATGTTCATGGTGAGCTAGGTGAAATCTGTGTGGTGCAACACACAGTGCTGCACCAAAAAAACTCTCTTGTGACTGCTTTGATTGCTAGCAGATTGCTGCTGTCATCAGTAGTTTGCATGGACCATGCAGACTTGCTTGGCAAGTGTTTGCAGGTAGGTTGGCATCATCCATGCATCCATGTACGAGCAAGTGCTGTAATTTCTTAGCAACCAAATCATTTGCAAGTATATTTTTCGTGCAGCACCATATATGCCCTTTGCAACCCAGTTTTACGTAGCGACTACGAGCAATCTCCAGCAACCGCTTGACACATGACACATTTTTCCCCAGCAACCTGTGGTTATTAATCATTAACTAGAGTTTCACTGTTTGTGAATAATAATAATAACAATAAAGCACACAGCAAGCCATATTATTGGTCAGATAATCGAATTAAAAATGCTCCAGATGTCACCGACAGCACTAGCATAGTGGAATTTCCAACACTGAGACTGAGAAGATGAATGGCAACTATGATCATAAGTGACCACACACCAAACTTTCAGCCCTAATCAAATGAAAGGGTTTAAAAACCGAATGCCTCAATACAATTGAAATGAAGTTAAAAATTAGCTATTGAGACTGTGTACGTGGCTCTTTCTGGTCAGTTTTAACATGGGAATTTTTGGGAATTGACTCACTTTTGAATCATTTTTGAGAACCGCTTTTTTTGGGCACACCTCTTTCTCTCTTTTTTTTTAATGGGAGATAAAATGTCAAAGCATCTGGAGTTGTGTTAAATGGACTTAAACCATAGAATTACACTTTAAGCAGTTCAACCTTGTTGAGTGAGGAGCTAAATAATGACAAACCCATCAGAACATGAAATTATGCTTAAAAAAGAAAAGAGAGATTTCCAAACCTGCCGTTTGTACTTTCTTACGGTCTTCTCTTACACATCAAATAGAGCTTATCATTCAATTTTCCTCCATTTGCAACCTTTTCTCCTTATTCATGGGCTCGATTTCTAGTCTGTGCCATCATTACCGTCTAGTTGGGTGAAAGGACAGAATAATTTGGGAATAGATTTTATGATATTTAGGATTATCTTTGATCTTAGGGGATTTTTGAATTTCTTTGAGTCATCGCATTAGATTATATGTGTGTGAGTGAGGAGCCTGTGAGGATCTATTTTGTAAAATGAGACCAGGGACTAAAATGTCTGCATGATATGAAATGGAAAAAGCATGTGTGTTGTGAATTCAGTTCAAATAATTTATCATTGAAGGAATGAGTGGCTTATAGCAGAATACTAACCATTTGTGGTGCATGTTGTTAAGAGAGATCAGTCTTTACATCTGGAAGGGAGGTTAGGGCTTTTTAAATGAGAGAGCCAGCATTGGAGTATTCCCAGTATTCAACTTAACTTTTAAATCATTAAACATGATGAAGCCATCTCCACAAAGTCAGAGGTTTATATACGAAAATCAAACACCATCTGCCATCTCTGATCAGAAGCAACAGCCATCAGGCCAGGGTTACCAAGGCAGAACAGGAAAAGCCATTAACTGCCAATCACTGCATCGATCGACAAGCCAGTCCACCACTGCCCCCCCACCCCCCAACCCCCTCACCCCCACCCCTGCCTGCCCCTACCCACAGACACACACGCATATGGTTCATCAGCTTTTTACTGTAAAGGGGACACACGCACGGGCATACTTTTGCTCAAACCTTGAACTTTCCGTGCACTACATGATGGGAACATTTGGTCCAGTTTGTCTCTTCTCTGCTTTAGACCGGATTATCTTTCTAATGATCTCGAGTCTAGATTGCAGGATCAACATTCTGTTCAGTTTAGATAAAGGCAGTCTGACTATTTCCTTTTTTTTGTATCAGATCGGTAAATCCAATGTGTTACGAGAAGGACAGAGGAGATGCTGCTCAAAAGATTTTTCTTTCTGACCGTAGGTCGGTAATCTCCTCATTACTGAAATGCATCTCAGTAAAGTCCATTGCCCTGTCAAAGTGAGAGTGGACACTCCATTCTGCTCGATCTACCTCCACATTTTTTGGAGACAACCGATAAAAAAGGGAACTAATAGAGTCAGTGAAGGGCAAAAAGGAAAGAAGATTGATTTTTCTTTTCCCCCCTCCTTCCATTTTTAATGGTGTCGCTAGAACTAAGGGTCATTAGAAAATATTTACCTACTTCCCAATTTAATGGAGATACTGTATATCAGAGTAATCTGGATCAGGGGTCAGAGCTGGGGGGAGCAATTAAAGCATAAAGATCCAGAAGCTTAGGGCATGTTGTGTGAGTGTAAAACACACAAACAGACAGGTTGGCTAAAAAGAAGCCAAAGGCAGCACACATTGAACATGGTTGTATTAATTTATTGAGTTTTGTTACTGATGAACTAGCGATGCGCAAGTTGGGGGCACAACTTTATCCACACAGCACAAAATCCACACGCTGACATTCATTGTTTTGTTCATGGTTTGACTCATACAATTCATTCAAACATAGCAGTTACAAGCCTGTGATAAGTGAGATATGTGCTACATGCTGCATTCGTCTCTTATTCATAGTCAATTTGCCATCTTTTCTTTAACCCAGTCTGGTTGGTTCAACCTTCTCTGGGGCCACACAATAGCCAGAGACAGAACAGATATGATGGATGTGGCCTGGGGCCTATATGCTCGCTCTGCGTCTGCGGTGGCCTCATCTACACATCAGCCACAGGGGGAGGGAGAGAACGCAGCGGGGAGGGAAGGAGGGCAGAGATACAAACCAGACCAGCCATTTTCCTCGTTCCGCTCATAAATATTTGTGTGGCTGATTTATAAACAGTGGAGCAAGAGAAGAGATCAAAGTGAACTGTAACGCTTATATATAAAACCAGAGGCTTTTTTTTCATGACACTGTTCTACACACCATGCTCATACCTATTAAAGACAAAGCCATATATCACAAAGTATATTGGCAAGAGTACTGAATGGCCAGTCACACTCTAGGGCTCAAGCTTCTTCTAGTTCAGACTCTAGTTCTTATAGCGTCGCCCTGCAAAACACCAGTGAATGGACTTCAGTGTGTGTTGTAGCTAAATTTCAACCTGATCCCAAACTGTATCTCTCTTGAAGTTAGTGACCTCTTAGAGGGAGTTTAAATGGCTGCAGTAATGCTGGGAAGCCATAAAAAAAGTCATAGCAATTCTGAAGACTCACGGTGTCTTGGTAATCATAAATAGCTTTCATTGGCTACATGTGCTGATTCAGGCAACCAGCTGGTTAGAAGCAACACAAAAGCCAAGTCTCCTTTAGGCAGAGAGGACGGATTGGGGTGGGCTGGGGCCCATATGTATACATTTGGTATATACAGTGTGTATCTGTTTGCTGGGTTAGACTACAGACTTTGCATAACTTCTTGTATTCAAAAGCTAGCAGAGACGGATAACTCCCCCTATACCCCCCTACTCCCATCGTGCAATCGTATATCTCCCGCCCTACCATAGTACCCACCCCCACCATTCATTCTTGGCCTAGTGCAAATGTGAAGGGCAAGAGGTGCTCTCTTCTGCCACAAGCTTTCTCCCTGATTAATAACTCTTCTAGCTGGCAGATGCAGAGGAGCACCATGTAGATGGCTGCTCTGTGACCTCTGTGGGAGGGAGAATACTATGGGTAATAGGATAGAATAGAAAGGCCCCCCCATTTGTTCACCAACAGGGAAAGATGTGCTCAATGTGGCGAATCTTGGGGATAGTTGTTGTCATATAGCCCGTCTCTCTGACAGTATGTCCGCATGTGAGTGCCTGAAGTCATCAGGCTTCTGTGTCTTTGGCAACACAGCAGCACTTTACCCAGTACTTGCATAAAACAGTTTCAAGTATGGATGTTCTCTTTTTTAAAGACTCCTTGAACATTTTTATTCTTGGTGTGTGTATTATGTAACGCTGTTTTGTGGAAGCTTTTTTTCTCTGTTCTATAGCACTTCTGTGAAGTCACCTGGAAACTATATGATGGTGATCTTTTCCCACCCAGTGCTGCTATCTTTAACAGCAGCTAGATAAAGAACACTTTTTCCTGTTCATCTACCTAAATTCTGTATATACACGCTTCTGATCAGGTAAGCACTGGAGGAGGCCTATAGAGAGAGTATGGTGCAGAATGCTTTACCCCTGGTGTGTCTAAGTTTCTGTGTGGGGAGTTCAAAGTCCTGCTGAACATCAGATCAGAAGGCTGATGCTGAGTGAGGCTGACTAGCTACAGCCTGTGGTCTGGGAAGGGTTACTGAATTATTACTGATGGTTTCAGGGGTAACTGTCCGACCACAGGACTGGGGAATATTAATCATTTATTTGATTGTCCGCATGTGCTGATTAATCAATTTGAGTAGGATCTGCAGGATTAACTACCTTATTATTCCCCTGTAGGAACAGATAAGAGATAAGGCTTTAAAATATCATATTCCATTTATCATTTATTTTTAGATCCCTGCTGATGAGGGTGAAATAAAAACTGGGGTGAGATTAGGCAGAACAGCAACATGGGGAAACTGTTGGGAAGAGGATGAGAGAAGTGAGAGGAGGGAAAAAAATGTGAACTGCAGCGTTGATTATTTTTGAAAATGGGTACGAGACGTGGCTTTGTATTACTTCAAAAACGGCACAGAAAAAAAGTTGTGCAGTGAGCGAGAGAGCAGAGAGAAAGAGGGGCGGAGAGACAAGAGGAACAGGAAGTTGATGGGAAAGTGATAGCTGTCTCCACCTGGGCTCTAGCCTGAGCTGTGTGGTAAGAGAGAAGGAAAAGCAAGAGAAAGGAGGGAGCTTCTGCAGTTGAAAGTGTGCTCTGGTCTAGGTAAGTTTCACTCTCATACCAAGTATTGTTAGCTAAACTGATCCAATAAGGACACTATTCCTGTTTACCCAACTCAATATCTATTCAGCATATAAATTCTCAATCTGCCAACTGTTTAATGTGTTATGTCATGTGGTAATGCCTTTGATTCCAACATGCCTCCGTTTGTAAATACAAGAGGCACTCAAAAGGCTGTGGTTTTCCTTACAAGCATGGCGCCCCCGGCGCTTTGGTTGGGAATGCACTGAGAGGGAGAGGGACTGAAAGAGTAAAGGAGCGAGAGCGAGAGGTGGTTAGAAACTGTACACACTTCCCGTTGCTCTTCTGCCAACCCCTCTCCCTGCTGCCTCTGGTTGCGCAGGCAGAGAGTGAGTGAGAAATGTGAGAGGGAGGAGAATATCCTCTCTCCTGGCTGCACACAGCACCATAATTATGCACTTTTCAGCAGGTTTTACCTTTAACACTTTCCTCCCGGGGTTGAGATTAGTGCGCACCATGCTTGATTTACTGCACAATTACTGAACAAGAGCTCTGTCTAATCAATAAACAGGAAGGGGAAAAGTGGTAGGCTTTGAAGTATAGTTTGAGATTTTTTGCACGATTGAGCAGTGTATATGGTGTGGAAAGTAAGGACGGCTTGGCGGCGATGCCAGGCTGTGAAATATAAGTTATATCAGCCATGCCTCTTTGCTTTACCCACTCTGCAAGTGTCTTTACAGTGCTCAGCTACTGCAGTGGGAAACAACTTTTTATGGCACAGGAGGTCAGCAGCAAATTGTGCTGGTATAATAAGAATGCGCTTCCAGAACAATATATCAAAATCAAGTCATCTCATAAACATATGAACGATTTTCATTTTATACCCTATATGCACACATGAGAAAGGCGATCTTGTGTGCCCAGTATTAGATGTCTGTGAATGGGCAGCCAGCTCAGTGACCTCCATGATGACACTTGTTAATGGCACACGAAGTTATTTTGGGAAGCTCCAAAGACCGTTCATCATCAAGTCTTTCTGGGGCTTATAAAGCTTTCTTGCCAGCATGACCAAAGCAATAGGGCTCTCCCAATTAGTCTGGTCTTTGTTTGATTTTCAGTGATGACAACTATATCTCTGCTGTAATTATGCTGTGCTGAAAATGATGAAAGTTTAGGTTATTGATCCTCAATTGATCCCCTTGATCAATGAGCACTTTTGTTTCTTTTTCATGGAAAATGGAGTTATTTTTCTCCCCCTCTCCCCTTTGGCTAATGAGCGGCAATAACAGTGACCCTGTTAAGAAGTCCGTCTTAGCAAGGCCACAGGAAGTACAGATGGCGCTGGCTGTGTCCTTGAGGTTGGGGAGTGGGGCCACCGTATTAAGCGCCACTTTGTTTAATATTTTTCTACTTGAAAAAGGTAACAGTTTAAGCACTGATTACTGAACAATGAAGAGGAAAGCTAAAAGGATGTATGTGGCGACTCTGTTAAACGTGTTTTATAAGTGCAACTGAGAAAATAAATATCCCATATTATGGAAGTGATGGTATTGCCGTTTAGTGTTAAGCTTTCGAGTATCTACACGCAAAAAAAGTGAAATGTCAGGCTTTCTCTCATTAAAGTTTCAGCTTTTAGTTGGCAGGTGAAACTGGTGGGTGTTTGGTGTATGAATTGCTTGAAGAACACTCAACAGCAGTTTCACCGCAACAAGGTACTTCATGTTCCATGCAAATAGGCCCACATATAGAGCTATTCTGTATATTCACCTCCACTCAACCCCACTCATTAATTTTCATTTTAAGACGAGGACCTCTCAAAAGCCACATTGCTCCTTTTGTTAGTGCAGTGCTGCTAATAAAGATAGCTGCATAAGACTGGGTTAAATATTGACACGGGCTGAGCACATCATCACTGTTCTTAATTAGCTGGTGTCTCTGCTGAGCTTGTGTGAGGGCAGTACATGAACAACCAAACATTTCCCTTTACGAGATCTCAAACACCCTCTCCCCAAAACACATTTTCTATGAATTTTACATTAAAAAGGATACAGAGAAGCCAGATATATACAGTGTTACAGCTATCACAGCCTTATTGCGTAGCCTGAAGCTGTAACCAATTATGTGTTAATGAAATATTTACACTACCAAACTGAGAACGCCAGGGGTGAAAGCTAGATAATACAAGCCTGAGGAGGCTTGATTCTGTGTCTCGTCTCTCCCATTACGTCAGTGCAGAGGTGCTAAAGGAGATCAGCTAATGACAATAGACTCGGCAAGAAGAATGTCGGCACACCTGCAATTTAGCAAGCATGGCCCTCGGTCACCTGTAATGCTGTGGGGATGTTTAAGGCTCTTTTTCTGAGTCGCAATGGCCGACAAGTGGGAAAAAGGATACATCACTAACACTGACACGAGATGATGGCCGTGTTTAATTTCACCACCGGAGGTCTTTATTTCTGCTGGATACTCCCTCGCCAGATCTGCATACGCTGCAGAGTGTGATGTTTGTTCTCGAAGACTAATTGTATTTGGTACAATCCCATCCTGCTTCTTGCCGTTTCCTCATGTACTCATGTAGGGTTCATTCTCCAAACTCTTTCATCCTTCATCTCCATCTAACAAGCTTTCTGCCTCTCGTGTTCAGAGCTGCTCCTCAAGGCCACACTGCCATTGTCTGGCTGTCAAGTGACAAATGAGTAGCAGGGAGGTGTTGGAGACTTTTGTCAGCTGGACGGGTGCAGCCCTGCCTCTGCCTCTACGTACTCACACACCAGTGACCTACAGCACAGCATAGTCCAGATCTACTGTAGTCAGTCATCTTGTTCTCATCTAGTATTCACACTCGCTTCCATTAATAGGCCTGTAAAGCTCTCCTCAGACAACCTGAGCAGCACCTTTCATAAATTCCTGAGATATCCCTCTAAATCACACGGAACTCGTTCTATAGGAGTACAAGGGGATTCTGTTTGATTGATGGCTTTGCTTGTCTGTAGCCAAGCTTCATCAGGTACTCCTGTGGTTTGCATTGCAAACATTCACAGGAAGCACTTGAAAAAGCTGTATACGCACGGGGGTCCAACACTTGTGTAAAGCTAGATATGATTCAGATAGTCTTTCATGTTGGCCCATTTTCTTAGCCAGAAGATAGGGAGTGGTTTATAGTTTAATATTAGTGGCCTCAAGACGCTGTTATTACTGCTTGCAAAGAAAACTCAAAGAATGGGGTGGGGCATTAAGAAGTTAAGTTGTTGCTTTGGGTGCCGAAAGCAGGTGTGTTTCTTTTTATTCAAAATACCTGCCTGTTTTCTGTCTCTCGTATGAAAATCACATCGCAGCCTTTTCGGGTTGCTTTAGAGATGAACATGTTCAGGTTTTGTCTCATCTTTTGTCTCACCGGCACCTGTCACAGTCAAAAGACTGAGATCAACACAAAACTATTTCTCTTCCACCCGAATGTCCTGAGTCTTTATTGTAAGAGAGTAACACTTTATGCAGTGAAACACAAAATCTGAATATTGCAGCCTGCTGTGTGCCTCCTGTTTTGCTTAAATGAAAATCAAAAACATGTTCTTCCGCAGCCCTGTACAAGTAATTATTCTCACCGCTGTCCAAAATGGAGGGTTGTTATGTTGACACAGTACTCTGGGTAATGGAGAGAAGGGCCAGGGCAGGTCCTGATTTACCCCATTCAGCTTCCAGATGGTACCTTGCCAGTACACATGTCATCAAGTGGCTGTAATAGTTGTTTGGGTACCCCCGTAGCTCCACCCTGCTCTCGCCTCCTGCAGGCAGACTTATTGTACTGCAATTTTGGCAAGCTCCTCCCAGCATGGCTTTCATAAAAGCACCAGGAGGTTAAGCTGTTAATTAGCTACTGAAAGAGGAGGCCAACAGCTTGCTGTTAATTTGCTTTACTCTTTTTTTTTTTCTTATTTGGGGATTGACATCATTTCCTGCCTGTTTTGGAGTCATTGCTGTGTGTCACAAAAGCAGGACCCAGCTCATTAAGAGGGGGAGAAATGTGTTTATCTGCCTATGATTAGAAGTGCATATTATGTATGTATAGCCATGCTTATCCAAATGTTCTTAATGAGAGACCCTGGACGCCAGAGTGGGGCTCCTGTGGGCATAGGCCCAGGCTCGTTATCACCGCACAGGGCATTGATCTCTCTACTGCCTGCCTGCTTACTTATCCTCCTCCTCCTCCTTTTTCAAAGACAGTGAGTCGCACATGAATTATGTGGACACATTGATCAGCTGATTGAGAGCTATTGTTTAGAGCCCTGGGTCATTATTGAAGGAGGGATTACCCGACTCTTGTTTTGTGTGTGCATGTGGGAGAGTGTATTACTCAGCTCCTTGTCACAGCACATACTCCCCTTGGCTCACCTTAGATTTGCAATGGCTGCACAAAAGTGCACACACTCTTACACACAGAGCACATACAGCAGCCTACATAATCAACATGGCCCAAATGACTGCCTGCATTGATTGCCTTCCCTCTGCAATTATGTTCCCATTGTTTACTTTCTAGCATCTTACTCATTCAAATGGAATTCAATAATTATTGCTTTATTTAATGTTAAAGTAAGTAAGAGTGGTGGGTGTGGAACACCAGTAGCTGCATTGTCTTTAAGTGTCTCCATAACCCCTCCCAAGCTACTTTGTTTTATAGGCCCATGTTAAGTCATCCTCTCCAAGGACACCTACAGTGATCCATCTTTACTTTGCTGCCCCCACTTACGACACAGAGGTCCGTTTTGTTTCTCCCTTCCCTCCCAGAGACAAATATGCAGCCTGGTTTTATTCACCGGTAGTGATGGATCATTTCTACAGCAAGACAGTAGAGGAAGCAACTTAGCACATTATGGGCTTTGAGACAGAGGGACAGGATGCAGACAAGGGTTGGCAGGTATTAAAGAGTAAAGGAAAAGAAAAGACGAGGGTGGAGATGAGGTTCAGGAAGCAGTAGGTATGCAGTTTGGCCTGGAATACACAGTCCCCTTAAGCCACAACCTAACTCTTAGGCATGTTGCAACTTGCAGTGGCTAATTCAAAGCAGCCACCACACTTGGCACCCAGTGGGGCCTGTGGTTGGAGCTGTTGTTCGTGCTGCTGGCAATCGGGGAAATCACAGGCCAAACTACGAGCACTCACTGACTCCAGTCACAGTCGCTCTCCTTTTCTTTGCTGAATAACCTGCTTCTATTCTAGGGGAATCCCAGAATGCAGATTCACGAAGTTCCCAACAAATCTGCACATGTACAAGTATACTTTGGCTTGGGAGGAAAAGGGTCATCTATTTTGAAAAAATTCAACTTAATCCCAATTTACATAATCTGTTTTAAATTTAAATTAAACTTTAAGATTCAGATGTCAGTTTTGGCCAACTGCTTTTTTAACTAATCACTTCATATATTTACACATTGAGATGGCCTGGAAATATCTTGAAAACACTCAGCCTTAAGTATCGTACAGCTAGAAAAAACTGCTTTGTATTTACACATTCTGACATGAAGCGGGATTTGTCATTCCCAGACTTTGATATTATGAAGCCCAAATGTTCAATGATTTAATATTGTCAGCCTGCATTCATAAAAATGCAGGTAACAGTCTCCATTCCTCTGAAGGTTGTCCTCCTGAAAAGCGACGTGAGTATTGACCTAATCGGCTTATCCACTTGACATCCATATTGAAACTTTATGTTTATTTTTCTTCTTAGTCTTCTTCTTCTTGTTTGCATTAGGCATGCCAGATGCTATACTTAAAAAAAAAAAAATTTTTTATGGTAACCACAAAGCTTTGGTCTGTTTGGACACGAAAATCCTACCTCCAGCCCCAGACCAGTTTTGAGTCCTGCAAAGTGTTTGTGCTGCTGTGCAACACTTTTTCTCACTAAGAGCAGATTCTTTGGTTGTCAAAACACGTGATACTAGTTGAAGATTAGGCACAGGTATCAAGTTGCCTCGATGAAGAAGCGATAGCACAAGGTGATTTTATCATCCCTTTGTCTTTAGTTGCTTTTTCAACCCAACCGGCACATTTCATTGTCTCCATTCAGAGTGTAATACTTCACTGATTGGAATTTTTGCATTGTTTTTGCTATATTTGAATAACAAAAAAAGCCCCCCAAAAAAATCAAAAGTACCCCAATAATAACTTCTGCGATTTAAAGGACGTAATCTTATCATAGATCTGCTCGAGTGCTGTGCACTGCATTGCTTCAGGTGTGAATTGCAGTTTAAACCATGAAGCACGCACGCACACAATCATGCATACACACAAACACACACACACAGACAAGAGCTTTTAGTACAGAGAATCAGGGAGACAATTACAAAGCAATATCCAAGCAGATACTCACCAGCTCTCTCACAGAGGGAATTTGGCAGCTCTCTTAGAATTGATAGCTATTTAGCTCACAGATAGTCATCTGTTTTAATGCATTAATTTTGTATTAACAGCACTGCCAAATTTAATGTTGGAAATTAGGGTATGATCATAATGGTATACGGCTGTGTATGTGTGTGTGTGTTTGTGTGTGCGTATTTGTGCGTGTTTGTATGCGTACATTTTTGATTCTCTTTTTGTCTATACTTTTGTATGTGTTGTTACGTGTACACGTTGTATTATACGGCTCCTTTGGGAGCCATTCTTTGGAATTACCGGCTTTCTGTCTCCCTTCCACCCTTCCAGTAATGCCCACCTCCATCTTGTGCTAGCTGGACTCTCTCTGCAACCACACTGTTTTGTGTTAAAGGTCCACTTTTACTTTGCATTTAAGTGGATGGAAATGCAGATGTATGCAGTGCTCTGGGTGGGTGGTGAAACTGATACAGGCATGCGTTGCCCACTCAGAGGGCAAGGTGCACTGTAGAGTTGTGAGAGAGAGGATGGGGTGGTGCTCACACCGCCCCTGTCCCTCTTTACCTGAAAAAGCACCGAGCACTGCTTCAGCCTCCACAGCAAGAGGTAAGGTGCTCCATCGAAGAGAGAGGCTTAAAAAAACTATGACTGCATTTCATTTTTTACTGTAACAGCTGCTACTGTACAATGTGAAGCTTCAGAAAGCTCGCTTATTTAGCTGTTTTATTAGTCGCAGTTTTGCAGCACTTTCATTGCCTTTAATCGTGTTTAAAAATCTCCCAGTCACTGCTGCAATATTTTTAATATGTTATTATATAGGCAGCCACAAACACTCGCCCAGCTGAATCTCCTATATAACTCCTGTAAATTCCTAGACAGTTCAGTGGTATTGAATCCATGCCACTGACCCAGCCAGATTCCCCCCATTATGCTCCACAGCTCCCCTGTAGTTGGGGCCTTGATAGGGCAGTTAGAAACCTAAGAGCCAGGCACACCAACTCCTCCCAACCCAACATGACTTTTTCATTAAGCTGCCAAATTCCTGCACTCCAGTTGGAGGTGATTTATCAACTGGGGGCTTCATTGCAGGTTCATAGGAAACAGACATAGGCCCTGTCTCATACATTATTATGTTTCACATTCAAAGTGTATATGCATGTGTGCACACAATCGGAAAAGAAGCTGGCCCGCAAGCGCACTTTGTCCAAGCAGTTTGTACAGTTAGATAGATCATAGTCTATCACGCAATCAATATTAGAGAAAGTGTGATATGATCAAATGCGCATTGTTGTTCATTGGTCAAAAGTATTTTTTTTACACCATCGTCCTCTCCCTAATACTGAATGAGCGGTGACCACCTCACTCTCCTCTCTCGTTCACGAGCTCTGTAAAGGGCTCCAGACTGCTTTGGGTCATGGCCAATATAAGAGATGGGGAAAGTGTTGGTTTACAGGTGTAACCATTTGACATTGTAGACAGAGCTACAAACAACGGGGCTAGCCAGATCTGGCCCTGTTGAGGACATCTTCCTGGCCAGTCGAGGTTTATAGTGAATTATGGCTGATTCTGGGGCAGGCAGTCTCAGGTTCACTCCTATATAAACCCTGTGCTTTTTATGGGAAGCTGTAAAACTCCCAGGACTTTTTTTTTTCTGCCTCATGAGACTAGCTTTGAAGTCTTGGTCAGGTGCTGTCACTTTTTTAAAAACTGGTTTTCTTGCAGATTTTTGGAGTCTTGAGTCATTTGCAGCAAGAGCTCCTTTTTTAAACTTCAAGACATCTGCTATGACTAAAAGAAATTTGATTGATTTGATGTCATCTATAACCAAATCTGTCTCTCAGATTTCTCTCTGCCTTAGTCCTGATGCAATATTTGTGCACAGAGGAAAAGGAGGAAAAGGAGGAGGCCCCCCCCCCCCCAATATCCAGCAACACCTATTCATGACATCATGGATGGCTTAAAACGAGGCGAGAAAGGAGAGCACACAGAGCTTTTTACAATCACCTAATAACTCTATTACACTGAGCCTTGGGGCTCACAAAGAGGAAAAAAAACCTCCTATTCCTTTTCCTGGAAGCAGTGTCTTAATGCACATTTTAGGTGTAGAAGTGAGAAATATGAAGCCAAAGAGAATGAAACACAATAGCTCAGAAAACCCCATAGCAATATTAGAATATTGCCAGAAAATTAAACATTAGGAGAAAGGGACAAGAGCTTTTTAGGGAGGCATAATATTGTTATGACTTTTTTTTTGCCAGCCTGTCAACACCTGATTTAGAAGTAATGTGGTTAAATGTGTAATGTTTCCATTGCTTTTATGTCTTCCAGCCAGCCAAACAGGCCGTCTAGTGCAGGAGAGGATAGTTCAGTGTCTTCTTGACGAATGGTTTATAAAGGGAAACTGACACATAGAAGATAATACTGTTTGAATGTATAAAAATGGTATAGGTGAACGTCAAGGTTAATTTTCTTCAGTGCATTTTGCCTGGTTAAAGAAACAATGTACAGGATTTTCTTTAAAAAAATTATATATATATATATATATATAGTGTTAGATTCAAGGGAGTGTTGTGTTTACAAAGTAAATGACAATTGAAGCATATTATAGCTTTAAAAATTAGCAGAAATACCTTTCAGTGTATCCAGCAGTGTTTCATCCTTATTTTGGCCTTCGTTGAACAGCTGCTTCACTTGTACTGTATGTACTAAAAGGTATATATTCATCCACAATCTCTCTGCATAAGACACTCTGCATTTTACAATTATTTAGTTGTACTCTCTCAGCATGCCTCACAGGAGACACAGGCGCCAATAAGATCAGAGGAAAAAGAGGAAAACTTTTGGTGATTGACATCGATTGCAGCCACAGAAATCCACAGCGAGACTGCAGAGTTTGATATAAGAAACAGCACGTGACAGGCATGACACAAGTAGCCATGCCCGGTCTGGGGCTTTTATTGTAAACATCCAGCAACAATCAGTGTGATGCTTTAGGATAATGGTCAATAACTCTGTTGCTCGCACCAGGTTCAGACATATTGTGTTGGCATTGCATCATTGATTGAGCCATGCAGGAGGTAATTAGACTGGAGCCTGGTGGTGTGACAAGAGATTGTTGTGGCATGGTGTCACTATAGGGTGTTGTGCATGTTGTGACTCTGTGGAGAGTGGGTGAAAGCTGGACCAGGCGTGCTGTGGAGCCTTGGAGGAAGTGCTGGGGTTGACAGGTCAATACTGATGCTGATTTCCTGTCCTCTGAAGGTTGTCGTCCTGTTGTGGAATGTTCCATTTTCCCTCAGTCCCCCTCCTGCCTCACCACCGGCTGGCTTTGCCTCTCTTTTTCTATGAGAGAGTGAGGATTTAACTCACCATGATCAATATTTAGTATGCCATGCGTGAAACAGGCAGATGTTTGGAGTTTCCTTTTCAGAGACGGGAAGCTTCTGTTGAGTGAAGGGGATCAATGCTTCCTTCCGTCTGTGAGGCTGTAGACCCGCGGCTTCTGAAGGGTGGCTGATGCGATTCCTGCCCGCCCTTGGGCCCCTGAGATTTGCGTGCCTCCCAGGCCTCTCCTGTCCTTTTAGCCCACTGATACAGACACTCACGCAGACAAGTGTGCAGTCCAAACAGTTGTCCTGAAGTGGAAGAGGTCTGGATGTTAAACAACAGGGCTGTGATTGGGAATTGATTTGTTCATTTGCCAACTGTGTGAGTGAAAGTGAGTCGGTGGTGCCTAGCCAGCTATCTGCCATCTACAATAACTTCTTTCTCTCTCTCTTTTCCTCTCGATCTCTCTCTTTCCCTGTGTTCCTTTCCATCTCTATCTTTCCCCTCTCTCTCGCTCGTTCGCCTCCCACAGCACCTGCAGCAGCACGAAAACGCGGTGGAGGGTGATGCCTGCTACTACCATTGTGTGCTGTGCAACTACTCGACCAAGGCCAAGCTCAACCTGATCCAGCATGTGCGCTCTATGAAGCACCAACGCAGTGAGAGCCTCAGGAAGCTTCAGCGCTTGCAGAAGGGCCTGCCAGAGGAGGAGGAGGACCTCAGCTCCATCTTTACCATCCGCAAATGCCCTTCTTCAGATACAGGTCAGAACACGCCCCTGGGGCTTGCTTTTAGTGTCTCTTTATGGTACTTTTTTTTCTTACTTTCTTGATGTCTTTGCCTACACATCTGTGTCTTGCACACAATTACGCATTCACATGCTCAATTGAGAATTGTCATTAACAATTTGCATCCACAATTGTTCAAAGGCTTCCCACTTTCACGCAAAATTCCTCATAGACTAAATGTGACCATTAATAGATATGTTTCCAAATTAAATGACTCTTTTTTTTGTTTGCCTTTTTGTTTCATTTGCTCTTAGTTTACTCTGAAATGATGAAGACGCTCAGCCATAACTTATATGCATGGGCACTACACTTGTTTGTACATTTAGACTTTTTTACGCATACAGAACTGTGTGACACAATACTCAACAATAGATGCCAGTACAACTTTAGTCTTCCGTTGTAGTTGTGATCTACTATGCTTTACGTAAAATGTTCCTACTAAGCCAACGTTGTGCAGCGAGAACAGAAGCCATTAAAGACACATTGAGGCAAAACATTAGGGCGAAGACAGGAGGAGCTGAACAACAGGAGCAGATGCAACAAGAAGAAAAACACCCCCCCAAAAAAACACAGACTCCGCCACAACAACAGATGCATGGCTGAAACAAAGTGCCTCAATTGCCCATTTATTATGGACTGATTAGGAAGAGTGAGCTGTGGTCAATTAACACTCTTTCTTAGTAGAGATTTGGTTTTCTAATCACTTTAACTCCTGTGCCCTGACAAAGGGGCTCTATTGTGTGTCCTTCCAAGAGGGAACCATTACTTCCCTCGCACACATACTCGCTGTCTGTGTTATGTAGGAGGAAAAAAAAAAAGGCCAGCCTGTGAAGACGCTTTGTTCCAAGGAGGCAGGGATAATGAAGCCAGCAGCCGGGAAATTGCGCAAAAGGCAGTCACAGATCTGAAGCAAATCATTAGAGAACATATTTAGCCGAGCAATTAGGGACAATTAAGCTTTCTGCTCGCTGCACTCCAAATATGTTAATGACTACAGTACAGTGGACAAGCGAACATGCAATGCAAGAGGAAGGGCCATTTAGGTTAAAAGGGGTGGGGGGTTGGGATCTTTTTTCTTCTTCTTTTTTCCAGACAGGAGGAGTTGTTTTGCTCTTTGCAAATAAATGTGTTTTCTGTTTTTCAGTAGATGCAGTGTTTATGATTCGTTTTTTTTTTTTTCTTCGCCTCTTTTAAGCTTTCATGTTTCCGATGCCCGTGTTTGTGCCAGGATGAAGGATCTTAGGTTAGGCAAAGTGTCCCTGCAGCGGGGCTGCGTGTGCACGGTATCATTACATGTACACACACGTCAGCAGTGGTTGCTGCCTTGCAGAGCTTCATCAAATTACAGCAACTCTCACTTACTCAAAAAGACCACTGGTATTTAACAGATTCAAGAATTTAAAAACAAGAACAAGTTTTTTAAAAAGTTGTAGAGTGTGTTTTGGTGACGATGAAGCTTGATTATCGGGATGGACGTTAATGCCATTTCTTGTTATTATTTAGGCTCTAACGTTGTGTAGTATTGTTGTTTAGCTTGTGGGATGTTACTCGTTCTATTCCTTGACAGCTAACCATGTACAAACTAGATCTTTTAGGTGGAAGGCAGTGTGTAAAAACTCAGCATCTTGATCACATTACTACTTTAATGATCAGAGCTCTTTGTCTATAATCGTTAACTCTAAAATTGCTGACTCCACACCCCTCACTTCTGCCGTTTCACACCGCAAAAGCATCAGCTGTGCTGGACCGCCAGCCCCACCTCTCAGCTAGGATTGAGCCATTCCCAGTGTAATATTTAATTTCCTCTTCTTTAGCTCTTCTGTGGCACAGGGCTCTTTTTGTGGTTGAGGCATACTTGCTAAAGTGGTGGAACATTCCCTGGTTTGTTAAAACAAAGTTGCCCCTGGATTTCTGGGTCACCTAGACAGTAATTCCCTCGCCTGCTGCTGTTCTGTGATCCTGCGAGGGCTTTCTCTGCTGGGTTAGGTGCTGGGCTTGTTGCGTTTCTGGGTTTGTTGCCAGAACATATGAAATTTGTCCCACCTCCCCCCTTTCAAACAAAGCAAAAAAATCCCTCAGTTCTGTGATCAAAGACATGCCAGTGTTACACAAAGGTGAGATGCAATGGTAGTCTGGCACAACTCTTACATAATAATTTTTCTTTTGGCTAATTATGTTGAAGTTGCCTGTTAAGTTGCTATGACAGCAGTGCAGTAAATTTAGGCTGCCCTCACATGTGATCTGGAGTGTTTTACAACTTTGCATATCCATGTTCTTTATGAGGATGCAGCAAACACTGACTGCTGGGATTTATTGCCACAAATCTCCTCCGGGCTGAATGTCCAAGGAGAGCAAGGGCAGCAGAAATTAGGTTTCTTTTTAATTAGACTAACACGGGGATAAAAAGCCTGCATTGTTTTAATTCTTGCCCATACTATAAATGTGCTGCTTAGGCATTTTGCTCTGTGGCCCCACCTCCATTTGTCTTCTTTAACCCTTTATGTATGGCGAAACAAAGAAGGTCTCAGAGGGACCCCAACCCCACACAGCTGCCCTGTGTGCAGAGAACAAAGCTCAGCACTGACTTGAACCAGTGCACTACTTTCTTTTTTTTAAGAATAGCAGCTGGCATATTTACATAAAGATAAAATAGAAAAGATACAGGGATGAAACTGAAAACTGAAGATGTTTAAAATTCCCATCAAGTGTTCAGTTATGAAGAGAGTCATAACAGCAAATATATCTTATGATACTACAGAGAAACAGGTGAAACCAAGAGTGGTTTGTAGGTGTTTAGAGTGATTGTTGACAGCTGTCAGTGTAAAGAATCAGGTTGTACAAGTGTCCAGGAGAAGCTAATACACAGAGGAAACTCCCAAACGGATGCAGAGGAATTTGGGGAGCTTGTGTTGGAGAGATATGATGACCCTATTTCTTATGAATGATGTTCACCGGGGCATGTAACTCAGTGACACATTTAGGTTTCTCATTTTTAACAACTAAAATTATTTTTAAGCATAGAGCAAAATGAGATCATGCCTTTTAATAGGGGCAAAATTAAATTGATCTGACGGGTAAATGTCCTTCTGTGCAAGGGGTTAGTGTTTGCTTTAGGTCTGTGCGTGGATGGAAGAGATTCAGAAGAGAGTGTTTTATAAGGGTAAAAAGTGAGTGTTTCTCACTTGTAGAGAGTTTGCAGTGAGTTTATGTATGTGCGTGGTGGAGGCAAAGATGGAAAACAAACGTAGCTGACAGTGTGGATTAGCTCCTGCTGTAAATCTGCTTCAGTCACAGATGGCGGGCCCTTGATCGCTGGGCTGTGACGGCTTGGCTCTCATCGCAGGAGGAAATCCCTGTCTGTGAGCCTAGGAGGCTGAGAAGGAGAAGGCTGGGGCTGGGGCTGGGGCCACCTGGGCAACCACCAGTCATTGTCTCCCGTCTGTTTGGACACAGAGACCTGGGTATTCGAGGGCGAAGACTGGTTTGGGGAGGGGTTATCTCACTTTAACTCTGCGGTTGTTTTCTCTGCCACTTCATAACTGCTTGAAAATGGTACATAAACCTCCGGTTTGGATCAGTGTTACTTTCAATGACCAGTTTGAGAAACTGGGCAGGGAGCTGTGTGCTTTAATAAATGGAAATGAGACAAGAGGATGCATACAAATTACTGCATAATAGTGGTATCCAGTATGAGATCCATTGCTTGTTTCGCTAAAAGGGGTGCACTTTCAGGGTCACACACCTAATAGCAAGGCCCATCCTGACAACAGAGGCATTTCTCTTCCCTCCCCACATGCCTCCCTTTCTACCTCATGCATAATTCTTGAGACAGTCAGAAAACGCTGGAAAATACACAATGGTGTGGAAAATGTTCTGATAGAGCAAAGGTGCTCATATTTTAGGGTTTGCCAAACACTGTGGAGCTCACCTTGAGATTTAATGATGGGAGATAGTGTGTTGACATCCTGTCTGTCAAATTACTACCATGTGTTCAGAATGCATATTACTGATCTTTATATATATATATATATATGTATATGTTTTTTATAGGATTTTACCATCTACTGCTATCAAACTATAACCATCTTCACATCCAGCGGCGAACTTACTGCTATTAAAGCTACGTAAAATCAGAGGTGAGCCCGGCCACGCTCTGATGGCATGCAATGGCTATGGTCAGAGCTTTTGCTCCCCACAGGCAAGAGCAAAACAGACGGTAGCCATTTCTGGAATGTCCTTCTTTATTCATGCTTGTTAAAATGCAAAGTAAACCTTTCCAGAAACAGGATATTATAGCCCCTAACCACCAGACCCTTTCTACATGCCACATTATGGCCAATCTAAAAGTAAGTTGTATAGACAGACACTGCTGCAATGCGCTTTTAATAAAGGCTGTTATTGCCTGGTGATGCAGAGTGGATATGAGGATGAGGGCTGTGCAGGCCTGGATGAGCAGGGCCCCAGAGGGCCCACAGCTCAGTCAGGCCTCTGTCAGTCGCCTGCCTTCTAATCCCTGTCCGAAGGGCATCTAGGCAGCAAAGGAAATTGTTTGCTGTCTGCAAAACGTGCCAGGAAATTCATAAATGCATTACTGTTCATTTTGAAAATATTACAAAAGACTAGACATTTATTAAAAAGCCAAAATGATGGCTTTATAGATTTTCCAGTTGTATTTTAGAATTCATGACCCTGCTGCTCAAACTAACACAAGGAAGTCCTTTCTTTCCCTGTGCCCCCTGCTTTACAGGCTTGGTATGAATTCATCTCCTGGCTCATCCTGTAATAGCAAATTGACCAGAAAGCCGCAACTCTATTCTGGGATAGGCTGTGAATAAAAATGTCTGGTGACTGAACCATCGTTCGTGTAAATACTAGTTAGCTTTCCCCTCAGGCTGGAAGTTGGGTAAAGTCTGACTCCTGGTGTGCCTCTCGGTCCAATACATCTGGCTTTGTGGCAGCATAAAGTTCAAAGATGAGAGTTTGCATAAAAATTTGATTATCAGAAAAGTGATGAATCCTATTAGGACAGACTGAGTCATGTTAAGACACCAAAAGCAAGTGGCCCTCAAAAGCGCAATACAAACCTTTTAATGAAGCTGTCGCACTGTGAGACTTTCACACATTAGTTCACTTTAGTCCACCTTGTCTGTGCTTTGTATGTTTTGCACCCTGCGTGTTAGTTATGTTACGTGAGTGTAACTATGCGCCAGATTTTATTGTGCAAACTTGCATAACCATAAACGAGCACACACATAGGTGTCCACACTGAAAGTCAGGCCGTGTGGGTGCAAGAGGCTCTCCCTGTCATCAAGCCCATTTTCAGAGCAGGCCGGCAGCACATTATAATATTGGTTTCCCTCTCTCTTGTCATTACCACACACTCTCCTTGAAAGCTGATCCAAAAGATAGACAGTCCATCAGGAGAGAGTCATCTCATTTGTACTTACTAAACGTGTTAATGAGTTCTATTTTCAGGCCTAGAGCCTTTGCTGCTGGATATTGGAGCAGAGGTGACAATCGGTGGTGTGAGGTGCTGGATTGCAGGATCAGAAGGCACTCAAAGGCAGGGGAAGGAGGTAATGCAGTAGCCTCGCTGCCCCTCGTGTCAGTCACACGGAGTGACCACAGCCTCCACAGGGTCTGTCAATCAGAGCTGAGGGCGAGAAGTCTGTGGTTACAGACAGACACACACGAAGGAGGAGGGAATAGATTAGGTGCCAAAGACATAATGGTTGTGATGGGTTTAATTATAGCACCAGTCATGTCGCTGCCATAGGTACATGAGATGAAGGAAAAACAGGTTTACACCCTTTAATGACCAAATTATATGAAGTCTATTTGATCTCTATCTGGCTTTTATAGAGAAATTATTTTTAGTTCTGCCAGAGAGGTAAATGTGAGATAGCGTAGGTGGATGACTTTTCTAATTAGACCATTTACAAGAAACCCATACGGATAAATAGCATGATTTAACTATTTTAAATGTGATCACAAGCTTTCTTTCATTGTCAAATCTTTTGATGGTAAAGAGCATTTCTCAAGAGATGCATACATAGTTAGTAAAATAACTTTTTGAAATTATTGGGCAATGTTAATACACTGAAAGCAATACAATACAAGCAGGTGTGAAATTAAAGGGGAAAAAACAAATAAAATGAGTGGAGAAACGCAACAAATGCAGACGCTTCCATGCAGCTGCAGAACATAGAACAATTAAGCAATTAGCATCCAATTATGCTTTGTGGTGTATATAACAAAAATAACAAAAATGCAAAACAAACCCCACTGATTCAGGTTTTGTATCGAGATACCAACACAAAAAGATTAAAATGACTTTGTTCATTGATCATTGCTCTGGCAGAAATGGCTGGAGCTTCAGGAGTTTCAGTCACACAGACTGCTCACTGTAGGGACAGCGCATAAATTGACATCTGCATTTAAATCTATGTGAAAGGGATAAGTTAAAAGAATTGTGCACATTCAAAGGCCAAGATGCTTTTGCTTTAGTTAAAAAGAAACACAAAAGCAACTCTCATGAGCAGCTCTTTCTTAGGGGATTGAGTATGTCGATGCAGAACGTTATCAGAGTGTTTGAGCAAGAACAGTCCTTCGACAATAACAGAGAGAGGAATATTAGAATAGGACTGCAGTGTATAAGCCTGTCATTATTAAGATGAATACACATTTGAGTGTTTAGTGGTGCAAACCATTCTCTCTAGAGATCTGGGAACAAAAAGTGATAAGATGAGTCATCCCTTAGCATGTTCTCAATAAGTCTGTAAGTGCATATGTGGAGAGAATGGTATAGGCCTGAATGCTTGACCCATTCAGGGAGGTGATCTGATAGCTCTGCTCTGCTGTAGGTGGCATTTTGCTGCCATGGTTTGAGTCCAGTTATCCCCTTGCAGGAAAGGGTCACTGCAAATCAATAGAAAGTTGTTCTGAGTGATCACACCTTTATCCTGTGATAAAACATTTCTATCCTAATGGGAGTGGTCTCTTCCAGGATGATTCAAAAGTAGTGGTTTTATGAGGATAGAAAAATGGTGCCAGGGCCTTTACGGTGACCAGACGTAGCTGAACACATGTTGGAGGTTTTGGATTGATGTGTTGCGCTCCATCCTTCCAGTAATGAATAAACTTGTAGAATCAATACAGGTGGCCCAATAATTTACTACATCTACTACTACTCCTATAATTTTTTTTACCTCTTTGTATATAATAGTTCTAATATTTAAGCTTCTTCCTAAGTTTCCGTTCACACTCCTCACTTAAACTTTCCCCTAAGGCTCGCATTATCGTCTTATACCCAACATTCTTTTGTCTGTGGTATTGATTGCAGTGCTAGTGTAATGCCAGGTAGTTTAGCAACTAGAAGCAATAAATTGTTAAAAACATATATGGCTTCATTTGTTTCTGTGTTTTGGTATCGGGTGAACAGTGCGGCTTGCTGTCAGAATTAGGCTGCTCAATTTGACCATAGGCAGCATCAGAGAGGAAGCTGGGGTAAAGTTTGGGAACTATCGAGTTGAGGCTAGGAAAGTTTTATTTAGCCATTTTTAATAAGGCTGTTTGTGCCCCCCAGAGGGAGCTGGTGGATCAAAGGGCATGATCTGTGCTATGGATGAGCTCACCCTGGGTCCAGCAGAGACGATCAGCCTCGCTGACAGCAAAACAAAACCAGAGAGTGAAGGATGCCCTATCCAACAGCATGTTGCCCTCACACTCTGAAGGCTCCATTAGAATAAAGGCACATGAAACAAAGACTAGCTGAAAGCACAGATGTTGTGATTCATTATCTACTGTCTGATAGATAGGCATGAGTGGCGAACAGAGTGTGCATAATTGTGTGTGTGTGTGTGCACGTTCATGTGTGCAAAACTCATGTTATGTTAGTTACATGTGAAGAAAACATCCTTACAAATAAACCAACATGCAGACTCATACGGGATACACACAAACGCACACATGCATTCATGTTTTGAGTGCATTAGTAAAAAGGGTCCCCTCCAGTGCCTTAACCGCATCAACTAAAAGCAGCCAGGCAGATGGCAGCAATGAGAGAAGTGCAGAAATAATTCAATAGTGAACCTTTCTAACCTTTACCTGTGGGCGTGAGCACCAGTCATTGATTCACACTGTGCTTGACAGTACACTACACACCACCTGAGGAGGGGGGGGGGAGGAGAAGGGAGGGAGGGTGGATGAAGAGAAATGGATGAGTTTGATGAAAAAAACAAAAGGATATTATGTGTGGGAGGGAGGCTCTACTGTGTGTGTGTGTGTGTGTGTGTGTGTGTGTGTGTGTGTGTGTGTGTGTGTGTGTGTGTGTGTGTGTGTGTGTGTGTGTGTGTGTGTGACATTAGAGGGAACCTTCTACATACGGATATTGGGAATTGTGCTGGATTTGTCTAGTGTGCACAAATATCCCCCTCACCCCTTCCCCTCTGTAGCTGGCTATCGGCAGCAAACAGAAATTCTCACACCACTTTGAGTGTGATACCACCAGTGATGCTGTGGTAAGTTCCCATTGATTACAAAGCACGTTTAGGTCTAGAGCCTCTGGCTGCGTACTTTCAGGTATTTTTCCCAACAGGCCCCAATGCATGAAATAAGATCATGTTTTGAAGAACAATGCGATTGATTAGCAGAACACATACAGAAGAGTGTATGTTAGTGGGTGGTGTCTACTAGCTAAACAATAATTATTCTGTGAGGGCAACATTTGTTAAAGAAAGCTTCTATAGATTTCTCACATCCCAACTCTGCTTAACTAGATGTGAACACCTGCCGAGTACCAATCTGGAACAGAATGCTTTTTGTTTGCCTCAGTCATATTTATGGTGTTCCTCTTCCTCCAATAGATAGCCAGTCCCTCTCAGTTTCTCTTTATCTGCCTGGATATGCTGCTCTGCCACTGTTGTTTTGTGAGTTGGCTGTAGATTTTCTTCCCACTGTCTGGAGCAAAGGATGGAAGAGCAGAGTAATGGATGATAAGAAAGAGATTGTAAATGAAAATCCTGACATATACACAAATAAATACAAACTGGTGAGAAAAGGTTCCACCATGACCCTCGAGATGGAGAAGGAGTTACTGCAACAACAAGATTTCCACTAATTACCAGTTAATCAATGCCTAACAACAACAAATTTCTATATACTGTAATTTGTGCTTAATTACTTACTTCTGGTGGAACTGTCAGTGTTCACCCTGTGACACAGACATGAATAATAAACAAGTTTGCACACTTGTGTCTATTGCTGTCATATTTCACACTTTTTATTTTACCAACTGTAAAAATGGCACAGTGGTAGGAAAAAGTCCGGCACGCTTTTTCTAAGCAAATTATTGGCCTAGTTTTCTCATTTCGTTTACACATAGCCTTCATTTACACGTCGTTTTACGCAGTACTGTTGATAATCTGTACTTTAAAAACTTTGAGACTATGATTTTGGATTAATCTTTTATGTTAAACCAAGTTCTGCTATAGAGAGAGGCAGCTTTTTTCCCTAATATTATATGTGTTCTAGCTTGCAGTAGCACTTTAATACACACGCGTATTAGTCGGTTTGTGCAATGTGTTGCAATTTCTCCACAAATACAAACTGTGTATATTCTAAAATTATTAAGTATATCACCATCGATTTCAAGTGAACATAGCATTCTCTGATGGTGATGTTTCTCCCCCTTATGAAAATACATTGTTCATAAATCCCTGAAGTTATCATTAGTGATCTCAAATCATTATACATATATAGGTGTGTTTTTACAGGACCAATCGATTAATTTTATATGTAAAATAAATGTGTTTGCTAATTACATTTGGCTGAACCTTGACAATTTCAGGACATCTGTGAGTTTTAAGCAATGGTGGTGGGATACTTTATGGATTTACCAACAGAAAGATCAATAGCGGTGTGGTGTCTGTTGTTTCTTGTAATTAGAAATGACCTCATCTATTAGGTTTAGCCTTGTGTGGTTTAACACTTGTCAGAAATGATAATTAAGTATGCTGTTCTATATGTTTAGCCTCTAACGGTGCCTGTAAAGAATAAAACAAAAAACCCATAGTTGATGGATCTGTTCAGTGATACAGATGTTTGTATGGAATAGAATTATAGTACTATTTGCAGCACAATATTGTACTGTTTTTAGATGAATTTCAGGGCTACGCTTCATCAGTTCATTTGTGTTTTTTACCCCAGTTTGTCATCTTTTTAGCAGAAATGCTGAGCAGCAACTATCTCAAGAGTACCTTTATATTCCAATCTGTGGAGAATGGAGGAAACACATCAATCTTTAGTTGCATCTAATCTAAGATCTAGAGAAGAAAGAAATACTTTTATTTTTCAGTGAAAAAATTAAAATGTATAAGCTTGGCAGTGCTTGGTGAGTGAGGTTTTCTGGAAATCGGTCCCTCTCATGTATATGTTGAATATTTCACCTACCTGGGAAACCCGAGATGGGGCGCGTATTTGTGTGTGAGATGTAGAACGGAGAACACAGTGGATGTGTTTGAATCCATGTCACAAGTTGCTGTCAGTCTAACAGATGGGGCCACATTCTGAGGTAGAACGAAGTTAAGGTAGGACAGGGGCCGGTGTAGCAACAGGAATTAGGAAAAATTGACTGCTTTTTGTCATGTTAAACTGGGCAAAAGAATCTAATTGGGTGGGGGAGAGTGAATGGCAATGCCTTTTTTGTTTAAGGGCCCTCTGCGGTCACTTTTCAAGACCATTGTGACTTGCCCACAATAGCATTAGTTTGTGCTCTTGTTCTGAGCTCTTCTTTTCTCTGACTCTTTGCCCTGAGCGCCTGTCCGTTCCACTATGTCTCCATGTTCACTTCTGTGCTCCAGCAATACTCAGGAAGGGGCCCAAAAAGCCATGCCCCCTATCAACACTCTTCACAATCCCCCTACCATCATCTACCATCAACTTCCTCAGCTCTTCTCATCTATCTTCTCTATCCAGACATTTAAAAAGAAAAAGTAGACAAGTGTGCACTGCCCAGAATTTCAGTTTGAGAATGATCAAAATCCATAGCTAAACCAGTTAACAGTCCTGCCGCAAGGTCATTGCAACATCTAAGGAATGATTTGTAGTCATGAAAATACATTTCTTTTCTGACATCATCAGATATTAAGAGACGGTTAGTATTTAAGTTGTTTTTCTTATTCGGCTGCAAATTTGTCTGACTGATTAATCTGTAAATCTTAAAAGTAGTGTAGTTTTGAAAATTCCATTCGGCAGCCAATCAGTGGAGTATACCCGACTACTTATAACGTTTCCTCTCAACCCAGAGTGCTTTTTTCATATTAATATTCCTAAAGATGGGGACCATCTTTAAATTAGTGTTTGAGCCACATTACGACAAAGTGCACTTACCTTTCATGATGCCTAAGAGCAAGCCAGAGCAGTTCTCATGTTGCTTGGTGACCAAACCTGCTACTTATAGCGGATTATAATGTGATAGGTATAAGCGTGCGTGGCCTTGGTGTAATGCAGAAAGTGGATGCAGCTCTATGTGAAGTATTTCTTATGTCATACATCCTGAAGGATATCCAGGTAGGAGATTGAATTAATACGGCAAGAACTTTGGCTTATAGTATTTTACTAACTCCAGCAAATTCATGTGTAAATTGTATAACAACCAGCCTCAGTATATTTAGTGCACTGTTAATGGCCCTGTGCCTTGCAAAGGTGTAATCATGGTGGTAAAAACCTGGGCCAAGTTACTAACCTAGGAGCAATCTTGTGTGCATTTAAGTGTCCTTTTTTGTTGCAGAGGTCATTCATAACTTGGTCGCACTGTTGATGTACAGTGAGAGATATTGATTGATTAATGCATTAAGTGCTCACAATCCATTAGGTTCTGTGAAAGGGACTGCAGAAAAGACTTCTCTCACTATGTATTTTCACCTCTCCCTGTTGTTCAAAGGGCTCGATTTTTTGCTGGCAAAGTTTAAGGGACAAAAGCCTGAATATCTGCCAAGTAATGCATTTAAAAGAACATTGGTTCTCATAAGTGTCAGTTCAATTACTCTGAAAAGCTTGACAAGGAATTGCTCTTACATTAGCCTTCTGCTCATCCTGACCCAAAAGGAATATGTTGCTTCTCTTCTTCACCTATCGTAAAACAGCATACTACAACATTTAAAAGAAAAAAGATTCACTGTCTTCTGTGTAATTCAAAGAAAGCGAAATGTTTATTTTCAACATCCATTCGCTTCTCCGAAATTATGCTATCTGCCACTTCTCGTTGTTATCACAGTGATTACCATTTAGTTGCGGAGCAGCAACAGACCACAAGTCACATTCAGATGATGAGTAAGACTATTTTCAACCTTGCCACTAGTTTGTACTGATTATGTCAATCTGTTCACTGAATCAGAGTTGATGCAGATCTGCTTTTCCCCCCTCACTAAAACCCTGTACCTTCTTAGGATAGAGTATAAATGAGAGCAAGGGCCGTGCCTGGGGTTTCTTCCTTACTGCTTAGTGACAAGGAATAAGAGACCTTTATCGCCCAGGCCTTAAGCAAGTAAGCCTATGAAAGGGGCCTGAGAGTCAGTCATTACCTTAGAAACATGGGCTGCATTAGAGATTCATAACAGTGTGCCATCTCTGCACCTTTCATCTCCACTAGGGCCAGCTCCATTAGGATCTTTTATCTTTGTGCTGATGGCTGCTCTTGATAATGGGGCTGCCGAGAAATCCCAAAAAGTAAAGACTCAACTCTGACACTATCGGCCCTCCTTTTCTTCAAGCAGAGTACATCAGCTTACAGTAGTAGATATATGTGCTCTCATTTGCAGTCACATAACCTGATTTTCTAGATTTCTTTCTTTCTTTCTTCCTTTTTTACACTGTTTTCCTTAGAAAGCTGATATCCCACACTAAAGTTTATTAAATGCTCTGAAACTTCAGCATGCATAGAACTTGCTTTCTCTCTCACGTCCCACCGCCTTTGAAACTACAACATAATGACGGTTACGATGATGCGTGCCTCTGCCACCCATTCAACTGGTAAAACCTTGTAAGGTTAGAATTTAATAAAATAACCAGCATTGTTCCCGCTGATGCCCCCATGGAAGTGCATTAATGATATCCCATACAAGCTTCAATGAAAACTTTGCTTTTGGGCAGACAAACACAACTTCATAATGTTATAGTAATTCATGCAAGCCAATGTTTTTCAAATGTTACAGTAATTATGAAAAATATTCATACTTTCCTCTACATAGCCGCAGCATTGCAAATCTCATTTCCAAGGCAGAGCGGAGAAGGAATACACTGAATAATCATTGTGTTTAATGCTCTGGTCATAATCCCAGGTTTTATGATGGTTTTCTAATGATTTTCTAATGATGTTAAATATTAGTAGAGAGTACAGCCATAATTTGAACACAGCAGTCCCCCCCCCATCCTTTTTTTTCAGTGCTCCATCAGCAGACCCAATTGCAACTACAATGAATATTGCACTGGGAATGAGATTTAAGAGCCATCCCTTTTGGTGTTTTATTTTGCCGTCTTCCCATCTGCCATAAATCCTCATTGCTGTGCTCTTGAAGCCTCCGCCCTTGCCTGCCTTCCCCAGGTGGGAATACAATTAGGTGCAGGGGCCATTTCATTCACTGCCACTGTCCGTCCACCGCAGTCATTCGTAAAAAAAAAATGCTCTATCTGTCCCAGAGGAGAAAACAGCGGACTCTTGGGAAATTTAAAAAAATGAGGAGAGAAGGGAAAAAACGGAGAAGAGAACGGCGGAGAGACGAGCAAAATTACTGTGGGAAAAATCTTCAGAGTTGTTGTCAGAGGAGATACAAAGTTAGCCTCTGATGAGTGACAATGTTGTGGAAAATATGTATTGGAGACAAAGGCTTTGTCTCCTTCCTGTGCCTTTTCAATGAATTACACCTCTCCACCCCCTACCCCCAGCTTTTTAATTAAATGGCTGCAGCTCCATCTCTCTATCCGTAGCTCCCCATTACAGAGGCTAGATAAGGGATTGCTATCTGTAGCATGTTAAGAAAGGCTGCTGGGCAGCCAAGCCTCATGAAATTTGTCACAAGATCTCATTTTCCTCATTGCCAGACGTGATGCTTATAATTGATGTGGAGGCAGCAGTAATTTATTGGCCGTCCGCAATTATCATCCCCTTCTAGCAGGGGGATGTGACTGCAATTTATAAGTGTATGTGTGTGTTGTTGTGTGTCTGGGGTGGGGGTGGGAGGGTGTCATTGTATCGTATAAATTAACACAAAAACATGTTTCTCCTTATCGAATGGTAAGTGTGTATGTGCGCGTTGGCTCCTTCAGAATGCAAATTAATGACAGACTCCATGACATAAACAATATGGGGCCTGTAATGCAGCTATCTTCAGCTGAGGTGTCGAGGCTGTCAGTCCACCAGCTGGACTTTCACACTCAGCTGGAGGAGGGGAGTGGGGGGGGCAGCCAAAACCCAGTGAGGTGTGTGGTGCTTTGGGGGTGTCACATACAGCGGGCTAACGGGGCAGAGTGCTGGTGCCACAACCCTTTGTCCACTGCCTCTCCTTATGTCTGCGTGGCTTCTTTTCACATAGAAAAAACAGAACGCCTTGAGCTACACTGTTAATAATGTGGCCTTCTGAATACTGAGAGCACCAGACTTAATTCAGTTAATCATTTAGTTGTGGATTTTAATCAGAAATATTTCTTTTTTAACGTCTCACCTACATATTCAGAAAAGGAAAGGCACACATTGGGAACTGAAGTAATGGTGCACAAAAGAAAGCTTCTACATGTCTGTGAACCATCCAAATGGTGTATAGTTCAAGGGCATGTGAATTTTTCTGTGCTGTTCATACGGTTAGTCTGAAATTATCAGAAAAAGAAAAAAGAGGTTAGCCATGCTAATGCTTCTTTGTCCTATGCAGTTAATAATGTGAATTCACCAGGCTGTGTACTATAACCACTGTTGTCCACCTGCGGTAATGGTGGCTGGCATTCTTGTTTTGTGTGGGTCAGCCTGTTTCCCTTCGTGCACGGTGAACTCTTTTACAGGATAAATATAAAACCCTTTACTTATACCCAAATAGATATTACAGTTCATATCATTTTATTACAGTTCATATCATTTTCATCTTTACGTTCCCTGAGATCACCAGCATTTTAGCTTTACACAACTACTGTCTCATGCTTTGCACTCTTTACATGTTATATATTTTATCTGCACAAATAGGAGGCTTAATGGTACACAGATTTTCCTGTTGCACAGCGGTGAGCTCCATGGTCAGAGTGGATTGCTGTCATGCTGTGGCAGGGAAGAGAATGAAGGAGATGAGGGCTGTCACCAGTAGCCGCTCTGAGCATGCTCCGTCTGTCTAGGGGAATGGAATCTGTTTGTTTTGTCTACCTGCACGCCTGTTGTGTGCAGTTGCCAAATTAGACTTTCAAATCAAGAAGCCAGTGGGAGACCAAGACTGTAGTTTTCTCCTTCCCTTTAATAATCATCCCTGTTTACTCTTCAGGGAGTCATCTTTATATATTTTTTTCTTAAACGCGCCCTCTAAGCACGGAGAGTGCCTTTAATAAAGCAAGACGGCAGAGCGCCATTCCAACATGTGAATTGCACAGGAGAGAATTGAGAGATGGAAGCAATAGAGGAACACCGGAGGAGGCGGGGTGGGGGGGCTGCTGCCGCTGCACCCTTCATGCTATTATCTTTATGGCATAGCAAAACATGCTTCAGGCAATCAGCATGAAATTGTTAATTGCTCAGCCCACTTGTGTGCCGCTCAGGGGACAGGGGCCTTCAGGAGGTCCGCATCGAGCGAGCAGGGGCTGTCCGACCAACTGCCTGCGCATGTGGTCTCCCTCTTGACGCAAAACACTGTCCAACAAGCGTGTTGTCTTTTTTTAGTCACTGCATGGTTCACAGAGGTGCAGTGGCAATCATCAGAGGCCCAGTCTGCATAGTGTATTTAAAAAATGATTATAGCTAGAATAGAATTCGTGCTTGTTGCAGTAGACCAGGACATATTCAGCCTCTAATGTGTGAACCGATGATTCTGTGTCATCATCCTGCCCGTGTCTATATTCTTACATAAAGAGTTTGAGAATCTGTGGATCCTTTTAGAACCCAGCTAAAGGTTTATCTGTTTGGATAATAAAGTCTGTTTTTGTGTATTTATTGCACAAGCTTAATTTTTCTATTGCCTTTTCTCCTGCTTTGCTCTCTTTTAAACACTATGTTGCATTTACTCCTAAGTATTGTATGGTGTTTAATAGCTTTTGTAAAACACTTAAAACACACACAATATAGAGAAATTGTGTGCTTTGTATTTAGATACATGTGTATATATTTAAAAAAGAATCTTTTTTTCGGTCTGTTATCATTTTACCAGTGGCTCCAGGTCACTAGTGTCTTTGTGTGTCAACCGATATGTGGTTGTTATTGTCCATGTAATATGTGATTCAGGCTGGTAACACAGCTGTACATGGTAGTGTGAGTTACAGTTCAGAAATGAGGAAACCCTGGAGGAACAAAAAAAAAAGAAAAACAGGCATTTTATTTGATTAGACACAAACCAAAAGCGCTTTGCTCTTGTTTCCTGTTCGCTAAATTTCTCCCACCTTTAAAAAGGTGGCTCCACTTAGCTCAGAAAGAGGATATGCAAGATATCTTCTCAAACTGAACACCACCCCTCCTGTTACATGCTCAGTTGGTACATAATGCCCCTCCTCCTTGGCTATCAGTTTTGTTCCTGTTGGAAGAGAGGGAGAAAGAGCAAGGTTACACAGGGCGTCATATTAATGGGGCCTGTCATGCGCGTTGATCGTCTTAGGCGTGGAGGAGGATGAGCGCTCAAAAGGTGTTGTCTTCAAATAGGATTTCTGCAAGTGAGACATCCTCGTTGGGTGATATCCCCCTCCGAGCGCCACTTTCTTATAGAATGATCTGTTATTAAGCAAATGAAGTGCTGTGGGCCCAACGGTAAATCCCTCCACTTTGTCATGGTGTGCTCTCAGTTATCACACCCTACTCTCTCATTCATTCCTTATGTTCTACCCATTTCACCATGTTATGCCAGGGCACGGCAGTCTCGTATTTGAAGTCAGTCGTCCCTTTGGAGCATACAAGGCACAGAGAGGATTCTGAGTTGTAATCAATGGCTCCTTAAAAGGCACATTGATCTTAAATAAGAAAAGGGAAGTAGGCTTTTCCCCCTGAGTAGAATAAAGTAAAATGGGCAGACCTACTACAAATCTGCCATCACTCTCATATTTGTTTAAACAGGAGGCTTGGAACACAACAGAACTAAATCTAAGTCTTAATGTGCTCAAATCCATTTATTCTTAGTCATAATGTCTTCACAAGTACACTAATGCTAATTTTCTAAGTTTAATCCACACTTAACCTGCTGGACTTTTCAATTGAAGCTCAGCAAGAATATCAAGTCACTGCTGCTACAGCACTTATGTCAGATCAGTTAAAATGTCTTTTCCCCAGTATTGTGTAGATTGTATTTTGCACCTCTCATTTGTGAAAACACCCTAACATTAGTTCTGTCAATCTCCAGTTAAATGACCTCAACCGTAGGAATAATTAGGAAATCTTTTAATGAACTTTTGTTTGGCATGGGTCTTTTGTCTCGGCCATCCAGATACTTGATAGAGGAAAAAAGACGGGCCAATTGTAAGGGGGTGGGGTAGACGGGGGAATGGCAACTGCTAGACAGGAATTGATTGCATTAATTGATATGCCAATATGTAAGCTTGTTACATCCACCATTGCTTAGGATGATGGCTAACAGGTCCGGCTGATCAATGGAACCAATAAAGGCTTCATCCATTAATGAGCAATGTGGCAATTAATGTTATCCCTAAACCAATTACCTCAGGCAGTGCATCTACAGGAAAGAACACCAAATTGTCCAACCAGGTTATCTCTGTCGTACTCTTGGCAATATTCTCATGCAGTCTTTACTGTTCTGTGGCTGTAAGGCTGTCCCAGAATTTTCACAGGCCTTAGAAAAAAATAATAATTGTGCGGTCTTTCAAGAGGCTATCAAACAAATCTAAAATATTTAAAATATTATGTTTTGTACAGAAAATTTACTTCACCTTTTTTGTCGTCTTTTCTTTGACGTTATGGCACCAGCTAAGATAGTGTTCTTACCTTATCCATCACGGCTTGTTTCTTTATATGGACATTCAACAGCTGAATCTTTGAGCCTTTTTGAAAGGAAAAAAGTTTCATAACCTTTGGAATTAACAGGATGTTTCTTACAACTTGGGCATTTCTTCATCTAAAGCAAAGTTATAGACAAACACAGTCTAACAGAACTAAAAACACACAGCCTGTTCTACTTTTCATGTCTTGAATACGCAACTGTAAATCTCTAGGTTTTCTGTAGTCTGTACTGTAAACAAAGGTGTTCAGAGTCAGACTAACATTTCAGATGCCTCTTCAGACATTCAAAGAATTAGCCGATACTGATGTTTTATGACTCATCCATTGGCCAGCATCTACAAAACCGTGCAACTATTTCTGTGTGTGTGTGCGCGCACGTAGAGTAACGCACGTACACACAATATAGAATTTGTCTGTATTGCATGTAAATGGCCACAAAAGCCTGATTTTCTTCATGGTTACAAAGAGCAAGACAAAGAGTGAAATAACAAACTGCAGCTCTCTCTGAAATATGCAGACTCTGTACATAAATATAAGCAGCAGTCTTACAAATCGATATTTTCTGAGTTATATAGTAAGATTTTTCCTACCTGGAATGCCATACCTCATTCTTTGCTCATCATTGAATTAATCGCATATTTATTTGGCATAAATAAAACACGCTTTTGTACATTTTACTGCGTGGTTATTGTTCAGGAATTTTATAATAATAAAAGAAAAAGTATAGTGGTTGGAAAAGTCTGACTTTAAAAACATCAAAGTGTTGAACAGGTCATTCATGCTGAAATGCCTTCTATTACTCATTTACAGTAAATGATTTTCACTCACTAAGCATTACATGGCTGCTACATCTGGCATCAATTAATTATGGGGGGGTATCCAAAAAAATGCTAGTTGTGCCTAGGACTAAACAGTCACTTTAGCTTGTGATTTGTTATATATTAAATAAGTAAAATCAAAGTGTGAGAATTGTAGACTGCATGTGTAATGTCTGTATTCACAGCACTTGTTTACTTTTATGAACACATAAATTGAAACTACCTAAAGTGATTTAACAAAACAAGAAGGAGAACTAAGTGTGAAATGATGACTTATTAGTTGGGACAAGCCCTTTAGACTAAAATCCTGTTTATGTAATGGGTGTTGCAGAAGTGCGGAAAGGCCCATCTGTCTCTCTGCCTATTATCTGAAGCCTTAATCGGGACTTACAGCAGGGCAGGGTAAATAAACAGTAAGTAAGTTGTCTTGGGTAGAGGAACGTCAATGCCTGCAACTTGCTCAAGCCTTTCCTCTGAATGGTTCTGTATTGACCCCTGAGGACCCCCCGAGAATTCCCTAATTGAAAATTAATATTGAATCAATGCCGCAGGCCATTTGCATATTGATTATAAACATCCAGGAAGGCACCAAGTATGTCTGGGATCAATAGGGCCCTTCTGCAGCAGGCCGAGTGCACTACATCACATGGCAGCTGCCTGCTCCTGAGGTTAATGACTGCTGCTTGTTAAGAAGCTCTTGTCAGGTAGAATCCAGCGGCAGGGTTTTTCTGCCAAAGCTGGCAGCAGGTGAACTGTAGAGGGAAGAAGAGGAGGTATACATGAAGGGGCGAAAGTGAGGTATTTAGGCATCCCCCCTTATGTTTTAGGCAATATAAAATCCAATACAAACATCAAAAAAAGTCTGACTTTAAATGTGTTAGCAACTTTTAAGTACCATTGTTGCCACTAAAGTTTACAGTCTGTTTGTGTACTCTGTTAGATGTATTTTTGGAGACTTGGCAACCTATTGTTGAACCCTGACCGCTCCATAAAACAGCCTATAAAATATGTGTGTGTTTGTACTGTATATGTGTGTGTATGTGAGAGAGAGAATTGGGAAGGCAGGCTGATCAAAGATAACACAAACCATTTCCTGCCCCTAAAGGGAGAGAAAACAATATTAGGTAGATCAAAAAGGCCCCTTTTAATTTGAAATGAAACTTTCACAACATTACAAGACAAAGGAGACCCAGAATCTCCTACTTTAAGGCACCGATTAAGATTCAACACATGCATTCCTCTCCCAAACTCCCCATAATAGTTTCCACATGTTGAGGAGATGTTAAGAGGTGGAGGCAGGAGAGAAGGGAAGGGAGTGGAGACAATGGAATAAAAAGGGTTTGATGCAAATGGAGGAAGATGAAGAAAGAGATTTCCGTCAAACCACCTTCGCGGGTAAATTAAGCATACGATCCCACAGAAACCTGACTGGCTGGTTTTGTGGCGATATTGAAGCTTGGTTAAACTAATGGAGCTCTCTAAAACCGGATGATTCCCTAAACCCACGGGAGACTGCAGACCTGGTGTGAAGCACATGTGAGAGCAGCTTATTCTCCACTCTATGAAAGACAAGGTCTTGAATTAATGCTTCCATGCAGTTTATGTCCATTCTCTCCTCGTGATCGCCCCCAACCCACACCCTGCACTGGGAGCTAGAGTCTGGGAGCTGAGAATGGAGTGCTGGGCCCAGAGAACCAGGCTGCATCTGATTGCTTCATTACAGGCCCTTTCATTGACTTGGTTGCACTGAACTGATGAACTGAGGCAGTGGACAAGGGCACATAATAGGAAGAAATGAATTCTTATCACAGCCTTCTCAGGAGGCCACTGGTCCTGACTCCTGGCAGGGGCCAGCAGAAGCCATGGCTGAATAAAAAGGAAGGGGCTTTATCTAGGCCCATTCAAAAGCCTGAAGCAGGATGTAGACTGCGGACATGATGGAGCTTTAGGAGCTGGATCAGTACACAGGAGAGGAACCACAAATCCACAGAGAACCATATTATTGTAGGGAGCTTGTTTTAATGATTAGTTTGGTGATTAGTGTTTGCTTTCTCCCAGTAACTGACACCCACGGCATAAAATTCTTTCACTTGTTTATTCCAGCAGTCCTCCAGAGGCAGACCTCTGCTAGTTAGAGTCCCAGCTTTAGGCTCCATAGCTGCACCCAAACACCAACAACTGAGATGAATAATTAATTTTGTACCTTATTGGGCTATAACCCCTAACTCTCCAACCTCCAGCTAATGAGTGAGAAGAGTCTTCTGCAGCGAGGACAATAACAGCACCCATTATAAAAACAAGTGCAACACTAACAACCACACATGCATACAATAGAAATGCAAGATGTGGTATAGCACAGTATCAATTTAGCAGCAGGCCAGGTCTCTATAGTGAAGAGGTTATTAATCCCTGACTATGCCTTAAGAGGCTAGAGACTCACACAGACCCACAACAGACCTTCTCATTTCCATAGTTATATGCAGAGTCAGCGTTACACTGCGGAGGAGGCGGGTAGGGAAACCCGATGTTTTACAAATGCCGCTCTGTGATCTTTAAGGGGCACCCACACAGGAAGTGAGCAGAAGCGATCTGCCAACCAGAAATCATAGAAAGTCATTCATAGAAATGACATTCAGCGACTTCAAGTGAGGACAGGCTCGCTGCCTGGTGGGTGAGTCCAGAGTTAAACTTTTCGACAACTTGGAGGAGAGTGACTGTCAATGAGAGCACCAGATACTGTTGAGTGACATATGACAGTGTGGTAAATACATTAGCGGGTTATCTAAGCAAACGGAGTCTGCAATGTCCACTAGACCAGCTGTCAGATGAAAAGCGGTGCGCGATGAGTGAATTGCTTCCTGTGTGGATTCCCATTTAGATCCTGACTTTATGCGATATTGTGTCATCGAAGTATTTGTCAATCTTTAATATTGGCGAAGTTGGCTGATAGCAGGTCAAGACATCTTCCTGCCCCCCTTCTCCCAGAAAGAAGAAATCATAGCTGTTCTCCTGGCAGAAAATGTATACTATGGAAAGTATGGACTATGGACATTTAAAATGACTGATCTGTGACAGTATTTGGTAAAGAACTGTCTTGTAGGCTATGGTCCGTCTGACAGCGCACATCCTAAACATCATTTGGCCTCAGTTTGCTGCTTCGGTGTTGTGCCTTTTCTTTTTTAGCATGTTACAAGAAAAGCATCAGACACTACTAGTCACTCTGGTCATTTTAGAACAGCTGGCCCATGTTTTAGCCACATCATCAGTTTAATTTTTTTTCCCTCTTTCCTGTCTCGTCTTCTCGCTCTCCTGTGGCTGAGCCAAAGATAACTGAGTAGCAGTGTTTGACTGTAATCACTCCAAGTCTCCTTCTCTGGAGAGCAGCACAGCGGGCAGCACAGATCCACCCTTCTAGGAGCTCTCAGCCCACTTTCTCAGTGCTATTGCATGTTCATGAAGAATCAGCCATTCCAACTTTGGATATGTAATGAATAAGCGCACGCAAACACACCCATGCAAATTGTGTTTCTGTTCAGATTAATATATAGTGTAGTAATGCAGTTAGGAACACAGACCATCTGACCCTCTCAGAAAGGATACATTCAAACTGAACCAGTAGCAGCAGCAGTCATTTGAATAAACTTTACAGTAAAGAAGCCTCCTTCCAAGGAAAACTGTGTAGGCCTGTTCTGTCAAGTGTTTAAGTGGCGTTTTTGAATTCCGGATAAAATTGAAAGCCTAAAGCTGTTTGGCTTACTAAACAGAAACAGATTAATGTGAGCTAAACATACAGTAAGATTAGAAGGACGAGTAGCTTAAATGATGGTTGAGTTGGTACATTGCATCTCATCAGCTGGCCACAGTTGTGTTTTGTAATTAAGGGTGTAAGGTGTGTTCATATTCAAATAAATAAAGAATGTTGCCTGCATTGTGTGATTAATAAATTAATACATTACAGGAAGTGCATAAAGAAGAAACTAATTGCACAAGATGAGTCTTTCTCATTATGCTTTTGAGGGGAAATTTCATTATATGCTTCACAAGCCAGATGAAATCCTGTTTTTAAAGTATGCAAATAAGGATAATACCTTATGTTGGGAAAATCATATGAGTCATAACAAAGCATTTGAATAGGCACAACGCTATGATTTTGTTGTCTAGTCTATAGTACAGTTTATAGAGCCTTCATTTATCCTCGTCTCACAGGAGCAGAACACGTTGGCATCGAGTATTTTAAGAGAAAAGTCGCATAACTCGTAGGAAGGTGCATTACCAGTGTAATAGGACTGAGCAGTTTCACTTTGTACTGAGAAATAACCATATGAAAATTTTCTGTGCGATAATTGCTAATCGCATATACAATATCAACATAGAAGGTTTATTACTTGCAACATTTTGTGTATGTGCAATACAGCTTCCAAGATTAACATGCGCTCTCGTATTACCTAGTGCTACAAGCAGAGGAAAGAAATGCATCTCCCATCATTGTACTGCAAAGTTGGTAGATAATTTTGCACATAATTGCAGTGGAAAACAACCTGCCTATTAAGCATTTAATGGCAGTAATATAGAAAGCAATTACCGTTACTTTGCTGCACACACTGAAAATAAAGATTTCTCTAAATTAAAAGGATCCTTAGACTACAGCTAAGGCTAATTGTGTGGGGTCTTGTGCAGGCATCTAGTTGTACATCATTTGTAAGGGCTAAATGCTGATCAGTTAGGAAGGCCTTTACACGCTGTGTCCTGAGTGTGTGTTTTTGGGACTGCTCTGCTGCCAGGGAGTCTGATAGCTCTTGAATTATTTATCTCTCAGGCTGCTGGACGGTAGTCACGGCGACCTAGGCCCCGTAGTGGTTGTCTGGCGACATCTCCCTTCAACAGTAGCCATTAACAGACAGGGTTTTGGGTGCTAATGAGCAGGGTGCAGTGTGCAAGGACTGGAGTTTTCTTACCCTCAAACTCTAACATAAAGACTCACTGCACGCTGAATAAAGACGTAGGAATGATTTACAAAGATGTGAGTGCAGAACTTTTTAATTAGGTTAAAAAAAAGAGGCAGAAAGAAAAAGATTGGGGAAAAAAGATAGGAACAACCACCCGTTTTCCTATTAAGGAGAAATGTCAAGCGCGGTGGTGAAGCAATAGTCTGTGTGCATCCCTTTGTTGTCCTCCCTGACATTGAAGGCTAATTTTTCATGGTTATTTGAACTGGAAAATGAAAGAGAGGTTTGTGATTATTTCCTATAAATGACAACACAATTGCATTACGCTTCAGTACAAACACAGAGAGGATATTGCCTTTTCATATTTCATGTGAAAGTAATGGATGGGCTATGCAAAGAGGAATAGAAAGAAAGACAAATGGTGAAAGAAAGCTCCCTATGTTTGATTTGTATTAGAAACTGAATGGATAGAGGTAGGGAAAGCTTTTTTCAATAAGTGATCGCACTCTTGTGGATGTTTTAAAGTGCCTGCGCAGCGTAATCATTGGTTTTCTTTAGCAATTAGCTTTGAGCAACCAGCTGGGTGGTTTTCGAGAGAACAAGTTACCCTGTGTATTCACTGTAATCTCTAGTAGAGAAATATAGATCAATGCTAAGCCCCCACACGGTGTCCCATGTATATCTGTACAGCTGCATGATGTAATAAATAAAAGTAAGTGTACCGGTAATAAATAGTAGGATAAAACTCCAGTACACCACCCTCCCCTTATCAACTATCATGAAAGATCTGAACTTAGCAGGCCGTTAAAGCCTTTGAGAGCAAACACACATCAATGATGGCCTATATTTTATATTTTAAATAAAATTGATTAGCAAAATTGGTATTCATAACCTTGTCAGATTCTGTTTTATCTCTGCGCACGCTTTCATAAACAAACAGACGGTCAAGCCCAGGGCGGTGGTTGGAGACAGGGAGGCAGAATGACCACAGAGGAGGAATGGCGAACCAGCCCACTCTAGGGGGGCATGCTGTGTTTGTGTACTTTAAGTTTCCAAAGATTGAAGAACTAGCAGGAAAGCCTCTGTCGGCAGGACTCATGTAAATAGGACCCATGTGGGAGCTGTGAGCCGGACTCCTAACACGCGCCGTGGTAGGGGCTACATACATCCAACCATGGCAACATTGATTTTCTGAGCTAATACCTCCACAGAACGGTCCACGGGCAGATGGAAGCACTACAAAGATATGCAAATGGTGCATTCGATAAATCGACAGACAGAGATCTTTTTCAGACAGTCCACTGTACTGGTCTGCAGTGCCTAAAAGGAGAGATAAACAGATAAGTACCTGTTAATGGACACACAAACACAAGTGTGTGCCCTCAGACAAACATACAAGCACCTGCCCGTTACCTGGGAAAACTTAGATCGATAATAGAATTTCGTGTTAAGCAGAGGTGCTTCAGAAAAGCACATCAAATAAATGCTGGGACTAACCGTTGCTAGCTTTTAATATGAAAGTGCTATTTTTAATGTGGCACACAATATTTTTTAATTTCCAAGGTTTTTGCACTGTATCTTGTGTATAATAACAAAACAAACTGTGGGTATAGTCATATTCAGCACGCTTATTAGTCAGATATGAAACAAAAGCTGCTGGGTGTATGTCATATATAATAGATGTGGGCTGTCTTGTTAAGCCCAGCAGGCTGTATGTGGCTGTGTCTCTGTGGAGAATGGCTCTGAAGCTCACTGTACCTGGTAATTAAAGAGAGTTTGTGGCAAAAGCCAAACATCAGGAGAGATGAGCTATGAACAAAAGAGCTGTGACAGTTTCAGGTTATGTGATTTTTGTGTCCCTTTTTGCCAAATGAAAAATCAATACATTTTCCGGGTTATACATATTCAGAGTGTCCACCATGCTTCCGCCCTGATGGAGAAAGGGGCGGGGGACTGCGGGCTTGAGTGGGGGAGTCGCCTGTTCGCCTGTCATAACTGTACCATCGCATTTTCCAAGCCACTGGTGAATATTTCAGAGTTGATGTGATTGCCCTTCATGACAGCGGTGATGCTCCCGCTCCCCCCCCCCTCCCCCTTTCTTTATTTAAGGCAACCCTTCAGCCACCCCCACACTCCGCATCAACCCATCCCGGTTCTGTTTGGTCCTTTTGAATAGCTGCAAATAGGTGAAGGCATTGTGGTGTGAGCTGGAGGAAAAAGAAAAAAAAGATGCATTAATAAAAAGGAGGCTGATTTAAGAGGAGGCAGCGGTGGAAGACGATAAGCATAAATGCATGGTGGGGGGTGGCAGTCGCAGCTAGGCAGAGTAACTCTTTGTGCAGGACATTGTCCCTGAGGCAGAGTAGATGGAAGAGCACACCCCAGTGATGCTTTTGCCCCCTATCCAGGCTTTTAGCCCTCTGTCCTAGCAGGGAAAAGTACAGCCTGCATCTTCCATTGTGGACATAATATGTGTTGGTTAGGAACCATCATTTTGGGCATTCAAGGAACCCAGTGGTGTGTGTGGGTGTATGTGTCAGATGGGGCAGAAGAGTGAGCAGTCCCTGAATGCTCAGTCCCTGTGTACCCACATTAACCCAGATCCTATTCTCCTTCATCACTCAAGAAAAACACAAAGAGAAAAGAAGTAGAGCAGCACTCACTTCATCCACTTTATTTGTAATGTATCTAAACATGCCATTATCATGAGAAGAACTTCTAATTAGTATGATTTCCCATGAGATAACACTTTAGGGAAAATATTTAATACATTACGTGGTCTCAATAACATTTCCTAATTTACTTTCATACTGAAAGCACAAAAAGCAAATTTTGAGCCTTTTTGTGCATTATTCTGTTCTTTTTTTTCTGTTAGAAAACACTTTCGAAAAACCACGACCTGATTACCTGAAAATGGCCCAGGAATTTGAAACACAGGGGTTTGGGGTGGGTCAGATAAAATGCTCCGTGGAGGACCTATGGGCTGTTTTGATGAGCATGTACCAGGGAAGTTCTGAAAGGATGTAGGAGGGGTTGCTGTGATATAGCCGGAAGGCAGTATGAACTGTCACTCCTGTTTGTGATTAACTTGCTGTTTAAAGTTTCTTTAGTTGTTAGCTACCGATGTACCCCTCCTCCATCGCTCCTCCTTTCTGCTACCCCCCACCACAGCCCTTCTTCTTCCTGCCCTCAGCCCTTTGGAGACACAAAGTATTCATTCACATTTAGATCCCGAGGTCACAGCAGGGCCAGCAGGGAGAGAGGCCAGTGAGTCGCCCCCCCCCCCCTTAGACAGGTCAGGAATCTAACATGTAACTCTGACCAGCAGCGCTGAGCTAGCTTACTCTTGCTTCCATGTGAAAAGGAAAGTGTGTGGGAGAGGGGGAGTAAGAGCATGAGTGAGAAGAGTACAGGGACAGATGAGCTTTCATTTTGTGCGCAGTGCTTGGTGTAGTTTCTGGATTTTACTACATTGATTCTTTCGTGGATTAATGTATATTTTGGTACACTGATCTATTTTTTGAATGCATGGCTAAATTTTAAATGCATTTCATAACTGAGGTCTATATGACTCATTACAACTGAAATACTACACAGAAATCAGTAAGAATATCTTGCAACTCACTTAAAAAGCAGTTGTTTTTTTCCAGTATTGCATGTGTCCACATTTTAATTAAGCCCTATGTATTGTAGTGCAGAGGCCATTATGGTTACTGATAGTACCGTGTTGTGGTTTATTGGTCGTTCATGAGCAAAAGCCCCGCTTGTGTCTGACAGTGTTGTGGGCATGTTTTGCTCAGTTGTGGTTTTATGAGGTGTAGCTTCAGAGCTTCTGTGAGTATGTGTTGAGAGGGGAGTTACGAGGGGTGGGAGTGTTTTCCTGTGTGTTGTGCTTTTTTTGGGGGGTGGTGTCTTGCGTATGGGGCACAGAGGTGCTGATATGAGGAGCGGACAATGCATGAAAGCCCTCAGCATGAGTCCTGTGTCTCATTGTCCCATGGTACCCTCCTGTCACTTTCATTTTGCGCCCTCTAGTCCAGAGTCAGGCTAACTTTGATATGAGGAAGGGGTGCAAGGGATGCTGGGGAGCATGAGGGGGATTTTTAAAAGAAGGAGAAGGGGAGAAAGATAGAGTCTCTGAAGTGTGAAATAAGATTGCTTTTTATCCGACAGTGCAGCGCTAAAGAAAAGGAAGCTGTCCGGCTCTGGATAAAGCGGGGGAAGCACACCTCTCTGATTTACAGTGCAGTCCTGTGACACCTGGTTAAAATGATAACAACAGCCTCAATAATCATAATGAGAGTAATGAGAGCTTAGACGCACGGCTCCACACAAGAGCCCAGAGAGAAGCGCAGCTCAACCCTCGCTCCCAGTACTCGAGAGCCGGGGAGAGGGAGAAGCTGAGCTCTGCCCCCGCGCTGGTGCTCCATGACTTACGAAACCCAAGCGAGATAAATAAGACAGTGGAGTGACTGAGATGCTATATATGCAACTAAAAATGAGCAGACTGTCACTGCTGTTTGAGGAACACTGGAGCCGTTCTCAGGTAGGACTGGAATTCTGTACTTTAAGAAAGGCAGTTATCATCACAGCATTATATTCTGCTGAGGCCGAGGATGGAGGAGGAGCCTGACCTAGTGAAAGATATCTAGAGTGACTATTATTACTTGCTGCTGCTCTTCTCCACAGTCTGGGAAGAAATACTGGAAAGTGCAGTGGTTACCATCAATTATTTATTAGGCCGTTTGTGCTTGTCAGTCTGATTAGCATTAGTGTAATCACTGCTCTTCAGGGGAAAAGGAAGGCTGCTCTCTCTCATCTGAAGGTAATCTTGCCATTTTCAGTGTCTCATCGTCACCAGACAGCTTTTGCATAGCATCTGCTTTTGTCATCTCCACATATTTCTTCCCTTTCCCCTTCCCCATGTGTTTCTGTCTGTTGCTGCTCGGCCCCTATCCCCCCACCACCACCACCCTCCCCTCACCTCATTAATGTGTGTGTGAGCAAGTTGCTCTCGCCCAGCTTGTATAGAGTGACACCTATGGGTCTGATTAAGCCTCTGCACTCACTGGCAAAACACAAGAGAGGAAGACCGCTAAGCACCTACACAATGTAGGAGTGTGTGCGTGCGTCTGTCTGTCTGTGAGGGAGCCCATGAATTGTCCCCACTGAGTGACTGGGAGAGCAAAGCTGATATTTTTCATGCTCAGAACAGATGAGTGTAATCTCTGTGTCGGCAATGGGTTTTTTCAGCTTGCATGATTAGATTAATGGAACTGTTTCATATCATTGTATTAGGATGGTTAATGAAGACAATTAATTAGAAGACAACCTTCAGGCTATTGTCCTTTACATCTCTCAGATTTGGGTTAGAAATGGCCTGCTGCCATAGCTTTGAGTGTTTCTCCTAATCTATTTTCTGAGCTAATCTATGGCTACAGTTTTAGTGTCTCTACCATTTGCATCCTACTCTTAGGCCACTCGTGACCTTTCATTAATTATAGCTGGCCCCAGCTTTAATCATTCTGTAATACTAGTTGTAGATGAGATGAGAAATGGGCAAAGCCATTTGCCACTTAAAGATGTAACGGTACTTCTGGAATGAAATGTCTGCATTTCTGCATAAATTATAAATGTGTTCTGTGTGCCAAAAGTGACATGATCATTAAACATCTAAAAAGAAAGTGTGAAAAACATGAGTGGGGAAAAGGAAAAAAATCAGTACCAGCGTGCTCATGTATAGCATGTGTGCAGGAAGTTGGGAGTAGGTGGGGCGGTTACAGAGAAGCTTAGCATTAGAATGCTGGCTGCCTATCAGAGAAATGTTTAAGCACAAAGTGTGTATTAATGTGTAGGTGGGGAATTAGTCTCACTACAAGTGTCACATAGCTAAGAAATGACACCTTGCCCCGTTTTTAAAGGTGAAAAAAATTTACCTGGGGATTATTTTGTAATCTGAGCACCTATGCAGCTGTACAGTATCCTAATTCTCAGACTGTTGTAGAGATTTATGCAGGTAGGAGTTATAGGATTTTGGGACTCTGCAGCAGATCTCTGGGTTTTTTGGGAATGTTTAAGATCCAGCTCACCAGTACCGGAAGGAATTCATAGAGTCCCTTGGAAACATAAAAGAAACACAGTAATGCAACTTTTTTGTTGTTGTTTTGAGGGTTTTTTTGCAGCTGATTATGATTAAATAAAAGCTTATTCTTAACTGTGCATTTGTGCTTAGAATAATAAAATATCACAGTTGATATAAGCACCCCCTTATGGTTTTGTAGCTATAGTGTATACTTAAGAGAACCGTAAAAAAAAAAAGGCGATAAATATAAATACGCGATGAAGAAAAGTGGAAAAAGCTCCTTAAGCAACTATCTAAAAAAAGTCATATAACAAAACGATAATTTTTTTCTAATGTATTTTCCAGTTATAAATAGGACTGATTTGCATAAGGAATTTTAAAACCCATTCAGCAGAATAAATTAAGATCTATTTTATTTATGTGTCATTGTCATCAGTAAAGGAACAGCCACATGGTTTAGAGATGTATGGTTATTAAGTGTGTCTGTAATAATGATACATAGTTTGAGTTTGAGAAACGTACCCGTTGTATATACAACATAGGCTCTGTTTCATAACTAACAGGCTAAACAGTGAGTGTTGGGGAAAATGTACTGTCATAAAAATGGTTTTGGCTGTGGGTACTCATGTGGTGAGCTTAGATTAGATGTGTGATGACTGCAGGGCTGAATACTTGAACAGGATATTTCAGTAGCTGTTGTAGCTTTGTCAATATATCAATAGCTCATAGAGTAGAGACCTATGCATGAAAGCATTTTCAAAAGAGCATTTAAGTACATTTGCTGAGAATTAGCTGACTTGTATAATAACTGATTGACTGCGGCCTAGTTTACTGTTGTCAAATCAATGCTATTCCATGCAAGTCACACTACTTTTAAACAAACTTAACAGGCAAAGGGGATGTTCAGGGGGCACTGGAGGGAAATAAACAAGATTGATGCCCTTTTTATTATCTGTTTTTGCTATCTTTTCCTCTGTGTGTTACTTACAAATGGCGTTATTGGATATCCATTGTTTGGACTTCGATGCTCTAAATGGCCTGATATATCGAGCTGAGGCTTTTAAGGTGGTTACAGGGGATTTCTGCCTTTGACTTGGCTTAAAAATAAAATGAATTGTGGCTCTGAAAGTTTTAAATATTTATGATTTATTTTATTTGCTATAGTGGGATAGCAGAAGTGAAATGAGGTTTGTATTGGTAAGTAACCTAACAGATTGCAGCGCGCGCGTGTTTGTGTGCGCGTGCGTGTGTGTGCGTTATGAGAGGAAGCAAATGGGGGTCTTTTTCTTGAACTGTACTGCTCAATTATTTTTCCATCTGGCCATTTGCACCCATGTGCTTGCTTTTAGTTTTATCTACACATTAAACACAGAGAATTGTCCTTGTGTCTTTTGTTTTGAATACATACACAAAACAATAGCAATAAAAAGAAAGAGTGGATATTCGACTTTCCTCCCCCCTTATAATTCAGCTCAGATTTTTTTTTATTCAAGTTGGAATTATTTTTTAACAGAGATAATCAGACAGCACAGGACAGAAAGCAGATTCTGCCCTCTTTGTCTGCTAGCCTTGCAACTGTGTGTCAGCAAATGTAATTGTTGCAAGCTCCTATAGAAAAAAAACGCTACCGCCCCTTTAAGTGCTTCCACCAATTCTGATGGCGTGGTGATTTACATATCCCGTTCTCCCTCCCCCTTCAGGAGAGCTGAGCGAGGATGTGGAGGCTGCTAGTGAGACCACCACAGACCAGGAGGACCAAACCAAAGACAGAGAAAGTGGGGGGGAGAAGGAGCTCACCAAAGGGACAGGTAAGGCTCATATTTACACACATTTAGGGACTACTACTCACATGATTCACGTGGCCATGCAGCTGAACATTGCTAAGCAACATGCCTTTTGCCAAATTAAATTAAACATATTTTAACAAAGGTTTCAAAGCCTTTCTAAGCATTGAAAATACTCTCAAAACTCCCTAATCTAGTTTTCAAAGGCTGCTCTTTCATGCTGCATGTTCCCAGGCATCTCATCAGCTACAGTTAGAATAAGCTGTCAATTTAAGTAATAAGTTCAGGTAACATGTGACCCATGTTTTGTCTTTGATCAGTGGGTGATGTGAAGAGCAGGGCCTGCATGTGTAACTCCCAGTGTGCCACACACATACACTTGAATAGCACTGCCCCCTTCTCAAATTTGCTGTACACACAGAAGAACATTGACACCACTTACCTGTGTTTTCCCTTATCAGATCAGGATGGTTTTATCTCTGGTCCTCTTTATTGATAGGTGCTGGCTCCTAAGCAGGGGGTTGGGTTTAGTGTGAGGGGAGGAGCTTTGGGCCTCAGCACTCTCTGATCAGGGCAGGTTGCATTTATCTGCTGTAAACTTTTCAAGATGCATTGGATGTTCTACTATAACAAATGTTTTCACATCAGAGGGCATTATTAATGTAAATACAGTTCACGATAATGCATGTGCTTTTATTTACTTACCTAATTTATGTAGTTGGACCACCAGTGATCATGCCGTATAGTGAAAACAGCATTGAACCCTAAACTTTCCATCATGTAGAACTTGTGGGATAGTTGGAGGGATTTCTGGGAAGCACTATATTATTTTGACAGATTATTGACCATAACAGATGATAGCACTCATAACAGAAGAAGTTTATGTTCTTGTAGCGGTTGTGATTTTTTTTTTTTTTTTTTTACACTGCAACTGGAAGAAATAGTTTACTGCTGAAAGTTACTGTAGTTGTACTGAATGCACTGCTATAGGTGCTGAATTAATGACACTTGGAGCGTGTGTGGAATTAGATTGGTTGAAATAAGAAAATGAACGAAAAACTGTCTCAAGCACAAGTTTAATGACGAACAAGCTTAATGTAAAACTACACCCCCCCACAGCGCGTTCTGTATGTGCATCACTGGATCTAATTATATATGAAAAGCTCTGTTTACTGATTCTGCTCTGGTTTCTGAGAAGGAAAAAAAATGGCCCGAGTTTTCTTTTTTATGCCCAGTTTATTTCACTTGTCTGTGTTCGGAAAACAAGGCTGGCAGTCAAGACATTTCCTATTGAGTAGAGAGATTTCTCATAATCGTGACACTGAGCAGTAACGGGCTTGGATAGATGCTTCTCACTTGTCTAACTTCTTGTGTTACTGCAGGATGTTTTGATTTACACTAGTCAGGTTAAAAGCTGGAAAACAATTCAGACCTTTTGCATACCTAAGTTTTTATAAGGTGCAGCAAAAAAAAAAAGAAAAAAAGAAAAAAAAACTCATCACAGTGTTTGAAGCCCAGGCTTTGTAAAATGTCTTTGATATTCGAACTTCTATTTTAAATGAGGCTGAGTTGTTTGTGCTCTTTGAAAGGGCGACACTCTTCTTTGATGGAAGAAATAATGATATGCATGCCTGACTGAATATGGCTAAAAGTATGTTTTAGCACATCAAAATAAAGCACTTTAAAAAGCATTAAAATGAGCTGGCCGATTAATAATTCACTCATACCTGTGGTGCACAGGAAGACGACTCCTCGCATTAGGATTCCTCCTTTTTGAAAGGCATGCAATTTGATACAAGCATATTCAGTTCCTTTCCTCCCCTCTGTCAGTCGCTAATCACCAAATAAGTGTGTTTCTGTGTTTTCACAAAGGAAATATGTGCTTGCATATGAAAAATTTACAGCTTCCCAGCAGCTTATTAGAAACGCTTAGTTAAAAATAGCATTGCATTAGGGAACCAGGTCTGAGGTTCTGTTTGATGTCAGTGAAAAGGTGGGTGGGTAGATTGGGATGCTGGGTTCAAGGCTGTGTTGTCAGCAAAAGGTAGACAGCTGTAGTTTAATGGAAGGGTCTCTTTTTGTGCTTCAAACTTTTTGTGATTGATGAATACAATGCCCATTCAAAACGTATGCAAACCTATCTTGTTGTTGTGGGGCGGAGGGGGCGTGAGGAAGACCTCAGAATCCATTTGGTAAACACGGGAGCTCTTGTTTGGGCTGGTGATTGCCTGAAAATGTTGTGCAGCGCGTACGCAAGGGGTGTATATGTTAAAATATGGCGTATGAGCATCTTGGCCAACCTGTTATTTATATGAAAGGTGCTCAGTCTCCCACTCTCTGAAGCTGAGCTGTTTCTAAAGTCCATCATTAGAACTACTGAAGTATTTCTTCTCATCGTTGTCATGTAGCTGTTGGAACAGAGCACAACATTGTTCCCTTACAAATGACAGTCACTGTCAGACAGACGGCATTAGCGAGCACAGAAAAAAGGCTTCCTCCTTTTTAAAGCCTCTGTCAATCTTATTTTTTCTTTCTTGTTCCACAGCTCCTCAGTATTCATTAAAATCATTTAGAGGTACATCAGAAGCCTTTGTAAAATGCATATGTATTCAGCATGTCATCTCTTGAAAGATGCCTTCATTATTCTGGTGTTTTATTTAATTATTTATTGCAGAGATAATTCACATATGTGCACGTGAAGGCACTCAGACATATTTAAATGCCATATGCTCGCAAACTCTGCATACATGGGGCAACTTTTAATGATTAAACAGCTGACTGTTGATCGTGCACAGAAATAATGCACATTTACAAGTAAATCCAATGAATACATTAAACAGAAATATGTATATATATATTTCAACATGATGTTCACATTGGTGCCAGCTGCAACTGAATCATCTGGCATGATTAGTAATTCAGAGGGTCATTTTTAATGCCAGGTATGAAATATGTATAAATGGATAGCCATGAGCCTCTTTCCTCTCTGTCTCTCCACACTTTCTTCACCTAGCTGAGACAGCACAAGCTAAAGGAAAGAGTTTCTGCATAGGAATGGAATCCTTACCTTCATTAAAGCAGGTGGTGTATTTATGCAGCAGCTGAATGTATAGGAATGCAGCAGGGCGGGAGGGTGGCAAGTATAGGGGAGACAGAAAGATGAAGAGAGCATGAAGGTGGGTGCAGGGTGGGGATTGGGTTGTGTTAATACACCGGCAGACTTGGGCACAATGTGGTTTGACAAATTTAACATAAATGTATGGGAAGGGCTGTGTCAAAGTATGTGTGTGTGTGTGTGTGTGTTTGAGGGAAGGTGAGAGGGGTAGAAAAATATATAATTCTGTCAATTCTGGGACAGTCTTTGAAAAAAAATCTGCTTGATAATATTTTATTCTTTATATCTGCACTTAAAAAAGTTTATAGGAGCCGGAGCAAGGTGGTGAAGGCAAGGGGTAAAAAAACTATTTATTTCAGCTACATATATATATATATATACACAAACAAGTGATGAATGAAATCTTGAATCTGTAAGTATTTGCAGACATTCTTCTAAATTCTTTATTTCTCTTAACAAAGAGCCCAGAGAGTGATTTTGACACAGTTTATTGGAGCATTAATTAAAGGTTACATACAGGTTCTTACCGATTTGAACTTTCACAAACTGTTTTTACACTACATTTGTACAAATAGTCACGGTATTTTTATCACTTCATGATGCCCCAAAACCTATTTACTCGACTAGAAAGCAACTCAGACATTAGTTTGTGGCTTTCTCTGTAGCATGTGCCAATCCTGTGTCAGTTTTTCTTGATCCTTAATGCTTCTCCAGCCAGTTTTCTCACATATGTGTTAAAAAAAATTGCTCAAGCATTCTCAGTTAAACATTGACATTAAACCTGTGAAATCTGTCAAAACAAAGACTAAGCCGCTAGAGTTTCCTGTAATATGCATTTGTAAGTGAGTGAATCTGTGTGCGTTTTGGGCTCCGCATCCACCTGTTTTTATGTAAATGTGCAGCATGTGTGTGTGCACTCAGCTCTGCTGTGCGTAAGGGAAGCAGATGTTGTGTTCTGCACCGAGGCTGCTGCATTTGATCTGTATAATGAACTAGATGATTAGCATCCCCTAGACGCGGCACTGTGGCATTGCAGTCTGCTCCTTTTTTTTTCTTCTTCTGTTCTTTTTATTGAGCTCCATATAATACTGTTAGTCTTGTGCTGTTGCTGCCTCACAAACAGACATGCTAAACGTTATGAATTGTTTCCCAAATAACACTGGAAACACATAGACTTAATGCTGGCTGCGGTTGAAAGTTGAAATTGCAGCCTTATGGTTAGTTGCAATCAAATTACTCACGTTTATGTTATTGTTACTCCAAACTGTGAGACGTTCAGTGTGGTGGTGATTTGTTATTGCTTTTAAACCTTGAGTAGCATGAGAAATCAGGAGACAGAGCAGCGGAAATGTTTACATATTCATAGCACATCCTTTCAGTGTTTGTCATCCCTGAAATTATAATTCCTTTTGTCTTTGAAGATAATAGGCCATAAATTGTCCTTGTTTGTGAGCCACCTCCCTGAAAGCTCAGTGTTTATGAGTTTTACCACAGGCTGTCTAATAGCCAAGCAGTACTGTGTCATTTAAAGGTGAACAACTCGTCATCCAGTTGTGCAGTGGTCTATAGATGAAAAGAGCCGCCGCTAATTAGCATCTCAATTTATACTGCACAACGCATGCTATTCTCACTCCTTATACAGTTTGTTATAAGAGGGACTTTGTTTTGTTTTGTAAATGAAGAATGGTTTTATATATAAATCCAGGTGTAGCCCCAATGTCAGGTTTTTTGTCGAAGGTCCCTGTCTCTCTCTCTCTCTCTCTCACTCTCTCTTTTTTTTATTATTAATGCAGAATAATTATCTTGGAAATATGAGGTGAGATGGAACACTGCCCTTTATTGCTCTGTGCTCTGACAGGGGCCGTAGATTAAAAAAACCAGGATAGAAATGGGGAAAGAGAAAAGACAATATTCAGGTATTGTTTGCATAGCGGTGAAAGAAAATGACTTGTAGCATGGGGAGTTGAATCATCTCCATATTAATGGCCAACTTGCTGAGGGAATAGAGGTGAGGATTTTCTGCGGTGCAAGAAGCAGAGAGCTGCGGGTGCATGAAGGTCCCGGCACTGTGAAGGTGAAAGGTTTCTGGGTGCTGGGGATCAGAAGAAACGGTGTTCGGCAAGAATCATTGAGTTTCACTATAGTGAGGAAATTGTCGACTGAGCTTAAGTTTAAAATGATTGGCAGACTCTGGCTGTTCCGGGCAAAGTGACAGTAAAGTTATATGACCTTGTTGGCATGGGCAGAATGGATAATAGGCTATGTTTTTTATAACTGCTGCCTAAAACTGATGGTGAGAGAGAAGCTATGGTAATGAGAGAGGCTCTGGACACGATGAGGAGCTCGTCTCATTCTGTAGGAGGAGAGTTCCTCTCCTAAACACAAGAAACATTTTTCCTGTCTCCAACATCCTTACATACCGTTTACTGTAACTCACATTTTAGAATATGGATAACCTTTCACAAGGACAAAGATTAATGGCAGCTGTGATTGCACTCCTGCAAGAATTCAATGGCAGATGACCTGTTGTGGTTAATTTAGTCTGTGCTGTGTCAGTCACTCTGTCCGGCAGCCATCTTTTTTTTTTTTCCCCCCTTGAAAGCACAACAAGGCTGTGATTGCTCCTGAGACTGGTGTAGTGTGCTGACAGCCCCTTTGCTGCTTGAATAATACAGTCCAGCTATGGGGGAAAGACAAGGTGCCAAAGTCCAATTCACTTACGGGACTCGACAGCACAAAAGCCTCTGGTTTACGGAAAAGGGGCATGAATTAATAATCACCTAATTGACTCTTAGTTTTTTTCTCCACTCTTGCTCTGGCTTTTGTGCTTTCAGACAAAAGCCCACTCTATGTATCTGTCAGAAGACGTTTGCTGCGGATGGGGGCACTGTGTCTAGAGACTGGGCAGAAGAGGTCAGGTTGGCAGGCAGACTCTGGGCAGTTAAAGGGTCACTGGCAGACGTGGACACTCCAGTTTTCTCTGTGTGAACAGGATGGACACTGATGATCTGAACGAACGCTGAGGTTGCATAAACACGCTGTAGTTTTAGGAGCTTTTAAAGCTTTTTAAAGCTTTTAGAAGTTCCACCACAAGACATAAAGGGCCCAGTAATGAAGATGTAACTCCACGACTGACTTTTTCTAATGACTGCAGTATTATCCTAGATGGCAATTTAGTTGGGTTTTTTTTTCTGTGCTCTTACACCTTCTATTTTAATACCACAAAGTAACACTAGACTTTACCTTCAACTGCCAGCTCCTTCTGACATCAGTAACAAATCTCACCATGGACTGTAAATGCTCCATCGGGAGGCAATGTTTCGGTCATTAGTTCGGATCACCTGTTCACACTGCAGATATGTGTGTCACATGTGTGAGCTTCGGACAACAGTGTCCAATCTAACATGTCAGACTGTACATGACCAAAAACAAAAAGTTTTATCTCTATTTCATACTAGTTTGTCAATGTTTCGGTCATTTTTTTTCATCACCCTTGAAGAGAAAAAAAATCTGACACAGTAGTTGGATGTTAGTCACAGTGCCGGTGAAGGTGTTGGGGTGTACTAGTCTTAGGAGAATGCTATTGATTTATGGAGTCCTAACTGGCCGTGACGAGAGACTGCATCACAGTAAGCCTCCCCTGCCCTCCATCTGTTCTGCTCTCACTTTTACACACTCATGAACATAAAGCACCTGAACTAGAAAGCGGCTGTGCTTTCAACACAAACTGCCACTTGTTTCACCTCTCCGGTGCTAATTGAGAAATTAATGAAAGCAATGTGAAAGTGGAATTGACTTAGTTATGTTTGTCCTCTTAATGATAAGAGGGGGGTGGATGCGTGATACTTTGTCCCTGCTTACTTGCTGTACTGTATGTATGTGCTTTGCTGCTAAGTTAACTGTTCTTAATGTTTGCGTGAGGGTTTTTTTTTTCACACTTTATAACTCTCCCTCAGTTAAAGAAGTTGGGTAATTATCTGGGAATTTCAATTACATTATTATCTAAATTGTAAGAGTTGTTTTGATATGTTTCATTATCTGTCCTTGAGAAAAGTTATCTTGACGTATGAAAATTATGGTGGAATGCCAAGGAGCTACCTATTGGTGCAGAAATGGTGTTTATAAAATATGACATGCAGTGCTGTAGGAAATATAGATAGCTGTGTGTCCTTAAGGAAAAAGTATTACTGTTAAATAAAATTATGAAGCCATTTCCTAAAATGTTGGGGTGCTGTGTAAAAATGTTTATTTTAATTGAAAATAGTACAAAAGACAGTTTAAAAAAAAAAAATATTTATATGCTTATTTAAAATTTAATGCCAGTGGGTTTGCCAAAGATATAGACAATTGAAATGTGAAGGTGACCGGAGATTTTTTCTCCTCGAGAGATGAGTTCAGGGGAAGTAGGAGTGGACTGAAGTGGAGTTGAGGATGAATTGGTGAGGACAGTGCCATGACTGAGAGGTTAATGTCAGGGAATGGGAGGTTCCTTTTGTTTAACATTCCCTTTGTTTATTGGCGGATGTGTTTAATAGGATTGACTGTGACTGGACCCTAATAGGGTCTCCTTTGCTGATCCCGGTGACTCTGGGAGATCTTGCAGCCTGCTCTGGCCAAAACCAGGTCCCCCACTGGGTAATCAGCTCAACTGCCCTCATCCTGATTGGAGCTGACATTTTAATGTCTGGAGCAGGAGCGTGGTCAGCCCCGCTTAACCTGACCCCCTGCCAAACCAACCCTCCCCTACCAATGCCCTCTGTTCTCAATTTGCCCTTCCAGGACTGTACAAATCAGGGCAAATTTAACTCTTTATGGGCTTGTTAGGGGTTCAGCGAGACAACTCCAATACTTTCACCATGAATTCTTTCCACTGGTGACAAAGTGGGGTGCCACTGCAGCTCCCCCTATACAGGCTCTATGTGGATTTAGCTCCTCTCTGAGCCCACGCTAAACTGCTCAACTACAGTCGTGACTCTCTGTGCACCACCAGTTTCTCCTTCCCTTCATGAAGTGGAGTAGTCTAAAGTGGTTTGCAGGCGATGTTGTGTGAGGCCTTGCTGTACAGAAATTGTATTTTGGTGATATTAGCGTTGTTTGCATTCAAAGTTTATATATGGATAGATAGGATTGCAGTGGAAATCACATGACATTTCCATACACCAACACGTAACAATCCAAAAACATACAATACATAAAAACATACAATACAAACAGACATTTTCATTGCGCCTTAGGGATGTTTTGGCCAGACTGTTTAGACCTATTTTTGTTGAGGGGAAAAAAGGGCAATAGCACCATGGAGATGGCAGCACTTTAAAAGAGGAGGAAAGCGGATGCCTGTCGCCACTCGCAGTAGTGTTTGCTTTGCTCCTAACATGGTCCCGATAAATGCATTGTAGACTTGGTAATGCAGTTCGCAACAATTTACTGTCTGTTGTTACTGTCTTTGTGTTTGGCTCGGAGGCATTTCCAAAACAACCAACAAGCCAACTTTGAACCAACATTCAAAGTAAATCCAAAGAATGCAGTAAGAAGAATTGCCAACCAATTCAGAATGGCTGTAGCACATTTTGTGAGCACCAAAGTGTAGTTTAATCTTGTAAACATACTTAGGTATGACTAATCATCAGTCTCATGCCGTCATTGTATCTAGCGGCGGGTTTTTTCTTTGTTTGTTTTTTTTATCTTTGAAAGCTTTTTTGTTAAATGAGAGCTTGTTATTTTGTGCATCCGAACTTTGGGCGTAGTGTCAGGATTTTGTCAATGCTTTAAGAAAAGGTTTTCCCATGTTGCTGCTCCATTTTCCTCTTTGTCACAGACTAATCGTGCAACCTACAATGCGCTGAAGACATTTAGTAGCAGAAATACAAAAAATCTTATTGGAACAAAACAGCTGATAAGATTTCCCAGCTTTGCTTGATTGAAATCTTCCATAAAACGGTGTGATCACTCCTTAAATACATTTTCTTTTGAGGCAAAACTGTGACTTAATGGATAGGTACCTGAATTAAAACTCCCCCCTCAGCTCTCTCTATGCAGTTTAAACAAAAAGTTTGGTTTAAGCCAAAAAAGATATGTTATTTTCTTGTTGCACTTGTTTTTTCACCATCCAAATATTGCAATAATAATGCCATATAACAAAAATCATACTGTAATATATATTTTGCATTGCGTCAAATTTGACAGTCGCATGTATGTTGCACATGAGTTCTCATGGACTGAAGGGTAATCACGGAAAGAGTCAATGTTTAGAGTAGTTTAATACTGGTTTGGATCATCAGCCTTCTCTCTGTGGAAGAAAGACTTTGTATGTCTTGTCTCAGGTTTTGAACCTCATATGGACTGAAATTGTGGGGGTATGAAACCTAAATCTGCAACCTGCAGAAAGCTAATATTTTTATTAGCACTTTCCAGTGTTGTATAATATTCTTACAAGCCAACAGTGAAGCAGACATTTATCACTCAGCAGCAGCAGCAGCAGCAGCAGATTTGGAAGACAAAATGTGAATAATTTTTGTTGTAACAACAACCCCTCTGCTCATTTACCATTAAATGCACTTATATTATAATTAAAAACTCTCCTCCTTGTTTGCGTGTGTCTTTGTGAATGTGTCTCTCTTCAGCTTTGTCCGGCCACTTGGAACGGCACCAGTCAGGTTCCCCAATTCCTTCCAAAAGGCCCTCTTCACGGTCAGAGGCCTCAGAAAGCCCACTCTCCTCGAAACGACCCAGGACAGCTGAGAAGGGTGCTGCGGAGCAGGTGAGAGTTCCACACCACAGTATTTTGTGAATATTGATGCCCTCAGATGTTCATAAAACTATTTTCCAGACTTTGAATTAGAGGTTTCTTGCTAAAGGTTATATCATCCTTAATTACCAAGCCCTCATTAAAAGTCTAAAACTTGCACATCATTTTTAAAAAAAGTACAAAAATATACTAATAATTTTCAGTTGGTTATCTCACCGACTTTTTTTATATTATGCAGAAATCTTCTTTTCAAATATACTCAAAATTATATTAGGCTTCCTGCTGCAGTTGCGCTGCTAATTGTGTATAAGGTGGAAAATCAATATAGTATTTGACAGATGAGAGCACTTTGAAGTGGGTGCCAGGACTCAGCGGTGCTTGGTATTACACACTTGTCTGTGATCAGAGGGATCTGCCTGCTTCAGGGAAGAGGCCCCCACTCTATCCCTGATCCACCGCTTCTCTTCAAGCAGGCCCACCATGATCAGTGCACCCATTTCACCCCATTAACTCTTTGTGGATCTGTGTTTCCTCTCCTCTCGCCTCCCCGTCTCTCTTCCTCTGTTCTGTCTTTACTTTCACCCAGATGTACCAGTGCCCGTACTGCAAGTTTACCAACACGGATCTGAATCGCCTCAGAATGCACGTGATGACACAGCACTCTGTCCAGCCCATGTTACGTTGCCCGTTGTGCCAGGACATGCTCAACAACAAGATCCACCTGCAGTTTCACCTCACACATCTCCACAGCGTGGCACCCGATTGCGTTGATAAGCTCATTGCCACAGTGAGTTCTGTATTCGGTGTATTTTGCATGTGGTTGGACACAGCAGGGTTTATTACCATGTCTCTCCTTATTTCTTTATTTTTATTATTTCTTTAATCTTTATTTTTCCAGGTATATTGAAATTGGCTTCTCTTTTGTTAGGGTGGCATTCATTAGCTTGACTGTAGGAGTATTTTTATTACTCTGGTCATTTAGCATTTAGCTCTGCCATAGCATTAGCATACAAATTTACTACAGCAGCTGAGAAAAATAAGTGGATGAAAAAAAATGTCCTTCCAACTTTCACAAGCTTTATTGCATGTATAGCACCTAGTTTTATTCCAGTTTTCTATCCACACAGACCAATCTCTCGGAGTGTTATTATCTCCAAATTCTTTTATACTTAGTGGTGAAGGCAAGAAAGCAACCGCTAATCAAAGCTCTAGGTCGAGAGTATTGCTACGTACTTATATTATGGCCAGTCAGGGGACAAGCAGTGTGTCAGGTGAAGGACTGTGGTAAGGATTCATTATTGTCGAAAAGAATAGCAACTCACTGCTAATGAATCCCCTTCCACTGAAATGCCTCTGTATCGGTGTCATTCTTGCCCTCACTGCTCTAAATTGCGAGCACTCAGTCAACACAAAGAATGCTGTTAATTGTGTAATGGCTACAGGCAATCCCATTGGCTTGCTGCAAATCATCAAACCTTTTAAGATGCATACTTTTCTTCTGTTTTTTTCTTTTCTTTTCTTCTTCATTGTCTTAATGTACCCATAATCAGAAAGGCTTTTCCAGCTCTCTTCTAATCAAAGTCATCTGGGGAGGGGAGCTTGTAATCGGTTTTTGTGTTTTTTAATCATTTCAAGATGAGCGGGTCTCTTAGCTCCCAGTTCATTTATTAGTTCACTGACATTATTGCCATGTCTATGATCACCTGCATGCCAGTCAAAACAAGGCCTTTTACAATTTGTGGTGAAACAAATGTGACACTGCTTAATCAAAATATAATGAACAGTCAAACCACTTCATGAAATTTTAATAAAACCAACTGAAATGTTGTTATTCACCACTAATCTGACTAAATTACAGCTTATGGAGTTCTTTTTTATTGTTGTTTTTGTTTTGTTTTGTTTTTTTAAATGCAAGTGTGCACTCTCAGTATTATCAGGGAAAGATTTGGCTGGTTTGTACCACGAGCCCTGAAATCTTTACCTGCCGCAGTGCACTGGTACTTACTTTTGTACCTATGCAAAAAAATGTCCTCGCATCTTTTAATGCTCATCAAGGAGAAATAAAATTTTATTATCCCCGTTTTTATGTAAATCACTGAGCAAACCTTTTTTCTCTTCTATCTTGTGAAGCTAAATAGCTTGCTGGACAATCAGCGAATAAAACATTGCTCTGTCTGCTGCCTAACCATCTTCATCTCCCATCCAGAAAGTAAATGGCAAGCACATTAGTATGGTAGACGGCAGTATTTATTTCTTTTATAGAGGTAGTAATGTACTGAACCACTACAAGAAGAGATAGAACAGAGGTAATATAACACACATTAAAGCCAGCACCTTTTTATAACTAGTGAATGCAGATAGAAAGGTACTTTATCTTTTTCACATGTCTACTGAGAGGAGCCTGATTAATTTTGAAATAGGTGACTTTTATTTCTTGCCAAGCATGCATAATGATGCATTCACTCTAACAACCTTCATCCATTCGTCCACTTATCGTCTTTCCTTTCCTTTCAGTTAATTTTCTTTCTTTTGCACGTCTGTAATGCTTTTCCCTGACATTCAGTGGATGGATGGATGGATGAATGGATGGATGGATAGATGTAAAGAGATGATAGATAGAAAACTATATGTATAATATATACATACTCCTCCAATCCTCCCTCTCTGATTTTATGTCTCATTTTCTGTCTGTGGAAGATAGGGGTAATGAAAATAATTGTGCTTCATTAATTTGGAGTCTGACTGGATGATAGCCATTTTGAACTATGTTTGGCAATTAGGCTGTCCAAATTAAAAGTGACCTTGGGATACTCTGCTCCTGCCTCTAATCGCCTAATGAAGCAGTTGTCTAGAAACAGTCAAATTTGTAATGTAAATTTTTTTAAGCGTTTCTATGCTGGTTGCACTAATTTTCTATGTTTCATTTTTAAGAAATAAAGAGGTAACACAAACAAAGACGGGAATGTGTGGATGTCTTCTGGTAAATGTGTGACCACAGTTGTCATATAGTGTTTGACTTTGGGATATAAAGGATTACACCAGACCTCAAAAATCCTGTTGCTTCAGGACAGATTCTGCTCTATTTCGATCTCACCCAGAGGTTATATGACATGCTATGGTACTTTCGGTTGTGTTCTCACTGTTATTAGAGGAGTAATTAGAAAGCATACAGAATATGTTCTGTGTATAGACCAACATTTATACTTGGGGCCCAGCAATATGCAAGATCCCTTTCCTCTTTCGTGTCCCTTATGCAAGGCACCTTTAATTGGTATTACTTGAAAGAACTACCAATCAAAAGTCTTAATATAGAGGCAACGCAGAAGGAAAAATGGGAGAGGTGATGTAAACTGAAATGCAACTCGTAGACTGAAGATTATTGCTCTGCTTGTAAAGTTAATTGAAAAAAGGCTAACAAAGGTAGAGTCTTATTACTAAATTAAACTCTATGGAATATTGCTCACTGGTGACCTGTTTAATGAGAATGTTTAATGAAGTGTCAGGTTTGGGGGTGAAGAGGGGCAATCAGAGGGCGAAATATGAGCTAAGTTAGGGGAGAGCAGCAAGAATAAACAGATGTTGTGCAATCAGTTACTCACGATTGACCATAACCCTCTGAGACCAGGGGGAAGCTAGGTTCATCTTTCTACTTTATTAGTACGTACTGTGTTTTGTTAAGTAATTAGCAAACAAAAACACTAGTACTCAAGAAATCTATCTCATTTCTTGAGGGATGACACAAAAGTAGCCTTTCTTCTGTCATGGATATATGTGGGGGACTGGAGAATGTATATGTGAATATGTATGTATGTAAGTAGCTAAGTAACGTCTTTGTGTATCCTCTTGTTTGTGTCAGTATTCTTTCATGTAGTCGTTTAAACTAAGAGATGACATTACCTCACCTGTTTGCTCATTCCTTTACAATTGCTTTTCCAGGTGACGACAACTGAAGCACTACCAGCAAGCATGTTCATACCTGTGCCGAGTCCAGACAGAGAGCCACAGAGCACCCCTCATGCTACATCCAACTCTAACGCTGAAGATACAAAGAAGCAAGCTGGTTAGTATCTGTTTGTTAAAAGCTATGTGTTCTGTAGTGAGCATGTTAATGCACTTGGTGTATATTAATGAGATTCAGCTACATTCTACAACCTTATACCTGTGTAATAAATAAAGATTGTTGTTGTTGTTGTTGTGTATTTACACTTTGGAAAAGTCAGTATTTATTGCATAGGCTGGAAAAAATTGTTATTACTGAAGCATTTCACAATTTTGGCCTGCATTCACACCAACACATTATGAAAGATTGTTGGTGTTTGCAGATTTTGTAATTAGTCAGTGCTTGGCTTGTTTGTTTTTTTGGCACCTTTCCATGCCACTAACACACTGAATGTCCTTTATTGATATTACTGGAAAAATTCCACTCAGCAAATGTAGAATCTGATGAATGGCTATCTTCTCTTGACTTATTTATTCACAGATGCATCAGATGCTGATCCAGAAAAAGGGGTGTCACTCCCTACTGAAATAGCTGAAGCTCGCAAGTCACCTCTGGAAGATCAACAATCAGAACGGGAGGATGCCACAGGATTCCTGTGCTGGAAGAAAGGCTGTAATCAATTGTTCAAGACCTCTAACTCCCTACAAATGCACTTCAATGAGGTTCACAACAAAAGGCACCAGTTGCCTGTTTCAGATCGGCATGTCTACAAGTACCGCTGCAACCAGTGTAGTCTGGCCTTCAAGACTGTGGAGAAATTACAACTCCATTCACAATATCATGTGATCAGGGCAGCCACCATGTGCTGTCTTTGCCAGCGAAGCTTCAGAACACTACAGGCGCTGAAGAAGCATTTAGAAACCAGCCACCTGGAACTGAGTGAAGCTGACATCCAGCAGCTGTATGGGGGATTATTGATGAATGGTGACATTATGGCAATGGGTGATCCAAGCCTTGGTGAAGAACATGGAAGTCTGGGAGAGGATGACAAAGATGGAGATGAAAGTGATCCAGAGGAAAAACAAAGCCCGACAGGCAGTGACTCTGGCTCACTGCAGGAAGATTCTGGATCTGAACCTAAACGTGCATTGCCATTCAGAAAGGGCCCAAACTTTACGATGGAGAAATTCCTGGATCCATCTCGTCCTTTTAAATGCACTGTATGCAAAGAGTCTTTTACACAGAAGAACATCCTTCTGGTTCATTACAACTCTGTCTCCCACCTACACAAGGTGAAGAGGGCTCTTCAGGAGTCTACTACTGGTCAACCTGAGCCTACCAGCAGCCCTGACAACAAGCCATTCAAGTGCAGCACTTGTAATGTGGCATATAGCCAGAGTTCAACTTTGGAAATCCACATGCGCTCTGTTCTACACCAGACCAAAGCTAGGGCAGCCAAACTTGAGGCAGCAGGGGGGATCACTAGCTCTGCAAGCGCAACTGGTTTAAGCAGTGGAGGATCCGGCATGAGCACATCAACATCAAGTCCAAGCCCAGCCAGCAACTCAAACACTAGCTCCACCAACCACAGCTCTTCTGGGAGTCAGGCAGCCCAGAATATTCTAGGAGGAAACCACACAAGCCAGACTCACAACACTGAAAACCAGGGGAATTCCTCGGTGAGCTGCCACTCCTCACCATCTGAGAACCACGAAGTGAAAAAGTCCAAATTTTCGGACATTCTCTCTGCAAGGGGGCAACAGCAACAGCAACAGCTTCAGCAGCAACAGCAATTGGCTCAGGCTCAAGCCCAAGCTCAAGCACAGCTTCAACAAGAGCTCCAGCAGCAAGCTGCTCTTCTACAGTCGCAGCTATTCAACCCAGCACTTCTGCAGCACTTCCCAATGACAACTGATGCACTTCTGCCTCTGCAGCAGCAGCAGTTGCTGTTTCCTTTCTACATCCCTGGAGCAGAATTTCAGCTAAATCCTGAGATCAGCATCAGCAGCTCAGCACTTGGCTTAACTGGATCCCCCAGCTCTTTGCTTGAAGATCTTAAAAACTCAGCCCAACAGAGTTGCTTGCAGCAGCAATTGATGCACCACCACCTTCAGCAGCAACAGCAGCAGCAACAACAGCAACAACAGCAGCAGCAACAGCAGCAGCAGCAACAACAATCACACTTGCAGGTTCAGAGCCAAATGGCGTTGCTGCAACAGAGTGCATCACTCCTCCAACAAGCTGAATTAAAGCAGAAACCTCCCTCCTCTCAGAATGACAAGGACAGAGAAATACAAAGGGAGAGGCATGCAAGCGAAAAAAATGGGGACTATGTAAATAAGGATTCTGCAGACAGCAGGCCAAAAGAAAGGGAGAGTCAGCATATTTCAATAAACATAAACCATGATACTGGCTTGCCTCCACCAAGGATTGCTTCAGATGCTCGAGGAAATGCAACTAAAGCCCTGCTGGAAAATTTTGGGTTTGAGTTAGTAATTCAGTACAATGAAAATAAACAGAAAGCTCAGAAAAAGACAGCTGGACCTACTGGATCAAGTGGTCCAGGTGGAATAACAAGAGTCATAGATCCCATTGGGGGATTGGAGAAGCTGGAATGTGAAGCCTGTGGCAAGCTGTTTTCAAACATACTGATTCTGAAGAGTCACCAGGAGCATATCCACCAGGCTTTCTTTCCATTCCGATCCCTTGAGAGGTTTGCCAAGGAATACAGAGAACATTATGATAAGCTCTACCCACTGAGACCGCCTACACCAGAGGCTGCTCCAGCTCCACCACCTCCCCCTCCTCCACCCCCACCTCCTCCTCCACCCCAAAGAGCTCCCACCCCAAATATACCTGTGTCTAATGCCTCACTCACACCTCCAACCGTGCCACCTCCACAGGCACCAGTTCCAATGACACAAATACCCATGCCAATGGATTTGCCGCTCTTCTCCCCACTTATGATGCAGCCCATGTCTCTTCAGTCCCTGCCTACTCAGTTGCCTCCCCAGTTGCCGTCTGTTGAGCCAAGCCTGGCCTCAGACCTGGCCCAACTCTACCAACAGCAACTGACACCAGCCATGCTGCAGCAGAACAAGAGACCACGGACACGCATCACCGACGACCAGCTTAGGGTCCTACGACAGTACTTTGATATCAACAATTCACCAAATGAGGACCAGATCAAAGAGATGGCAGACAAGTCAGGGCTTCCACAAAAAGTGATAAAGCACTGGTTCAGAAACACCCTTTTCAAAGAAAGGCAGCGCAATAAAGACTCGCCTTACAATTTCAACAATCCACCAACAACAACTCTGGAAGACACTAAAATTGATTCCAAACCTCCTTCTCCTGAACCTCAGAAACACGAATACTATGGAAGCAAGAGATCATCCAGGACTAGGTTTACTGACTACCAGCTAAGAGTTCTGCAAGATTTCTTTGATGCCAATGCTTATCCTAAAGATGATGAATTTGAACAGCTCTCAAACCTTTTGAGCCTCCCCACCCGTGTTATTGTTGTGTGGTTCCAAAATGCGCGTCAGAAAGCAAGGAAGAATTATGAAAATCAAGGTGATGGAGGGAAAGATGGTGAAAGAAGAGAACTGTCAAACGACCGATACATTCGCACATCTAACCTGAACTACCAGTGCAAGAAATGTAGTCTCGTTTTCCAGCGTATATTTGATCTAATAAAACACCAAAAGAAGCTGTGTTACAAAGATGAAGATGAGGATGGACAGTATGACAGCCAAAATGAGGATTCAATGGATTTTTCCCATGAATGTTACACTCCCTCTGGGTCTTCCTGTCACACCCCAATGCCCTCCTCTTCGAGTCTCTGCCCACTTCCACCCACGACTTCAGCATTCTCACACCTCCCTTCCACCGAGAAAGAGGAGGCATCACCAGCAACCACCTCAAACCTCTATGATGAGAAGCCCAAGCAGTTACCAGAAATAACCGCTGATCCGCGAGAAAACCAAACCTCCATTAAGCAGGAAATTGTGCACCAACCTCAATCTGAGGTACAACACCAGAGACCACAGAGAGAAGAGAAGATCCAAAATGTTTCTAAGCCCTCCAAGCATTCAACTCCTTCCTTTTCTCAGCAGCAACAGCAGAGTGGTCTGTCAGCCTCACAGACAAGCCAGCCTTCATCACAAAGCTCTCACATGGGCCTCAATCCACACTTGACCTCTGCCACACAACAACTGGCACAGCAGATGATCCCATACCAGTGTGAGCAGTGCAAAATTGGCTTCCCCTCCTTTGAGCACTGGCAGGAACACCAGCAATTACACTTCCTTTCTGTGCAAAATCAATTCATCCACCCGCAGTTCCTCGACCGTCCAATTGACATGTCTTTCATGCTTTTTGATCCTAGCAATCCTCTCCTGGCAACCCAGCTAATCTCTGGGATGCCACAAATTCCAAGCAGCTCTGCCACCTCTCCGTCCACCCCAACCTCCACTATGAACTCCCTGAAAAGGAAGTTAGAGGAGAAAGCTAGCACTAGTCCAGGAGAAAACGATAGCACAAATAGTGGAGAAGAGCCACAGCGAGACAAGAGGCTTAGAACCACCATCACACCTGAACAGCTAGAGATCTTATATCAGAAGTATTTATTAGATTCTAATCCTACGCGTAAAATGCTTGACCACATTGCTGTTGAGGTGGGTTTGAAAAAGAGAGTTGTGCAAGTGTGGTTCCAGAATACCAGAGCCAGAGAGAGAAAAGGCCAGTTTAGAGCTGTTGGGCCAGCCCAAGCTCATCGTAGGTGTCCTTTTTGTCGAGCTCTTTTTAAAGCAAAGACTGCCCTTGAAGCACACATTCGCTCTCGTCACTGGCATGAAGCCAAACGTGCTGGATATAATTTAACTCTCAGCGGTATGTTACCTGAGCAGGAGAACATGCAAATAAAAATGGATGTTCTTGATACATCAGGTTACTCCCAGCTACCCCCTACTACAAACAGTGATGGACAAAGCTCCTCCATGTCACCCATGAACAAAGGCTTGGACTTGTCTCCAAGGGGTCTACTGAGCCCTTCGTCCATCAAAGTTGAAGGAATGGAAGACTTTGAGAGTGCCACAATGTCCTCTATGAACCTGAACTTTGATCAGAGCAAACTCGATAATGATGACTGCTCTTCTGTGAATACAGCCATTACAGACACAACCACAGGTGATGAGGCTAATGCTGATAATGACAGTGCTGATGCAAAGCACAGCCAAAATAGTGGCGATTACCTGTCTAAGTCTGGGGGCACAGCTCCCATCCTTGAAAATGATGACCAGATGTCCTCGGGACTAGTGAGCCCTGCAACAAGCTATTATGCTAAGGACTATGAAAATGAACATATGATTGACCACAGTGAGACGTCCAGTCTGGCTGACCCCTGCTCACCAAGTCCTGGAGCCTCTGGTAGCAGGAGCCTTGAAGGTGGAGATAGACCTGGCCAAAAGCGCTTCCGAACCCAGATGACTAACCTCCAGCTGAAAGTGTTAAAATCCTGTTTTAACGACTACAGGACACCTACCATGCTGGAATGCGAGGTACTTGGCAATGATATTGGACTTCCAAAGAGAGTGGTTCAGGTGTGGTTTCAAAATGCTCGCGCGAAGGAGAAAAAGGCAAAGCTCAATATGGCCAAGCACTTCGGAATAAATCAGACGTCTTACGAGGGGCCGAAGACTGAGTGCACTTTGTGTGGTGTTAAATATAGCGCTCGCCTCTCTGTTCGCGATCACATTTTCTCCCAGCAACACATCTCTAAGGTGAAGGATACTATTGGCAGCCAGATCGATAAAGAGAAAGAGTACTTTGACCCAGCTACTGTCCGCCAACTTATGGCCCAGCAAGAAATGGACCGCATTAAGAAGGCCAATGAAGTTTTAGGATTGGCGCAGCAACAGGCCATGCAGCAGCAGGGGATGTTTGATAACCCTGCAATGCAGGCTTTAAATCTCCAGTCGGCCTATCCAAACCTGCAAGGTATCCCACCTGTCCTTTTACCAGGGGTTGGCAGCCCCTCTCTTCCCAGCTTTAACTCATCTAATTCAGGTACGTCACTATTTGGCATTTTTTCACTACTAACATTTCAGGTTTAGAGTTGCAGATGGGTTTTCTCAACTAAACTAGTTTAATAAATGATCATCCATTGCTACAGGAAGTACTGTGTATTTCCAGGCATCAGATCTAACTATGAATCCATCTGCCACATATATTCATTAACACTGATGCAAATATAGCTGACATAATTTAATGACCTTTGCCATTGTTGCTATTGTTGTGCTATTATGTACCCAACCTGTCTCAAATGCTAACACTTAAGCTTTAGACCAGAAAATACCACAAAGTACAAGGCTTTGATTTTGTGATATTTGTAGTCATTTCACAAAGCTTTTTATGATTCACATAAAAATAAACGTTTGCCTCTTTTGTATCACCTTTCAGTATTGTTTAATTAATTAGTTTTGTTACAGCTGAATAATCTTTTAAAAAGGCACTGCACTACCATGAAATGAAAACCTATTAAGTCTTATTTTCTTGTCTGTATTTGACACATTTGCAGCTTTAACTCCTCCAAAACCTTCAAACCTCCTGAACATGCCTGGTGCCAGTGTTCCCTCACCTAGCCTCCCCACGTCTGGATTGCCCAACAAGCCTCCCTCCTCATCGTCTCTCACCGCATCCAGCCCAGCCCAGACCAACACGTCTACTTCCCACTCAAACTCCACCTCCAATTCCACGTCCTCAACCAGTCAGTCGCGACCTGAACCCCCCAAAGAACGAGATGCTGAGAGAGTAAAAGAGAAGGAGAAGGCCAAGGAAAAGACAGAGAAGCCCTCAACTCCATCATCAACTGGAAGCACCCCCGCCCCTTCCACTTCTGCTGCCAGCGCCAAAAAGGAGAAACCTGAAACAGCTGTTCCTGCCACTTCTATGCCCACACCTGGAATGGAGTATGTGGTAGATCCTGCCCAGCTTCAGGCCCTCCAGGCTGCTTTGGCATCAGATCCCACAGCTCTCCTCACAAACCAGTTTCTACCCTACTTCATGCCTGGCTTTTCCCCATATTATACCCCTCAGATTCCTGGGGCTCTACAAGGGGGCTACCTGCAACCAATGTATGGTATGGAAAGTCTCTTCCCTTACAACCCAGCATTGTCACAAGCACTGATGGGCCTGTCTCCAGGGTCCCTACTGCAGCATTACCAGCAATATCAGCAGAGCTTGCAGGAGGCACTACAGCAGCAGCAGCGGCAGCTTCAGCAGATCCAGCAACCCAAGGCGAGCCAAACTTCAGTTCCCCCTCAAACCTTGGGGGATCGCAAAGATTCTGCCAAAGATCCAGCGAAATCAGAGGAGCAAAAGGGCAATCCACAAAGTGAACCTCCCACTTCCTCCTCGTCCTCTTCCTCCTCGTCCTCCTCCTCCTCTTCTCATACTACAGTACCCTCCGAGCAGAATGAGATGGATGGCAAACCTGTGGACACCCATCTAGACCAGTATATCGTCCCCAAGGTGCAGTATAAACTGGCATGCCGCAAGTGTCAAGCTGTTTTCACCAAGGAAGAAGCGGCTATTACCCACCTTAAATCGAACTGCTTTTTCGGTCAGTCTGTGGCAAACCTGCAAGAGATGTTGCTGCGTGTCCCCGGTGGCGTAGGTGTAGGGGCTGGAAGTCTCTATGACTGCCTGGCTTGTGACACTACGTTGGATGGGGAGAAAGCACTCAGTCAACACCTGGAATCGGCATTGCACAAACACAGAACAATCAAGAGATCGGTCAGAAATGCCAAAGAGCACGCTACTAGTTTATTACCTCACTCTTCAGCCTGCTTCCCCAATCCTAACACCGCATCTACCTCGCAGTCTGCCACTCATCCCATCAGCAGCCCTCCTCCCCCGCCAACAACATCAGCCACCATGCCATCTTCTGCTGTCTCCTCATCTTTGTGCTCCTCCTCTACTACCCAACTCAACACCACAGCTGCCGGAAAACCCTGGCCCCAGGCCCCTTTCCCCAGAGCTTTAGCTGGGAAGCCCAATGCTAGTCCCTCCTCTTCTTCCTCCTCTTTTCCTCCAGTGTCCTCACCTTCAACGGTTACCTCAAGTTCATTGAGCACCTCAGGAGTTCAGACCTCGATACCAACAGACGTCTTTACCGACGAGTCTGACTCTGACAGCAGTCAGAAGTCAGCAAACAGGCTGGGCAGGACGGCGGAGGAGCCGCAGCAGCCTGGCTTTGTCAAAGACAGTAATAGTTGTAGTAGTAATCTTGCTAGTGTAGGAACAGACTCCATCAGATTGTAAAAGAGCTTTCAGTGATGGACGATATTTAAAAAAAACTCCCTAAAAGACAAAAAAAAAAAATCCAAAAATTAAAAAAACCCATAAAAAGCAGCAATGTTAAAAATACATTAAAAGTATACAAACCAATTTCAGAAAAAGATGTGTAAAGACTAACTGCAATTCCAAAGCTTGTAACCAAAAATTTTAATGTTAGTGGATTGTTTTCCCATATCAACATGCTGGTTTTCATTTTTGTATTTCTTTGTTTTTCTTTTGTTTTTGTTTTAACTCAACCGAAACGCACCGATCAGCCACAACATTAAAACCACCTGCATTAAATTGTGTATGCCCCATTGTGCCAGCAAAATAGTTTATGACCCATCAGGGCATGGACACTTGACCCTTCGGTGTGTCCCGTGGTTTCTGGTACTGGGATGTCGGCTGCAGACTGGGATTGCGTTGAGGTTGGGGGAGGTTGAAGGCCAGGTTAACGCCTTAGGTTCTTTGTCGTGTTCCTTAATCCTGCTGTGCGGTTGGTCAAAATACCATCCGCATGAATGCCAAGGTTTCCCAGCATCACACTGTAACGAGGTGAACAATTTCTTTTTTTTAATCAGCTGTCAGTGTTTTTAATGTCGTGGCTAATCTGTGTACAGGCATACTAATATGTGAGAACAGAAAAAGATCGCTGCAGTTACGTTTTGGGTAATGGTGGAGGAATGCTGTACTGTATGGCAATGGACTGCCTCAAAGTTGACAGATGGCCCAAGAACCCTTTTGAAGAAATGCAAGTCAACGAGCTGTCCCTTTGTTTTGTAATAATTTCTACTTAATAGCACAGCCACAAAAAGCCAGTATGTACTGTATGGGAGAATAGTCTATCAGTTTTCTTGCTATTTAAGCATTCAGATACCAATGGCTTGCAAAAGTGAAAGAATAATGTAATGTCTATTTTATTCTCAGGTCAACAGCTCACAGATGTTTTTCTGTTACAGAAATTCATGTTTTCACCTTGTGTTTCCAACAGGAGATGAGCATTATTATTGTTTTCTTTCTGAACTTGATTTACTAATAGAAAGTTTAAGTTGAATTAAATTTTGATAAGGCATTGTTTCTGGGCATTCAAATAGGGTCAAACGATTTGCTGATTTCAATATCAGAAATCCTTTCAAAGTGGGGAAGTTACAGTCCCGATGATCCCATACAAGGAAAGCATTGCAGACGTGATAACGGGCGATGAATAGTTTTAATTAAAAAAGAAAAAAGAAAAAAAAGAATCAGCCTTCTGTATTTATGATAGATACAAGCATTTTTGGTGTTAAGTAGAATGTTGCATTGGAAACGAATTTAAACAGTATGGTAGGTTGGAGGAAAAAAAAACCTTTATGTACATTTAGCTTTTGTATTGTCCAATTTTATGACACTTCATTTGATGTTGTCTTGGTCATTCCGATAGTCTAGATTATGGACAGGTAATTTATCGAAACTTTATTTCTGTCTTATTCTTAACTTCTTGGGAAACATGAACCCAAATGCCCCTCCTGACAAGGCAGGATCCTCTTTTAGCATTATTTAAATTTTATGATTTGGTTGGTATTGCTCTAACCAAAATGAAAAAGATAATGGGTGAAATATTGAAAGTTTTATTTAATTTAATTTTTGTGTTACCTTTGTGCACTTATCACTGTCTGACTCCTATTTTTCACTCTTCGTTTTCCTCTCTCGGCACTTATTTTTCTCTCTCGCTCTCCTGTGTTTGTAGATATGTATACAAAGCAGGTCTTTTGTTCTTCATGTAGTGTGGCTACGGTCTTTTTTTTTTTTTTTTTTTACCTTTTTTTTGTCATAAGTGAAAATGAAAAAAGAATACTAATAATAATTCTCACGCTTTAAGACAAAAAGAAAATCCAAAGACTAAACACTTTCACCATTGGTGCATAAAGATGAGAAAAGAGGGTTCTTTATACTTGAGAATTTGTTGCTGTTTTTAGAGGAAAGAAACAAAGTTTTAAAAGATAAAGGAGTACGCATCAGAGTTGCCGATTTTGCTTCTTTGCAAGCAAACAGGTGGCTTTTTTACGTAAATACCAAAAACCAAAAAGGGCCCTTGTCCTTGCATTGTGGAGTAGCACCGTTACAGAGCCATTGCAGTTTGTAAGATAGAGGTTATTAATCTTTGTTTGACTTTTGTCACATTCAAATGTCAATTTTTTTAAGAAAATGTATAAGGTCTGGTCTTCAAGGACATACGTTTTGCTGCTAATGTAGAATTTTGAGGAAAAAAAAAAAAGAGTACCTAGATGCATGCTCATTTTGCTTTTGGCTAAGCTTTAAAACAAACAATAAACCAATTTCTTGCCTCTGCAACACCTTTTTTTTTTCTTGTTGCAAAAACGGAACTTTGAAGACTGTGAATATATGTTCCAAAGGACATTTTGCCGATTTTCTTTTTTTTTTGAATAGACCAATGTTTAAAGCCAATGATCTATAACGTTTGTAAAGAACAGTGCATTCCAAATATCACAATGGATTTTTCTTAAGCAAGGACTGATCCTGTTTCATTTGATTGCTTTTAATTGTCACAATCTATTTTTTCCTCATTTTTGAAGTGACTGTAAACTGTTGTGTACATTTTTTGCATCATTGGTTGCTGAAGAAAGCGACCCCCATATGTCATTTTGTGCTGGCATGGAACGTTGCTGAAAATCCCTCCATCCAGTCAAGGTTGTTGCTCACTTGTTAAGCAAGTAATAGTGGTTACCAAAAAATGTATATAATACATCTGGTACTGATGCGTCTCATAGGTTTAGTAACATTTATACCAGTCGACCTACAACTAGTCTCAGAGGGGAATAACGGCCGTTTTGCTGAGGTGCTGTCGCTCAGTCACTTGTTGCATGTGTCTGCAGGGTGCCACTTCCACACATAGATTACAGGTAGAGACATCTTCATTCCAAAGCATTATGTCTGGAAAAAGTAGGAGGTTATTTTTGAAGATGTCTCTTGTTTTCAAATTGTTAGGATGCTTTCATGTCCAAAGAAGTCACTTACTTCGTTTTGTTGCAATGGAAATGGATGTGCGTAGGTACCACGCCCTTCTCCCTTATGATATCATCATTTTAATTTGTCTTTTTTTTTTTTTAAACCAAAACCAAGACATATTTAAATTTGTGGAGAACTACTTTTTTGGCCACTATTGTATAGTCAATATATTTTGCCCTAATGACTAAAAAGGCACAATCTCAAAGGTGTTTAAAAATGCTACATCTTGTAGAGAAATGGTATTTGGTGTTAATACTACAGCATGCTGTTGAAAGTCAGTAGATCTGGTCTGCAAGCTTGCTACGTCTCAAGTCCAGTTCCCTGAAATACTGTTCACTTGTGCTTTCTCGTGTTGAAAAAAACCCCAATCCTTAAGTTGTACAGTTTTTCCTCAAAATATGTTTGCTTTATTTTATTTTTTAGATAATCTCAGACATGTATTATTTTCTTAGAAGTATTTTATTTTATTTTCCGTGTATTACTTTTTATCATAAATTAACACTAGCTTTAAATTGAATTGCTGAAATTGAGAGACAAAAACGAAAATTATGACCTGGCCACTTTATATTCATTGTCTCAATGATACTTTTTGCTTTTTTTTTTCCCAAAGTGTAATCTTTTGGGCTCTTTTGTGGAAGACACAGTTGAGGTCTTCACATTAGATTCAGCCAGCATGTACTCTGTATGGGTTTGTGTGTTTATGTAAGTGTGCGTTGTACGTTTGTGCGCGTGTATGTGCGTGCGTGTCATAAGAGCCAGCATCAATTCAATTTTTTTTTCTTCTTTGCCTTTAATTATTATTATTTTTTGGTTATATGTTACTCACCAAAACAAGCTGAACCACGAAGCTGGATTGTGAATAACTGAAATTCAGAAAATCTAATTTAAAAGATAACGATTGGAAATGAGAACGATGATACCGAAGCACTGAGCAGTTTTTACTTTGATTGAATATATGAATGTGGCCAAAGCTTTATGCAGTTGAAACACAAAGGAAAAAAAAACGTGCCCCGGATAAGTGTATATTTTATTGCGGCACACAATGCTATTGTGGATACAGGGATCCACCTCCTTACATTTGGGATACTTGATTTTAATGGACAATTACAAGAGAGGGATAAAGACAAGGTCTTGCTGTAGAGGTCATCTTTTGCCCACTGTGAAAACGAAAGTGTACCTGTATACAGATATAGATATATTTAAAACCAAGACATCAACTGTTTGTTTTCTTTTATTTGTTTGTTTGTTTTTTGAGATGAAGAAGGAATAAAAAGAAATGATAAAGGACTCTGGGAAGCTTTGGAGATCTTGTTAGGAGGACAAGAGAGGCTCTGGGCACACAAAACTGGGCATGGGAGCCAAAGCCAGGCTCAAAACAGCTTTAAAAACCACCTCCTTATTTGATTACTGACAACTCTGTAATGCGAATGGACTCTGGAACCAATGGACGTGTGTCATACACAGAGGAAAGTCTTTAGAGGAAACTGAACTTAAGTGGCTCCAGCTGCCTCTTTCTCCTTTCTGTCTGTCCTTTATTTCTCCAGCTCTGCCTCCGCTTCTGCTCTTTGATGGACATTTTCCAAATTTCAGGACAGGATGGACAGAGATGCTTGCTTCATATCTTCCAGTTCATGTTGCTACCCGTTTCATTTCCTCGTGCTTGTCTGCAGTTGACAAGTAAAGCTCTCCAGTCAAATGGCGGCTCACCCCTCTCTCTGTTGGTTACATTATCTAAACAGAGAAATTAACAACACAGAGAGGGGATGGGTTCTCAAAGCTGTCATTCTTAAAGAGGCAGTTACACTAAGAAAAAGAAAAAAAAAAAAGCATATTAACCAAAATTAACAACCAAACTAACAACCAAACAACCATTTGCTCCAACTTCAAAGATGAACTGTTACTTGGAGCTCTCTGTTCCTTTTGTGACTTCTGGTGCCACAATGTTTTTTTATCCTTTTATTTTTTTTTTCTTTTTTGTTTGTTTTTTTCTTTTTGTTTCCTTGAATTACTCCTCCTTCGAGCCTCATAAGCATGGCTCTGTGGCTCCAGGCAGCCCATCTGAGGGTAGAAAAAAACAGCCTTGCAATGTACAAAAAAGAGCAAGTTAAACCAAAAATGTTGTTCTTGATGTCTTTTCTATACTGTAGTCTTGTTAGCTTTTTTGTTACTGTAATTATATGAAGATTTCCAAACTGTACCAAATTACATGGAAACTAACATACATACAACCACATGGAACTTCAGACTTTTAAAGAAACTTTTGTCACAAAAACTTGTTGTCCTAGTTAAGTTGATTGTAGATGGTAATTGAATATACTCCTTTGAAAATATTTCATCAAGTATGTTTCTTGCTCATTGTGATACATTAAAAAAGTATGAGCATAAAAACGCACTCGTTTGGTCTCCTTTCTGATTGTTGTGGGGTTTGATTGCTTTGCTTTCAGCGGACTGCTGTTCGGCAGACCTCGGCACAAGGTTGCAAACGATTTTCATTTTCTCTTGTGTACTGAAAAGATTTATGCATCCCTTAAAATACAGATTTTTTGTTGTTTAAGAGACCATATGGATTAGATATTTGTATGAATTTCATTAAAACATAATCATCTCCTTTTGATCCCTTTTACACCAAACGACCAAAGTTTCAGTTATTTCAATAACTGTGTGTGCGTGTGGGTGGATGTTACTGATTTAAAAGTGCCATCTAACCCTAAAGGATAAATCCACAAAAAAATCCCAAACATTAGGAGAAATGAACTTCAAATGCAAAATTTATACAATACTGAGAGACAGGAGTATTCTGCAGTAGCTGGAGAGTCTTTCATAGTATTTTTCTTTTTGTGACCTTTGTACCATATTTGTGCTCTTAGCAAACTAATAGACACTCAATGAATCAAACCAGAAACAAAGGACTGCCCAATATATTTACTGAAGAAGCCTTTTGTTTTTTACATGTTGTATTCTGTTTATTATTGTACTATTACCATAGGGTCTTTACCTTACAATGCAGCTTTAAGCGGCTGTTGTGATTTGGCGCCATGTAAATAGAACTGAATTTACAGACCTTGACCAGCAACAAAAGAACCTCAAATGTATTCTCATATTCATATTTGCAGTAATGAGCATCATCAAAAAGAGTTAACGATTAATATTTCTGTTCAGCCACTCATTCACAATTTATATAGTGCCAAATCACAGTAACTCATAATAATAGTACAATAATAAACGCAATACAAAATGTATGTATTCAGAGAAAATGCCAACAATCAGAGGACCCCTATGAGCAAGCACTTTAGTGACAGTAGGAAGGGAAAACTCCCTTTTAACAGGAAGAAACCTCCAGCAGAACCAGGCTCAAGGAGGGGCGGGTGGCTTATAAAGAAACATTCAATGTGTCATGGGAATCCCCCAGCAGCCTAGACCTATTGCAGTTTAACCGAGGGAGGATTCAGGGTCACCTGATCCAGCCTTTCCTTTCTGACAAAGCATATAATTACGTTTTAAGCCTAATCTTAAAAGTAGAGATGCTGTCTGTCTGCCGAATCCCAACTGCAAGCTGGTTCCATAGAAGAGGGGCCTGAAAGCTGAAGGCTCTGCCTCTCATTCTACTTTTAAATACTCTAGGAACCACAAGTAAGCCAGCAGTCTGAGAGCGAAGTGCTCTAATGGGGTAATATGGTACTAGAAGGTCATTAAGATAACATGTGGCCTGATTATTCAAGACCGTGTCTGTATTCATTGATTACATGTACAAAAACACTGCGTTTAGCACAAACTACAGTGAAAGGCATCAGTGAATGGTTTGTCACTGATGTTGATGAATGAAGTGACTGAAATACTGTTAACAGGCCTATGACATTAATCAGATGTTTCTACATATCACTGCAGTTTTATTATGCATAGTTTTACAAGGCAGTAGGCAAAGATACAAAGGTGCAACATCTGAGGCTTTGCCATTATGCTGATGCTCATATACACAACATTATAGTCAAGTGGACACATTAAAAGAGTTTCACTATAGGTTTAACACTCAATTGTGAAATAAAGCCTTATTCTTAATACAACATACATTTTCTTTATGAATTTAATTTTAGTTCTGCAAATATTGAGTCATTTTACTCTCTACTGACTAAAACAGGCGCCTTCTCTGAAACGTTTTCATGTGAGCAAAATGGATGCGAACCTGTGGACGTCAACTATGCAACAGTTTGTTTTTCAGCCATTCTCTCGTGGAGTAGCTAGCCAGCACAGCAGCGTTTTAAATTATAGTGTTCTATATAGTGCGTTTTTGTTTTGAATGGTAATTGGTCTGGAGGGGAACTACACTCCTGGATCGCAGACTTTGGCCAATCACACATCTTGTCTGACCAGATCAGGTGAGTAGTAAAAAGGAAAAAAAAAGTCTACACATAAAGTAACATATGTGCCTTCAGAGTTAAGTATGAATCCATGTGTGTAAAGATAAAAGTCAGGAGTGTCTGTGGGTGATTATCTGGTGGGAGGGGCTTAGGAAAGATGAGAAAAGAAAGAGAGGAGGTTGCCTTGTTGTAAGCATTATTCATGAATTAATTATTATAGCTCTCTATAATAGATAAACTTATCAAATAATAACCTCTTCAACATCTTATGCTCATTTCTGCATTTCGTCACGTTTTCAGCTTTTTTTAATGATGTTTTTCCTAATTTTGCCACATAATACACAGTATATTTTCTGACCCAGTATCTGTACTATATTGTCTTTTATCCTGTTAAAGTTGTAGCTTTATACAATTTCCCATCCTCCTTTTTAATCTCTTGCACCTTTTGAACCATTTAATTTTCAGCCTTTTCCCTTTCCCCGTGTTAGCTTGGACTACTTTCAACAAAAGTTCAACTGTTTGAACTTTTAACTTGTTTCCAGGCGGTATAACTGAGTCCTGTGCTTTTATGAGTCTTGAGAGCAAACACATTGTGCAAGACTAGGCCCACTAAGAATACTTGTGAATATTCTGTATCAGCATATGAGCCGTGGATACAAGAGCTGACATTTGTTATATCACACAAACAACCAGATTTAGATTAGGCGGTTAATATTCACAGCATTGTAGCTTATTTACCTACCCAACAAATAAAAAATAAATTTCTCTTCCCTTTTCAATTTCTGCAACAATGATTTTTTTTAAGGCACAGTACAGAAACTTGTTCGCTCGGCGGGGATACTTCAGGAAGCCTGGGAAATTGGGACATTCCCAAAGAAGACACAGACAAGCTCTACTGTTTCGGGAAAGCTAAATTCTCAGCCAACAGAAACAAAGGCGCTACAATGATAAGCAACACTTGTGAGCCGCCACGCATGTGTTAGGTCAACATGTAGCAGTCAGTAAGTGTTAGGATGCCTGGGTCGTGGACCCAGGGTTTTTGAGTTTTTGATATTATTTATACTTCCTAGTTTTTGGTTTCTTTGAGTTCTGTCTTATGGCTTATGTCTCTGTCTTCTTTAGTTGCTCTGTCTCCCCTATCACCTGCATCCCCTTGTCTAGTTCGCGTCTATGTGTATCCTAAGTTCCTATATCCCCGTGTCCACTCAGTGTTTGTGTCTGCCCTGTTCCCACGTCTCTGTTCCCTTTGTAGTGCCTGCATATGAGTCATTGTCTTTGTTCAGTCTGTGTTATGTGTTTCCTGTTTTACTTTGAAAGTCCATGTCTGATGTTAATGTGTCGGGTTTTGCTTCCTCTTGTCTCGTTAGGCCTGATTTGCCCCAGCTGTATTTCCCTCCTGTTACCCATTCCCTGATTGCTCCCTCTGTGTATTTAAGCCCAGTGTTTCGCTGTGTCTGTGTCGTGATCTACCGGTTTCCTAGCTGTGTGTTCTGTCATTCCTCCAGTTTAAGTTTGTTTTGAGTTTTTTCAGTTATGTTATATTTTTGAGTACCAAAGTAAAGCCTTTTTGAGTTCACGTCTGTCTCCGGAGTCTGCACCTTGGGTCCTATTCCTGCCTGCACACAGCCACACCTAACAGTAAGGCATTTCTGACCGTAGCTCTAAAATTATCTGAGTTATAATTCTTATATCTTTCCAGTTTTTAATTAATTTATATTTTGAGTGATCTTGTCAGATTACTTAAGCCACTGAAAATCAGGGTGCCCACGCATTATATTAAGACTTGCTGTCGACATTGTTAGTGCTCCAACCTAATTAGTGCGTGTTAAGTTTCACTGTGAACTTCTTCCTAATTAGAGGTGGCGCTGTGCTGCTAATGTGATCAGCCAATCAAGCCCAGAAATGTTTCTGAGATGCTCTGTAAGTAATGAGAATAAATGCAAGAGAAAACTGTTTTTAAATTATATCTATCAATTAATTATTCATCAGAATTTGCATGTGTATTCCTGAAATAGTGTCTTCATGACAAAGGCTCTGACAAATGTGCATAAAGTGTTTTTCATGAACACTAAAATAAAATAAAAATAATAAAAAATCCATTCATTCACTGAAAGACCTTTTTTTTTTTTTTTAAAGTCAGTAGTGAACAGTGGATTGCTACTAGCATTGTGCTCATCAACGACTGTTTGATGAGCAAATCAGAGCAGACTCGGATGGAAACAGTTTCATATTTTTATGCAAATTTTGCCACCTTGGCAATGAATTTAAGGCATCACACTGAGTTGAAGCATCCAGCCAGGAAATACCTGCCAGTGATAGATAATAGCAAGAAATTCTGAGCTAAATTACATCTGTGAACTGATCTGTTTTAAGCTGTCCAGTTTAGTGAGTCTGTAGTTCTAGTATAATATATTTACACTAGAACCAAATGGCAATGGTTAGGCTGTGTGGATGGTTAGTGCAGGTTCTTCTGAAGAGGATCTCAAAGCAGCTTATTTAAGACTGTCAGGAGTTCATTCTTGGGATTCTGACCTTGAAACTGTAAAATGCAGCTACTTTAGTTCAATGCAAACTGTGTTAAATGTAATTTTAGGCAACACTGTAGAAGGTCAAGTACTTTGTAACATGTTTCCATAATTAACAAATAATATTTCACATTTACCTCTGAACTGTTATATTGCTCAGACAGAACTAAATTGCATAATATTTTATAAATTAAACATATTCTCAAAAACACTGTTAAAAACCTGCCTCTTACTTGGGGGGGGGGAAATAAATTCTGTGGAGAATCAAACCTCTAACGTAAGTTAAAAGACGGGGACATCCTGTAGCAGCAACAGGCGCGATTCATTGGCCATGTTGAGCCAATTAACACGCAAGGGCACATCTCGAATGAATTAAACACCCTAATCCGATCAGTGTGAAAAGCAAGGCCATTTCCTTCACAGGCCTGGACCAGATGGCACTCACACTCAGTTGCTGCATTGAAACAGGCCAGGCCCAGTCACACAGTGTGAAATTGGGTTAGCGCCTGATTCTAACATAGGCCCTGGGCAATGTGAGCTCGGAAACCCACTCTCGTCTGGCCCTAAGGTACAGGGGCCACCTTGCCAATCTTTGGCCCCATATTTAATTATCATTCTCAATGCACCTCACTGACTCAGTCATTTCAGTCCAAGGTGCAGCTGACAGCTTCCTAGAGTCATTTGTCTCTTTAGACGATTCAGCCTTTTACATGCAACATCCCAAATAGCCCCTGACATACCACAGAAATGTTCTCTTTTGTAGCACAGAAGACAATCACTGCTCCACTAGATAGAATATCACAGGCTCAAATTGTATACTCTGACCCAAGCTGGGTGGTGTTACCATGCTGAGGTCCAAGTTCTTGCTTTGTTGGAATAATAGCTTGCTGGGGTTTCCAAAGCTCTTCAGTATCACTTTTCAACCTTTCCAGGCAGTACATGGAACAAATGTTGGGTGATTCATGTCAGAAATGACTTTAAAAGCTGTGGTTATGCTGCGTCAACTCATGCATTGTTTTAAATTAGAAAAGAAAAAAAGCTCACCAAGTGAGGATCATCCCACATTCCACCCTAAAACAGGACAATATGTCCTTTTACAGTGTTCACAAAGATCCTGAAATTACATTAAACTTTATACTGGCATTATAGGATGTGAGGAAAAATTTGACAAGAAATGCCAAAGGCTGTAGGAAGTTTTTCAACATGAAAGCAAGTGTAAACCGCATTAAAGTAGCAAATTTAAGTGCGTCAACAGCAGGCCGTGGACATTTACAGCTAAGCCTATGGAAGACCTACCAAAGCTGAGCTGTTTTACACATGAGCAGTCTGCACTGACACTGTCAAGGGTTAACCCCTGACAGGCAGTCAGGTGAAATAAGAGTTAACGGTGGCGAACAAGAATTTTAGAATTTTAAACCCTGAAAACCAGCCACATAATCCTCACACACCTACAGCCCTTTCTGGTTTTCCACCTCCGATGTGTACCTCTGCCTTGTGACGTTGTCTTCTTAGATATCAGTGTCAAAGACAAATTAAACTACAGCCTTGAGGACAGGTCAGACTCATTCAGCCTGACTTACCAGATAAAATGAGTGAATATCAAAGCGAAATGAAATGCAATACAAAATGTAAAAGTAGCTATTTTTCTAATTTTCGTTGAAAAAGGGGGTAATTCTATATTAAAAATAGGTTGTTATATGTTTATATCACACTGTACACCCCAGGAAAAAAAGACTGTCTACTACACAGCATACACATCAGTGTTGACCCCCACCTGTCATGGTTTAGTCAGTGGCCTACAAACTTGCTGGCATTCAAACCCCTTAGGATTCATGATGGGGTAGGTGTGGAGGGTGTCTTGGCAGGCTCTAGGCATTTCTGAATCATTTCCCATTCCTGAACACAGGATCAGGTGTCGCCATTTTCACAGCACCTTCTGGTTCTGTTTAATGGGAAATGAGGTCCATCAGAAGGACTTTGACCAAAACTGAGCCCGAATGGGCCCTGACAGGCAGGAATATTAGCCTGTGACGGCAGCCAGTAATTGAATGATTGGCTCCCGCCCCCCAACTGGTAATGAAGAGAATATGTGCTGGGAATGCGTTCGTCCTGCTCTATCCTTCGTCTGCCCTTTGCCTTCCCTTGTCCCCCCCCCCCACCCTCCACCCTTTTCCCCCTTACATGTTAATAAATCATTAGTTGGGGCAGAAATAAGGGATAATTTTACTTTACTTCAAAGTGCTTCTTGTAGTGTCATTTCTGTAACCTCAAAGTGATGATGCATTAAGAAGGCTTCGGGTGAGTTCTGCCTGAAAGTGTTTTCGTCTCGAAACAAAGCTGCCGCGATAGTATCGTGAGAGAGTGAGCTGGAGTACATGAGAGATCAATTATCACACCTCATTTTGTTCTCATATGCAAAATGATAATGGGTGGACCATGTCAGACCTGAACCATCAGGTGGTGTATTCTTTCTCCATAAATGTGTTTCACAGATTGTCTGAGGGGGTCTGTTAAATCCTTTTAACAGTTAAATAGCTGAAGGAAAAGAATTTGGCTTCTCCTTGATCTGTCTTCAAATGTCCCTCTGCGGACAAGATTTAAGAGTGTTAAAGAAATAGAGTAAACCTAACACTCAGCATGATGTCACCACACACTTGTAAACACTGCTTTTATATTGAAGGGTTTGCTAGAGAAAAGGAAAGGGAAATAACAGGATCCTGTAGTCTTTCCGTTGTGTTTGTCAGCAAATAGTAGAACAACTCTGTATGTGTGTGTGTGCTCCGGTGAGACAGAGTGCACTGACCACAAAGGAAGCTTGTGTTCAAGGCACGGGTGAAAGAAAAGCAACGCTTTGAGATGCAGCGTCACATTTCACGAATCACTGGGAAGAAAGTGTCAACTCTGAGGAGAATTCCTAATGTAATAATTGCTTTGAGATTTGTCATTAATATTTCTTTGGCTTTGGTTTGGTTTGGTTTTGGGGTTTGTTTTTTTTGTTGTTAACCAAAGTCAGTTGTACTGTATTGCCGCTGGAATGCCTGTCAGACTGGGCCCTGACCCTGAGCTGGCTGCTATAATGATGGGAAGATGAAAGAGCCAGGCCCATTCCCAGGCTGCCCTGTTAGGGGGTGCGAGCCTGTGAAATGGAGAGATAATGGAGACCAGGTGTGCTGTAGATGCCTGAGACAGCCCTCAGTCAGTATGAGAGCTCCTCTCAGTGAGAGGGAGGGCACACTACCACCACTGAAAATGGCCCGGGCCACATCTTCACACCACATCTCACATATACATACTGTATCTACTGAATAATACATAGGCAAAACAAAAGTTTAGTAATTACTCCAGTAGCTAGGCATACGTTAGTGGAGCTGGACACCTACCAAGCAATGAACTTGCTTTTCTGTCTTTCTTCCAGCTCATAAAAAATACATTGCGGTTTGTATTCATAAAGCAAGAATGTTGGCTGAAAGTCAGTATTTTTGCATGAATTATACGCTGGCCCGTGTCTCAGTGGTACTCATGAGCATGATAATTTGAACATTCAGAACAGCTTTTCTTGCGCATTCATTACTTGTGTCAATTCTTGTGATAAAGAAGTTTTAAAAGAAAGGTCAGGCAAACTGGTGTTTCGCAGGCTCACAATTTAATAAGACGCATGCTAATTAAATTAAAATTTAATCAGCAGGCATCTAGCAAAATCCAACAAGTCATGCGCCATTAACAATTTAACCCTTTTTCAAGAAACCCCCCGCCATGAACACATTTCAGAGATTCTAGCAGATCCAGTGGGAGGAACAGTCTGCCCCACGTCTGTCCTCTGCGGGAGGTCAGTAAATGTCAATTGGAGAAAGAGCTGAAAATGTTGAAGAGGGACTTACGTGGAGACAAGTCCTCATTAAAGCCTTCAGCATGAGAGCTTGTTGAGTGTTAAATATTAAACACTGATTACGTACAAATAGGAATGACACTGTTCTCTTCGCCATATATTTTTGTCCTGTGATTATCCCATGATTAATATTCCATAATTATAGATGCCTCTTTTTTTTTTTTTTTTAAATGACTGAAAAGCTCATTGTTCCCACAGGACTAAGGGGCAACGACAGCCATAAGAACAAGCGTGAGCGTTATTCTACAGAAAGGCATTTGAATGGCAATCACTCCAGACGGGTTATCATCTGAGTTGAATATTTTGGTTTTGTGTAAATTCAGCAGCTGTTATAATAACATGTTGGAGTTGTAATGCTCACAAATATTTAAAAGGTTCAAACGACATTGAAAGAGTGTGTGTACTTCATGTTAGGGCAGTATGAACATAGACAGCTTTACTGTGTTCTGGCACTTAGGTGGCTGACCTTTCATTAGTTTATAAAAACACAACTTACATAGTAACATGAGCCACACACCGAAGTCCTTGTAGCTTGACTTTTACATTTGAATGTACGCTGTGCTAGAATTCTTACAATTGTGAATCATTACCCAATTAATCTGCAGCATTCTGCCTGAAGCCCATCGCTAACCCCAACACTCACTAAAGCAAATAAAGCCCATCTTTTGGTCTCTTTATCTGTCTCTCCGTCTTCCTCCTAGAGACACGACACTCTCAACGTACCAAGCCAAGGTCACTGGAAAGCCATTTCGGACTGTTGCCCGCTGCCGCAGCTTGAAATTAATAAGAGCAGCATTTAAATGCTACACTTATCAAACTCGTATAATAAATGCTGGGCAATCTTCCCACAATGCACTCTTCCCCTCTCCCCTTCCCTTGATATACAAACGTCCCCGCTTGACTATTGTAATAAGGTATGATGTATTGAGCCTTGGCTGTTGCCATGGAGACAGCAGTCCCCTTTTACTTGTCATTAAAGCACAAACAAGCACTGGCATCTAATGTCATTCCAGTCAACATAAGGCAGAGCCATGAGAAATGGAGAGATTGTGCCGATCCTTTACTCTCTTTCCCCCCAGTTTGAACTGTTTTGTTTTGTGGGCTGCTTGGAGTATGTGGGATGTTGCCGGGCCGGTTCACCCTCTGCAGGATAACTATTAGGTCATATATCTGGGAAAAGGCACATTTATTGTTACCCCTGTGTGATTATCACATCCCTGCAGTTTGAGCTTGGCCTGCAAGTGGAAATAGGTGTGTAGATGCTACGGAATAATTAACCAGCAAAGGAATGCCTCCTGCTTGCTTTGTCTTTTCCTTCGTCTTGGCTTGCAAATAATTAGAAATTCATTTCAGTCTGGATTCATTCGACTGTTCTTTAGAAGACACAGTGAGAAATGTTCATTTTTGTAAGATATTTATAATAAATATCCTTCTCAAAGGAAGTCAATTAGGACAGTATTGATGAAAAGTAAGATAACGTCCTGGGGATTCCCATTTTCTATGATAAAATTACAGGCTGATTGGGTTGGGAGAAAAGAAAGAAGACAAATTCACAACATCTTCAATACAGAAGAGAGGGGGGGAAAGGGAAAATGAAACAAATGAGTCTCATCATATTTGGGACAATGGAACACAGCTTTCTCTCTGCTAGTATCATTTTAAGCTGTGGTAAGATAATGACATTGTAACTGAGTAATAGTACTGCAGCAGCTTTGGAATATTCCAGTCTATTTTATTTCCATTTAAGATAAAGCTTTCTGCGTGTTGTCTCGGCATGAAAGCGTGCTTCATTTTCAGATGTTCTTTCTCCCCTCATTTCAGTTTTAATCAGTGACTACTTTCTAGTCCCGTTGTTTGAGGTGAAAGTGTAGCCGCATGCCTCCCTGTCTTTTCTCTGAACCTAATCTCTTCCTCACACAGAACAATAATCCTACCTTATTTTCTCACACAGTGTTGGTCTTTTATTACTTCCAGGTGTTAAGGCTCTGTCTCCTTTGCAAGCAGATGTGCTGGGAGAAAAAACTGCCCTTTGTTTCGAGTTGCGCTATTTCAAAACCAAATATTCAGCAGGCAATGCTCTCTAATGGAAGACGACATAAAAAAAAAAGACCAAAATAAAAACTAGGTGAATGAGATATTTGCATTAAAGAAAAGCAATGAAAGATGTGGGAGACTGAAAGAAACAAATGGAATACGAATCAAACCTGCATGCTGTGTACAGAGAAAATATTCGCAAAAGAAGCCCCGAATTGCAACTAAGTTAAAGAGAAGCAGCAAAACTTTTTTTTCTTTTTTTTCTTTTTTTTCTTTCTTTCCTAAAGCCTTACAAGATTCTGTGTCTGTTGTGTATTTAATGTATAGATATATGAGTTTCATCTGGTCTAATCTTCAGTTCATTTGAATATCTTCTTTTACTGTATTTGCTTTCCTACACTGACGATTTTGTTATGCGCACAATAAAATCTTTAAACTGGTTGTCTTTTTTTATAGTTGATGTGTACTGAATAATAACTAGTGCCTGATGCCTTTTTTTCTTTATATGCAAAAAACAAAGCACATGAAAAAACCCCAAAAGGGTCTGCAGGAGTTGTCTTATAGACTCTGGAACTTTCTCCTTCTTCCTGCAAGCAGCTAAACAGAGATCACATGAAGTTGCAATAAAAAGTGACGGGAAATTGACTAAAGCATTGGAAATCAATGGAAAGTAAATGTGCTCCCTAAGTACAAGTGAACAGCTCAGAGCTGCTTTCTGTCTTCCTCTCTTCCTTTGCCTTTCTATCTCTCTCATCCTTCTCTGTAACTTTTTACCTTCTTTTATTCATTATCTAATATCTGTGACTTATGTCATGTCTCTGTCTCTGTCTCTTGAGCCATTAAGTAAACACCAAGTAAATAATACATGCCAAAACTAATAAAATTTCTTTATTTTTTTTTTCTTTTTAAAATTTGACATTCACCAAGCTGTAATTTGTCTCTGTGTCTTGCAATAAAACCAAATTTCATATCCCCAAGTGTCTCATATACAGACTATTAAAATCAAAAACATAGACTAGCCTTTGTTTTTCAAAGAGAGGGCAGGACTTGCTCTATAGCACATCATAATGTTTTACACAAAACAGAAAAGATATGCAGGACTGTCCAAATGTTTGGAGTCACCCTTCATGTTTTTTATATTTTGCTTTGAAGGACTCTCTCATCATTTTTTAAAGTGGTCATGATCAGAAAACGTCAAACCCTTTTGGATCTTCAATGTTTTGTTGGATTTTTCATTCATTTTCAGTCCGGTCCTTGTACCGGACCTTTTTTCTTTGGGATGAACCATTGTTGTCTATTCATGGGATACAAAAATAAATTGTATCATTAGGCACTCTATTAATACAACCTTTTTTGATGTGTGAAGTGTGGCCTGAAAGAAAATGAATGAAACAAGTTTTAGTTTAAACGGAACTAAGTTCTAGTTTAATTTCGTTTAAAACAGCAGAAGAAGAAAAGAAGTGGCAGGCCTAAATAAATATATCTACAACAGTTAAACACTGTGTGAAAGTCACGTTCTTAAGAAACACATATAGATTAAAGAACAGCAGAGAACTGTCATAAGACTCTTCACTTGATCCATCTGCTGTTCACTGAAGCCTCATCTGAAATGGTTTGTGGAAGAGCTGCTATCAACGTTACATACTTAAGATGCACAACAGTGAGTGTCGGAAGCCATCTGTAAAACATGGTGGAGGCTCTGTCATGGTTTGGAGCTCAGTTTCAGTCAGTGGAATTGATGGAATAGTGAATGCAGAAAAATACTGTCAGATTTAGATCATCTGGAAACATCTGATTGGCAACAGCTTCATTTTTCAGTAGGACAATGATCCCAAACACACTGCCAATGCAGTAAAAGTAGAATTGGATAGAAAAACACAAAACAGGACTTTATCAGACTGGCCTCCCAGAAGCTGGACCTCAGCTTAATCAAAGCAGTGTGGGATCATCTTTACAGACAACCAAAATTCAGAGAAGAGCTTTGAATGGAGAATTCAAAGCTCTTCAAAGCTCCTGGAGAAATATTACTGAAGGCTACGTAAAGAAGACGCTTGTCTAAAAGAGTTAAGTCTGTTTTGAAGAATAAAGGTGGTCAAGCGAATATAATTCCTGGCAACAGTTTTTATTTGCTTTATTAGTATTTTCATCATCTAGTTTTCAAAGCAGACCACAGCACATCTGCTGTATCAGCACAGAGACATTTACTGTGGTGTATATGAATGAAATGGGCATGGAAATGGATAAAAGAGAAATATGGAATGCATTTTGATATGTTTGTATGTTTTGTTTGATCTCGTTTTTATGATTTTCTTGGTGAGGTTCATTGCTACGTTGCACACATTTTCCCTTAGTAATCCCTCTTTATTTTAATTTTTGGAAGACTGGGAAATCAAGTTAGGGTAAAACACAAATGTACGAATACAAACAACAAACACCAAAACAAAAGCTTTTCTGTCTCTCTTTCCACCCACACCTCTCACCCACCCTCCTCCTGCATGCGCAGGCTGGCGTGAGTGTGACCAGGCAGGGGTTAAATCCATTGCACCATAAAAAGGAGCTGTTCATAAAATGGTGGAATAAGAAGCAGAAATAATATTTCAAGTATGATTAGTTCATCCGCAGGGCACCTTGTGCGATTGAGAAAGGGGGTGAGAGTGGGAGGGGGCATTGTGCACGGCAAGCAGTAAATTATATCTAGCCTTTGAATGATTCCTGCAGATCCTATTACGACAGCGAGGGGGACGGGGGAATGGTGGGGGGGAATGGGGCAGTTGGGAGAGAGAAAAGCAGCAGAACGAATCGGATGAATTCTGTTTCCAGCTGTCCGAATGATGTGGGAGATGAGGAGGTGTGTGGTTGGGGGGGTGCAGATAAAGGACAATAAGACAATCATTCGTTCTGTGGGCTAAAACACGGTTATGTAGACATGCAAACATACAGATTCTGAACACTGCTTCTTCTTTTTTTCTCCAACTTTTACTCCAACCATTTCTCTAAACACATTTTACACCATGTCCTTTCCCCAAATGGAGGAAAACACTATATCCCATTACCACCCCTGCACTACTCCACCCTGGCTGAATATTTGAGAGGCACTTGTCTACCATTTGTCACTTTGACTGGTGATATAGTAGCTGATAGTGGCATTAATGTGCTGCTGCAGCAGATAGTCCTCACGGGGGAAAAGAGATTCTGAATTTATTTACCCATCACCTCGTTTTTTGTCAGTGGATGCCAAATATTGTTCTTTTTTTTTCAATCCTGTGGTATATGTTGGAGGAAAAAATATATAAAATAACTTTCGCAAGTTTATCATCTCCTTTCATCATATTATTGAACATTTCAAAGCACAGGTTTAATGCAGGAAGTCATTTCTCTTTCTTTGCTTCTTTCTTTCTTTGAATTCATGTAATCGGAGGCGTGTCACAATTTAGATGGACACACAAAAAAAAGCTTTAACTGAAATACTGAATCATTTAATTGAGCAAATCTTGCTTTATTTCTCAGTTGCATCTAAAATAAACCATTGTACAACCAAGAAGAATGTGATGTGCAATATTACACCTGCAAACTATTTCATCTATAGCAGGCAGGAGAGGTTTCACTTTATTGACCACATATGCCATCTAAAGTTTCATATTTCTTGGACATGAGCTATTCAAACAGGTGAAGTAAATAAACATTATTTCCAGCAGTCACTCGCTTATTGGCATTAACTTACAGTGACTGCCCTTCACCACTCAATTCAGCCTTCTTTAAAAAACAAGTTTCAAGACAAGAAATAATAAAAAAATAAATTCATCAACGATCACACATCTGAGGCCAGTTATATTCAAGCCAGAATACTTTTTAATATTTTTTTCTCAACACAATGAGACGTTTCAGTGATTGCATGAAGTAGCCATGAAATATCCAGCTCGTCCAGCATTTCTACAAAGACAAAAAGAACCTATTTGATTTACTGTATGTTTGAGTTCATTAATTAAGCCTCATTTTGGCAAACTGTGTTAGATAGTGGGTGAGTGCCGAAGGAGAGAGCCTGGACATTCAATGCAGAACATTAATAATAACAGGGGAGAAGGCAAGAGGGAATTAAAATGAAAGAATTCTGCACCCAGCCTCCCACTTTAATTGCAAATTTAAATTTCCTATAATGGATTCTGACATCTCAAGTCACCAAAATCCATCATTCTGAAGGGTATTATTCCTCAATTAACCTGTCACCCCCACCACCACCACCCTGTGTCTTTCTGCAGGGCTTCAGAAATGAAGAATTCTAATTACTTTCAAATATAAAGCAGATTGATAATCTACCCCTCTATCACACGCACAGGCACACACACGAACATATCATCCTACAATATGTAAATTTGCACTAATCACAAGCAGGCTGAAAGGACAGCCAATACAACTTTGAAAAACAAAAATGTTTGCCTTGCCCTAATCCGATGTAGCATCTAATTAACGTATACGTGTGAACACAGGATGAGTAGCACTCAGGGTTCACCAAGTGGGACATTTTCCCTATAACTCCCAAATGTGTGTGCATGTGTGCGTTACTGGTGATGTGTCTTGGTCAAACTCATGTCCTCTATCAGATGACCAGGAAACAGAAGGATACGTGCAGCATGCTCACTGTTTATGGGACCTCTCTCCTCTGAACAGAGACCTCTGGTGCAATCTTAGGTCACTCTTCCAGTTTGAGGAACACAGCCTGTATACTAACATCACCACTGGGACTGCTTTGGGCTTTACACTCCACATCTGTCCCGGATGTTCCTTCAGCTCCTTGATCTTCTCTTGCTTCTTTTTCTGTTACTCTTTGCTAGGACTGCTACAGCTATCACAACTGTCAGTCCAGCCAATGCTTTATTGAGTTTGTAAGTCAAGACTTGGCGTTCTGAAACTTAAAGTCCGCAGGATTTTAGAGATAGTTTTGGTGGTGACTTCTAGCCATACCATCTATGTGCTGGCCCTGAGAAACTTTGCATAGCAGGCACCTTGATTACTTTCTCCCTGGGTTAGATCCCTTTTCCTCTGGATCTGTCGCTTAAGACTCCACTTCTATCATCAGAATCTCTGGCCTTTAGCCACTGGTAGGACTTCTCAACATCAGCCACTTCATCTAATCTCCTAATTTACAAAGCATAATGGGGTTGTGATATTCCATAATGCCCCTTTAATGTCCCCCTCATCACCAATTTTACTGTTAATCAAATATTTGTGCGCTGACTTTTGGAAGAACCCTCTGTGAAATGTATATGTGTGTCTTGACATGGGTAGCATCTTTTTCCTCCCACAGCAGCAAGTTAGGAAAACCTTTCAGGATAAAGGTGTACATATATAAACTTCATGAACTTCGTGATGAGAATCTCAGAAGACTCGCTGTGGGAAGCCCTGCATGCAGAAAGAAGTGGCACATTAATGTTTTAATATTTGTCCAAGGTGATATGATGAATGCAGAGATAAACTCTCAGACTCAGCCCAATCCATCGAAATCTTTTACACAACCTTTTATGACTGAGGTGGACAACACATGACCAGAGGTTTTAAGAGCTGAATAGAAGACATCTTCTTGAGTGACCAGTCATCTGAATTTAATTTGGCTTGAGTTACAGTCTACTTGCTCTCTCACAGCTTTTTCTTCCTCTCACTGAAGCGAGGACTTTATTATTTCACTTAAAATCAAACATTCTGAAGGAAAAAGGCCAAAAAACAAAATAAAGAGACAAAACCAAACTTCCTACAAATTGGACTTTCCAATCATGAAATGTCAGATTCTTGATAACGGCAGCTGCAACCACATTCCCAACTGTGACAACTGAAGCCACATCTAACACAGCTGCTGCTTATGTTGCACCCTTCAGCTGTGACTTATGTCATGCTCCTCTCTGCTCACCACAGCCCGATCTCTCTTATAAGCACCCAGAGGTTTGTTTGTTATAGCTGACAAGCAGCAACCACCACAGTTGAGGGCTGCCAAAGTGCCCACAGATGACGTTTCCCCATTGGCAGCCGGATGCTTGCTCTCAAAACAGTGACTATATTGAAGTCTAGGAGAGCAACCTAAAAACTTTTCTCCTTATCAAGAACATGAAGAAATCTTGCAGTGATGGCGTTTAAATTTGTTTTCCATCTTACTAATGGAACGATTTAGACCAAGATTTATTTTGGAGTCTGTTTAGAGGATTTGCAGGGTTTCTCTCTCTCTCAGCTGTAGTATATCTCAACTCATGATCTATCCCTGCTTCCAAAATATGGCTCATTTAAACGACTACAGTTATTGAGCATGTAGTCATGACCACGTAATTTTTTAAACATTACAATAGCGTTATAGGTGGTGGCACTCCTTCCAAAATGTTACACAGCCTCATCCTTTTTCCCATATATTTAAATTCCCAAGCTAATTTCTGGGCCCTGTCAGGGATTGCTATAATCGTTCTGTGGCACTCCACTCTATCACAAACCTGAACCTCAACAATGCTGCTACATGCCTGTGTGTATATGTACCTTCTCTTTTTTCACTTTACATTACCTCCCTCCGCAGAAATCAGGGAGGAAGACAACTGTATTTTAAAAGTAGTGTGGACTGAAGAGAAATGTTCAAACCAATTTTCAAACCAATAAATCACCATGTAAACAAAAGGTAGTGGTGGAAAAACAGTGCTTCAACAGAGGGTACCAACAGAGGGCAGATACTGACTGTGGCGTAGGAAGCTGTGCGAACAAGGTGGGCACAAAACTACAGCTGAGTGCATCTCATAATTGAGCATGACCCAAAGTCACCTGCCTTCTACTTGTATCGCACTTTTTGACCATCGACAGAGCAAAACAGTTTACCTCCTCATTAATGACACAAATTTAAGATTTTGATTGATCTGAGTACAGATACTCTTTAATGTGGTAATTTCACAGGAATAATAGCCCACTTAAAACAGTATCAACTGTTAATTCTCTTAGCTGTCCATGATTGCGATGGCCCGAGGGAACAAATGGCTTTCTTTATTGTACGGTGGTCTGTAGAACCCCGTGTTCTATTCATTTATGGGCAGAATGAGGAATTTAAGAGGTTTTTATCATCTTAGCCACATACAAGCATATAGAGAGATGACATTACAAAGCTCAGGGTCCACATACACAATATGTCAGTGAAATGAAAATAAACTATATGATTAAACTATATTTGCGAGATATAAATGACATATGTTATACAGTTTGCAATACAGTTACGAGATGTGCAATACAGAGGAAAGAGGACCTTAATCTAAATTTATAGTACAGGATTGTAATTGCTGAGAAACTCATCCACTACTTCAGATTTGTTTAAAGAGTAAATCCTGTTTACTACCCAAAGGCCAGTGAGGTATGTTCACTATTTTTGCATATTAGATGAAGCAGATGACCATTGTCTTATACACACTGTTCCAATGATCCCAGTAGAAGAAGAAGAAAAATATCCACCTCTTTGCATTATGCCACTGCACAATTGTAGTTGAACAAGCAAAAAAATAAAATAAAAAGTTTAAAAATGTAATGAACAAGACGGGAAAATAATCAGTTCTGGTTCTCTTTGTTTCATAAATATGATCAATCTGGGTGTTCTGATTTTTCTAAATAAAAATAACCTCCAGAAATTTATTATTGTGGATAATCTTATGAAGCCTGAATGTGTTCCTGTGTGACTCATTGTTCATGTAAAATAGGCATTATGAGACTGAACGACACATGCACTGATGTTTGCACCCTTTAGCTTTAATTCCCAGCTCTCATTGACAAAAAGTGTTAAAACCCCTACCTAATTAACTAATACTATAATTAGAGGGTTTTTGTTGTTGTTATTGTTTTCACTGCAGGAACTATTAACAGGAATTCAGTGGGAAGAACAACCTCCAACCTTGTCTTTTGTGAAATTCTTTTCCTTATTATGGCAGTGCAGCTGACAAACTGACTTCTTTCCTAATTGGACTTACAGTTAACTTACATGTTAATAAATCAACATAACTGCATGCAATGAGCAGGCCTAGTTCTGTTGCATTGTAAAAAATAGTCCAGAATTATGAATCTACAAATATCTACGTTATATCTTTTAAAAGACTTCCGCCTTCATAAATTTCACAAAACACTTTGTGGAGAATCTGACTTATAAATGCATGAGGCACATAAAGAATATCTTGAATACACACAGAAGTAAATGTCAACATTATAAAGTCCAGGAAGCATGCCAAGGAGAGCTTAGAAAAAAATATATAGAACCGACAATAAGTCATCCGCCTGCTGGCACAACACAGTTCTAGCTCAAAGTCATGTAGCTGTTGACTGTTCTGTACTTTTGTAATAATTCAAATTTAATTAAAGGCTTAAGGAGAAAATGGCCTGAGTTGATGGTATAATGAGTTGCCAAGGGACATATTTTTAATAATCTTATTTTGTAACAAAGATGTTACCAAGTCACATTCATATTATGAGAATTGCTTAGCCACTTTCTCTGGACGGATAATTCACACCAGCCCCGAGGAGTTCAGTCTTTTCTACAAGATGTATGACTAAACTGATGATTTTAGTTCACTCATCAGTATTAATTAACATCAACAAATCAAACTGTTCTTAACATCATTATATCCTACTCTAGTTTGTCTCCTTACTTCAACAAACAAATGTTTTAGAACTTCCGAAGCTTCATACTCAAACTAAAACTCAGACGAATACTATGTTTAGATAGTTCTAGCACTGATACAATGTAGATTTTATACAAGATATAGTATTACATTTATGAAATAATTCTTTAAATCATGAGAGATACTCAAAAAAATGTTGGATTCTTAAATTTTAGCCTCTGTGTGCCAGTGGACTGGCTAACTTACATCTGATGATAACTGCCAAAGATGTGATCTTTGATTTAATTATGGATCCTCACAGATGTAGACTGTGATGTAAACACAGATGTATTTATTTATGTGTATTAAACCATTACCCTGTCAACAAACCAGATCTGCTGTGCATTTCTAAAAGATGAGATTAGCAACCGCCCTTTGGACATAATTTGCACTATTGAAAATTGCATGGTGCCAGGGCAAAGAAAAGGCCAAAAAAGAAGGACTGCTGCAAAACCAACACAAATAAAGAGCCATCTGTTCCAGAAAATTGTCCTCTGAGTGATGATTACAGTCACTCTCTCAATCTTTTGCCACAAAACCACACAAAAATAGTCCGCATTCCATCTCTTGTTAATAAAGATTCATATTTTTAAATAAATGCTACATAATCACTCAGCCTTGAACAACTCAAGAAATGTTTCACATGATCTAAACGAAACATAATAAAATAAGTGATGTCTGGTGCATTCCAGTGACTTATTAAAATAGTTTTCACAGACTGTCATAATGTTTTAAATAAATACTTTCCATTAAAAGCTGATTTTCTATAAAATAAAACACTGTGTCATTCTGTGTAAATATAAGGAATAGCATCAGCAAAAACCACTTTTCTGGCAATTTTAATCTCTATTGATGATTAACATAGTATTTCTTGAAAATGCACCATTGTGTGGCTTACCTATTCTTGAATACATAAAATATATTATTCTAACTTTTCAATTAAAATAGAGAACAAATTTTACTGTTGAAAGTTGCCCAAAACTTATTTAATATTAGAATACAAAAAACCTCAGGGACTCCTTAACAAGGCCTGTCATTTTCCCCCAACAAAAAGAGTGCTGTTTGAGTTTTTTCCAAATTGAATCCATCGCAGACAGTATTTATTTGCATTTTAACCCAGCTTCTTTATACCTGCACAATATCTTTACATTTATAATTTTTTTAAATCAAATTTCGCGTGGCAAAATTGTCTGAAAAAGGTAAATCAAAGTAATCATAATTTCATGTATTGTATATATGAAAGATTATTTCTGCTACTGGAGCCATTGGAGGTTAGGGAATCACTAAGGGATAGTGCTGTACGATACATTTTAATGAACACCAACCAGACAGTGTTGACTCTTTCACTATCTACAATAACTAGCTAACACAGTAAAAATAAATAAATAAAAATCTTTCAACTTTTCTTGTATATTGACATAAATAAATATTGAGCCAATTGCATTAGTATGGATCCGATACTGTTGGTATCGATGCTATCGATATTCGGATCCATCTGCCCACCTCCACAAGTGTCAACCAATCACTTAAGGGTATCTCTAAGCTAGCGATAACTTGTCTCTAAAGCGACTTTCTCCGCTGTTGGCTCATACAAGCATTCATTCATTCATTTATTTGTTCATTTTCAGGCACAACAAATACCTATATTGAACATAAAATGCACAAAACAAAAAATGCCTGAAAAAGGAGTGGGACGAAGAAAACTTATTAAATCCCACCCCTATACTCACTCATCAACAAAAAAAACAATAAACTTCCCGCAGCTATGCCCATCATTGCATACAGACCCATCAACAGCCCCGGGCACATACAAGTATCTAAACGGCAGCTCGCAAACAACAATTAGAGCCTTCATAACTGAATACAGAATATATAAATTACATTAACCAAATAGCAGGTAAAAATATTGCGTCTGTTTTTATATTTGCATATTCACCAATCATCTCCCAATCACAGTTTTAATCTAAATCAAAGGCAATTGCAATTATGTGGCTAACATGTGCAGGGTAAGTCGGGCTAAGTTTTGTATGTTTGTTTGTCTTTCTCTCTTTAGCCAAATTGTTTCTCCCAGTGCTCAAATTTATTTGTAAATATAGCTAAACAACACTGCGGGAGAGGAGGGAGCGGGCTTTTCAATTTAAGAAAACAGGGAAGTGGTAGCCTGTAGCTTTTTCTGTCTCTAGTGTAGGGCTAGCAAACCTTTATTAGCTAATGGTAGATGGAACGAATGAGCTAGCTAAAGACACCTAGCTACATTTAATCTTGCACATGATTGAGATCAGCGGAAAAGTAATCCAAATGTGTATGAACTAATAACTGCACAAAATAATTGTTTTGAATGCAGTTTTTGGTATTTACCCTGCTACTTCAATCCAAATGAAAACCCCTTTTAAGGATGGACAGGGAGACCAATGAGGCCAGACAGGAGTCTCCATGGACTATGATGTTTGCAAACGATATACTGATCTGTATTGAGAGTGGGAAGCTAGTGGAAGATATCCTGGAGAAGTGGAGGGATGCTGTGGAGAGAAGAGGAATGACAGTAAGTAGAAGAAAGACAATGCATGTGTGAGCAAAGGTGATAAACGTAGATAAAGGTTGAAATAAGAGGGGTGGTCCAGTCAGTCGCCAAGGGACTCATCTGAAATTTGTAAAGTGACAAAACATGTAAAAACATGCTTAAAAAGGTCTTTCTCAGAGATAGCATGTGGTGGGTGTGAACAATATTATTAGGCTGCTTGCAGTTGTACTTAAAATCCACACATACAACTGACCTTGCAATACAAAGAAGGTATTTTGCAGGTTAATCAAAGGTTTTATGAGAAACGTTATTTTATTGCCATGTGTTTTGATTTTGTTTATTTTTATAAAGGTATTTTTAATGGATTAAACTTTACTTGAGACATTTTGTTAAGTGACGGGTCCACCTGAAACTAGTTTGTCTGAAGTCTGCAAATGTAAACTCCATACCTGATTAAATTTTACCTCTAATACATTAACATCTCTTCACTATAAAGCTACCAAATACTTATAAGTAAGCATCCCTGGAAGCCTGTGCTCTTCCTGTTACTATTTCAAAGGGCAGTTTCCATATGTAGGCATAATTGTAAAGATATAGGCAGTCTTTGATTGACATTTGTAACTTCAGGCATGTTGGTTTATAGAATTGCAAAGTTAGTTTTCTAAAGTTAATGCTTCCTTATAATCATCCTAAATTTTCCAAGGTTAGGTGCTGATGTGTTGTTGTTTTCATCAATTTGGTGGTCTGCACACCTTGTCACCTGTGAATACCTTACTCTCTCAGTGGGATCACTAATCCAATCCCAAATATATTACTTGGTCCTCACTGAGATAAGGCATTCTGGGGAAAGTTAGTGTATCCATATGAATTAAATAGACAGCAGCTCTATCAAAATCAGGCAGTAGGTCAAGGCTACTCTGCAAGAGGATATGATGCAGTCAAACAGATTTTTTTCCCCATATAGCCTCTTCTTTACCCCCAGCCTGGGTTATTATCACTCACCCACACGGAAGACAATAACAACATCAGACTGTGCTGTCTGCATCTCCATCTGCAGCTTTATAATGATAGTGGGTGATGAGCCTTTGCTTTTTAATTCAGTGATTCTTTCACTTGAACACCACTCAGATGTCACTTATGTCACCACGATACTAAACATTCAGATAATTTGAACTTTAACCAATGTCACTACTGAACTTTTAAAACCTACCAATAAGAAACTGGGAAGCTCTACATGGATAACTTGGATGTGATTTTAGTTCTTTTGCATTTCTTTCACATTTCTTGATTTAAGATGTGCTCATGACAATGATTTCTTTGTCTAAACCAGAAGCTAGTAGAAATTACATGGACACTTTTAAAAGAATGTAAGCAGACCTAAATAAATTGTCAGATTTTCAGACTGTAGGTTTGGTGGTTTGGTTTATGATGTTTTCAGGAAAGCTGTGCCACACCTTAGATTAATTGTTGCCAGTAAAGAGGATGCCAAGTGAGCTTGGAGTGTGCGTGGCTCTTAGAAGGTCTCGGCATGTAATTAAAAACAACGGCGTGCAGAATAATGGCTGAGGCGAAAGTATGTTATTAAGGCCATTTATTGCAACAGATTCAGCTTCTTGGGACAGTTGAGAGCCCAGAGAAAGATTCCTAAGCATTTTCACGCCTCTGTAAGGACTGCTATTGACAAAAATATGTTTCGCATTTTCAAATATTAATGTTCACATGTGTGAGATGTTTCTTTTTAATTCAGTAAACATCACTGATATCCTAACACTATTTTAGTAGCTCCCCATCAAAAAAAGCAACATCTTGTGCAGGATGGTCTTTGGCATGTTGACCATAATAACCACGTAGATACTTCACAGTTAATCTCACACAGGAATACAGATAGACTTCACACATGATTGATTGAGAGTTTGAGAGTAATATAGATTTGAGCTCAGCTTTCATTTGGAAAAGCATAAACCCAGACTTTCAGTGCTCTGTGCTTTAACACAAATTTCTATTACAACGGTGATGAAACCTTAATGATGGTAGATTTCATAAAAAGTGGGAAAAATACAATTGCGTAATGTTCTTTTGTCAAAATAAACAAGTAAAGGCAGAGGAAGTTGCTGCCATTCACTGCGATTTCTGCTAAATAATGCAGTGCATAGATAAAGCTGAGGTGACGAAATTGAGGCTGCAAAGGAGCTATGTGTACTTTCTGTTTTGTTTGGGATGCTGTGCTTGTCCACAGTGCTGCTCAAAGTCAGTGTGACACTGTGGTTGTTGCAGACTTTTTTTTTTGCCAGTATTACTATGGTAGCTTTGAATTAGGTTTGAGGGTTATTCTGCCTCCAGAAACAGGGGCACGAGCATGGAAGAAAGTGCTGCCTTTCAAATGTATTAATCTAGCACGTGGTTACTAAAAGGTAGTGTCTCTTGAAAGCATGACAGTTTCATCAGTGTTGTTTTACGAATAAGCATTGCTACATCAAAAAGCTTTTTGCCATTAGGGAAAATTCATTAAATATTTTCAGCTGTGAGGAAAACGTCCATTTTACCAAGTGCTTATGGGGGGGGGGGAATAGAAACATGAAATATTAGTGATGGCAAAAAAAGTAATTTAAATTTATGTTTTCATTTTATTCATTATTACTTCTTCATATATAAATGTACAGAGGGAGAGAGAGTAAAGATGGTCTGATCGCTTGTGATTGTTTACAAACAAATTATGTCATAAATTGGTAGAGTTAAGTAATCATCAAATTAAGCAATTTAATCTGTAATTACATTTGATCCCAAAACGAAAGCTTTGCTCAACATTATGTTTGTTGTTCTGTTTTTTAAATTCTTTTTTTGGCACATGTTTTGAGGACAGCCAGAGACGGCTAAGATGAGAAGCTGTCCGTTTGTGGTCAGAGGATGTGGTAGACTGCTTGTGTTGTTTGATACTTGATCTGATGTTAATGTGCTGCTGTGTGTGTGGGATGGAGTAAGTTGAAAGAGGCAGAGGGGAAGATGGGCAGATAATCCCGTCTGCCTGATGAGATTGAATGCTGAGATTGATTGATCGCCTAATCATAGGAGGAAATGGGCCTGAAAATGAATGGGACTCTGCCCCTGCCTTGCTGTGGAGCTGGGGAGTTGGGTTGGAGGGGATGTTAGCTGCAGAAAGACATGGCCTTAATGTGCATGAGACCTGATTTCATTTGTGTCTGATATACAGTTATATGATCCTGGCTAAATGATCAAATAAAAAAGGAAGAGGGAGAACAGTGAAGGGGATGTAAATCAAGCTTTATTGCTGGAATATTACTTTTTCATCTCATCTGAAATGGATGCATTGAGAAAAGAGCAAGAATAAAAATTCATCATCAATGTAGAATTGATGGAACTGTGTGTCGGTGTAGAAACCCACTGTTGTGGATCTAGTTGACTGGCTAGTAATAGGCATTAGATTATAGGATTATATGAGGACTGTATGATTGGTTTTCAGTATTTTTGGCTTGGATTGATTTGCCTGGTCAAGTTGTTTACAGCTGGATTGGAGGTTTTTTAGAATATTTAAAAAGCTAACATGCTTCTGCATGTGTCACTCTCTCTTTGTCCTCACTGCCACTTACTAGCTCAATTGATGGCAAGAAATAGAAGTGGTCATTGTGTCTCTGCTTGAGAGCCTAATATGTACTAACCTACATTGCAGACACAAAGATAGCCATGTTATTTTATTTATTTTGGATGTTAACATTATTTCACTTTCACTGCACAGAAACAAACTTATTTCACAAAACCAAAAACTACTAGGGATCAAAATTATTAGCCACTATGATGCTAATAGTCAATTGTGTATCCTTCATGCTGGATAACAGCCTGGAGTCATTTGTTGTAGTTTTCAACAAGTCTCACAAACGTCTCCTGAGCAGTCCTAGCTCATTCTTCTTTGGTGAATCTCTCAAGCTTCTCCAGATTTTAAGATATTCTGGCATGGACCTTGGTCTTCAGTTCACCACACATATTTTTGATGAAATTCAACTCATGACTTTGTGCAGGCCAGTCAGTAACTTTCACTGTGGTCTTCTGGAGGTAGTTCTTCATCAGGAACAGGATATATTTGGGGTCGACCCAGTTTTGCTGCTGGCTGCTTGAGGATTTCTTTGAAAATCTTCACATATCCTTCTTCTTCATAATTGCTTCCACATTGACGAGATTCCCCTTTCACAGATACACTGAAACATCCCACAGCATAATAATCCCAGCACCATGCTTTACAGTGTGGACGGTGTGTTTTGGGTTATCCAACTCTCCCTTCTTTCTCCAAACATAATCGGTGTCTTTATTGCCAAAGAGCTCTAGTTTCATCTCATCTGACCAGAGGACGTGCTTCCAGTATGCATAACCTTTCTCCAGGTTGTTAATAGCATACTTCTGTTTGACAAGGTGTCTTTCCAGTTCTGGACACTTGGGAATGCTGTGCTAACTTTGTATATCCATCTCCTGCTTTGTGAGCATCCAGAAAAGTATAAACTGATATCTTTTTTTTTTTTTGGCCTGATTTTTGCTTAAGTGATAGCTCAAAACCTTCCTGAGGTTTTAACACTGTGTGCAAATTGGAAGATAACCCTAAATTTTTTTAACTTTATTTTACAAGCTTTGATCATTACAAAGTTAAAGCACAACCTTGCACAGCAGTGATTTGTGCTGTGGCTTCAAAAAAGGTCGTTGTTTTTTTTTTAGGGAGCTAATAATATTGACGCTGGTCTTTTTATATATATATATATATATATATATATATTTTTTTTTTTTTTTAAGGAAATTGTTATTTTGTGCAAATTGAAATAACTTATGTTTTCTTAAGAAAACTGGTATGTTTAGAAATGCTGTGTTACTTGCTCTATTAAAAAAGCACTTAAACAAAAACTTACATCTTATAGGAAGGCTAATAATTTTATCCTCATCTGTATATCAAGGGGGAGTTTAGCTTTGTATTGTGAGGTTTCTTTCATTTTATGTAAGGCTGACATTTCAGAGTGAATACTGCCAGAAACTATTCATGTGCAATGCTTAATGTGTTAGATTAAGCCTGTCATTAAGGCAGAATTAAACCAACAAGTTTGCCATGTTGTTTAAGTTTTACCAATTGTCAGTATGCTTGTCCACCCCTTTAGAGATGCTTTGTAAAGCAAATACCTCTCACAGTTGGAGCATTTGTGACAATTTTCCATCTCGTTATCAAAAGAGTCATTTTCTTTCTTTTTTGTAACTTAATTTAACACTTGAATGATAAATATGTTTTGCAGATAACAAAATCCTGCATAGGAATTATCAATGTCATAAGTGTTTTTCAAAACTGTGTAGGTGTAGCAGAATGTGACTGTTAGCTATAAATTGTTGGTCTTTTGTTCAGATTCATTACATGGTATATTTACCAGTCAATAAATCATTAAAGCTGGCTGTCTATTGATGTAGCTTTACTTTGGTGGAGTGCAAAACAGCACCAACTAGACAGGACATAGCCACGAGACTGGTGTCAGGCATCACAATGTTGAGAGAGCATGCTTTAGTGTGCCTGTAGATGTTTCATAACATATTTGGACTTACTAGTTTACAATGCTATTAAACACCCAAAGTTTCAGAAGACAACATGAATTGAGATATGTAATGAGATAGATAAAATCAAATAACATTGACTATTTATCGATTTGATATCTTGAATTTCTAGCTGATTGTTGCAGATACTAGTTTAGTTACTTTAATTTGAGCAAGTGTTCTTTCTCTGAAGTGTTTTCTTTACTTTAATTTGCTTAGCTCTGTTTTGGTCTCCACCATCGTCTAAGGAAAATAAAGCAAAACATTTAGCTTTAAAATAAAAAATAAATTAATTAGTGCTGAGATCTAATCAGAGCAGAGATATAGCTCTAATCTGAAGGTTTTTTTTTTTTTTTAAAGAATAAATAATCAAGAATAAATGTCAATATAATGCTAAAATGCCAAAATTGGAAAAAATAAAGACAAAAAGCAACTGACACAGTCGATAGGTGTGTTATGTTTGTATTCCTGTGTGTGTGTGCATGCGTGCTTTATTTTAATATATCTTTGCCAGGATCTCTAAGCTAAGCATAAACCTAGTTTTGACCCTCCTCTTTGTCTCCCTCTAGTGTGGTGGTTGCATTTTGGTAGTGACTGATTAGGAAGTTGCTGTGATCCTGAGCTCGAAGCCTGATAGCGGGATGACAAACAGTAATATGAGCAGCCTACACAAAGAAGTAGAGAATCTGCGGACTACTTGATCAATGGCATTGATCAGGGAGTCAATCGTCAACTCTATATTCTACTGTGTTTACTTTCTCCCACTGCTGCTGTTAAACTGAGCATGCTCTAAGCGGCCACCATAGAGACCCTCTAAAAGCTGGCCTCACACCCGTCATTGATTGACACACTGATTATCTTGGGAGCTGTTGACACCACACTTGTTAGCCATCTTAAACATTTATGATGATGGGGAGTGGTAGCTCTGTGTTACGCACTTTACTGGGCTAGAGGGAGAGACAGACATTAATTTTAAAGCTTTTAGTTTAATGTGGTTTGCTTTACTAACTTTTAATCAAAAAAACATCCAGATTGTTATTTGTGATGGACCAACACTTTGAGTTATATCTGTAGATAGTTTGTAAAAGTGATATCATGCATTGACTTGTGTGTTTTCCTTGATTGCCAACATAGAAACGGAAGTATATTTTAAATCTAAGCAATAGATGGGCTGTGAATAAAGCCTTTTAGTCATCCCTTCAGGATTTTAGGAAATGTGCTTATTTTCAACGTTGATAAAAGCAAACTGAGTGATTTTGTGTCAGTTTAAGTAGGCATTAAGGTTTTGCAGTTGTGTCTGATTTGTTAATGTTTTCCTCTACTTTTGTCTTTGATATAAAATTCAAAGAGATTCTTTTGTCCTTTTACTTAAATTAGGCTTTTTCTGTTCCTATTTTCCTATGAAATTCAAACTTCATTATACAGAAAAACACACAAAGCGATATTCTATTTGGTAGCCAAGCCGTACAATAGGACTGTACTAACTGAATGAGATATGCATAAGGTTGCTTAATTCTGGCATTGTTTTAAGACAAGCTGACAGTTTATACAGATGATTTATGATCAGACATCTCTGCCTAACCAGAATAATTCAGATTGTTTTGAATGTTTTTATGTTTTACTGTCAGTTGTCATTGGGGTTAATATTTTGAGGAATTGTTAACAGTGGATACCTAAACATATCATCTCATTCAGATGTCCAGAGTTCCCAGGATGAACTGCAGACTTGTTTGTTCTTCTGTCCTTATTTACTGTTGGTTACCATTTTGTACAATTTGTGCAAAGTAATTAATAGATAGTTTCTGCAACTTCCTCTGGCTTAATTACACAAACTCTTTATCTTAGGCATTCAGTAACTGTCTTTGCTGTACGGACAAGTGCCTCTGATAGAGATACCGTCCCTGCTTGATTTTCCACATAGATGATTTTCTCATATCGGTTTGGCAGCCTCAAACAGACCAGAGGTCCTTTTATGGGTCTGTGTTTTTGGTCGTTATCGCTATTTTTACCTTCAGTTCCTTCATATTCCTTCCAGTTTCCCAAGGCCTCTTGTGGTTGGTCAGCACATTGAAAAGTGCGGTGCCTCTTTACAAGATTGTCCTTAATCTTTTGCCAACCATGTCACCTCGAAATGTGTGGAGGCTGATATGATAATGATGTGGACCAGTCCAGGGTATTAGAGTTAAGCTGGGTGATTAGGCCTCACATCGATTACTCTATCATTCAGCACTGGCCTTGTCTGGGCATCTAGGAGAGAGGTGAATTGGGTAGTGGTGGGGTAGCAGGGGATTGACAGCCATCCTGGAATAAGGAATGAGTGAATCGCAAATGTACATCAAACCTAAATATGTTTTAAACCATACAAGATGGGTATAAAAAATAGTCTTCTTTCACTGTTACTGATTCCGTGCTTAGACAAACTTAAGCTGCCTAGTATTAAGAAATTCCTTCTACTCTGTTTAAGTAGTAATTTAAGTAGGTTGCTATTCTCAAGAAGATCCTCCTGTATTTTTATGCCTATGTTAAATTTTCTGTATTTGCAGAATCAAACTCGATTAGTGAATGAAACATCACATTACATAACGTATGCAAATGGCACGATGTTATCGTATCATGTTTGACAGCATTTTCATTATAGTGCATTAAATTATATTCCAGTACTTGGCTCATCAAGCCTTCCTAGAAGCACTGAGTAGAGTTCACAGGGACAGGGATAGTGTATTGAAATAGACAGTCAAACAGTAGAAATAAAAAGGGGGGAAAATAAAGAATTTGTGGCTGTAGATGGAATTTATAAGAGAAATATGGGCAAGGAAGTGTTGAAACAGGAGAGATGAAACAGGCAAGAAAAGGTTAGGACCCTTGCCTTGCCTGAACACTCTGAGGCTTTTAATCCCGGAACAAAGTCATTAGGGTTCGCAGCTACAGAAGAGGCCAATTAAAAGCAGAGTGTAGGCATAAGTCGGGAGAAAGGCATCATTTGCTGTAGAAACCCAAGCCTTTTATCAGACCAGTGGGAGCCTTCCCTTATTCACCCAGAGAATCAGAAGGCCTGTCAGACATTTCTTGGAGATGTTTTTACTTCAAATAATTCACTTTCACTTAGAAATAGGGCAGTGGTGAGGAGCGGGAGATGGTTCAGATTATCTAAAGGCCACCAAAAATCATGGCATGACCGTGTTTGTCCTGTACAGTACTGATAATGTATATTAGAAGATGCTAAAAAAGCATAAAAACCAAAATGAAGCGATATTGACTAAAAAATATGAATGTTTTCCTTTATGTTTAACTGTGTTGTTTGTTTGTTTTAAATATATTTGGTCATTAAAAACTGTAATGCTATTATTCATGTAGTGCGATTAACAGTTGTGAAGATTCACGCACCCCATTCCTCTTGTAAATTGACTGTGTACTTACAGACACTACTACACATGGTAAAGAAATCCTCAATTATCCCTCACAAAGCTCCATTTTACTCCAATTAGCTACTAAATCCATCTGTGTGGTGATTTAATGCAAGGATTGAGTGGAGGGTGAGGCCTTGAACTGGACTTCCTTGTTTACTGAAATAATTGATATTATCAGATTCTTGGTGATTAATGGGCTTACTTACATATACCAGGGCTTAGCAGCTCTGCTGTAATGTAAAACTGGAAGAATTATAGTATTTATGTCCCTGGAGTCAGCTAATTATTGTACTAAGTTTTGCCTTCTTGTGGAGTAAAGACTAATGAAAGATTGGAGAATGTAAAAATTTTAACAGTGGATTTTCTTTTTGTAATCCATCATTATTATCTACCCCTGAAATTTGCTACAGTGTTTACTTCATCATTCCAGAACTAAGCAAGATGCTGGCACAAACTCCACAAGTCCTCGCTAAAATGTTACCGTTTACAGCCAGGCGGAACTGAAGTAACACTGGGTAGAAGTTGTAAACAGTATAAAAGATGGACATTGCTTCTGCGTCTAAAAAAGTGAAACAAATGTAATGGTTTAAAATGCTTTAAACATGCATTCTTTTTAACGGCCACTGGGGGCGATACATGTAGTTGCATAAAGACATCTGGTCATGTAGAAAGTTGTGGCAAAACAGCAGTCTGATTTGACATCTCTGAACAATTCAGGTCAAAGTGAATTAATAATTAACTCTGTTTTGATTGACCCACCTCTTCTCAGCACGTCCAGTTTTGAAACATAAAGATGGCAACAATGGAAACTCTAAATAAAAACAGAATGCAGTAAGTTGCAGATCGTTTAAAACTTACATTTAATTGAAAATAGTACAGAGATGTGACCAGAAACATGTTTCAAAAACACTGGAACAAGGACAACAAAAGACTGTACTGGTTAGCATTTGAGCAATGAGTAACAGCTTTAATTGTAAAACTACCAAGATTTTAGGGATTTCATCATGTGTGGCACATAAAATTAGCAAAAGACTCAGAGAAATCTCTGTGTGCACGGGTCACGGCTGAAAACCAACTGAATGGCTATTTTTTATTTTTTTTTTTCACATCTTCATTTGCTACTGTATGGAAAACGGATCTAATTCTGTAGAGCATATTAATGCATGGGCACATGAACATTTCTTAAAATCATTGTCAGCAATTATGGGCTCTGAAACAGACTGAATTTGTAATAGAAATGTCCTAACTTTTTAAAATTATTTGCTGTGCTTTTCTTTGTTTACATTTTACACAGAATCCCAACTTTTTGGAAAATGCTGCATACTCATTGACATAGAAGTCATATGTATTGACCACAAATGCATCAGAGCAAAGAGCAAGTACTTGGCAGTATAAATTACACATTCCTATTTAATATTTTGTTAATACAGAGAAATTAATGTTGTTCAATAGAAACTTTTTTTTATCTTTGAAACCGTGATTTATGATCTAGTTATAAATCATTTGAATTATTTGGTATCGTTTAGGATTGTGATATACTGTTGTGCAGCCCTTGAATTATTGAGTACGTTTCATTATTTAAAAGTGCACTGGATACAGCATTCGGCATCGGACTGCATACCGTCATGTAGACATACTATACATTAAACCCTTTCTCTGGATGAAAGGCTTTGGGCTGAATGGAGAGCAGGTTATAGGAGTTAAATGAATACATAAAAACTGCGTAAATTGCACCAGGTTCATACCACCATGGGAGATACAGTATGAGGGTGGATGAGATGAGCCAACAGTCTTTCTCAGCTAGCAGATCCTCCTGAGAACTATTAATAATAAAACAACATGCTGGTTTATACAGATTCACATATCATAAAAATGGCTTTTAGTACTTGTTACAAACCTTTACCTGTCTGTTTCGCTTATAGTTGTTCAGGATTTTGTGAAAGGCACAGTAGGGATGAGGGTAGGGTGGTTCTTTGACCTGAATGGGTAAATACTCCCCATGAGTTATTGGTGTTGGGTGTATTCGATTGATTATGTGTGGGACTATATGGCAAGGATATTGGCAGTGCATTGGTCTGATCGTACTTGCTACACAGACCTGGTTGGATTGTTTTCCTTGTGATGGACTGCCGAAGAATCTTTACAGTCAGAACCTCTCTGGTGTTTTTTGGCACAGTGTAAGCATACAGTATGTGAAATAAGAAAACAAAGTTGGCACAGGATATGGTACATTGCAAATAATAATTTGTCTGCTGAATACCGTAGAATGGTTGAGGTGAGAATATTTGACTTCATTTCAGAATATAAGAGGGAACTCTGTCTGAATTCAGCTAGCAAACCCTAAATAGAAGACTGAACCATCATTCTCTACCTTCCTGTCCATCCTCCATTAATTGCATTGCTGACTGATAGAGCATTCTGTAACTGCGTCTGCCTCTTTTGCTGCTTCTTTTTTATGTCTCGTTTTGGTTCCTTTTCCTCTTCTGCTCAGCTTCTGTCGCTTTCTTTGTTTCTCTCTGTAGACTGTGAGCTGATATAATCCTTTGAAAAGGTAATGATCCCACTGTGTTGAGATTATGTATGTGTGCTGCACAGTGTAATGGCCTGGCTTTTTATTGCCTGCTGCATACTAATCCCACAACTGAAGGAATGAGATGACACCTGCAGTGAGCTGTGTGTGAGCAGCAGCCTCACATGAAAGAATGGCCATTAAAAATGATCAAAGAAATTACTGCACTCGGCTGCACAACATTGCTCTCACTCCTGGCTAGGTGTACATCTCTCTGCTCCAACATGCGCATGCACAGTCATGCACTCACATGCATACATGGACTCACACTAATTAGTATCTCAGCCTGATGGATATTCTCAAAGTGATCCTCTGTGGAAATGTCTTGTGCATAGTTGCCTTAGGGTCTCTGTGGTTGATGCACCCACGCTTGCAGATAGGAAATGGAGGACATACAGGAGTTCAAGCTGAGGAGTCTTTTCTTCATACCCTTATCACAAATTATTCATTGATCAACGCAAGATTTAACTAGACATTTGCCTGTGTGGTCTTTTGTTATAAGTTTAGCAATATTTTCTGTTTTTCTGACTGTTGTTGTTGGTTCATAAGGAGTAAAATAATGTAATAGTTTTAAAGCAGATTGAAGTACTAAAATAGATTTGCAGAACAATTGTTTCTGATTTATTCCCTGGTGCAGTCTGCCATTGCCCTCTTCACCAGATGTAGCACTTTGACTTGCACCTTACACTCTGGGTTTGGCACCAGGTCTTATCAATTGGCCTCCATTATAAGCTAGTGGATGACATTTTCTGCAGCTGGTCTATTGTCTCACAGCAGTTTCACTTTTTGCACCAAGCCACACCGGTAAATATATACTAATAAACATATTTCACATACAAAAAGGGGGACTATTTTGCTTAATTTTAGGTCCCTATTTTGATTTTTGGATTTTGCCACTCTCACTTTAAGCCAACTTTTCTCTGATTGGCTGTCCCTTGCAAACAGAAGGTTTAAACAGTAGGTGGGTGAGGCTAATTACCTCGTTGGAATATGTATTCTTGACCACATTAAGGATGCTCCCACCCTATGACATCATAACAAATCCAAGGGTAGAATTAACTGTCAGAAAATAAGCATTAGAGTGTGAAGCCTGAGCTTTTGGCCCTCATACATATGCGGACTTAATATGCAATATCTAATATATACACTTGCTGGACACATTTATTAGGTATATCTGTTCAACTCCTTATTAATGCAAACCTCTAATTGGCCAGTCACTTGGCAGCCGGTCTGTGCATTTAGACATGTAGATGTGGTCAAGAGGACCAGCTAAACTTTAAACCAATTAGAATGGAGAGGAAAGATGATTTAGGAGTATTTGATTGTGGTGTGGTTGTTGGTGCCAGATGTGCATTTTTCAGAAAATGCTGATCTACTGGGGTTTTCCCAAACAACCATCTCTAGAGTTTATAGAGTTATCTGAAAAAGAAATTATACAGTTAGCATCAAAAATCCCTTGTTGATGCCAAAGATATGAGGAGAACTGCCAGAGTGCTTCAAGTAGATAAGTGGGCAGTAACTGAGGTAACTACTTGTTGCAACCAAGGTATGCAGAAGGTATGCTGCAACATTTGGATGGTGGGGTCAGAATTAGGTTAAAAAAACATAAAAGCATAGATCCATCCTGCTCTGTATCAATGGTTAAAGATGCTGCTGGTGGTGTAACGGTAGCACACTTTAAGCTTCTTATTACCAATTAAGCATTGTTTAAACAACACAACCATGTTTATCTCTTTTACAAATAAACTCTATGTATAACTAGAGAATTTGTTCCTTGCTGGCCAGTAGAAAGAATGCAGCTTTAACTTTTCTGACCTGTGCGCTATTTCCATCCTTCACATACAGTCTATGGTTTGTAAAGAACATAAAGATTTTTGGCTTCAGATATATATGCATAATAAGTAATAGCATAAAAGCCTCACTGTAACTTTGTTAATAGTCTGCTCTTAAATAGAAACCTCCACTTAATATGCTATTAAAATCGACACTTTTAGAAATGATAGGAAGGGTCTCACAAGTGGCAAGTAGTTTCCAAGAATTAAGAAACTGCCCTTGGAGACTAACAGAAAGAGTCAATTTTCATTGTAATTATGAATGATTATTGCAGTATATATGACTTTTCCCCCCCTGCATTTAACATGGGTCTATCAGAGCAGAGAGAAAGTGGTTATTACAGGGATCCACTTTACTGAGAGATTCTTTTCTCACTAGTCCTCCTTTCTTCCCATTAGCCCCTTCCTTTCTCTCCCTTAGCGGTCCATTTTAGAACCATGCGGCTGCGGCATGTGGGTAATTTCACTGCCTATTCATGTGTTGGAGGGCAAGGATTCCTCCTCCATTAGGTAGTGTCATCTTGTGATGTATGATGTATGCACAGAAAGGCAGTTCAATGTTTATTCATGACTTTGAAGGCAATGCCTCAGCTAAGTCCTCTGATTTCCTTTTAAGGAACAAAACTACGTAAGATTGAGACTTCAGTTTAAAGGCATACAGACCATCCTGCAGTTCCTGAGTTTCTCTCTCTCTCTCGCTCTCTCTCTCTCTCTGTCACACACAGACGCATGCTCTCTTTCTCATCTCTCGCCCACAGCTCCATTTTTTTAATCTCTTTTAAATTCTCCCTCGATATTTTTTCTGTCAGATTTAATTTATTTGACCCTTAGAAAAAAGATCACATGCAGTTATTTCCTTCTGATTTTACCAGACTGTCTCACCATCTTGCCTCTGTACTTAACTAAGAACTTTGATGAAGAGATGAATTTAGATCATTTTTTATAGTAGGCTGGCATGTTAATGAGACTAAAAGACCTTGTGAACACACACACACATACACACGCTCAGTATATTGGGTATGTGGAACAGATACGCTCATATAGACTTTTATCCTACTATGAACACCGCTACACAAAGAATAAAATCTGCAAGCTGTCACAAACACAGATTTAAAGCTTGTACATAACTCAAACTCCAGATTCAGTGTTTGATTAAGTAATCCTAATTCAAAACTTGTTTTCGTATTTGCCTTGTAAATGATTCCTTAATGGTAATAAAAGCACATCCATTGATCATACCAGGACAACTCCACGCAGGACTTTGATGGGACTCCTCCTATGAGTAAATGGTATCTATTAATATTCTCAGTGACCATTGTTCCAAAAGCACATGAATCATAATGGTTGTATGTGGAAGCTGCTGCTCAAGAGGTCTCAGACACACATATTTGTGATGATTAGTCATGCAATTTAGTTGTGTGTGTTTATTTGAATTTTGTTTCAGGCTAAAATCCTGTCAAGGCTAGAGACTAGTGGCAACTGTCAAGTGGCATGATTTTGGTAAATTACTATCAGGTCTCCACACACAGAGGAGGTGGGAATGCAATATGTAGCCCGTGAACACTGCAGAACGTAGACCTGTTTACTTGGCTTTGAATGTTCAACATGCCCCATGGTTGATTAGCTAAAATGCAGTATTATCCTGTTACATTTTTGGGAATGCATTTCAGCAAGAGTGAGGCAAATGGCTGCAATTTGTATTGAACATTTGTTATACGGTACTAATAACCACACTCTTGCCTTGAGTTATGCATATTCTATCCTTTTATGATAAATAATGCAAATGTGGCAACCTCTGCAAATGCCTGAGAAAATGAGGTGGAAGGGAGGGAGAGGCCAAGGGAGTGAAGGAGAGAGTTGAGAATGAGAGAGCAGGGGCTAGCATAACTAACTGATTGTTGTGCTGTCAAATTGATTTGCATGAAAAAGGCTGGTCTAATTGCAACACTTAACTGCAGTGTATTGATAATACACTGCAGGATCACAAAAGGACACTGAGGAGCTTTTATTAAGACGGATTTCCAGGGTGTCTTTGAGAGGTGCACTACCAGCCTGTGTTTCTGTGGGGGCCATTCGAAGCTTTATGACCCCAACCCGTGTTCTGCCTGACATTATATATCCATCATGCATGTGTACATATCGCTGTCTCAGCATCTATTGCCATATAAATCATCTTTATTTTTTAACTTATTAAGTAAACCTGAAGCTCAGATATTTTTTTAAAATTAATTTTCCTTCAAAAGAGGCAGTTTTGTTATAGAAATGGTGCAGAAAGACCCTACAACTATACAGCAACAATGATGGCTTTTGGTATTCATCAAATGTGCAGAGAAGCCAAACTTTATGACCACTTGTGTAGTTGGTCAAGTAAACTTGCTGAACTTGTTGATGCATGGAGTTTGCATGGAATTAGCGAAATTTCAGTGCCACTGAGTACCTGTTGGATTTGCTTTTACTTCCAGTAATGTGTGATACAACTCTAAATGCATGAAATAATGACACAATATAGAGGGGAAAAAAGTGTTAGGTAATGTGGGGTTAAAGGTCTTAGGGGATACGAAATACTGACATTATATTTTCAAATAAACAAGTTACCCTTGTTCTTTGAACTGCCAGCTTTCTGGGAAACAACGATAATACAGATTCAGTTTCAGACAGCAGGATAAAAGAACATCATGTAGAAATGTATAGAATAAACATTAATGTTTAACATTAAAACAAGCAGCTTATTTTAGTAGCCTCTCAAAAATACAGTCATGAGTTTGTAAAGGGCTACTTCACCAGATGTGAAAAAGTTCTCAATACTGAGAAAGTTTGAAATCCTTTGAGAAGGAAGAGCTAAAGGTTTAACATTTTTAACTGCAGTTGTACAGCTGTTCATTTTGCCTCTGCAACTTGTGTATAATACTCATATCTGGATGCCACCGCACATTAAAACACACCTATGTGCTTTTACTGACCATTGCTAAATGGCAAACTTGCAACATTTAAACATTAAACACAGCTACTACGTCGCACCACTTATACCATCAGTTAACCACCCTTTAGTTAAAAAAGGAAAAACAGGCAGAGGTCATATTGTAGTAAAAAAAAAAGCATCTATTAAACACCCCAACATTTGGCACAAGTGTGTCTAGCTCACATCCGACCTGACTTGGGTTAAATATAAAGATTGGCGCAAAGTCAAGGTGCATAAAGGAGCTTAATAGCAGCTTAATACCATCACTGCTTTGGAAAAGATTTACCAGTAAGACATCGCCTTAAAACTAGCCAAGGCTCTGTCAGAATGACTAAAATGTATCATGTCACATATTGTTGATGGGGATGCTGCATGTTTATTAGTATAAAAATATACTAGTGGTCGCCTTCTGGTTCAAAGCAACCAAATTTACTTTATCCGGGAATTTAAGACTGCATTGTTGCTTGGCATCAAGAATCCTCTTGTGTTTGTGTCACCCATGTGGTTGGCAGCAGGATATCTGTTGAATGCACTGACTGAGAAGCTGTTTAAATGGTTTGCAATCTTGGTGCACAGCAGGTGTATGCCAGCATGGTAATGATGTGGACCCACAGTTATTTGTGTGTGAAAGGGTAAGGCTGTGGAGAAGTTGGGTGGTGTTTAGCACAGGGCTTCCTCGTGCTGCCAAAGACAGTACTTCCTTTTCTTCCCTTGATTTCCATCTTTAATAATAAATGATGGATGTTTCAAATTGTGAAACCGCTGGGAAAATCCAATTTAATCCTGGGCCTTGTAGGCTTGTATCAAAGGCTCTTATTTAGCTTTAATATTTGCAATGGCGCCTCAAAGTGAATGATGTAATGTACCGTTTCATAATGGTTTGTATGTGGTTTTAACAAACCGTGCTGTTGTTGATTTAAACTGTGTTCTAAATAAACTGTTTTATTTTTAATTATTTTAACTGATTCTCTTTGTACATGTGTAGCTAGAGTGGAAATTGATATATTTGAGCTGTCTATTAACTGCCTAACATGTGAAAGTCACTGTCACATATTTTTGGCCGTAACTCAAAACAAAGAAGATACCAAGCTTTTATGTTTTTGCAGCTAGTTATTACTTTATTAATTACATGGTATAAACTGTTAACTCTCATTAAAATATTAGTTTACTATAGTCATTATATACTACTATAGTCAGTTATTAATGAGCTGTAATGTATAGTGCTGCCAAAATAAAGGATAGAAGTCTCTTATTTATAACCCATTCAGGACCTTGGCTATGACATTTGCAGTGAGGTGAATCTTCTTTATTTACTGAACTAATTGTGTATAGTTTTCAGGGTTGGTCAAGTCAGCCCATACAGAAAAGAAATAGTAAAAACTTATATGTGATTACTCATGAAAGTGGCCACTTTCATGAGTAAATCATATAAGGCTTACATGATTTACTCATGAAAGTGGCCACTTTCGCATTACTTTCATACAAGTTTCATTATATAATTTTTCAAGGGATCTTATATCTGTTTTCACACTTATATGCTTTTCATACAAGTTTCACACAAGACAGACACAAACTTTATAAGATTTATATATATCTTTTCCATATGGGAGCACGAGCATAGATTGGGTTTAAGGTTCATACTGCATTCAAAAAAAAGTCCAAGGTGCTTACTTTATGTCTTTATGCTAGCAATGTGTCAAGGCATAGATTAAGGCAAGGTTGAAAGGCATTTTTTATGAAAAGGATAAAATCAATTTCTTATACTGAGTGCTTAGAAGAACACTATGCTCACCTTACAAGAAGTCCAGAGCAAAGAGAGCTTTGGAGGTGACAAATAACCTCACTCACTTAATTTCTGAAGCTATCTAAAGAATTGGGAAATTGTACTGGAAAGACCAACAATGATCCATTAATTGGGCCTAGTATCTTTTGAAAAGAAGTTCATTACTTTCCCTTTGGAACTGTTTTCACACGTGTATTGCGCACAGAGTCCAATTTGTTTTAGTAAGAATTTGTTCTATGGAACAAAGTCTTTGTGATATCCAGTACAATTACTTTTCTATCAGAAGGGTGACATAGATCTTCAAGGAAAAGCAAGAGAGTTGGCTCTAGCTGTTTTGGACTGTGGGAGGCAGAGTACCTACAGAACCCACACAAACATTGAGGGGAAAATGCGAACTTCACACAGAAAGATGGTGGATTCGAATCAGGAACTTCTCGCTGCGACACAACAGTGCTAACCACTGTTCCACCATGCTGCCCCAACCGGGTTCATAGTACTCCTTGTTTTGGTCTGATTTTGCACATCTTTCTTATTGTAAAGTAAAAATATTACTAAAAGGCTTTGGATAAGATGAGGTCCAGCTGTTGAGTTCCTGTGGAGGTTGACCAATATTCTACCATGTTATTGACCAAATTGTGAATTATATGGAAAAGAAAATTCCGTTTTGATCAATTGATTGAAACTTCCTCCCAGAGCTTAGACACAAGTAAGCAAATCTATGGAAGGTTATGAGAAGTAAAAGGCATAAAAGACTGTTAGCTTTGAAAGGCATATTTTCTCTTTTTGTTCTGGCCCTAACTGAAGCAATTCTACAGATTTGTACTGAAAACATTGGTTAATGTCATTGGCTTGTGGGAATAAGAATGAAAATGGACCTCAAGGTCCCTATTATAAGCCTCTTGTGTCAGTTGCTTTCAAACAAGGCCTTCATCTACAGTATTTCCATTCCCTCCTTCTTTCCTTTGCAACCTTTATATAAGCTTGCCTCTAATGTATGTGAGGAACAGGCTTTGTGCTATAGTCCTCTGCTCAGGTTTAGTGAGTTGCATGAACAATGTATACTTTAAATATTTTTTTAATATGACTTACAAGAGACAATTAACCTTCCACTGCTCGTGTCAACTTCTAAACAGCAAGATTGTGTAAATGTTGACCTAATCCTAATCAATAATTTACTGGAGAGCCATACACATATATACTCTACATTTACTTGTCTGTTTTAAAAGCATTAGGTTGAATATCAGACAGCTCTATTCAAAAATACTCTTCTTTACTGATATTAGTAAATTGACTAATGTACTACTGTACTAATGCAGCTGCAGATTTATATGGTCTTGCTCAGGAAAAAAATGGGTCCTACTTTTTTTTTTTTTTTTGAGCTGTTCTCATAACCTTAGCACTAAGATTTGCCAAAAAGTCTTGAAGAAATGTCTTTTTCAGTCCAATTAAATCTGTCATTGCCCTTTAGCCATAAAGTGTGGAGGCAGCAGATTTTTCCACTGCCAGCAGAGGTCATGTTCATGTGTGCTTGCCTAGCTCTATTCTTATAAGTGCTTTTTTGCCTTTTTCTCATCACATTAACAGGCTCAGCTCATTTTGAGTAGGAGGGACAGGGGAGATTTCAACCAGACAGGTTGTCTCTAGACAGTACAGTAAATTGTGAATAACATGTAATTTCTAAGGGTTCTCAGTGTCACAGGCTCATAGTGTTTTAGCTGGACTTCAGTATTATTAGAGGAGTATGGCGTGCCGAAAAGGGAACATCTCGTTCTAGCAAAACTATGGATGTCTATCCAACGTGCTGAGTTTAGGAAGATCTGCTTTCTAGACATAGCCTTATTCTGATGTGTTATCAGAATGGATGGAGTCAGAGGAACAAATTTAACCAGAATCAGTATATTTTACTGCTGACAGATAAATTGATACAAGAAAACTTGAGTAAAAGAGGTGGAGGAAGGGAGATACAGCTGCTTTAGGCCCAGAACAAATAATTGTAATCTGGGAATAAAAAAGGCAGTTTTAAGGCAAAAGTAAGCTGCAGTATTTGGCTGTTGTCATTGTCAAAATTCAGAATCATTATTATGAAAGTCACCTTATGTATATTTATTATTTTCAGTATTTATGTCCTGCTGTATGTTTTCCCTTGATTGGCCACTTGCAGTTGCTACACTTGACTGACACACAGCATGCATATTTTTATCAATTTAACCCTTAACCTAATACTTAAATCCAGAGCAGTCTTTTTATCTACCCTGGGGGTGGGAGCTCATTATTAAATTTGAACTAACCCAAGTTTACTATCCTTGTTGATACACGTAGTTTGGAACTTTGTTTGCAACCAAAGCTATAGCTGCAAGTTTTTGTTTCAGTAAGAATACCTTTGCCACAACATGGAGAGTCCTCTTTAAGAAATGAACTAGAACTAAACAGATTTATTTCTTAGCTCTAACTTCTTGAACCTAGTAAATGGTAAATCTTGATTGTACCACCTGGGATAACAGTTACACTAATTACACTATTAAAGTTGAAAGAATTTACACGCTTTTAACTCTCAGTGGTGTGACACTGTTTATTTCTGAGTTCTTAAAGAACATTTTGACCCTGAAACGGTTGTTATGTGACATGTAACAAGCAGATGTAATTTGTTGTTCTTTTTATATCTCTGGCCCCTGCTCTTTGCAGACTCTGTCTGACATGGTTGTTATTATTTGTTTATTATTTTTTAACTTGTTGTGAAACACTGTTTGATGCTGTTATAGTTGATGTACTACAAAATATTGTAAAAAATTAAATTATAAAAAGCGATTCTTCTGAACAACCTACAGTCATGTGAAAAAGGTTTTCACAGGACTCATAGAAAACAAAGTACACCTGGTGATTCAGTAGCTTGTACAACCTATAGCACCAAAACATGAAGCAATATTTTTCTGTATGACTTTATCAATCTCTCACATAATTCTAGAGAAATGTTGCCCAGTTCTTCTTTACAAAATTGTTTCAGGTCAGTGATATTTGCTGGCATAATTATACACCGCTCTCTTAAGATGACAAAACAGTATTTCAGCTAGGTTGAAATCAAGTCTGGAATTTAACAGGGCCAAACCACTGATTCTTTTTTTTTTCTCTATCCATTGACTAGAATGAAATCTAATGAAATAGATTTGCCGATGCACTTATGACCCTGTTGCATGACCAAGTTTCTGGTGGACAGATGGCGTTACATTTGACTGTAGAGTACTTTGGAGTGCAGAGAAATTTCTTGTTGACTCAGTGTCTGCAAGGTGCCCAGGTCCTGTGAGCGTTGTTTTTAACTAATACGCTCTGTTTGTTTTTCACCAAATGTGCTGCTTTGCACTATGGCCACACATCTATACAATCATGTTATGTTCCAGAAGTCTTGTGATTTCTTCAGATGCACATTAAACCTAAGCTGTGCTGTTCTTTCTGGATAGAAGAAGCTTTCTTGTGGAAACTCTCCCAAACAAGCCATCCTTCTTCAATCTTGATCTAATTGTACAGTCATGAACTTTAACATTCATGAACCTTAACAAGTAACATGCTACCTTGGGCCTTTATAGTCTAACACATTGTGCTTGTTTTTTTCGATTTCTCTCTGACCTTGGGATGAGTTTGCTGCGACGTCCCCTCCAGGGAACATTTTGTAATAGAAAACTTCTGCTTTTTTGGAGGTGCTCACATTTGCTGATGATTAAATAATCAGGTGCATTTGATTTGCAGCACCTGGCCTATTATTTACTATTGAAGAAATAGGGGTGTACTTAGTTTTTCACAGGAGTACAGAGTCCTGTGAAATCTTTCATGCAGCTGTCTGTGATGACATGTTTTCTATATAGCCCTACACGTTATGTTCAACAAATATGTGGAGTCGCATACATCTGACAATATATCTGACTCCTCTGTTTAGATATTGACAAACCTTCTGAATAATTAGCAGTATTAAATACAGTAGTGCATTTTGACTGAAGTAGAGCTCTATAATTCTCGTTTTGTCATTAATTGTAATTAATTTGGAAAGATGTGTACATTCTGATAAACATGGTTTATTTTCTTTCTTCAGATCATTTAATTTATGTTGTGGGAACCAAGAGTGATGATAACTTAGTTTATCTGTTAGAAAACACCCATGGCTACTCTAGTATTTTATGCCAAGGCAATACTTAAGTATGGTCCAGGCTTTAAGTGGTTCTTTAGAGCTCAAATTTAAAGTATCGTTCTTTATAAGTAGCTCTTAATGTACAGTGTATCAAAGTAGGCACTAAAACTATTAAAGTGTATTTGGGCGATGATATGGACTACATTACAAAGCTGGGGTGTAAGGATGGTGGTGTTAACTGTCTGCTAGCGTAATGAGAGAGTGAGCTGTCAGAGACATGCATGTAATGGCTCCCTTGCCAGCCGCCCAGTTCAGGCCCTGTGGGACATAGCACAGACAAACCATTTCTTTCACACTGTCTCATCTCATGCATTCACTTCAACTCCAGCTCACTGTCTTTTTCTCTCTGTCTCGTCTTCCCTTCTCACTTACTTCTTTCTCTTTCTTCTTTGTTAAACTCTGACCTGTACAGGGACTATGCCTGGTCTCTAATATCTTTCCTCTCTTTCTGTTGCACAGACAGTAAATTGTATGCTTACTAACAATCACACACACACACACACACACACACACACACACACACACACACACACACACACACACACACACTCTGAATCTCATGGAGCATGCAGGACTCATGAAGGGCATTTAGTGACTGTATCCCATAGGATGGCCTACTCTTTTTAGTATCCAGTGGATTTCTCATGGGCAGTGAAGTCTGCCCTCTCTGAAACGGGCAGCTTCTCAGTAGACTGAGCAGAATAGTCACACTCAGATGGTACATCTTTATATCTCTGACAGCCATAGTATGGTTTAAGCACTGCTCAGTTAGTACAGTGAGTTCCCAGTCTTCTTTACACAGGACATATCTGTCAAGTGCAAAGTAATTTTACTTCAGTTTGAAGGAAGAAGAGTTGGCCTTTCACATAAAATTGTTATATTGGTAAACACTTAAAAAGGATACTAGATATGAACTAGTATCTAGTATGTGTTTTAGCTAGTTAAAGGTGTTGGTAATGCTACAGCCACATCTGTTGTCTCAAATACAGGATTTCACAAATGCAACATTCTTTCTGTGACTGAGATTCCTCATTCCCTCTTTCCCAGCCAATCTATAAGTGTTCGTCCCCGGAGGCTTGCTGTTATGACAGTTCTTTCGTCAGCCATTACTGCTGGTGTTAATGGCATGCTCGTTCTGACTTGACTGATTATCATATTGTGCATGCTGATTGACAGTTGACCTTCACACCACTTTATAAAGAACCCGCTAGATCCAGGGGGTCACCACGATTGCCTCCATGACAGCGTATTAATAATAATCTGATAGAATTACCAGGACCCAATTAATCTGCAGACTGCAGACAAGACAGTGGTTAAAGAGATGCTATTTCTAAGCTTGGCTGGTCCAATTCAGACATCTAGGTGGTTCATTCTTACTGACTACATGTCTATGTGATTCATAAAGGTAAGAATAATGGCTATGCAAATTCTTAGGTGAGGTTACACTGACCCACTGAGTTATATATGTAGCTGCCTTATAAATGAAAGATGGATAACAGGTAGGTTTCCTGTTATATAGCCTAGTCCAAAACTTTGCAATGTGTATATTTTGTGGAAAACTTAGTGACACGTTTTTGTTGTATTCAAGGAAATGAAGGGTGATTAGCTCCAGTCTCTTACATTCAGATGCAGTTGTGTTTGATAGATTTTTATATTTTGACCACCTTCAGTTATGCTGAATTTTAGCACAGTAATTGCATGTGAAATTTTGGGAAACATTTATCAAGTAAAAATGTACGGATGTAGTATATGCTGTGTAGTTTGTTTCAATAATTTTTTGATTGAAAGGATGTGACATATATATATATATGTCACATTATATTTCTTATACGCTGTATAAAAGTTAGTATTTTTAAAGAAATAATAACTAACTACATCTGCTACTTCCGCTATCAAATAAATGAATTCTGGATGCTAAAGGAAGCCGTGAAATTACATTTATAATATACAGACTGTATCATCTTACTGACAATTTAGTGTTGTCATCTTGCTTCCTCTCAGTGATGGGCCTCGTCATTTGAGATTCTGTTTCTTTTTCAAATTGGCTTCGATGGATATGATCTGTAATTAAACATTTTAATAGGAGGGAGAAGAAATGAGGGCTGTGTTTGTTCAGTGAGAGATAACATTCTAAGAGAGTAACTAAGGCATGGCACGAACAGCCTAGCAATATTACTGCATGCTGAGCTGCATAATAAAGAGGGCCTGCATGCATATTAATATCAGCTCCCTGCATAATGTCTAGGTCTTATGACAGGCTTGGAAATACACTGACACCTCGCTGGTATTGCTTAACCTCTCCCGCTTCGTTATTTGCATCCACATTCTCTCATACTGGGTGGGATCTCCCCTAAGCTTGGTCTCACCCATATCAGTACCTCTGGCCCTGGCTGCCAGCCTGATTCCCACACTCCACCAGTTTTCACTCATTAGAAACGCATGGTGGAGGTATGTGATGCCAAATAAATTCCTCGTTCCCACTCGGTTGGTAGAAGCTTTTGGAAGAACTATAGCGACATCTGCATGTGCCATGGTTACAAAGCGCCAGGCTTATACCCGCCCACTTCACTGGGCTTCCCCTGCCAACCTGCTTCCTCATCTGTGCCGCCCCTCCCCCTCGTCCCTGCGGCACTCATGTCTCAAATTACTAAACATGGCTAATTGTGTGAGGCGTGAAGCTCAGTTCATTTGAATATTCTGGCTTGGGGGGGGATTTGCCTTACGTAGGGGAAGAATTAAGCAAGGATGTACAAAATGGAAAAGGGGATGATCCGCAGTTGCATATGCAGGTATCTGTGCAGTCACATTTTGACTGTCGCTGGATTGTTTTTCCAAGCTGTTAATTTTGTAACTCACTGGGATATTATTTTGTTATTTAAAAGCTATTTGATTAAAAAATAACCTGAACTTTAAATTTTGTTACTTGCTTTGTTTTCAAAAAGGTCGCATATTCCGAATCTTCTTTATGGGTCTTTATGATTTAAAAGGTTTTTGCTTTTGCTTGCTATTATTTAATCTTGATAGTGGAATGATTGTGGTTCACATTTAATTACTTTTCTCTACCTGTGTCCTGTGTGACTATAAAATATTGAAATTCACTGGATTTGGAGAATGGGGTGGTGGTGGTGGGGGCTCAGTTCTCACAAATTAATACACATATATTAGGCCTGATTCCAAAGGAATAACCAGTGTCAAGTTTAGTTGTGTGAATATTTTAGATATGTTTATGTGAGATGTAACCTGAAGTTTTGTTATGTTAGGGAATCATGGGGAAAAAAAACATGCAACAGGATTAGTCTCAATTATTCTCTTCAAGTATGACAATGTTTTAGTCCTGTCCCTGTCACTTAGACTGTGTCCAAATCACACCTGCGTTCACCTGCTCTCACTCATATAACACTTTTAAGCTCTTGCACAAGATCACATTAAATCACAGCAAATTGCTTCTTTCAGTCCCCGCCTTTGCTGATCACAAGTCTGAGATCGCAATTAAAAATCTAATTTCTGTTCCATTCAAAAATCCACAAACATCCGTTAAGTTCTACATGAACAGACATTCAGTCTATCTGCGATGGCTTCTCGCACGGATTGCAAGGTGCTCAATTAATCCTCGCTAAAAAGGCTGAGCGCACTGACCTTTTTTTTTTTTTTAATTAATGTTGAATTAAACGAATTGACAGGTTGCCAGAAACGAAGCGCGCAGCTTTGAAGATTGTTATCGCATAATGAGTTGCTTTTTCCCCCCCTCTTTATATTTTATGCTTTTCTGTTTCCACTCTCTCACTCGATGCTGCCATTTGCCCGTATGCCTTAGCGGTTTAATGATATGCAAATGAAACATGCATAAAACCATTCTGCTGTAGAATGATTAAGCACAGAAGACATTAGCAAGTGCCTGCCACAGTGTCTGTTGTCTCTTCTGCATTCCGCTTCGACAGGGCACCAACACCACTCTTACAAAGATTAATGCCGCTAATGCACTAATCATTTGAATAACACGCATAGCATCCAGTTTGATTGAAATTAGATTCCAGGAGGGTTTCTTCTCACTCCAGCTTTGTAAGATCCAGAACCAGGGAAGGCAGATGTCTTCATATGTGAGAGTTGGTGCTCTAGAGAGCATGCAGAGAGCAAAGAGACCAGGTTTTTCCAAGAGGGAGCACTTAAACATCACTGGCAATGTTGGAGCTTTTCTCAGCTTGTTTGTGAGTACTGTGGCATTATTTGACTACTGGCATATAACGAAGGAAGAAAAATATCTCCGTTCTTGCTTACCCTCTCTCTCTCTCACACACATGTGTACACACACACACACACACACACACACACTCCACCCCCAATTCCATTCTGCTCTCTCGTGCAAGCCCTTTTTTTTTTTTTTTTTTTGTAATCCATTTGTGTGATGAAGACACTGCACAATTAACATCCCCCATGGAATTAAATAAAGGGGTGATTATCCAAAGTTCATTAGCGCCGAAAGATTAGAAGATCCATGTGTCTCCATGTGATGAATGGAGAGGAAATACGCCACCAATTATGAAATAAATTGCTAATCGCATTTCTTGCGATCATGATTGTTGCGTTTGCGATGCCCAAAAAGATGCCATCTTTCAAGCAGTCCTTCCTCAGTGGTGGTACTACAAGATTCAGACATCTTGGTAGTGCCAGTATTGGGTAGCAAGCACAAAGATGTTATAATCCCTTCCTTTGGATGAGTTCCTTAATTATTCATATTGCACAACCATGCCCGTCTTCCAAATAAATCCCAGGGAAACAATTAACAATAATTGTTGGTGCCAGTGAATGAATATCCATGCGTTGCTAATTACTGTTTTAATTCCAATTGTGCATATTAATCGCGAAAACGAACTTAACGAAATCCTCCGTTGTCTTCGCAGCGATGCCCATCCTTGGCTCTGTGCCCGATGCCAGCAGACTGCGCTGGAGCAACAGAAACGTTCCTTCCAACCCAGAGAGTCCCCCAAACTGTGATTCAAACCAGTTGGTAAGTCTGCGTTGCATCTGTTTATGATAGTTTAGTGCGGGAGGGTATATCCTCAAAGGGTGGAGTTTGTTCATTTCTTTTGGGTGGTGGGCAAGAAGGGGGCAAAAAAAAGTCGTGGAGCTGTGGAGTGTGGGTGTGGAAGATGTAATGAGTTCCCACGGCCTCACTACCCCCAGTGTGGCTGCAGCCAGGCCAGCACCTCCCCTTCGATGTTTCTTGAACTCGGCTTGTCTCCTTGTTCCCATGCTTTCTGTGCCCATTCCAACAACTTCCAGTCATTTCCATGCCAACTCTCTCGCTTGGCTCTCAGGCTGCCACGTATATCGAGCCTATAGGAATTAAAGTCTGTTACAATTGTTGGGAATGTAGATGAATCGCTAGAATGACGGCATTGCTCTCTGCTATTGATTGACTTGCTACACATGAAGAAATTCTGATCTTTTTATGCAGATTTTTTTTTTCCCTTAGAAGTAGTAAAATATTCAGTGGGGCACAGAACGTGTTATTACTTTTGATAACCACAAGTTGAAAACAAAGAGAAAAAGATTAATTGCTGTCTGGCTGCTGATTATAATTTGTTTTGGCAGTTCATTAGTATGCATCCTCGTGTTTGCATTTTTTGTCTCTCTTTTGTGTCTGTGACATTGTAAACAGCTGCTATTGAGCTTCAGGCATAGCCCCTTAGGTCTACTCTTTACCCCCTCCTCCTCTTGCGAGCGATTGGCAGATTGGTACTGTCTGTTGCAGTAGTAGTACTCTTTCATTGTGGCTGCCAACCAGTGCAATAAGAAATGGTAGTTTACAATGGAGAAAACATTGCGTATAGAGCGAAGGGAGTTGGCACAAAAAGAGGCACTCTCCTCACTTCAAGACTTGAACAGTTCTGTACTTTCGTCTGGCTTCATCATGGTTGTGTTTTTCTTTTCTTTGATCCCCTGAGAAGTCGTTCCTTTGATTGAATGTGTTTCTAATTAACGCAGTAAATTTTACTCCAATTAGTCGTATCTGATACCGTAATTTCTCTGTTTGTTCTGTTCGCTATTGTTTTTGGCAGCCGGTATGTGAAGGGTATCCGTTTGTGTCGACTTGGCTTTATCGTGGTATATTTCCTTCGTCCTTCGCTGGATTTCGTGCCAGATGCCATTACGTTCCCGCTGGCACACCACTTGAGACCCGTAAGTGCCATATTACTCCTTGGCAATCCTCCAAACACGTGACTTTTACCCAAGTCTTTAAATGCCAGCTGCGAGGTTGGTTTGCCATCTTCAAAAGATATATCCTTTACTGTTAAATGAATGAGTTGGCATAGCATCTCCTGCCCAGATGGCTGGCTGGCTGGCTGGCATAGAGAGCGGTGCCTCAGATGGTTAGAGGGAGAGAGCAAGAAGGAGCGTAAGGGAGGAGCTTTTTCTTGTGCCACCGCCACACCCCCCTTTATCACTAGAACAACAAAACATCCTTGAGTTCCTATTGTTTTTGCTTTCGATTTTACGTCTTCTTAATTAATCCCATGTGTCGCTGCCACCGTTTCCCACGCTTGTGCACCTGGCACCAATCGTCTCGAATGGACTTCCTGTCTTACGTAGTCTGTGATCTGCAGACTTTTTGCTGTATTTCGAAGTACCTGATATCCACCCTTGTATTCTCATCAATGTGCCATGCTGCAACACCTAATCCATCTTATTGATAGCTCCCGGAGTTCTTTCAACTCGCATCTTCAGATCTTCATCAGATGTTCACAAGGTCCTCCTTGGATAGTCCTAACTAATGACGAATGTGCGTCTCAAGGCCCTTATCTTCACTCCAACTTTTAATATTGACTAAACAAGCCATTATTAAAAATAAAATAAATAAATAAAAAGAACAAGAATTTTAAAAAACTTGAAAAAAGAGGGACTAAAACCTTATGATGCTACCAAAATGACAGCAGCATCCTCCGTCTCCCTGGCTACATCTAACTACCTACCCTAGAGAGCGAACAGAAGTCCGCCTTGGTGCTACCACTGAATGGATGGCACTGTGCCAACTTCTCTCTGCCATCAACCGCATTCGCTCCTTGTTTCCCTTATTTGCCCATCCCCTTTCTATCTCAGTCCCTCTCTTACTCACCCTCCTCCTCTCCCTAGCCTTTCTTCCACATGCCCAGTACACCCAGCTTCCCTCGCCCTCTTTTCTTCTGTGGCTAGACATTAATTAACATTTGAGTTAATTGATTCTAGAAGCCGAATTTCGAATGCAGGTTTTGTGCCCCGCCGTGTAACCCACGTGCCAGGCATCAGTGCTGCTTTGCCTTTCCTCTGCCCTGGTACTGAATGGTGATAGAGCTTCGACCAACAAATAGCAACCCTAATGTAGTGCAACAAAACCAGGGCGAGCTGTGGCTATTTGTGTCACAGTGCACAGTGAAGAATCTCAATCCCAGTTTATCAGCCTGTAGCTGATTGAAGTTGACATTAAACAGTTTGATCCTACAGGACTGTGTTGTCCTAACATTTTATAAACAATCAGAGAGCCGCCTATGCCCCGTACCACCCTTTGGTTTTTCTTTCTTTGCTATATTTTCCTCAATTCTGTCTTCTTGCCTTTTCGCTCACACTACACACTTCTCTCTTTCCTCTCTCGCTTGCTCGGTTTGTAATTTTCTTTAATTGCTTCCCGATCATTTATCCTGCCTCCTACCGTCTGTTTTGCTGTTATTTTTGTCGGACACGAATAAGAAGCGTAACAGCCAAACGACTATGTATTCCGACATTTTTGATAAAGCACTGGGTAAACTAGCACTAATGATCTTTTAATTCTTGTTTGTGATTAGCGTTTTCATCAGCAGCGCATATTTGATTAAATAATTATCTTGGACACAGCTGCTTTCTCTTTCGTTGCCTTTTATTCTAGTCGTTTGGTACGGCGCAGATGAGATTCAAAGGCGGGAGATAGAAATAGCTTAATTATTTAATAAAAATGACCCTCCCTTTCGAGGAGGGTATGTTCGCTGCTCTTAATTAGCAATGCAGTGGCTTGCTTTAAGTGTTGAATAAGAATAGAATAATTAAGCGAGAAGTTTATGGATGCTTCGGGTGCTGTGTGACTTCATATGATTTTTACGTTAATTAAATTGCCTCTATTTCTTTCGTCTTATATACTGGACACAATTTATCGTTGATAATTACTTAGCTGTATGATCAAAGTTGAGTCTTTTCTAAATCTGATGTTTCAGGGAAGCAGTGCCAAAGTGATTCATAGGTCTCAAACATGCTGTTATTATTGTTTCACACTTTTTTTATTATTATTAAATAAAAAGCAGCAACTGGGCAATTGAGGCAACAAGAGGAATTCATTATGCAAATTGGCCAGTATTTGCATAATGTCTTATGCCAAGAATATGCAAATGAGCCGTATAATTTATGAGCGCCTGCGTCTGTCTCATAGTGTTCCCATAACTTACAAAGAGTTTTTTCACCTCGCTTCTCCTCCTATCCAGGCTGGCACGACACGCACCACTCTAACAGACCAGACCCACACTAAACAAGCACACCCACAAAAGGGGTTGCTGGCTGGGTACTTTGACTGGGTGGGAAAAAACTTGTCTGGCAGACTGATGGGGGGATAAGAAGGCGAAGGGAGGGAATGGGTGGTATGGGAGAAATGTGTAGGGGGGCACATAAATCCCTCTACAAAGGCTCAGTACCAGATGCTAATTCTCTAAAACAACTGCGAAACTAAATAAAATGAGAGGCAAAAAACAAAGGCGGAAGATTTTGACTGGGCGGAGCGACAGCGATTTCTGACTATTCCTTTTGTCTTGTTGTGTGAGCGTTTGTTGTTCACTCTTTCCCTTTTCTTTGATGCCCGCTTTTGAGAATGCTTTTTTTTGCCATTGAAGCTGGCAGCTTTTTCCTCTTGTGGAGGATTTCCTCATGACTCAGTTGGATGAAGGCAGCCGAGTGCTGGGTGGGATGGAGAGGAGAGAGAAACATAGGAGAGAGAGGCTGTATCTCAAGGCATGCGTGTGTGGGCTCCAGTCAGTCTCCACTAGTACCCTGGGATGCCACCACTCAGCCCAGCCAAGCCCAGCACAGAGCCATCCAGGCTGAATCCAGGGAGAGTAGGACCAGACATCCTCATGTGTGATATAAATTGCACGCCAATTGTTTGGGCTTTTCATTCCCCAGCAGGATCCTGCTTGCTGCAATTATTCTATTACGACTCGTTTGTAACGATTGGCCTGCTTTGCATATTTGATATGAGGCTAATGGCTAACGAGACAATTCCGGAGGAAAAAAGCCACCAGGGACACCGTTGGATAAAAGGCATCCTTCCCTGCACTCCAACTCACTGAGGACTAGAATGTTTTAAAAAAAAAAAAAGAAAAAAAAAAGATGTTTGTTTTCTGAATTCTTCTTCAGGCCTTGTAACCACAGAAATTCCAGATGTCATGTCGTCATATTTTTGCATCAGCTGCCTCTGTCCTGGAAGTTGGAATCTTTCTGTGTTTCCTTATGCTTAGACACAGCTGAGATTGTGATTGTAGAAAGGTGTTTATTCCAAGACTACCCCATTGCACACAAGCACAGTGAGTGTGCCACCTCTTCCTGAGCCTGAAGGGGCATCTGTTCCCTCCTTCTTGGACAATTATTGTGTAGCAGTGGACGTGTGTGTGTGTGTGTGTGTGTCTGTCTGTATGCCTGTGTGTGTTTGTGTCCATTAGGGCACATGAGAAGCAGAAAGAGATGAAGGAGGTTGTTATGTAAGTCAGCATGTCGCTCTCCTTGCTTGTTTAACAAATGTACACAGATATATATACACATGCTTTGATGAATGTCTCACCATCTCTGTTGCTGTATGACGACTTTGGATTATAGAAGATGAGAGAACTATCGTGTGGAAATACTGACTCTCCCATCGCATTATTTATTATTTTATAATTTTACCTTTCGGCTGTTAAAATTCTGTCTTGCACGCTGTTATGGTTCGTTTCGCTGATTCCAGCTTGCACGTTTCTAAATTAGACTGTCAGATGATTTTCCATTGCTTTTTCATCTTGTAACGATTCTCGTTTTGCATTTTTTTTAAGTCATAATTTCTGCTCCGTAATGAGGCTGTGAAATTGCCAAGGTTAGATTTCAATATGTATGGTATTCATGCGGCAATTAGTTGGACATGTAACTGTACTCAGGGCTTTCTGGGATTACACAGGGCATTTAATCTATTGAATGACACATATAGCGGGGTAATATTTCCATTTAAATGCCGTAAGATGAATATGCATTAGAAAACTTGCATTAATGTACGGCTGATTTCACAAACTGGTTGCTTTAATAAGCAAAGTGATCATGTTTTAAAATTGTTTAAGCATCACAATCACTGCAGCTTGTGTTCGCATGAAATTATTTTATAAATTAGCCCTCTTAATTACAGGGTTGTGTGATTTATTATTAGTGAATGCAAATACACTGAGATTTCAGCAAAATGGTACATACAAGTACTGTAAGTTTTTAACTCTTATATCAGATACCTAAGATAAAAAAATGTGATTGTAATAGTTTGGATAGTTTGAACAATTGCTATTGTCAGAAATATAAAACGCGTTAAAAATAAAATGCATTCCCATGAAGGTTTCCATGACTATATATAACATGCAGGAATATACCGAAGTAACTCCTATTGTCTAATGATATTACATTTTCATGTAACTAACTTCCAAACTAGCATACAGTCTTCCCCATAGATGCTAACCCTATCTACCCAGATGAACCTTTCTCGTTGGTGCAGTATGAAGCGGAGGATTAAATATGTCTATCCATCATTGGGGAAGCTAGTAACTTATATCCCCACCTCTACAATTGTACAGGCTATAATTTAAAGTGATTCTGAATTTCCAGTATATATATATATATATAATTAAATTATACAGCAATCATCTGTTTACTTACTACAACTTTGTAAAATTCATTGCCAAATCAGGGTATTAAAATAGTTTTTAGCACTTTGTCAGTATGTTGCTCGGGACTGAACCAAAGAGAAACACGGTCAGTGTAGTACAATATTATCACAGTAGTCATCTGACTGAATGTAGTTGGTTAGGGCAATCAGCAAAACTGTAGACAACTAAAGTATTGAAAGTGTTTGCTAAAAAGTTGTGAAATTTGTTACATCGACTGGGACAGCACCCGCAAGGTTTATTGACTCTAACTTTGCCCCAATATACATTCATGCACGTAACCTTTAGGCCATATAGCTATTTTTTCAAAATTAGGTACTGTGTAAACCCAGTTTAAAGATCATGGAAATATCACCATATTGGGTTTTATTAAATTTTTTATAAACAAAAGTTGTCATGTATTTTATATATTTACATTTCTGTTTATCACAGACAAGTTAAACTATTAATCAGGAAAAAAATTGAAAACGCATCTGTGCAACACCAAAGTTGTAATATGTAATGTGGATGTGGACATCATTTTTTGAAGCACAGAACATTGAAGCATTTGGCCTAAAAAGGCAACACCGTTTTTTTGCTAATTATGATTTTCTTTCTAAGAGCTATAAGTGACACCTTTCTTCTATGCAGAATTCTATTTTATAATAAAATAAATTGTCAAACATTTCCACAAACTTGCGTAAGTTATAGGTCTTCTCTCAATGAATCAGTTGCAAATAAAGTGCCTTGCTATTGGAAAATAATTACATGGAAAAAGTTGCTATACGCCCACCATTACCCGACTTATTTTACAGTTACATCAGATTGATATAAAAAGCCAAAAGTCGGGTACCTACATCATTTTCCAATATGTTTATAACTTCTCTAGATAACAGGACATCTGCGTTAATTTTTCTTTCTCTCTCTTTTTTTTTTTCTTTCTAAAACTCATCTCCATAATTTCCCCCATAACCGTTTAGATGTTTTGCTCATACCGAGGCTACCAGTTTGTGGCTGACTCTGAACTCTGGCTATCTTTAGCTTAAGTCATTTCCCTTTGTTAGCTTATTAGGATACCTAATGAGATTTAAGTATCTCATTAGGTTTGTTACAAAAATTTTCACGAAGGATGCTCTTTCCAACATCTGGACATAGCCAGCGCCCATTTGACACCCCTGCACCTCCTGAAGCCCCATTGTTCCACTAAAGGAAAAAGAAAAAAGGAAAAGGCACCTAGACTATTATGGCACCCCTTCACTGTAGCATGTAGAAAACATCTCAGGTGGGATCTGCTTGTCATGCCAGTAATGTAAGAAACCATCAGGACCATAAAGGTCTCATCAGAGAATAAAACTTTCTTCCACCCTTCAGTGTCCCATGTTTAGTGCTCTCTTGCAAAGCCCAAACGGTCAGTTCTGTGGCGTTCAAGGAGACGAGGCCTTTGAAGACATTTTTGTTTTTGAAGCCCTTCAGTCTCAGATGCCATCTGATGGTTATGGGGCTGCAGTTGGTACCAGTAACGGGCGTAATTTGGTTCGAGGATCATCCAGTGTCTTGACGGACAGCCGTTTGGATCCTCTGGCTCAGTACTGGTGAACTTTTTTTGGGTCTTCCACTTGACTTGTTTTTTCCATAACCATTGCCATTCTTCAAGTGGTCTTAAACTTTTGATTCGGGACTGTATTTGCACATCATTGTATTTCTAATAGTAATTAAAAAAAGAAAAGAAAAAAAATATTTTTGCCTTTTAACTAAACAGTTCTTGTGTGGTAATATGTGTGCTAAGTCTGAGACATGTCGGCTTGTCATACAGGCCTAGTTGGTTGGGACCTTTACAGCCAAACCAAATGATGTATGGACTTGCCACCAGCATACTTTTCTTACCTCTGGTGTGGCACTGCAGTAAAGAAAATGTTTTACGCCTGTTATTGTTTACAGCCAAAATGTTGTCATAGTCATATCAAGTTGTCATGGCAACTTAGCCCAGCTGAAACGCTATGCCCCTTCATTGCTGTTTGCAGCTACATACTCTGGAAATCTTTGTTTATACTTGTTATAAACATGTTATGACTCATAATGGTAACAATAATGTCCTTGGATGAATAAAATCAAAATGGATTAGTCCATTTGAATGTATTATATAGTTTAAATTTTAGCAATAAGATTTTTAGGATCTATATAGTTTTTCACTTCCTATTTTTATTTTTTCATTGAGCAGCTTTATAGCTGAAAAGGAAAGGGTTTCTTCCATAAGAGTATTAAATATCCTCCTAATAAAACCAACAAGGCAAGGCATCAGATTATTTATCTAGGTCCGAGGGGTTAAATTTTTTTTCCCCCCTGTATTTTCACGTAACTTTTCACACTGAGAAGGAAAATGTTTGTTATATGTTTCCGTTTTGATGAACTTGTCTTCTGTTGCTGTTGTGGATTTATTTCTGCCAGATTTTTTTCACTATAATTGTGATAAATAAGTTTTGGACTCAGATATAATCAAACACTATATTCTGTCTTTAAGAACAAGATAATGTGTTGTAATGCATTCTTCTAGATCGTACACAGTTAGGTTGGCTCTCTAAAATCTGTGTAAAATGATCTTTTAATACACGTAATTCCTAAAATATGATTGTTTGATGAAATTAAATGAATTTTGGGCACACTATAATCCTGAATATTTATCAGCTTGGTGAATGTGATAGCATAGCTGTAGCCTGCAACCACAGTATGATGGTACAGAGTGATTGTGTTTTAAAGGAAAAGCATAAATGAGAAGCAAGGCTAGATTGTTACTTTCATTGACAGCTCCCTCCACATTCAGTGCACCCCTTGATCTCTCAGCACACATTAGGAGGTGAGAATTTATTTCAGCACAAGACGTTCCCATAAAAGTGGCAATCTTGTTCCACTAACATGAAGGTTTTAGCATTCTGGTTAACAGCATCTGAAATCACAGAGACGCAAATGGATCTATCCACAAATCCAGCCATCCATGAATAATGTCACCCAGCCTATGTAAAAGCATGTATTGTTGGAGGGGGGGAAAGTGTGCTCTCTCAATTTAAGGATATAATTGCATTTCGTCTGTGTTAAATATAGTTTAAATTTTAGCAATAAGATTTTTAGGATCTGGTGGGGGTTGAAAAGGTATCTGGTTCTAAAAATGTTATAAGAGGTTGAATTTTGTTTTAGCAAAACGTGAGTAAGTAGTCACCTGCTAGCTATTACCTCATGTGTATGAATGTTTCACTGTGTTGGGCTTTCTCAGCTTTCATAAAGCCCACGCAACATGTTTCCTAGTGTACTGATGCACTCTCTCTCTTGCTTACTCACTCGTTCTCTCGCTCAATCTCATCCGCATGCATGCAAACATAAGTACATGCATACATTATAAAGAATGAATGCCTAAAAGTCCTGTCTTTTTGTAGCGTTTTTTGGTATTATTTTTGGTGTATGAGGAAAAGCCTTATTTAGTACCTGTGTAAATATAGGCTGATAGGCTGAAATGATATTTAATGTGGTCATGACAAAGACATCAAAAAGAAAGATCTAATATAGTCTTATTGGAATTTGCTTAGCTTCCACATTTTTACAGACACTGAGTGTAATTTCAGCATCTGGACATTGATATTGGAGGCTTAACAGAAGCCTTTATTTCAGTGTGTGAGTAGATCCTGCTGTGAAACACATACAGCCTCCTCCTCAACATCATCAGGTCAGAATTCAATGTGCCTTTCTTAACAGCAGAATTATACTACCCTGTTGCTGTGGCAAGTAAAAAAATGCCAAACGTGACATTTATATATGGCTACAAGTCAGATAGTTGAGTTTAGCCAACTTTAAATTTAAATCGCTGCTTCTTAGAATTTTTCTGTCAATGTTTAGTGAGATGTACAGTCGATAAGATCGCTGCCTGCCTGTGCCTGAATCGGCAGCTCAGAAAGTCTGCTTTGTCAACATGACAGCCAAGCTCTGTGTTATCTGTCATTGTCTAATTATATTTTCACATTCGTCGTGGCAGTTATTGCAGTGCAGGTATTTGCATGTGTCTGTGTGCATGTGTGGATGTGTTTGTGCATGTCTTCTGCCTCATTGCACTTCCCTCTGCTCTTACCAGCAGATGCTACCACAGCCCCCCTGCCTTCTCACCCTCGATGAACCGGAGACAAGTGCCAGAGGGTAAACACGTCCACTGCCACATGTCCCTAAATGGTTGCATTTAGCATGCACCACATGCCACATTAGTAGAAGCATACTCATCTGTGTACTCGCACATGCACTCTGATGAGTCTAATCCTGAAATGCACACCTGTACAAAGGGGACTAACGCTGTGTTAAGCAGTTATGTTGACTACTGCATTCAGTGCACATTATCGTAATTGTAAGCAGAATCTTGCATTATTCAGACTGAGTAGAGGGAGTGCAGTAATTAAGACTCTTGTAGTTTTTTCATAATTCATCTGCATTAAAGCCTCAGCAGTTTTACTGGGATAAACACAGCTGGCACATGATGGGATGTACGACGAGACTATGTAGTACCTGCTGCAGACTTGCTGTCTTTTCTTTTGAGCACACAGCTAGTTAAGTTTGAAATTGGACATTAACTTTAGTTGGTTTAGCTTTTGATTAAATAAATAGCTATTTTCCTTCATGATCTCTGCCAGTGTAGTCTCTTCTTATGCGCTAACACCAATTAGGTTTTAAAATCTGGAAAACTGCGACAAATTTACTGAGAGAATTTTAGGTTATCGGTTGAAGGATGTATTTGCTTGAAGAATCCTACATGCATTGTCTCTGTATACTTAATTACATATACAAATAGGTTCTGACCTGTTTATTTGAATGAGTGGAATGAGGGAGCAGCACTAAAGTATTGACATTCAAATGTGTTAGCATTGACAAAAATGGCTCACTGAATAGAGCTATAATTTGAACATGTAGTGAGAGTTTAAATACATTTATTTTATGCTGACAGTAAGATATATTCTGAGGGATAAACAGTGTAGCTCAAGGCTACTTAAAGACAAAAGTCAGAGAAGGCAAAGACGGCATGTGAATGCATACCTTGTAAGTCTAAAGTGAGATGGTCCTTTGCTGAATGCAGAAACCTAAAGAAATGTACAAAGCAATCACAGATTAATGATAAATTCTTGTAATATTACTTCACGTTATTTCACACACAGTATTGTAATATTGTTTCACATTTGTGAATATGTAATATTGCAGCAATAATTCTGTGTTCCCACATAGCTTTTAAAAAAAGCTTTCTCTCTGAGTAGAAACAAGTGAGATGTATAAGCAATGCTGAAATGTTATTTCATCTTAAAATCATTCAAACTATTATCGTCTAGTAGAGCTGGGCGATATAATAAAGAACCTTGAACCTTGATAAGATTTATTTCATATCACGATATGTTTTTTTTCATTTCAGGCGATAACGATATATATCACGATATAAGCCAAATAACTATATTTGTAAGATTTAAATGTGCCGTTGCTCACAAGTAAAATGTGAAATAATTAGCAGCTTGTTTTTATTTAAATATTTATTTCCCATAATAAGTTCAACAGGGTAGATGTACGTAAGGAACATGAGACTTTTTCAGATAAATAAAGGCAAATATTGCAAACTACACAAAACGCAGCCGCTAAAGCGTTTAAGTTTCAAAATAGAACAAACAAAAGACTACTAAATTGTCAATTCCACTTAGAAATAAAGTATTAATTCTAAAAATAAATCTTAGTTTGTTTTACAGAAGAACAAACAAAATTGACTAACTTTTGTCAATATCAAATAAACTGAGAACTAAAAGGAAATTCTCAATCTCTCCTTGTTGTATAGCTTAACTTTTCAAACAGTTTTAACAGTTACTTTAGTCTGACAAAAGCCGAATGACGAATTAGCGCTTCCAGTCAGAGATTGCGCATGCACCGCTTTATTGTATTTCCAGACTTGCTTTCGGCACAATTTACAGTGCGCGCTACTCTGTTTTTTGTCAGACTTGAAATAGCCGAAATACCTTCACACTATGGAACTTCTATGGTTCTTCCGTTCGACAATCTCTCCGGCATTGGAACCATCATCTGTTTTTTTTCTTCGGTAACCTTCGCTCACGCTCTCTGTTGATTTTTCTCTAGTCCGCAAACTCATTTCCTTCTTTACTTGGGCAGCCCGGCTGGCTGCTTCCCAAACAAATACACATGTGCGCCTTGGCACTTGTGCTGCATGTAACAAGTCACATGACGTGACGCTGTGATTGGTTCGGTTCTGCGCTACTTAATTTGGATTGGCTGTTCTTTTTTTTTTTCTTTTATTCTATCGCAATAGTTTAATTTTTCTTTTATTCTATCGCAATAGTTTAATTTTTCTATCGAGAAAAGGTTATTTCGCAATACATATCGTTATCGTTCTATCGCCCAGCTCTATCTTCTAGTAATAACAACCTGAACCTCTGTAACAGTGCCTGAACAATAGTTTGTAGATTATTTATACATTATATATTGAAGTTATGCGGTCCTAATATTTGCTAGGTCAATAACGAACACATAAATCAGATTGGACTTATGTATGAGGTTGTGAGAAACAGCCTTACAGGCTTAGTTGATCATTTAATGAACGGAAGCACACAATCTAGGAAATTAAGATACGTGTGACCTTTTCTAGTGTACTATGGTTGTCCTAGCTTTAGGGCGACATCAGTGTGCGTACATGTGTGTGTGTGTGCACACTTATACCTCCTGCCTTTGCCTGTCTGATACACAGGAAGTGATCCCACAGCTTTTTGAAAGGTCAGGACAGCTGTGCCTTTTGCAGCCATGACATTGGATTAGCAAATCTACAAACATATGTGTATTTAGGCATGAGGCAAGGCCGCCTCTGCATGATTCAAAAAAACAAAGGTGGTCATTCATTTTATGTGAATGGCCTCCATGAAGCCCCCCACTTTAAATTATGATTCATATAAGATACGTTATATGGGACCGGTGTTAAGTTGTCACAAGAATTTCTTGCTATTCATGGTTGAATGATTTTAATTAATTTTCTGGTATAATTAGCATTTGTATCACACCGAGGACTGTGAGCCACATGTAGTGGGTCATCCATGCCATCCATTCAGATTGCCAGTCCCTCCTGCCTTAGCCCTCAACACACCTCTTCTCCCGGCAGTCTTGTGTGCAGCGTGCTCTGGTGGCTAAAGGTGCTCGTTAAAGTCCATAACTTATCTCACGTTTGAAGCTAATGGGAAGAATACTGGCTACAGTGAAAAATAAATTACATTTTTCCCCCCTCTCTCTTACTGCCCTCCTAACCTGTAGCGTAATATAGCAGCGGTGAGGCTATGCATTACAGATCTTAACCATTAGAATTTATCTGTGTTGCATGACGCTGACTGATGCATTTGGAAATAATGTACTGGAGTGGAGCATTACAGGAACCCTTGTAACTAATGGACAGCTCTCGCCTATGCCTGGCGATGTATATCATTCAGCTGGACGAGCTCATCAACTCAAGCAGTTCTTTGCAGGGTTTCCTAGCCGGGCAAGTGACTCGTGGTTTGCATTAAAGACTCTGGCAATAAAAGCTCCTCCTTACCTCCACTGGTCATCATTCTGTCTCTTGCTCTTTTCCTACCTATGCTCTGGGTTGATTAAAGGCAGACTGCTGTCGGGCGAATTTTTATTAATTAATGTTTCAGACTTTTTTCTTTCCTTTTTTTTTCTTTCTGACTTTTAATGAAATGTCCTTTAAAGGCTACTAGTGGTTCCACATCAATTAAAATGAATAACTTGTCTCTCAGTCTCTTTTGCAAATCATAAACACAGAGAAAAACACACAGAAAACAATCTTGAGTCAACAATGTACACATACCGACTTAAAAATTTAAACTCTCTGAATTTATTTAATGTTGCAGTCTTTTAAACAGCTTAATTATTTAAATGTTTCTGAAATAAATAGTTACTTTCCCTTGGACAACAGCTTTAGGTCACTGAAACTAATAGTTCTTCTAAAAATATACAATTAAAAAAAATTACCTTTTTGGGGGTGGAACACTCATCCTATAGTTTGGTGAGGTTTGGAGAAGGGTTGCAAAAAATGATGAAATCTAGCTCTCAGGGCCATTCAAAAATTTATAAATGGAAAAAGTCTTTTGGAGTGCAGAGTTTTAGAATTTTCCAAGGTCTCGTGGACTTAAAAGTTTGTACAAGATTTTTAAATTTATTTATTTTATTGTATTTTTACATTTTCTTTTCTTTTTTTTTTTTTTCCCCCAAGAGAATCCATGACATGAATTTAGCCAAACAGGTGAGCCAATATTGCATTGGGAATAATCCAGCTGATAGATTCTAAATATTTGCATTCAATATGTGTATCAGTGGAAGTTGTAAAAGCTCTCTTTCCTAACTTCATACATAACATTACTCATTACAGAATAGACTGCAATTCAATTACACTGGACTATAAGCACAGCAGAAAGTCATTTTTTTCCTCCATGCTTCTCTTTGGCTCTTTCCACATCCCTCACTGCTCCACATTTTTATTTAATGGTGTTTATGTTTTAATAGCTGCACCAGACAGTAGCTGCTTGTCTCCACAGTAATGTAAAGAACAAGGGATAGACCAGATGAATTCCATCCACACAGAGGTCAGAGATACAGAAAATGAATAGCAATGTGGATCCCCCAGCAGGCAGTAGGAGAGTCAGACTAATAAGAGCATAACAGAAGAAGAGAAGGGGGCCCCTGGGAACCAGCATAAAGGTTTTCAGTACATTTTTAAAAGAAAGTGGTCTGAAAATATAATGATGCCTGCTTTGAAATGCATCAGTAATCAGGGAAGGAATTTGTTCTAGGATATGAAATAGGATTGAAATTCCCCAGTTGTGTTGAAGAATGGGCTTTGTAGGTGGAGGGCTAGGTTAGTAGGGGCGAGAGGGGAAAGTATGGAATGAAATATGTGAGTGAGCAAAATGGATCCTTGAACTTGTGCTTTTTTGGCAGGTATTGAGCATAAAGGAGGAAACTCATTATTCTTCTGTTGTCTCTTAGAAATTGTTGCTGATGGTCACAAGTATTTGGCAGTTAGCGTTGTCAAACAAATCAACTTTCAGATGCCAATCGATACTAAACATTAGTGTCAGATTAGATGCTCATTTGCATCATTACTGATACCGTTATTGATCTTTACATCCTCCAGCTGACACACTACTTTATACAGCATTGCTGCAGGCAGAACCACCTCTAACTTGTGAGTGAAGTAGCTGACTTTCACGACACCGATCAAGTCTTCATGAGGAATTTTACATTTCTTTTCCGTTTTCAGTAAAAGTCGGGTCTCTAAGACCTTGAAGTATTAAATAGTGTTAACCTGACTGGCACGCACCTCAGCATTAGCTGCTTAACTATTAGCAGTTACCCAATAGCATAAGTAGCCATTATAGCATTAAGGAAGCAACTATGGCTAATAATGAAATAGTAAAAGCTTCAGTCAGCAACTGGGGATATTTTGTGATGTCTGGCACTGGACCATAGCAACAGAGTGCATGTTTTGTACATTTATAAAGGTTTTGTGCAGGCAGTTGCCTTTGTTTGTCTGGCGCTGTCACATTTGAATCTTAGCATATTCCATGTTTTCTTGATTTCTAACTTACTCACTTCTACTCCTGAGGCAGTGTGGATTTCATCAGTCTCTGAACACTGTGATGGATCTGTTAAACACTCAGGTAACAGTCTACTACCACTGCCACTCTGTAGCATGTGAAAAGGATATGTTGGGTCCTCAAACTGGAGGCCAACAGACAGAAAGCTATTATCTAACAGCCTGCCATTAAAAGGTTGATTGTGCCAGTGCCGGAATAGAAATGTTCCATAGCCAGCCCATTTTCACATAATTGACATTGTCTGATTATTTACTGAAGTGCACATTTTCAGTGTACGTTCATTGTGGTTCCACTAGGTGTTATATTTTATTATTTCCTTTATGTCATTTTACCGTGTAGCTATCATTTCTAATCTAGCAAACTACATTATCCTATCTGCACTGGTATTCCTTCAACTGGGCTAATCAACCCCCAAAAAGTGCTTTTTCCTTTTGGGAATGGTTACCAATAATACATTTCAATTTCAGAGCAGTGAATTATCCCAATTGGAAAATGAGAATTTCTGTTGCCCCGTATTTATTTTTGCCACACGTGTTACAGTCCTAGTTCTCCATTGCATGTCCTCACAGAGGCACTGCTTTGAGGTGAATTACCATGGAGCCTTATCTTTGCTCCCAGTCACCCTGTCAGCACTTTTTGATATTTCCATTGTGCATTTGCAGATAGAATTTGTAATAAGGAGTCATTATGATTTTGAGTTCTTGTTAAATAAAAGTAGTGATCCCTAGCAATTAGCCTAGTGAATCTCTGGTTGGAAGAACTGTTTGAGCTGGTATTAGTCAAAAGATTTGGTGAGGTAGCAGCTAGATGTGGATGACTGACACCAAGCCAAAATGTTTGATATATATTTCTAATAAATTAGCCTTACTGTAGCTAGTATGAGAATTATCCACCAATTTACCTTTATGCCATTTTTAGCCATTTTTGTCTGCTTTTGTGTTAGCGTAGCTTTAAACACAAATCAAACTGGATTCTCTTTGGTTCAGGTTTTTTCATTTTAGAAGGTATTTGTAGGTCTTACAGTGCTGAAGATAGTAGTTTTATTCTAGATTTATTCTCCAGGAAAAAAAGACCTTAAAATATACTAAAAGTCTATATTTCTAAAGGTACCAAAAAATTGTCCCCCAAAGCCAGCTCTTTAGTTTAAAAAGAGAAGTTTTATTATCCAATTCCAGACTTTTTGGGGAAGTATATAACTCGAAACTAAACGCAAAATTGACTTAGTAGAGTTTCAGCCAGCACCATCAAGCTTACAATCTGAACGGGGAAGTTTACAGCAATAATCTAAATTGTGTTAAATCACTTAGCATTTAATTGGTTAATTTGTCCATTTATATTATGCTTCTTATCTTATCTTTGGGTTGTACTGATTGAATATTGATATGATATGGTTTTTCATTGTGCTCTTGTGTTTTGGTTGGTGTGGAGTTCTTAAAGTACATTTTGTCTGGGTTAAAAGTCTTACGTTTTACTTGGTAAATCTTGCAGGCCCCATCTGCTTATTGGTAAGACTCAGGAAAGGCAAAACTAATGTGTGGGTTTTTTGTTTTGTTTCTTTTTTGTTTTGTTTGTTTCTTTTTGTAAAGGGTTGGCTGAATTCAGCTCTATGTCTGTAATTTGAGAGCTTATTACCTGCGATGAATTATGGTATCACAAAAAAGGCCTTTGGGCTCACTTCTCCTGTGTCCAGTGAACACCTGCACTACTTCAGAATGCTTTGAACAGCCCGTGTTTGGAGGATGTATTGTAATTTAGTTCAAAAAGCTTTTATCTCATATGTAATGTAGAGGTCTTTCAGGAACCTGGGCTGACAAAGACTTTCCATGTGCTTCCTTTAGGTCTGAAAAATCACTCAAGATTAGCATGCTAATGATTGGCAGTGAAACCTGTGAAGATCAAGACAATTGAAGTCTTTTCTGGGTGCCTGAAGATAACAAATAACCTTTAACAGATGAAATGCTCTACTTCCATTAAGTAAACTCCTAATTTTCAGTGCAATTTGTGAAAAATACTGAAGGTAGGCATTTCTTTTATGTTTTGGAGTCACACATCTGCCTCCAGCTCATTGTAGTTAATTATACTTAGGTCCTTTTTGGGGTGTGTTCCTAGAGGATCTGCATATTTTCTTCCCAGCTCTACTTGATGTTGTTGCGCGCTGCTTGAGTTCTGAGTGGTTCATTTAGGAGGCCTGGTGCTGCTGTTTTGTCACAGTGGAGAGAGATCAAAGAGGCTACTTAATACCAAGGTTTAGGAAGAGCTAGAACATCCATTTCAAGCAGTGTGCTGTGCCTGTTGTGGCTAGCATCAGGTCAGAAATAATGAGCATGGTATAATAACCCCTTAGAAATAAAAATCTCCTCAAACATGGACATCATACTGTGGAAACACAGCTTCAACAAGCTCTCTTCAGGGAAGCAGGAGATAAAGAGAAGCACAGGTATATGCGCGGCCAGGTCACATTGTGCACGCTGAACAAATAAAAAGTGTGGGTGGGAGGCCTTGGCAGAGGGCAGGCACAGACAGTGGCTTCATAACGGGTGAACAGTGCTATGTGTTCAAGGGTCCTGTTTTGAAGGTACTTGGGAGGGCTGCACTTTGTTAAACACATCTGCCCCACAGTTCACGGTAGAAGGAGGCAGAAGAAACATTCATTGATTAATGTGTGTCAGTAATTGTTACAGTAAAAACGAAGGGTCTGGTTTATTTCTTTTGTTATATGTCCCCCGTTTATTTTCTCTGTCTGCTGTTTTGGCTTGCTTTGCTGTTTTTTGGAAATACATTGTTGAAACGCACAGATAAACACACCAAACGCTAGTAGGTTGTGACCCACTGTTCAGCAAACCTAGCCTCAGTAGTTGTTAGAGGAGCCCCAACGTTTACAGACAATACCCTGCAGTGTGCACACCAGCTCATCTCTCTCCATGTACTGCCCTAGGCCACGGGTTCCAGACAACCCCTGCCTTGTTACACCTCTTGTACACCTCACTTTTGCACTGTTTCTGCTTCTCTTTGTCTTTCCATGTATCTTTTTCCCCTTTATTTATGTTAGATGAGTCTGTGTGTAATCAATCAGGATGTGTGCAAGACTAAATATGTGTTTCAGAAGTTGCTTTTACAATAAACTACATTAACAGGTCTTTAAAACAGATAAAACAACAAACTGCGTTGCCATCTGAACAAACAATGTATTTAGAATTACAGCACAAGTCGTAATAATAGGGTGATCGTGGCTCAAGAGTTGGGAGTTCGCCTTCTAATCGGAAGGTTGCCGGTTCGAGCCCCAGCTTGGACAGTCTCGGTCGCTGTGTCCGAGGCCTTGAGCCTCGCCTCTGTCAGTGCACCCCAGGGTGGCTGTGGCTACAATGTAGCTTGCCATCACCAGTGTGTGAATGTGTGTGTGAATGGGTGGATGACTGGTTGTGTAAAGCGCTTTGGGGTCCTTAGGGACTAGAAAAGCGCTACACAAATACAGGCCATTTACCAATAATACAAGCGATGAAACTTTATATTCAGTGTATAACATTAAAAATACTTTTAATTTCTTACTCATTTTGCAAACTTCCTGCCATGTTTAAAGAAATAAAGAAAGGCTTGCCTGTTAGATGGTTTTCTAATGATTGTGCATGTTAGGCTCAGTGTGGGAGCCAAGGCCAAGTTGAATAACAGCCTGTCTCTCTAGGCTTCACAGAAGACTCACTATCTCTGACATCGCCACACATCTGGCAGTCAGCCTAAAGACCATGCCATTTAATTAGCTCTAATGAATAATAATTTTGTGCATGAATCAGCTCTTAATTCTGCATAATTACAGTACAATTTGTAGACGAGTTTCATTAAGAATGCATCTATAACTAACTACTAGACTAGAGGGGTACACAGATCTGCAAATAGAGCATCTTTCTTTCATTCTTCTTGTTTTTATTTGAAAACAATACATTTTTTGCAAAAATGATGGGTCAGCTTTGTATTCTCTGTCATTAAATTTGCAAGGTCAGACAAAATGACCAAGGCTATAATAGCTGCTGAGACAGCAGATTGCCCAATTAGATGAGGCCCTTAAGCTGCTCTCTGCACTAAAGCGCTGTGACCTTCAAATCATTGGAAAGATTAGTTGGAGCTGTCCTGCCTAACAAGACTGGAATTTGCTTGTGCCTGTTTTCCTGGTAGAATAGTCTGAATAGCATTCTGCATGAAGGCAAGAGTTGAGCAAATTGGTAAATATGTTCTTATTACAAAAACATGCCTGTCACTTCTTTGTTTTTTAGGACTTAAGGAAATTGACTGCTAACGCTGAAAAGATTCTGTCATGCCCTGTGTAGACCTAACCTTACTCCCACATTCTTCACAGTTTGACTCTCTTCTTCCTGTCCCCTTCTTTCTCACTATGCTGGTAATGCATTGGAAAGAAGAACCAAAGTCACACTACATTAGTTTGGTGGTGGCTGTTGCTACAGAGAGCCATTACTCTTCCCTGACAGTATCAAAGAGAGCAGCAGAGCTGTGCTGTGCCTAGCCCACTACTCACTCTCGCTCTCTCTCTCTCACCCTGCACCACTCGCAGGAAATTGCCTCATACTTCAGCAGGCAGGAGGTGAAACGGCAGCGACACCCATGCATGTGTCACTTTCTAGGCTCAGGGCTTGGGTGGGAGTGGGCTTTGGTGTCACACACAAATGCTGCCAGGGGAGCAGTAGAGGAACACTGCCCAGGGGATGTGGATCTAGGCAGTGCTACAGAAGCTGAGATCTGCTGGAATACAGTGATGACAATTCTTCGGTCCATGTAGACTCAGCTGCATTGAACATAGCACTAATGTACAGCTCAACACACTGTCCTCTGCTGACTGATCTGCTATTCTGGGTTAATCATTTTTCCTACTTCGCTGTTAATGTGAATGGAATAACTGCTAAGTACTTTACACAAATCTTTTGACACAGTCTACATAGCCAAAACACTTTAGTGGTGACTAATTGAAGCAGGTGGAATATACTTTTAAAAGTGAAGAAGTACTGAAGGTTGGAAAGGAGGTTAAAGTGTCTAGGACTGCTGCATTTGGGACTTTTGGGTAAGAATAATAGTAAAATAAGGCATTAAAGAAATTAAATTAAATCCTTTGTCATAAGGGATATTATTAGCTACTCCTAATACAATTTTGCTGGTTTTAAAAGACACTGAGAATAAATGAGCATATTTTGTTCCATATTTTCCCTCATAATGGTTCAATTTTTTTACACTGGAATTTTTTTTTAGCACAATCTAATACTTTAGGTTCTGTTAAGTAAAGCTTAAATAGGCTGTTAAATGTCAGGCATTTTTATCAAAACACTACAAGCTGCAAACAAATGTGCCTCAGTGCTTGATAGAGTATTGAAGTGTTTGATGTTTCCAGGGTAAAAAAACAACAACTTAAAAACGCATGCAGCACAATTTTAGATATAGAAGGACGACCTTTTTCAGGGTTTGGTAGGTTCTAAAATTTTGATGATGTCGTTACAGCTTTTCTTGCATCTTACCACACCGTAGAATCAGTCTGTGCAGATGTCTCAAAAGGACAAATGTTTATTGCTATTATAAAGCAGCCTTTGTTGTGATTGTGTGTGCTCCGTGTCCCCCCTCTCCTTTCATTTTGGGCTGGGCTGGGGGGGGGGGGATTGGTGCAATCCGCCGCCTCTGCAGCTCTGTGATTAGAATGGGAGGGAGGGAGAGTGCTTCTCAGCAGGACTCTCTGTTTTATATTCATCAAAAGAGCTGCCTTTGATTTGCTCCCTCTTTGACGTGTGACAGCATGGACTGCAGCACCACAATGCTGCTAAGGAAATCATGCACTTACCACCCCCTATTCCACACCACCCTGACCCCCCCACCCTTTTCTCCCTTCTCTTCTTCCTGCCAGCCATGACCCCCCCCCCCCCCCCCCCCCCCCCCCCGGCAACTCGACTATTAAAGTCAGCCACTGTCCCCCCCACCGTCTCCCGCAGCCGAACCCTCAGGCCAGCGCACCAGCTTATTAATTTCTTCATTATTATTGATATTGCTGCTCTCCACAAATCATCAGACTTTTGCCAAGGTCATCTTTGCTGAAGGTCTGCCCCCACTTGTTTCTTGCACCTCCCGTCTCGAGAAACGGACAGACAGGCTGAAAAGATGGCGAGCTCACAGGCAGACAGTGTGTCCAGTTGTAACAAAGAGACAATAGACGAAGAGCTAAAGCCTTGAATAGGGCGCGATGATAATGATACGATGTTGACGATGACCACAATACCGAAGATGAGACCTTCATTAAGTCACTTTGTCATTAGTGCTCTACTTGTTGTGTTCTTTACAGAGTGCCATTGATTCTGCTATTTGTCTGCAATATCATAAATGTTCCAACGAGCCTTCTGCTTATGATCGTGCGGTGTGTGACCTTCAGCTCATTCGCTGTTGGAAGAAATCTGCGGTTTCCCCGGTGTTGACACAGAAGCCCACCCTATAACCACCCTAACTATCACATCAGTCAATTTTGCCTAGTCTGTGATAACTCGTACTGCAATCACATACACATTCATACATACACCTTCACCTCACTGTTCAAACACTGTTTCCTTTCACTATGCTGCACAGACACGCACACACGCATAGCTGTGTTTGAACAGGACTGCTCTGTGCCATAGAGACTGTGCTGGTTATTAACAGCATGAATTATTTAAGAAATTTCCAACTCTGCAAACACTGGTCGGAAGAGACAAGGCGCAGGAAAGAGAGAGAAAGGGAGAGAGTAGCTGTCAGCATGCATGTTCGATCCATCAGGCATAAACTGAGGCTATTTGCTGTCTAAATCTGTATCTCCGAACTGGTGTAGCTAACACGATTGAACATGGCCATGGTTGGCGTCCAAAGAAAGAATATGTCACATCGTCCATTTTGATTCTAGAAGTTTCAAACTAATTGGATTGCATATTTTGTACCAATACAAAAAAACGTATTGAGTCCATAGCATGGAGTGGTATGCAAATGTTTGACTATTATGTATACAGGGAGTGCAGAATTATTAGGCAAATGAGTATTTTGTCCACATCATCCTCTTCATGCATGTTGTCTTACTCCAAGCTGTATAGGCTCGAAAGCCTACTACCAATTAAGCATATTAGGTGATGTGCATCTCTGTAATGAGAAGGTAGTGTGGTCTAATGACATCAACACCCTATATCAGGTGTGCATAATTATTAGGCAACGTCCTTTCCTTTGGCAAAATGGGTCAAAAGAAGGACTTGACAGGCTCAGAAAAGTCAATAATAGTGAGATATCTTGCAGCGGGATGCAGCAGTCTCAAAATTGCAAAGCTTCTGAAGCGTGATCATCGAACAATCAAGCGTTTCATTCAAAATAGTCAACAGGGTCGCAAGAAGCATGTGGAAAAACCAAGGCGCAAAATAACTGCCCATAAACTGAGAAAAGTCAAGCGTGCAGCTGCCAAGATGCCACTTGCCACCAGTTTGGCCATATTTCAGAGCTGCAACATCACTGGAGTGCCCAAAAGCACAAGGTGTGCAATACTCAGAGACATGGCCAAGGTAAGAAAGGCTGAAAGACGACCACCACTGAACAAGACACACAAGCTGAAACGTCAAGACTGGGCCAAGAAATATCTTAAGACTGGTTTTTCTAAGGTTTTATGGACTGATGAAATGAGAGTGAGTCTTGATGGGCCCGTGGCTGGATTGGTAAAGGGCAGAGAGCTCCAGTCCCACTCAGACGCCAGCAAGGTGGAGGTGGAGTACTGGTTTGGGCTGGTATCATCAAAGATGAGCTTGTGGGGCCTTTTCGGGTTGAGGATGGAGTCAAGCTCAACTCCCAGTCCTACTGCCAGTTTCTGGAAGACACCTTCTTCAAGCAGTGGTACAGGAAGAAGTCTGCATCCTTCAAGAAAAACATGATTTTCATGCAGGACAATGCTCCATCACACGCGTCCAAGTACTCCACAGCGTGGCTGGCAAGAAAGGGTATAAAAGAAGAAAAACTAATGACATGGCCTCCTTGTTCACCTGATCTGAACCCCATTGAGAACCTGTGGTCCATCATCAAATGTGAGATTTACAAGGAGGGAAAACAGTACACCTCTCTGAACAGTGTCTGGGAGGCTGTGGTTGCTGCTGCACGCAATGTTGATGGTGAACAAATCAAAACACTGACAGAATCCATGGATGGCAGGCTTTTGAGTGTCCTTGCAAAGAAAGGTGGCTATATTGGTCGCTGATTTGTTTTTGTTTTGTTTTTGAATGTCAGAAATGTATATTTGTGAATGTGGAGATGTTATATTGGTTTCACTGGTAAAAATAAATGATTGAAATGGGTATATATTTGTTTTTTGTTAAGTTGCCTAATAATTATGCACAGTAATAGTCACCTGCACACACAGATATCCCCCTAAAATAGCTAAAACTAAAAACAAACTACAAACTACTTCCAAAAACATTCAGCGTTGATATTAATGAGTTTTTTGGGTTCATTGAGAACATGGTTGTTGTTCAATAATAAAATTATTCCTCAAAAATACAACTTTCCTAATAATTCTGCACTCCCTATAGTTGGGTCCAACATTTGTCGCACAAATACACTGATTTTTTTTTTTCCCCCTCTGTACACATCATAGTAACTTTTGAAACAAACCTAAACATATGTTTCTGCAGTATTTTCTAGGTATGTAGAAAGCAGCAAAGTGCATATCTATTATACATGATATCTACAGGCCTTCAATTGTTGGTATTTCAAAGGGAAGTTTTTTTATTTAAAGCTTTGACATAGAAATCATCTGCATTACTTGTGTGTATGTTAATTTACCAGACATATAGACTCAGGCAAAATGTCATACATCAAACCCACTTTCCCTCCAAAATGTAAAAATCCATGTTCTGGTGGTTCTGTGCCTGAATAAAAATGAGACAGCGGTGTACTTTAACTATAAAGATGTAATGTTTATGCTCATCTCTGCGTGCCACCTTTCTCACACTTTGTCTTGACCTTAAAGTGTCTCTTTTGACAAGCAGTCTTCAGTTCATCAGTTAACTCTTAAAAGCTCTTTGCTTAGTTGCCCAATACAGGAATGCTAGCTGAAGTGAGAAGGCATCACAGTAATAGCTAGTCACTGTGCATGAATAATAACAGCATTGGGGGTCACAGCACCTTTTGGCATGTGTAGACATCAGTTTGATTTTGCTTTCAGCTTTGATGGAGTTTGATTGGAGTTTGATGCTGGGCTCTCACCATGTGATAGCCCTCCTCAGCACAAGATGACACCAGGCTGTTCAAGGTGAACATTCAGTAGCCCTGCATGCATGCATGCATCTTATCACTGTCTCCCTAATGGTCCTTCACTTAGCTCTGAGGCATCTTCTCCAGCACTCAAGCCAACGTCACCCTCTGTCATTTCAGATGTTCACTTGCCCCAGTAAGCAGACAGAGACGTTCGGCTCGTTCGCTTCTGTGCCACTTGACAGAGAGGGACTGCAAAGAAGGCAAGAGTAGATGAGAGGAAAATAAACTAAGAGAGAGAACAATGTTAAAGTATGCAGCGCTGCACTTTGTGTCAGAAATTGTCCACCCCCACCCCTGCTACCTCCCTCTCCCTTGTAATCTCTGAAGCCATGGTATGGTTTGTCACTGTTAAGTTGATATCAAACTTTGGTGCTCTGTCTGTGGACTCGTATATCTGAAGCTTCACTGTTGCACATAAACCCCATAATCCTTCTCGAAAAGGACAGGTAAGTGTCTCTGTGCTAAAAACTCACTGCTCTCTTCTCTGAAAAAAGTAGTATTCTTCTTGGTTATTTTCTCCTACCATTCATTTCCTTGTGTAGCCAGACTGCTCTTTGGCCCCACAGGACAGCCTGAAGCCAATGGGTGATTCCAGCATTTATCCTTTCCTTCACAACAACTCTAACAGTGAAGATCAGAGCTCATTCACTTATAGTTTGGCTGACTGCCAGTTCTAAACTCCACTATCATACCAAAGTCTGCTTAGTGAGGTGAAGAACCTATACTTTTACTTATAGTTGTGTGTTCTTGTTCTAACCAGGTTGAAGCTGGCAGATACAATAATAATGAGTGGGCCAACACTCTATACAGTAGCTGTATTCATTATTTATTTATTTATTTTAGTGGCACAGATTTGGCGGGGGAACATCTCCAGTGTTATCTTACGTCTCATTGATATGTCATCCATCTGCACTTGTGCCAAACGCCTAACGCTCTATGCAAACTCCCCACAAGATGTCTGTTTTTGTAAATGGGTTGAATTTTCTTCACTATCTGACAAATCCACTTATCAGTATAACTGTAGCAAAGTAAATCATGTCAAAAGGAAGAGACAGAGGGTGCATTTGTTTGCTTTCTTTTTAAGGGCATCCTGTATTCTGTTTTATTTATGGTGTTTTTGTATTATAAAGTCAAGTTTGTTGTGCTCCACTATCTTGTCATTGGTTTATCTTTAGTGTGGTTTTCTATTGTCTGCTCTTCTCCTGCTGTAGTCAGGAGTATTTCATAGGGCTCTTGACAACTCACCTCCTTTGTTCTCTCAGGAAAGGATGCCAAATTCAATGGAAAGTAGAAAATAGGAAAATGCTTCAAAGTCAGTACTTCTTACCCATTGGAGCAATATATTTGCGCACTTGGCACACAGTAAAATTCTTTGCCGCCCCCCCCCCCCCCCCCCCACCCCACCCCCCCAGATAGGATAGAAAAATAAACATTTAATATGTGTGTAAAGTTGGAGCTTTATCACAACTACAGCGTACCACAGCTGATCTAATCTTATCTGTAACATCTACCCAGGGCAATCTCTAAGTTTAGCAGAACCAAATAAATCACAAGGGAAAAAAATGTTCTTAACATTCAGACACCTATTCTTGCATTAGAGAGCTTTTGGCAGGGCCAACTCCAAGCAATTACTTCCTAGTGGTCAGCATTTGGCCTATCTGTGTGGATTAACGATGAGAATGCTGACCTAGGAACTGGTCAGCCGTGATGCCTTCACACCTGAGTGAGTGGACTCTGGGCTCGACTACTGCAGCGCCTAGACTGTCTAGAGGGATTGCGTATTAGGGGGAAGGCTCAGTTCAGTTGGAGACACATTTGGCTGATCCCTATATGCAACCAGAGTTCCTGTCTGTGTCTCCCATACCAATAACCTCCAACAGAGGTGAAGCTTTTGAAATGAACCACTGCATAATGGAGATAAACTCAAGTCACAGGTCATAGCTCAAGATAAGAGCCAGTATTTAACTGGGCAGTTTCATACATCATCTCTCTGCCTTGAAGCAGTGGATAGTTTGAAATAGGCTGAAGTTTGATTGCATGGAACAAAATGTGTTTGCCCATGTGTGACTACAAGTTAATGTTTTTTCTGTGAGTGTGTGAATGATTATGTGTACATTTGTTAAACAGTGTTTGTGTGAAAAGGAAAGGGAGTGACTAGGACTTTGCTTGGGTGTGAATGTGTGTGGAGAGAATGAATGTATGGGTGCGGGCCTGTGTGCATCTGTTCTGGCAGTGAATGTGATTGTGTTTTGATTAGGTCTCAGTGGTGCGCCAAGTTCAGGCCTTGTTGAGATTCCTGCCACTCCCACATCCCCATCGCTTTCTCAGTTTGACAGCTGATGGGATCTCAGATGGAATGTGCATGTGTGAATTGCCAGCAATGTACATAACAACCTAATTTCTTCTCTCCATCTCGTACACCTTTTCCCTCCCTCTTGCTTTCATTCACTCCTCTGCCTCCTCTCTTTTTATCTGCAGTCATTAAGCTGTCTGTTTCTGTCTGTCTTTCGATACACTTCTCATACAATATACAGAGTTCAGGAGCAGTGTCAGCCCCTGCATTTTGGGCTGTAGGATTTACCGTGTTGTTTTTGTTCTAGTGAAGAAAATCTGTAGCACAAACTTAAGTCGTCAAAATGGTCTTAGTGATTGTATGCACAGTTCTGAATTTTTACGGCATTAGCACTGTGGAACTATCACTGTTGTTTATTGAATAAGAAATTGAATGGTACCCAGAGTACAAAGACATACAGTGTAGGTTACAGTGGGGCAAAAAAGTATTTAGTCAGCCACCGATTGTGCAAGTTCCCCCCCTAAAATGATGACAGAGGTCAGTAATTTGCACCAGAGGTACACTTCAATTGTGAGAGACAGAATGTGAAAAAAAAATCCATGAATCCACATGGTAGGATTTGTAAAGAATTTATTCGTAAATCAGGGTGGAAAATAAGTATTTGGTCACCTCAAACAAGGAAAATCTCTGGCTCTCACAGACCTGTAACGTCTTCTGTAAGAAGCTTTTCTGTCCACCACTCGTTACCTGTATGAATGGCACCTGTTTGAACTCATCATCTGTATAAAAGACACCTGTCCACAGCCTCAAACAGTCAGACTCCAAACTCCGCCATGGCCAAGACCAAAGAGCTTTCGAAGGACACCAGGAAAAGTATTGTAGACCTGCACCAGACTGGGAAGAGTGAATCTACAATAGGCAAGCAGCTTGGTGTGAAAAAATCAACTGTGGGAGCAATCATCAGAAAATGGAAGACATACAAGACCACTGATAATCTCCCTCGATCTGGGGCTCCACGCAAGATCTCATCCCGTGGGGTCAAAATGATCATGAGAACGGTGAGCAAAGATCCCAGAACCACACGGGGGGACCTGGTGAATGACCTGCAGAGAGCTGGGACCAAAGTAACAAAGGTCACCATCAGTAACACACTACAACGGCAGGGAATCAAATCCCGCAGTGCCAGACGTGTTCCGCTGCTGAAGCCAGTGCATGTCCAGGCCCGTCCGAAGTTTGCCAGAGAGCACATGGATGATACAGCAGAGGATTGGGAGAATGTCATGTGGTCAGATGAAACCAAAGTAGAACTTTTTGGTATAAACTCAACTCGTCGTGTTTGGAGGAAGAAGAATACTGAGTTGCATCCCAAGAACACCATACCTACTGTGAAGCATGGGGGTGGAAACATCATGCTATGGGGCTGTTTTTCTGCCAAGGGGACAGGACGACTGATCCGTGTTAAGGACAGAATGAATGGGGCCATGTATCGTGAGATTTTGAGCCAAAACCTCCTTCCATCAGTGAGAACTTTGAAGATGAAACGAGGCTGGGTCTTCCAACATGACAATGATCCAAAACACACCGCCCAGGCAACAAAGGAGTGGCTCCGTAAGAAGCATTTGAAAGTCCTGGAGTGGCCTAGCCAGTCTCCAGACCTCAACCCCATAGAAAATCTGTGGCGGGAGTTGAAAGTCCGTGTTGCTCGGCGACAGCCCCAAAACATCACTGCTCTCGAGAAGATCTGCATGGAGGAATGGGCCAAAATACCAGCTACTGTGTGTGCAAACCTGGTAAAGACCTATAGTAAGCATTTGACCTCTGTTATTGCCAACAAAGGTTATGTTACAAAGTATTGAGTTGTATTTTTGTTATTGACCAAATACTTATTTTCCACCCTGATTTACGAATAAATTCTTTACAAATCCTACCATGTGGATTCATGGATTTTTTTTTCACATTCTGTCTCTCACAGTTGAAGTGTACCTCTGGTGCAAATTACTGACCTCTGTCATCATTTTAGGTGGGGGAACTTGCACAATCGGTGGCTGACTAAATACTTTTTTGCCCCACTGTAATTCACCATAGTTACACAACGCATTTTTTTTATTATTTCACACTAGAGTTAGTAAGCCAATCTTATGTTTTCAAAACAATAAATGTTCCAGACTTCCAAGTCCTATAGGTATGGTAAATAAGTAAAATTCTCGATCTTACTGATCATCAGCTGAAAAGACAAAATTCTTACCCCCAACTTTGTCAGATGCTGACATTTGGGCAGACTCATCATGACGTGACATTTTCATGCAACAGAAACTTGTCTGACGTCCATTGTACTACAAAGTACCATTTTGGTGAACAAGGATGTATGAAAACTTAAAATAAAAAAAGAAAACATTGTTGAGGTGCAGAGTGAGGTCATGTTAACAATTAGTGCTGCCACGATTAGTCGACTAGTCACGATTACGTCGACGATTTTGATAGTCGACGTAATCATGACTAGTCGACCAATTTAATAGTCGATGCGTCGTTTTGAAACTTTGTAAGATCCCAAAAGACGCAGGAATAAGTAGTAGGATTTAAGAGTGTAATAACGGACTGAAACAGAAGATGGCAGCACTGCATGTACAAGGATGCCAGCTGCCATTAAACCCCGAAGAAGAAGCTGTGTCCCAGGATTCATAGCGCGGCCTTGTCGCTACCCAATCCGTACCGGAAACCCGATCGGTACCCCGCATTCGCAAATCTTACATCACTTCCTCTCTTTGTCAGCATTGCAACATTCAATATATTTGAATGATACGGTTAGCGCCCAGTCAGTGTTGCCAACTTAGCGACTTTGTCGCTATATTTAGCGAGTTTTCAGACCCCCTTAATGACTTTTTTTCCCTAAAAAGCGACTAGCGACAAATCTGGCGACTTGTATTATTGGAGACTTATTTATGACGACTTTTTGACGTGAAAGCGCGTATCGCTCTTACTCTCAACAAGCAGCGGTGCTACCGTGGGCACCTCACCCGTGCCAAAGCGCTCACGGGCGGAGGATAGTCCTCCCCCCGCTGCTATCAGGGCAGGAGATGTTCCCATCTATGCGTCCAAACTAGAAAATGAATCGCGCATGAGCCAAGCCGCTGCTCCAGCACTGACTGTAACGCAGTCAGTTCTTCTTTTACTGTTATGTTGTTTTGTGGATCACAAGGTTTAAAACTACTTATAAACACACACACAGTAACTACACTAGAGTGCCAAAGAATGCAGCTGTGTAAACTTCAAATATCTGCCACCACATATTTTCAAAAGCGCACAACATTTTCGGAGACATCTGTTACCCACCAGCTCGATAGCTAACCGGGGGCAAGGCTCACTAGCCGGCAAATCGTTTTCAAACCCACTGCCGTCTTTCGCTACTCAGGTTAAACATATATAAGTCACTTAGATAACTTAAAAATGATATTGTTTGGCTTTTTTCAGTATTTTATTTGTTCCTAAGTAAATCAGTTTGGCTGAGATTAAAGTTATAGTTTTTACACAGCTGAATAAACGTCAAGCAGACAACTGATTATCAGAAGTGTGAGATGCTCGAGAATATACTCCGGTGTTGTGTTATATTTTAGATAGCAAGGAGCAGATGGCTGAGTTTATTAAACTCCACCGAAACAATCTGCAAACTTCATTAAAATTTAACAAACAATCATCTTGTCTTTATTTTTAGTTAGCACATACCTTAAACACTTAAAGCTGTAAGCTAATGATAGTTATATAAGAGCAGATTCATGCTGGTGCAATAAGCTGTACGTTGTACGTCCAATGGGCGCATGATCTGATTAGTCGACTAATCGCAAAAATAATCGGTGACTAGTCGCCTATCAAAATAATCGTTTGTGGCAGCCCTATTAACAATGCATTAAAATTTGCCTTAGATTCACCGAGGTCTTCAAGGTCAACTTAATGATTTATTGGTTAAAATTTACAAAAAGCCATATACCTTAGAAACTGTGATCCTTACAAGTGTGTTGTGTATTGTCAACATAAAGAAGGTACAATATCAAATGTAACATATGAAGATTTAAAATATGTTACATTTGATCTCTGACCTCTCCTTCAATGTCAATAGGTCTGAAGGTCAAAGTGGTAATAATGCTAAAAAGAGCTATTTAAAACAACTGTATGTTTCTTACTGGAATTATTTGTAGGCATATAGGGAATGTTTTATGGGGATTCTAAATGTTATGTTACTTTGGACTTCTTCTTCAAGGTCAAATAAGGTCAAACCTTATCTTTAAAACCAAAATCTACTGCCTTTATTATGTACGTTACAGTAACAGCTTAGCCATTTAATAGTGCATCCTCCGACAGAAAAGCACATTTGGTTATGGTTTACTGGGCTACCGCCTTGCTACTTTGCTAGTGCTACTATTGAGCATCTCGGTGTTAACACCAGCAAACCCACCTGACCAAGCATTACAGTACTTACCATCTAGTTTGAGGCACCTGGAGTCACAGTGGGGTTGGATAGGCCAAATTGGATAAGCAGAAGAGGATGGGTAGATGGATGGATAGATGATATAAATGTCAGGCACATTTTTGTCCAGGGTTTAGCCCACATCTTGCCTTACAATAGCTGAGGTGGACTCCAGCTCGCCTTGCAATCTTCTGAAGAATATAATGGAAAAGCAAATGGGTGGACTGATGACAGCAAACATATTAAATGAGTACGAGGTTAGTTCGTTGATCCAAAGTAATTCAGGAATAGGTGATTTTTTATTTATTTATTTATTTTTTAACCCAGGAGTGCCAATACCATAACAGTTTTTCCTTTGTGTTGTACAAGATGATTGTGTCTAGAATAGAATAGAATAGAATAGAATTCAACTTTATTGTCATTGCACATGCACAGGTACAGGGCAACGAAATGCAGTTTGCATCCATCCAGAAGTGCTTTAGTGATATAGATATATTACAATATATATTAGCAATAATATAGATATGTGAGTATATTACAGAAATGGGTCTATTATGGTATGTTATAATGTACACGGTATGAAGTATGTTGTGAATATTCTATAAGTATGTACAGGCTGTAGTGAGTACAAGCTATGTACAGGATATGAACAGGATATAAATATGAAAAACTATACAGAATATGAAATAAATAACTTTACAGAATCTGGGATATACAGCTATACAGAAATGGGAACTATGCAAGTTGTAAACAGTTGTAGAATTAAAGATTATCGAATGTACAGAATGATTATTTACACAGAGCTATACAGTAGTGCAGTTAAGATAAGTGAGGGTGTAGATAGTTTCTACAGAGGCTATATAAAGTGCTAGTGGTTGTGAGTGGTGGTTCAGTCCATGTTATTATTGTGTTTGAGGGTACAGTTGTCCATTGTGGGTGTGTGTATGTTCAGTCCATGAGTTTAACGTGGGTCAGATGTCAGGAGGCAGAGTTCAGGAGTCTGACAGCTGTGGGGAAGAAGCTGTTCCGGTACCTGGTGGTCTTAGTCCGGAGGCTCCTGTGGCGCCTCCCAGAGGGCAGGAGGGTGAAGAGTCCATGTGATGGGTGACTGGGGTCTTTGATGATTTTCCCAGCCCTTTTCAGACACCGCTTCCTGTAGATGTCTTTTATGGCAGGAAGTGGTGCTCCGGCGATGCGCTGGGCAGTTTTCACGACCCTCTGCAACGCCTTCCGGTCCGAGGCAGAGCAGTTCCCGTACCAGACTGTTATACAGTTGGTCAGGATGCTCTCGATGGTGCAGCGATAGAAGTTCACCAGGATGTCTGAGGACAGGTGGTTCTTCCTCAGAGTCCTCAAGAAGAAGAGGCGCTGGTGAGCCTTCTTGACCAGCTTGGAGCAGTTGGTCGTCCAGGTGAGATCCTCGGAGATGTGGACTCCCAGGAACTTGAAGCTGCTCACACGCTCCACAGCCGTCCCCTTAATGTGGATGGGTGGATGTGGGTCAGCATTCCTCCTGTAGTCCACGATGAGCTCCTTGGTCTTCTCGGTGTTAAGCAGCAGGTTGTTTCTGTCGCACCACTCAGCCAGACGATCCACCTCCTCCCTGTAGGCGGCCTCATCGTTGTCACTGATGAGGCTAATCACCGTGGTGTCATCTGCAAACTTAATGATGGTGTTGGAACCATCAGCAGGTCTGCAGTCGTGGGTGAAGAGGGAGTAGAGGAAAGGGCTCATCACACAGCCTTGTGGTACACCGGTGTTCATTGTGATGGTAGATGAGCAGCGGTTATCCAGCCGGACATGTTGGGGGCGGTTGGTCAGGAAGTCCAGTAACCATTTGCAGATGAGGGAACTGATACCCAGGTCTGTCAGTTTCCTGATGAGTTGTGAGGGGTGGATTGTATTGAATGCTGAACTGAAGTCTATAAACAGCATTCTGGCGTAGGTGTTGTTGTTGTCCAGGTGTGAGAGGACAGAGTGCATTGCGATGGAGACTGCATCCTCTGTGCTCCTGTTCCGGCGGTATGCGAATTGGTGGGGGTCCAGGGTGGGGGGGAGACAGGATTTGAAGTGTGCTAGGACCAGCTGCTCTAAGCACTTAGTGATGATGGGGGTGAGTGCTACTGGGCGGTAATCATTGAGGCAAGATGGGTTGGAGTTTTTGGGTATCGGGACGATGGAGGTGGATTTGAAGCAGGCCGGTACCACAGCGTGGGCCAAGGACAGATTGAATATGTCTGTGAGCACTCCTGCAAGCTCCCCAGAACACGCTCTGAGAACACGCCCGGGGATGCCATCAGGGCCTGCAGCCTTGTGGACATTGATCCTGCTCAGCACCGCTCCTACATCGGTGGGGGAGAGAGTCATAGGTTGGTGGTCTGGCGTCATGTCTAGTGGTTAACATCAGCAAAGACTGGCCATCCTAATCTAAATCAAGCAGCTTCCCCAAACCTGCTTGATTTAGATTACATTTAATGAATATCACACTTCTTTCTCAGTGGTCTTGAGCATTTATTCCTGCTACATCTGACCTTAATATACACACCCTAGTCTGTTTGATTCAAACAGAGATGTGCTTTGAACTGTGTAGGGGTTTTTATTAGTTTCCTAGGTTTTCTGGCCATTGTTAGTCAGTGTTGTGGGTTGATTATGTATGCACTATTCCAGGATTTTTATCTTCCATTTACATGAACTTTGCTTTATTACTTTTACCATAATTAGCTAAGTGATTTCACCCGGGGGCATACTGTTGTTTTAATCCACTCCCACGTGCATGTGCTTAGTGTAAGAACTTAATCTATGTGTGAGAGCTTGCACATTCATTAAAGTGAATAGCAGATGCCCTTTGTCCTTTATAATATGGCGATCACAAATTCCCTATTTAGTTATTTTTAGTTTCCTGTATGCAGTTATGAAATCTGCCCTTTTTGTCATACATTTATGTATTTGTTGTTGCATTTCTCCATATCGACAGTAGTGCTAGTGAAACCAGTGCCAGGCTGCTGTTTCTCTGATAACCAGTTGAGGCTGCCTTAACTCTGGCTTTTTAATGTGGGAGTCTACTGGGGAAAGTAGAGTAGCTTTTGGAGCCAGCCTCCAGTGGCCACTCCAGGAACCACTTTTGGCACTTCTGTTCTTAGCTTCATTTTTCAGCCCCAGAGATTTCGGCCTGCTCCCAGTCAAGAGTCATGTTATATTAGCTAACTTTTTTTTATTGCTAAAAAAGAGAAAGACAAGTAGATGATCTCCAAAAGTTGATTCTGTTCATCTGGACGTAGCGTTTTGTGGGAGAAACGTTTCGTCACTCATCCAGATGACTTCTTCAGTCTCAGCTGAGATTTGGTTTCCCCAAATCTTATGAACAGTACATTTGCATAATGACTGAAACCAGCCCACTGAAGGAACAATGGGCTGGGATGCGAACACCATCCCCACTGACACAGCGGCCAGGGAGGCAGAAGAACAGCACATCAAGAAGGCCCTTAGTAAATGTGATTATCCCAGCTGGACTTTTGTCAAAGCTGGAAAGGCACCTAAAGAAAGCTCCAGCCGATCCAGGAGAGAAGGACAACCGCTGCCCAAGCGAAAACCTGTAGTGCTCCCATTAGAGGTGGGAATCACCATACATCCCACGATACGATATTATCACAATACTTAACGCACGATACGATATTATTGCGATTTTTAAAAATATCTGCGATATTCAGATTCTGTACATAAAGGTAAACTTTATCAATATTCATTTTATCTAATATCAGTCTCGCACTCAGTCTTTCTCTCATTTCAGTCAGTTTTATTGTTGACAAACTGAACGGTTTGTATCACAGTCTAGCCCAACTTAACTGAATGCAACCATCTGGTACAATTATAGCTATTCTGAACTATGCAATTTATGAAAACTATGCAGCCCATTCAGCAACTGAAGAATTTGAAAGTAAATTAAAACGAAATATAATTTTACATTAAATAAAAAAGTTTTAAACTTAATTAAAATAAAACATGTCTTAAATTAAAATAAGTAAACTGTCATGTTTATTGCTGCCAAAAAAAGTTAAACACATTTGGACAGTGAAGGAATGTCAGGATTCTTGCTCAGAAAAAGGATCAACATGCTCTGAAGTCAGAGCACAAAAACTTTTTTTGTAACAAAATATCGATTTCTGCTGTCCCTGTATCGATACATTATTAGCAAACAAAATATCACGATACTACACGGTATCGATTTTTTTCCCCCACCCCTAGCTCCCATACGTGTCAGGAGTATCGGAACAGTTGAGATGCATTTTTTTCTAAACACCGGGTCTCTGTGGCTTTTAAACCCAAAATACACTGCGCAAAAAATTGGTTCACCCCAAGGATCGGGTTCCCTGACACAAACAGAGTAACATAGTGTACGCTGTTAAGTGCCAGGAGGATTGCCAGGATTTATACATCAGGGAAACCAAACAACCTCTGGCGAAGCGGGTGGCACAACACAGAAGCGCTACCTCATCAGGCCAGGACTGTTCACACCTACAGGCCAGTGGACACTCTTTCAATGATGAGGATGTACACATCCTGGACAGGGAAGAACGCTGGTTTGAGCGCGGAGTCAAGGAGGCCATTTACGTGAAAAGGGAAAGACCATCTCTGAATCGAGGAGGGGGTCTAAGGGTACATCTTTCACCATCTTACAATGCTGTGATTGCAGCCATTCCCCAACTCTCTGTGAATGGGACTCATGGCCATTGATCAGTGGTCTTTGATCAGTGGGTTATAGTCAGTGGTTGTTGATCAATGGTCATGAGAATTTGCATAATTATGATTAAGGAACTGACCTCCCAGCCCATTGTTCCTTCAGTGGGCTGGTTTCAGTCATTATGCAAATGTACTGTTTATAAGATTTGGGGAAACCTGCAGTCAGCTCAGACTGAAGAAGTCACTCTGATGAGTGACAAAACTTTTCTCCCACAAAACGCTACATCCAGATGAACAGAATCAACTTTTGGAGATTTACTTTCCTGGATGATTGAGAATGCATCAAGACAAGTAGATGATATTTATAGCAACCAGCTTGTAGATATTGCTGTGCTCTCAAGATTAAACTAAACTGTGAGTATTATGGACGTACACTATATTTGCTTGTACATGTTAGCTGTACGCAGGACCATGCGGGTGGCTGAAGAGATTTTTTTCTCTCAAATGATTTCTGTTGAATATCTGACTGGCTCTGACTAACTGATTCCAAAAGATATTTAAATTAACAGTCAGTGTCCCAACTACATTGGAAGCAGCTGATATGTTCAACTGTTTGCTAAAAATGGGGCACATATAGTATGCACTTCAGAAATGAGTCACAGTGACATTCATAAACTATCTCATTTTAAGGAGCAGCACTTGAGCCTTTGATTTCATCTTTACCGGAATTAAGACTCTAAAATAAATTACATTTGTTTCTTCTAACTTTAACTTAACAAAGTAAAGATGCTGTGTTATTTGCCAGTTCTGTCAGTTTTCTGAGGGCTTGATGTTATTCAATTGTTATGCAATAAATTTTTAAACAGACAGTGGGTAGACAGTATTATTGTTTCTCTGTATTTGTGCATTATGTGCATGGTTGTCTTGCATATGGTGGGTACGTCTGTCCCCGTATGATAAGGACCATCTGACTTGCTGATGGTTTTCTAAATATGGTGATGCTCTGGGACAGGGTTATAGTAATGAGCCTTGGCAGTAGCTTGCTTTAGTATTAAATGTGCATCTCCCTCCCTTTAAAGGCAGTAAAGCATGTTGGGATGCAGTGAAATGTTTACAACACTGTGGTTGGCTCCTTCAACAGTCCTGGCAGCAGAGGCCATTATTGCAGCTCACATTTCTAATCACTCATCCTTGGCAATCAATCAAGGCCCCACCCCCTACCTTTCTCGACACTGCCATAGAATTTCAGAAGTCTGCATTACAAGGACACTCTAAAATGGCCTCACAGAATACTTACAATCATCAACTGAAGTTAAAGAGTTTTTTCATTCTGTGAATGTGTAGGATCTGGTGTTTTGTGGCCAGCTGAAACCTCAAGGTTTCAGTGCTTGGTTTAAGTGTCCAAGGGGACGTATTTTACCTCAGGCTTTTAAAAGCAACCTCCTGGTGTCAAGTACAGCAACGTGGGTGACTTTTTCTTTTTAAACACAACTGAAATCTATTAACGGAGCAATTTTGTATCCTTTTTTCAGTTTGTTAGGTAAATTAAATATTTTTAAAATGCACATTAATTTGTTTCTTTAAACCACCTTATTCAACATGGTACTCCTACATACCTTTTAGAATATGTTACTGAGAGCTGCTGCAGGAATCACCGTTGTTCACAATTGTTCCTTTTAATTAAAGGCTATTGATATACTAATATAAACCTAGATTCTAAAACCACCAACACATGATTGTACATTGTAGTTTCACTTCACTTCCCTGGATATGCTGCAATCTTTGTATATCAAAAGATGCCCTTAAAAAAACAACACAATGAATTCATGTTTCACTTATTTCATATACTTTAACATATATTCTAACTAGTGTCAGGAAGTTTTCTGTACCCAAGCTGAAAACTGAGGTTCTTTCACATTCAAACCATATCATATATTCAGACCTAGCCTTGACATCTTTCACAGGTTTAATTTCCGCTGCTCTGCGAGCTATGAGGTTTTTCTTTATCGTGAAAAGCAAAACAATGTGCAAGAGATGAATGTCACCTGAAAAAGGAGTAGTGGTTCCTCTCAATAGTTTTTAGTTGGTGTTCATGATGATGAAAAGACATTTGAGTTTTTATATTAGTAAGAAAGAATTACCGCTATGCTTTTGACTGTGTCAGGCTAAGATTGTTTTTTAGCTATTGCTAAACTTTGCTTTATTGTTTAAATGCATTCTCATTAGTGTCATCTACTGCAAATTATTTGTTTACATGCGATGACTGTGTAGTAGATTATTAGTAAAAACTATGGTAGCACTACTATTGTCAAGGCTCTTTATATAATACAGCTACAGAAGTCCTTCTCAGTTCTTCTGACTGATAAATTGAGTATATGACAAGTGCAAAGTCTCATTTAATCCACTACTGTCTTGTCATTAAGGGTCTGTGTCTGTGCAAAAACCTCCTCAAGTTACATTTATTTGTGTACATTTACACAGATGTATGACTACCCAGAGCCGACATATTCAACGTTTTTTGTAGTTCTTCAAAACAAAAAAAACCAAAACATCGCCATGTAGCTTGATGTGGATGACATCATTTTTAGGTTGAACACTGACTGATTGAAAAGTGGGGTGGAACACGGAAAGGAGCAACAGTGGAGTTCACAGATAGTTGCTGCAGTGGAAACTTTTCATTCTTTGTAGCACTTGTTTTTACTTGAGCTCTTTCTATGTTAGGACTTTTTTCTGGGACTATCAAGAAGGACCAACAACTGGACAAGCAAGAGCAGCCCATCGACGGCTTGTTTGTCTCAGTTCCTCCTGGTTGCTACAGCTGAACCCTGCACCACATGCTCCTCTCTCAATGCTTTCACTTGAGAACAGTAGTGGAAGCAGTTGTAACAAACGTAAAGCACACACCAGAACAATGAGATAGCATTGCTATGTTTAACTGGAGTTAATGCTAACAAGTGCAGTTCTTTTGTAAGAGTGGACGTACATGTTGACTCCTTACACTGCTAACTTAAAATTATATAATAATATAGAAACTGCATATTTTTTTACAAATAAAGGGAAAGGTACTGTGTCATCAAAAGGGTGTCCTTAAATAATATTCAAGCAATATTAATGCACATTTTGTCATAGAAAATATAAAAAAACAACCCATTTTAATAGTGTCATTAAAATACTGGATCTATAAGCAGTATCAGTAATAGTAGGTGTACCATATGGGAATCATAATGATTCCCATCCTTATTCAGCATGTACTGGGGAACATGTGTATTGGTTATTATTACAGAGATAATTGAGGGGGAGATTTAAAGGAAAGAATCCATGTTTTATGATGTTTACTGCAGTGATGTCTCAGAGCGCGCACGCACGCACGCACACACACACACACACACACACACAAAATATGCACAAATGTGAAAGGGAAGAAATAATTTGTGGCACTGCAGAAGACAGGTGTCACTGTGTCCTCTTCGCTGGTCATAAAAGTTAATTAAAGAAAAGGAATTTTTATTATCCTTGGTTGCTCAAGCACAGGCAATGGGCTGCTGCTTAATAACAGCCGATAGTGGAGTCCAAGAGCAGTCTATTCTACAGCTGCTGTCAAGAGATGTGTGTAACCAGATAATAGCTGCCTGTAGATATATGCACAGTACCTACCTCTAACAACTGATGGCATGTTTTCTAGAATTCCAGTCTAGATGTTCACTCTGTATCAGGTGCTGTCTGTCTTGGTGATGCATGTGACTATATGCAAATATTAAAAGTATCAAATTTCAAGTCCTGTGTTTCTGCTTATGGCTGTGACTCCAGCAGCTTAAACAAACACCCCTGATTTCTCTGGACTTTCATAACTTGCATTCATAGAGGGTTGGGCGATGGGTTATTGTTCCAGCTGCCATCATCAATCTTGTATTAGTGAACTAGCTAAATTGAGCATATATTTTACCAAAATCTGATGTCAAAGAAAGAAATGGTTAATATAGGTCACAGAAGGAGACCATATCATGATCTTTCCACTTATTTTTCTTTCGTTCTTTCGTTGATGTATATGGTTTGGTTGGTTGGCACATTACTGCAGCTTGTTTCCAGTATGAACGCAGCTTAAGTCATTAAAAATCTAGCAATTCACAAATGCAAGACCACCAGAACGTGTGTGTTTAGTTTTTTCTGTATGTTTCTGTATGCAGCAACCGTTTTTTTACATATCTGCTAACACTCAAGTCTCGGGATTCTCCTGGCTTTCTCCCAGGAGACTTCACGAATGTGTGTGACCTTTATTTTGAATAATTAGAATATACAGGTTAGTAAATTTGGCATGTTTGACTGTTGTTACCAAAGTTGCCAGATTGTTTACACATGCAGCCCACACACTACAGGTTCTACTTGTCTGTCAGCACGACTTGAATGTTTACTGTTAGTTTGTCCCGTCCACAGCTGTCCTGTCTCATTACTGTCTGTGATTTTTGTATTTACTTTTAAATTGTTAATTTGACTTTCAGCTAGCATTTTGAGATTGATTTGAGATCATGTTGGAGAAGTGATATATATACACTCACTCAACACTTTATTAGGTAAATCTTGCTAGTATCTTAATATTCTTTGTGACAGAGATTCAACAAGGTGCTTGAAACATTCTTCAGAGATTTATGTCCATATTGACATGATGGCATCACAAAGTTGCAGGAGTTTGATGACTGCATGGATCTCTCCTATTCATCAGCATCACAAAGTTGATCTGTTGAATTGACAGTGGAAGCCAGAAAAGTCACCCATCAGGATATGGGTGGCTTTTATGTTTAAATGATGCTTAAGAGACCAAAGTTGTGCTATTAAATATCCACCACACTATTACACCAACATCACCAGCAGCCTGAAACATTTATACAACCATGTTGAATCCTGCTTTCATGTTGCTTATGTCCAAGTCTGATACTACTGTTTGAATAAGTTTTGGTCTGAATTCTTGCCTCAAAATTTCTGACATGAGTCGTATCCAATGTGATCTTCTGCAGCTGAAGCCAAAAGTCACAGGATTTTCACCAGAGACAAAACACTCCTGTTATACTGTGAACCTTGCAGAAGATGGAACAAAATCAAGTTGCAGGTGAGATGTTATAAACTCCCAGCTGGCGTTAAAACTTAAAGACAACACTACATTGGGCAGTTATTGGCTGACTGTGCCAATTTGCCACCCTGAAGCTAGAGACCTACATGTAGTTCAACTTTAATTACCAGGGTGAACTTGATATTAAATGAGGTGGGAGTGGAAGGAGATGAAAAAGGGTGGAGGGGAGAAGAAAGGAATCATGAGGTGGAGGAGGAAACTGAGAGAAGTGGAGTGGTGCAGCAGTAAAGGATGCATTAACCAATTAAAGTTGGGGAGCAGAGGAATTACGTGATGCAGTGATTTTCTTTTCTCTTGTAATTGTCATTGTTGTTGCAATAAGAAAGAGGAGCTAACAGCAACCGTATCATCAGGATCATCATATCATACTTTGGCTGTATTTGTATGTGTTCGGTTTACAGTCAATGTAAAACACATCACACATGCACTTCTGTATCATGGCAAGATAATTATATGTATCCCCTAGGTAAGTAAGACTAATACGATCCACCAGAATCAAATTTGCTTACATAAAACCAATACTAAAAATGCCTTTTGCCACTGAGATATATTTACATATTTGCACAATCTGCACACTTATGCTTAAAAATAATTATGTATGCATCAATATTTGATGAACAACAAAGACGTTAGCGCCCTGCAGTATTTTCGAGCTTGAGCCATGGGATTATGTTAAGTGTTCACACAGCCTCATCTATGATTCATTTTATTGCCAGAACCCTAGCCACTGCTGTTTTACTCCTCAGAGCTTTGTTGAGTCTGTCTGTGGGAGATAGCCAGCGGAAAGACAGAGGCTAAGGTACAGAATGGAGAGATGAGCATAAAAAGAAAGATGGTGAGACGACAGAGAAATGTAACCTTTTGTGAGTGTTCAATTTGAAGCTGCATTTCTCTCCCTCTCTGCCCCATTCTGGCTTTGCTCCTTTCAGTCCTTTTCCTCCCTGCTTTTACTGCCGGTCTTTCCAGCTCTCATTAATGCTAATTTATGCAGCCTGGCTGGCACAAAACTAGCAGGGAGGGTCTTCTCCCTTGATTACCAGCAGTGAGAACGGGGGCGGTGGGGTGGTGTGGTGGGGGGAGGCTGTGGTGAGGGTGACCTGGACAGACACCTCATTTAATTTAATACATTGGAGCATGCAGCAGCGGGGGAGTTGAGGCGAGGGAGGGAGATAATCAAGAGGCTGGGCCCTTATAAATGTGCTCTGAGATGACATGGAAGAGATTGGATTTGGAAACGAAGAGCAAAGAAGAGCAAAGCCAAGCGGAACACAATTGATTGATTCCATTCAAGTGATCGTACCCACTGATGAGGAATGAGTTTTTTTTCTGAGGGAGAACGATCTGATGAGCTTTTTAAAAATTCTAGTGTTTTCATTGCCCGTCCCTTATTCAGCAAAGTCTCCCCATCTGCAGTCCCAGTTGCAGAATTAGTCACCATAAATGTCTCTTACGTAGCAATGCAAAACGGCAAGCTCAGAAGAATCAGAAACCTGGTTAAAAATCTGGTAGAATTTCTAAAGAAATACAGTAAACTATATAAAGGAGCAAATCTTGAAGCTGCTTTGTATAAGTAACTGGCGTTTACAACAGCTCAAATAAAGAAATATCCACAATGCAATTTCCTGGTTAATAAAATGGTTACCCTATAAATAAATATATAGTTTTTCCAATACTCCTGCATCTACCATAGTGGCAATAAAAATATAAACGTTAAGTAAAAAAGTAAAGATGGTTCAGTGCAAGCATGTTTTGATGGTTAGAAATAACATGTAATGTAAAGGTTGTTCTTATGTAGTAAATCAATTTAGGAGTTTACTTTGAGCTGAAGATGGGAAAGTGACATGACAGAATTTAACAATATACAGATGTCCTCTGTCTCTGGCTCAAAACTCTGTAAAGATTGTATTAGCATCCTGGCTCCAAAATGCAAAGCTAATATCATGAGAGCCAGTGGCCTGGCTCCAGTATTGAGTCCCTTCAGGGTAAAGTGATACCTGAACCCCCTCATCTTCTAAAGATGAGCAGTCCCATCATGAGGTTAGAGCACCTCTCTAAACACCAGCCAAGGGTCGAAACACTTCCCGCCCATCCGTCCACATACTGTGACGAATGGAAGGAAATCAGACGGTGGCCATGACAGGCAGATTATGAAATCCCTCTGTCTACATGATTTAGCCCCGTCTCTGCTTCTTAATCGCCATATGTGATTAAAGTAAACAAACGAAGCATTATTAGATTAGTCAGAAGGACATGGAGTCTTTGTTGGTGATTATCCTTTCCTTTTTAATGAAATGCTGCTTGAAATTAACATGGCTTTAACTAATTTGATTTAGCATTGGCCCAAGAAATACCAGACAGCTCTCATTTGCCTGCAGACAGTTTGAGATCCTTGTCAGGGGCTCGAGATCAAATGTTGGAGCAAGGCAAATATTTCCGTTCTTCTGCAAAGTTCACACGGCTTGATTGAGTTCCTTGCATCGCGTTGTTTGAGATACAAAGATGAGTTACCAAGTCAAAAACACAAGAAATGGTTTCTCAGTATGCAGTGGAACTATATCAACAAGAAATCTAAAAGTTACTGACACCATGAAAATATTCTGGTGGTCACTTTTATGGACACTGACCTATCTTTGTACTGACAGGGTTTATTAAAGAGCTGTTGTGTGCTTGGATTAAAGGGGGTCAGCAGTCGCATGAATAGCATCCATGTCTGTATTTGGCAGCGGGTGTGCATTGTTAGTGGAAATAAGCCTGTCAGTATAATCCTCCTTTGTGAGATTCATTAAAGATAGGATGCAATCTAGCTGATTCAGGTCTCGGTTTTGAGGCCACCTTTAGGTTCACAAAGCCCCCGTTGCTACAAAGGCTAAAGGTTTTGGGGAAAGGGTGCTTTTTATCTTTATCTACACTGCTTTTTCATTTAGATCTCTACTCAGAGCAGTGTGGCTCAGTGTTGTATGGCAAAATGAATTTAACAGCTAGCCATCTTCGAAGTGCAGCTGCTAATGTTGTTAAGCTTGAAACAGTAATGATTGGCTCTTATAGTAATATACCTATCAATCGAAATACAGTGTACATTAAATACAACGGTAAATGGCCTGCATTTGTATAGCGCTTTTTCTAGTCCATAGGACCCCAAAGCGCTTTACACTACATTCAGTCATTCACACACACATTCACACACTGGCGATAGCAAGCTACATTGTAGCCACAGCTGCCCTGGGGCGCACTGACAGAGGCGAGGCTGCCGGACACACTGGCGCCACCGGGCCCTCTGACCACCACCAGTAGGCAAACACGGGGTTAGTATCTTGCCCAAGGATATTTGGCATGCAGCCAGGAGGCAGCCTGGGATCGAACCACCAACCTTCTGATTAGTGGCTGACCTGCTCTGCCACCTGAGCTACAGCCACCCAATACAATGTATTGGAACTGCACCATTACATAATAGGACGCTATAAACTGAAATTCTTGTGCTCCAGATAGCATTGAAATATTTAGAGTTTTGTAGAAGATTCACTCCAAATGTGTATATTCATATAATATCTCACTATCACTATACGGTTGATTAGGATGCATTCCATATCTAATTTATGTTTGCTGAGTTTTTTGAACCATGGTAACCAATCAAGCCCTCCATAGAGAAACGGCAGGAATTTGGACGAACCTGAGACCAGGGTGCATTCTTGCACAAGTTTGCCCATGAATAGCACTTCATATTTTCATGAATTAAACTTTAGGAAATCCATTTAAAGAATGGCCTCTGTGGCTTTGACTGTCAGATACAGAGCCACTTAAAACCAGGGGTCACCTCCACGCTTGTTTAATAGCTACTTAGAGCACCTTGGTGAGTGTGTTTTTGCCCTCGCCGGCCATAAATACTTATGGACATGGCTGGGTTTATCCTTTTCAGTGTTTTAAAGGGAAAACTCTTTTGAAGAAAGCACCACCAAACTCTAACCCAGGGAAGCCTTGTGCCTAAAAATGACAGTAGTTATATAGATGGTTTCAACGGTAATCCTCTAAAACAACTCCTGTGGTATAATTCACTATTCTCTTAGTAAACATTTATATTGCTGACAATATGTTGTGCTAAAGAAGGTGGGATTCAAGTTAACACTAAGTGACACTCAGAGACACCAAAAGAAGGAGATATGGCCTCAAAGAATCCTGACATCTTAAGAAAAAAAAATCCTAATTGCAGAGATTATGGTTATAAACAATCACAAGTTAAACAGGGAGAAACATCAACCAACATGTTAAAGAGTAGGCAAGTGTACTTAACAGTTTTCTCTGATGACACTTTCTATAATGTTAATTAACTTTGCAATTTTTAATGCTTTTTAAACACTACTTTGGGGAAAATCAAAATTTTTACATTTTTGTTTTATCAGATTTCTCTGCTGATTTTATAGTATATAGAATATATTGTGTATTAATCATTTATTTTGATAGCTAGGCCCTTTGCCCCTCCTAGTGCACTGCCATGGACATCTGTCTTTACAGAGCTCCCTTCTTCACCCAGGTCTCTGTGCTGGTGGTTTGCCATCAGTGTATTGTAGTAGTATTTATAGTATTATTTGTATTAGTATTATAGAAATATTTATGGTGTGGTTATTAGACTCAGGCCCAACCCACCTTTTCTCATCCTGGACTTTGGAAAAGGCAATGTCAGAGTTAATCATTTACATAAGGGCTTTAGAATAAATGCTCAGGGGCCTTTCTTGTAGGACATAGAATCTTTTATATAGAGGTATAGTGATACTAACGTGTTTCTGAGGAAGTGGTAGTTTATAGATGTATACATAAATCAAAGACTGTATAAAAGATGGAAGTAGTTTTTGGGTCTGAGAAGGTTTAATGTTGAAGTGCCTTAAATATGGATTATTTTAAAGGCCACCAGGGGGTTAAAAAATTCTTCTGGTCCTATAAAAGCCCATGGGAAACCAGGGTTCCTGACACGATCTCTATGAATACTTTCCTGTTGAGTTTTATGGTCTCGGTCATTTATTTTGGGCCATATGAAATAAAGAATTAACTCAGTTTTGTAAATCTATGTTTCAGAAAGGAGGATTATCCAAGGTGGGCTCAGTGGTTAACAACTTGTGATTGATAAGAAACAAGATGAGGTACATAGTTTTAAAGAAAATAGGAAACAGGAAAGCATCTAATTTTGTTAAAGGTCCATTTAAAGAGTCATGAGCAGAACTATTTTATCCAAGACTTTTGCATAGTGTGAAAGTACAGTGGCTGTAGAAGAATGACACATGGTATGTTGGTTAGATTATTGTTTACTGAAGTGTTGATGACACGTATCATAGAACAAATCACCCTTAGGAATCAGTTTTCTTGATTAACAACAGAAAGTTTTGCTCCTGTTACCCCTTGACTGGACTTTTAGCCCCGTCCCTTAAAAATGTTCCTTTTGGGCATCGGATCTCCAAGCAGCAACTTAAGTTTAAAAATTTAAAAATATTGTTCAGGGTGATATGCTAGTTCTAGAGGTTAAACATAGAGGTGGGACTCAACACACAATTTTAACCTTTTGCAAAATGCTAAGCATAGCAATGAAAAATATTGTATTTTATTACCTTTTTTTAAACTGCAAATTATGTCTGCAAAGATAATCTTTGTCAATATCTGTTTTGTCCAGTAAGATAAGGTTATTATCTTATAGCAGTTACTTTTTTTTTGCTGCAGAATGAGATTGTTAAGCAGTCTGTGATCTGTGAATATCACCAGAATAGAACCAGCTGGCACCCAGGTGCGTCCCCTTGAGTTGTGCTGATTGATGAAGACTCTGGCAGTCTCTCTGAGATGCAGCCATATCGATATTTGATGTCTCTGTATCGATACGATATCTGTACACAAAAATATTCTTATATCATATTGTTATGCTATTTTAATTAACATATGATATGAATATTTTAAGCTATGCACAAATAAAATACGGATTAAATACCCTACATTTATACAGGTTTACTCACACATTGCATACATGGGGATTTATTTATTTATTTATTTTTTTTGAGGAAGTGTCTGATGATTATCCAGATGAGCTGGAAAAAACAATCAAAAATCAAAAGCACACACACAGTCACACAAACCATAGCACCCTCTGCTTAGCAGCAGTGCTATACTTAAGAACTGGTATATGCGGGGGGGGATTGACTTCACTCAATCTGATCATGTGTGATTATTGATATGAATATTTCTGTGCTATTGTTATATCTTTTCTGAGCCACTTAATTTTGGTCTTTCAACCATATCTATGTTTTTTTTTTTTCAGCTTTCTTTTTCTTTCCACTGGCTGGTGGCAGCAGGGAACTTACTATGCATTTCACGTTGAACTGAGAGTATGTTGCTATGGTGGTTGCTAGGGATTTAGCCTAGAGTGACGTTGAAAGTCCAAATATTAAAGGTGTCCTTCTGATGCAGAGGAAATGGAAGGTGTGAGGAATGAGCAATTGCCTCAGAGTTTTTTTTTATGTGCCCTTTCATTATCATGCCTCTCTCTTTTGAAATAGCGGAATTGATTTTCAAAAAGCAAGAAAGGAGTGTATATAAAGGCACACGCGACAACAAAAGAGGAAAACATTACCTCTGCATATAATGCTTGTTCATTCTGGCAAATATTTAACAACCACTCAGTATCATCTTCTTAATGAACATGATAATCTTATCTGCTAAAAGGATAACAGAAACATTTGTATGGCCATATTTTACAATTATGTTTTTCAATCGTACCCCTCTTCCTAAAATACTCATTCTTAAAATCCTGTTCAGTAGTCTTGATCTGTCCTTGGCATTGAAAGATGTACAGATGGATGGATGGATAGAAATAAATAATAAAATAATAAAGGCATCTAATAATATGGCTAAATCAAATGCCAAAAGAGAGGGATGGATCAGCCTTTATAGTCTTGTTGTCTATTAAGAAGGGAAGTTGGACAGAAATGTGTTTTTGAAATCATTTCTTTCAATGTGTTTCCTAGTTCTTTGCAAGACATATATGGCAGTGAACAGGTTTATAATGCCCTGCTTCTGAAATTGTATAAGAAAGGAAAAACAAACTCAAGTGAGCAGGCAAAGTATGATTTTGGTTGCTTTCAATGTAGTGAATTAAAGTGCTTTGTGGTAATACAGCTATATGGGCTGAGCAAATGGAATTACCTTACTGTTGGATAGTGGTATTTGCTATAATACCATTAGCTCTAACTTTCCCTTGCTTAACAGCTTTGCTGGTAAATTCTATTAAAAAATTAAGAAAGAAAGAAAAACATAAAAGACACTCATACAGATAAATAAAAGCCAAAGTACCTGTGTCAGTGATTTTTTTTTTTTTTTTTTGCAGATGTTGCGTGAATGTTTTGTTTTTGTTTTGCTTAGCAGTTAGCATACACAGTTAGCATACACTCACAGGTTTTTGGACAATGACACTTTTTTTTGTCATTTTGTCTCCAATGGATTTTAGTCAAAGTCAGATTTATTTGTATAGCACATTTAAAACAACAACTGTTGACCAAGGTGCTGTATAATTAAGACAATTAAAAGAAATAAAAACATAGGGAGATATGATAAGAGTTAAGAAAAAGAATCATAAAATTAGAAGATTTGAGTGAGAAATTTAAAAAAAAAATAGTAATACAAACTCATTCTGATTTAAAAGCCAGGGAATAAAAGTGGGTTTTCAAATGGGTTTTAAAAGTGTCCAATGTTGGGGAGGTTCTGATGTGAAGGGGCAGTTCATTTCACAGTTTAGGAGCAGTCACAGCAAAGGCCCGATCTCCTCTGTGCTTTAATCTGGACCTCGGGACAGCCAGGAGCAATTGATCCGCAGACCTCAGTGATCTTGCAGGAATGTACCAATTTAAAAGATCAGAAAGGTATGAGAGTGATGAGATCGATTTTAGGATCAGTAAGTCAAGATGGCCATGGGTGTACCCCACCTCTCGCCCTGGTAGCTGTGATATGGTCCAGCCCCAGTTCAAGGGGTTTGAGAGCTTTATGGCAACATATGACCGGTTCCCTCATTATTCTGTTATTAATTAAGATGCTAGAATATTTAGAGTATATTCAAAGTGTTGAACTTGTTTTTCATAGCTTTACACTGGAACCCTCAGTAGGAGGTTATAATATAGATGTGGATGCAAGTGATGGCAGAGATGATTAGGCTGAAAACCCAAATCAACAATCTGGTACCTTCTTGAAAAGATACAGTGGAGAAAACGGCTAAAAACTAGATGATCGCAGAATTCTTTCCTTGATTAAGAAAAATCCCTTTACAACATCCGTCAAAGTATAGAACACTTTAAGGCATATAATTATCACAATTGTCTACAATTAGTAGATGTCTTCATTAATGTAAATAGAGAGGTTTTATAGCAAGTGAAAACTACTGGCGGAAATCCAGCATGGGTTCTAGACTTCAGGCAGTCATTGACTGCAAAAGATTGTAATCTAGTTACTTAAAACAATCCTTATATTTTACTTTTGAAAAAATTAGAAACTCTAGGATTATATATAAAATGTCTGTAGGTTTTTTTTAACAGTTAATGTAATACTTTCATTAAATCCCTTTAATTAAAGCTTAAAGTGCACTTTAATCACATCTTGGCAATTTCATTTAAAATCCACTGCGGTGGTGTACAGAGGCCAAAATGATATCATTGTTGAAATACCTCTGAGATTCTATGTCATCTGTTTTTGTGGGAAAGCTCCACTGATATTATGAAGTTCATAAAATACATTTACATCTTGCGGTGTTATCCTGAATGTGGTAAAGGTGTACTGTCATGTTATCAATTTGAAGCTAAGTCTTTTGAAGGTAACTTATTAGAACCTACAGACCTTAAAATGCAACTTCTCTTCTGTTTCTTTACTCCCAACTTTAAGTATTGGGGAACGATCTCCGGTTTCTTGACTTAAATCTCTCTCCTGGAAATTAGAAACACAACACTCACAGTGTTAGCAAACTATCAGTGACAGTAGCTGTTTGCTTTCTATAATATCTTTGATTGGATGTTTGGATTCTTCTAAGTGCCTTTTCTTTTTGTATGTGACTGCTTGATGCAAAGCCTTATTAAGCCTGTGGCAATCAATAGCAGTCTAAATGATTATGTCTGTTGTCTAACTCAAAGGCTTAAGGCCTGGGGAGGAAAAGACCTGCCCTGCCCTTCCTCCCACTTTCTCTTGTACTGTGTTTCTCTGTGTTGTAGTCCACATCTGTAGCAGCCATCACACAACCTCAGGCAGGCTAGTTAGCCCAGAGAAAAGAGCCTGAACCCCCGATCAATAACTTTAGTCTTGTCTACCTAATTGCTCATTGGTCAACATTGGCGCCAGACTATATGTAAGTGCTGTTCGCCTGACTGATCGACTTTGGCTTTCTACCACATCCCGCCTAGTGTTGGGCTTACGGTATGCCTCTGTCTCTTCTCTTTTTTCTTGTGTTCTCGGCTCTCTTCACCCATGTTCGGAATGGAGAAATCCGGATCTGGTCGTCCCCTGCTCAGCCACTCAGCAGGGATGAGACTGTCCACAGACTGAAACAGCATGTGCTGCTTCTGTCATCAGGCCCGTGACTCCGAGGCTGCTCAGGTAAATATCCGGGTTTAATGACGCACGGGAAGATTAGCCAGTTGCTATGGCTCACAATTTCAGTGAGCGCCAGGAAATTAGTCAGTCTTGCTTGGGGTTTTGTGAACGGCTTATTATATGATCTAATGCAGACGCACTTTATGAGTGTGGTGCAGTATGGAAAGGGCAGTATTGATTGTGCTCATTGTGAATTATGTGAATAGATAAAAGTGTGAGTGTGCATATATATTAGGCAATTATGCGCTCAGGTGCTAATGTAAAAAATCTGCTGAATAAATATGAAATATGCCTCTATCAGCATCCGACTGGTGTCCCCTGACACTAGTCATTTGAGATGATAATTGGGATAGTATGTTTGCCTTGTTCTGATGAGATGAGATATTGTGATGGTTCTCTCAGCCTCAATTTAAATGTGTATTGATCAGTGTGAGGCTCTGGACCTCAAATCAAAACAGCAGTACAACCCATACTCTTGCATGTACTCGGTTTTTCGCATTATATTTTCAACATATCTTGAAGTCCTCGGACATAAAACATCCTTTACTGTGTCGCTTAAAATAAGATGCTCGTTTGTATTTGTTCTCGCCCTCTTTTTCCTGTAGTAGTGTGCTAATGTCATGATTTAAATGAAGTATTGATCAGTTTAGGAGGGGAGAATAGAGAGAGAGGGAGCGATTGTGAGAGAAAGAAAGCAAGACCAGGGTTATCGGTGTGGATCGCACACAGAAAGAGAGTGCTAACGGATGAGACACGTTTTAAGCGATTTCGTGAAATGGATTTCTGCATAATTTTTATCTTTAATTCAGGAATAACCGTCAGACTTGTTTGACTTGTTCCGAGAAGCAATAATGGACAGTGAGATGAGATCAGAGCTTCGTCGAGAAAAAGGAATGGGGATAAAATATTTTTTTAATTCTTGTTTTTGATTGGTTTCATGGAGTATTCTGTATGGTTTGTCCTGGGTCTTGTTTGAGTCTCCATCTTGCTTGGGACTCCCTCTGCATCAGCGACACTGCAGCAGCATCAGGCAGACTGGTCTAAAGCCTACGATCTAGGTTTGTTTGTCTTCCGTTTGCTATCCTCCCTTCCTTTCACCCAAGCTCCCTCCTCTTCCTCTCTTTCTCTTGCTCTCTCACTCTCTCGCTCTCTCTCTTTCTTTCTCTCTCCCCCCTCCTTGCCTTCACCTCTTGTGATTTAGCACAAGAAGGTTATACTAATTAGCGGCCTGTTTAATATGGTTGCCACTCTTACTGGTCAGGGAAATGTTTGTTTGTGTCCTGTTTTACAGTCTGTCTTATCCTTGCGAGACTTCATGCTGAAGCAGTTGTGTTTTGTGTGTTGCTTCAGGATTTCCACATATTGTTACACTTAAACACTGTTGTGTTATCTTCTAAAAGTTATTTTGTTCAGAAATCTTTTGTGTGACAGAATCTTTGCTCAGACAGTTTTAGCCTTGTCCTTTTTGAAGACTAAGGCAATGCAGCGACTAAGGTTCCATCTAAGCCATTGGATTGCATTGTTTACTAATTCGGTGTGTGCATTTGAAATGTTTGTTTAAAGAGGCATTAGATTTAAATAAGAAAATGAAGCTTCATCCTCTGCTATAGTCATGACAGAATTAGCAAAGCCATAGGCCTGCCCAAGAAGCACAGGATTCTGCCTGCATGTGAGTATCTACCTTGGAGAATCGGAACCATGGTGCATTTTAGCCTTAGCTACAGAGTGAACAGTTTGGCTGCACAGACAGTGTAGTCTCTGTGCACTCGATTGATTTTTCCCTTCTTCTCGGCGCCCTGCCTCCTTTGTGGTTTAGTAGCTGGACATCCTGAAGCAAGGATCTCTCAGTTGCTGCCCGACCTACACGAGAGCTGACTGGATCTCGAGAGGAACAGTCGTATGCAGCAAAATTAGAAGCAGCTACAGAGTCCAACTCAGCAGGCCCAGGAGCGGCACAGTCAGGTATAGTGTTCCCTGCTAAGCAAAGGTTTTTTGTGTAATTTTTTTTCCCAGTAGGCCTCAGACTCAAACCCATTATGCTTCATGTACCTATCTGTGTCATTTTTTAAAGAAGAACAACATTTCGATAAGCACATTGAATAATTTGCATCCCATTGTTGCTTCATATTGATTAAATGCAGTTTTCTGATGTCATCTGACCTAGACTTGTGTAGCTTTGCTGTGGAAATAAAGTGTTTGTATATTTATAGGACTAAAAAGCACGTTATTTTAAGAATGCAAATTTTTTTAACTTTAAATTTAAATGTATTCATGCAGAGTGCAATTTTTCTCACAAACAGTTGCATATAATATAGAAGATATATACCGTAGCAGTGGAATCAACAAGCATTTTGGCAAATAGTCAAATTCACAAATATATGCAGCCAACTTTCTGGATTTTATGGATGCCTTTGGTTTTATTCTCTAAGCCATAGAGAATAAAATGCTTCTTGCCACCTCTAAAAATAAAAAACTATACAAATTTAAGAAAAAAAAATATCTTATTCGCTGACTGTTCTGAGGGGACTGTTTCACTTGTTGCTAATCTTCAGGAGACAGACTGTTTGTATTGTATGGTCATACTTTAAGTGTTTTCAGCTGGAAACGTTGTTGTTGTTGTTTGTTTTACCTGCTCCCCGTAATTTCTTTGTTTTCATACTACTCTTACAGCCATCATTGACCATAATAATCCCCCACCATTTCACTCATGATTATCAAATCCTTTAGTCTCTCTCATTGAAACACAATATGAGTAACATACTGTCATTTGTTTCTGGAATTAAAACATGTAACACATTCATCATTTCATCAAAAAAAGATAAAACGTATTTTAATTCATGTAGTCTGAGAGGGAATCCAGACTCCAGCAGCTCCTCTGGGGTATGTTTTTAGGTTTTAGACGGTGTAAGTCACGACTCGCTACACTGGCCTATCCCAGTTGATTAAGCAGATTAGTTTCATCTGGAAGACTGGATTAAAAAAAGAAGGAAATCTGACCACCAATTCAATTTTAGTCAAATTAAGCACCTGCCTGGGCTGATCTGTTAGTGGTGTAGGGGAACTGCAGGCTGTCTATTTTGAAATTCTGGCGTTTTTTGCTCACTAGATTCTTGGCTGCTGTAGATTTAATTATGTCCATTAGGAACTAAACTGAATTAAACTTGAAATCAGTTTTTATAGGGTTACGGTAGAATAAATAGAAATCAATACTATGAGCTTAGCACAAAAAGTAAAGAATTTTTTTTATCTTTGTTGTAAAAATGTTTCATGGGAATAAATATTATACTGTTGAAAGGCCAGTTTATTTCCCCGTAAATGGTGCCACATTTGTAAGGAAAATGCATTTATGGGTTAAGCAACAGAGTTGAGTGTTTGGGTTGCACTCATGAAAAACTTGCCAAATCGTCTCTGCCATTGCCAAACATCTTAACATCATATTGACTGACCTGGTTAGGGCCATACCATAAGGCAACTTCAAGCTACAGTTCCTCAAAACCAAGTTGTAGCATTACTTGGAGTAAGCTTTAGTACCATCTCCAAAATGAAGGCTAAGTTCCATATAACAGGGGATGTCAGAGACAAGCCGCAAAGTGTCCCAAGAAGACAGCACTACAACAAGACTGTTTCCTCACCCTCTCAGAACTTGGGAACCCTAGGCAGACTTCTATAGATTTACAGTCAAGGTTTGCAAGATAATATGGCCGACGAGTCTCCACCCAGACAATCCAGAAAAGAGTGCACACAGCCAAACTCCGGTCTCACAGGACTGCCAGGAGGTCTGCCATTGCCTCTCACTATCTGGCCCTTTTGTGCTGGTGTTGCCAACATGTGCACTGACACCTAAACATGGGGGGGAACGTTAACTTCAGCACCGAATCCAAATTCTATCTTCGGCAGCAATCTCAATGCAGAGACTTATCGAAATGAGAGACTGAAACCAGTATAAATCCCATATCTCCACAGTCTTGGACCGAACTCTATCTTCCTAGATGACAACACTTGTCCCCACAGGGCAGGGTTTATCAGAAACTACCTCCAGAATCTGGGAGTGAAGAGGATTGAATGGCCTGTCTCCAGTCCTGACTTCAACCCCACTCAACACTTGTGGGATCAGCTTGGGCATGCTGTTTGAGCCATAGTGACTAGCACAAAAACATTCGCTGACTTGCAACAAACGTCATCGAGCAGCATTGTGTGACCAAGCTGGTCACCAGCATGTGGAGGAGGTGCCAGACTGTTGTGGCTATGTATGGTTCTTCCATATGTCCCTGTTTGTTAAATGAATAAAATATTAAATTGCCATTATGTTTCGTTTCTTCAGACGTCAATCATCTAATCCAATAAATGACACCAAACAAGCTGTTTGGCATTGGCAGAGAAGATTTTAATGGGCACAACCCACATACTCAACTCTGCTCTATGCCTACAAATGCATTTTCCAGATTCTTGCAAAGAAGCATTGTTACAACAAAGAAATAATCAACCAAACGCAAATGTGCTAAGTTTGTTTGTTTTCAAATCGGATTTAATTGTATTAATGTTTGAAACAAACGCTGTCAGTCATATACAGAGGATGAGAACCAAATATCAAATGTCAAAGACATGCACTTGTGCTGTTTTGTATAGGTCATTTGAATTGTAATATTCTGCAGTACATTGACACCATCTTTTCTCTTTGTCAGCTGCAGGTAATGGGTGCCTGGTGCAAATGGGAGCAGAGAATCGAAGCACTAATGGAGTGTAAGCAGCAGAAGTGGAGCTCTCAGGTCAGATCTTGAAGAATTCACCACCATAGTTTCTGACCAGCACGCTCCATGCACATGCTTCTGAATACATCCCCTTGTGCAGGAATACACAGACTTAACAATTTTCAGAAAACAGGCTGTGATATGAGATTATACTGCTTGCTTTAGCTGTTTTATACTTGGCTAGTTTAACATTGGACTTACGCTTTCATAGACGAATCTGGCAATATTTAGTGCTCGTCTAGCCTTAGTAAGAGCCTCGCATGTATTAGCATAGATTTGGGTTACAGGGGTAAGATTTACTTGCTCTTCTGATGTTACTTTCAAAATGCTGAAAGAATAAAAATGTTGCTAATTACAAAAGACTTACAAACGATTTTTTACTATTCACCATATTTTTCTGTTTTTTCATTAGTTAAAACATGGATAGATCTTTTTTTGTGTTTGGTTTTAGACTCCAGCATCTCCTCTTGCATCAGTTTTCAGGCTTTAGAAAAATGTGGCCTTTCACAATAGTCTTTGACCAATCACAGGTATTTCTTGACAAGGACTGAGTGTGAAATTTTTTTAGAGTGAGAAGTTGGGAGTTTCTTATTTGTATTATTTTTTTTGTTCTATTAATACTTTTTTTTTCTCAGTACATCTCATCAATGAATACATGGAATTTCTCACAGATTCTAGGTTATTTGCAGCAGCATGAGCATACAGGAAATATTAAAAACCTGCCTTATAGTATTTTTGAGAAAGAAGTTCAGCACGAGTTTTGCAGTGCAATCTGCTCTCCTGCCAAATTCTGAAAATGAAAATTGTTGCAAGTGGTGAATGGATGGTTATACCTGAATCTATTGGTAATACATACGAGGTTCAAAGTGAGGCTAATATCTGCCTGTAATTTAACAGGATGCTGACCATGCACTGTATTGTTCTTTAGAAAACTTTTAGTCACTGAGTTCTCTTCTGGTTATTTTTAATCTGGGATTTTGCATCTCTTTCATTGCAAAACTACATTTACCAGTTTTCTCTACTAACCTGTTGCATTCATTTGCCAGTGAAAACCTGTATAGAAACATGAGCTGTTTTACAGAAAGTATCCCCTGAGCACGAACAAAAAGTTCAGCAACAGCAGCCAAGCTGTTCGTTCAGTGAAGCCTATAACAAAATGATTCATTGTCAGCTGTGCAGATATGCATTAGCCAAACCTTTGCACGAGTAGCTCAAAGAGGTGCTTGCAATCAAAGTTCCAATCGGCTCTAGATGTATTATGATAGTCTGAACAGAAGAATAGAAGTTTTAGTTTCTCTGTAGACCAAACGGTAATGACAGAATTTCCACAGGGTGTGAAACACGAGTATTTTAAAATGCTGAAGAGAAGCTATCAGTGCAATAATAATCAGTTTGCTTTATTTTACTTTGTTTAAAACTGTAGCAGCAATTCATCATTCATACATTTAAAAAAAAGAGAAAAAATTCTAGTAGCTCACAGTTTGAGACACGTGGTTAAAACTGTTTCCATTGTTATAAAAAATGTGGTAAGGGTTGAAAAACAATAAATAATGCACACTTTGCAAAATACTTACAAAATATTCACCTTTTTGTATGTATTCTGTATTTCTTGGTGGCTTCAAATGCCTCAGCCATTGCTATTAGATAAGATATAGAAAAACCAGCATTTCCACTTTCCACCTCATCTATTTGTCATTTCCCTCACTGTTTGTCTGATTGTGCTGTTGTAATGAAAAGGACCAGGACAACTTCATTTTAATGCCCTTGGTTTTTCATTGAGGAAGATTACACTGAAATTAGATTTTAAATCGCACATGAGTGTAATGTTTGTGACTTTTTCCATTTAAAACAGGCATTTACTCTGTCAGGAACTGGCAGGTACATTGATGAGATTGCCATTAATTTTCATTGACTGGAGTAAATCACCAGGTTGCACTCTCAGGATATCAGAATAATACAGTATTCCCCCGCCTTTCTGTTTGTAGACAGCCATGTTTTTTTCATCCAGTTTTTAAAGACAACTGCAAGGAAGTTTTTGAGAACATTTTACAATGACCAGAATTTCTCCAGTAATTAGTGATAAAATCGGGTCTGATTATCATTTAAATCACGATTATAGACTAATGTAGTATGAGTAAACTTGTAAAACAAATAGTTGTTCTTTAGTGAATACATCAAGCAACTGCAGTGCAATCTGTAAAAAGTGTGGGGTTTTTTTTAACCTTCTTTAGCAGCAGTATCGCCATCATTTGTTTCTTGTAGCTTATTATCAGAGTTAAACAATGGCATGGTGGGATTTTCAACCATTTCTCACTACAAAACTGTTCAGCTGTGCTCATGAATATTTCTGGGTGTCTTGACCAAAAAGCCTTCTTCCGGTCATGCCACAGCATTTCAGTTAGTTTAAGGTCAGAACTCTGAGTTGACATTTCAAAACACAAATTTTCTTTTTTATCCATTCTATTCTTTTCTCTTTTTTAAAAAAAATGTTATTATATTTATATTTTTGTTATGTCTTACTGCATCACCAACCTCCTCCAACCTTCTGGCCGTGGACTACTACTATGTCATCCTCCTGTAAAAATTTCTTGATATTCACTTTTCCCTCGCTGATTGCAGGGCATCCAGGCGATAAGATAGCAAAGGAGCTCTAAAACATGGTGGTTCCTCTTTAACAGGTGTTTTGCTGGTGGGGCTGGTGATCTGCAGGCTCTTTTTCTTAAAGGTAAATCTTTTTCTTTGATCCATAAAAAATAACTCCAGACGTGTTGTAGAACATTTAAGTGGTCTCACAAATTTGAAACATTTGAACACTTGAAAAATAGAAAAACTTAATAAAATGTACATGTTGAATATCACATAGGAATACTATGATTTACTCAATGAAAACATCCCATCCCAAGTTGCATGTTTCTCATACAAGTCATGCTTACTTCAGTTATCTTTAGAAATCAAAATAATTCAAGGAAGCAATTTTGTAAGAGAAAAATTGGCCATGGAGTAAATCATGTTAAAACGTATAATGACATTAGACCTAAACAGTTAGAATTTCCGGGAAATTCATCCAAAACAATTTCTTTTCCGATTCTTTTCTATTAGAGCACCTCAGTAACTGGAACACCTTACTCCAAATAGCTTTTGGAGAAAACAGCAGGAGAGAAGTTCACATGCTTTTTCTGCCTGCGCTGTCAGTGATTACTCTGTACTCATTAAGTGATGACTTCCAGGAAACACTTTCTATGATTGTGACTTATATAGCTATAAGTCTTAGACTTATAGCTAGACTTATAGGTTTGGACGATATAACCTCAAGATCGTATTGATATTTGAATAAAATTCGAGATACAATATTTCTGAAAAAACAAAAAATGTTATTGATGTTCGCAGCTTGCAGGCAGCAGCAGTGTGAGTAAATGAAGTGTATCTTTCTTTTCCATTGAGTTACTGTCATTGACGACACACTTCCTAATTTGAAATATGAATCTATTGAAACAAGGTGCCAGCAGCAGCTGCATTATAGTGCAATAGTGGCGACAGCATTATATCTGGTGGCAGAACATAAGTCAAGCGTAAAAGTAGCCTAAGTAATGTTTTCCCTCTAAGTTTTAAGTAAAAATATAAATGAACTGCTTAACAATAACTAACTTAACCTTGTATCTCTTCAGAAGCTGCACAGTATTGTCACATAATAAAATAATAGAAAAATATTTTCTACCTGCGATGCCGTGTCTTGGGTCGAGCTTTTTAACCAGCTGCTTAAAGCCCTGTTTTTCCACCACGTTCCCACATCATAAATTTCCATACTCTGTTTGCGCTTCCTGTCATATGGAGTGCAGCTAGTGAGTGCCACAGCGACAGTCGGTCATTTGTTCACATTTAGGTTGCACATCACCAGCTGTTAGCATCTCCTCCTCCATAGCCTGCTTGTACTTGACGGTGTGTTTTTGCCTCAACTGGTGAAACAAGTTTGTTGTTTCCACCTTCAGTAGAAATGGTTTTCTTGCATATTTTGCAAAGTACTTTGTTGGAGATTGTGGAAGTAGATCATTGTTAGGTTCTGAATAGTCACTGGAGGCTGAGACGTGGCTCTTGTGGCTCTATCAGACATGCCTGGGATTTTCAATTGTTGTATGCTTTAGGGAACTTAAGGGTATGCCATTACTATGATGATTTCGCAATACAATATTTTCCTATTGCAAAAAAAAACTATATAGGTATTTTTGCGGAAAATATGATATGGCACAGCTTAAGTGATTCAGATAAACATCCTAAGAAGTCCTAGTAATTCCAAATAGATCACAGACTATGAACTGCAACTGTCATTTTGCACTTAAGTGAGTTTGTTGTTCAGTTGTAACGGCTTGGGAGAAAGACTGCAGAAAGTCCCCTAGTGGGGCTCGAATGTAAGGACGATGAGGATTAGCTACCGCAAAGATATGACGGAGTTATACAGTGCCAGGATAAGAGGGACAGATTGGGAGCAATTTTCTTATTAAAAAAGCATTTTAAAACAGAGGTAAATTGTAATTTTACTGCTAATTTTACAGGAAATGTGTTATATTTTACTTAAACAGGTCATAAATCTAATTCTGGCATCTAAAATGATGTTGAATATTTTTCCTGTGTCGTCATCCTGGACATGCACAGAATATTCATAGTTATTTGTGATGTCTACAGCAATACATACTGTACATGTCTTCACATTAGTTCCTTAGGTTTAGTGCATTGCCTCTCTCTCAGTTATCCATTATGGCAACACTGCATTATTTTATTCACTGGAGGTTTAGGAAATTGTATGTGAGAGAAAAGAGGATTTTATGCGTGCACACTGTTGCAGGCATACAGTAGAGGTTTTGTTTTCATTCACGCACATGTGCATTTTTTTTTTATTTTTTCTTTACACGTGTGTGGGCACATGTGGGTTTCTGGTATTCGTCTCCTCCGTCTTCGTGTCACCTTTGTTGACTTTGTCTGTGCTGCTGCAACACTGTGCCCTCCTGCTTTAATGACGCATATATCCTATCTCCAGTCGCTGCCTAATCCCAGCAGCGCTAGCTCAGGAACAGATTACTGCTTCCAGACACCAAAGGAGAGAAGAGTAGTGAAAGGTGGGGGTTGGAGGGGGAAAGAGATGCCTCAGTGATACAATATACAGGCAAATCGAGGAGGTCATCGCGTGCATGTGAATGTGCATACATATGTATGTACTTTCACATACAGATGGTTAACATAACAAACATAACCCACTGTGTTTGCCTCTTTTTTTTTTTCATACCGCATGTTCATTTTCCTTTATTTTTCCTTTAAGTGAAAATAACCACTGAATTAATTTAAATAGATTTATAGCATCTAACAATGCAACAGGGATTGGAAAATCTCCATAAATGCATTTTGTAAGAAAGTAAAATATAAAATAAAAGTTGTTGTTGTAAAGCAAGGACAGTAGAAATCTAATTGTTTTGCTTTCTTCTGACTTCAGACTTGAGCAAAGACCTTAGCATGACATGCAGAGTGCCCAACAAGGCTGCCTTATTCAGCAGGTACAGTTCTCCCAGCTGCTTACACAAGAGAGTCAAAATAGTGATTTTCTGTGTTAGGGCATCCTCCATATAGCCTTATTTTATTGTAGTGTTTTGTTCACATTATTATTCCCATTGCGGTTTCTCGGGTTGTTGTTGTTGGGTTTTTTTTATATTTACTCTTGGCTCAGCCAGACACTCTCTGGCCTGCTGGGCTTTTGTATGAACTGCTATACATGTTCTGCTTGGTTAGCTGCTACTTGCAGCTAATATGCACACTCAGTTTTGACGATTATTTAAACTGCATTTGATATTCTCTGAAAACATTTACATGACAGAAGCACCAGGATGGATAACCCTTCGTCACACGGCTGTCTTGTGGTTAATTAGAGATTTTCTCTGGCTTCTCGCGCAGTTGTAAATAATTAGGAGCGGTTTGTGCTGAAGTGGTATTGTCTGTCCAGCAGCTGCTGTCATCATGCCAGCTGCCTCCCAAGAACATGACTTTTAGGACCAATGATTGCTAATAAAACATTTGATTGAGAGAAGAAGAGAGTGAGAACCATAAACAGGCAGGATTCTGCCCTTTAATTTCGCCGTCTCCTGAGAATTGGCTTTGCTGTGCTGTAGAGTAGGTCCCACACACAAGCAGTTTAGTTGTCTGCCCAAGGACTGAAATTTAATTTAGCCAGTGTGGTGTTAGTGTGGCTGTATGTGCGTGCCTGTGCATGTGTTCTGTTTGTGTGTGTGTGTGTGCGCCCGTCGTACTGTCTTTGTATGTGCCCGTGCGTCTGTCAGTATGAGTCTGTTTTGGTTTTTTTTTTTTTTTTTTTTAGTGCTTCTGTGTAGAAAAAAAATATGCATGAACTGCATATTTAAGAGTTTGTGCTGTAGTGCTTCTGTGTGTTTGCTTTATTTTGTGATCTTTTATTCTCTAGTGACTTAATCATTTTTACACTGCTGGGTTACTGCACTACCATTTTACAGTGGTTGCACAGAGACGTTTATGTGCTCACACTGCTCTGTTGTTTTTGGATTTGAATTCATTTTTGTTTTTTTGTTTTTGTTTAAACTCATTTATTTATTTATTTTTTGATTATCACTGTAAACCTGAACAATGCTCCCAGTTACTGTTGGCATCATCAGTTAGTTGTAGAAAAGTTTTTGGCTGTAATTTACTTTAGAGTGTATGCTGATTGGACATTATAAAATATAACAGCTGAATTCTTTAACAGTAGTTGAGATGGGTTTTCCGCAAACTGGCTGCTTTGTAACTATGCTTTGCGTGTATGTGCGCGTCTGTTTATGTGTTTAGGTGCAGGTTCCTGATGAAAGCCCACAGCAGAGGCATATATCAGAGCTCCAGCACTAATAAAAGGCCAGCAAGCTGTGCTCCTCTCCTTCTGGGAACAGCGCTGCTTTTTACTGCTTCTCTGACAGCAAGATAAAGTGCCCTTCCAATTAGAAAAATATTTGGCCACATACCTTCCAACAACGATCCTAGGTTTTTATTTTTCATGCCATTTGATCAGGAATCCTTGCTATATTTTTTTATATATATATATATATATATATTTTTTTTTTTTTACAGCATGCTTTTTTATCATCATGTCCTGGGTATGCACATGCTAATATGCAACCCTCCCCACCTTCCAGCGGCACCATTATGCTGTATAATGAAATAATGGTGTTTTAGGGTATTTTTATTTTGGTCTTTGTTTCGTAAGGGTGGGGCTGCATACGCTTGTGTTTTGGTATGGATTCGGGACTGAGGCTGTGTGTGTGTTTTAGCATATTGCATGAGAGGATTCATGCTGCTGTGCGTGTTTGGGTTGATGTCATTCTTGTTGCCCCTGTCATCCGTCTCTGCCTCATGCAGAATTGTGTGCATATATACTTAACTGCTGACGCTAGTCTCCATCTCTGTTTAAGAATAGTGTAGCTAGATGCTCCCCCCCCCCCCCTTCTTTCCAGAGAGTGCATTAAAATTAAATTCTCTCTTGTTGTTGTGAAAAGAGGCACACGTAAAAAATAATTGGCTGTAGGAGAGAACAAAGGGCTGGCTCCTCTCTCCTCCCTGCACACCACAGCCAGGCATTAATACCAAGCCTGCTGCATTGTTCTGCTGTCTGCAGCCATCCCCCTAGCCAGACACTCAGCTCTGGAGAAGTCACTTTTAATGTCTGATAATCAAGGTGAATTTTCAAAAAGCTGCCATTTTCAAATGATGGTGTATATATTATGTGCAGATGGGAGTAGAGGAGCCCCGTTCAGTGAGAGAGAGTGCTTGGGCAATGCGAAGTGAAAGAGAGACACCTAAAGGCCTTCGAGGGAACTGCTGACTGATTTGTATCTTTCTATGAAGGATTGATGCCAGCTGGAATATCAGTGTCACTGCTGCAATTTGTCTGATAGTTTACTTTGATTTTTATTAAGCATGTTTTGTCTTTTTTCAAATGACACCGCAGTATCGGCTTTAAATACATGGTCTGTGTTGCAGCATGAATATGTGCGTCGTGTGGTTATGAAGTGTTAGGGAAATGTATTTCTTGAGTACAGATGCTGCCTGCTGTTGCTTTATGCTAAAGGGAGTTCTTTTGCAGCGTTATTGGGGAATCAGGCGTCTAGCAGCAGAGCAGTGGAACTCCATTTCCCTGCTACAGGGCACAGGCTCATCTTCCTATTGCTCCTCCCGCCGCCCCACCCCCTTTCCCCCCACCACTAGGTATGATTATTTCTCCTCCGCTCCACCGCACCATTATATTCCAGGTCTGCAGTTACCCCTCCCTGCTGTCATTTTTCATGGCATGTTTTTGCCCATGTGCAGCACTGCACATTTATACTGTGCCTGTGCAATATGTTAAGGAGGTGAATATATGCAGTGTGCAGAATGTAATAAGTATATATTTATTTTCTTTGCTGGTGATTTACTGGTTTTTCTGGTGCTTAAGAAGAAAGGCCGACTCTAGCCATGTATCTTAACAAACATGACTGCTGCGTATGCACTCGCCTCCAAGGCTTTTTACTCACCGGGGAAACCAAATTATACATCTGAGGCAGACTGGTTGTTTTTTCGTGCTATGACTGTTAAAACCCTTCTTAGTATTTTGGGATATAAGCCTTGCAAACGACGACCGGGTAAAGTTTCGGTAATTCATGTAGCATTTCCAGCAATGTTGGTAGCTGATCAAGTGATTGGTTCGTGCAATGTGTGCACTTAAAATACACCTCGCATAACTGACACCGAGCCAGCCAGCAAACCAGCCACCATCGGCACAGTTTGATCACGACTTGCTGTTTTCTACCTTTACCTCTACCCGCCTTCCCCCCTCCACCTCTACCCGCCTTCCCCCCCTCCAGTAGTCCTGGAAAAATATAGAACTCTCCAAAATCAAAACACAAATATACAACACACACACATGGCTGAAATTGACATTATGCTCAGAGGGGAAGTAGATCTAACCCTGTGAAACAGTAGGATTTAAATGGATTCTGTGCTGAGAGCAGCACGGTGCACAAGTCTCCCTCTGAGAGGCTGTCACAGTGGGAAACTTGCAGACTTGCAGAGACAATGGGGGGGGGGGAACCCTCTTAAAGATGCACTACCTAATTTTGTTATTGTGTCCAGTTATAAATGCCAGAATTTCCTCTTCGCTCACTTGTGATGAGTTTAAAAACATCAACAGCGAGTGGGAAACAGGTAGCAGGAAATTTGAAGGTGCAGTGGGAAACTACAATAACTATAACAAAATCAGGGAGTCCGCTGCAGACATGACATAAAAGTATGATCCAGTCTGTATGAATTGATTTTTGAAGCTGACTGTAGAAAAGACAGTTTTTATTGCACCACTTGTGAAATCAAATGGCAGCTGCTAACTTGCATACACTTTTGCTGACATAAAATTTTTCTTTTGCCACTTTTTATTAGAAGAAGTGTACTTTTTTTTTTTTTTTTTTTTTTTTTTTTACATGGACTATTATCATTATTTAAATATCTTCTGTCTTTAAATTCAGCCTCTATATACCACTGGCTATGGGCAGCTGTGAACATTATATTTTATTTTTTTAATCAAAAATAGTCCCGCATCATATTGTCGTACCTAGAAGTGTACAGTCAAACCAAACAAGGACGATCAAGTTGCTTCTTTGTGTTGATTCATAAAAACGTACAAAGCTGAATACATCTCAGGGCTCACACTGCCTGTTCATATCCCCCTACTATGCACCTAATACCTGATACGCTGCCTTGATGTAATATTGTTTATAGATAACTAGGTTTTGCCTTCAATGTGATTGCATAATAGCCAAGCATTCAAATGTGTGAGCTCTTTATTTCTTCCCTGGCAGTGCTAGTGGTAGCATTATTTTTCTCTGGGTGGTTGGAGGGCACACTTTCAAAGTGTTGATCTCAGCTGTGGTGCAGAATAAAGACGGGGAAAGGAAGAGGAGAGGGCCGCAGGCATTCTGATGAAAGGATGTGTGGGGAATCTGGAGTGTGGAGAGAGAGAGGGGCAGCATTTTGCCAGTCCAGTGTGGCAGAGCAGGTCTGGCTTCATGCCAGCCTGGGCACTGTGCCCACGAGGAGGCAGTGTGTGGCTAGTACTGACTGTAGCATAGAGAGACGAACAGATAGCAACAGAGAGACTAAGACACAAGTGCGTCTGTGGGGGGTGTTTGAGACTGACTGGCAGATGAGGTTTAGTTTTCATTTGCATATGAAGTGGTCAGGTTGGAGTACAGGAGGGTGGAAAACGGCAGGGAAGAATGAGGAGAAGGGCTAGCCAGTATTATGTCACAATCTCTATTACTGATCACCGGTGTATACAAGGAGCGTTGGTTAAACTTGCAGCTGAATTTGTATCCTGCTCTTACTGACGAGGAGTCGATGGAACAATTGGCACAGTTCATTTAATCAGGCTTTTGTTGTTTCATTTAATCATGCATTTGATTGCCGTTGTTAATTACTTTGTCTGCTGTTTCTTTATGCACTGCCTGAGTAAATTCTTTTTCTATGGGACGCAAATGTTATCTTTCTGCTTTGTATGCATTTACATATTGTTTGCCTTTCTACGTATTATCTCTCCCTCTCTTCTTCTCTCTCTCTGTTCTCCTCTTTGTATCCTTAAAATATTCTGCACACCCCTCAGCAGTTCCGCATGGCAGACAGCCCTAATATAATCTGTGCGTCTGAATTCTAATTTATACCGTCAGGATAAAATAAATAGTCTGCAGTTAATTATGGGAAGCCGGCTCCTGGCTTTGCCCCGGTGATTTATGAAGTGCACGTAGGCATTCTGCAACGCATTTTTCTTAATTTATTTTTAATCTGTCTTTCAATTAATTTAACCACAAACGTCTTAATGATGGCAGAGGGCTGCGTTAATGAGGCCTGTGAGGTAAAATGAACAGGCACTCGCCCCTGTGGGGTGGATGTTAGAGGCTTTGAGGATGGGGGTCATGCAGAGGGTCTTGTGCAACCCTAGCAGTTCAGTTTCCACAGTTGTTGTTTTTTTCTTTTCTTTTTTCTTTTTTTTTTTGTTAAGAGATGACAAGGTTAAAAACCCCAAATCAGTAGTGTTTCACTCAAGGAAGAGGATAAAGTTTTCCAGCCTATTTTCTTGCCTTTTTTGGTTCTGTTTGTTCAGGATGTGCCACAAAAATCTTTTGAATCCTTTTACTTACAGCAGTGAATACAGTACAGTGTCAGTTGTTGTCAATGATTGGCGCCTTCACACCTACCATCACTGTGCTTTAAGGTGATTCATTCAACTGTTGTAAAGGAAGTGCCACTCTTTTCCCAAACTACGCCTATTTTTCCAGTCATTTTGACACTGCTTGATTGTCCAATTCACATGTCTTGTAGACTACTCATGAATTTAGCCCATCAATAAACGTCATATTCACAGTGGAATCGAGTGAATCAATATTTGTTCTTTTTTTTTTCTTTTTTTTGTGACTAATGACTTCACAGTAACGTAGAGATGTAGCACAGCTCTCCCAACCTGGCTGTTTGCAAACTGACCAATTTGAGGAAGTGCTTTTTTTTCTCTATTGTGAGACTTGTGTGGCTTCACAACCATGTGTATCTTCTCTCTTGGCTCTCCAGAGCCTCACAGACAAGAACAGGCCTCATATGATTAAAAGCATTTTATCCATCGTTTCACCCCTTCTCAAATTAGACCAGCGTCTCCACTGCACTTGTTATGCACCAGCGTTTTCTGCTAATTGCCATTGAGTGCGTTCATCTCTATGCTGGCAGGGCCTGGTGTGAGATCGGTAGAGGCCAGTGTAACCGTAGTTGTAACTGTGGTGGTCAGCTACCAGACAACACACATCAGCCTACCCCATTAGGGACATCCACACACAGCTCCCCGAATCAGGATGCTCTCATTTACTTTTTCCACATCCAGCCATTTATCTCTCTTTTCTCTGCTCTCTAACTCCCTTCTTTCGCTCTTTTTAATTTTCCTCTCAAAAACAGATCCCACATTAAGCAGCCAAGCATGGCTTGGTGCAGTGCCTCTCCTGAAAGAGCAAAGGAATGATTTAATTTCTCCTCCTCTGTCTCTGTGGCCTCCCCTCCCTGCTCATACACAGATCATTACACACAAAGGCCTCATTTTCATCTCCCCGTGAGGGCACATGCAGGGCTTTAACTAGTCAGCCACGCCATGGCCATTGCTGACGATCAATACCTGTGGTCAGGACAGAGCACGCAGTGCTTCCTAAATAGGCCCTCCAGGTCCAACCATAAAACACCTTTGAGGCTAAACATGCCACCCCATAAATCGCCTTTATTTTATTTTTTTATTTTTTGTTTTCAGTCTCATGGAGGAGTGAGGGAGCCATCAGTAGAGTAACTATTGATCTGGAATAATGATGATTAAGAGGTTATGATAGTATCCAGAAAATACTGCTAAACCAAAGGTTCAGGGTAACAGCTGACTTGAAATGAGTCTGGTTGGCATAGAAATTAAAGCGTTTGGAGCTTCTCTTGATGATCAGCCAAGCAAAGGGTTAGGAACCTGTGGGCAGATTACATGTTTTGAAGTGTAAATGATTTGATAGAATAAGTGAAGTTGCCCAGTCTCACACCAAAACTTCACCAGAATCCTTTTCCTAAACCAAACCTAGGAATTTTTGTATTTAGATCATAGCAGGGGGATAAAAAATTACTAAAAGCAAAAATAAGTCTACTGGACACTGATACAACCCAGCAGAACTAACTGTAATGCTTAAGTTCAGGGTAATGATGCCTCATTCTACAGGAAAAAACTACCATGGGGTGAATGGTTGCATTAATATCAAAACGACGGGGAATATTTGCAGTGACAATCACAATTACCAAGAGAACTCAAAGAAAAGATTTTGGACCAACAGTGCTCTCCACCCATCATCATTATCAAATAAATGGATCCTTTTCCGACTCTCCAAGAGTAGCGTATAGAAAAACTGTTGAAAAACAAGAAAGGGCCCAAGTGATGGGGGTGGGAAGCGAGAACTGATTTCAGTTCCAATTATCTGATCCGTCATTGGGCTTCTCAGTTCCTCTTTGTCAGTGCTGCTGTATTTTTTTGGACAGTTGCGTGTTATAGAAAAGCAACATCAGACTCATCGTGTTGGAGCTTTTCCACAATTGAGCTACCTGCAGGGCTTTTTTCTACTGTATTCAGACTCAGATTTGTGTAACCTGTATGGGCCCAAATTTTCTATTGGACATACAATCAGACTCGGTAATAGCAGTCAAACTATCCAGATCGCAACGTTATTATGCATTTGTTGGACATGTCGGAACCAGTCTGATCTATGGAAGCACCACCTCAGAACCCACAGGGCATCCCAGAGATCATATGTTGGCATTACAATAAGGACCTAATTAAAAGGATAGTTTTGTTCTCATGGCTGTTTGGTATATATACACAACAGCAAAAAAGAATTCCAACTATGTTGTTATTGGATCCCAATTTAGCTGCGCTGGTTTTTCTCAAAACAAAGAAAAGTTACGGCAGAAATGACAAATATATGTAACATGCAGAATTTAAAGTACGCATTATGTTTACGGCAAACACATCAAGACCTGTGGAGATGGTTTAATTTAAATAGTAAGCTACTCACAATTGAGAACTGCTGAGATTTTACTCAGTTGGAACCTGAATGAAACTGAAGTAAACTGAGGAATAGTCACATCTAGTTTGTTTGTTTTTTTCTTCTTAATGGCTGCTTGCCTGCTTAGATTGTGGGATAGGTGATATATGGACCAGACGAAAGTAAACCTGGGGGCTGGCAGACTGAAAAAGAAAAATAGATGTGTTTCTCATCTTGCTTTTGCCTCCAAGGCTCTCAACTGGCCTGATCCTTACATTATCCAAACAGATAGCCAACAAGTTTAATTACCTTTGCATCCAGTCGCTCTCCCCATCCACCGCTCCCCACCTTGCCTGTGCAAATGAAAGAGAGGGACAGAAAGAAGAGAAGCATAATTACTTATTTTACTGGAGTGCTGCAGAATGCCTTTTGCCAAATGACTCTAATTCCAAATGGTTAACAAGATTTTTCTTTTTAATAGAGCCGAATCCATGTGACAGCAAATTGCTTTCCTATTTGGAGCCTTAATGGCTTTCATAGTTTGCACTTCCAATAAGCAGTAAACTCGGAAATTAATATTGCACACTGTGTTATGATGCAAATGGGAGCGAGATAGGAGAACTGTACCTTCATGCAGAAAGCTCTGATTAGATCCATAATTGCTCTGGTTGGATGATTTTTTTTTATTCATTTATTTGTATAATTTCTGTTCCACACACTTCACTCTGGCATCATTATCAGTGGCACATCTGCATTTCTGTATGTTGAATTTCACTTTTGAATGACTTTTAATAAAGTGCATACATATTCTAAAATTATAAATATGGTAATAATGAGTTATTTTTAAAAACCTACCACGCTGCTTCTGAGCTTCACTCTTTTCCTTTGTATTAAGTGATTCAGTATGAAAAACTAGCACTTTAAGTGCATCCTCAAGCAGACTTTGTCTTTCCATTGAGGCAGATACAAAGACTGAAACACCAGCATGTGGTTCTGTTCTAGTTTTAGAGCAGTTTTAATGCAAGTCTGCTGGTGACTGGTTCAGTTAGACTGGTTTAAGCCTTACATGCTAAAGCACCGTTAGAGCAGGCGCAATCTAAAAAGATATATTTGTGCAAGGTGCTTCTTAATTAACTTTTGATCCAAGTCATTTCATTTCCAATTCCATTTTACACATTCTCAAATATTAATCCTTGTCCATGCATAGAGGTTTGTATTCTTAATAAGGGGATCACAGAGTGGGACACAGTTCACAAATACACACATATATTCAGTGCTGTGATAAAGTAGTTGCCCCTTCCTGATGTCTTTGCATATTTGTCACACATGTTTCAGATCATCAAACTAATTCCAATATTAGACAGGGATGATCTTAGTGAATATAAAGTGCAGTTTTTAAACAATGATTTCATTTATTAAGGACAAAAAGCTCAAACTAAACCTACCTGACCCTGTATCAAAAGTAATTGCCCCCTAAACCTAATAACTGGTTGTGTGATCCTTGGCAGCAAGAACCGCAATGAATATTTCACATCACTGTGGAGGAATTTTACCCCACTTTTCTTTGCAGAATTGTTTTATTTCAGGTTTTTCAACTACGAACGACCTATTTAAGGTCAATTAAATATGAGTAAATATGATTTAACTCTGGGCTTTGAATGCACCACTCCAAAACCTTTCTGTTAGAGAGCAAAATTTATGGTTCCATCAGTTAGCCGTGTTGGTCTTAAGAAACTCCAGACCATCACACTACCACCACCGTGTTGACTGTTGGTATGATGTTCTTTTTATGAAATGCTGTGTCATTTGTATGCCAGATGTAACAGGACTCAAGCCTTCAACAAAAGGTTAACCTTTGTCTTGTAAGTCCACAGAATATTTTCCTAAATTTATTGTTTTTATTTATGTGATACGAGCCTTTGTTTTCTTTTTGGTCAGCAGTGGGTTTCACCTTGGAGCTCTCCCATGGATGCCGTTGCTGCCCCAATCTCTCTCTAATTGTTGAACACCGACCTTAACTCAGACCAGTGAGGCCTGCTGTTCTTTAAATGTTGTTCTGGTTTTGTTTGTGACCTCCTGGGTGAGTCATTTGTGCATAAATGTAGGCCAGCGACTCCTGGGAAGATTTACCCCTGTTCCAAGTTTTTTCCATTCGTAGATAAAGGCTTTCACTGTGATTCGCTGGAGTCACAAAGCCCTGAAAATGGCTTTATATCCCTTTCAACAATGATAGATGTCAGTAACTTTGTTTCTCGTGTTTTCTGGAGTTTCTTTAGATCATAGGATGATGTGTTGGGGGTTTTTTTAGGTTTTTTTTTTTAGATCTTTTAGCCTTCTTCCTTTTTGTCTGAGAGGATCTGTTTAAGTGATTAGTTGATTCAACTGGTCTGGTAGTAAGCAGGTGTAGATTTGGCTAGTGGAATTGAACTCAGCTTTCAAAAAAAATGTGGTTAATTACAGTTAATTTATTTTCATATAAAGAACGTCATACCAGTAGTCAAACACGGTGGTGGAAGTGTGATGGTCTGGAGCTGCTTTGCTGCTTCAAGAAGGAGACGACTTTCCGTAATTGATGGAACCATGAATTTTGCTCTCTATCAGGAAATCCTAAAGGAGACATTTGGCTATCAGTTTGTGCCTTGAAGCTCAAACTCACTTGCGTTCTCCAGTTGGACACTGATCTGAAGCAGGTCTGCCTCTGGTGGCTAAAAAAACAAAAAGAAGGTTTTAGAGTAGTCTAGCTCAGATTTGAATCTGATTGAGATGATTAGGCGTGACCTTAAACAGGCTCTTCATACTTTACAACCCTCCAATGTGGCCAAATTTAAGCAAGTCTCCAAATAAGAGTGGGCTAAAATTCCCCCACAGCAATGTGAATAACGCGCTGCCAAACTCTTTGTTGCACTTTTTGCTGCCAAGAGTGGCAAAACCAGTTGTTAGGTTTAGGGGGCAGTTACTTTTTGACACAGGGCCAGGAAAGTTTGGATAACTTTTTCCCCTTAATAAATGAAATCTTCATTTATAAACCAGCTTTTGTATTTACTCATGTTTTCTTTGTCTGATATCAGAATTTTCTGATCATCTGAAACATTTAAGTGTGACAAACTCAGAAATACAGCAAATACTTTATCTCAGGACTGTAGTCTCTTAAATCAGAACATACAGATATTTTTACAAAATTCACCGACAAAAGCCTTTCTCTTTTTACCTAAATGTAACTCCATCAAAACCATAACCATAATTTTATAGTTTACATCTCTGCAGAGGTTTTTGTGATTTATATAAAAACTCAGATGACTTTTTTTTTCCTCATGTAGATTCTATAAATGCATACATGAACATGCCTTAGCTCTGTACCCAGCCCTCTAAAGCTGTCATTAGTCAAAAGGTTTGAGAACGTTCTGAATTTGGATGCGGTCGAGTCTGCAGGCACTACGGCGGTCTGACCCGGAGACAGAAATAGCCAATAAATTCAGTTTGATCGGCCTGTGATTGCTACCAGCGATTGAGGTTAAGTGTCCTTTGGTGTGCAGGGGCCCGAGCGTAGCTGCAGTTCAGCCAGACATCGGTCATGTGACCACACATACAGTATCCACTATGATTCTTTGCTATATCACCATGGCAACCCTTCATTTCTTCTCAGCACGCTCCCATTTCACCTGTCATTCTGATAATTGGCTCTGAATTTTATTTATTTTTTTCATATCTGGGGAAAAAAAACCCGTCACGATCATAATAAGAAAATATTTATGAACTGAACACTGACAGGCAAGTGTAGGGAAATGGGGAAAACTAAGCTTTCATTAGACTGGAATATTAATGTAGCAACAGAGCTTTTTAGGGACTAATAAAGCTTGTTCTCCTTGTTTTCACAGATTCCCACTCAGTCTGTGCGTGAGCCACACTGAAGAGTGAATCTGAGTTTCGATTTGGTTTTAATTGGGTCACCCTCTCCTTCCCTCTTCTCCTCTCATGCTGCCTTTCTGCTGAACTCCAGCTTAATTAGACCTACAAGATTGTGACACCACCAGAAACATATTATATCTGCTGTGCCTCTTTTTGCCATTGATGTTCTGTTTTTAGAAGTATTGATGAGACAAGCTATGTAATGACATTTACTATACTGCTGTAGTCATTAATGGCCCTGGGTCGGTGTTAGACAGTATAGCAGCAGCGACAGAAATGGATAAAAGGTTTTATGGAAATAAAAGATAGTTCCTGAAGGTGGAGATGGCTAGGTCTAATGACTGTTGCTCCAGCTGCTCCTCATTATCAAGGTTGCCGGCATCAGGACCAGCTGAGATCTGCTAAGTGGTCTATTGCCTTTAAAATGGCCATGAGGCCTTTCCATCAGCATTGCACCCACTGACACCATAAACTCTGTGAAATGCATAGCCAACTCATATTTTGTTTCATTATCCTCATTTAAACTACTTTTCCGCTAGGGCACTGTCAGAATATGTGTGCAGTCATGCTGTATTTACATGACAGCTGCATGTTTATATTACAGTATGGCATAAAATGCATTTTCTTGTTTGGTCATGGTTGCCTGACTGGTAATTATAGCGAGAGACGTGTCAAACCTCTCCTATTAATTTTATGAAAAATGTTGCTGTTTCTTTATGCAGCGGCACCAGCGAAGCATGCGCAGCTTTATTTTTCTAATTTATGAGATCCCTCCAGACCTCATTAGATTTTCAAATATCAAAATCTAAGTTATGTTACAGTTTTCTGTAACAATAACAAATCTTTTGTGCACTGTATGGTTTTGGTTTAGAGGAGGACATAAAAACTAAACTATTCTGCTTTATAGAGCAAAAGAAAACAAATCAGAGAGTTGGACTGGTGCATGCGTTGTGGCAGTTGGTGGGGAGTGTCAGTGGAATTAACTGATTTGTCTGTATTTATCAGAAGAGAGTGAGTACCTAATCCCTTCTTGCATTATTAAAGATAATAGCATAGGGCTTTCTGCAAGACCACCATACTGAATCAAATTATAACATGGAGTGATGATGTATGGATAAAACAGTGCGGCCCCTTTATCTGCCCTCCCAGCTTACTGCTTCCTCATACATGGACACACATGCACACAACAACCACTCATCAAGCCCTGGAGGGCACCTGTGTTTTCAAAGTAAAGACCACTTAGAGAATAGCCCCAGGCGTCTGAATACTGAAGTGCTCTGTGTTACACATTAGACCCCTCTGTACAAGCCAGGAACATAAACACTTTCAATAGCCCTTGTCTCCTCCCAAAAATACCCCCAAATACCTCAAAACAGGAGGGGGAAGCTGCTTACTCGGGCCAGAATATGGAGCAGGTAGTCTGCTGGGGCATGAGCACATTAAAGACCACTCACTGGGGATGTGCTGCTCATTGGACAGTAACCTCCACAAGAACTGAAGAAGAAAAATACATTTCTGGCAGACTTTATATGCATTTTGTGTGTTTAAAGGCATTTTTTAAAAAAAAAAATCTTTCACAAATATTCACAGAACAGAGGAAACGGCAACAGCTTAAACTCAGGTGCACCAAAAGATAAAATGTGTAGGAGGCAAACATCCACCCCCTCCTCCAGAGGCAGACACAGGGTTAATAATCGCACATTTCATTCAATCCCCCAGTCGGGTAAATGAGGTTTGATCACATGCCAGGAACAGGAAAACAAGCAGCATTGAGAGTCAGCCTCACAATCTGTCATAATGAACACTTTAATATTAAAACAATCCCATTAACAGGCAGAGAAAGACAAGGGTTTTCGGGAAAGCAAGGAAGCTGTAATCTAAATTTTTAATGACCTTTCCCGCATGATGACTTTTTCTATGTATTTTGTCTGTTTGGAAAGGGAAACGAGTCAGCGCTGTCACAGTTAATTCGGGCTACCCTTTTGTGCTCGAGCAGTGGGTAAATAGCTAGGGGAGACATTTGAATGTCTTAATAGACGATGTAACTGCTCCATCTCTAAATGTGTTGAAATGGAGGCGTGAGGAATGGCATCATTAAGGTAATGTGTTCAGGAAGCCAATGAGTTGTGCTCTAACCTCTGCTGCTCAGCCCGAGATTCGGTAAGTGCACAATCTAAGGTCACCTTAATCAGTGAAAGGCAGCACTTGCAAACAGGCGCATATACACACAAAGCCTCAATTACACTGTGAAATTACCCTCAAATGAGTTGTACAACATGTCTAGCTGCTCTGTTTATGTATTCTCGTGAAGATTGTGTGACTGTTACGTTCCAGCGGTTCTACAGCATGTTTTCTGTGATGTCTTTGTGCATTTCTTACAGTAAAAAGATACCTTAGTAAACAATATGATTGGTGTAGTGAAAGAGAATGTGGTTATATATGGTTTCCTTTCTCCAGGCGTCGGTTTGATAAAGTTTCAACAGTTACTCTTCTGAGCATAAGAAAATGTTTGGAGGAAGGGAATTTGAGCCACATTTCTTCTGAGGAACGAATGGTGTTTCCAAGTGCTGCAGAGCAAAGTCTAAGAATTCTTTCTTCTATTTTTCCTTGTGAACCCTGCGGCGAGACTCGGCAGCCATCCTTTTCCCTACACTCATGTCCTTTAAAGTGTCTTCTCCCCGAGTCTGAAGGCAATCAGTACCCTGATGACCAGAGGTTCTTGTGTAGTTCTGTGCCCCAATGTGTGCTTTGTTTGGGCTCGATAGTTTTTAGTGATGAATTTCACCCATCACTTTCTCCACTGTGGTTGACCAATGAGTTTTGTGAAAGCATGGCCTGTGGTGTTTTTCTTTAATAAGTCCAGAGGTGGTGCAAAGCAATCGGGCCATCAGTCATCCTGTCAGGATCTCACCCCCTTGATTAGCTCAGTATATTGGTGGAGATATTTAACCTGCCATAGATGCCTAGGTCATGAACCAGTCTGTACATTCCTCATGTAGTAGCTTTTATTTTAATCAGTCGAAATATTGTGTTTTTATGTTTTCTTCTGTCACTCTTTGTTAGTCATATACTTGCAAAGCATAATAGTGATTTTTTTTTTGTAGAAGTGCTGCTTTCTGTCTCCATTTTATATCATCAGTGTTACAAAGTTGCATAACACCCGTTTTTATTGAAACTGAAATGTAAATGTCCTAGGAAATGTGAATATACAGCTTGAAACAGTACACCTGCTTAAACTTATTGGTTTGCAAAATAATATTAAGAACTAGTACTGTGTTATTTATTTATTTCATTATGTAAGTAAAATGATGTAGGACGAGTAGTTGTTGATCCTACAGTTAAATAAATGAATGAATAAATAAAAAATGGCCGCACTGTCTCTAGAGCTAAACCAACGAGTGCAACAAACTTGTGTGGTGTTTGGATTATATTTATGTACTTGTGTTATAAATATATGTTCTATTTCCATTGCAGAAGCAGTACAATGTTTATTACCGGATGGGAGAGAGACGCTGGCACATGCAAGTAGAGGTAAAAATTTCACGTCTTCTGAGCTTGTTTGTAATAAAATGTGCTTTAGAAATAAAATTGCCATTCCCACATTTATTTGTGATTGAAAGGAAGAGTAAATGCACCAATAGAATTTCAAATTAGTGAAGCGGAGTATTGCTATGCTTCTCAGAAGGCAATAAAATGTGCAACACATGTGGAAAAATGCCTCCCACTTCAGTGCTATGTAATGCAGTGAAGGTCTAGATAAAAAGTGGCAAAAGTTGGACATTTCAAACTTAACCAGATGTATAAAATAAAGAAAGAAAGTAACTATGTTCTCCCCGTGTATGTAATTATTGAAGTTTAAATCGTATGAAAGGTTGTTTGAGCTACCCTAATAAGTTATTGTGATTCGCTGTCCTCGGCTCTCTGGCTTGTCCTCTGTTCCCTGGCCTTCCTCACCTTCTGATCAGGACACTTGTGTGGTCCAGCACAACCTGTGCAGGCCCAACCTGAATAGTGACACTTTTGCCTTTGAGCCTCAGTTACGCACCTCAGAATGGATCTTTATTTACAACACAGAACTCGGAAACAGCTGGTCAATCCATTTAGCCTAAGGCCACTGATTTGTTCGTATTTACTACAACAGCCAGAGAAAAGCCAGGGTATTTTTTCCTCTCTCCTTCCTATTGATCCAGCGCTTAGAAAATCTGCCCCGCTGTCTAAACACTATTGATCCCTCCCTCTCAACGACAGGCTCTCGCACCAGTGTATAAAGGGACTGGATGAATTGAAATTTCATTTCCGACAACTTGTTCCTGTTATTTTTACCCTTTTTTTTCAATAGTTGGGAACATGTGCTGGCGGGCCGCTACTCAGAGAGTCGATAAGTGTTTGGCTCAGAGGGGAGATGAGGGATAGAGGTGAGACTGTTTAGATTACCTTAAGCAGATCGTAACACCACAATGCCATAGAAAGTCCTTATTCTATTACTTAGATCCCACCTATTATTAATGCTTTTAAACATGCTTGAAGCCACAGCAGTTCTTTGGCTTTTGTAGACTGATCAAGAACTGTTGTTTGGGCTTGTCTTTAACCCAGCAACACTGAGGAGCCACCAGCCTGGAGTCAGGTGTCATTTCAAGGAATGTATATACAAGTAGTCTTGGATGTGGAGAATGTCAACCTTAATGAGGTAATTCTCATAAGCATTTAATTGTCTTGTGGCCTCTTTACACTGTTGTTACAGATTCCCCAAGCTGGTTTTATTATAAAAGCAATTTACTTTCTCCTTTATCATTTAATGGAAGTACCAGTACATCATTACATGACGTATCAAAACTGCAAGACCATTTGAAGGAATTATGAGACGTAATGAAGAAATTTTATTTATTTCTGCTCACTAAATGTCCTTTTTTCACACGCATGTCAATTTACCAACAAGCAGCTGGCAGTAAGCACATTTATTTTGCATACAGTATATTAATATTCACTATACACCCCAACATGAAATTGTGTTTTAATTCACAGTTTAGTGGGTTTAAGGGTGGCTAGAAAATAGAGAAGGAATTTCTTTAATTATATAAAGTCAAAGAAGTACATGCAATTAAAGAAAGTAAGACAACTAGAAAAAGCAGAAAGTATTAAAACTGCTAAAACTAAAACTATTACCATAAAAACCCAGAATTATTGTTAAAACATAAAATGCATATAAAACAGTTATTAAATGGGATTGACTTTCTAGACCTACACACCTGTGAATATTTCCTGAGCCACCCAGGAAAATATATAGCTCAATTTCTTAAAACATACAATTTTAAAATGCCCGAAAGTCAATGTGTGGTACGATGAGCACAGCCTCTCTTAGCCAAGCTTTCTTGTAGTCAGAAATAATTATTTGGGCTTCTTGAAGGGCATTCAAAGCGCTTCTTTGGATGTTGTCTGCCTTTTGTTCTGTTCTCCTTGAAGATGATCCCACACTGCTTCAGTAATACTGAGGTCTGGGCTGTGGGGAGGCCAATCCATGACTTTTTATCCAGGTTTGGGATCATTGTTATACTTACAAATGAAGCCTTTATAAATCAGATGGTGTTTAGATGGTGCTACATGGTGAATCAAATCTGACAGTCGCAAGATCTCTAAAACTACTGACTGAAATGCACCGAAAACCAAGACAGAGCGGTGTTTTATAGATGTCTGTAGATACTCACTGTTGTACTTATCTCCTAACCTCCTCTCTGTATATATATTAATAATGATTACAAACTGAAAACTTCATATCTGGATTTATTAATCCATGAGACCTACATTTCTTGTGTAATTTGGCCTGAGCCTTTACTTGCTTCCTTCCTTAAGAATGGAAATAGCAACCCTTCCACTGAGACCATTTCTGATGAGGCATCAGTGAAGAGTAAATGGATCATCTGAAGGGTCAGATAAACCCTCTGGTCCTGTATCAGGTCTTTTTGCATTTGGATTTTTTCCTCTTTCTTAACAACATGACTTTCAGATACTGTTAATCTGCTATAGATGGATTGATTTAAGCCTGACACTTGTCCAATCCCCTCAGTTTCTTTAAGAACAGACTGAACTCAAAGCCAAGACATGCCAAGTTTTCAAGTAATAGTTCTTTGGGAGTTCTTTTTTTATACCTCATATTCTTTCATTTGTGGCGGTTAAAGAAACATGAACCAGTTTGTGTTTTGTTTTTTTTCTTTGACAGACTGCTTACAACAAAACAGTAGAGTTGTTTTGTGTGGAGATACAACACTGGTTCATCTCTTCAGTTAAATGCTTGAATGGCTCATAGATCAGTGACGTAGCCATCATTAAAACTGCTAAATGTTATATCAAAACATTGAAAATCATGCGTGTGGCTGCTTAAATATTTTGCAGCAATTTTTGTGACCAACCTCGAGAAAAGTTAGTTTTGCTTTTGAGGGTTTTTTCCCCCAACCGTTAATGTTCAGTTGCAGTCTTCAACGTATGATGGGAAAATCCAGATTAACACACAGAGATTAGAGGTTGCCTGGAAAGACCCTAGCACATCAAAGAGGAGCTCCAGACTGCCTCTGTGGGGCAAACCAGCCAGTAATGACTTCATCTCCATCCGACTCGCCACCATGTACAACTCTTACCATTACAACAAGATGGAGTGTTACATAAAAAGAGAGGTTCTGTTTTAATTAACATCAATATTCATGTAACGGCCATAAAGCCAGCCCACATTCCATTTCAAGCTCTTAACGTTAATGCATATTTTAATACATTATCATTGCCACCATCATAATTCTTATTATGATAACTGTAATAATTAGATTTATGGCAGAATTATGGTTTTCTTCCCCGAAGGCACATATTTTGTAGCAAACCCAATTTTTCCCGAGTGTATAACGCTCTCAGTGCTTCCCCTTCAAAATACTGAGCAGACACTGATAAAGATAAACACACAAACACCCTAGTGTGTCTGCTGCTGTGCCTGTAAAACACTCAATCTGAATTGCATATCCGCCTTGCCACCGAGCTTGTCATAAGCTGTATTAAGAAAAATGGTCACACGGTTTGACATAAATTGGAAAATGACATTTGGAAAATGGGCACTGCTGTGGAAATTAGAGATATTAAAATTATAAATCAGTGTCTGGAAGTACAGAGGGGTGTGGTGGCTTGCTTTTTCCCTTTTTCAGTCTGGCTCTCTCTCTGTCTTCATCTTTTGCTCTATTTCTCTCTTTTTTCCTTCTATCGCACACTTTGTCTTTTGCACTTTCTCTGGAGGCAGTGTAGGGTCAGAGCCCAGAAGTAAAAGTGGTTTTAAATGCAGCCACACACGAGGCTACACCGCAGGGACAATCCCACCCTCTCATCTGGCTCTAAAAATGGAGGATATTGTGTGTGTGTGTGTGTATTTGTGTGTGACGCGTTTGTGTGTCTGTTGGAGCCATATCTCATCAGTTTATTGCTCGGCTCTTTTGCTGTAACCTGCTAATGGATCATCTCTGAGGTGTGATATGTATTATGCAAAAGTTAGGTGTGCTGACACCTTTAAAAACAGACAGCTTCAATTCCCCGCACGCCTCACCTCTGCTCCCTCTCTCCTGTCTGTGTTGTTGTGCAGAAGGAGGCAAAAGAGGCAGAACAAAGACGAGATTTCTGAGCTACAGGTGGAGCTAGACGGGCCAAAGATACTGCTGGAGGATGAGAGGCAAGTGGTGCAAAGAAAGGTCGCTGGCCCTCCTATTGACCAAAAGCACACTCATATGTGAATACACATACACTCGCGTGACTGTTTTCCTCAGTAGAGAGCAAAGGCTTTGCCACTATGTACAAGTGCTCATGTGTACCTTTACCCTCAGTTAATCATTTCTTTTGGTTGATCTTTAATAGGATATCTAGAAAAAGGCTAGGAGTGCTATGGACCTTCAAGCCTTAACCCAAAGACCTCCTCCTTTTGAGAACATAATAGTATTTCTGCTTTAAGAGGAACTGCAGCTGTGTCACCTATAAGCCAGTGGTCGGAGGCTCTTTTCATCAGTGGTACATTCAGAAACATTTAAGCTTTGCATCCTTGAAGGTCGGATGTTGCATTCAGACGTACATTGTTGCACTTTGGTACAAAATAATCTCCGCTGTCAAGGATGTGAAAGATAGGAAGTTTAACAGCAAACTATTCTTCAGACCTCCATTATGTTTCGCCAACAACATCTGACAGGGTGCTTCACTCCTTCCAGCATGAAATTTAACTTGATTTGAAATGTCAGGTCAGTATTATATATTCTCTTGTGTTAAAACTCTGTGTCTGCGGTCAGCCCAGCCTTATTTTCCTAAAACAGTAGGCTCTTTAATGTCAGGAATGAACTGGTGGCTAATGTTCATTAGCCCCTGGCTGCTCTGTATTATAGAGATGGACATATTTGCGCTGAGCTTTATCTCAGCACTCCATCCTCCACACCCAGCTTGTCTGTACTCTCCCACCACACAGCACAGTGTCATTGTAAATATTTTAGCACTTTATTTGCTTTGAATTTTGTTTGCACTCTTGATCCTATTATTAAAATATTAAAAGAGGGCACTCTTGAGGATGTCAAGTCATGAGAAGAGGCACTTGATTTTTGTGGAGTAAGGTGCCTTTCACTCTTGTTAAGAGGAGAGAGTATGTTCGAAGGAATGGTGTCCCTGCCTTGACACTTGTTCAATGCAGAAAAACCTTGGTAACAAATAAAATTGTTGAAAAGGCTCAAAGTATGCCACTAGGTTCTGATAATGATGAGCCTTGATCTCTCACATAATAAAATAAATTAATAGAAAATTTGCATATATCTTTTGCTGTGTTTGACCCAGCTTTGTGTCAAATGCTTGAAGGGCAATGTCTGGCCCTTAGATTACAAACATTAAGAAACACCTGTGCACAGACACACACTGAATGACTCTGTGACTCTGATACTTCCAAAGAAGTCTGTTTCTGGAGTCGAAGGTGACCGATCTTTACACTCAAGTCACCTCAGTAGGTTTTAACATCGATAGAGGAAATTTTCAGGAATTTCACCTTTGTTTTTTGGCATGATTGAGGTAAAAAAAAACAAACAAAACCTAATCGTCCCTATTAAGATAAGTGAGCTAGATCTGAGTTGACCTTACAAAGGTGATGATAAGTAGGATTGTCTGTTTTGTATTGGAAACGAATGAAGGCTTATTACATATCTAACTGTGATAGCACCGCTAAGGGCAGGAATGGTGTAGGAGTTCTTCAGGCCCCACGCTAGATCACCACGTGTGAAGTGCATAACTGGAGGCAAGTGTTGAGCCCTGAGATGATGTGTTTTTACAACACAGTCTTGCCGTGCTTTGGGATGGCAATAAACCACGGCCTTCAAAGCACAGCCAAGCGCCACTTACTGCTGAGTGCTTCTCTGGTGGTTGGACGAGATTACTCTCAAAACAAAGTGTGGACAGGTTGATTAATAGAAGGGTCTACAGAGGTGTGTGCCGTAGTATATTTTCACACCCAGCAAACACTCGTTCATTTCATTCGCATGGACTTTTATGGGCTGATCCTGTCACTGTGTGAGTTTGTCACTTCATAAACCTCCCCCCCCCCCCCCCCCCCCTCTCTGACTGTCTTTTAGTGAAAACTTATCAGACCTGTTACAGACGTGTTGTTTTAATGTCGCAGCAGCACACTGTGACGTGAGGGCAGCACAGTTCACAGACTATGGACGTCTGTAGACAGATTTAGGCTCGAGACACCACCTAACAGCCGCATTGTTATTGTATTGTATTGTAAACTCCTTCATGTTTTCAGGTTTTTTAGCCCAACTTGCTAGATTGTGAAAGATAACTGTGAACTAAATACGGAGGAAGCTGCAGGGTTAAAAAAATATCTCTTGCATTGACTTGTGTCTGCAAGAGCCTAAACCTTGTGACCCCTGACTGTAGGACATGTTAGTGACAGAGATGAAGACTGTGAGAGAAAGAGACAAAAAGGAGATAACAACAGGGCAGAACCTTCAGTCTGGATGAGATGGGTATTGTGGTAATGCAATAACGATGAGCAGACTCAGGGTGATTGCAGTCGTGGGGTGGAGGGAGGAGAGCTTGTGGCAGCGTGCCGTGCAGTCACTCCTTCATCACATCAGATCACAGGGTTGTAATTAACTTCAGCAACGCTTCAGCCTGCAATCAGCAGAACCATGGAGAAAATTAGATTTTTTTTTTCCCCCTCCGTGGCATTCAAAAGTGTGGTGTTAAAATGCATATTAGCCCTGTGTTTTTAATTAACAGTTTGTGCTTAGGAAGCATGTTAACAGTATCCCTTAATGAGCTTTATAGAAACGAGTCACACAGAGGACAAAGGCCATCCTCCCACCGTGTTTGCTGATGTGCTGTTCTTTATTCTAACGCATTAAGATTGGTAATCTGTGTTTAAATCCTCATTCAAGACCGCTTTCATGTGATTCGCACCTTTGCCACTTTTTCTGTTGAGTAGGACATTAGCAGAATGAGCCAGAATTGATCTGGACTTAGTTTACTGAGTGCATTAGTTGGACACTAACTATTCACTTAGTTTATATCCTGACATTATTCGCTATTTATTTTTTTTATTTATTTTTATGTACCGGTACACATGAAACTGCTTGAAACTTTGACAAACTTAACAGAGTTATTAGGAAACTCTGGACATACCCATATGAAATAAATAGCAAAAAAGGTAATCGCAAGGTCAGCTGACTTGTTTTTTCCTTGTGCTCGAAGGCCACAAGTTGCATCCATGGGCTTCCTAAAGCAGTTAAGTGTAGCTTGCTGTAAGACATTTCTGTCAGACTGATATTTCCAGGGTCTCCAAAAAACCCACCAAAACTGGTGTTTATTATCTCACAGTAGTTTTGCGCCATCTGACTTTCTTTCAAAAAAGTGATTAATCGCCTTTGTGCCAACAACAACACGGTGGTTTTAAGCCAGATATTTTTATTCATAATCCAGGACTTTGCTACAACCTGTGTCACGCTGCTGCGACTCTGTGTTTTGAATGATTTATCATTCTATAACCCTTGCCTCAGTCTGTTCTTATTACCAGACCTGCTTATGGCATCTGTGCATTGGGTTCTCATTCCATATCTCACATCGGCTTTTTATAGCACGCACAGATTTGTTGTGCTCTCTGGTGAGTGTGTGTGGCGCTGCTTGGATTCGGTCGGAAATGCCTTTACAAACGAGGCTTTTTCCAACCAAGAATGGAACCATTACGCTAGAAATCACCATCTTTCAGTTCAGATCCTCTGATGCAATGTTGCTCACAGAATTGAATTCACATATAAATCAATTCTGTGTAGACGATCTCTGTCAGTAACTGAAAATGGCTTTTTTTTTTTTTTAATGTCCAAATATTTCAACAACTGTTCAGGATTAGAATTCACCTTGTCACCATTTATGTTGGACTACTTTGAATTTTTTCCCTCTTTCTTAGTACTTGGAAGAATTCTTTTATTTCTTTCGACAGCTTTCTGGAATCTTGGAGAACCTATCAACAGCTGCCAGTTTTTTTATTTATTTCTTTATTCCAGCCTGCAGCTGATTGGTCAGTTATTTGTTTTCCACAGTGTCCTTGTGTGTTATAAATGGGACCGGCCTGTCACTTCAATGCTGAGAAGATGTTTTGAGTTCCATGAAAGATTTTTATTTATATAATTTTGCTTAAAGCAGAGCGGTGAATAATGCATCTCAACCTGCTACATGTACTGTTTTTATCATTAGCATGCAGCCCAAGTTATCTCCGGAATACTTATGAGTACTGGTGAAATGTTTGTGATGTTATTTATTTATGTTGCTCCTTTCAATTATTCATTTGTTTATTTATTCATGGAAGAACTAACTGAAATTGGAAAATTCATTTTTGCTGAAGGGCACTTGGCCCCACTCTATCCCTGCCCTACACAAAGGGAAAGGAGGGGCTTGCACATCAGGCTTGTTAGTAATTGCTTTATGTGGTGTTTCCTTGGACTCAACAGAGGAAGTCATTTTCATGCAAGCAGACAGAAAAAGACAGAAAGGAAGTGAGACAAGTAGGTGGAAGCTAAAAGATGAAAAGAGCGTCAGAAACACAAGAGAAGGAGAACGTTTTTTTTCTCCAAACGGAGCTTGTTCAGACAGCTGAGGTAATGTAACATACACAGTGATAGGTGAAGAAATCACATTTCACGAACACCCTGACAAGACTCCACAGGTTGGATCCGAGTCTGAGGTTCAGATAGAGAAAGAACATAATAGGCCGTGTTTGCCTTTGGTTGTATTCGTGCCTTCACGCTCTCCTGGCCTCTCAGTATTATTGTGTGCTCACTGTGTTTTCTTTAATTATATGGAGTGGGATTTTGTTCAATTTCACAGTTGCACAAACATGCAGCAATTATTCCTGATAAGTGATAACGAATCACTGAACATTAAATAAGTGTGTTCTTGTGTGCGGGCAAGCAGGCACGCATGTTTGTGCCTCTGCACCACGGACTTGAGCTCCATGTCACAAACTGCTCATGGACATAGAATTCCAATTAGCGTTAAATATAACAAGAGCAACTGTTCTGCATGGGTGTGTCACTGTGCATCCATAATCCCATCCATAATCCCATCCATAATCATATTCACTGATCACTTGTTTGTTTTGGCAGCACTGTGGCCTTGAGTCATTTGTTTGTGTGTTTGGATTGCAGTGCAAACAGTGTAGTAGGAGTTTTCAGTGAACATGTTAATCCTGCAAATGGGAACTGGACAGAAACTGGAGAAGCTCCACCAGGAAAGGTATTGTGTTCTCTTTCTTAATATGACCTTCTTGGTCTTTAGTGTAACAGGTGGTTTATATCTTGTTACATTCATAAAACCTACCTCCTCCAGACTTGACCTGATACCATATCATGGGTTAACAATGGTTGAAGCAGTGTTATGACATTAACATGTCTGTGTTTGTCATATATTCTTGAAAGCTTGGAAAAAAAGAAGGCAACTACTTCAGGCTGGTGAAAACATTTCACCTCTAATCCAAGCTTCAGTTCTAAAAGAAATGTTGGAGAGTCCCAGGTATTTCACCTGTAGTGAAGGTTGTCCCATTTGGAGTTGGTCCTGAGGGTTGTTGCCTCACTGTTGATCAGTGAGTCATCACATAAGCCCTGGTGTGAAAAAAGGTGTAGGGCTTTACCATCACCGGGGGTTGAGGGTGAAACCACTGAGACCTCGCCTCAACCTAGCACGGGACCTATTCAGTCACCTGAGGCAAGGTGTGAGCGGGAGCTGAAGTGCCTGGGAAGGGATCTCAAAGCTCTTCTATGTTGCGCTGTGTGTTTGCGGAGTGGCTGTTTGGTTTCTCCCATATAGAAATCTGAACACTCCTCACTTCACTTCACTGCATACGCAGTTGTTTGATGGAAAGTGAAACATTTTCACAAACCTAAAGAAGTCGAGTTGCCTTCTTTTTTTCAAGCTCTCAATATTAGAATGTACGGTTGCCTATTGAAGCACATCACTGGTGTTTATTGATGATGTGAGGAATTCTGAAGGGTACAGGGCTATGCTGTCTCCTCTGATTCAGCTAGGGCCCGAAAAAACTGACTATACGGAGCTTTAGCGTGCAAATGGATAATGACACAAAAGCATTTCTCAGCAATAGAGTGTTTTTTGTTATTAAATATAAAGCGTAGGGCAGAGAAACCCCAAAACCAAGCACGAATTAAAGGCAGCTGCAGTAAAGGCCTAGGAGAGCGAAAGAGGAAATACAAAATATTGCATTTTCAGTTCATTAAGCGTTACAATGTTCAAATAACAACTGAACATTGTCCTCTGCAAAACAGCGTACAACTTTTCCGTTTTCATTTTATTATGGTCAAAGAAAGTCAATACAAGTATGTGAAAATGTGAAAAAAACAGACTGTTGTTTTTAAAGTTTTATTCCAACAACACATACATATGTGGAATAATTAAACTATGGGATTACATTGTCTTTTTCATACTTATTCTCACAGTTTTTGATAGTTTCATACACATTTTTATAACACTTTCTTTATTACACTTCAACCATCTGAAAGAAATGCTGATTGTAAAAAATTTAAAGTAAAAAATTGTCCTGTAGAGAAATACATTGAGTTAAAAGATGAGGTGAAATGATCTTAATTGTCTAAATCAGGGGTCCCCAACCCCCGGGCCACGGACCGGAGTTGTTTGGTACCGGGCCGCGAGAGTTGAGGCTCAGGTGTGAAATGTATGGTTTTCAGGGTTTTTATCGGTTTTTAGCGTTATTTTGTTATCGTTTTTTTCATTAACTCTGTTTTCCTGGGTCTTTTCACGTGTGTTGTAAATAAATCTTATTTTTTTCGGTACCGGTACTAGTTTTATTTTGTTGTATTTATCTGCGGTCCGTGAAAATATTGTCGGGCACAAACCGGTCCGTGGCGCAAAAAAGGTTGGGGACCGCTGGTCTAAATAATTATGTGTGTGTGTATGGACAGTTCACCATCTTTGGGTGCACATACACATATGATCCACTTCTTTTCAAATGACCAAATGTAGAGAAAATGTGCCATCTAGCCAAGGCAAGATTTACCATATGGCCTTAGTGTAATGATTAGTGTTAAGGATGCAGAAGGAGTGGACGGCACGAGGCTGGTCGGGTGTGTCACAGTCTTTTCTCCAAGGTGTCAGCAAACTAACTACAACCATGGAATGACAATTTGTATCATTTAATTAGAGCACGCTTCTTTTAGCACAGTTCATTTATTTTAATAATGTTTATACACCTTGATTGTTTCACAATATAGTTTTTTTTTTTAATTAGCTCGGATTGATTAAATTGCATTGATTCAGTATCCTTATTAAAATAACCCCCTGCCGCTCTCCTTCCTTGTTTTTCATAATTAATGGTACGACGCGGGGCTTTGACAGCGCTGCATATTTTTATAATCAAGAATTATTTATTGTGGTGGCTGTCAAACACCAGAACTCTGACAGGCATTTTAAGAGTTTGCAGAGGTGTGGCGGTGCCGTGCGTGGTCACAGAAGTAAACAACAGTGACATAAACCGCCAGAGGATGAGGAATTAAGATCATGACACGTGTTTTCTTTTGTCTGAGCTCAGATTAAACCTACACTCACCACCTCACCTATTCATCTGGCCCTCACCTTGGCTGATAGGCCAGCTGCATGTTAAATACAGGCCTGCACACATGCAGACACACGAGTGCATACGTGTGCCTGCTTGTATGAGATCTCATTCCAAACCCTGGGCTCTTTTTAATTTTGATTGATGACTCTGTTTATCTTTGAAACCCCCCCCCCCCCCCCCTTCCCTTCACTACCTCATCAGCAGCCTTACTCCATCCACATTTTAGACCCTCTACTCATCACACCCCTAGTATGAAAATGATATTAGAAACAAAATGAGATTTGAAATTTTGTGTTAGACAAGCAGCTTGATGAAAGGGTTTCATAGCCGGGCTTAATCCATGGAAATTTTATGCTAATAATACTGCCGGCCAAGCAATCTAGTTGAAAATTAATCAGGGGGCTGGATAGAGGAGAGGAGAGGAGAGGAGAGGAGAAGAGGTTGCTCCACATAAACACCCCCTCCTCCTCACCCTCATTCCCTCTCTCCACCTCTGAATCTCATCAGAAATAGCCATGGGGTGTTGTCTTTGTGATGAGGTAGGGAGAGAAATAGGGAGTCAGAAAATTACACTGCAGCTTAGTACTGATTGATGCAGTAATGTTTGCAGTAATGTATGCAGCCATGCAGCGAACCACCTTATTATGGATTAGACCTCTTCCCTTTTCCAGCAGTCGCGTCCTGCATTACAGAGGACACGCACACAGCTTTAGAAACACCTTCATACACACACACCTCTTTAGCCGCATCTGTTCTGCTTTTATTATTCTGTTTATCCTGTTCAGCCCACGGTGGTGACTTTTTTTTTTTGCATGTATCATTTTCTTTGTGTCTAAACGGTGATTCAGCCTCAGTCCGTTTGTTCTTTCCCCTGTCTCGTCGCACTTTCATGAACAAACATACACACATCTTCACTCGTTGCCTCCCTGTATTTATTCCTCTTTCTCGCTAAACCCTAGGAGTCATCATTAGAGTGAGTTGCTAATGAAGTCATTATCAAATTTCGCCTGTTTAAAACAACACAATTAGTACCAACGCCTTAATGATGTTTGCAAGTTAAATGCAAACTAATTGCTTTTTCCCCTCCATTTCTCTGTCTCATTTCCTCTCTCCTGGCTTGCTGCTCAGTTGGAATAAAGAGAGTAAATGAATCACTGAAGTGTTTCATGGATGTGGGTGTGTTTGTGGGCGCATTTTTTCTCGACCGTGTTACAAGTCTGTGTGATTTATTATTTTTACCCCGAGAGACATCTGTTACACCATTCCTTATTTTTGTAATGCATCATCAGCCAGAGGAAAAACAATATTATCCAGTCTGGGATATTGTACTCTGGAGTCTAATAATCTAATGTACACTAGAGCCGGTGTCATTAAAGTGGCAACGGAGCTGTAGGAAGATGGTAGGTACACATCTGTCTCTCTCTGAAACCCCACTGGTGCTTGCATTCTATCCCACCAGCTGCACCAGTGCAAAACACACACATACAGGAGTACGGCACACACTCACACATGCTGTCCCATAGGTTTTTCTGTTGGAGCTGTGATGATCCTACCAGCAGGAGGCAGAAAGGAGAAACACACAGTGAGCTACAAGCATCTTAGACACATTTCTGCAATAAGAAGCCCATGGTAGCACAGCTCTATTTATGTGTGGCAAGCACAGAGAAGCCCTTTTCCATGGTGTGTTCAAGGTGGGGCAGTTGCACCTACATCTGCTGGTCTGTGTGAAAGGTGAAGAGCTAGAATGGAGCAAAAATGTTGTTTCACTTTGATGCAAGCAGAGCCAACATAGAGATAGATGCTGTGTTACGTCTCGATTCTGGCATGTCAGCGCGCCACCTGAAAGCACACGCTGGAGTGACAATGTGAACAAGCAAAGTCGTCTTAATGGTGGGGTGCGTTATAGTAGCGATCTCTCTGAATGGGACTGCAAAGACTAACCGATAGCTAGGTGACCGTTACAGGCAGATAAACAGACTGCAAGCCTTAAAGTTTCTGTTCGGCACAGAGTAATATGTGGCCCTGACAAACCTAAGGATAGACTTGTCTTTTTTCAGCAGCCTGTAAGCCAGTTAAAGTTGACCTCTGTGCCCCTCTCTCTCTCAGATAGAAAAGCCATATGCGGGCTCTAGAGAAAGACATGAGACACGGATGCTAAACAGTTCCCCGGAGCTCCAAAAGCTCTACAAGTGCCAGTCTTGCATGTGTGAAAGTATCCTTTTGTTCTCAAGGACCCAGTGATACACCATAATACCCAGAGTGCATCTGCAATGTGCCTCCAGGTATGAGATTAGCTTGCCGCTTTCATAAATGGCACATTGAACAATAAAAATAAGGAGTTAAAAATACTACCATTCCCAGTAAGTTACCAGTTGAATTCCTGTCTAAAAACAAAAGGTGGAATTCCAGGTCTTAAAAATTAGTGTTTAGACGTGATCTGGTCATTTCATGAATGCTTGTAATTTTGATAAAAAGGTTACTGCTCATTAATTGGGCTGAAGGGAAGGAACGGTGTGTTTGTAAGCAACAGTATAATGAACAGAAGCTGTGTGTAAAGGCAGATGTTTGAGGTGGCATTTGGCACCTTTCTGGAGATGATGCAGTTAGTTCTGTAACCACCTGGACAATTAGAAAATATTTGTAATTTTGCCTCTGCAGTGGATTTTAAATCAAATAATCAAGATGTGATTGAAGTACAGACTTTCAGCTTTATTTCAAAGGATACAACAAAAGCAACAAAAGCATTGCATGAACATTTTGGGAATTACAGACATTTGTAAATGTATTAATCCATTTTCAGGAGCGCAAAAGTAATTGGACAAAAGAATATCAGTTTAATTAAAAGATTCTTTCTTGGATACAAATCATTTGAAGTCAGTGACTTCTCAAAGTCTGTAAGCCATGGACATCACCAAGTGTCCCTTAAAATCCCCTGCCACGCAGCCAACTTTGTTGCAGCCAACTTCAGTTGCTTCTCATTTTTGCAGGTCTGTAGCATACTGACTTCAGAATTCACTTGCTACTTGTTTCAGCACATACATCATCAATAAACTCCATTGACCCAATCATAAATGGCCATGACATGACCTCCAGCAGATTTGACAGGTGTGGTAAGCTTTGGATCAGGGGCAGTTTTTCCCCTCATCCATTCTTTTCATATTGATATGATATCATCACAAAATTTAACTTACAGTACAGTGTTATTGTAATTTTAAGCATTTAGTTATATGCTGAGTATTGCAATAACATATTGAGATATATTCTGATGTCATCAGCTGCAAAGCATATCCCCAAAGGTGAGTTTTGTCTGTCTGTTTTATCTGAAAGGATGAAGTTCTCGGTCAGTTCCTCTCACTTCAGTCATTTTTATTGCTGCTAAAGGTTGCTAAGCAGTCAGTCTGAACAAAGCTGTCATTAAAAGCTGTCATGTATGTTTGTTATGCGCTTGACAGACTGATCTGTTTATTTTACGAATGAGTCCATCCTAAATTAACACAAACATGTGGAACACTGTTATGGGTATTTTCAGCAACAGGCAGCAGTCACCAGTCCTCTGAGATAATGAGCTGTTTATAGTCATATGAATCCAAACAGTGTGATGTCCATGCTTTGTGTTACTTCCTTGGCTTAACTTTATGTTACTGTCTAACATTGGTGCACGAGATGGGTGTTCATCTTCGTAATATTCCTAGTTTTACTTTGGTACAACACTCATTGTAAATCCCATGTGTCATATCTGTCTCTGTTGTTCCTTTCTTGGTTAAAAATTCCAAACTAAGTCCATATGTTTGATTTAAACATGGACAGCTTTTTTTTTTTTCAAAATTTCTTTATCAAGTGCCTCTGTCTTGCATGAATTTTATTATTCTACTACTAAAAGATTGGGCGGCACGGTGGTTAGCACTGTTGCCGCACAGCAAGAAGGTCCTGAGTTCAATTCCGCCATCAGGTATTTGCATGTTCTCCCCATGTTTGCGTGGGTTCCCTCCGGGTACTCCAGCTTCCTCCCACAGTCCAAAGACATGCAGCTTGTGGGGATAGGTTAATTGATTAATCCAAATTGCCCATAGGTGTGAATGCGTGAGTGAATGTGAGCGTGAATGGTTGTCTGTCTCTGTGTGTTAGCCCTGCGACAGACTGGCGACCTGTCAAGGGTGTGCCCCGGCTCTCGCCCTATGACAGCTGGGATAGGCTCCAGCACCCCCTGCAACCCTGAAAAGGATAAGTGGATAGATGGATACTACTAAAAGATGTAATTTGCAATTTATGTAAGAAATTATTTATAATTAGTGTCCCTGTATTGATATAATATTGCCATGCAAAAAGATTGTGATACTACATTGTATCAGCTTTTCTTTCTTCCTCCTGCCTTCCATCCCTATTAGTCAGGTTCTTTTCGATGTTTTCATTGTATCTCTGTAGACCTTGACAATGTGATGCCTACCTCTGCTAGTGTTCTTGACTTGGTTGTGTTGTGACGTTTTCTTAACCATGGAAATAATTCTATGATCAGCCGCTTTAGTTGTCTTCTGTGGTCTTTCATATCTTCGTGTAACAGAGGGTATCTTCAGAGTATGGGAGATGCATGTATGGAGATGTATTACAGAAAGACTTTGAGCTACAAAAAGTTTAAAACAATGTTTTTATAAGTGACAACTTAAACTGCATGCGCTGAAAATATATGAGAGATGGAGACTGAACTGCAGGTTTTCTGTGCATACATTTGTATGCATCACTGGCTTTATCTACTGTAGGAGTATCTGCACATACACAAGCCTGTAGCGAGACAACGAGGAGGCATCATCTCAGCGCATGGATGGTCTAAAGTGGAACGTCATGCTGAGGGAGAAAGATGATGGTAGAGACCAGTAGGAGAGAAGGTCGAGGTGGCTATAGGTCTAATCTGGAGCTCACCTCCATCTGTGATTGAAGTGTGGAACTGCAGCTTCTCACATACTTACATTCACAGTCATTTTCTTCTAACCTACAAGCCTAATAAACAGACTCTTCTTGTAAGAAGAGTATCCGGATATCTCCGTCAAATGCAAGATCTTATTAAGAATACTGAAACATTGTTCCTTTGTTTTCATATGAATCCAACACAGTTAAACAGTTGTGATGATAACAAAATATAAAAGAAGATTTTTAACAAGGAGTGCTGGATATACCTAATGTACCTGTTTCAATTGCTTATTAACACAGACACTCATATGGCTGCAACTCTGTGCATTTAGGCATGTAGACATGGTCAACACTGAGCATCAGAATGGGAAAGAAAGATGATTTAAGTGATTTTAAACATTTGGTGTGGTTGTTGAAGCCAGACGGTCTGGGTATTACAGAAAGTACTCATCTGCTGGGATTTTCCCACACGACCATCTCTTGAGTTTAATGGTGTGAAAAGAGAAAATAGCGAGTGAGCAGCACTTCTCTGGGGGAAAATGCCTTGTTGATGTCAGAGATAGGAGGAGAATGGCCAGGCTGCTTCGAGCTGCTGTAGTAGTAACTCAAATAACCACTTGTCACAACTAAGGAATGCAGAAGAGCATCTATGAATGTCAAACCTTTAAATATTGTAGATGGGCTACAGCAGCGGAAGACCACACTGGGTGACACTCTTGTTAACTACAAACAAAGTGTGGCTACAATTTGAATGGGCTAACCAAAGTTGGGCAATAGAAGATTGGGTTGATAAGTTTCATTCTCTGCTGTGAGATTCAGGTGCTGGGTGAGACACCAGCATGGATCCATCCTGCCTTGTATCAACAGTTCAAGTTGTTTGTGGTCATGTAATGTTGTGGGAGATATTTGCTTGGCAAGACTTTAAGTACCAACTGAGTATAGTTCAAACCCCACAGCCTATCTGAGTATTGCTGCTCACCGTGTCTGTCCTTTTATTATCATCTATCCATCTTCTAATAGCTGCTTCCAGCAGGATAATGTGCCATGTCATAAACCTCAAATCATCTCAAACTGATTTCATAAATATAACAATGCGTTCACTGTGCTACATTGCCCTTCATAGTCATCAGATCTCAGTGCAATATACCACCTTCGGTGTCCAATAGGAAATTTGCATCATGGATTCACTAAAGTCTGAGCAATGTTTCCAGTACCTAGTTGAATCTGTGCCGTGAGGATTAGGGCATATCTGAAAGCAAAAGTGGGTCCAGCCTGCTACCAGCAAGGTGTAACTAATGAAGTGGCCAGTGACTGTGTTTACCAATCTGACAAAGTTTGTATTATTGCAGTTATTGTCACTGTACCTCCTTTAACATATCCTCTGTACCATAGATGTAATATCTATATTGTGTCTGGTTTCCTTTTGTAGTATCCATATATTCAGAGTTCCTTTTAACAGTCCAGTTCTTTGTTTCTACTGTAAAGCATTTGAATGACTGTATAATTATCAATTATCATTTTTATACCGTATTCCAACACTTCTATTTTATTAGTATTACAATAACAAGGACTTAATGCTCTTCCATGCCAAATAAGGGTGGTTTGTGCCCATCACTGGGAAAGGCCCTCAGCATTTTAAGAACATGCCCACAGCAGTGACTAATTGTTTGTTGTGTCAGTGCTCGTCGTGCCCGTTTGCCTTTAATGGAGTGTAGTGTGGTGATCCATCAGGCTGTCGAGCAAGCCCCGTGTCAGTTGAAGTGGCTGTGTGTCAGTGGGGCGAGCGTACCGTGCAGATGTGATTTACTGCCCTGCTTGTTGCGCCGCCTTGCACCTCTGCTCATAGCCATGCAGTGCAGCCCATTCCTCTCCTCTTCTTCCCTTTCCTCTCCTCTCACCTCAGATTGATTACCAGCGCAACTGCCTCATGACACTCGCCATCCTCTGGCAACCTTTTAGTGCCATTTTATAGATGGTTAGCACACCTCATTTGGCTATTTATACATCTGTAAGTGGCCATGAAATATAGATTTGTCTTGATGGGTGTCAACATCGGAGCTGTGGAAGCAGAGCTCGGTGACACCTCATTATTTTAATGGTGTGAGATGAAGGGGCCACACGACAGGAGTAATTTTAATACACGGGCTAAATGATACTGTTTTTATTTTCATTTAATGTTTGCACTCATATTTTACTCTGAGCAAAAAGGCTCTTTTCTTGCAGTATTTAGTTGGTGCTAAGAGGTGTAACGATGATGAGGCTGGGAAGCAACCAAGGATGGAAAGGAGTATATACACACACACACACACACACACACACACACACACACACACACACACACACACACACACACACACACACACACACACACACACACACACGTAAAAAAAAATCTACATATATTCTATGTGAATCATGAGGTGGTTAACAGTAACATGATATGTGACCTGTCATACACACACACGCACACACGTATTTCAGCCCATTCACAGGCAAGGGTCTCATAGGTAATTAGGTGCTGGCACCCACTCAGTGTGATGTGATGGTTAATTGAATAGTTAACACATCAGAAGCAGGCCTGTGCAGATTGGAGGTGACACCTGTCAGAAAGCTGTTCTCTCCCTGCCCAGGACATTTCCTGCTCTGCCTGATACATATGTCATCTTTGTGGAAATACCAAATTAGGGGCAGGTAACTGAGTGAGTGCAGTTCAGCAGGTGTGGAGATAGCTTGGGGGTGGAAGAAGGAAGGCGCTCCTCTGCTCTGTCCTTCAAGAGAATTTGTAAAGCTCAGGGCACCTGTCCTCACTTCACCTCAGGCCATTTCCATGGTTATGTGACAGGAAAGTGACAGCTCCTTGTGTTTGTGTGTGTGTGTGCGTGCATGTGTACGCAGGCTCTCCCCCAGAGGTGTGCTCAAGGCATCCAGCAGTGGAGTACGCATCGTGCAAACGCAGGGCCACCTGAGTGGAAGTGTCCAGATTCAGGTAAAGACAGCTGTCTGGCAGGTAGACTGACATTTGCCAAAAAAAGAAGAGCTTCTTATCGAACTACTTTCTATCCTCAAAAATTGTAAGAGGTTACATTTGCTCAGGCACCTTAAAGAGAAAAGGGGATCGGCTGCAGGCAGAGGTCCTGTTAAGGGGCAGTGCAGTCAAATGGAGGTAACAGTTCTAGATGAGAGGGTTAGCACAAGGAGCAATAGCCTAACCAGTGAGGCAGGTACCAACTGGGCACCTTACCTCCAAATGAATTGAGCAATTAACTCACACACATGCACTCTGACACACTATACTCATTATGTCCTCTCACTTCCTCCGCAGGAGTGCAGTGGATGGAATGAGGGAGCAGACTCATGGATCTGTTGAAGACAGTAGCGTTTCTATAGAAAAGAGCTGTGCATGCACAGTAGCAAAAGCAAAGAGGCCTGATTGGGAGTACTCCATTGATGCAACACACAGTGGCACAACATATTCTACTGTCAACCCACTGAGGTTTGCACAGAAGCTCAGACAAGACCCCTGCAAAGACCCAGGTCAGAAAAGGCAGTGCAGCTCATTTCTGTTTGAGAAAATGTTGTCATATAGTTCCCAGTAGTTTGTGTCAAATCTGCAGTGGTCCAAGGCAGTATGCTTATGTGTTTAGGTCAGTTGTGACACATCACATTTCATGTTGTTCTAGAATCTTCTGTAACTTATTTATATCAATAACTTACTATCCTGTCTTAGTGGAGAGGTTTTTCTTTAAAAGAAGCTATTAAACTCCCAAATAAAGTAATGACAAAGACATTGAAACAGAGAGGATGATTGATCATGTTAGAAGCTGGGGACTTGGGGATAAGGGAAGCGAATGACAGTGATAAGTTTTGTGTCCACTCAGCTTGTCTCCAACCCTGGTTTTAATATTTTGTGAGAAACATTCACCTGAGTGATGCCCCAGCTGATCACTGGCATGGAAATGTCCCATGAGTTTCAGTTGGGGCCTTTTTTAGGTAATGCATTCTTCGTATATACAAAATATGCCTATCCTCCCAATGCAATGGTGCACATGGAAAAAGAAATATATATGCAAATAAAGACACTGAAGCTGTGGTCAAACAGATACTGAATTATTTCAAAAGGTAAATGCACCAGGTTGGGGGTCTGTTTAAAACAGGTCAGTGAATTTTTTGTAAAGACTTTGGAAACCACCTTTTTAAGTGTTATCCACGAAAAGGTTTCCAGCAATGACAAATGTTTATCTAGGATATGTGTTTGAGTGAAAGGTTCTATACATTAATTTTTGTATACATTTCTTTTGTAGATGTACATCTAAACAGGGATTTGCATGACAGGTGGGAGAGGTCTTTGTTGTCAGCATCAGCAGCCACAAGAGGAGCTGGCAGAAGTTATGACAACTGAGTAGCTCCAGGGCATTAACTGTGAAGCTGCAGGTATGCTGTATTTCATGCAGTATTATCTTGAGATTACATTTCATTTATATCTTATTTTATTCCTACTTAGTAAGAAAAACAGGAGGAAATGATCTTACTGTAAAGTACTTGAGGTTTCTGCTGTGGATCTCACGGATCTGTGGCAGACTGTTGTGCTACCACTGTGACTCATAATATTCCCCATTCCCCCCACACCCACCACCACCACCATTCATCCCATTCCAAACCATCCATGTATGTGTGTGGGCCAGTCACTCAATAGGCGGATCATTTAGGGTCGGAAGCCCCGTGTGAAATCAGATGTTTAACTGTCCAGCTGAAGCGGGACACGAGCATCTTAACCAGCACCTTGCCAAAGGTCTCGTGTTCAATCAACCGACCGGGGCTGCTGTGAGTATGCTCGCCACCTGCCAATAGGCATTAAGAAGGATTTAGTAATTAAGTGATAGGCTGAGGACTAAATTGGGTGTTTGTGGGCTGGTGAGCCACCCCAAGGTCCCTGCAGCCATGCAGATAGGGGATTCTAATTGCCAGTAATATTGATCAGCTTGGCGAGGGGGGTGCACAGGGAATTCACTAGCCATCGATTAGCTGTTACTTCACCTCGCTTGTCAATGGAAGACAGGGAGGTGAGCATTGGAAAAGCTCCAGGCTTTTCCCAGAGTATCCTTCACCACCAGTAGCTCCTGACACTTGCGTACACGGTCAGTGACACAGCATATTGTGATAGAAGTGCTTTCTAAACTCCTCCATAGCTAAATGATAGGAAATCTAGAAGTAAAGCTGAAAACAGAAATGGGCTTTGCAGAAGGCTCACTAGCCTTTTTCCTCAAAATTAGTCTCTGTGGGTTTTTAAGGGCTCTAAATTGTCTCTGTGGTCCTCGTGTTGGAGGGAGAGAGGCCACTGAGTTTGCATACTCTCTTATATTTAATCCATTTCTTCACCTGGTGAAGAGATCCTGGTCAGAGCACTTGCACATACTTTTTTAATTCAGCCACATGACACATGATCATCAAAAAAATAGCACACATCTGGTACACAATATCATTATGGGCAGAGTTATTTAAAAAAGACTCAATAAATGTTAAAACATTGTCTGTTTCAGTCACACGCACACACACACACACACACACACACACTGCGCTGTATTGATTTAGTTCCATGCACGACATACTTACAGCACTTAATTCCTGTGGTTGGGCTCAATAGAGAAGAAATCAATTAAGAGATGCGTGAACGAAGTTAATTTTAAGATCTTGATTTGTCAGTATTGAGTAAAGTTGGGCTTACTGTTAAAAAGAAATTATTGTCTTTAGGTTTTTTTTGTGTACATGGCTGTTGCCCTAACCCTAAGAGTTATGGTCACATTCCTGCTTAAAATGTTTTTGCTCCATCATATTAATTTCCAGTAAGGCTCACAGAACGTGCAGGTTCCAGCTTGCATTTCCAGTTCTGGTGAAATGATGTTTTATTTAATTCCCAGGGATCATTTGTACTTATCCAGTGAAAATATTGATCTCCTGTGTATAAAAATGGAGACGTCCTAATGTTTGTCTACCTTCCTTTTGGTATAACAAAATAAACTGTGCAGCTGCTTTCATATACTGTTTAGTGTTTACAGTCTGGGATCACTGCAATCAATGTTTATTAAGCTCACATTAGAAGCATCTTGTCGTATCCTTTTTAGGGACCAAGCACAAAGAAACTTCAGTGAAAGACAATATACCTAAGCAACTAGAACACACTCAAGTTTGTCTTCAGGCAGGGAAATAGCACATGTTTAATGTTAACCTTTCATCCATCGATTTTCTTAATTGGTGGAGCCTGTACCCACTGTCATAGGGCAACAGGTGGGGTACAGGCTGGACATGTTGCTAGTCTATCATGGAGAACCTTTGTCAGACACACTTTGAATGATTGAGCAAATAATCTCATCCTATGTGCATGACAGTTAAGGATCAATGTATCATCAGTTTGACAGAGAACCAATCACAGTTCAGTATGGCACTCATGGGAATCAAATCAACTTGCAGTGTGTTATGGGACAGTCTTTGACACTTCCACTCTGCCACTGGCATTTTTGTAATTTGAGTCAACAAACTTTTTTTTTTTTTTTGTAATTTGCTGTTTGACAATGTTTAGTATTTCAAAGCAATTTCAGGTAGTCTTTTATGTCTGTGCCGAAATCAAGTGCAGAAGCAGAAGCTGTGAGGTTTGCTGCCCAGCAGTCTTGAGCCTGAGTCATTTAGAGCCTATTACAAAGCATCAATATATTGATTGAAGCAAGTGTCTCAGTGTACTGCTCTGTAAACACACAGTTGGTTTGGCTGTGCATGTTTTATCTGCTTGAATCTTATCAGGATTTAAATCTTTTTCCTCTTCTGCTCCATTAATTGTGGCAATATTGGCTTTTGAACCGAGGATTTGAATCACTCCTCCTTTGCGGTGTTTAGCTTTGGGTTTCCTTTTAGTAATGTGTGCATTTTCCCCCCCCAGTTTTTTCCAGTTCCTTGTGATATTTCCACATACAGTACACAATTACTTTAAATCATTTTAATCCAAATGCTGTTTCTAAATTTAAAGGATGTACTTATGTACTGAAAACAAGCCAGGCAACAGGAATAACGGGTCAGAATAATCACTAAAATGGGACAGAGGGACAAATGAAGAAGACAGTGACTTTATGTGCTGTCTTACTGGAGTTATGAAGTTTTTGTTTGCTAAAGCTGCATCCAAACTGGAACCAAGTCACAACAACGAGGCGAGTAGCCACAGAAGAAAGTTAATGACATTGGTGACTTTACGTGGCTGCAGGCGAAATAACTGTTAGCAACATAAAGCGAGCAGGAACCGAAATAAACTTTTCTCAACTTCCAGGCAAAAAAACAATGACCGTGCAGGATACCATCGATTAACGTATGACCTGGTAATAACACGTTAACTAGGCATTTGGAGCCCCTCCAAAGTTATCCAGCCGTCAGCTTTGGTGCGACATGTGGGAAGCAAATCGCATCCAGTGAGCAGGGAGGCAGCATGGACACCCAAGTTTGTGATAACCTGAGAAGCAAGTCATCTAGGACAATAGGTCTATCTACTAAGTCTCAGAGGAGTGTGAATCTCAATGACCTCAACCTTAACATCATAGGTCAAGTTTTCTGAAAGTCTTATGAATGTAATGACTTCAGAATGAAGCGACACAGGATTTTAAAATTCCTGCCATTGGTACATCTACTAGGACTTAAGAGTACCGTAGTATTTTTAAATCAAACAACCAAGACATAATTGAAATGCAGACATTATTTAAAGGGGTTTGCCAGAAATATTTCATTAGCTGTTTAAGAGTTAAACATTTTTATTAAAAAAAAAAAAAAAAACTTGACATCTAATTAAAAAGCAGGTTCATGGCCTGTTCTTTTATTTTAAGTTAAAAACTAAATGATTTGGAATTGAGCTGTTTGATTTGCATGTAGTGTCTGTTTACTGGAACAATATGAGGCTTCAATGGTACAGGATAAGCACTATATGGACAAAAGAACTGGATATACTTATTACACATAGAGGAGCTCCTCAGCCATGGAAAAGTCTGCCGTGAAGCTCCTGGCTTACAGTTTTTGCGCTGATGTTGATGGCAGAGAATGTTCCGAACTCAGAGCATTGTTGACTTTTACACACTATACGCCTCAGCGCTTGTCGGCCTGCTCTGTAACTTTATGTGGACTGCTACTTCACTTCCACTTTGCAGTAACATGACTTAGCTGATCTTGTTGCAGTATTGGCAGCAAATCGCAGCTTCAGACAACGTCCCAACTCCAACGCCATCTGTGAATCTAATTGCTTGCAAACATAAAGAGACAGTCCTGACAATTTACCACTTTTGTGACAAACAATGTTGTCTGTATTTATGTGTTTATCCATTGATGACGTTCACCATATGGCGAGCCATACGGTCGCATCCGAGTGTCTGCACTGTTTGATTTCCAAGGTCGTTTTGTGATCTCTGAAGGGGGATTGTTTCCCCATGCTCGTCTTCTGATTGAAGCCTAGCTAGAACCATTTATACACCACTCACAGTCACCCTCCAGCCATGCTCCCAAATTGAATTAGTTTCAGTCTGAATTTGTGTTTCAAAACTAGTAATTATTTTTTAACCCCAGAGGAAGCCAAGAGAAATGAGTCAGATTTTCTGAAGTCATGAAATTTGACGATATATGATTTAACACCAACCAAAGGGACACAAGCCTGAAGCACAGCAATTTACCAACCATTCATCTGTTAGCAAATTAAATCACACCACATTTGACATCTTTTGGAAAGTTGGATAAATCTGATGAAAAAGTTTTTCTCTCAATTACCATCAGAAATTAATCTCCTTAATCCCAATTTGATCTCTTTCATGCATATAAGGGGTATCTTTCATCTGCCCACCTATGCGCTTAAAATGTTCGCCACAGAGTTAAGATGGAACGTGACTGTAAAACTTAGTCCTTTGTGAAACTCCGGGATTCTGGCTCCATGAGATGAGAGAGCTGATTAGGGGAGATGAGGACAGAGGTGCGTAACTGACAGCCATCCATTATCTCTTTCTGTAGCTGGTAGAGGAATGTAAGAAGTCTCCGGGAGTGTGTCATAGAGCTGCAGAGTGCCATCCAGAGGTTGGTATGGTTCAGCTGCAAGCAAAGGTACAAAGCAGAGCCACAAAAATGTACCTCTGAAAATGTAAATCTTTCCTTTTGTTCCAGGTTTTTTTTTTTTTTTTTTTTTTTTTTTTTTTTTTTAAATTTTTTCTTTTTTTTAATCAAATGATCCAATTTAGGAAGAGACAAACCCAATTTTGAGTCTGCTTATCTTAGTCATTCTCTGCTTGGAGAATGGCTTTTATAATTTCAAGACAGGCTTAATTTTGAGAAATCTAGAACAACTTTTGGATACCCTGCCTTTCTCTAGTTTTGTATATATTCCTCTATTTCTATTTTTCCTGTTTGTTATCTATTCCTGCAGTTTTATTATTTATAATTTATTCCTGCACAGTTGGCATGGAGCACCCATATTTTTGTTGTACATGTGCAATGACAATATTCTATTCTATTCATACACTGGAGCTTAAAATGAATAAACCTTTCATGTGGTAACCATATTCACCTTGGCTTAGTAAAATTAATGCGGAAGCTGTTGTGTGATTGCATTGGAGTTTAAGATGTACCTTATAAATTGGCCTGTCTGAGTGAGAGGCAGAGAAGAATCGTGGGGTGTCGAGTCTTCCCCGTGTTACGTCTCATCTGCAGCAAAGGATTTTCCAGCTGAGAGCGAAGGCCAGCAGGAGAGGGCTAGCTTAAAACTAAAGAGGTGATCAAAATACAGACCACCAGCTGACTCTAACATGACGATTCAGAGCAATCGCACTCGCCCAGAACTGCTCTCAGCATCCAAGCAGCCAGGACCACAGCTGATACTGATCAGGTCTAGTTACACACCAGCTCTCCCTTCTTTAAGCAGCACCTTGAGCTGCCAGTGCCCTACGAGCCCCAAGCACAGCAATGATGTGAGTGCTTTATAATAGCAAAGAAAAGGAGTCTCGTCTCGTTTCTCTCAACAGCGGTATCTTTTTAAGATGGCCAGAGCTGATGGAGGGGCACGATGCCAGCCCCTTGCAGAGCATTTTGGTCATTAGCGCGGACCGCACAGCCTGTTTCAAGTAGGCCTCCACAGGTCACTCTGTTCACTAATTGTACACTGCAGGCAAGATCAGATTCTGTTGTCAAGAAAAGGGGAGAATCGTAGCTTTGCCCTTCTGTGTATTCCTAAAGCTGATAAGATAATGAGGTCTTTTTCTGGGCTCAAGGCGTAAATGAGCAGTAGTATTAAATGGTTTTTTCCCCCCCCCCCCACATTAACAGCTGAAGAGCGCATGGTTTCAGTCCACCGGAGACCTCAGTGCTGCATTTGTATTTGTTTTGTTAGTTTTATATTTGTTTTGGTCTGGACTTTTTTTTGTTGTACACATTGTTACTTGCTCTTTGCTCTTCAGTGCCATTCTTTATATCCATGTTGGTGACTCCATGCATGATTTTAGACGCATGTATTTTATTTCCTCCACGTGTGTGTGTGTGTGTGTGTGTGTGTGTGTGTGTGTGTGTGTGTGTGTGTGCGTGCGCGTGTGCGCCGAGTCCTGAGCCAGGAGCACATCTCCGGCTTATCTGGAAGGCCTGGCGTCAGCTTCCTTAAGTGCTGTCAGTGTCACATGGTAAAAGCAGCTCTGCAGCCTCTTAATTAGTTTAGCAAAAGCATCCTTGTCATTTTGCGGTCAGTAAACTCCGTTAGAGAAAATTAAGTCCAAGCTTCTGCCACCTCGTCAACCCCACACAGCCAGCCCAACAACAACAACAACAACAAAATAATGATTATGTGCTGTGTACATTTGTGTGTTAGCTGTTTTCACTTTTTGCTTTTAGAAATAATTGCTGTTGGTTGTGTGGCAGCATCAGAGGAAGGGCATTAATGATTCTCACTGGCCGTGAGGAAGCACTGTGCCGCAGAGGGCGGGAGAGAGAGCAACTCATTTTCTACAGTACAACTAAACGTGTGTGTGTGTGTGTGTGTGTGTGTGTGTGTGTGTGTGTGTGTGTGTGTGTGTGTGTGTGTGTGTGTGTGTGTGTGTTTGGGTAATATATTTTTAACAGCTTCCTTACTTTGTTTAGTGCATATTGTGTCAGACTGTAACAGTTGCGTCAATGGTATGTGCATACATGTTGTGACTTTAATGTGTGTGCATGTGGCGTGTATGTGCACGGCTGTCCTTTTTCACGGATTAGCTGGTGAATGCTGCAAGAGGATGATCAGACTGGGAGCACACCAGGGTTGCTCTGCGATCACATAGGGATTACGGGGGATATAGAGCTGTAGTTGATTCCAGGCCCGCCTCCAGTTAGGCTCATCTCCGCCACACTCCCCTCACACATACCACTTTAATTGCCTTTGCTTCTTTCATTACTTTTATTGCCTTTCCTCTGCTTTGCGTGCTCCCTGGGCTTGTGGAAAGGTCATTGTGATGGCGCTGGTGTGCTCACAGCCACTGACTCTCTGAATAGCAGGAGATGATGATGCGGAGGCTGAAGCTCGGCAAATGAGTGACACATCAGGATGGCTACTGACAGGCTGTGGATAGATTTTTGCCTTAAAGTCTATTAAAGGCTATTATAACAAAAGAAGTCTTTAAAGGAAGTCAAAACTAGGATCATAGTTTAAAATGCCAACTAATGTGTGACATTCATTAATCAGATTCAATCAGAATACTCATTTAATCACAGAAGAAAGAAAATGTTTTCTTACAGATGCTTAAATAAAGAACTATTCAAACATTTCAAAGTCAAAACAGTGCTATGTTGAGTATCGACTAATACAAGTGAAAAGGAGGAGGACTTACAAAGTTCAATGGCCGCAGATAGGAGTGATTTCTCGTGGCGTTCTGTGATGCATTGTGGTTAAATGAGTTCTTTTGTTTAAGGTGCTGTGCAACATGAGAGAGATGGTGGAGAGGGATTGTCCAGTATTGACGGTAACTCGGACAGGATCCTTCTTTCTGAAACCTTGGAAAACTCAGTCGAGCTCCACGCCCTGGGTTTGCAGATTAAAAAAAAAAAAAGCTGTGTATATATCAGTTTAAAATAATAAAGAAGTATTAACATTACTTTAAAAATGGTTATTATCCATGTGCTAAAGGAGTCAGTGTGTTGGTGCAAAAGCATTAAAGAGTTGATGGCCCTTGAGACATGCTCGTGCTTCATTGTGTTCCCTGTGCACAACACCAAATTACTACTAATGTTAGTTTATTTTGTATACCAGCATTCTCTTGTTAATCCTGCTATAAAAACATGACACTTGCACTCAGTTAAAGTCTGTTGCTGTACTAGTTTTTTGTTGATAATTTTTATTCATTATTCTCTCGCATTGATTTGGGTCTTGCAGTTTTAAACATGCAGTGCAGCTACCAGGCCAGGTCTGGTTGCTGCACTGCTGGCAGTGTGGGAGTTGTGTGTCATTTTAATAAAGGTAATGATAGCATCTCCCAGACTCAGCTATGCCCTTAATGTCACTCTTATCACTGTAGGTCTTCTCAGTCCACATCATAACCAGTTTTTCTAAATGCTCCTTTGTGCCTCTTTGTGCCTTATTTATAAGACTTCACAGGCTTGAGTCTGGGGAAAAAAACCAAAAAAAAAAACCAAGGGTACTGCAGAGCAGCATCACTGCTATTCAAACAGCTCCTTGGGATTTTTATATTTTACTTGCCTCCTACTGCCTTTGTCCTTTACTCCCCATCTCTCGCTTCCTCTGTCTCAGTCCCAGTACAAGGTAGAGGTTTTGTGTTGCATTAGACTGTTCTCGTGTCCACAAGAAGCTTTCCACTGTCACCCAGTCAGTCCTGAAATTTAACCAAGTCTTCTTTATTAAACACTCCTACTCTTAAGATCTTTCTGAACTTTCGTAGTAATTGGTTTTTATCCCAACAATAGCTAATGCACATTTTATCGCATCCCAACGTTGCTGCAGGCAAACAAATGAAAAGCTGGCACTGAAACTAAAGGAGCAAAGAACTAGTCTACGCCAAGAGAGAGAAAGTAGAGATAGGAAAGTTATATTTATGTGGTTTATTCTCAGTTGAAACAGAAAATCAGTGCACCTTTTTCTTTGTGTTTACAGGTTCACCTGCAAGAGGGCGGGGAATCGGCAAATTGAGGTCAAAGCTACGCTCAATGAGAAGACAGCAGAGGAGAAGACCTAGGTACATCTATCCATCTGTTTCCTTCTGCTTATCAAATTCAGGGTCGCAGGAGGCTGGAGCTCATCCTAGTTGCCGCAAGGCAAGAGGTCGGCGACAACCTGAAGAGGTTTCCATTCTGTAGCAGGGCCAACAGATGACCATTCACACTCACACCTATGGCCAATTTAGAATCACCAATTAACCTAAGCTTCCTTTGAAATGTAGGAGAAAGCCTGGGTCCCTAGAGAGACTCCATGCAAACTTCACAGAAGAAAGGCCCCAGTTTGAAATCTCATTGGGGGTTTTTTTTTTTTTTTTTAATTCCAATACTTCTGAATAATTGTACTTATTTTGTCTTGGAAACTTCTGACATTATATAAAATGTGAACTTTCTCTAGAAATGAAGGCCAGCTCCACTTTTCACTCCCTCCCCCATAAAGCATTAAACAGTTGGGTCAATATGGTATCTACATAACAGTCTATTCTTACTGGGTTTAAATTTGATATAGATGTAAAGAAAAAGAGGTGATTTTGATTTGGCTTAAGCTGTGAAGGATCGGTAACTACGAGCATATAAAGTAAACACTTAATCGAACTACCTTAAATAGCCTTTTTACGCCAGATATTGCAGCTTCAGTATGTGAAACAGAAATAAATCAGAAGAGGTCATACGGTGAGCCTGGTGTTGAGCTACACTTTAGCTGATACTCTATATAACAGGTATTGCAGTAAATAGAGTTCAGCAGCATGATATCAGCTGACACCTGATTTGCTTCACCGACAAACAAGACCTTTTAGTGTTTTCCATTAAAAACTTGAGCAAAAGTTGTTGGTATGGTTGTCCGAGCACCACCCCTGCCAGAATATCCCTCCGCAAGTTAGTGTGCTTCCTTTCCTCTACATCCTCTCTCTGAGCTGACAACCAAGACATTGCAAACTCAAATGTGAGACGGCCCACGACCGGCTGAAAATGATACTCCTTGCAAAGACCCCATTTCTCTTCAAAATGAGGGGCAGCAAATCTATACAAGCCCCTCTCTGCTTTTGCTCCGGTTGACTCCAGAGACGGTGTCAGTGACAAAGAAGCAAGCTTTCAGATGGAGCACGAGTGTTCCTGGAGTGGCTCATCTGAAACGTGGGTCAATAGAAACACTCACCAGCACATCACACAAACTGAAAAACAAAGATGCTGTATAACTCCCCAGATTTTATTGGCTGTCATGTTGATTTTTTCTTGTTCTGGGATTAGCATAGGCCTCAGTGTGTTGGTGTGACTAATGGTCTGTGTTTTTCCCGGCTGTGAAATCAGCAGCCCGAGAGCCCAGAACAGCCTGCACAACAGTGTTTGAAGTCTGCCTCCCCCATGGGTGGTGCCTCTGGGTCCTGCTGCTAATGCAGCCCCAACATATTTCTGTCTCCGTCTCAGAGCGGGGGCTCTCCTTTACATACAGCCATGTTTAGCACTCCCCCCACTCCACTAATCTACCCCTCTACCCACTTTGTGTGCACCTCACTTGTGTGGCCCAGCCTTGACTGATGGCTAAAGCTTGTTAACACTGAAGACACATTTGTAGCTGGGAAATGTTAAGAGTGGCAAAGGGACAGGTGGTGATCAGAGGACATGGAAAGGCGGCGGAAGAGGTCTCACATTCCTGATGCAGTTTGAGCCTCCAGAGTTGGCAAACTTTTCCCCCACAACTAACCCAAGGACATTCTCTCCTCTTGCCAGACAGACAGATGAGTGTTGGTCGCTCTTAGTGTTCCCCAGGACCCCATAGGAGGCTTTAAGTAAACATGTCACTCAGCTATCACCATGGAAACTTGGGTTATTCCCTAAATATAATATGAATTTTATGTGTTGCTTGGGAAATAGTTATTTGGTGCTGGAATGGTATCTCCCAGATGAAGCCTCATTTCATTTTTCTCAACCAATATCACCTTGCTTCAAAGTAAGCCAGGTCTGTGTTGCCCGGTATTTGCCTGCAACACATTCTTATCTGACATCCTCTCAAATTGAAAGCAGGGAAATTGGGGCTGATTCAGGGGATACGTTTTTGGTGATGGAAGGACAGAGGGAGGGGAGAAAGATGTGAACCCAATCTGCTATGTGTTGACTGTACTGATTAGGGGCTTGTGCTAAGAAGAGCCTCTCTATCCCTTCATTCCTTGTGTTTACTTTGAACCCCACCGCCCTCCTCTACACGGGCATCACTGCAGAGTGCCCTCTCTATCCATCTCTTCTCCACTCCTCCATATCAAATGTATCACATGAGCCACAAGCACTACTTTGAATGCCATCTAGTACAATTAAAAAGATGACAGCTTAACTAGGGCTAGAAGGGGGTTTTTGCCAATCCATTAGGGAAGGTAGAGTAAGTAGAGTGATTAGTAATGTGAGGAGATGTATGACACATCAGAACCTTGACTGAGTTTAGGTCTGTGCATTTGTGCGTATTTGTGGAGAGCAGGAGAGTACAAATGCAAAACTGAGCCCATTAGGGGCTGCGGGGTTACTGGAGCAACGTCCAGCTAATGTTTCGGGCCATTCAGAATGCCTGCGGGGAGCCGGGATTACAGAGCTGGTCTTAAAAGCGAAGCAGAAATACAGGGAATAATAATACATAGATAAATAAGGGATGGAATGGCATGGGAGAAGCTGGGAAAATAGCACATCTATTCTCACGCAGCATGTTTGTTTATTTATGGCGTCTGAAGGCCTGGTCTGGATGCAGGGTGGGGGGCTGGTGAAAGGCTTTCCCTCTCATACTCCAGCTCCCTAGCTTTCATTAAGTGTCATTACCAGTACTTTCAGAAAGCTGGCCAGGCTGAGACCTAACATCCCCTCTACAGATAGTTTGCCATGCATATGGATGCATTTCTGATCCCTCTTATCCACCACTGAGGAGGGGGAATTAGGCCAGCGAGGAGGAGAGGAAGGGGGGGGGTAAAGGGTGCATCCATATCTGACTTTAATGGCAGAGACGGAGCTATTACTTCAATTGAGGGACAGTATCCACGCTTGGCTTGTTTTTTGTATATGGTTATCAACACTGCAAGAATTTCACTTAAGATTTTCTGTTTTTATGACCAGAAAGGTCACGTACCCCCCATTTCTGTACAATCAAATGTGTTTTACACTCTTTAGAAGAGTTGCATTTTCATTTCAGCACAGTACAATGTACTCGCAGTGCTATTTTAAAATGTGCATTTCTAGCAGCGCGGTATTCATTAACAATTTGCTATTCCAGTTCACTTACTTTGAGAGCGTCCCCTGATTGATGGGGGGCTTGTTCTGTTTATTTGTATATCAGGGAATGAAAAATTCATATTGTGCGCTTTTCGAGCAGAAGTTATCTAGATTCAGTGTAAATGGTACTTGGGATTAGATTTTCACAGCAGATTGCTGTTATTAAGGAGAAAAATCCAGCTCCTTTGAGCAGTCATCTTCCTGGGAGGCAATCTATTTCTCTTTCACGCAGCCCGAGTGCTGGACCAGGCTCTTAATGCACTGAAGCAAAAGTGCTTCGGTCCGCAACCTTTCACGCCTTCAGCTCTCCTTTATGTGATTGAATAGTTAATAACTATGAGTCGCCTTTGAAAGGCGCACCGTGGTCCTTCTGAGGCACTTCTCTTCTTTTTGTCTGTTTGGCTGCTGTACCTGCCCATTGCTCTGTCTACCTGCACATCTACTTTGCCCAGATGCCAAGTCAACTTTGTCTTTCCCCTGACTTGCCGCTTGTGTCTGGCTGTCTTGGTGTGCACATCAGAATTTTGAGCGCTGTGCATCAACATTTTTATTTATTTATTTTTAGTATTTCATCTCCTGCTTCTTCTTTCTCTTCACATTCACACAAACAGACAGACACACACTCCCTCACACAGCTCATTAGCCCATCCCACGCTCACAGCTCTAGCAGAATGTGACCCTGCCTAATTGTGTACCATGCTCATTTGTTCTCCCTGCGTGATGTGACGATTGCTTATTTATTCTCCTCAGGGCTCCCATCTCACATTAAAATGATTGACTCATTTCATTCACTGCACATTTTCAAGCTTTATTTGATAAGCTCATTTCCCTTGGCATTCAAATTCCTCCTTTTCCCATGCTTAAAAGTTATAATGTTACCGAGGCACGTTATTATTCATAGTCGGGATTGTTTCTTCAGCTAATTATCTGTGTTGGAAAATAATTTTGCACGTGCGATTCTGTTTATTCTGGTGGAATTGAGCAGTACAAAAGGGCAGACATTAACAATGCAGTTGGGATAGCTGAGGAGCCAATTGTGTACACAAAGTTGGCAGACGCGGTCAACAAGAAGCTTAAGAGGGATTGGGACGCTGTCGAAACTTGGCCAGAATAAGCAGAGCAAATTTGCATTTGGTTAGAATTTCCATCTGGTTAGAGACCTGTTTTACAAATGAGAAAGCCATCAACCTTTTTGTCCAGTCGTGTAATGAGGGAGTGTTTTGACACAAAAAGAACCATAACAAGTGATTGCTGATTGGGGATTTGGACAGCATTGTTACAGACGGATGTTAGCTCTTGTAATTTAGTCAGCTGACAGTCGATGTTTTCTCCCTTCAGCTACTGTATATCGACCAGGCCTCGGTGACACAGCACCTGCTGGAGGCTTACGTGCTGTGCTGCTGGGTCACTTGAGAATAAGATTTGTGCAAGTGACAGGCTTAAAAAGACGTGACTGGCAGAGCTTAGTAATGCATATGAAGTATGATGTGGCGTGAAACAAACAGAAGGGTTGATTCTGTTCATCTAGATGTAGCGTTTTCAGAAAACGCTACGTCTGGATGAACAACTCTTTGGATTTCCTTGCCTGGATGGTTGAGCATGAATCAACACAAAGAGAAGGGTACACAGATTGTTTGCGTATCTACTACAGGATGATTCATTGTCATGTAATAATAATTTAAAAAATAACGCCCTTGTTATGTTCCTGAGTAACTCTCCACAGAGTAGTGGTTCACACATTCAAAAGATCTCTGGTTTGAGACCCGAAGGAGACAAAAATCCATGGAAGAGCTGTGTCAGGGAGGTTACCTGGCACAAACATCTGTATAAAATCAAACATGTGAGTTACTGTGACAAGGAAGTAGCTGAAAGACGTTTTATGTAGCTGAGCATTTAACACTTGAGAATTTTTGCCTCTTTTAATGATGAGGTACTCTCACAGTTGGGTCATTTATTTTGGTAAGACTAAAAAAAAAAGTGAAGCAGCAGAAGCCAGGACTCCGTATTTTTGAGGGAGAAATACAGTTCAGGCTCTGAAAACACTGGATCCTTAATGAGAAGTCTGATTGTATATGTATGTCTCTTTCTTGTGCTTTTGCAGTTTTCGGTTAGCAGAGCAGAGAGCCGAGGGAGGAGGAGCATCACTGCGAAAACCTTTGCCAGCATTTGTCCATCCAGCAGCCAGCAGTCATGGCAGCTGGATGGAGGTTCAGCTGAAGAGCTTGTCCTTGAAGTTACTTCACCCTTAAGAAGGCAATTCTTGAAATGGACAGACTGCATCACTCCAATGTGAGGGGCCTTTAACATCTTAATGATTTTTTTTTTCAATCGTATACACTACCTATTTAAAGTAAATAGTTCAACAATTCTGTAATACCAGACTATAAAGGTGGAATATAAATGTTTATAATGTTTGATGTGTTTCTTTCCTTTCCTAGTCAGAATGTCCTGAATGACATTTTTCGTGTTGTTAAGTTGAACAAATTATTGGCTTAAAGTAATAATAATCTATATTTCATGGTTAAGTTTCTTTACACTGTTTTCTATAAAAGTGTAGCACTTTTGTTTGGAGTCACAAAAAGCATCTTCTCCTAGAGCAATAGACCCACAAGCCAAACTCCAAAATCTTAATGAGTGTACCCAGATAGACAAGAAATTGCATCCAAATAAAAGAATAATAAAGGCATCTAAACCGTAACAAGTCTGCCTTTGTTCTTCCACTCCACCCACCACAAGCAGGCATTGTTGCAGCTTTGAGGGCAGCTCTGAGAGTTCCATGCCCATCGGCCTTCAATCACATGGGATGTCTGAGTTTGACAGTATAAAGTCTTTCTTCTAGAATAAAATATAACCCCTAAGCAATAGTGGATGAGCTGTTAGTAGCCATGCAGTCCACAGGGATCTAGACCAAGCATGGTAGTACAGTATACACAAAGTGCTGGTTAGGGATAAGACAATGGACCAGTAAAAACATCACTCGATGCCGCAACACTTAAATTTCTCACCATTTGCTTCTGTTAGCAAATATTTTTGTTTCAATGGTAATATTTAAGTTGGCTTCACCAAAATTAAAAAATAAATAACGCTCTTTAAAAAAGTTAGTCTGTTTAAAGGTAATTTCATTACTATAAAAGTATTAAAACACCCTCTTTAAAAAAAAAACAAAAAACCTTCACCCACCGAAACTGAATCTTCTACCGTAGTCCTGCACCGCTCAGTCATTCCAAACCGATTGTGTCCATCTTTCCTTTGATTTGTCAGAGAGCATCATTGAGGATGCAGCGTGAGCTCGAATAGATTTTCCTTGGTAAGATTTTCACTCACTGGCAATATGGAAGGTTTCACTCCTGCTTTACACCAAGAGGACATCATCAGTTCTTGTCTTGGTCAAATCAATGGACAACATTCTTTCCAGCATAGCGGTCAATATGCAACGCTTAAGGTGTCTGAGGAAACTAAAGAAGACCAATAATTGTTATTAATAACATGGATCTCCCAAAGGATTGTATTTACAGGCTTTCAAATGTAACTATAACATGCACATAACCTACAAAGGTCCTGTCGCCCTGTCTGTGAATATCTGTGTGCAGGAATGTCAACACTGCAAATGGACCAATTATATAGTAATTGTGTTTTTACACAAAGAGGAACTCAAACATCTAGCCAGTGCATTCATGGCCACTTGAAGATGGTCACATGTATGAGTTCATTTGTCCATTGATTTGGTTCGAGAGGACCTTTTGTGCTTTTGATTCATTTTTCAAATACGTGCTGTTGTATCTCTCTCCTGACGGTCTTCATGGGCTGACAGTGATCTGAACCAAAAATTTCACATTTTGATTCAAAATTGGCACCGATTTTCATCATGTGTTTAGTTACTACTAATATCAAAGTGCCTGAACATGCTATTTAAAATTGTTTTTTGTGTGTGCACAGTTTCACGTAATGACAACACTGGTTCATCCCTCGAGTTGGATCCCTTTTTATGCTTGAATGATTCACAGGTCCGTGTTAAGTGGCTTAAAAAGGTCTAAAATGGTCAGGTACAAGAGTGGTCTGAAAATGAATAAACAAGCATCCAATGTTCAAAGAAAAACTTTGGACCCTTTGGAGCAAAATATAAAGAAATGAAGGTGACTCGAGAGTTTTGCACAGTTCTGCCTGTATAACTATTACAGTGGAGGTGCTCATATTGAACATAGTGTTTCAAATAGTGAGGGAGATCAGTCTTGGCCCCCCATTGTTTTTAGGATCTCTATGATGAACTCTAACTGGGAGCAAAGAAGCCCCACCTACTTGGCTGGCTGAAAGCGAGGTGGAAACGAGCTAAAAGACAAAGGATAAAGTGAAGGGTTCCATCCATCCTCTTCCACTTATCCAACTGGGGGTCATGGGGGGACTGGAGACGATCCAAGCTGCCTTTGAGCGACTATAAATAATATATAATAACAATATATAGTTAAAGTATGAAATTATTTTGGAATTGTCCAACATAAACTAATCTACTCACGTTATCATTAGGAGAGTCAAAACCCAAACATAACATGGTGAACTTGGTAAACATCCTCCCAGCATCACGCTGGCACTTAGCATTTAGCACCATTGCACTAGGGCTGAGTTCAGCCATTACTGAGCTTGTTTACCATTTTCATGTTGTAAATGACACCTGTTATTTTGGAGCAGGCCATGTCACGTATGACATTCTTGACATTAAACATCATTTAAACTGAATTTTATAGCAAAAGTAAGTATTTTTGCTATAATCATAGCAATTAGTGGAAAAAAATGATTTGCAACTGATTAAAAACCCTTTTTTTGTGCTGAAAACCCCCCAATTACAACTAATTTGGCATGATCTTTGGCGCTAACGTGAATAGCTGTAAAAATAAACGAATAAAAATCACAGCAAATCGATGGTTGCGTAGTTTAAAGACACCACAGGTCATTTATTTTAAATCTCTTCTCTCTTTTTTTTTCCAGTTTCTTACAGGGACACTAGACACAAACAGGCTTTTGTGCATCAATTGCCGCTGCCCATTTGCATTGCATACAAAGGCACTCTGCGAAAGCCATTTTAAAGTGAAGGACGGTTAACAACAAGCATACATTGCCTCCTGTTTCCATCACAAACCACATGTGGGTTCAGAGCTGTTGAAGGTAAGGGACTACAGAAAATGGGGGTGAGGTGTGGGGTGCGTAACATTCAAAATTCAATCAAGTGAAGGCCATCTCCAGCAGGGTAACAGTGTGTGGAGGCAGGGTGGGGGGAGGGAAAACTCAGCTGAAGTTTCCACTGGGCCTGCTGTGTTCCTAATGCAGCCTTGGATGTAATTGGGTCCCAGAAGGCTGTTCATTATTGTGGGTGAGCGAGGCAACAAAACAGAAAGAGGTAGAAGGAGAAAGAAAATGTCTCATTCTTTGCTCAGTGTCTTTGTCCTGGTACCATTATGGGACAAGAGTTAATTAAAAGAGCAGTTGATGCCTCTGTTTTTCTCATCAATCTCACTTCTGCTCTTATTAAGTTTGTAATGACAGCGGAGCTTGTCCCTGTCAGCCACCAGACGCTCGACTGAGGGGAAGGCGAGGGCGGGGCAGTTAATGTGAGAGACAGCTCATCTCAACAAATCTCACAGTGGTCAACAGCTAACATAATCCCTCCATCACATCTCGGGGTGACGATGTACAGTCCGTGGAGGATGAGCTACTTCCATGAAAAGGCGTCTGCTTTATTCGGGGTGTGGCAGGAGAGCCTGTTTAAGAGGCGTGGCTTTACGCCCTAATCCTGTGGCTCCTACATGCAGCGCCTTGGAGGCCATTTTAATTCCTCCATCATTACAGGCACCGTCCCTGGAAAGCTTTAGTAAAGGTGACTGCTGACACTGTCATTCACAAGGACAATTTCAAAATGTCAGCCCATAGCTGAGATTTGTCTCATTAAAGTTGGTGGAGTCCATTATATCCATCCCCTCCTCCACCTGCCACACTCAATCAAGATGACTTGGAGAAATGAGGGGATTGAGGGGACTCATAATATTGCTTATTTGCATTAGAGTTACAGTGAGACAGACGATCACTGACCAACAAGAAAGGCCTGTGGAAAAGGAAGTCAGCTGAGAGGGAAAACACTGCTGGCATTTGTAGAATTCACAAGCAGACAGAGCTTCGTTTCGTCTTTCCTTGCACATTGATGCCAGCTGGCAGGAAAGGTTTCCTCTAAGAAACATGAAAAAACAAGGGAAAAAAAAAATCTAAGTGTGACTGTGATAAAGACGCTGGCTCTCCATCCAAGGCGTTGTTCAACAGTCTTGTAACCTGAAGATTTACATACAGCTTTAATTGCCCAGCTCTTCATCCAAAACATATCAGCACACATGTAGATGTGAGGCTTTCACTTTGTTTCCCTTTGATCAGTTTCACTCACCTCAGTTCTTAAATGTGAAGCTGACGGGGGAAATTTCGCATCATCAGCAATGTGGCTGCGTTTGGGTAGTTGGACAACGTGCAGACAAACCTCTGAGCCTCCAGTTTGTTTTAATCAGCTGTTACCTAAGCTTTTTTGGATGCTTCCTTATTAACACTTGGCAAACTTTTCCAGTCGTGGTCGTCTCCTCCCGGTCATCTTCTTCTCAAACTTCTTCTTTGTGACTTTTGGAGTATTTTTTGATAAAATATGATGAAAAATATAGGACTCAACTGGTTGGTTAACAGAGAACATTGTTACCTTTTCAGTGCCCAACCTCTGGGTGTTGAACCTGATTTAACGGCGGACATGCTTTATGATCATAGTTAATGACTTCTAAATTAATTGTTTGCCACTTAGTTTTAATAGATACATAAGCAAAAACTGAGTTGCATCATTTTCACTTATCAAATCATTATTCACAGCACTGCAAAACCAACCAATGTTTTGCATGAATGTGCAGAAAATGCATCAGAACTACACTGGATTTAAAAAAAAAATTTAAATTGCTAATGTTTATTTTCATTTGTAAAATATGTAGAAAGAAAAAGAAACATAAGCTGAGTTTCACGTAAAAGGACAAAAAACCGACACACCAGTCTATGTGAAGCTGCATGGCATTCTGATCAGCTGAGGGTAAAGAGGAAGGTGCACACCAACAAAGGCATATGAGCATTTCTGAACATCTGTTTCAAGGAAAACCAAAAAAGGTAATGTTTGCCATAACAGTGACACCGTTTATATATTTAATCCAGCGTGGTGAAATAATGAAGCGATGATCAGCCACAGTACGTTGTTGGAACAAGGTCAACAGGAGTTAAAAAAGGTCAATTGCCTAAGCCTGCATGTGAGTATTAGGGCGTATGACAATACGACTGTAGAGTCAGTAGACACTCGTGCCACAAGTACATTTTCAATAGTGCTTCTGTCTGTAGAGGAGCACTTCAAGGTGGCACGTGTCGTTCAAGTCACAACACTGCAAGAACTAGTAAATACAAGGACATGAAGACACGTAACACTTACATCAGCTTACCATTTATCAGCTGCACTCTGACAATACCGTCAGGAATATAGAAAATTACGTTTGAGTTTTTAGTGGAGGTACAATTATTGTCAACACCTCTCTAAAAGCCTTTCAATAATAAGCACATATAAATACTGTTTATGGGGGAACAGAAAGAAAGAAAACAGCACAGTCCTTTTTCCTTAAAATGCATCATGGAAACAGCTAGTGAAGGTGATGGAGGTGGAGGGAGGCTTTCTGATCAACCCAGCTAGTCTCCGAGTCTTGTGCCTTATACAAGTTCTCACTCTAGTGGTCTGAACATGAACTGCAGCTGACGGCCACACTGGGAGGAAGAAATGGTTGAAAGCTGCTCTGTTTTTGCTTTTGCTGGTGTGGTCCGAGCCTCGATGACAGTGACTGCTTAGAAGCGGAAATGGATCGGGAGCTTCTTACTTCCAGAAGCCGTTTTACAGTCCGAAGCGGGCGGGGGTGTGTCTGGGTGTCATGGGGACCTCTTCTTTCCTTCCTGGCGTGCAGATTTTCACCGCCCTGAATCAGGAGAGAGAAGCAGGTGCAGACAAGTTACTTCCTGTGGCAACATACACAACAGGAGCTTTATTCCTTATTGCGGTGTTTGGTCAACACTGAATGTTTCCTACTCTGGGTTAAAAGAGCTGGGTTTTTTAAAGCTGCGTGAAGAGGAGAATGAATGAAAAGACAGAGCGGTGTGTCTCTGTGAAGAGTGTTGGGACGTAGAGCCTGACGCCTCTGACAGTGCAATCTATCATCTTTAATTACAGCAGTGTGACACTGACACTTCTCTCGTGCCTTCCTCCTGCTAACACACACACACCTGCAGCAATTACAACAATCAGGCCATAACCTCCTTCTGTCAATCTGTCCCTGCTCTCTGGCTTACCGGTCACTTTGGGAGAAAATGTTGTGCTTCCCTTAACACAAACGCTTCCAGTAGCTCCATTAAGCTCAATGAACATGAATGTCTGACTGGTGGTGCATGTTTTATAACAGTGATATGCTTTTTTTTAGTGTAGTGTCAGCTGGCCCACTGACCATTCCTAAAGGACTAAATATATCTGAATACTTGATCTAACATGTTCCAGCTAATTTTTAATGTTATGTAAAGTTTTAAAGTGTAATCACTGCTGACTGGTGTGCAACTGCACTATATGACAGATAACTACATCTATTAGTGCACTCAATTAGATTTTTACCGCATGTTCAGTTTGTCTGATAAATATTGTTTGTTTATTAAATGCTCCCCGCTCTCAAACAGCAGAAGTGGTAACTCGAACCTGCTGGAAAGTGCAATTTACACTTTACTATTACTAAATGCTTTTCAACATAATGTGTCAACAGGAAGCTGAGACTTTTCTTTTGAAATGTATTTAATATTTAGGATTTTTAGGGGGGGGGGGGGAGTAGAATTCATAAGAAGACCAAGCACATTACAGAATAAAACTGTCAAAATCTCTATTTCTGAAAACAAGACCATCCAACCACTTTCTTCTTCTGTCTTAGTGTGAGGTGCAGGATACACCCTGCAGAGGTTGCCAGTCTGTTGCAGGGCTAACACAGACAGAACCGACCAGTCACACTCCATTCACACCTCAAGTTAATTGAGAATCGCTGATTCACCTGACTCCGTGTATACTGTGGGAGGAAGCCACACAAGGAGAACATGCAAACTCCACACAGAGAGATGGTGCTAACCATTGGAGTTAAAACTCGTTGCGTTGTCTCTTAAGCATTTCATATAGAACAAACACACAGGCTCCAAAAACACTCAATGCTCCCCATTTATACACAACACAAGCAACAGGGCTGTTTACTAATTCACAGCAGTGATCTGCGCTGCTGAGCAGGGAGACGGGTGATAAGCAGCTGCCACTCGAAAGCACGCCCGACAACATATTTCATCCCAGTCACACTGAACTCAGAGAGGAGACGCTCGTGAGGCCCGCCAGAGGACAAAGACAGCCACGAGCCCAGGAGAGCCTTCAACTTCATTATCACACGCCCAGCTTCCTCTTCTTAAATCTGATTCTTAATCCTATACCTCGAGTGTGATTATTTTCAACATATCTGTCACAGATGTGGCCACACTAAGCTCGAGACAGAAAAACCAGCTGATTAATTAACAATAAAGGGACTTTTTTAAATTTGTCTTTATAACCCTATTTCTCTATGTAAAGCTCGGAGATGGGTGTGAAATTAATTTTTTTGGTCTAATTTGAAAATGAACATTCCCCTCCTTTCTCTGTTCTGCTATGGCACAATTTAAATTGCTGCAGTAATGGGGGTCAGCCAGGAGTCAATATTATTTCTTTTTGTCTCGTCTGGAGGGACCAGAGGTGAGAAAAGCTCATCATGAAGAGTGAGAAAGGTGGAGTAGAGGGAGGGAGGGAGGGGTGGAGATAGGGGATTGGCAGCAGGGTAGGTAAATTAAACGTTTCTAATCTTGACTGTGTATGGAAAATGAGGGCCACAGGGAACTATTGTTGGACGAGGCCCGTGTAGAGAACCAAAAGGAGGGGAGATTTGTTGCCGCCTTACCTCACGCTGCCGACGTTGTTCTTCTTCTCCTGCTCTTCTCGACGAGCTCGCAGCTGCTCCTCGGCCATGGCCATCTCCTCCTCCATGTTGGTGATCTCCTCCTTGGCCCTGCGACGGTTCTCCTACAAGTCGAACACGGACAAATGGTTTAAAAAGAAGAATACAGAAATGTTTACATGCACAAGTCAATGTTAACATGTTATTCTAAAATCAGTGCTATTAACAGTCTCCGCTCTTCTGAGAAGAGAATTTTATGGTGCAGGTAAGTCTAGTTCGTTTCACTTATAGATCTGTCTTTCTGCCTGAGGATATTTCCAGGTTGGAACAAGTGACTCCACCTGTCTACCACTGCCGCTTATCCAGAGGGAGGTGCTGGACCTCATTCTCCCAGGCCAACTTCTCCAGCTCATCCGGAGGCACTCCAAGGCGTTCCGAAACCAGCTGAGGGGTTAACTTTTCCAGCATATGCTGCTCTGCCCCGGGGGCCTTCTTCCACTACGGCCAGAAACACCTCACCTGGAAGGCGTCCAGAAGGCAGCCTCGTCAAATGCCCAACACACCTCAACTGGCTGGTTTCGATGTTGAGATGTAGCAACTCTGAGTCCCTCACCCCCTCTCTATTCCCCAGCCACCTTCAGAGGAAGCTCATTTTTGCCAATTGTATCCATAATCTAATTTTTTTTGAGCTTGTGTTCATAAGGTGTCAATCTCACGCCTCCCTATCCCCTCACTTGTGAGGCCTGCCACAGAAACTCCTCCATTTGGGGCAACAGCTCATCCCCTAATCAGAGTGAGCAATCTACCCGAGGAACATGGACTCAGACTTGTAGGTGCTGGATGCTGATTTAGCTCACTGGTTGAGCAGGTGCCCGAATGCCCTACAGCTGAAATGCAGTGGGCCTGGATTCCAGTCTGACCTGCAGCCCTTGGCTGCATGTCTTCCCCTGCTTTCTCTGCCCATCTTTCTCTTCTCCTCTTTGCTGCTAAAAATATAAAATAAAGGTAAACCCTAAAAATAAATCTTTGGAGGTACCAATTCTTATCCCAGCCACTTTACACTGTAGTGGAAGCTGATTAGACCAAGACAACCACATCATCTGCGAAGAGCAGAGACATGATCCTAAGTCTGTCAAAGTTGACACCATTTGGCTGCGACTAGGATTTCTATCCATAAAAGTTATGAACGAGGGCAGGCCTGATGGGAAAGGATCCGATTTACTGCTGGCGACGCAAACCAAGCTCTCACTACGACTGAACAGGGAATAAATGGTTCATAGCAACGGGGCAGTCAGCCTGTACTCACAGGATGCTCACAGGGACACGGTCCACAAAACACATGTAGACTGGTTGGGCAAACTCCCACGCTCTCTCACGCAACTTTGAGGTGAATAAAGAGCCAGTCCAGTGCTCCACAACTAGGATGGAAACTACGTTACTCCTGAGTCTAAAAAAATCTTTTTTTTAAGAAAAGTTGCCACCACACCGAAAAGCTGATAAGGACCACAGCTACGGGTTACAAAGTAAATCTGAGGGGTCAAAACAAAAACAACACAAAAATGTATATTTTATATTTACACAAAATTTCCCACCTCTCCTTCTGACCTTCCTGTCAGAGCCGCCTGCTCTTTCACCCCTTCCACAACCCCAGCATCCACCTGCATGCTGCTCCACCCATTTCTTGACTTACCTGTCTGCTTTTTCCAGCATGTTTGATGCTATAAAACATGGGTCCCAGTTCTGCTAGCCACTCTCCATCCACTGCAGTCACACACTGCATGTACTCCTGCAACACAAAGCACAAGTTAACATCAGCAACATTAAAAACCATCAACTGTTTTTTGCCAAAAATATGCAGCAGTCAGTCTTCTTACCTTTGTGGTCATTACGAGCTCGTGGTAGATGATGTAGTCGGGAGTGTAGCCCATACCAAACAGGGAGCTGGTAGGATGGAGGTGACATGGCATACCTGTCCTCACATTCACATATTCCCCAATGCCCTGGGAGCAAACACATGCATAAATAAATTAAATGTTCAGGATCCTGGTTCCTGCAGTGTGCCTCTGTCTATGTTTGCACTATAAGGTCAGAGCAAAGCAGGTCATCTGGGCTAATTTGCTTCTCCACCTGGGTTGGACAGCAGGAAAATAAATTTAAAGTATATCCAGCATTACTATGATTGCTTGGGTTAGCTGCCTACACATAAGTCAAACTGAGAACCTTGATTATATAGTCATGATTTTAAATTTCCTTTCAGATTTTACCGCTGTATTAATGGGAGGCCAGGGGGGATATTTCACCACTCTGTAATTATGCTGCTATAAATCTGCCACAACCAGTCGCCACCAGGTGTAACATATTAACTGAAGGAAACCGTAAGTGAAGAAAGTACCTTGAGCTTGGCAGCCTGGTGGAAGTAAGCAGCACAGATGCATTTTCTGATGATGTCCCAGTCTGAACCACAGGAAACCAGGTTCATCCTCTGCTGCACCATGATGTCCTTCAACTGGGAGCGTACCTCACGCACCTGCACAAACACCGGATTTATTGGAGGTAGACCCCAACAGACAAAACAAGTCCAACCTGGCTGCTTACGATTGTTTTAAAAATACATATCATTGCAATAATGTAACACCCTGAAAATCTCACAGGATTTAAACTTTGCCCAAACAGCAAACTTGACACTATTAACCATTAAAACTGCACAATATTCATATAGCAGAGTTTACAAGTGCAAAGTGAACGAGAGAATAGGTGAAGCAGTGCAAGTCTGACCTTGCGCATGGCCTTGGTGTGGATGAAGTGCTCGTTGCACCAGATGCTAGAGTAATTGTTGTTCTTCCACTGCATGTACACATTAAGGTAGGTGAGGTGGTCACTCTCGGGGACTGAGAACTTCTCCCTCACCTGGTCACTCTCCTCCTCACGACCCTGTAAAAAACGCACAGACAGAGTTTAATATTTAAAAGTGTTTATTAGTGTTTAAAAATGTAACAGCTAACCAGCGTGTAGCAGAAACGTAATATTATACGTCAAATTTGTTAGGATGGAGTTATGTTCCCCACCACGTAGCACAGTCCAACATTCATTTTCTTCACTTTCTCCTTTACTTTTGTTTTTTTTATTTAAGTCTCCACTAATTCCTGAGGGAATTATCAGACTTTTAAGCTGCTAGTCACCAACTGTGTCTGTCTTCTGTCTGGTACAGTGAATTAGCTTTTCCACTGAAAAGGCAACAACTAAAAATAATGCCATGAGGGTGCTAAGAGTGAGCCAGAACAGTGCGCGTCTGAGGCAGAAACGATACGAAAGGGAAAAAAAAAGGAAAGCTTTTAAACTCCAAAGAGCTCCCTGGGCTTTATATGGACCAAAATATACTAAAACAGTGCAGATGTCAGGCTTTTGATGCAATTCTCATGTCATCATTTGGAGCAAACCTTTTCACATTCAAGAAGTCATGTGACGGGAGCTCATATTTATTTTCGAGAAAAAAAACAACAAATCACATTCTTAAAAATTAAAAAAAAAAGGAGTTGTACCTTAGGTCTGTAAAAGATGGCTGGCACAGACAACATGGAGACGATGATGAGAATGTCAGCACTGCAGCCCATGTCACAGGACACTATCAGCATCTTAGAGAGGGCGGGGTCAAGCGGAAACTCCACCATCAGACGTCCCGTTGGTGTCAAAGCTCCTGAAAGGACGACAGAGGACACCGTGACAAACTCAGCGTGTGTGCAATATAAACGTACATGACATGTAAAGAATGTAGGAGGGACAAGTATTAAGATGAGTGGATAAGCTGCTTTTCCATCAAAAGCCTGCTGGCGTAAGGGAGAAGGCAGCATTGTGTGACACTTATTTATCTTTCACTGTGAGAGAGTAGAATGAACTGCTGACAGCTGAGAATACTTGTAGGGGAAAAAATAGAGTGTGAGATCAAAAAACTTTGCAGTTTCTGATTTAAATGATTAGACGAAAGAGTCTAAGAAGCTTACGAGGAGGAAAAGCAGAGTAGCAGAGAAGCCAGTTTGGGGCAGGTAAGCCTTAATCAGAGATAATCTGCTGTTAACACACCATACAGGGAATCATCAAAAGTCCCCCCTTATCCCCAAATCCCTAAATCCCCTGGAATCTGGCTAAGGATGAGACCAAAATGAGACCCGACCAGTCAAATCAAACACAGGATCAGTTACTAGGCAATTACTCCACTGGCTAAACCTCACAACTGTCTCCTCCAGGCCTGTTTGCAGCGTCTGCACTATCAATGCAGCATCCTTTACAGAAGCCGGTCTCGTGCCTGTTTGGGGTGTCACAATCACTATGTATCAGCTCAAAGCAGCGCTCAGAGGGGAAATGCAATTCCTAAATACCCAATATCCTCTATCATCACGTCAGGAAAATGATTTATATTGTTTGGCCCTACTGGAAAAAACGACTGACCTGGGCTAAGTCCAGCCTGCTACAACAAATTTGGTATATAATTTTACATGTCCATTTAACACAAATGGAGGATATAGAAATACATTTAGACTTAGTTTTATTTTATGTCATCACTAATCGGAAAATATAATACTTGTAATATAATAATTGTACGCTTTTTTTTAAAAGTCGACGTACTAGAAATCAATTTAAATGGGGGGAGGATTTCCGGTTGGACACTAGACACAAACCTGTGTTGTCCAAAGCTCCCAAGATCCAGAGCTGGTACATGGAGTTGAGCATGTTATCCTCAGGTGGTGGATCCATGAAGTGGAAAAGGAGCAAATCCTGAACACCCAGAGACTTTAACAGCAGGACTACGTTGGCCAAGTTGGTTCTCTGGATCTCTGGTATGGTGGTGGTCAGCATCTCGTTCTTAAAGGCGCTCTGAGTGTACAGCCTGTTCGGGCGGAGGAGACACAGAGTAACGGTCAAACTGGTTTGCTTGTTTTTGAAGCAAACTGAGAGCTTGAACGGAGAAGATGAAATATGCTCATGTTATTATGTGGACACGTGTCATTAGGAAAGTACCGAGCATACAGTCAGGTCCATAAGCTTTTGGACTGTAAAACAAGCCACTGCGTGCCATTTTTAAATCACACAGTCAAATAACTGAAATGCAGACTTCCAGCTTTAATTTGGAAGATTTTCATTATTTATTTTTTTACATGAACTGCAATTACAATTCAGTCATTTTCACACAGTTTGAAGATGTTTCCTTTTCCCTTCTCTTCCCATGATTTGTGAACAAGTTAATTTTGCTTTTATCTGTTACATTTTTTTCCTAGAACTGTGCGGGCTCTTTTAAATGTTTTATGGCAAACTCTAATCTGGATTTCCCATTCTTGACTTTAAACAGTGGTCTGCACCTCATCAAGGAAACTCCTGATACCCCCACCTACTTGATGGTGTTTTTGACTTTGTTAGATGTTGTGAAGCTGCTGACCTGGTCAGTATAATCATTATTTTTAAGAACATAGCAAATTGTTGATTTGACCCCTCCTAAAGTTTCTGCTGTCTCTTAAAGGTTTATTTAGTTTTTTGTTTTCAGCCTAACATCCTTCAGTCGTTAAACCACGAGGGAACAGGCCTCAACCGGTCATGATACTCCTTTCAGTGAACTTATTCTCTAACTTGGTCTCGAATTCCTAAACAGTTATTGCAATAATTTTTTATCAAACCCTTTGAATGAAAGCAAAAGTCTACATTTTATCTTATTGAAAGTCCACTGTGGTGATGTACAGAGGCAAAGAAAGTGTCACTATCCAAATATTTATGGACCCGACTGTAGAACGACTGCAAAGGGAAACTCCATAAGTTAGAATTCAGGGAAACTTCCTGAGCATGGGTTAAAGTATCTCTTTCAGCAATTACAGCAGTCTGGTGTAGGTGCTTATAATTACAGGATGATTTGAACATTGAGGGATTTGAGCGTGTGTGGGTGCCTACTGCAGGCACCCACACACGCTCAAAGGATCTTTGAACAGGGAATTCTCCACACGAGCTGAGTAAATCACCGTGAATCTCTCTGTGCGCTCTCACATCCGCAGCTGCTCAAACGCCTCGACTGCGCCGTGTAAAGCTGTTCCAAAACCGATTCTTTGTATATTTTTGTGAGCTTGTGTGTTAAGAGCAGGTGGGTAGGATTTATCTCAGCATACGTGGGCCTCACAGCTCATTTCAAATACAAAATGTTTCACTATGTGTAGGCACGTCAGCAAGTCTCTATAATATGTTATAATAAGTTATAATATATCCAAAGAGCGAGAGGTCAAGTAAAACCTCTAAAAGGATCTCCTTTCCTGCCGTACAAACAGTCAAACTGCATGAAATCCTCCAGAGATTAGGCTTCTGGCACTCTCCCTCCTTTGCTGCCTCTGTCTGTCTTGAAGGCATGGCCACAACACACATGAACACAATTTGTGAACACATTAACAGTTCAACCAGAATGATGCAAGCTTTTTAGACAAGCAGGAGCAGAATAAAAGCCTGACTCTAACCCCGGGTGGTTTGTTTCTGAATATGTGCCATTCAGCCAAAAATACATTTACAATTGTAATGTGGAACCGGATTGCACGTAGTTACTGTGAGAGGGTTTTAAAGCAGGCAGAATGAGAATATCTTCCCTCTTAAAGGATCAAGAGACTTTCAGTATTGAAAACAAGAAAAAGCCTGAGTTAAAAAAACAAAACTGCTAAAACTGTAAACTATGCACTAATTCCAGCTCAGAAATTCTGTAATGTGCCATGTGAATGTGTCTGCACAAATACCGAGTGTGCATAAAGCAGACAAGGGCCTGAATATTACCTGTAACATTGCCCTGGTCCTGTACGTCCTGCTCGACCAGCACGCTGGTTGGCATTAGCTTGGCTAATAGGATAAACCTGGAGCGCGTCCATTCCAATGCGAGGATTAAAAACCTTTTGAATAGGGAAAAAAAGGGAAGTAAATATCAATGGTGTCACTTTCCTTAAATACTGTACAGTAATAAAAATATCTTCAGTGGGATTGAGCTACCTTAAGTTTGCAATAGCCTGAATCCACAACAAACATGATGCCATCCACAGTGAGGGACGTCTCTGCGATGTTTGTAGCGACTATGCATTTTCTCACACCATCTGGAGCCTAGCAAGCGACGAAAGAAAATTAATCAGCTGAAGGTTATTAGTTTGCGTAAAATGTTTATTTGAATTAATTCACAAGTGATAAAAACCTTCTGGAAGATCTTGGCCTGGAGGTCAGATGGAAGCTGAGAGTAAATGGGAAGCACAGCTAGAGCAGGAGCATTTTCCAAGTCTTCCAAACGCTCCACAATCTGATCCGATGTCACCTGCAATAACAAGGAAATACTGAAAACTTTACCAGACTCTAAAACTAAGATATTTCCTCTATGTTTTTATTTTATTTTAGTTAGTTTAGTTTTCCAAGTTCACAAAATTGATTCAGTTAGTTTTCTCAAAAATTCTGCTTTTCTCTTTTTTTACTAAAACTAGAATAAGTTTGGTGAGAGCACACAAACCAAACAAGAAATATATATATCACGGTCATGTTGCTTACTTCAATGTCCTCTTGCCCAGGCATAAAAATGAGGATGTCTCCCAACAGCCCACTGAGGTGAATCTGCAATGCTTGCTTCACAGCTGCCTCCACGTAGTCCTCCTGAGGTGTCTACAAAGCACCACACACAACAAATCATCCAGACTTTGCATAATATATAAACTAGTTGTATTTCATAAACTGACAGCTTCATGTTGAGGTAAAAATATGGCAACCTAATTTACATTTATTACCCGTATGATACAAGGTTCACAGAAAGGCTCTTATACCCGAAATAAGGAATAAAATCATAAACATACCTTGCTAAACAAAATGTCAACTGGAAATGTTCTCCCTGGAATATGGAATATAGGTACGTTGCCAAAAAATGATGCAAACTTGTCAGAATCCATGGTTGCAGACGTAACTATGAGTTTCAAATCGGTGCGCCGAGATACAACCTGATAGGAAAAGCAAACAGAAGTGAAGAGCTTGCTTGACATCATCGAGTATTCTTCTCATAAAAGTATGTTGTACCGACCTCACGCAGCAGACCGAACAGCACGTCAGTATTCAGTGAGCGCTCGTGAGCTTCGTCCATTATAACAGCACTGTAGTGGTCCAGGTCCGACTCCCTCAGTGACTCCCTGAGCAGGATTCCATCTGTCATGTACTTTATCAGAGTTTTCTCAGATGTACAGTCCTCAAATCGGATTGCGTAACCAACCTAGAGGAAACATTGTCAAAATAATCAAGTGAAACTGAAAAAAAAAAAAAAATGTGAGAGAATGACCACTAACCCAATACTCCTGTGTGACATGCACAGATATTCATTTTAATAAAAATGAAAGGGGGGAAGCAATTAAAGCAAAGATAGTACCTACTGACAGAAGTAAAACAGAATTATTTTAAACCCTCTAAAAACATGGGTTCTCCCTTTACCTACTACTATTTTTCAGCACTTGAAGTTGATTATTTCATTCACTACCACATTCCAGGTCGCTAACAAACCTGATATTTTCCTCCTGCCCACTAGATGGCAGTGTTACACAGAATATGCAAGATGGCTCCAGTGTGTTGGCTTTACCTCCTCTCCGAGGTTGGTGCCGATCTCCTCGCTGACTCTCTTGGCCACGCTCATGGCAGCCACTCTTCTGGGCTGAGTGCAACCCACCATGCCGTATCTGGTGTAGCCATCCTCGTGCAGGTACTGGGTCAGCTGGGTGGTCTTCCCACTGCCGGTTTCCCCAACAACAATCACTATGCTGTTGTCCCTGCAGTTTGCAGTAAACACAATTAAAAATTGAAGGTTATAGTCAAAGAACTCATCTCAGTTTTAATGCGGGTTTCTTGTAACTAATTCCACCATCCATTAAATAGTAAGAAAATCAAATAAACTGCTTAGTTGATGAGTATAAACAAATATTTGTCCAAACAGCCAATCACCCACATCCCTCTGTCTTTTAATGTCAAACACATTTTAAAGGTGGAAAACAACCAACATAGTCTTGGTATCAATACCTTATGATATTAAGAAGCTGCTGTCTGACTGCAAAGATAGGCAGGTACTGTCTCTGCTCCAGAATGCTCTTCTTCTTAGCAAATTCACTGCTGGCCTCGCTCTTCTCTTTCATGTGGTCTGCAAATTTTTGCTCTGCTCTGTAAAGCAAACAACAAAAAAATGAATACAGTAGATCAGACAAACACTAGACTTCAATGCTACAAGCCAGATTATTAATAGAGAAAATGTCTGTCAGCTCACCTGTAATCTACTTTGCCGTCCTCTCCTACAGCTTTGCCCCCTGGCATGTCTTCATCCTCCGTCTTCTTAATACCCATGATATCCCCCAACTTGGTGCCTGCCAATTCCCAGTGTTTGTGCTGTGCCTGAAAACATAATTAAGGGCAGGTACACATATTCAGATCAGAAAAAGAGTGAATACAGCATCTGGTGTCAGAGTCATCCAATAGTTTTGCCTCATTAATGATTTATTCCTCACACCGACACGAATTAAAATATTGTGATTATTCATTTAATGAAGGAATGTTGGACAACAGTAGCATAAGACATGCGTTCGTAAGCCTATCACAATTCATTTACATATTAATTTCATTTGTTAGAGATTTGGATCGTATGTGGCTTCCTACACAACTGTGCAATACCAAACTACACAATGTATATGACAGCTTGCACAATAGGGCATTTAACAGATTACATTATTATAATCAGGAATCTGTAATATGATCATAGATCTGTTATTATCATATTATTATTATATAATATATCTACTGTGCAACACTTTCAGGCATTTTAGATGTCTAGAGTCTTTATTTTGTAATTCCATGAGGCAGGTGTCCCATCAGTCCCACGTTCATTCTGCAGCATGACACAACAATCCCAAAACCAAAGCCAGTTATAAAGAAATGTCTTCAGTGTTCAAAAGGGCAAGGAATCCTGCAGCAGCTTTACATACTTTTGCACACTAAGTTATATTGTGCATTGCACTAAATGCCATTACCATTCTCAGACTGAACTAGCCTCAGTATGAAGTCTGAGGCAGGGTCACTAAATCCTTTTCTGTGAACCTGTCTGAGTGGAATTGCATGCCCAGCATACCTTCTTTCGCTCTTTCTGCTCACGATGTTTACGGACCAGCTGGCTGCCCTTTCTAGAGATGATGGCCATATCAGAAGTAGGATCTTTCACAGGGATGACAGGTTCTGGCTGCGGGAGGACAAACACGCACATATTGACACTAAAATTGATAAGAAATTCCTCAAGCGTAATCATGAGACAAATATAACATCTCAGAGATTGGAAATGTTAATGATGAGAGGCTTTACCTGTTTAGTGAAGACTATTCTTCCATCCAGGAAGGGAGGGACCAGGTTATGAACCAGCAGGTGAACCTTGGCGGCATTGTCCTCCTCAAAATCTTCATCCACTTCCAACCTTTGCACCACACCACTGGTCAGCATTCGATTGGTCTCCCACCGTTCGTTATCCTTTAACAAGAATCACAGCCTCTTACAAAGGTATGCCCACACAAGATCACCGCCCCATCTCGGTGTCTTAGACCTTCTTCTTCCCTTTCTCGCTCTGTCCCTTCCCCCCGTCTTGCCACCATGGGGAGCAGGGCTTTCAGCTGCTCTGCTCCTCAACTCTGGAAATATCTCTTCCATCTCTCTCTTTAAGACCCAACTCAAAACTCATTTGTTCAAAATAGCTTATTCCACATAACCTCTCCACTCTGCTATTTGAAATTTGTTTTATCGCTTATTCTTTTATGATTGTGTAAACTGCTTGCTTTTATGTTGCTTTTATTATTCTGCGTCCTTGAGTGTTCTGAAAGGCGCTTTTAAATAAAATGTATTATTATTATTATTACTATTATTAAAAGACATGCACACACACAAAGGTCACCTGCATGCAGTGGCAAGTCATGTATGCAGATACACAGAAGATTTGCCACTGCATGCAGGTGTACAGTTCTGATTTTGGTAAATATTGAAGCAGAATGGTTGTACCTCATTGATCTGTCGTTTCTGGGCAGATATTCTTTTTTGAGTCTGCTTCTGAAGTATCTGCTCTCTCTTCTTTATGTAGTCGTCAGAGGTGGAAGTGAAAGGGTTGTGGAACTCATCATAGCCTTCATCCATCATGTACCAGTCTCTGTCAGCTTGCTGTAATTTCAGTTAAATAATCAGATAACAGGAAAAAAAATGCTTATGTATGAGGCATGAAGGAGTGATAATTTAGTACTCACCTTCTGGTCTTCCTCCCACTGTTCTTTCTCGTTCTCATTATCAAACATAATTCCTGCACCACCTTCTTCTTTCCTCCCTGAAGAAAAGACAAAGAAATTAAATTTCTCCGGCATACTATAAATGTTGAATGAAGGTTCAATTTTTTAACAGTACCTTTTCCTTGTGATAAACGAGGTGTGGACCCCAAATGCTTTCGGTCATTGGCCCATTCATTATACTTATAGGATGGGGTAGGCAGGGGCGTGTCGTCAGGATAACGACCTGATCTAACTGATCTAAAAGCAAATAAATGATGTTGGCATCGAGTGGCAGTTAAGCATTTCACACAAAGTGCAATCATATTTACAAAAGCCTCTAAGAAACTGATGATAACAGTATGATCATAACACTTGGTGATACGCAGCAAAGAGCTGCGAATTATATTTTTTATAAAATACAAATAGCCATGCTGCCAGATAACATTTAGAGCTGAAGATAATTCTAAATGCAATTCAATATATTGTATTCTGTGTGGGGTCACATATATAATATCAGTTTTGATCAGTACAAAGAAAGAAATAAAAATTACAGGTCCTGAGTCACAAAAATGTAAGCTACAATACACGACAGTTGCTCACCTGTCCCTTCTCTCACTTTCTCGGCCAGAGCGTTGGCTTCTTTCCGAGCGGTCGGACTCTCTGTGAGACGGGGCAGGGGAAGGAGATTCCCACTGGGAATGCCTTGAGCTGCCAAAACCACTGTCATCCTCATCCCAGTTGGAGCGGGAGGGAGTGAAAGAATCTATGTAAAAACAAAAGAAGGTAAGTGATCAAGTTGAATACACAACATTTTGTACATGGCAATAAAACAAATTCAAATAAAAGCAAAACAACCTCTGGGACGACTCTGTGGAGTTTGGGGTTCATCTCTCTTACTGCCCCGGCTGATGCGATCGGACCACCCATCCCTCTGTGAGCGTTCACTCCTCTCACTGCGCTCCCAACGCTCCGACCGACTGCTGCTGCTGCCACGGCTATAGCCGCTCTCGCGGTCATCTAACAGACAAAAGCAAAGGAATCTCAGCATCCTCAACTGATCTAATATTTGCTTTCATTATCACCTGATCTACAACGTTGAAACAAAAAAACAAACCAAAAAAAACAATGGAATATCCAGAGTTTTGAGTGGTTCTTTCTTACAAATACTAAAAAAAGGAAAAAAAAATATCACACTAAAATCATGATGGATGGACTAAAACCAAAAGTCAATTTTAATGACTATTAGAAAACCAAATGATTTATGGAGTCACCTCTTTCACTGCGTCGGTCTCTGCCCTTATCTCTACTCCTTTCTCGGTCTCTCTCTCTGTTTCTGTCCTCTTTAGAAGAGGCATAGACTCCATGCTCGCGCCTCTCCTTCTCCCTCTGCTGGTGTCTGCGTCTGAACTCTTCGCTGACACCTCCAGGGTTTGAGGGCGTCTCTGAACCAGTCACACGATACTTCCTGCTAGCGAGACAAAAATAAAAGATTCTCAATTACATTATAGCATTTCTGATGAGAATTCCTCAGTCAAGTACACCGTGACTTTTTGCTCTCTGCAACATTTCCAAGTCACGATCCCATATACGAATAAACTATAAAACAGCACATTGTAAAAACTTTTTCCACAAGCCACAATGAAAGCTTTTTAAGCTCATAAAATGAATGGAATACCTTTCTATCTATTCTTTGTAGAGTGCTCACACTTACCTCTCTTTTTTAGCAGTGCTATTGTCATCACTGTCTTCTTCATCAGATCCAGAGTCACTTTTACCTTCCTCCCAGTCTTTGTAGGAGGAAACCTTTGACTTCTTGCTACTCCTGTCATCACTGCTAGAATCTGCTTGTTCCTTAGTCTCACGCTCCTTCCTTTTCTGTGCTGCCAGAAGATCCAAGCCCAGTAAAGATGTGCGTGGAGTGGGTGCCCGAAATACATGGGGCTCTGCAGCAGCGCTCTTCTTCTTTACAATCAGACCTCCAACTTGAACGGTCGGATCGGATCCTTCCAGCCTATGCATTGACACGTCATCATCCATTATCTGTGAAGAAGTTATGATATGAGGAGTGCTAGTAATCTTCGCTGGTGATATCACCATTGATAACATAATTACATTCTATCTCAGGTTTTTTTTTTTTGCATATTTATTACACTTTTATGTTGCAGATCATCAAACTAAATTTTAAATGATGATTTTACTTATTAAGGAAAAAAGTTAACCTGGTCCTGTGTAAAAAAGTAATTGCCTCAAGTGCTTGTGATAACTACTAATGAGTCTTTCACATCATCCCAGAGGAATCACCGTGCACACACTTCTGTCCAGAACTGTTTTAATTCAGCCACCTGGCAAAGCATCTCGATTGGATTCAACTCCAATCGTGTGTATTTACTCGGGTTATATTTACCAGGAAGGAGACAAATACTTTTTCACAGCACTGTATCGATAGGCCGTCATTTCACAGTCATACTCAGAGTCCAAGCTAGGCTCCAATCAATAATCCAAACCACAGAGTAATAACATTTAAATTATTTACTTATTGACCAACTACTGATGTTTGGGGAAAAAAAAAACCTCCAGGATATGAAGTAGCAATAATAACTTTTTACCCCGATCCAAAATGAAATAAATAAATCTTTGGTGGGAAATAAGTCACATATGTATTAGTACCTATCACATTAATAGTATCAAAATCTAACTTGAGGCTCTATACGCTTCCGCTGTAGTTGGTAACATGCTTACGTGAGCTCTACGCATTATATTTACGCAGCTAACATTGCTCCATAAAAGAGCTCGTGGGTAAGAGTTTCATTTAAAAAAAACTATCACATACCTCAGACTGAGCGGCTAGCCTCGGCTAGCCTTCGAGCTGCTAGTGTCCAGACGAGAAGGCGCAAAAATGCCGCGTGTTTCTGTCAGCGTAAAATACAAACACTCTCACATGAACGTAAACATCTGGGGCCAACTTATGGACCACAAAATGAATCACAAAACCACCACTAATGGCGTCAGAGAAAACGATTAACGATCGGTTTTCGTAAACTCAACGCGTATGTTTACAGATGAGGGAGCAGCCATTGCAATCCCACAATCCTTCTTCTTCTTCTTTTTCTTCTTTGTACGGCGATACCAAACCGTACATATGAAAAAGCGCCGCTTCTGGTTTGAAGTGATTACTACATCTCTTATATTTTTTTCTATATTTTATGTTCAGAATCAGAAAAGGGTTTATTGCCAGATGTTGAGCAGATTTACAACGTTAGGAAATTGCTGCGGTACTCAATGCGAAACATACTATAAGACAAACACTTAAATAAAAAACAAAAAAGAAATAAAAATAAGAAAAGTGCTAAGCCCCCATTAAGTAAAGGTTACATAACATCCCTTTAGCTTCTTTGGCCTGCATTTGTTTTCTTTTTCTCTTTCTAACCCCCTTTTAAGCTTGTATCCGTATTAATCTAGAAGTTCCTTTTCATTTATTTTCTACATGAGCTGTATCTAAACATATCATCCCACAGTTCTAAAATGTAATTGCGAAAAAATATTTATTTACTTTTATTTACTTTACCCATATTTATATATTTATTATAATAATAATAAGAGTTACAGGCGAGGAAAGAGTGTAAATGTCAAGAAAAATGAAGTAGAAAAATAACTTTGGAAACGAAAATAGAAAAGAGTACCTTGATACAATAAAATAAACAGCAGAGTTTTGGTAAAAGCACAAAAATTCCCAAAAAGTAAACTATGGTGTTGACGAGCATTGTCCAATGACTATACAAATGATTATGATAAAGTTTGAACCTACAACAAACGTGTTTTTGATGCAAAGGCATAAGTGGAAATACTGAAACTTTGGGGTTAGTTTGGCTAAAGATTTTCTTCAGCTTAGTAAAAACCCATGTCTAAGATTTGACCTAAGACAAGTGTCCCAAAAAAGGGTTAACAAGCACACTGTGGGTGATCTATCAGTATGTGCTTCACAGGGTTTATCAACAGGCAGATAACATAGTGTCGCTGTGGGTTGTATCCGGGTTTTTAAAAAAACAGAAAAGAATTAGGAAAAATACTAAATATAAAAATTCCTATTCAGAGAGTACCAAGGAGTATAAACCTGCCAAGGAACTTTGGAAATGAAATAAAATCTTTTTGAAAAAAAATGTCTGCAGTATTTACCGGGACAAAGAAAGTGTTATCTAAGCGCAGATAAAATGGGTAAAACACATGTTATGTCACCTTTGAACAGTACTGTGCAAACGTCCCTTACATGCACAATGACAGCGCACACTTGACAACCTTGGCTTGCGCCATGGTCTCGTGATCATCAGTTGGGCGACCTGATTGGTCACTGCTGAGAAAGTGACAGTTTCTTTGGTTACTGCCCCGACGGTCAAACAACACACGGTGGCATTGGTTCGTTTCACATGTCTGCTGATACCGGTTTAGGGTATCTAATGCTTTCGTAACATATAATTGCTCAGCACTGAAATTGTGTTTCTTTTAACTTTTTTTTCCTGCGGTGTTATCAGGGGCTTTTCGAGCCTAATCAAACAGCACACATAGCTATAGCCATCTTTACGTCCATAGCTAAGGTTTAAGAGAAGCTAAGGTTAGCTAGTCGCTCAGTCGCACTGACGTTACAATGGGAGAGGAAAATAAAGAAAATCTCACTAACGCGAATAGTGAAGCTGGTAACTCCAGTGTTGAGCAAAATTGCGAAACAGTAGACGATGGCGTAAAATGTTACACGTTAGAAGACGTAAGAGTACATAATATGAGCAACGACACATGGCTTATCATCCACGATAAAGTATATGACATTTCAAGTTTCCTTGAAGAGGTAAGAAAGACTTTCTGTTGACTAGTAGCTCATGCTTTGTCATTAAAGTAGTCGTTATTAATTCTTCTTCGTGAACCCCTTGGTTTTGCCATTTGTCTGGGCTTCCTGGAAGTGCAGGATGAGCGTGATCCTTATCGTTACGTGTTGACGTGTAAGCTTTGCAAATTGTCTTCGGCTAATTTGCTGCTAACGACCCAATCCTAAACTCAAAACCGCCAGTATAAATAATCTACAATTACGACTGGCCTACTTTAAAGAACCTTCTTATTGTTTTATCATTTCTTCTGCAAGGGTGTCCAAATGTTGTAGGATAGATTAGCTAAGTTTGGTTAACAAGTAGTAGCTAGCCCTGTCCGATGATAGTTCTTCAGACGATTTGGGCTGAATGTTTATAGCTTTATAAACACAGCTGATAAAAATGTGATTTATAAATCAGTGGGCTGGTTGTGATAAAATCCTTTATCTGGCTAAAATGTGTAAAAACTCTGGAAGTTAAAAGTTGCATGTTGTGTAAAAAACAAACAAACAAACAAAAAAAAACCTTTTTGCTTAAGTAACAAAATTAGCTCCTAGAGTGGTACGTCTTTGAACAGTACTGTGCAAACGTCTATAGCCACCCCTCAATCTTTGTATTTTGATAGTAAAATGGGGAGTAGGTGCAGGTTTGTAAATTACGGAAAATAGAGTTTAAATAGTTGTATCAATCTTGAAAACTCACTCTAATATGTTCTTGTAATTTCTGTAAGTAATGTTGAGTTGAGGTCTGGGAATGCCAGCTAATGGCTGAGAATGTCCCGGGGTGCGTCTTTTCCAACCATGTATGCATTCCAACACTGGAAGACTATAATATTAGTGCATTTCACTGTTTTGTCTGTGATTTCAGCTGTAATACTGTCATTATTCATAACTTAAACAAGTATACTAAAACAGTTGTGCATGTCAGGTGCTTCAGAGTAACCAGGTCAACCACTTTTGATTTTAGCATCCAGGAGGTGAGGAGGTTTTACTGGAGCAGGCGGGTGCAGATGCCACAGAGAGCTTCGAGGATGTGGGTCACTCCTCGGATGCCAGGGAGATGCTCCAGCAGTATTACATTGGGGAGCTTCACGAGGTAAGGAGGAAAGACTGCCTGTCTGCCTGTAGTGTTTCTTTCACACGTCTAAACCAATCTTTAAATTACTGAAGTTAAATGTCTTTATTATTATGTCTTTGTTATTATTGTTGCCTAAACCCTTCCAAATCAAACAGAGTAACTAAATAATGTCACAAGATTGAGTCATTTGCACCTAAGTTGTTTGGAGTCACCTCCAGATGGTGTCGTGTATAAGATGACGTAAAAGTGGGTGGAAACTGATTTGTTACCAAGTCTATCACATGAGCAGTAGCTCTCTATTTAAGTTCCTATATCACATTCAGTCTAATGTTCACATTTTCTGTTTCCTGTGAGGCAGTAATTTGGTTTTGAGCAATTCGAGCATAAAGAAATACTGAAACTAGAGAGATCACAGCATAAATATAAAAAGCATCAGAAAAATACAATAAAAATATTATCCAATTAAACATGAGTAACAATATTTTATGTTATGCTTGTTGGAAATTTAGTGTAGCTTATCAGCCACTCTATTATACACCCAACAGTTTCACAATATTTATAATATACTTTAAAACATGGTTAAATTTACTAATTTACCATAATTATACCATTAGATGATAGATTTTCTGTTCATACTGTTGTTTATCCATTGTGCTTCCACTGAGTGCTAATGAATCTCCAGCAGTTTCAGTTAGACAAATCCAGTGCTTTCACATATAAAGTTTCTTTAGACTTCAAATGTGAAAGCTATTTGTAAAATCAATCTTTATGGGTCTTTTACAAAACAGTTTGTGTGAGCTGCTCATTTTAACGCCACAAGAAAATGGCTGTAGAAAAAAAAAGACTGGTCTGCCTTGCAAAAATAAAAATAGGAAGATGTCCAGTTCATGTGATTAATTGTTTAATTTGGACTGCTGCAAATTAATCCAGCTTATCTCCAGATGAACATTCCAGTGCAACAGGAAGTTGCAGAGTTTGAAGAAAGTTTCCTGCTGTCTTCCTGTTCAGATGACTTTTGCTTAGGTTCCCACATAATTAAAATCGCTGAGCTGGTTTCTTTGTCTTTTAATAGAAACTGGCAGCACACCACACAAACCGTATTCAAATTATCACTTTTAATTGGTGGATTCCACTTGCAACAAATCAATGAATGTTTGAGGGATAATTAGCCTTCTGGTTCTTTCACCAGTCCCACTTGATGGTTACATAAATTTCAGTATTTATTTATTTAATTCTACTCAGCATCACAAAACGATCATATGATTTCTTTTGTTTTCCTTCATAGGATGACAGAAAAAAGGACACTGCAAAGGTAAATTGGCTGTTCCATGCACCATGAAACGATACTGTATTTGGACTTTTCCACATTGTTCCACAACTTGTGTTTCTCCTTTTTTCAATTTTGTGCTGTAGAAAGCAGAAGTCGCAAAGTCTGAGGGGAGCAGGTTAGTCATTCTGATGAATGTGTCTCAGGCTCTCTTTGTACTGTTTCAGAGGGGCGAGTGCAATGACACCTTATATCTGTATAAATGAAAATGTTTTCAAATTAACGTTTGTGTAATTTTTTTTTTTTCAGCAGCTCCTGGGCCATTTGGTTGTTACCTGCTGTTGCTGTTGTTGTTATTGGTATCGTGTATCGCTACTTCATTTTTGAGCAGAGGTCCTCTTGAGTGGCGACGTCATGTTTTCATCCCTGTCTTTTCATCTCGGAGGCCTTGAAATGTTTGACCAAAACCTCCTCACCCTGGACATGCGCGGTAGTGTCAACGTCCTCAGCAGCAAGAAGAGTGGAGAGAGTAGTTTGATTAAGTGTTTTTGTCCTTGTCCGTCTACTTGGTGCACCAAATAGATAGTTGGGCAGAGACTTTATGAAATTGTCAGCCTTTGCTTTCTTCACTGTGCCAGTTGTCATAAATGTCACGTGTTGTCTTTACCCTAAACTTTCATATGCACGTTCTACAGTTTGAATCTTCATTACGCCAGCTATAGGTAGGCTGAAGGAGAGGTTATGCAGGGCGATGATGAAGCGAGCCTCCAGCCTGTTTCTTTTTTCTTCTTCTTTTTTTATTGGATAATAACTTGCATAACCTCCAGTGCATTTTCTTGGGTTTAATAAAGTCAGAATAGCCAGTTAGCTCTCAATAAAAGGGTTTATTTTATTCACTCCTTTATGCACAGTTCAGCTGTTAGGCAATGCTTGATTGCTTTTATCACTCGGTTGCAAACTCATAATCTTTCCACTTTTATGAATGCATTTTCAAGTCTGTGTTGGATCCTTTTTGAAAATCGCAGTTAATTATATTGCATCATTGATTTGTTTTTGGAGTTGTCCCTTTCTGCCAATGTTCTCTTTTCAGGAATTTATACACGTTCAAATGACCTAATCATTTAAATGTAGAGAGAAATACAATGCAACTTATTACCCAGGTATAATAGATGACAGGGAATGACAGAATACCCTTGAAAGAAAGTTCATTTCTATTTCAAGTTGTTAATGTTCCCTCTGCTATGCCGTTTGTTATTTAACCAGTGCTTTTTCACAGCTTTTGTTCATTGTAACGCATCTGAACTTTAAGTTTTGGGTGAATGGCACAAGCAGCTGATTCAGCAGAGTTTAAAATCTGGTCTGTGTTTCTTGTGTAGCAGCTTTGGCTATAATCAGTGGGTTTGGCATTTGACCTATAGATGGGTATCTTTCAGTCTACATTTAGTTGTCTTTCCCTGTTTAATGATTATTTGTGGCCTATATTTGTTATTGATTTGATTTATTAAACCTTTGTCTAGGTTGCTAATTTGGTCTTGTTAAATATGTTTTGGTAAGCTTTCAAATTCTTTATTTAAATTTATTTCATGGTAATTAAAAAGTTTTTTCCAAATAGAGACAAATTGATGTCAGCTGTCATTTCAAAGGTTCTGAATGAACTTGCTGCTATTTTTACATGCGAGTACAAAACTGCAGATGTCAAAAATAAGTTTGTTGATTATAAAAGATAAGATGAATACATATCATTGTTATACATTTTACCTGCCATTTCCTTTCTTTGAAACTATCAATAAAATGGGCCTTGACGTGCAATTCGCCAGTCACTACTTCCTGAAAATAATTAAATGTAAATCAGGGTTTATGTATATAGGTTTTCTGTTTCCTTTTTTTTTTTCTTTTAATTTGTGTGATTTGTGACTTTCCCTCCTGCCTGCCGTCTCTATATTCAACATCCTTTGTCCAGTGTATCCACCCGCTCTTCTTTGCACGTGCCCAAACCATCTCGACTATAACTGTCTCCCTACCACTCTGATGTACTCATCTTGTCCATCCTGGTCACTCCCAGTGAACATCTTGACATCTTCAGCTCAGCCTCCTGTCATTTTGTCAGTGCCACCATCTCCAAACTATGCATCGTAGCAGGTCACGCCTCTTTAGGTAGTCAAACTCGTCGACCTTCACTACCACTACTTCTTGCTTCACTGCATGTATTCTGTCTCGTTTCAACCGTCTTTCATTCCTCATCTCTCGAGTGCACACTGCCACCTTTCCAGGCTCTCTTCCACCTGCTCCCTACTCTTTGTAAAGATTAGTGTTGTTTATGAACATCAAAGGCCACAGAGACTCCTGCCTGACCTCAACTGTCAGTCTGCAAACAAGAAGGGGCTGAGAACAGTTCCCTGATGCACTCACACTCTCATCTTACTCCTACTGCAAAAATCACCATGGTTAAAGCACATATATATATAGAACTGACTTAACTAAATCTAAAATAAAAACTAAAACTAGTTGGGAAATAACATTTAAACTATATATATACATGCACACACACACATCCTTAGTTTTAGTTTTTGCTACTTTGGTAAATAAGAAATTTTATTTAACTGCCCTTATGTAACCTTGGATGTCTACAAGACGTAGTCAATTGCTTTCAAAAAGTTCTGTTTTTATTGTAGTACTTGCACTGATTTTCCTAAATTCTGCTAGAAAAATTTTCCCTCCATATAATATTTATTAATGAAGACTGAAATGAAGAATGAAACAAAACAAAAACGAAACATTTTCAAAAACTAGAGCAAACACACTCTGGAAAGTGGTTGAAACTAAGCTGAATTAAAAGCAAAAAGTCTAAACGAAATTTTAAAAAAGGCCAAATAGAGAAAAATGAAAGAAAGAACCCCAAAACAAGCTAAAACATGTTATCATCACAGTAAAGGCTCTAAAACGTCACAACTTTTAGGTTCTGATTTAATATACAAAATACTAGAAAATTAATTCCTTTGCTGATTGCTATTTCCTCGACATATGTTTCAGTGTCACATTAGGGCCACTGGTAAATCCTGCTCGATAATAAATTAGCTTTTGCTCTTGATACATTGGAGTGTGGTGAAAGAAAAGCCATTTCAGTCAATGGGCACTGTGTGGATGAGGCATGCTTTCTGATGAAGGGTTTGAAGCAATTTGATTCTTGGAAAGTTCCACTCTTCACATGGCCAAATGGGTTCTTTCAAGCCAAAAGCTGGACCTCAGTTATTGTTGAGTGCTAGGAGGATGCTCGGAACATGGAAACAGCCCAAAAACAAGAAGTCAGGCAACATGCAGTACAGACACATACTTCTGTTTCAACTGGCACCTTAAATGGTAGCCTCTGAAAAGGCCTTATCATTAAATAAGGCAGCTTTACTGAATGCAGCTTTGTATGCTATGTGTTTACCACAGTTATATTAGCAAATCGTTCCTCATACCTCCGACTAGTGCTGTTTAAATAATGATAATTGGTAAACATTTACAATTATAACTGCTATTAAACAACAGCAGCAGCTCTTTCATAGGTTCAAATTAAGACCAAACATCACAACTACCTTGGAAAGATGCCATTAAAACCCTTATAATCTAACACTGTAGCCCAGTGTGATAAGCAACAGATTTATAACATGAAGTCATTTAATTTTTTTATATAGAGGTGAGAGAAAATGTTATAGTATCTCTTAGAAATGTAATCATGGCCCCATTGTGATTTAATTTAAAATTCCAGGCGAGTACTTTTATTTGATTTTCTCATAGGCAGTTTATAGTCTAACTACTATATATAGTGTAGCTACTTTTTGCCGGAAGCGTGAAAGGTGGAAAAGAGCAGGAAGGGTGATTGAAATGAAAGATGTTTTTTCTCTGTCTACAATCTCCACAAGAGCCATCACAGTTTAGAGTACACGCCACATGAAGCATAAATCCGTGCCTGTTGATTTATCCTTTTAAATCAGGTTTTCATTAAAGAATCACATTCCTTAAGTAAATAAATGTATGGCTTGTTTCAAGAAACCAAAATGCTGTTGTAGTTTATTTAAAAAGGACTCCAATGCTACGTGAATAGTGCATGTAACACTGGTATTGGGCTTCATGAAACTTAAAATTAGTAGGACAGAAACGTTAAATCCTGAAACAGAAAAGAAATCCAACGGTATAAAATTATACCAATTGCTTTTGTGCAACATTATAGACATATTGATCCCTCTCTATATAAATATAGATACATTTTTTTGCCATGTTATACTTAGTAGAAACACAAGATGGCAGTACCATGTCAAGATGATAATATGCCAAGTCTTGGATTAAGCATTTGCCAGAAACAGTGAAACTATACACCATTCAGCTCCAACTTTACAACCAGTTACATTAAAAATGAAGACCAGCGATTATTCTGTGCCTGTGAAATGTTCTGCCAGGAAATATGTGGACATTTCTTTGACATGTATCACACACCTAAAAATGATGTGTGTGGTACTGGTCCAGACCAGCAAACCCATCATGCCAACCATACTCTCTTACAGCAGCAGCCTCCATCCAGATGTGGTGCCCATTGCACCTGTCCCAAGGGGGATCCAAGGTGTTAACCTAGCTTCTAAACCTCACCATCTTCCATTTGAGCATACATGGGATGCAGTGGAGCAAACCCAGTCCATGTCGGCATCCTCCAGCAACTTATAATACCCGATAGATCAGCTGTCAATGTCTCAATACCAGATGAGGGTATCCCCAGAGGTCACAAGTCTATTTCTCCGCTACTCAGAGCCATTTTGACAGCACACTAGAGACCCACAATATTAAACATGCAGTTTAATATTGTGGGTACAGCATTACAAAGTATATATTAAAATCATTAATCTCTCTAGTTCTCTCATTTTCATAAACACAGTTCTGTAGCATACATCTCCAAATGTTTATGGGCAAAGAAACACAATAACAGGGTGTGATAGAGGGTGTTTGAACATGTAATACCCTTAAAGCCTTTAAAATGTTAATAGTTTAAAGTAAAATGTAAAAATATTCTGCTTACAAAACTGCAGTGAGGCTAATGCAGATGAACAACAGATTAAAATATTTTTATAATAGGGAGCTTTTGACAGTATTGTCTCAAGCACTGTACTTCCAAAGCCATAGAAGCAATGCATTGGACTTTATTGGGATCCGTGTTCTGTCTAGCTAGATATTAGATATTTTATCACCTTTTCAGCAAAGACCAGTGAAGCCACTTCTTGTTGTGGCAGGAATTATGACCAGAGAGAATGATAAGCTCTTATAAGACGACATATGGTGTCTGTATGAATATACTGCGTGTGAATCCCTAAGACAATCACCATTCCCCAAACCAAATCACCTGTCATTTCTGGCAGCAGTAAGGCTTAAGAAGAACTGAGGCTTCTAATGCACAACACTTCAGTGTCTTAAGAGACCAGCTTGGCAAACACCTCAGATGCTACGAAAATCACTTCTGGGTAATGCGGGAATACACCTGATCTCTGACAGGGTTTGAGTTAGCTGAAAGGGTCACATATTCATAGAAAACGTTTTTAGTGTGACTTAACAAAGAAGGACATTAAAATCCTGTTCTTGTGCACAGAGAGATGAGTGACAAAAACATGCAGAGAACCAATGTCAGAAAGAATTTAAAAATTTTAAAACTTGTCTAGGTTCATCAAAAACATTCAACTCTAGCTGAAGAAGAACTTCATTCTTTTGTAAAGGACACCTGCTGATGAAATCACTAAATTCACCCAGGCCTGAGTTTATGTATTATGCAGCAATATGAGATGGTAGTGAGACTCCATCATGTATGTTTTAGATTTAGTGGTGCTGTAAAAAAAGACACCGAGCAGGATTCGGTGAAGTTGAAGACGTTAAGATCTTCCTTAGGAGAGACCAAAATCGACAACATTAAAAATGTGTATATCAGAAGGACAGCTCAGGTGGAGCCGTATGGACACAAAGTCTTAGATGCTGAGATGGTTTCACATGACATGAGATTCATCAGGTCATGTTGGGTTTTTTTCTAACATCATTCTTTGCAAAACTACTTATGGGACCACTTGCAGCTGCCTCACAGTTTGCTCCCTTCATTATGCATGTATCGAGCTGTTGTTTCATTTTTGTGCCCTTTGTCATGAGCAATACTGGGCATAATATCAGTCGAACTTGTATCCATCTATTATGCATAAGCCAAAGGATCATTTTCTGCTTATTTTATTTATTTATTTTTTTTAAAAGCTCCGGATCTACAGCTCAACCTGTTATCTAACATGACACTGGTAGGTAGCAATTAACATAATCCATCTCATATTATTCAAAAATTTGCCCAGAAGTATAAAACAGTGAAAATATTACCAAAATAGAATGGCGTATCATTTTTTTGTGCATAGACTAACTTGCCGAGTTCTTCTCTGGGTGAAAAGAACGTTTATCTAATGACCACAAACAAGAATTTTCATTTTGAGCTTGTTAATCATCCAGGTTTGCCATACTGCTTCAATATTACCACTTCAAACAAAGAATTCCCACTGAAATAATAGACTAGGCTATACTTAATCATCATTAATTTGGAGCCTATCCCGGCTGTCACAGGGCAGAGAGAGTGAGACAGCTAGCGAGTGCAAAATGCTACTCTACTTCAATGAGTTGAAACAAAAACATTAACAGGTAAAACATTGACAGCATATAGTACAGTTTAGCATTTATTATATACCACAGCATAGAGAAGCAGAGAGATGTTAACTGGAAGCTAACAATGCTGATGTAGAGCATCAGACCACGCATAGCTAGAAAAAAATATATGCTAAAGGATCAGCAAACATTTTTCACTATAACTTTATTTCAGTTCTGCAATGATACATCTGTAAATATCAAACTCAAACTGAAGACTTGAAAAGAAACAACTCACAGGCATCATGCTTTATTTCATAAATTATCCATATATCAATACATAAATTCTTTTATAATCAGGAATTTTTCAATCACAAACAATATACATACAAAAGGTTAATATTACGTTATTCAGATTTTCTTTTCTTTTTTAACTTCAATTTTGTGACACTTTTGATCCTCCATTTGCCCTTGCACAAACTTCAATGATGTAACTCAAGCAGAAAACCTAAAGGCTAAAATTAACTGCATAAAACGTTACGGAATTTCTGAATTCTAATCTCGATTCATTGTAAATGTACATAAACCGATAACATGACAAAAACTTTAGTGCAGATAGTGTGAGGAAGATCTTAGACTTAATATCTCAAAGTAAACAACCATAGCCTCAGATCTTATCCAAGTTATCTCTTTCCAGCACAAATGTGGTGACCTTTCTACAGTATAGATGCTTAATTACTTTCCTCCTTGCACCCACTGAAAAGCTGTGACTTAAAGGTTAGCTTCTCCAAGCTGTTATATGCCAAGGTATTTGATGCACAGTTTAAATTGAAGAAGAGGTAGATGGTTTCAGTCCTTCAGTGTGCTTATTATCAGATACTGATGTTCAGAAATGTTTCATATAGAGAGAATTTAAAACGAACTAATTCGCTAATCGTGACCTGTGCAACAGGTTTAAACAGGCTGACACTGAAAGACTGATTATATCACTGTATGTAATGTCAATTTTTGGGAGCACAGAGAACTTTGTTGGTTGGTTATAAAACAAATAAAAGGTGGTTTTAAAGACACTGTCTCTAATTGTAAATTAAATCTCTGCAGCAGTGTGAATAAGTAAAAGAAAAAATCCAAAGCCGTTCTAAATTCATGCTCCAGTCAACTGAACACTGATTCTGAAGTTTGATAAAAAATAAAAAATATATTACAATCAAGATATCGCAAATTTGGATTTAATCTGCAGAGAGGAAATTTTAAATGTTTGCTATCATAACCAAATCATTCGTACTGCGACCCTTTTAAAGCTTAGTTCTCACCCTCATTACCTTGTATGGAACTATGTCAGAACATGGCTTCAGTTGTCTAGCTCAGTCAGACAATGCAACACAGTACAGAGGTTGCTGGCCATGTTTGTGTCCATGCCGGTGGTGCTCTTTAGGTCTTAAGCCACAGACAGCAAGGTGCAGGTAGATGACACACTGGAGGAACGCCCATGGACACTGTTGTTGTTATCCAGAATTCCTGATGCAAACTGCATCTTTGATGTGGTGCAACACCCAAAAGTTCTGGCCAATTCAGGGCAGAGGGCCAGAGCTAGTTTCTGAAGGACTAGACAGAATTTCTTGCGAAAGTTTCGGTTTATCCAGAAATAGAAGATGCAGTTGAGGAAACCATTGGAAGTTGGTAGCCAGACCACTACAAACTCAATCCACTCTGGTATACTGCTACCTGTGACTGCTGTAAGGCAGAAAACAATGAGTGTTAAGGCAAGTATCAACAAAGTGAAAACAACGTACCTAGCAAAAGACAGCGGCTACTTTGACCTGCTCCCTTTTTACAGAGCAAGTAGCTCTGTATGTTTTCTTTGTCTAATTTTCACACCAGAGGCCCTTCATGGGGTGACACAAATTCCTAAAAGTGTTAGTATAATTAGTGTTAGTATAACTGCAAAAGGAACCTCCTGAGACGGAGCTGGGGATATTTCACTTGGCATTATGAGAGAAACTAAAAAAAGTCTGCTTTGGAGGTGCTTGCCTTACCCCTGAAAGCAATGATATAACCCATCAAACTAACATTTGTAGTCTTGACCTGAAAATACAAAATTCACTGATCAGGTGGAAACTGCAGTGAAACCAGCATTTAGACAGCAGCACACTTTAAAGATTAAGCTAAACCGTCGGCTTCGTTTCACAGGATATTCATCCAATATCAGATCATTTACAGCACTCTGTGGAAAAGGTCTTCACTACTAAAAATATTCAGCTGTGACTTTTCAGTTGTGACTACTCCAAGACAGCACATGGCTGGGGTAAATGAGAAAAGTCAAAAAAGGTCTGAGTCATATAACTGGCCCCAAATCAGCTTTTTATTTACAATAATAATAATAACAAAAATATTTTTTTAAAGGGAAATGGACCTATCAATAGCCATCTAATACAATTTTTAATAAACACATTCAAATACTTACTTTTGAATTCTCTTACGGCCTTTGAAACCACAAATAAGAAATACACCAAGACAAACAAGTACATGTGAAGTTTACCTCTTCCAGTTAAGCTTATATAATCAAAGACTATCTAAACCTAAAAAAGCAAAGCTTGCTACAAAATAAGCCAGTTATATGAGTAGTTCTCAGATATTTTGTCCCAGTAAATGCCACAATTATAGACATAAACAGACTATATTACATGGGATATATTCATATATGAAATGAGGATGGTAGAAGAAAATCATCCACCATCCTCACACACTCACTTTACGTATCTAGTGAGGTTTTGCTTACCATTGTAGATCATTGCTGCCATGCAGGGAGTCCAGCAGATGTAGTAGGCTCCCATCACAGGCACAAGCACTCTGGAAGGCACATTGAGCCTACTGCGCCGCGCGCTGTCATATTTGCGCAGTTTTAACCTCTGTCTCTTGGCTGCACACCAGACTTTTAGGTTTGCAAATGTCATGATGATAGAGCAAGGGAAAAATATTACACATGTCAAGCTTAGGGAGTATCCAATATTTGTAGAGTAAGATGGGTTGCAGACCAGTGATGCGGTGGAAAAATGAACTTGGATGATGCCATCTGGTAATGATATCGGCGAGAGTAAAATGGGAGGAAAGCACCAGGCGAAGGCAATCAGAAACAGCGTCCTTTTCCTTGTCAGCAGAGATGAGTACTGAAGCGGGTAAAACACCGCAATGTACCTCTCCAGGCTTATCATGGCCAGTGTGTACATGCAGGTGGAGTAGACGGTGGCATTGCAAAAGGCCACAAGGTGACAAAAACCATCTGGACCTTCAGTGTAATCCTTTAGCAGACTCACCCAAAGGTTCAAGGGCATGACCAGCAGTCCGAACGCAGAGTCTGCTGCAGTGAGCGAGAGGAGAAAGTACCGAGAGTTTCTCGACCAGCCGGACACTGAGGAAGTAATAGCCAGGAGAACTGCAATGTTTCCCAACGTGACCACGACGCCCAAAACGATTATTATGCTTATTTTGACGGAGCGGTGGGAGAGCTCCTGCTGTCTCTGAGAGTCAAACTCTGACATGTTGAAGTCGTCCGAAGTCGAGAGGTTAAGGGCTGTATACATTGTTCTACACGGTGATACAAGTGGAAACAAATCATAAGTAAACCACAGACACACAAAAGAAAAGAAAGAAAGTTGACGAAATTTTCTAAAGAAATCAAAAATATGAGCAAAATATGTGGCCGTTCGCTGCTAGGCTAACACTACAATCAGCAGCACACCTGAGGCAATTAGCGCTGGGTGGTAAATGCATTTACTGCAGCCATGCTTCAGCTCAGAAGCAGGCTAGTCACGGTTAACTTTTCAGTATTTTATGAACTAAGTGGATGTTTTTATTATTATTATCATCTAATTTTTTATATTAATCATGGGTGGTTTAGCTGAAATGATTGTTTCTTCAACATGATCAGGTATTGCCCACATCATTGCTATACCCTGTAACTTAAAGGGATCTAAAAATGGAATTCTTACTAGTGTTAGTATAAATCTAAATATTCAGGACCATAAAGGGAAAGATTCCTTTATCAGCCCAAAACCATCTAACCTTTCCATTTCTATTATATTCTATTTTAGTGAGCTAATTTTCCTAACATCTATTAATATGTGTGCGCATATTGAGTGTTATGTGCAGAGATATTTCTCCTACACATTAGGGCAAACTACCAGGAAACCACTTAGCACAGCAGGTCAAAAAACATATTTCCTGTTCTATGTCCTAATCCTCTAATCTAATCTAATCTAATCTAATCTAATCTAATATAATATAATATAAAGCAACTATTGTCCTGAATTGGCACTATATGTGAATCAAACTGAAAAGACCTGAATTAACATGACAGCAACACTGTACTACAAAATAGCCTGTAAAACAGGTATGCATGTTTCCACCACCATTACTATTTAAATTGTCCCCATTTGTTGTACACTAAGGTGGAAGAAAGTAAAAATATCACTTCTGACTCTATTCACAGCCTATTCCGTCAACTTGTTCCTTCTAGCTTCCAGGCCAGCCCATCTTGACAGGTTTCATCACCTGAAATAACAATGAGTCAGACACCAAGTCATCACTACCAGAAAGGTCCCACAGAAGACATACACGCTGTCAGCCTGACGTCTCGCTACCAATCATGGTCCAATTTCCACCATCACACACCATTAGTGTCAACCATTCCTTCACCTCCTTTTCAAGCTCAAATCTGTGCCATCGTCTCTTCTTCAAATAAATAAATAAATAGACATACAGCAACTACATGACACAAGGGTAAGAAGAGGGCTGGAAAGTGTCACCGACCTTTCCCACTTAGGTAACCAGGAAACCATCTGTTTCAGCAACATTCTTCTGTGTGACTCTCTGCTATGTGAAACTGCAGTGGAACTAAGATGCGATATTTGTAATGTAGACTTCTAAAAATACACTACACAATGAATTTTCTTACACTGGCTTCACAGTCATCAATCCTCTTCCTCTCCTAAGAATCCATTACATGTTATTAATTTTGAAGAGAAGCTGCTGCACATGGGATAAATCTGTTCTGCAAAAGCTACACAGCACATCTACAAGACGAACTGCCTGTGACACACTTTTTCCCCTACAGATCCTCCACAGTAGAAGTGACAGCTATATTTGATATATGTATTTCTCATTGTCCTAATGAGAATATTTCTCTCTATTTAGTGCAAAGCCTGGAGGAGATGGACTGAAGGTCTGTGGTTAATATTCTACCTCCTTTTCCCTCCTTCATATTCATTGCACCCTCGACTGCATGCTTTCTTACCTGATGCTTTCTTATTTTCAAAGGATGTAGAATTCCAATATCAATGGGTGCAAGCTCTCAGATCTTTAAAAAGAGCAATGTCACTTTATACAGGTGTTCTGTTATGGGTAAAAGTCTATCCATCCATTCATTCTCTTCTGCTGCAGCACAGTGGCACTGTGGTTAGCGCTGTTGTCTAATAGCAAAAGGTCATGCGGTTGACTCCACCATCCACCTGGGCCTTGGTGTGTGGAGTTTGCATGTTCTCCCCATGTTTCCCTGGACTCTCTCTCCAGGTACTCCAGCTGCCTTCAACAGTCCAAAGAGATGCATTTAGTTTGATTAGGTTAACTGGTGATTCTAAATTGATGTGAACGTGACTGTAGTCTGTCTCTCTGTATTAACATTTTATGTCAGTGGAATCAAAAGAATATAATATTCAGAATAAAGTACAACAAAAAAGCAACATTGCTTTAAAGTGGCATTTGATGTAGATAAAAAAATAAAGCTTAATCATTTATTTGTTAATTTTAGTACAATACGAATTGTTAGCGATGAAGCATCTATTTACAAAGCAGAAACTGCAGCTGGTTTCCACCAGCTGCAGTTTCCAGCAATGCGAATTGGTATCATTTGCATGCGTGCATGTTATTCTGTCTGCCTGGAAACATGATAGCTTTTGAATGAATTCTAGAAAAAGTTGGGTCATGTTAACAATTCATTAAAATTTGACTTACATCCACTGAGGTGTTCAAGGTCAACTAGGAGTGTGGTGTGGATTGTCAACATAAATATTGTAAACATCATGCCATATTTGACCTCTGACCTCTCCTTCAAGGGCAATAGATTGATCTGAAGGTCAAAGTGATAATAATGCTATAGCCGTTTAAAAATATGTTTCTTACTGCTAACATTTGTACTGACAGTATATAGACATATGGGGATTCTAAACATCATGTTCCTTTGGACCTCCGACTGCTTCTTCAAAGGAAACTAAGGTCAAACTTTCATAAATTATCTTTTATCTTTAAAATTAAAATTCTACTGCCTTTGTTTCTATTGGCAACATTTACCAAATGATACTCTTGTATGGGGATTCTAAATATCACATTTTAGGCCATATCCAAATGTTATGTCACATTTGAAGTCTGATCTCATTTTTACATTTCACATCTGTCTTTCTTTCAAGCTGACCCCAAAATATATCATATCTTTAAAAATGTGTTGTCAAGAGGACGAGGATGAGCTGCCTAGTTAGTTAGAAATATGCTGCATTATATAATAAACTTAAGTTATTCATGTCCACTCATTTACAAATCAATACCTAATATCCATTACCAACTCCTACATGCAAAAGTCTGCACTTTGTACTTGTTTTTACCGCACTGCAAACCTCTTAAAGTACATTTAAAAAGAACAAAGAAAATAAAATGATATATACAAAACACAGTATTATTCCCTTAAAAATAAATACTGCAAAGAGAGTGAGCTACCTTGAGGTAGGTTTGGGCTCTCAGAGTACTTCTTGTTAATGCATGTAGTAATATGGGCCCTTGAAATGTTCAGCAGTCAAGAGGTAGTGCAAAGTAGCCTATAATAGATTTACTTGAGTGAATTCAGTACAGTACTCAATTAAATGCACTTTATTTATTTACCACGTCTGCAAATATCAGATCCATATATTTATCACATGAAATCTTTCGCTGAGCTAGAAGTAAAATATTCAGTGCACATTTCTGAGAAAAGACAGAAATGCACATATCCTCACAGTTCATTCATAAATCTATCTGTGTCTTTTGAGCATCTCTGCGTGGCTCAAATCCTAAAGTGTTTCCATGTGACAGAGAGAGAGGGTTTGTGTGCGTGTTTCGATGTCAAGTCTACATGTGTGGGCGTGCACACGCAAGCACTTCTTGCCCAAAGCTGTATCTGTAAATGTAGTTGATCTCAGGCGAACATGAGTGAGATACAGAGAGGATGAGTTTCTACATGTGTGCAATTGAATATCCTGTGAGTGGGCAGACTCCTCCATTGGCCACCTACTGTACAGTACTTCCTGATGTAGGGGAAAGTAGCCATTGATTTCATCTGTCTGTGCATGTGTGCGTATGTGTGTATGAGAGAGAGAGGGTGTTTGTGTGGGCTGCAAAGCTATCTAATTCTACCAGCAAGGATGATGTTTAGGGGAGATAGTATAGCACGAGGTTTGATGAGCGATTGTGTGAAAACTTCATGTCTGTCTTGACCGTGTCTAACTGATAACAAGGTTTCGCCAGCACTGACACAACCAACCTGGCAGGTTGGACGTTATTAAAGCGGTGGGTGTCAGACATACAGTATATTCTTGTTGGACCTACACATCAATGTATTCCTCCTTTAGACTCAAATAAGAAGGACAGTGCAGAGAAAGAAGTGCAAAAACCAAATCGAAAGAGAAAAAGTGCAGATGAATCATACTGCAAATTGAATACAAATATCATTGAAATAGCATTTATACAGCTCTGCTTGTTCATAATATTCCCATTCATGAACAAAATGCTTTAATATAACAAGTGATTTAAACACTATGAAATGAGGACCGTATTTATGAGGTTTCCTTTGTGTTTCATGGGCACTGAAAAACACATTGGAGAGAGTCTATTAATAAAGTCTGACTTATTAGTACAAATATAATGATTTGAGAAACATCTTTTATTGTGCATGAAGTGAAAGACAGAAATCAGGTGCTATAGATTCCTAAAGAAATAATAAAAATAAACAAAAACCCAAAACAATCCATCCAATTTAAGCAGCACATTTTGACCCGGTTACACAATGTTTGTATGTCACAGTGCCTCTGCTTCACTCCCATGTACAAAAATACCTACAGTGAGGCTAGAATTTCAGCCTCGCATAAGAGCCTTTCTCCTCCCATTTAAAAAGCCTGAGTATTGAATATCATTGAAGCTCTTTTTGCTTTCAGTTGTTTTCCCAGAATCAGAGCTGAATTCAACTATGTTGCATTTGTAGCCAGTCTTACACAACAGGGGTCTCATTCTCTTTTTGAAAAAGGTCTTTTAGACATTGAAAAAAAAAAAGAATATCTAAGAGGGTATATTATGCTTTGGTGTTGACCTTTAATTTCACCAGTGGTTGCAACTTACATAGAACCACACAAGCAGAAAACTACACAGTCCCTTGGTAGCCTTGCTGATTTTCTGTAAGGGAGCTTTATTTTGAATCCAGCTGCTTTCCACTGACCTGACCAGATTCTAAGGTATTAAAGGCTGCTTTCGTTATATACAGCAGCCTTTTAGGAATCATACATCATATTGTAACCATACTGAAGTCTCTATTTACTATTAAGTTCTGTATAGAATGATAAGTTAGCTTCAGAACTGGGTAGGAACAACAGATTAAATAATATTGAGCTATTTACATTTTTACATTTTTTTCAGTCATAGAGAAATCTTTGGTAAAAAGATCAAAGCTAAACAATGGAAATCAAATAAATATTTTAACCTTTGAATCATATTTATCGTGGAGCAAAATGTGAACCTTTCTCTGTAGCTTATCTGGGCTGCCATTTCCATTCCTTGGGTCAAAGATAAGGCACCAAATTAGATATTAGTGTTTTATAAATACTGACATTTAGGCAGTCATCCGTGGAATCACAGTATATGAAGCAAAAACTGAGTTTGTACAATTCTAATGAATTTGAAAGTCACGATTTGTTTACTTTTCAACATAGCCTGAACTTCCCTAGGCAAGCTTTCTTGCAATATCTGTAAGTATACTTCATTAATAGATTTCCAGGTTTCATGAAGGACATTCAAAGCTTTTCTCTAGATGTTGGCTTTTGCATTTGTTGTCTTTTGTTCTGTTCTCTATAAAGATGATCCCACACTGCTTCAGTAATGTTGAGGTCTGGGCTCTGGTGACGGCCAGTCCATGACTGATAGTGTGGCACTGTGTGTTTTTCTATCCAGGTATGCTTTTTCTGCATTGACAGTGTGTTTGGGATCATTGTCATGCTGAAAAATGAATCCGTTTGCGATCAGTTGGGTTGGAGATCTGCATTGTGGATCAAAATCTTATGCTTCACTGAGCCTCCACAAAGTTTTACAGATTACTGTAGATACTCCACATTATACTTCTTTCCTGACCCCGTCCTTACATACAGATGATGATTTGAACCAAAAATTTCAAATTTGGATCAATTTGGATTAACCTGTTGCCACTGATTTTCAACACAGGTCTTGTGTAATTTAGCATACCACACCCCTTTCTCCCATTTCCCTTCTTTAAAAAGGTTTCTTGACAGCCACTCTTCCTCTGAGCCATTTCTGATGAGGCGTCAATGTCGTTTGATTGTTAGAGTCTTAAGCTTTCAGTACAAAGGGCCTTGTGGCATTTGTTGTGATTTGGTGCTATATAAATAAATTACATTAATTAATTAATTAATTAATTAATTGGGCAGCACGGTGGCACGGTGGTTAGCACTGTTGCCGCACAGCAAGAAGGTCCTGAGTTCAATTCCAACATCAGGCCGGGGTCTTTCTGTGTGGAGTTTGCATGTTCTCCCCGTGTCTGCGTGGGTTCCCTCCGGGTACTCCGGCTTCCTCCCACCGTCCAAAGACATGCAGCTTGTGGGGATAGGTTAATTGGATAACCCAAATTGTCACTAGGTGTGAATGTGCAAATGAATGTGAGTGCGAATGGTTGTCTGTCCCTGTGTGTTAGCCCTGCGACAGACTGGCGACCTGTCCAGGGTGTACCCCGCCTCTCGCCCTATGACAGCTGGGATAGGCTCCAGCGCCCCCCGCGACCCTGAAAAGGATAAGCGGAAGTGAATGGATGGATGGATGGACATTAATTAATTAATTAAAATTGAGCAGTAAATTGATTAACACCATCCCGGGATATGCGCCAATAGCATGCCACTTTGTTGGTGCAAAAATATTATTTTATGCCTATGAAACTGTGATACCTTTGACATTTTTAGTAGATTCAACTAAATAAACACTTAAAAACAGTGCTAAAAGATACAGTTTAAAATTGGGATTTATATGTTATATGTAGACAGAATACTGGTTCATCCCATGATTTAGGTGCCTTTTTTATGGAGTGATTCATACATCAGTGTTAGGTGGCTTAACATAGAAACACATTTCTCTTAAAATGGTCAGGCATGAGAACTGGAGTGAAAATGAGTGAAAAAGCAGCCAATTTCCAAAGGGAAACTTTTAAATTCTCCAGAAATGGAAAACTATTCCTCGGGACTATTTTAAAAATAACAAATTAGCCTTTTTGGAAGCAAAATATATATATTTTTAAAAAAAAGAGGTTTGGCTCAAGACTTTTGCACAGTATAATGTTATGTTTTTTACTCCACAGTTTTTGTGAAATCTGCCAGTGAACGGTATTGCTTGGAAACTGAAATTAAAACATTTATGTGCTCAATTCCAAGAATATCATAAATTGAAATAATTGATGTCTTTGTGTTAGATGAGGTCACCTGTGCTCGCTCTAAAGCTTAGTTCATTCTACTCCAGACTAAGTTCTGACAGAATTACAGCTATATAACTGCAGTAACTACCCTTGTGTGGTTGAGTAATTGTGAAAGCTGAAAGAGCTGTAGCAAGTAAGGTCTCAGAATTATTGTGCTTTCATCTTTACAGCACATCCTTGGCCACAAAGGCTCTAAACCATCATAAGATTATTCACAATGGTAAAGCTTGGCAGGATGACAAAATTATTTGTAAGGCCAATAAGCCAATCAAATGGAGTGTGTGCCAGTCTCGTTAAAAGTATACAAATGGGAAAATCCAGGATAAACTATTAATCTTTTATTGCTTTTATATTCCCAATATTTGTTGCTCTAGACATCAGCGGGCCTCCGGTATTTTATCCAGATGTGGCCGAGTGATCAGGCAGATAAGAGAGATGCAAGTGCAACAATTAAAAAACTAAGGCATCCCCCAAACAGTAAATAATATAAGACCTGAACATTATTTACATGTTGTGTGAAAAGTCCACAATTCAGGTCACATGTTTTGGTTAAAACTGGCCACTTTTGACAGCACTGGCCAGTTTTAATCAAAGTCTCCTTGGCTTGTGTGTCTGCAAGCATAGCTGACTTTCTCTTATCAGTTGGTTCCTGTTGATTGTGCAGAGAAATGTTTATTATGTGACGTCATCCATTTGTGCGTCAAACCTTTGATGCTGAGTAACATGGGTTGAATAACAATGAGCCAACTGGGGGAAAATGTGCCTGAAAATCCTGGCAATTACAGTTATGGCAGCATTTTTCTCCTCCTCCTGCAGTTGTACTTACCTCAGAAAATGCAGCTTATTAGCAGCCAGATATGCCGACATTCAGCATTCATAACACAAGTGGTTTTTAAAAAAAGGTCTCTGGGCATCCGGCATCCAGCGCCAAACACTCTTCATTTTAAAATGCTGGTTTTTGATGAAGTTACTTATGAATTCAGGTCTTTGGAAAAACAAAATAGTAGAGCAGATACTGATGTACGGTGGAGTTTTGTATGGCTCACGTCACATTCAAGGTCTTGGAAACATCAGTGGTTTTGATTTATTATAAAGAATGCCAGCAAAACACAAAATAGTACATGGATAAATTAAAGAAAAGCAACTTCGGCTGAAGGAATAATTGGGGGGGGGGGGGGAGAAAAAGAGGAAGATTGGCTCTTTGAGAATGCATTTTGGCTGAGAATTGCTTCGAGCTGGATCCGAAATTGGAGGCCTATTTGTTATTTTGTATAATTTTGGTTACATATCGAAGCATTTTTACAAATTAAAACCTCAACCTCATGGTGCTGCTAGTGAAAAAAATTGGGGTAGATTGTGTCCTTAGGATATATCTTACAAGGTTTCTATCCAGAAGAGCCTTTTCAATCAAAGTGGTGCTGGTGGATCCTTCAGCTGCTTGGCACTGCCATTTCTGGAGTGATGCAGGAGGATTGGCTACACTGACAGTGTAATACATTTAGTAGACCATATAATCCAATTATAGCCAGTCCATTACTACAATTAATGTAATAAAATCAACACTGTAAGTATAATGAGAAAAGCTCATTATGTATTTTTATGTATACAGATACAGCATGCTTATAAGTGCATATACTAATTATTATACTAATACTAGTCATGTTTTTGGCATTGTTGGCCCTGCCATTATGCAGAAAGCAGACCCTCACACATAGAGCTGCAGACACAGAATCATCATATAGCTTATATTTATCTTGTATTTTGAACCATATAAAGAGACCAGGGCTGAATATGAAGCTGGCAGAGTTGAAGATGGTCAGATCAGATTAGAAATGAATATATCAGAGACACAGCTCAGGCTCAGCAGTTTGGAGACAGTTAGACATGTGCAGAGGAGGGGTAGTGGATATATTGGAAAAAGTATGCTGAATATGAAGCTGCCTGCCAGAAGGAAAAGTGGAAAATCTCAAATAAGATTCATGGATTTAGTGAAAGAGGACCTGCAGAGGGCTGGTGTGATGAAGGAGGATCAGGTGATGGGGTAAGATGGAGGCAGATGATCCACTGTGGCGAACCCTAAAGGAGGCAGCTGGAAGAAAAAGAAAACAGAATTATTGTACAGACTGTAATTTGTAGACTGACTTCTATCAAGCTTAACAAGAGGTTAGGCAACATCAGTTGATAGGTGCCACAGATGAAATCTTATTGAGGAAAACAAGGATGCATTTAAAAGCCTATGAATGAGCAGAACAATGCTCATCTGCCACAATCGTCTTCAGCACAAGACAGCCACCGTCGGGCTCACATGCACAAATGTTTTTGCTTTATTATTATGATCTGTTGTCAAGACTAACAAATGGTGCCGTCTGACAATGCAGCTTTATTGAATAAAAAATAAGATCTTAAAAAAAAAGTTGTAATTGAGACAACAGGCAGCTCATTGGCTCATCATAACAGCCAATTTTTGCACATTGAAAATCTTCAATGATCTGTTGTTTAGCTCTTTAACCGGCCGTTTTACATGTGACAACTATCATTGTTGAATAATGGAGCACTGGACTTGGAGAGCTTACATCTCTCCCCATGCTTGCTTCCCTCCCCCTCAGTCTACATTCCCTCCTGTTCTGGATTCACTGCTGTTTATCTAAGTAGAGGCAGTTACTTTCCATAGAATCCCCCAGGATTTCATCCTCATATGAAGCTTGTTTACCATTCACATATTGGTACCCTGTGCTCTCGGTTTCTCTCTCGGTGTAACTAAATGGAAGAACAGGAAAAGATGGGTATCTATTATCCAAACATCACAAACACAGCATATTTTATAGCTGAAAACAGAATAAAATGAACACAAATTGTGCACTACAGCTTGCTGGTGTGAAACTACAATCTACCTTGTTGCTTGATAAATGACATTCGATTTCATTTATTCATTTCTTTTACTGCTATGCTTCCGTTCTCTACTGTTTTTTTCAGAACCGCTATATTACCACTATCTTTGACTGTCAGGCTGCATAAAAACCACAGGTACAAGGACTCTGTGCCTTACCTTATGAGACGGTGAATCACAGACCACATTTGAGCACATAGGTAAGCCCATAGGTAACACAAGGATTTCTGTGTACACTGATGTTCTTAATTCATAGGAATTAAGAATACTTTCAGTCGCTCCCTTATTCAAAATGTGGTCACCACAGCAGGTAGTGCTGCATGTTTGATTTGGCACATTGTTATGCCTTCCCTGATACAACCTCCTCCCAGGATTGATCGCTTGTTAGGCAAATGCGTAAATCATTCAGTGACTCTTATTTTCGTGGAGAAATTATCGACATACTCTACATCCTTGTCTATATCTTTCTCTATTTACATTTTGTAAAATTTTGTGTTCCTGTTAAACCATTTATAATTTTATTGAGTATATTTCAGATTTGATTTTATTTGTACTTCCTATATTTGTTTATTTTTCCTGCCTGTCCTGTTCCAATAAGCTGACAAATGGCATAAATGGCGTGACATAAAAACCTACAGGCTTAAGAACCTGCAGGCTTAAGAATAGCTTGTTAACAGCAGAAATGACTTAAACTGGTTAAAACTTAAATCACAATTTAAAAGAATTTTTCAGATTTCCGTGAAAAATAATGAATAATGGCAGTGACCAAGTGTTTCTGAGGAAGACGAAAATATAGTAGAATTAATGATCAGATCAGGATTTAGTTCAGGCAGTGCTCCATTACTGGAGCATCGTGTAAAATAATAAAAGTTTCACAGTATTATTCAGCCCTCAAGCTTTGGAAACTAATTTGCCTAATCAGATGGTAAGCTGCATGACTTTTTTGGGGTGTATAAAATTTACAAAGGAATTTAAAAGAGCACTTTTATTTGATTTCTGGCAAAATTTTGACTCAAATCTTTAAAGATTTGATGATTTTGGCTTACACTGACTGTTAATTACACAAGTTATGTAAGTAAAGACTTTTAACTTGAATGTTTTATTTGTAAAGATCAGATGTGTTATTCAAGTCTTCCCTTGGGTTTGTTTTTTTTTTTTGGTTTTTGAGCAGTATAATATGAGTTGAGTTGGCTGGGTCTCCCTGTGCTTGTGTTCTCTCTGGGTTCTCCAAGACACAGGGAAGACAGGGTTGAAGCTGTATTTTATGGCAGTACAATAAATGACAATAAATCTTAGCAAAGGTGTTAATTGTCAGTCTAGAATTTTAGTTCTGGTTGGTCCTTGTTACCTCTAATATACATGAATTTATTAAATTCATCTGAATAAAATTTTGGGATCTGATAAATGAGTAGCAGTGTCACAATGTAACCATGTGGACAGTTAAGCAGAACAGTTAACAAAAATCAAGCTCTTTATAAAAGCTGATTTCTACGTTTAAACAACAAATGATCCAAAAAGGGTAAAATTCATAAACTATTGGGACAAATAAAGAAGAAAACACAGAGAAACAAAGTAAGAACCATAAACAGTACAACACAACAAGTAAAGACAGGACCTTATGTATATATTAAGGGCTGATTAAGGACTGGACACAGGAGGGAACTGAAAAACAGAGGCACGCAATCACCTACAGGTAAGATATGTCTGTGAAGGTTCTCAGTCATTCAGGTCATCGTAGTCAAAGGAGCTTGCAAAGAAAAGCGTCTGGACTTCTTTAAGTTACTTGAAGACGTTTCACCTCTAGGTTTTTCTCCCACTAGGTTTATATCTGGGACTCTCCACCATTTGACCTTAGAACTGAAGAAGCTTCTCGGATGAGAGGTGAAACGTCTTCAAGTAACTTAAAGAAGTCCAGACGCTTTTCTTTGCAAGCTCCTTTCACCTACAGGTAAAAACAACCAGGGTAGTGGGGAATGGCAGACAGGAAGCAAAACTATTACATGACATCACAGGAACACTAACCTTCAAACTAAAAGACTAAGGAGCCAAAAGGAGATGAACAGCATGAGTCTTAACACTTAATAAGAGAACAGAGAGAAGCCAAGACACAAACAAGCCCAAGGGAAACACAACAGAAACACTAGTTACTGCTACTAATGATAAAAAACAAAACAAAAAATAAGAGAAAACATAACATAATTATGCATACATAAATGCTAAAGGATCAGAAATTTGACTTTATCAAAAGATATAAAGTGATGTATGAAATAAAACTTTAAAAAATCTAGACCAAATTTGATGTGATTTTATGATTTTGGAAAATTTAACTATTTATAATTACGGCTTACAATCAGTCATGTCTTGGTCAGCTTACTAAGTCACTAAATCTAATTAAAAATAATAAAATAAAATAAAATGATTGAAAAGCTAAACAAAAAACAATCTAAAATGGACTGGTGCTTATAGCGCCTTTCTACTTGTTTGAGCACTCAAAGTGCTCACAAATGTCTTATATGGGCTGATATTCTAACAATGACTCCATCTATGAATCATTAACATGGCAGCAGTGGTGCTGATAAATATGGATGTTTGCAGCATCACTTCTGTCAAGTGGAGGCTTCAATATGGACATGCTGGCACAGAGAGAGAAATGTGTTTCTGACTGCTGCATCCCCATGTGTCACAGACTTGACAACTCTCTTTCATTCCCTCCATTTACTGTCATTTCCACTCACCCAGCACCTGTGATTTATCATAGCAGTAGCAGGAAAAATGAATATGAGATTAAACGAATAAATCTGCTGGTTTACCTTGCTGATTAGATTGAAAGGGAACTTAAGCTAGCGAGCAAAGTATAGCGGAGCTGGGTAATAAAGTGAAGGAGACAAGGCCTCTTATTTCTTAGACCACTGGACTAAACAACAGATAATGTAAGTTTAACATCAATGCAATTCACTCCTAATGGCACTCGCTGGAGGGAGGCACGTGGATGCAGCTGTTAGCACGATCACCCGGCGGTTGGCTTGATCCTTTCTGTGCGGATTTTGCATATACTCCCCGTGCTCGTGTGGATGTTCTCTGGTTTTCCTACACGGTCCACAGTCATGTATTTGTCTATGTCATTGAGAGAGCATTATTTGCTTGTAGAAAGAAAATATGTAGACCATTTTGCTTCCAGCTTTCATTGTGTTTTCTGTGTCTAGTAAGGTTTTATGAAAATGTTTGTATCCTTGCTATTTGAGTGTTTTGAAAGGGGATTAACTTAATTCCTCTTACTTATGGAAGGACAAGTGAGAGATGAGTTGTTTGTAAATGGATATACGAAGGCTAAGATGTTGCTTCTAGCAAAACATCCACTTGAGATGCAATTTCAGTCAATTACTATGCAACAATTTCATAACCCACAAATCAAATTATATGCCCCCACTTATCCAAGCACTCCTTGCAAATATTTACCAGGCACGACAACGGCGCTGGTATTGTTTTAACCTTGTGTGTGTTTGTGTACGGTGTACGATGGTTTTGAGTACTTTGGTAGGTGTTTATAAGTTTGTTTGTGTCTGTCTGTCACGAAACTTGTAGGTGTAAAACTGAGATCAAAATGTGCTGGAAGCATGCTCTCACAGCAGAGTGTTGAGTGAAAGAGCGCCAGAAGGGGAGCATAAGGTCTAATTGTTTGGTCATTAATAGGTGTGGTCTGAGAAGTCACTGGTGATTATACAGGCTGTAGTTATTTTTATATTACTGATTGTCTGAGGCATAATTTTAAAAAAAGACACGTTTTAAAAAAGGAGAATGCTGCATTTCTATAATACTTGTTATTTATGAAGCCATCTGTGCTACAACTTCAGCATACTGAAATAAAATCTTTAAAATTTTCCATCTGTCTGAAGAGAAGCACCTATAAGAATCAAACCAATCAGAGTTGACAAAAGTACAGAAGTACAGACATTCTGTACTTAAGTAGAAGTACAAATTCTTTGGAGGATCTTTCTATTTTTGTTCAAAGCTAACTGAACCTTGTGCAATATTAACATAATGATAAAATAATCTGACTAGATGGGAATACAACTTTAGTCTAACTTTAAAAAAAAATTCAGTTATACTCAGCTTGAATCTGAAGAAAAAGAAGGAGAATTATTTTCTGTTGCCTACATTGTAGAGGGTGACTTTGCCTCTAAACAGTCAGTCAGTACAGTCAGGGGTTAAATTGGATTCAGCAGGGGGGTTAGATTGGCTGTAATGGCTCAGTGTGGGGAAAAGAATCATAAGTCAAAATCATTTCTATTAAGAGCTCCAGTAGATTTTTTTAGTGTGTCGGCTCTGATCAGCTGACCCCAGCTGACTGTTACGAAATTAGTTTCACCCCGGTTCTTTTTATTCCTCGGGCATCCAGAGACGCCACCGGAGCTCAGTAGTCATTTTCACAAAACCTTTATTCATCTTTATTCATCTTCATTTAAGCATGCATCTTCTAGAAGGGGAGATGTGCCAGGCTGGTGTCCCTCTGCAGATTTTCCACTCCTTTGTTTGTTACAGCCAGCTTTATAGAAGTGACCACATCATAAAACTCCCATGGTGTGCTGCAAACTCTGTGTCTGTGTGTATGCACGAGCACGTGAGTGCCTGTGTGTCTATGTGAGTGCACGTGAGTGAATGTATGTGCGTACCTGTGTGTATGTGTGAGTGCACGTGAGTGAGTGTGCGTGTGGATGTGTGAGTGTAACAGTTTAAGCACTGTGTGTGTGTGTGTGTGTGTGTGTGTGTGTGTGTGTGTGTGTGTGTGTGTGTGTGTGTGTGTGTGTCTCTGCGTACGTGACTTCCTGCCGGTCATAAAAGTAATCTCCTCACCTAAGCTACACCAAATTCCTCTGCACAACAGAGAAAACAGAGTTAGCATATTACAAACACTGAGACCCCCACCCAGGTCTCCACTGGGGAATTTCCACTTGACATTAACTTCTCTTTGTCTTACTTTCACAGTTCAAAGTGGGGGAGGGCCTCCTAGAAATCTACTCCAAAATTCATGACACACTCAGGCCTTTATTGCATCCAGGGCAGTGTCAGTGTCTCTACAATAATTCTACATCCTACCTAACACATTTTTAAACTCTCAAATAAGCCTTGCATATCTTCAAGCTGAACCACAACTTAATTAAACCAGATGCGGGCAGATGTTTCGTGAGTTGTCCTGTATGCTTTCCATCCTCTACACTGACAGTACACTGTTTATGCTTTTTCTAGATAGTTGGAAGTCAGTCAATGGATCTCAGCATCATCAGCTAAAGTCACTGTTACATGTCATGTAACCTAATTCTGAGCATGAGCCGTGTCTGACCAACACACCATGTGACAAACTGCACACAAACCGTTTGTGTGTTTGCTGATGTTCTTTGCACTGATAGACTTTGGTACACGTCGTCTCTTTTTATGCGACATCGTCTGGTGATTACTGGGGGTACAGGACTGCCTTTCATGTGTTCCTGTTTAGGCTCAAATTGGTTTGATGTTTGGAGGTGAAATAATAACTTCTCTCAAATGCATTAAAGAAAAAGTAAAGAGCCTGTTTTGAATTTGAATTTAAGGAGTAGAGAGTAAAGATATTTGTTTAAAAATGTAGAGAGTAAAAGTAAAAAGTAGTCAGAAACAAAACCTACTCAAGTAAAGTACAGATAATTGAAAACTGTACTTAAGTAGAGTAACAAAGTATTTTTTTTTCTACTTACTTCCAACCTCTGAAACCAATGGCATATTTTTTTCCTTTATACACATGTCATACATCATATTTTAATGCTACAATACTGTGTCTTCTTCTCTGCCACAGCTCTAGCAAGCAACTGGTCCAGGTGGTTGACCACATAGTTAGGACACCACTGTGGCTCCCAGTCTTCCAAGCCTTTCTATTAATGGTATTAGTTCTAGTGTGCTGAGATCGAATTATCGGCACTTCAAGTCATCCCTGATCTAATTGGTCCATGTTTTCTTTGGTGTGTTTCATTTGACACACCAATAAGCAGACTGTTGGCTCCACAGAAATCAGTGTAGTAGATTTCCCCCCAATCTGCAGCCGTTTCTGAAACACTGAAGGATCTTGTTTCATTAAGGCCAAGGTTTCGTGGCCATGAACGAGCATGGTTAGGATCGCTGTTTGAAAGTGATGGAAACTGGCCTTTGTACTATTGTTAGACTTCTTATAAAGGTACCACAAAAGTGATGTATTTGCAATTGCCACTTGGCTCATTCTGCTGTGCACGTCTGCTGTTGATGCTGTTGACTTCTTTTCTTGGACTTGGGGGTAGTTAAACTTGCTGTCGTCAGTGGACATGAGATTGGTCATGAATTGGTCGGCACACGATACCTTATCAAACCCTGAAATTCGTATTAGTGAAACAATGGGCAACCTAAATAAAGAAATTTAATTAACAACTTGTGTGAATGTGGAAGGAGAGTGGAATGGGAAAGAGACAGAAAGCTGAGAGATGGAGCTGTCTGAACAATGACTGCATGCTGATGTAGTAACCCTAATTATCAGACAGCTCATTTAGTCTGACAGAATGATTCACAGCCACTGGAACAATATCTGCTGTATCCATGGTGAAACCCAATAACACACACACACACACACACACACACACACACACACACACACACACACACACACACACACACTTTACTGACATTGATATTAGACACTGGCCAGATAGATATTTTTATAACTTTTATAACTCTAACTTTTTTTTCCTTTTTAATTAAAGATACCAGATGTCTTTATATTTACAGATCAGACCTGGAATTCAGTGTTTCATTTTCCACTATTTTACCCAGGTTCTAAGAATTTAAGCATCTAACTTTCACACAATTATTCTGAAACTCACTTAATAAATATTACCTGCAACACCTGTCTTGGTAGTTGCTATTACAACTAGAGATTACTGAGGTACAACATAAATGCAATGGCAAGGGGGGAGTGATCATCATCAGATCAACACTATAAGATTGGGCACCAAGTCCTAAGAACGTATAGAATATATATATATTTGACATGGAATATTTAATTTTTCTATTTAATATTTCTCTCTATTTTGGATTCTCCAGACTGATCCAGATTCTGGCTGGAAACTAAGTGCAGCATGATTATTTTCACATTAATTTTGTTGGCAATTATATAATCTTCTAAGAGACTGTATCTACTAAAAAATTACCCAGCCAAAAAAGTATCTTTGTTTTCCAAATCTTAGTAAAGTTTAAAAGAAACTAAACAAAGATCCTTCAGACAGGATCAAGGTCAGGAAGAAAATCCAAGGAGATGAGCCAGCTTCTTATTATAGTCAAAGGAACATCATAGCCTGTTCTTTAGGAAATTTTTCAGGCATGATTTGATTCAGTTCAGATCCAGGAAGCACAGCGTGTTTCTAAAAAGCAAAACATACAAGTGATGAGATGAACTCAAGACCATATAATCACATGACACTGATCTTAGGGCTAATTCAGAAAGGTTAGCATCAAATGCCACAGAAAAACCAATCCTGTAACCTTTGGATGGGAAGTGTTTACCTGGTATACCAAAGTGTTTGCAGGAATATCCTGGAAGTTTGGTAACGTATATCTAAAACAAATCTAAACCAGTGTGACATACACAGCTAGAGTTATATACAAAAACAGTCATAAATAGAAATGATGCACCTGAAATGGTTCTAAGTGACGATTGTGACATAAATCTAAACAAAATTATAATTATTCGGCACAATTCTGTGTTTTTCAAGGAATATTGAGCTGAGAGCCGAATGCCTCCTCCACCTGCAGCGTCTGCTATAGTGCTTTGCGAGACTGTCATTTAAATGATGGCAGCCAGCACACATTCAGCAAAAACTTACAGGTGAAGCACATCTTTCCGAACACCATGCCGTCCGTACCACTTTTCCAGCTTGGAAGAGAATTCTAGGATATGAATTTACAAAAAAAAATGGAGGTACACATCAGGGTTTTGGTTCCTTCCTTGAAAATTCAGTCACATCTTCTCACTGGACCCCCTTCAAATAAGATACATTAGTAGTATAGTAGTAGTATATTTACTGAAGGTATGGTCACCTTCACTCTGTGAGTTACAGGACCTAGAGGTTTTAAACCTGTTCTAAGGATTTGCATACAGATATTTCCCTCATATTCTGAATCTCCAAATTAACAATGAGAGACAGTTTTTTTCCTTTCATTTCATTGGTATTCTTTATCTGTGGCTGCACTTTTAATCAAAATTTAATTAAAACTTGATTTTGTTTGTTTTATTGTTCATGACCTGACATCCAGTTATATATTTCTTTTAAACCTGAATTCCTGAATTTTAAACCTTATTCCTATTTATTCTATTTATCCCCTTCGTACATTTTATTTATATTAGTCTCTGTATTTATATATGTTTGTGTATGTGTGTGTGTGTGTGTGTATATATATATATATATATATATATATATATTAGGGGTGCAACGATACACAAAATTCACGGTTCGGTTCGGTTCGATACTTTGGTGTCACGGTTCGATATTTTTTCGATACAAAAAAATGTTCATGCATTTTTAATTTGTCATTTATTAAAATTATAAATATATATTTTAACTCAAAAGTACAGTTTTTAAATTTAACCCTAACCCTTGTGCGTGTTTTTTATTTTGACAGCGAATGCGCACCTGCGGACCACTTATGTGCAGCCCTGGTTATTTAGCTCATCATATTGCAGCCACAGAAATTCTTTTGTCCATGAAACCATAAAGCTGCACTTTCTTTTTGCCTTATAGTCTGATTTGTCATAACTTCTCCGTTTTGTGGTAAGCTTTTCTTTGGCTGTCACTTCTTCACCCTGACCTGTCTTATTTGGCTCAGCAGAACTGAAATGCTTTTACACACTCACTCACATAAGCTCAGCGATTCTCTGCGCGATCAACCTCTCACATGTGTAAGCTGCGGGAGATTTCACTTGTCATGTTTGCATAGTAAGCTAACGATTAATAAGACCATGTCAGAGGAATTGGTGCACAAATTATCATCACTCACAGATCAGTGCTGTCGCTCTCTATACACAGTTCGCACGATTGCAAAGTGAAAGCAAAAAAACGAGCGCAAATTCAAACGCGACTTCAATATGTCACATATTGACAGTGGCTCACCGATGCCAATGACATAATTACCCAGCTACATTTCTGAAAGAATGCAAAAGCATTGACATATATTTTTCCTACAATAGCCCGACGGGCAGGGAAGAGATAGGTAGCCCGACTGAAAAAATCGCTAGCTCCGGGACGTCGGGCTAGCGATATTGCAAGCCCTGTATCTGATTGAGGAATCACTCATCTTTGGAAAAGAGAGTTTATTACAGAGAAATGGCTCTTTCCAAAATAAAAGCTATACTATCTGCTTCTTCTGGGCTATATTCTCAGCAGCATAAGGAGAATCCTGTGCTAACAGCTGTCTAAATGACTCGGTTAAAGTTAGTAGCATGCTTGCTTTTTTTTGTCTGCTTCCACTTGTCTTTGCACTAGGATGATGTCGGCGTAAATGTGCAGTCATATTCGTTGTGTTCCCACTAGTGCTTTCAGGTTAATCTCGTTGAAATGACCTTAACGCCACAACACGGCAAATCTCCGTTAACGAGCTACCGCCGATCGCTCTGTGCATGGGGCTAGACGGCCAACACGTTAACGAGCTAACTGCGCTAGCACACTAGTTCACACCAATGTAATTGAGCATTGCATGGCACATCCAACATACTGTTTTACTTTAGTCCATGACTCGCTTACCTTCAGAGTCATACGTCACATGAAAACCAAAATAATTCCAAACGCCAGATCTGAATGAGGGTGGGGGAGGTCCATGTTAAAAGGAGAGCTTAACTTCTGTCTCGCTAGCTTGCCCTGTGCTCTTCCTTCTGACTATGCTGTCTGTGTTGAGCGCTCAGTGGATCTGCGCTGGACAGTGCAGCCTAGGCGGAGTAGTCGAACACAGATTCACTGAGCGCTCCACACAGACAGCATCGTCAGAAGGAAAATTGATAAAATAAATTACAAATGTTGTATTGTTCGATACATATGCGTACCGAACCGAAAGCACTGTATCAAACGGTTCAATATCGATACGAATATCGTTGCACCCCTAATATATATATATATATATATATATATATATATAATATTCTGTAACTGTAACTTCTGTCGGTGCTGTGCTTTTTGGAAATCGAATTTCCCAGAGGAACCCACCCGAGGGATTAATAAAGTTCTATCTTATCCTATCTTATCTTATCTTAAGATGTTTCTAAGCTGCAGACTCTAAACGAGTGCTTAGAATCCATCAAAGGTTGGATAGCTGACAACTTCCTCCAACTTAATGAAGAAAAGACTGAAGTCCTTGTATGTGCTCCGGACAGACATGTACCTAACATAATGAATGCTCTTGGTCCTCTTTCAACATTTGTGAAATTGTCTATCAGGAACCTCAGGGTAACCTTTGATTCTGCTCTTACTCTGGATGTTCACGTCAAATCTTCACGTCTAAATTGAGCCCTATAGTATCTTATACTGAACTGGAGATTGTTATTCATGCATTCATTTCATCATGATTGGACTACTGTAATTCACTGTTTACATGTCTAAACAGAAACTCCCTGAAGCGTCTGCAGATTGTCCAAAATGCTGCAGCAAGGCTTGTAACAAAAACATCTGAGTACTCTCATGTAACACCGTTGCTTATACAGCTGCACTGGCTCCCCGTTGAATTCAGAGTCCATTTTAAGATATTGGTTCTGACCTTTAAAGCTCTTCAAGGACAAGCACCAGCCTACATCATTGAACTTTTACAGCCCTATGTCCCTAGGAGGTCCCTGAGGTCATGTGATCAGGGCCTACTTGTTTTTCAGCATACAAGGCTGAAAACCAAGGGAGATTGGTTAACTTTTGTCTGTTTTTATTTTATACTTTGTGAAGCACTTTGTGATCTTTTTATCTAGAAATGTGCCATATAAATAAAAATTTACTTACTTACTTACCACTATATGTTTACTTATTGTGATCCATTTGCACAAACACAAAATGGGCTTAATAGCTTTAAAGCTACTCTTTTGTATTTTCTTTTGTTGTTGTTTGTAAAAAAATAAGTAAATAGTTAGAAAACAATATTTCAATATTTTGGGGTTATGAATTCAAAAATGCAACAAAACAGCTCCAAGAAAAATAAAATGTTAAATGTTAAGAAATATTAAAGTACCAAATAATCACAATTTGCCCACTGCAGAGTGGTGACATGTGGTAAGCAAATAGTTCCAACTATTAGTTATGTTAAATGGCTAAATTATAGTTAATGGGCTGTGTCATGTTCATTGTAAAGGTAAAATATGTTTTGTGGCTTCATAAAACAATTTCTAATGCAAATGTCTCTGGTGTTAGTAAAGGTTACCGACCTCTGCCCTAGAACATAGGGTGGGTCCAGATTTTTTATTGTCAATGTCCAAATTTTTAATATAACTTATTTTCCCCAGCATTTTGAGTCCTCACAACGTCTTAAGTACAAGAGAGAGCAGCATGAAAAACACATCTGTGTTCTGTTAAAAACAAAAAAAACAAAAAACCTGCAACCAAATCATTTTTACATCTTCTCCAAGCTGAGATGGGAGATCCAATGGAGATGGAGTTTTAGATAGGTTCATGTCAGACAGGGACACTTTGTTACATGCCATTCCCATTTCTAATTTATTTGATATGTTTCTGCTGTATTGGGTATCTAATTCAGGAATACTATGTTCAAACCAATAACTGGGCGAAATTGCATATTACTGTCTGAGTGCTAGGGTTTCTTTAAATGTGCATATTAAAAATATTCGATTTCCAGTTACACTGACATTACATTAAAAAAAATGCCCTCAGAGGAATCGCAAAATAAGGAAATCCTTCAAAAATAATAAATAATTTCACGGTCATTTTGATTATATACAATATATGTGCATTAAATTAATTTGCATGGCATAAAAAACTTTGCTTTTAAAATATTGTTTTGACTGGACATGTCTATTGCATCTTTAAATGGAACAGAATAAGAGAAAAGAAAAGGCACTGAGACATTAGAGTCTCTTCATAACTTCATGTTTCAGATGCAGATCTTTTTCTCAGTTTTCATAAAATCATTCATAAAAATTAATGCTGTAAGAGGTGTGAAAGTAACCTGAAATAAGTAGTAAACCATTTGTACTAATATAGCGCTTTTCTACTCAATCTCATCACTCAAAGTAGTTTCTTACTACAAGTCTCACTCACATACATTTATAAAAGTACATTTTTCTACGCCTAAGTGTTTTGCCTAACATTCATACACACACTTCAATAGCTGAAACTCAGGATTCAGCATCTTGCCCAAGGATACATGCAGACTAGTGGAGCCAGATTTCAAACCATCCCATTTACCTAAACCACAGCTGCCCCAGCCTACATCCAAAGCAACAACTGTCTATTTATACCAGATTTATACCAAAGCCCATGGAAACATGGTTGTAACACTGGCAGTGATAAATCAAAATAAAGTAAAACAAAAATGAATGCTGTGTTTCTCTCTCACAAAGTTTATGGCATCACAAGATCTGCTAATATTTTGTATTCATATGTGAACAGATGATCAAAGGTATTCAGAGCATTCTGAAGTGACTGCTTGAATCTTAATGTGCTCTTAGACACCAATACCTTTAATATACCCACAGTTTGATATTGTAGCTGCGAAACCCCAATTTCTTTATTACTGGTAATGTTTATCTCAGTTTAACAAGACAATAAAGAACCATCACTTTTGCATCATTATTTGATGAATGCTTGCAGTGGGGAAAAGCTTTCTACTTACGGTGGATGTTTTTTAAGTGCTTCCATAAATCTAAATCTCTGCCAGTAAATGTACGCAAACTTTTTTCCAGTCGGTAAACAATAGACTTTATTTTCATTTAGTTCCTTAGTTAGAATTTATTCCACATCTCACTGTCCTGACATAAGATGGGAAATTGGCATAATCTTGACACCATCCCTTCAGACAAAGTCTGCGGCAGAGATAAAGCGTCAGTCAAACACTGCAAAATGTCAGGCACGTTGATATGAAGCAAAGCGTAGGTGGAGGTCTGTTTGTGCCAGAGGGAGTATAATAGACCGAAGTTTAGGGATGGATTTTTCAGCTGCTGGAGACACATCACACAGCCTTTTAACGCTAAGCTTTGGCAACGATATCTGTAAAAACAAAAGAAGCAAAGAAAAGAAGTAGCATCATAAGCTGATAAAAACCTTGGTATCATTGCCTTGTTTCACCTGTCCTTCTGTCTGTCAGTAACAGTAATCCACTCCAGACAACAGAAATTTATTCAGAATAATGTTTAAGTCAATTATATTAAATGCCATTGATTATTTGTATTGATCATTTGTATAAGATGCAGTAACAGAAAAAATAGAACAGAAAATAAAAGAAATCATATTCAGTCAGTATTTTGCAGAGACCGACTATTTGTTCTGTCACCACTTCTCAGATACTCTCGCACAGACTTCTACAGTGAACTTCACAGGCAGGTTGTTCTGAGGATCTAAGAGGACCTGCCACAGTCTGTCTGTGGATTTAGGCTGTGTCAGTGTCCTCGGGCTCTTCACGTAATCCCAGAGGAGTCCTACCATCTGTTGTGGGAGTCTAAAGATAGTTTTTTATGATTCTGGCTGTGTGTTTGGGTCAGTATGAATTTCAGATCAACCCTAATATTACCGTGTGAAATAAAGGCCTAAATTCAAGTCAAAGAAATTACAACAAATACATAACTAATAACTAGCGTTCTAGCTATTCGACTTCACTAATGCTAGTACTTTTTGTTTTTCGTTCTGTCTTTCTTTTTTTCAAAGACAGAAATACACGTTGGTTTCTGGCCTAACTTAGCTGAGATTCTTGGCTCACTAAGCAGAGGTGTCTAACCTCTTCTTAGAAGCTAATGATGTTTAACCTTCAATTTTTTAACCTTTCTGCAGACATGCATCACACTATAATGCAATGGAATTGCTTTCCTTTGGCAAGAATGCCTCTAATGTCAGGTGGAAATAATGAGGATGAGGATGATGATGTTACTTGCAGCTGGGATCAGTGAGTTTTTTTTAATAGCCAACACAAAGCTGTAGTTATTGTTAATGTATCATGAGTGATGAGTAATGAAAAATGAAATAATTTATGTAATATCATATCAGTACCCAAGCATATATGAAAAGAGTGAAATAGATAACTAGTATTGCATTATTTTCCACAACATTTACTTTTCACCAAACCAGCCTTTTTCCCAAAAGCAACATCTAATCATTGATCTGTGATTTTCTTACTGAAAGATCCTCCTGACAGCTCTGCATTCATTAGACGAGTAACAGAAATATTACTGTGTTAATAAGTTTTTCTTAGCAGTCAAACACTTCACGAGTTGAAAGATTTTTACCTGCAATTATCTTCAATGACAGGATAGTAAACTGCACGCCAGTGAAGATCAAAGGTGTTCATTTGAAAGGAATCTTCTCCCTCCTTTACAGAAAGTACATGCTGTGTCTGACTTTGCAGTTTTTATCGTTGTTGTTTTTTTTTTTTACGTATAATATCAAACAAGCAAGTGAATTAAGAACTCTAATGTGTTCTGTGTATTTTCTGTGTCTCATAAACTCTGTGAGGAAAAAGTTTCTGTCCTGAAGTTTTATTATTCACAGCAGGTTTCTGAGTGTTTATTCTGGTGATCTTTCTGACTGAGGGTCAGCTTTGTCCCAGGTGGCTTCTGCTTTGTCAGTGTGACCTCCTCACCTTAAACAACCTGCCTGTCAAATGGTATTAAACTGCATATACTTATTAAATAAATAATTACACTGCATCCAAGTTAAATAACTTACTCTGCCAAATACTGTCTAAAGAGAGAAGAATATTTGTTGTTGGGAGGCACTAAATCTGTCTGATGTTAATATGACTCTACAACATAAGATTCTGCCTGAGAAAAAAAACACCTTGTTGCCACATTTTGGTACATTTGAGCTAATAAGTGTAAATACAGAGAGGCGGCATAACAAACCAGTCTTTTTCCTCAAAGCCTGAAGCATACTGCACCTATGGGAAACACACTCATATGTTTGAACTTCTCAGATCAATAACTCATAAGGAAAACATTATTCAAACACAACACCTTTTTCGAACCACAAGCAACCACTTAGTTTTTATCAGGATGAGCCAGCCTGCGGGTTTGACAAATAAAATTTGTAGTAACGGTAAATCTTCACCTGTTTTTGAGACAAGTGTGCAGGAATCAGCTACCAAGTGCAACAAAGTGCAAATCTGAATTTATGAAAATATGCAACTTTAGTCTCACAATGTAATGTCACCAAAATCACATCACATGACACATCAAAGCCTCCTGTCTGTTATTATAATATTTTGTTTTGGAGGATTTTAGCATAATTTTAATTGGGAAAAGTTTCAATAACCTTTGTAATGTCATTTAATTCACTTACCAGAGGTCTACTGTTATATTGTATAACCTATGTTCACAAACAAAGGGCTTCTAAAACAAAATTAATTCTAATAATGAAACTTTATTTACTCAATCAGTTGAATAAATAAAAGACATACAGAGTCTATTTTTAAAAGAATTTACATGTTTGTTCAGATTATTGACATGTAAAATAGCACTATACTATATGAGTGCAAACTTATATTATATACACTCTAAATAGACTCAAGGTCACTTCATCAGATACACCTTGCTCATATCAGGTTGACCTTATTTTGTCTTCAGAACTGCCATTATTCATTGTGGCATAGATTTCACAAAGTGCTGAAAACACTCGTCAGAGATTTTCACGTAATTGCTGCAGATCCATGAATCTCCTGTTCCACCGCATCCCAAAGGTACTCCATTTTATTGAGATCTGGTGACTGTGGAGGCCATATAAGTTGAACTCATTGTCACATTCAAGAAACCAGTTTCAGATGGTTTGAGTTGTGAAATGGTGTGTCAGCCTGCTGGAAGATGCCATCAGAAGATCATACACTGTCATATTAAAGACATGGTCGGAAACAATACTTGGGTGGGCTGTGATGTTTAAATGATGCTCAGTTGGTATTAAAGGTCCAAAGTGTACCAGAAAATCCCCTGCACCATTACACCATCACCACCAAACTGGACCAGAAATGCTACACAGGTTGGATCCACACTTTCATGCTGTTTAGGCCAAATTCTGAATCCTACTGAAATCAAGACTCGTTCTGTTGAATGAATTTTGGTGAACCTGTGCAATTTGAAGTCTCGGTGCTCTTAGCTGACAGGATTGGTATTCTGTGGTATTCTATTATTGCCTTACTATCAGATCAAAGCCATTTCTCCTCTTACCTGTGACATCAACACGGCATCTTCACCCAGAGAACTGCCACTCACTGGACAGTTTTCTCTTTTTTGGACCATCCCCTGCAAACCCTAGACACATTCCTCTTACTGAGATTTTTAAAAGATATACTTGTTAAGTTTTAACAGTTTTTTGCATATTAGGTTTTGTCTGAGAGGTTTAAACCTATGAATAATTTTCCTAAGCAATAACATTTTCATGCTTCACTACATTGAGCACACAAATTGCTACTGCATGCACTTAATGTAGTAAACCATGTCCTTGAATATTGTTTTTCTTTCTCTATGTCACCTCCTGTGCTCTGTAGTACTTTATAAAGTATACTAAATGGCAGCTGTAGAAGCTTTATAGAAACTTTGCTTTTAATAATTACAACTTTTGCTCAGATTTTTTTTACAGTGTATGACACCTTAAAACTGCAGGAAGAATTTTTAATCAGATGTCAAAAAGATTTAACAGGCACCAGTGTGTTACCTAACAAAACACAAAGGACATGTTTTGATTAGATATTTTAATGACATAAAAATTATAGGTCTTCTACCCGACGATGAAACATCACAGAAGATTTGTGCTGTCAAAGATGTTATTTAATATTTTATATACAGATACATTTCATAAACTTGTAAACTTTGTCCAGCCAATCACATATTAGGACAAAAAACATGTATCCATATGGCTTCATCACTCAATTTCATTTACTGCAACTCAGAAAGTCAGAAAAGATGACTCTTTCAAAGCAGATAGCAATTTCATGCTTAACATTATCTGGCAGAAGGTATTTTTTCAGACGGGTAGCTGTAGAGGGCACTGAGTACTCAGACCACTAGACCAATAAAGATGCCTGCCCTGCATGAGAATTTACAGACTCATGCAGAATTACTAAATGTACAGCCTTTTTTTAACATCATGGAGCTGTTTGACATTGTCTGCTGCACTTTACTGCCTTGATTATTTCCTTGGCGAAGTTGTTACATGAACACTTTGATTGTAGCGCAGCTCCACAGTCACAGTCTGTTTTCATCATCATTTTTTAGCTGGAGTTCTGCTGTTTACTCAGATTCAGTATGCTTGTGTCCTGGCAAACAGCTCAATACAAACAACAGGAACAAATATGTGTAGCTGTATCAGACGGACTGTTTGGACAGCACAGTATAAATGTGGCTTTACACAGTCACTCTTGCAAATCCGGCAATTATGTTTGGAGATAGTGGACAAGTAAGCAGAGACACAGGAAAAGCACCTTTGTAGAGTCAGTGATATCGATCGCATCACGGCTGTACAGACCAGTAAGCCGAGCTGGATTTAACAACTGGACACGTACACAAAGCAGCTTTTGCAAATACATGGAGTGGAGGAGGCAGCCTCGTAACCATATTAATCAAATTGTGTACATATATGCAAAGCGAAGCTTGTAGTTTTGTTGTTTTACCACTGGAAGAAATCAGTCATGTTTTCTTTGCCTTGTGAAAAGTTTCTGAACATTTGGAAAGTCGTTGTTGCAGATTGATGAGAGCTCTTCAAGATCAAGCATCCGTGACGTCGCTCAAGTGTTTTAACCTTATTAAAAGAGAATTAGACTCCATGAAAGGAAAACAACCACTAGCATCTAAATTAAAACAACACCAGAGATAAATGGGAAGACAGAAGCTTGTGAAGGTAGTCAGAAATAGGGGGAACACCACAGCACTGTAGAAATTATACATAGGCTACTCTATCAGCACTGACTAGTCTTTTTTTCATTACTAAGCTCAGTGAGATAAGAAAGGATCCCTACTTGCTGCTGAAGATTGATTGTCCAGAGTAAGCAGAAATTTGATCTACAACTTGTCCCCAGTGAAATGCAGAAGGCAGCAGAGACTGGCATGAAAGCGCCAGCCAAAGTATTTCCGGAGGCTGATAAAAGGCTGCACCAGTGACAGAGCAAATGGGGAAAAATCTACAGTGACTCACTCATATCACATTTTGACCTAAGTAACGTCTTTTCTTTTGTTGCATTTTTGTAGCCTCGGTTGGCTCTAATCACGGATGTTGCACATAAAGAATCTCTTTTAACAGGACTCGGGGACTTTTTGAGGCTCTAGTTCTTGGCTTTTATCAAAAACACCAGCATGCAAAGAACGTCACAGCGGCAATGTTGACATTTTTATTTAGTCATAAATCAAAGTTTCTGATTAAGAAATTTTATTTGTTTATCTTACGGTGACACAGTGAGGGAAAAGACATTAGGAGTCGTTATCTCGGAACAGTGGATGTGTGTAGAAATTTTCATGGCATTTGGATTTGTTGCCTTTTCATATATACTTTACCTTTAAAGAGTTTAGTTTAAACTTTCTCATTGAAACATTTTGATGACCACACAGGTGGCCTAAGTACACAGTGTGCTGATGACAGGCAAGTAGTAATTTCTCAGGAACACAGATTAAAATGCTCTAAAGAGGCCGACCATTATCAGCCTCTGCCAGGTGCACAAAAACAGATTTGCAGAGATTTGCACCTGCTAACAACCCCGGTCACACATTTTCATTCAACCGTTGTTTTTGCCACCTTTCGAAACTCTTCTCAAACCCTAACTAGGACCGTGTCTGTGTGTGTACTTTTGTGAGCCTGGAACAAAGTCTTACACTTCCATTCAAGTTTTTTGTATTATCCAAACTCGGGCTTGTGCAGAGGCACTACATTAATCTATAATTAAAACAGGGACATGGACACTTGTGCTTCTGCAAGGACATTTTGTCCCTTTTAAAAAAGTGACGCAGTGAGAACAAGTATGCGGAAACGAGTGCTGATGTGGGATGGTGCAAGCTGCAGTGGCATTAAATCACAACAGATTTTGGTCCCACATGAAGCTTTGACTTTTTCCACATATACACATGGGCAAACCTGTAATGGACTAACAGAAACATTATCAAGCTCTTAATGGACTAAATGTTTCTGTGCATCACCCCACAATCTCCCTCGGTACTTTATGTTCTACATTATATCAACACTCACGCTAGAAACAGAGGGTCAGGTGGCCCAGTTTAATTAAAGACATGCGGTAGGGAATAATTAAGCCAATCTTTACCAGGGCTCTCACAGCTTTTATAACTTAGTTTACATGATCAAAATGAGACTAGAAATGTAAATGACATTAAATTTAAAATGAGAACATTTATTTCTGAAGTTCAGTAAGGTTTGAAATTTCTGCCCTTTTGATAAATTTACCATCTCATATTTCTGTGTTTTAATTAAAATATCTTAACACCACATTATTTTATTTTATTTGTTTATTTATGTTAGGGATTCACATTTCCTACAGCTGGCCTGGTGTCCTTCAAAAAATCGAAAGGAGACAAGCCATACGGTGCATACCGGAAGATGACACTATAGTTTCAGTCAATGATACCATATAATCTGCTGCTGTACATGCCAGTTGCCCCATATAACAGTAACACAACCCCATTCACGAGGATGTCGTTCTGGGGAGCGTTTTTTAGTCACTTTACAATCTTTGAATCCACTAAAAGCTCATTGTAACAAAGACCAATAAATAAATAATTTAATGATGTCAACTTAGGTTCTTAAAGAGTGCATTTTGGTTTGGATTTACATTGACTATCAGCTGTGAAACTGATCTAGCAAACACATAAGTATCGTATAAACTGGCCAAAAATGACGCAGATTATTTTATTTGATATACTTATCAGGGTTGATATCTCAAGACTTTTATTTTTTTTGTAGATTTACTTAAAAATATAAGTAGAAATTCACTCTATATGCATATCTTAACACCTTTTGTCTTGAAGATATACCAAATTTGTCACAGTATGTGGAAGCACACTGTAGGAATTTGTAAAGAGGACCCAAAATATTTCGGTCACGGCCCGTTAGCGTTGTAAAAAAGGTGGCATGCACACTGTATTATTTGGCTGATATGGGGAGGTTACGAAAGACTGCAAACGCTTTCGGGCTATCAAGGCAAGTGGTGTCGAAAATAATATGACAAGTTTGCACGACAATTACTGTTCACTTGGGGCCTGTGTTTATACAGTTACCACTCACAGAGTCCAAAGTAGAGGAACTTGTAGCAGGTTTTTACCGAGCCTATGGAATTCCTCAGTGTATTGGTGCTGTGGATGGGACCCCTGTGGAAATAAAGCAACCATCCACGAATTCTATGGACTATGTTAACAGGAAGGGGAGGTTTTCTCTGCACATACAAGCCACCTGTGACCATAGTTATTCATTTATTGATGTTGTGGTGAAATGGCCAGGCAGTGTACATGACGCAAATTCCACACTGAACACACATTTGAAGACTGGCAGGATTCCCTCTTCAAAAAAACAAATTGTGGAACATGAGGAGGCAATTCCAGTTTTTCTTATTGGGGATCCAGCATATCCATTGCTTCCTTACCTAATGAAAGAGTACGCCAACGGGGGAAGCACTGCTCAGGAACAGTATTTTGGACTATGCTTATGTCGAGCTCGAATGGTCATTGAATGTGCTTTTGGCAGACTGAAAGCACGGTTTGGAGCATTGCGGAGGCCAATGGACATTAATCTAAATGAACTTCCCCTTGTTATTTATGCTTGTTTTGTGCTCCATAACTACTGTGAGGCCAACAAAGACATGATGGATGAGAATACAGTCACTGAAGTAATTCAGCAGGACAAGGACAACCAGCCAGCCACACAGACTTACCACAGAGCTGACTGCATGACATCAGAAGGGGAGAGAGTCAGGAGAGGTAGTGGTGGCATGTTGAAAGGTAGTGGTGGTGGATGCATGGCTTGTCTTAGCAGTGAAAATCCATCTGCAATTGAACTTGTAAGTCTCTCAAGAGTGACTGATAATTTACTGTAATGTTCAGACGCTCGCCTCTCAGATGTCTCCATCATATCCAGAATTCTTTTCTTCATCTGTATGTCCACCTCAGCAACATTCAGCAGCTGTGTCTCAGTTGAAAGTCTTCTTTTAAGTCTGTCCTGTCTGTGGCCCTTGAGTTTTGCCTTGACAAAAGGTAGAATAAAATAATGAAAAACAAATTAACCACAATAGATCAGTGGTGGAACAACAAGATTAATATTTACTTAAGTGCTGTACTTAAATATTTTAAGTTAGGTGTTTTCTTTCCCTCTGCTTTCAACGCCACAACATTTTTGAAGTAGGGATTCAACACCAACATGAAATTAAGCTAAGCTGCGTCTTTACTAGGTCAAACTTGAAATGTGCTAAAGGCATCTATAATTGGGCTACCAAAATATAGTAAGGCATGCCTTGCCTATACTTCCCCCTTATTGCCTTCAGCTTGGTGGTGATGATGGCCCTGGTTATATCCTCCGTGCGATGAGGAAATTCTTGTGACTTTTCACAGGGGTACTGCTCTAAAAAAAAGAGTGTGAATGTCAGCGTATTTCCCCGTATTTCCAGTGTTAGGTCGAGGAATAATTCCACCTCATGGTCTGTCCACACGTACGACTCAGTCTTACTTCTATTCGCCATCTTTCTGTACTCTTTCCCGCCCTGGCTTCTAGAATTCTGATTGGCCAACATTTCCACACGGTTCGGATTATATCGCCGCCTGTTGCTTTGGCATGTTCATAACAGCGTTTGCCTTCGTTTTTGGCGTTTACATGTGGACGGAGATATTTTTTCAAAACTGCACGTGTGGACGGGATGTTTTTTAAAAACAAAAACGGAAAATCTCCATTTTCAAAAATACCCGGGTACGTGTGGCCATAGCCTTAGATGGCATGGGGAACATGACATGAACAACAGACAACCCGACAAAGAATGAACAGAAACACACAGACTAAATACACACAAGGGTGATTAGGGGGAAGTGGAAACACATGGGGAAACAGCTGACACTAATCTGACATAAGGAGACAAAGGAAGCAAAGCTGACTACACTGACATAGGACACAGACCTTCAAAATAAAACAGGAAACAGAATGCAAAGCAGAAATGACAATACAACTTCACAACATTGACAAGAAGACAAGAAATATGACAGACTAACATAGAAGACCTAAGTGAAACATAATGAAACTAAAGGCAACCAAAATATAATCCAATTACTCAACATAATAAAGGAATAACTTAAGAACTCAACACGTAAACTGAAAACGCTGACTCAGAGACCCAGGATCGTGACAAAATTAAATAAATAGATAGACAATGACCTGAAGCAGCACTGTAATGTCTCTGATCAAGAATGAACTTTTAAGCTGCCATATGATGGAAAAATCTGAAGAGTGAGAGGGACAGAAAATAAATTTGAACATCTACTAAGCAAACTATTCCCTGATGAAGACTGTGTGAAACGATTCAGTGTCACTTCTTTACCTTCCGATCCATTTAGCTTCAGCTTTTTTCAGAACTACTGGTACCTCAACCAAGGTCATCACTGTATCCACTCCATGTGCCTTATTGTCTGATATAGCTCTTCACATTTTTTCCTCTATCAGTATTCAGACCATATCATGCTCATATTTCTAATGAACGCTTACTGTGAAGTTTTATCAATGATTTTTTCGACTTATTGTCCGCACCATGTCAAATTAATTCAGTTATTCTTCAAACCATTCTCGCACTTATATCTCTCCTTCCGGAAAAAGACTAATTTCATGCAAGTTTTTTTTTAAAGTGTCCATTAATGATAATATATAGCAGTAATAATTGATTACATCGTCCACAATACGGCGAGGGAATGTGATTAATAGCGACACGTTCATGAAAAAGGGTGACAGATGTGTTTATGCAGTTTTTCAGTGCTGATGGATTGCACCTTTGTCAGCAGTGGTAACTTGGTGGCCATTTAAACAAAATGTCTTGTTTTGAAGCTGTTCTCCTCATATTGCTCAAGGAAATTAAGGGAGAAATGTTAGCACTGCATTACTCTGACAACGAATGTGTTTGGAGAAGACAGACTGCTCTGTCTTATTGACAAAATCAAAACAAATATTACTAGCCTTCTGTTGGGGGAACATTTGTTAGGTTTAGAGAGTGCAGCACTGACGGCTCTTGTCCAGCATTCATCAGATCACAGAGGCAAGCAACTGAATCTAATTGTAAAATATATATGAGTAAATCCATATCAAGTAAATACTATAAGCCCATATTTATCACTATCCGTCATTTTTAACATTACCTAAGGTTCTCCCTGTCAGGCCCACAACAGCATTTGTAAGTATTTGTAACAGTAACAACAAATATTTACTCCTCACCCTGTTATTAGTTTTGCAACATGAATTACATATAAATGATGAAATAACCATCCGTTACAGGGAAGATCTAATATTATTTTATTCAATATATCAACACTACAAGTTGGTTTTTGAATTGTATCCACTGTATGAACAAAAGTCCTGGACCACCTATGAGTTGCATCTACAGGAGTTGCTCAGGCACGGAAACCCATACACGAAGCTGCCAGCACACAGTGTTTGTGCAGATGTTAATGCCAGGGGAGGTTTGGAGCTCTGCATTTATTAAATCTTTAATGCCCTGAGCTCCTCTGTACTCTGTAAGTTTACACAATCTGTCACTGATTGTGGAATATAAAGATTTGACAAAACAGATTAACCTCTTGAAATGGTGGCATTATGTTACAGTATCACACTTGAGCTTCTGTAAACTATTTATGATGCTAAAGACTTGAACTGGACAGCTATAGAAAGGTGAAGGAGTGTACAGATAGATTTTGAACTTTTAATTTTTACAGGTTTTCCTGTTGATAAAGACTGCCACCCTCACTGCCTTTCATACGACATAAAAGAAATTACCTAATAGAAAAACAATCAAATGACTTAAAGTTACTGTTAATTCATGTGTCCACAGTAAACTAGCAAAAATTTTATTTTACACACACACTAATATATCATGTAGTTTTACTGTTCCGGCCCATTTAAGATCGCGTGGAGGCGACTGTTGTTGTGATTTGGCACTATATATGTGCCAAATCACATATAGTGTGATTTGGCACTATATAAACAAAACTGAATTGAACTGAAATATGTGGCCCACAATGTAAAATGAGTTTGACATTCCTGCTTTACAACGGCCCACCTGCAGCGTGCACAGCTAGCTGCTTGATTTTATAAAGCTGTGACAAAGGGAACAAAAACCCCCGAACTCAAAGATTAAGAGGTGTGACCTGATACTTTTGCCCATATAGAGTATATAAGTATCTATGTAAAACTAAACCATACTTTAATTTATGATATATAAACACAACTATACTTTACACCACAAGCCAACCCAAGTTTTCAGCATGAATTGTGATGTTTATGTTAGCTGTTACTCAAAACGAACCTTTTATAATCAATATTATACCACGGCACAGTTTTTTGTGCAAGTCAGTGTAATCTTTATCACTTTGCTTTTTATTTACCGACTTTAATGTTTTCTTTTTCATTATCACTTATTATTTGTGTTTAATTTTTCCCATGATTTTTATTTTGCACTGTTGAGCATTACCTCACTTGTAATACTGCTCTTCTTTTTATTAAACATAATGTTGACATTAGGACAAAAGGTTGATTATATCTACAAAAAAGCTGCCAGGAAAAAAAAGCAGGATCAGTTTTAATCTAAAAAGGTCAAAAGAACAATTAAAAAACCTCCGCCTGTGCTCATAATGTCCATTATAACCAAGAGCAAGCTCTGTTATAATAGACTTTTTACATACTTGGATGGAGGTTTGGTGACCTGAGATAACCTTTCCCTCTTAATTACATTACAGTTATCTGAGGTTTTAGCTTGTAATTATAATTTTAATTTTCAGTGTAGATGAGTATTTTTTCTGCAATTTTCTAAATAGTTTTTTTTTTTAAACAACTTATGAAGGAACAATGGGGGTCTTTATCCAGGTCACATATTGTGACAGACTAATTATTTTATTTGGCATCTTATTATACTGAAGTATATTCACATAATAAAACACCCTAAAGCTGTACTAACCAGCTTAGTAAGTTCTAAACAGCTTATTAGCTCCAAACTAAAAATGATTGCTACAACATGAACCAAGTATGAAGGAGGAAAGCAACCGTTCTCGACCTTTCCTGTGATTTTATGTTGTGCTCATGTCTGTTTATGTGTATAAGACCTCTTATTTTTGAGAAAGGAATGCTTGAATCAGTAACAGTACAAGACAATTAGTTACAACAGTAGCTAATCTCATGAGCAGGTATCTAAAAAAATGTTGTAAGTTTTAAGATACCAATTGGAGAGAGAGAAGTAAATTAAGCTATATGTAATGTAACAAGAAGACTACATAAAACTAGAGATCTACATACATATAGAGAGTTATATATTAGGCGAGTGGCTCCAGCAGAACCCACGAACAACATCTGAGATCTCTTCTATAACTAGAAAAGGTTTTGATTTTGCTGGCATCAAGGAACAAAGTAAACAAACTACACACTTTTCTCTTACAGAAGTATATTAATCATACATATGTGTTGTTATCCAAACCTTCTGTTTTATCTTGCTATATTTAAATTGATTCACCTTGATAAACGGGGCTGTGCACAGAGATAAAACAAGGGGAAATTACAGCTTTAGGAACTTTAATGCTGGCTGACTATAAGAGTTGTGGAAAAATGTTCAATACTGAAAACACTTGAAAATAGTTTTTAATTACACCGAAAACATCTTATCGAGGGTGGGTGTAATCTGCCATGAGGAATTGTAATGAAGTAATGTGTTGAAAAAAGCTAAGGCAGTCTTCAGCAGCCGACAAGATGCATGAAAATATAGTTTCCCCTGGACCTTTGTTGGAAATGAATATACTGTATAATTTAAATTATTAAAATTATTTTAAGTATCCTGGCAATATAAACGAATAATGCGGTCTGCCTCTTGATGATCATCGGTGAGATGAGAAGTCAATCTTCACAGCTGGGTCTGTTTTATGGTCATATTGTTGTCTGTAATGGTACTGACTGGCAACCACTTGTAAAATTAATGAGTACGATACAAATTTATTTCTAGCTTACTCCCAGCGTTCACATCATTGCTTGGTTGCACTAAAAACAGCATAAATCCTCTGCTTGTTCTAAAGTTTTACCTATTACGACATAATAGCAGGCCATAAAATTAATTAAAGAAAAAATATTTCTAGAATACAGAAGCAATGTGTGATAAATTAAGAACACCAAATAATGATTTGATAGTCTTTAAGACCGCCTTTAGAGACAATAATTTGAAATAATAATCTCTCAGATCACAGTGGAGTCATTTTGGCCCAGTCTTCTTAACTGGATTGCTTCAGGTCATTTATTTATGCACAGCTCTCATGAGATCCCACCACAGCATGTCAATCAGGTTGAAGAAGTTTTCTGGGCCATTGCAACACCTTGACAATGATCCCAGCAATGTGGTCATTGTCATTGTCATTCCAGTTTTGATCAAGCCATCAGACAGATGACCTCACACTGGACTCTAAAATACTCTGGTATATACACAGAGTTCATGGATGACTCAAGGTGACAGCAAGGTGACATGTCCTGTGGTTGCAAAACAAGCCTCATCAGTCCTCCAACACCATGCTTGACATTTGATTTGTGCTTATATGCTGTGTTTGGTTTTGTCCAATCGCAGTGCGGGCCATTACAGCTAAACATCTCTCACTTTGGTGTCATCCGTTCAAAGCACATTCCTCCAGAATTGTTGTGGTTTGTTCAGGCACAACTTTGCAAGCTAAGCTAAGCTATTTGTTTTTGTTCTTTTGTTGTTCTTTCTCCACTTTCTTTCTCTGGTAGCTTTTCCAAAACGGTCATATATGTTCAGCTTTTTTCTAATTGTCATGAACTTTAACATTTAATATGCTGAGGCCTGTAGGGTCTGAGACGTAGCTCTTATTAGTTTCTCTGAGCATTGTACAGTCTGACCTTGGAGGGATTTGCTGGGATTTCAACCTCTGGGGAGATTCACAACTCTCTTGAATGTTTTCCACTTGTGAATAATCTTTCTAAGGATAGAATGATGAACTTCTGATTGTTTGGAAATGGCCTCTTAACCCCTCCCAGATTGATGGGTGGCAACTTTTTCCTCTAAATTCATCACTGATGTATGTCGTCCTTGGCATTGTGCTCACATGGACCTGAATGTTCCAGTTCAGCAAACTGCCCAAACCTCTGCTTTTGTAGAGCGGTGTAGTCACACTTGCTGATGACCAGTTAATCAAGCGCATTTGCTTAGCAGCACCTGTCTGTTACTTATACTCTTGATGGAAGTAGTAAGGTTGTACTTAGTTTTTCACACATTGCTTCTTTCCATAAAATAATGACAACAGGGTAAAATGTTTTTTGTTCATCTGATGTTGCATTTATCTAATGTTAAGACCTGCTAAGAACAGATTATTTTTCATACGCCCTGCTGCAAAAAATCTTAGACGTTAAAGAGTGTGTACTTTCTTATTTTGCTGTGACTGTACATAACTGAATGCTCATTCAGGAAAAAAAGAGGAAAAAGCCATAAAATCCATGTAGGTTCTTTGTTAAATTCTGAATTGTTACCTTCACATCTTCTCCCATATGTAGACAGTTTGAACAAAAGATTACTACATAACACCGGGGTAATTATGTTGTACATTGCAGGCTGTGATCTAAAGCTTTACTGAGATTTGAAAGTTAAATAAAGCAAGTAGTAAAAAAGGGAACTTACTGGTATCCTCCTTTATTGTTCATGTATCATAGAGGAAGAGTGTCAGGGGTTTAGACATTTGTTCAAACACAAGCAAGAGAAATGAGACAACTGCAGACCGACTCAGAGTGTAATTAGAAAACGTGCGCACGGGTGAATGCCTCTGAGAAGACACACACACCGAGCACAGGCTCGCTTGCTTTATTTATAAGGCAAAAATGGGTTACATAGTACTTCCTCTTTTAACAGATGTTGACGAGAGGTTAAACATTAAATCAGCTTATCTGATCTTTCACACACTGGGATAAAAATACAGAAGTATATCATGCTTTATCTGACATCACAGACACTATAGGAAAAGAATGCATCATTATATCATGCTGTCAAACATCTCAGACACTGAGGTAAGGAATGCATCAGTTTTCCTTTAACAATAGACTTGGTTAGGTGATTCTTCAACAATAGGCTTGGTTATGTGAAAATATATGAACACACAAAATATAAGGCATACTTGGTTAAAATATAAGGCTTACTTGGTTAGAATATAAGGCTTACTTGATTATATTGTATTATAGAGATTTGGTTATAATGTATAATGTAGAAAACCTCTAACATTTCCCTCCTGATGTTAATATATTTCACAGGTTTATATCAATGCATAGTCACTTGTTAAATCACATTTTCAACTTGCATGTCATTCAGTGAAGTATCTAAACATCAGCTCCTAATAAGAATAGAAATTCTCCACTCTGTCCTCTATGTTTAGCATATCATACTGGCGAAAGGGATCCTCAACATTTCTCTGGATCAAGACATAATTTCCTAAAGTATGGTTAAACATATTCATCACCATGCGTTTCAGACAAGGGACAATGCAAGCAACAAAAATGCAAAATAGAAACATCATAGTACATAGGGCCAACAGGCCTTTAATCAGCAAAGATTTCCAGGAGCCGTTCAGCAACCAGTCCCACCAGCCTTGCTCATTGGTTACGTAGTCCTGTTGCTGAGCGTCTCTTAGTTGTTTCAGAACATTCAAAGCATTTGTCATGTTTAATGAGTGTATGTTGTCAGGTATGTAAGTACAACATGTCTTGTTAAACAGTATGCAGAGACCTCCTTTCTCTGCAAGAACAATGTCCAAAGCTACTCGGTGTTGCATGACAGTGATGCGGATTGCATCAATTTCTTCATTCTGTGATTTGTCAATGCGGGTGGAAGCATTCAAAAACAGTCCAAAACGATAGTCTAAAGTCTCTATTTGTAGTGCGTGCTTTCCTACTCCGATCCAGGGAAACAAAGCGTGCATTACCTTCTGGCCGTTGGTCCAGAGTTGTAACTTACAAGCACTTAAGCACAACAGCTTTGGGGCTGGGGCTGGTGGCTCTTCTTCTCCTAGATTCATCATGCTGGCTCTCTGCATTCCAGGCGTCCCCGGTGTTGTCATTGGTTCCTCTCTTTGGTGGGATGGGTCACTCTTTATTATGTGTTTGTTCTTCAGGGCGACCAGGCACACCCGGGCTCCAAGTGAGGAGACCACTGGCGAGAAGGTAAAGGGCGGGGTATACCCAATCGGCCCTTTCCTTCACCAGGGGATCACTTGAGAGTCGGGGGAACCGGCGTCTTATTGTGGTGCAAACACTCTCTTCACGTGACTTTGATGGATCCACGAAGGTCTTTCAGCGATTTTGCAAGCTGTTGGTGTAGTAAGCAGCACCTGATGGGGACCCTCCCACCGTGGAGAACTCCAGTTTTTCCGCTGGAGGACTTTAATCAGAATCCAATCACCGGGGTTCAACCTGCAAGAGACTGGAGATAGATCACTCGGCAGTTTTATGCAAAGATTTTGGAAGGACTGGTTTGCCATTACACATCATGAGGTTGTCTTTTAATTCTGCTCCATCTCTCAACCAAGATTTTTGTTCACTCAGTGATGCTGTTTTCTGCTTCTGGGGTCCATTGTATTTTGTCTTTTAATGCTAGGTCTTTACCATAAATGAGGTTCTGTAGTGGCTGGGCCAGCAGTGCATACTCTGGAATCCAGCATCTACAGAAATTGCACAGACCTAAATAACTCATCATTTGTTGTTTAGTAATTGGCTTTGGAGCATTTTGTACAGCTACTTTTCTGCTGTCTAACAGCTGCCTGCCTTGTCCTGTCAGTTTGTGGCCAAGGTATGTCACTTCCTGGCTCCACAACTGCAATTTATGCTGTGATACTTTATGGCCTTGCTCTGCGAGATGTTGCAAAACTATCAGTGTGTTTGCTTTGCACTCATCCTGTGTATGGCCTGTAATCAATATATCATCTACATACAGCAGGAATTGCCCTGGAGCAGGGAGGGAGCAAGATGACATTGATTTTCTTTAGAGCTTCTGCATACAGTGTTGGGCTATTTTGGTTTCACAGGCCTTCTGGCCCTGATGCTGACCTAACTATCAGAGTGTCATTAGAGAATCTCATTTTCACTTGAGGCATTTTTAAATACCTTCTAGTTTTTCAAAGAATTCACACGTCTTACATATTTCAAACTTTGAAGTTTTTTGTTTTGTGTATATATATATATATATATTTTCCTAAACTTTGCATTGTTCATAGCTCACAGTTCTAAAACTGGGCATTTGTAAATCATATGCATTTGTAAATCATATGCCTAATCACTATGTGTCACCATAATCCACAAGTATTGGCACAAATTTGTTTCCAAACCAACAAAATAATCAAAAAACAAAAACAAACAAAAACATACATGAGTCAGGATACAAAAAGACAAAGAAAAATGCTGCCAGAAACAGAGCAGAAGTGTGAGGGGAAACTGAGCTCACAGACAGCTGCATGTGTTCGCTTTTAATAGCATGCAGCCTCTGTTCTAAAAAAAACCAATAAATAAAAAATAAAAGAAAATGTGTAACATGCTTATCAACTTAGCGGTGTCCACACATTTAATTCAGCTTCATAATCCTGCAGGTTTAGTTATTATCTTACAGGGTTTGGCTTATTAGTTGTTATTATAGATGTGCTCTGTATCTCAGTAATATTTATCTAGGATAAATGACAGGTTTTCAAGCAGGTTAAGTGCCTCTATGCACCTAATTGGTTTAGATATTGCTTTTATTTTCTTCATCTCATATTTCATTATACTGAGTTTGAGCAAACCTTTAAGCTTGATGCAGACTACTTCATAACAATTGTCCATCTCACATCATACTGGCTAAGATACTTCTTGTCAATATTAATATTATATTTTTTATTAATTATTATCATCTTTTTCTCCCTATATAATAACAATAGTATATCACAATATTTTATTAGTGTATATCACTATACTACTACTGAGCCAATTTAATAGTTAGGATCATCTTACTCGGCAAACAGATAATTTATAGTTCATCCAATCTCTACAAAACTTGCTTTTTCTCTGAACAGGTTTGTGCCTAGTTTTAGACTGGTCTTCTGTTTGCCTCATCTCAGATCCAACCTTCAGATTATTATATTTTATTTTGTATCCATCAGGGACTGTGAGTGAGCTGCAGTCTCACCCACCCTCCAGGATGGAAACATTTATCTTTTCACACACTTTCCTTAATCTACCTTATGCATCTCTCTTTTTTTTTTTTATAGAAAAGGTCTTCATATGAATGATTTCCTTTTATTTATTTCATACAATCTGGGCATGATGGGTCATAAATGCACTGATTTTTGCCGCCACAGCCACTATCTCTATGTGACATAAAAGGGGATCGGTTAGATGTTGCAATGTCACATGTCCTGAGGCTGATTTCACAATTAAAGTGTCTTTTGAAAATGTTACATTTGGGACTTCTACAGTTAAAACTGTTTTACAAGCTCCTGTGTCCCAAAACATTTTTTAACGGCACACCTTTCACATATATTACAACTGTTGGCTTGTCTTCTGAACCTAACAGTAGTTGTTCTACATTGTAAACCTCCGCTTCATCTGTTTCACTTCCTTCCTCTCGTGCTAGTCATTCATCACTTTCCTGTTCCTGAATTACACTCCTGCAGTCTCGAGCAAAGTGCCCGTTTTTTTCCACAATTACAGCATTTAATCTCTCTTTTGTCCCTTCTTTGTCCTGCCTTTTACTTTCTTTTGACTTTTTTCCTCATATAGCTCTTTTTGCAAAGCGGTTTTTAAAGCATTTATTGACTCTGGGTTGCATTTGCCTTGCCAGGCTGGACAAGAAATTTTATGTGGATTTCTCCACCTATTTGCACTGACTCTTCCTGCATTTTGACAGTTTTTTTCAAGCTTTTCTTCATCTGCTGTTAATTTTACTTTAGTTTTAGAATTACCCATTTTGAACTAATTACGTCAGAACTGTGACACCTTCTTTGGCATGAAAAAGTGGGAATGGGTTTTCAATAACAGGCTTCTACTCTCCCGCTATCCGAGAGAGCGGTTATTGATTTTACGTGATGAAGCACAACCCTTTTTCCACTTTAACCAATACGTGAGTGTACACAGGAAAACAGTTTGAGAAGTGGTTCGACCGCTTATTGGGTCGTAAAAACAACTCACTCCTCTATTTCAACACAAACAAAGCGCGTTTTTATAATTTTTATTGAGATTTTCCGTAGGCCTATTTCATGTAACACCTTCAACCTGTTCCGTTGCAGCCACTCCCAGAGCGACCGGAACTCGTTCCGTTACAGCTGCTACCCAGAGCAACCGGAACTTTTAATAGCGATTTCTAGAATTTCGCTCTTGCCTGTTGTCTCCTAAGCCCCTCTTGGACTGAGATCTGTCGGCGCTAACCAGGTTTACACTATTTTAAAGGAAAATCTCAATATCAACGTATTTTAGCGCTTGATGGAATGCAGTGTTTCATATTCACCTTACTGTGGCGCTGCGTTTTTTGATCCGGTGCTCATCGGGTCCTGGAGCCGTGAAGGCCGAACGCTGACCGGAGATCGAATTCACGTGTCCGGGTTTTTCGTTTTACTGATCAGATTTCTTCCAGCGCAGGCGTCACGACGTCAGGACCCGATGGAGACCGTCTGTGGAAAACTAGACGTTAAAAATAACAGTCAGTTATCCGGCTACGAAGGACCAATTAAATGTCAAGGGTTTAGACATTTGTTCAAACACAAGCAAGAGAAATGAGACAACTGCAGACCGACTCAGAGTGTAATTAGAAAACGTGCGCACGGGTGAATGCCTCTGAGAAGACACACACACCGAGCACAGGCTCGCTTGCTTTATTTATAAGGCAAAAATGGGTTACATAGTACTTCCTCTTTTAACAGATATTGACGAGAGGTTAAACATTAAATCAGCTTATCTGATCTTTCACACACTGGGATAAAAATACAGAAGTATATCATGCTTTATCTGACATCACAGACACTATAGGAAAAGAATGCATCATTATATCATGCTGTCAAACATCTCAGACACTGAGGTAAGGAATGCATCAGTTTTCCTTTAACAATAGACTTGGTTAGGTGATTCTTCAACAATAGGCTTGGTTATGTGAAAATATATGAACACACAAAATATAAGGCATACTTGGTTAAAATATAAGGCTTACTTGGTTAGAATATAAGGCTTACTTGATTATATTGTATTATAGAGATTTGGTTATAATGTATAATGTAGAAAATCTCTAACAAAGAGTTATTGGCATCTGTGTGCTAGTAGCTTGTTTTATGTTCTTTCTGGAGTCTACAATGGAGCCATGCAGGCTGGGCAATGGACAAAATTAAGCCAATTTATCTCCTGCAGAGGCAGTGAGCCACTGGAGGCTGTAAATTGTTCACTTACTCAAAACAAAGACCATGAATGCAAGGCATTATGTTTTTTATTTTTATATGTTAATTTCTCACCGTGGTTTTGCAAACAAGTGCTCAGTCCAGTTTAAAAGCATCAATCCGCTAAAAGCACTGAAGCTTTTTGGAAAGTGTATCAGAGTTTAGTTGAGAGGACCTGAGAGGACCTGAGAGGCAGTTTGTGAAAGCAAAAGTAAGCTTTACTCACAAAAATCAAGTTCATGGTCACAAAACACAGAGAGCAGGCAAAGGTAGAGGTGCAGGGAAGGATGAACAGAAAACAAGAAAATAAGAAGAAAGAATGTACAGATCTGCTGCAGGGACTGATTATCAGGAAATTTAAGGTGATGTCACAGTCACAGGTGAGAGTTATTCTTCTGAAGTGACAGTAGGTGAACAGAAAACTCAATCAGAAGAAGTGTGGCTTAAAGTACTGACTGGCTGACTGATGGTCAAAGAAATATTTGAAGATGACAAAAATCTATTTGACTACGTTTTATCAAAGGCTATAAGAAATATTAGAGAACTGCGTGTTTATTACTCAGCTCAGAGTTCTGATTCTCGTGTAATCAGCAATAATAACAACCAGGTTACACCCAAGAAAAATGAGAGTGAATTATATAATTATTTCACATTCTCTGCTGTAAAAACCGATGCTGTGAAAACAGGGATTATTACAGACTTAGTGACTTATTACACAATAAATTTAACTCCTAAACTATTAAAAGACATTTCTGATATTAATATTTTGTCGTGTTTCTCATTATACAACTTCAGGAAATATAGGCAATTAAAACTCTACCAATAAGGAAAGACAGCAGGCAGTTGTTGCCATCCCTGATCAATAAAAATCCTTAAAGGGGAAGGTGCAAAAAAGGTGCAAAACAAAATACATCATGAGTCTGTGACAAACAAAAAATAAGCAAACAAATAAAAAACAGCCCAGTAGAAAGATCGAAGTTATGCTAATTTAACATAAGTAAAGGGTTAGCTTCTGTTAGCTTCCTAAATGGCATTACACAACCATAAACAGGTGTCATAGAGGCCCTGTGAAAAACAGGTTTGAACCCAAACCTCACAACAAACATATTTAGAGATTCTGAGAAGGTTTCTTTTCAGCTCAGTGACATCACCAATCAATGCAGCCTCTTCACAAACCCAATTTAAACACACCTTGGTGCTGTTTTCGGATTCTCCTCATGAGTAGGAATAGCGTTCACTCTTGTAAATACACGCTGAGATCAATAAATGTGGAAGAACTTGATTTGCAGTGTAATTTTCTGGTCAATACAGCTCATCAAGAGAAAAAAGAACTTGAATCACATAACCTGACAAAGAAATCAATCTTTTTACATGATAAGCTTTTTCCATCTTAGACCTTGTGTTGGAAAGAAATGTGTATGAAATATCAAATAATTGCTACATAAAAAAATGCATGTTCAAGGTTGTCTGTTGCAGGTTTATGGTGAACCACAGATGCACCCTGGTCTTTGTATATAACCAAGTGGCCGGCATAGTATACAGGAACATCTGTGCAAAGTATAACCTGGAAGTCCCGAGGTCAAAATGGGAGACGCCCCCAAGGGTGGTGGAGAATGACCGAGCTAAGATCCTGTGGGACTTCCAGATACAGAGATCTTGGATGTTGTTCCTGGGATCTCCTGGAGCCACTCGCCTAGTTTGGGAGTCACCGCACCTAGTGCTCAGATTACCACGGGGACCAACGTTACCTTCACCCTCCACATTTTCTCGAGCTCTTCTCTGAGCCCTTGGTATTTCTCAAGTTTCTCATGTTCTTTCTTCTTGATGTTGCTGCCATTTGGAACCGCTACATCGATCACTACGGCCGTCTTCTTCTGTTTGTCTACCACCACTATGTCCGGTTGGTTAGCCACCACCATTTTGTCCGTCTGTATCTGGAAGTCCCACAGGATCTTAGCTCGGTCATTCTCCACCACCCTTGGGTGCATCTCCCATTTTGACCTCAGGACTTCCAGGCCGTATTCGGCACATTTGTGATGTGATGGATGTTTGCTGACACTCATTGCCCCCCCCCCCCTTAGCGTACAGCCTCAGGGTGCTGGACCTGGGGTGGAACCCTCCATGCAGGGTTAGGAGTTTCCTGGTCTTGATGTCAGTGGCTTCTATCTCCTGCTTTCCAACTTATTATCCCAGCAAGGTACCTGATCACAGGCAGGGCGTAGGTGTTGATAGCCCAGATCTTGTTCTTACCGTTCAGCTGACTTGTTAGGACTTGCCTGACCCTCTGCAGGTACTTGGTGGTTGCAGCTTTTCTAGCGACCTCCTCATGGTTCCCATTTGCCTGTGGGATCCCCAGGTACTTGTAACTGCCCTCTATGTCTGCAACGTTGCCTTCTGGTAGTTTGTTCCCTACCATCGAACTACCATATGTGTGTGTCTGTGTGTGTGTGTGTGTGTGTGTAAAGCTCATTTGTGATGTGCTTTACTCTCTTTTGCCTGCAGTGTGCTTCAGTGAGGATTGAGAGTGTTATCAGTGATACTGGCATTTCTTGCTCTTTTCTTGACTTTTAAATGCCAATGCGCAAAAGTGAGAAAGGGGGATTCTCTTTTTTTAACATGAACATTACACTTTCTGTCAGATGAATTGATATACAAAAAATGCCCAAAACAGTAGAATATAATACAGTGTTTTGATGGGAGAAACTAAGCTAAAAGTATAGCACAATAGAAATCAGTTATGTTCGACATAAGATTAACTGGAGATTAGTTACGTTTTGCCAGTAACAGGTTGGATCCTCAATTGACTTTGGAACTGCCTTGATTCTTAATAGTAGGGGTTCACTGACACAATAGTATCGCACAGCTGCTGCAGATACATTGTCATGTCCAAGAAACCAGTTTGAGCTTTCTGACATGTTGCCTGCTAGAAACAGCTATCAGAAGATGGGTGCACAGTGGAAATGTTCAGCTGATGTGGGTTGTACAATTTGAACAATGCTCAGGTGGTACTAAAGAGCTTAGTTTTATTTGTTTTATATATTATTTTGTTTTTTGTTTTATATTCTTTTGTTAGTTTCACCTATTTCACCAGCTGTAGCTCATAGTTGACAGTTGTGTCTTCCTTGTGTGGTCTACTGCTATAGCCCAATCTAGTTCAAGGTTCAAGATGTTGTACATCGAGAGATGCTCTTCTGCATACCTTGATTGCAACCACCTGTTATTTGAGTTAATGTTGCCTTTCTATGAGCTCAGAGCAGTCTGACCATTTTCCTTCGGGATACACAAAGCATTTTTACACAGACAAATTCCACTGACTGGATATTTTTTGCTTTGACACCATGCTCTGCAAAACCTAGAGACAGTTATGTGGAAAAATCCCAGTAGATCAGCAGTTTTTGATATACTCATACCAGTCTATCTGGCGCTAATAGCCATGCCTTGACCATGTCCACATGCCTAAATGGACTGAGTTGCTAAAATGTGATTGGCTGATTAAATACTTCTGACAACAGGTATGCCTAATAAAGTGGCCAGTGGATGTGCACTGGAGTGTAACTTGAACTGTTTGATAATGTGTTGAACAGCATCATCGGCTCACCTTTCCATTCCTTTTATTATAAAGTCAACATCATAACATTTCTGCATTTGTACAGCTCTTCTGCTGATTCCAACAATTAGCACGAGCATGTGTACACCGCTCTATTTAACCCGATTAGCACGTAACTGCCAATCATCCCAGCCCAGCAGAATATTTGCAGCTCCTCTATAGATTACTTTTCACCCTTCAGGTTCCTCAGTTACATAATCTAGCAAAAACCCAAAGTAACCTTTGCCCAATGAAATTGTGAAGCAGTATTCCAGCATGTCTGTCGTCTTATTATGAAAAGAGTCAGAAAAAGTGACCCAGTGCTTTTTATGCCTTGTGAGAGCATAGTGTGCACATTCCCAGGTGAGCGTTAACATTGTGTCTGGTGGATGAGTAAACACAAAAACTGACTGCAACAGGTCCTGATAAAATTCAGTATAAGTCCAAAGTCAAACAAGAAAACCTCCACCAAGGCAGCTCTGTCTCTATGCAGTATATACTTTTAAGAGAACAGTATTATACCTTGTATGTCTTCTTTGTTCTTTTTAAACATACTTTTAAAAGGCGTGTGGTCCAGTGAAAACAAAAGCAAAGCACAACTCATAATATATATATCCATCCATCCATCCATCTTCATCCGCTTTATCCGAGGCCGGGTCGCGGGGGCAGCAGCCTAAGCAAAGAGGCCCAGACCTCCCTCTCCCCAGCCACCTCCTCCAGCTTATCCGGGGGAATACCAAGGCGTTCCCAGGCCAGCCGAGAGATATAATCTCTCCAGCGTGTCCTGGGTCTGCCCCGGGGCCTCCTCCCGGTGGGACATGCCTGGAACACCTCACCCAGGAGGCGCCCAGGGGGCATCCTTGTCAGATGCCCGAACCACCTCAGCTGGCTCCTTTCGATGTGGAGCAGCAGCTGCTCTACTCTGAGCCCCTCCCAGATGGCTGAACTTCTCACCCTATCTCTAAGGGAGAGGCCAGCCACCCTTCGGAGGAAGCTCATTTCTGCCGCTTGTATCCGCGATCTCGTTCTTTCGGTCACTACCCACAGCTCGTGGCCATAGGTGAGGGTAGGGACGTAGATCGACCGGTAAATCGAGAGCTTCGCTTTTACACTCAGCTCCCTCTTCACCACGACGGACCGGTGCAGCGTCCGCATTACTGCAGCTGCAGCCCCAATCCGTCTGTCGATCTCCGGCTCCCTTCTCCCATCATTCGCGAACAAGACCCCGAGATAATATATATAAGAAATAATAATTATTCAGGATTATAGTACATGTATTCTAATTATATCATTAAAAAGTCACTGTTGACCTTAAAATCAATTTATTGACCTTGAAGGAAAGGTTAGACGTCAACTGCGTCAACTTTTTATATGTTGACAATAAACACTATACATTTGTAAGAATACATTTTTATTCAATAAATCATTAAGTTGAACATGAAGACCACGGTAGCCAAATTTTAATGGATTGTTAACATGACCCCTGATCTACACCCCTACAAGTTTTATCAGGACTCATTCAAAACATGTTAAGCTGTCATGCTTACAGACAGAATCTACCAAAGACAAAACCTCCTTTGCAGAAGAATCAGGACAGTATTTTCTTTTGCTCCTTTAATTACAGTATTTTTCCTTTTTTTTTTTTTTTTTTTACTTTTAACAAAAATGAAGCAGCCAGTGATCCAGGATCACGTCTGCTCACGCTACTCGAGAAATAAAAAAGGGTGGCATAGGTGAAAAAATAAAAAATCTTGACAGACTGGAAGAAGGCTCTCCCACTCTAACTCATCTAGATCTCTGTATTGATAACGCCACGGTTGTGTGACTCCATTGCAGGTAGGATTCTCACATCGTTTTAGTAAAGCTGAAAGGATGGAAGTGAGAGGGAAGGGAGACGCTATGCCGGTGGGAAAGAAGAGTTAAAGTTGTGATTTTATGAGGGAGTCTAATTTATACGACTATATCTGTTGGTGTCAGAGGTGTAGATGGATCTAGGGCTGTGGCACGGAGACACTGTACTTTTGTATAATGAGCTTCCTTCTTGGGGCATTTTGCCTAGACGGAGATGATTTATAGGCATGTATCCTCTTAACATCTTATGTGTCTTACACCTGACAATGCCTACAGTACATATCATCTCATTACATATAATTACATTAGGTGGGCTTCGCTTAAAGAGAGATGTGAGAGTCACTGGCACCAGTCCCTACTGGAAAATTAAAACGTCACCTTTCAGATTCTTCTTAGCTCTGAACATGAAGAGGCTGCTTTTAATTTCGTTTCTCCCGACTCCAGTAGGAAAAATACAAAACCCAATACACTCAAACCTTTTACAAATGTGATTTTCTTTTAAGTTTTTGTTTTTTAAATCAGGGCACCTCTACTAGTTTCACGCCACTGTATTTTATTTCACATTTTAATTACCTCTTTTATCAGTCGAATAGTTACTTCTTCCGCACAGTACAAAGACAGCCTGTTGGGTTCATTGGTGATTCTAAATTGGACATGGGTGTAAAAATGAGCGCTGGCGACCTGTCCACGGTGTACCCAGGCTCTCGGTTGGGATAGGCTCCAGCAACGGATAAGCAGAAACAAAAAAAGTGGATGGGTGGAATATTTATTTTATTTGCAATTTGTTATGGTTACTCATATTAATTTGCATTTTAATTATCTTGTCTAACTGACCATGTTGAGTAAACGGAAAGTTTTCCGTGATTTTTATTTAACCAGCTGTGATAATGCCTCTTCTCTTTGTGCTTTATCTCCTTTCTTTTTGTGTTGACAGATGTCACTGAACAAAAAAGGACTGTCCACACATGATTTCTTCAGATTGAATAAGGGTCGACTGGATAGATGAAAGTGTAATAACTTTAGTGATCCCTTAACTTTAAATCTCCCGCAATTGTCATCATTGCAGTTTTCTCATTTGATTTATTACAAACACACCTGCGAAATTAATGACCTACCCATCCAATTCACCTGCATCTTTTTGTTTAATTTGCATATTTAGTATGAAAATGCAAACAAAGAGGATGAACCTAGTAAACATTTCTTGCTAAAAGTATATTAGCATTGTCACCATGACTGTATTGTCATCCTTGCATTAGCATTTATCTCAAGCACGCAGCCTCCTAAGGTCTCACAGTATTATGATGAGGGGTTTCACATTAAGTGTTTGTGTTATGGGAAAACTTACACTGAATGCTGATAGTTTCTGAATGCTGAACGTTTTTTGTTTTCTCCCAAGCAGTAACAATGGCTCTTGAATTGCAAAATAAATGTGAAAATTGAAATGAAAAGAGAGAATGTCAGTGGACGGCACAAGGGTGCGGGAGAGTGCGATAACAAATGAGGCACGATTCAGGACCACGGGATGACATTGCTTGACTGCACAACATTTTCTCAAAGTGAATTTAATTGAACTCGGAATCCAAACTTCATTCTCCTCTGTGGCGCTGTGTCTTTTCTTCTTCCTTATCAGGATGCTTGAATCCTGATTCCAGATGACTCATCTATTGACATGTTTGAAGAGACTCGCTTCAATCAGGCTCTCTGCATGCATGATCGACCAAGGGTGCTGAGAAAGCTGCTGGTGCCCGAGAACACGGCATCATTTGACGATAATATAATGTAATCGTAGGAATTGCTTTTCCTTTTTGTAATTTGCACAGGTGCTCCTCACAAAAGCATTATTAACAGCTTTATTCTTTAACTTGTGTCTATGTCTATGCGTAAACATACATGTATGTGCACAAAGTAACAGGAGAATAACGGGCATGTGAGCGATAACACTGGGTAAGCTTACTGGAAGCATTTCAAAGGTGTGTACTGTTCCCTCGGGGAAGGGGGAGTAGCTAATTACTACAGAGATTTCCCATTCTCCATCACTTATTAGTCATTTCCTCATTATAGGCAACCAGCCACTGAGAATAAAACCAACCAATGAGTCCTCCTCCTGTCCTTACTTCTTTTGCAGCACCTCCAGATAGACCTCCAAGTAATACCAGGGCGAGGGAAGCCCAGCTGAGTTTAAAGGCATTAAAAGTAATGTGATAACATGGAGGCAATGAGCTGCTTTCACTAAACAACAGCACCTTGTCCCAGGGTGCAAGCCTGTTGTTGATTTTATTGCCAGTGAATGTTAAGCGATGGTGAGTGTTCTTTAATTGTGGCCATAAATCAGTCAACCAGGCACAAAAAGGGCTGCAGAAGAGAGCCCGACAGCGAGAGAAGGAAAAGCCGTCTATACTGGACTCAGAGCCCACCTGAGGCTCAAAGCCATCCTGGACATTTAGTGGCCTTGATAAAAACAGTTTTCATCACAATCAAACCCCTCCTTCGTTCATAAAACATGTGCAGATGACCTCCTGCCAGAGTCCTCGCCACATCCTGCATCTTTGTCCCTGAATCTGACAAAAATGAAGGTCTACGTCTCCCCACAAGTAGGTGTCACCATGGAAACAACCGTTATTCAGTGCTCTCAACAATAGCCGTTAAATGAAAGGAGCTGTCTGATGGAATTAAAGAGTAGGCTTAGTCCCTCTTTCCATGCAAGGTACTCACAGCATCGGCAAACCACACAAAGCAAATGTGTAGCTGATAGCCTAACCTACTTTTTACCAAGCACATCAGTATCGCTTTTTCTTTTCATCCTGCTTGTGTGGCAGCGTGAGGCGAGGAAATGTTTTGTGAGATGATCACTGGAATATATGAGTAGGATCAGAAGAAGCTAGATGACAAAAGAAACAGATTAATGCTGATTCGAGATTTGAATCATTCAGTAATTAATCGTTTATTTAATTACAATAAACCCCAGAGACATTTTCACTTAAATGATGAGATTTATTTACCTAACTGCAAGACAAAGAGCATAAACTACAGGAACAGAGGTTTGTGCAAATGCAGGCTTGCATATTAGCATATCATAAAATCCAAAGGAATGACTGTACAGCACAGCGTAACAATAAAAGTATGCATGCAATAAATCCCTTTTTTCCCTTTAAAGAAATCAAATATTTACTAATGATGCATGGGATCCTTGTTGGCCACGGGGCCGGCAGTTACACCAGGTTCATATTACAGTTATGGACTGTAAACCCTACTCTGCTGAGCAGGGGAAAGATAGAGAGAAAGAGAGAGAGTGCATGGGAAATTTCCGATACAACGAGGAGGTGTAAAACCTATGACTTGTTAATTTTGTCTGACAATAGTGCAAGAATAGATAAGGGAGAATAAGTAGCTCAGTGAATTCCTCACAGCTTTTTTTTTTTCCAATCTGCAGAGCAAGATGGGTACATGCACTGCGGTCTTACTGCTTTAGTTAACTCTTGATTCCACCATTATGGTGCAGTAGATAAATTCTCATTAGAATAAGAATGCCGTTTATTTTATTTAAAAAAAAAAAATCGAATTAAGTTTGTTGAGCCTTGATGATGCCTGGGTTCAGGGCAGTTCTTGCAAACAAGCGCACAATTATTATTTCAGCATTCCATATTTGAATCATTGTAGTTAAAAGGAAATGGAAACAGAATAGGATCTTTAATTGATTTGAGTAAAGATTTCGAAGATTTGTTTGCGGAAAATCTGGTGAAGCATAGAAGACCCATCCATCACTGCTGTACAACCATCAAACACCCCTTGTAATTTAGATAAGCCATGAAGCATTGTTGATGATAAAAGCAAACTAAAGTTGCTTATAAGGGATAACGTTTAGCCTGAATTCTGTGGTTAATTACTGATCATTTTTAAAATCCCATCCCATGCAAATGTTAAAGGTATAAGGGAATGAACCATTTGAGCCGGAGCAGCTCATAACCTGAGGCAGAGTTGCGTAGAGTGAGATACTGTAAGTTACAGGGGACAAAAAGCGTATTGCCACGTTAAGGCACAAATCACAGAATGAACATGGATGTCTTCTAGTTATTAATAAGGGAGCTGGTTTGCCCTCAAGGAACAGAAATACTAGTTGATATCTGCACTTCCTGCCATATTTCATTAGAATAAGTGGCAGCTAAAGGATTATGATAAAGTACAAAGCTTGCTTCATTGACAAAATCTCTTAAAAAATGCTTTTTGTTACAGTAATTATCCAAGAATGGCAACATTTTCTGTGCTGTAAATCGTTCACAGGAGAATAATAAGGACTGTATTAAGATGCATGAACAGCAAAACAATTATTCATCATGCAGGAAAGTCAAAACTTCTGAATAACCAGCCAAAATCTTCAGATGCTGATTATTCCAGCCGAGAATTTCCTCATTTTTGCATTTATTCCTACCCCGCTGTAAACTAGTAACATGGCTCTACGCTTCAGCTGTGAGACGCAATTCCCTCCAGGATTATTTACATTCGAGTAACCGAGTACGGCTCTGAATCAAGGCCTGCTGAATCAATAGGTCTCATCCTGTGATCCACAGTGACAGAAGAATCCTCAATAGCTGATCATCAAAGTTCAAAAAGCAGCTGACAGCAGAGGTAGCTGTGTTTAGGTGCTTTCATGGGAAGTCAATAATCTGTGTCTGGGGAAGGGTGGTTAAACTCTAGAGGACAAATCAAAGTCTGACTAGTATTTGTAGTTTGGAGTGGATATGTGCATGATGGAGTAGCTGTAAAGACTTAATTTGCTTCCTGTACATTTATTGGCAGTGACAGAGTGGTTTCTTTCCAAGTGCATTTGTCACCATTCAGAATCATTCACAGTGCAAATGCACCATTGTAGATAAATATACGAAGTACAGGGTCAAATAAAGAAGAGCCAAACCGTGTTAGAGTATAATTTGCACATTATCCAGCTTGACAGTCGTGGAGCGCTCATGTTATTTATTATTACTGAAACTCACTACTGTATGATCACGTTTTTAAGCAATGGTCATCAGATGATTAATGAGGAATTTAACACTTTCTGTGGGGCTTAAACTTGTAATTATTAACACTGTCATTAAAGCAAACCTTGCATATGCAACTGAATACCAAAGGAGAACACAATACTAAGAAAAATATAGGATTTCTTTAGTCCAGGGAGAGATTTCATTCAAAACGTAAAAATCTTTTGAATGAGTGTTGATCAGTAAAAATGTAATGCTGAGGTGAAATCTGCATTCTTGGAAATAGTTACTTGATTAGGCAAAAGTTTTTGTTGTCAAGGTTATTTGTACACTTGAAAATTAATTAAATGCCAAGAGGACGCCTTTTGAAGGACTATCTGGTGCTGTTGACTTTTTGCACACTCGTTGAAAAATAATTGCCGGTAGCTTAAACACACAGTCTCTCTTTTCTTCTTTAGATTGCAATATCCACACAGGTATTCACAGAACAATAATAATATATATATTTTTTTTAAAAACAGCAACTTGTTTTTCTGCTGCAAAGCGTTTCAGTTTAGAGACTGTGCTTTAAGCACTGTAGCATTAGTAATAAGGGTAAAACATGACAGCTTTTTCTGACTGACACGGGTTACGGGCTACACTCTGAACAATATGAAGACAATCTGACAAAGCTCAGGCAGGATAAATAAAAATGAAGGTTACGTATTTTATATACTGAACATTGTGAAGCTCAATAGAACAGCAAAATCAAAGGTCTCCATCCAGTAAACGGGAAACCTTCAGGCAAGAGTTAGATGGAAGTGAAATAAAGAACAGTTTATCATGGATCGACATTTTTCTTTTTTATTATTATGAAACGCTGAAGAAAATGGAAATTTGGTGACCAGTCATACTATTGTTTTAGATTTTGATCTATGTGATGTAAATGTAATGGATATATTAAGTTGTGCATAACAGCGCTAATGGTTCACTTGTGCTTTCATTTCTTGTCTTTCTCACCCATTAAATCTATCATCAAACATCAAGTAGAATTATATTTCATATAAAAGGCAGCACAAAAAAGGAACGGAAATATATCTATAAAAAGAAGTCACTGCAGAAAGTACAACCTGCATGGTTTAGAGATGACAACAAACAAAGATGGACAATTCAGAGGGAAAGGATTCACCCGACAAAAAGCATGACTTTCACAGCTTACATCGTAGCCACTAGACAAGAGACCAAAAATAGGGCGCAGTCATCGATTAGCTCTTTGAGAGTATGTTACTCGAGCTTTGCTCACGGATACCCGCAGAAAAGGCAGCGCCTTACAACCTTTCGCTACTACACAACCACCCAAACACATCTTCCGTTCCTGTCTTGCTCTGTCTTTTCGGCTCCCTGTTACAACTGAAAAAGCACACCAAGAGCTGAAGCTGTAGCAAATATTGCAGATTGCTGAAGTTATTATGTCGCTTGCAGTTTCACAGAAGTTCAAGATGAACAAGTCTGGCATGAGAGCGCTCAACAAAGATATTTCCATTGCTGCTGTTTTTTCATCAGGTTTTCTTGGGAAATGGTTCAGAGCTGTTATTTAGACGCTTATTTTACACAGGATACATACATTTGGCAACCTGTACAGTCCAACTGTCAATCACACATGGCACTAATTGTTTTTGTTTGCCAAGAAGTAGTAGTGCCAGTTCTTGCATTTGCAATGAGGGCTGCTCTTGATTTGTTGATTATGGTTGCTGCCTTTTGGAAGAAAAAAAAAAGCTTTTAAGCCTTAGCAACCGTTTTCATTTATTCCAATGTCAGGTCATGGGTTGTTTGGCCAATTCTGCAGACAGATTTTGATTTGCAGGGCAAATTGTTTATTTGTTATTAACTATTTTAAACCATCCACACGTCCATACTTAAGTTAAAACAATCAAATTGCGATGAAATCATCTGGTATAGTACCTCTCCAAAACAATATCTGAACACACTGTATGTATAAGGGGAAAAAGCTGAACTTCATGGGCAACAAAGAATATTAAGCCTGCCGCGATCAGTAGATCGTCACTAAGGGATTTGTCTGCATGCATAAAAATCATGGGGGGAAAAAATCCTCCAGGACTCCTGATGCTGAAACAGCTGGATGGTCGATTTGCACAGTCAGAGACGAGTGCTCAATCCGCACTGAGCGCAGAAATATAACCCACAATCTCTGTAGTACCGTCCTTGTGTAAACACTTTGCTTGTTTTGAAAAATGAAATACACGAGCGACAACACATTTAGAAGGTTTTTTTCTCCAGTTTATGTCCAAAGTGAGACAAGCATCCTTCTCAGTTTGCCAGACTGATGCTGTGGTCAAAGCTTGGTCGCGGGAACAGGGTGTGCAGTTATTCTGTTGGAGTGGTGGCAACTGGGCTGAGGATGGGAGTCGGTAAGTCCCTCATAGGACTCATAGGAGAGATGGCCTTGTGGCTGAAGTACTCTACTACTTGGCTGGGCACCTCTGCCAGAACACATTTGGCCAGGGCGGCAGGTGATGCCTGCAACAAAGTTAGAGAACAGCTGGAGTTGTTAAGACAATTGTTAAATATTGTTTTAATCTGTGATAAGGAACATAAAGGTTATAAGGTTTCTCATCTACATCTAGAGCCTCTGGTGGCAATAATGATGTTCTTTGTTTCAGACAAATTTTTAAAAGTACGTCAGAGTAAGACCTCTATTAGATGGCACCTGTTGTGTGCATTACTCTGTACAAAGTCTGTTCTGTCTCACTCCCAGGAGTTACATAAACCAAAATAATAAGTCCTGCAGTGTTTGTTTTACTGTATTGCCACTGATTTATTCGTGTTTTTCTTACTATTAAGGGGCAATCTACAGTTGCACAGTAGCATAAAGTTATACATATACATTACAGGAACATAAATGTGGCAACATATCTTATAATTCATTTTCAACTTAAGTGACTTGCATGAACTGATAGTTTCAGACTGAAACACTAACCTAATATGCAGTAAGTAAATTAAAATGAATCTGATTCATCAGAAGTGGCCAGAACAGCTTTAGGTCTTCTTGCATTGACTGTCCGAATCTCTGTAATTCCAGCAAAGCAATGAACAACATTACTTTGAAATGTGTTCACTGATATGGCGTTTTGATGGTTGTGGCTGAATTGGCTGATGTGTACTATCAGATGAATGCAGAGTCAGGAAAAGATTTTATTTAGTTTATGCATTAACTCGTTATTCCGTGTATTCTGTGCATATTTTCAGAAAATAGGGAGACATGAACAAGGATCTATAACAGACGGTGCAATTATACATCGGAAAAATTACTAATTGGATGTAACAACATTAAGAAACCGTTCTCGTGTGTGCACATTTCTGGATTTCCTCCAGTCCATGATGGCCATCTGTAGCAGTTGAAAAACCAGCAAAAGCTGCCTGTTTATTCTTTTAAATGACAAGGGCTTAATAAAATTATAATAATTATTATTTTTGAGAGCATCCCATGCTAAGCAGTCACACAGAGCAGGATTGAAAGGAATCCTGAACAAGTCAACAAAAGCAGAGAGATGGAGAGAAGGACTGACCGTTTTGAAGTCTCTGAAGGGCACAAACTGCACAATGTCTCTGAGGACCGGCTCGCCCTTCGGTGAGCGTAGGACTCCATCGTCTCCATCCAAAATTTGCATGTCTGTGAAGTCGGCATTGCCCACACCAACAATGATTATGGAGAGAGGCTGGTAGGAGGCTCGTACAATGGCTTCACGTGTGTCTGCCATGTCAGTCACTACACCATCCGTGAGGATGAGCAGGATGTGGTATCGCTGGAAGAAGATAAAACCTTTCACTGTGAATTAATCCATGCTAACGTTAACCCATTTCAACCGCAACATGTGGTTCTAAGCTCAGTGTGCGCTGTCATCTGAAGGAGGCCTTTCATGCTGTTCTGGATCATTTTACAGCCTCTGCTGAGTAGAAAAGATTATGTGTTTGTGTCAGTTAGTCAAAAATGTTACATAGAAAACAACAGAGTCCAAAACAAATAATAAAAAAAAAAAGAGCATAAGATAAAGAACAACTAGATCACAAGCAGAGACACCACATCTGTGTCCGTGTGCGCAAAATTAATTTCAAGTGTGTAATTACTTGAGCAGCATGGACCCAGGATATTAACATGGAACAATGTACTGTAAACACTTCGGATTGGTCCAATGAGTCGAAGTTTGTTTGCTGTTACTGTTCAAAAGGCAGACTGACATTTAGGAATAAATTATAATGAAGGTCAGTGCAATCACAGTATGTGTAATAGTTCAGAACACAATGTCTGTGCAGGCGGTGGATCAAAATCCTGAGTCTTTACTCTCAGCATTAGGAAACATGAGCAGCAAGTAACTCTATTAGACACACTTTAACTGCTGTACAAAAAAGGAAATGATATCAAAATATGTTGAATGAAATATTGTCAATACAGCTCTGTATGATTTAAAAAGTACTACTTGTTTTATAATGGGCTCCTACTTCTTTTGGACCAAAGGAAATTACTACTATTAGCAATGCTGTCTTGAGGAATTTCACTGGGAGGCAAAAAGAAACCCCGGGAAAAACAAAAAGGCCGTATAAAATAAAGAACCAAATATTTCTGAGGAAAAAGAAAAAAAGAGTAAAAATGTGCACTCACAGAAGCATCTTTAATGTTGCCGTCACCTGCCGCCACCTTGGCTAGCCTGTTAATGATCGGAGCAACGTTGGTAGGGCCGTACAACTGGATCTTAGGAAGGCAGTTCTGGTATGCCTCAACCACTCCTTGGATCTCTGATCAAAGCAAGAGCGGATTGAAGAAAACATCATCACAGGTACCTACACCTGTCAGTTAACAAGTCCAGGCTGAAGTGTACAGTCAGATGACTCATTTGCTGAATACTAACAAACTTGGCCTGAATTATTTTTGTTGTTGTTTTTCACAATTTGAAGACGGACACTTTAGGTTTCAACCAATCAGTTATGAAATCCATGAATATTATCACATTAAAACACTAACTTTTAAGTAAGTACAAAATTACAGAGAGACAGAAATGGTTGCACCTAATTAGTTTGTGTTATTTTACCGGTGGTGTAGATGCTGTTTCTACTACTATCAGTGGAGGTAAACAAAGCCCTTCAACCTACCTTCACATTCATCATCCTCTGGGTTGAAATTAATGGCAAAGTCATGGGACACCTGTGAGTGGGGAACGAGAGGAGAAAGTGTGAAAGGCTTCCAATTTAGGATTTGGTGAAGAAATCGAACCTTTTTTTACTTCCATGTTTTGTTTTTTACTGCAATTCTGTTAAAAAATGTTAGGTGAATACAAACGTTTGATCTAAATAGAATCAAAAAGAGCAGTTGACCAAAACTGAAGACAAGTTTTCTGTGTGCTCATGTTATTCCAGTAAAAATTACAGTTTTTCAAATGGACCAACTGGCTGACTGGACTGGACTGGACTGGGAAACACACATTTGGCTTAGAAAATTACAAGATAACGAACTGATTGAAACTAAGCAGTTAAATACCCGGGACGACAATGATGATGATAAGAAACAGGTGAGTACATGGCTGAACTAAATCTAACTAATGACACAGGAAGTGAAACAAAACATAATGCACACAGTAAAACAGGAAACACATGGAAAAGTCATATAAGGTAAACACAAGACAGCAGGATAATAAGACACAGGGTAAATATAATAGTGACTCACATCGCGTGGTTGTCCAACAAGAGGATTAGGTTTTGGGTTTGTTTTTTTAACTAATCAAGGGGAAATACTGCATTTCCTAAGATTAGTCAAAGGCAAACTAGATCAGATCAGGTGGTAAACAGACAACAACATCAAGAGTTGTGATTAAAATGTTCATCAAATATTGCCGAAATTTGACACGTATTGTTTTTTTAACGAGGCTTGCGTATGTCCCATAATGGTGCAGTCTATCTATGCTATTTGTATACATATCCCGAACCAATTATTCGTCACACTATACAGTAATGAGCATAAAGCATGTATTACGTGCTTAATATCTGTTTTTTTTAAAACAGGCTTTGCACCCACTCTTCTTTTAAATGTTTTTTTCCCTGCAATCCAAATGTCAGATACATTTTGTTTATCTCAAAGCTGTTTAATTGGCAAAAATAAAATCCCCCTCTCAATCCATCCTCTCACAAGAAACTGTTTTTTTTTTCCCACAGGCACCAACTGTCAGCCAGATCAGTGACAACTGACTCTTCTCCAGCTGGCTACTTTTTTTTAACGTCACTTTTGTAAATCACGTCTATAACGTGATTTACAGCCTGAAGTGAGTCACAGTGTAGAGTGTTTAACAACAGACTTTCTCACATGACGCAGCAGTACAACACCCAAGTGTAACATTAATGACATTATGTCTAATAATGCTATTAACAGCCGTCTCCCTTTTAAATGGTCCATTTGTGTGCTTCTGATTGTGCCTCTGGTTCACATATAGCTTTCAGAGACACTTAGATGGAACAAAGCATTTTTAGGCACTGGTAATATTATTAGTTTCATTTGAGCTATTCCAACCGTTGTATGACAGTCAGACATTAATATTACAATCTTAAAGAAACTGTAGTGTTCGTAACATTTTTTTTGTTCCTTTGATCGTATAAAATACTGCACTAGTTGTTGTGAATGTGCCTCTGTGGTCAGGAGATTATTTGCATGAATATGTGCCACACTCACTCCTGAGCAGTTTGCATTCAGCAGGTGGCTCTAATGGCAGTCACAATCAAGCTAAAAATCAAGGATACTTTCCGGCCACCTGGGAAGCACATAAGAGGTCACTTGGAAGAAAACAACTGGCCCAAGACCAGATGCAAATGAAGATCGTGGTTGTTTGAAAGGCAAACCAAGGAGACGTACGTGCAAAAACAATCCTAATTTCATTATTGACTAAACCTTTGGAAGTTTTTTTTCTTCTGTATTTAAGATTTAAATAACACACATTTAATCACGAGTATCAGCAGTTACAGCCAAGAAAGGCTTCATAGTAAAATGAAAAAGGTCAAAGATTTTGCAATGAAATGTGTAGAAATAATACAACTCAACTACTTGTTACTTGTTTTGTATTATTTGTGCTGTGTTAGAAAAAATTATTTATTCTTTTTTTATTCATTAATTCCCACAGCTCATACTGTATGTGATAAATCTTTAGCATTAAATTAACATCTTTAATACTTATGCATAATGCATAATAAATGGTACCGCGGTCAGAAGAGCCCTCGCACTTCTGGCACCTAGTACAGTCCCTAACCTATGAGTCCACAGATGCACTTTATGATTTATCGAATAGCTTAATTTAGAATCACCTGCGCCACCAGCGACAATAGATCAACAGGACACGGTTTAAATAAAATTGGCTCCTGTGAGGAAATCACTGCTATGGCAAATTCAGAAATTAATAGTTTGCATTATTGAGCTGCAAAGCTGAGCATGATTGAAATGATAATTATGAGTGTTTCCTACTGAAGAATAGCACATTACAATCTTACATTAAACACAGGCCCTTCTGGTCTGATAGACTATGTGAGGATGGTGTTTCGTCCGTGTGTGTCCGTGTGTGTGTGTGTGTGTGTGTGTGTGTGTGTGTGTGTGTGTGTGTGTGTGTGTGCTCACTGTTCACATGACAGACATCTCCCAGGGGCTCTATTCAGAATCACCGAGGGCTTTCGGTTCCCAAAGTCTAATTTGCTTAAACAAATGCTCTCACACTCATGAATTCTTATGTAAATTGAGGATCAACACTCTGGGGCTTCTGTGTCATTGTAACGTGATATTTTCTCGAGACAAGTGGATATTTTAAGACGAGGGGCTTATGAATAAAAATACCCTCGGTAATTAGTTTTAAATGTGAAATTTTGAATGACAAATTGTGTCCTGGAACAGGTCATGAAAATTGGCTCACGTAACGTCAAATCCCAGATTAGTGGAAAATACCTGGTTTCGGTAAGAGCACACTTCTATACAGCACACATCATTATCACTGGAAGAAGCACAGTGTTTAGAACAGAGGAGTAAAAAGGGAGAACAGAGATGCACACAAAAAATACTCACCTCATAATTCGGAGGGATTCTGGCGCCGAACCCCAAAGCTGAAAATCGCTTGTCACTGAAACGATAAGCAAATTAATCAGTTACAAATTAAAGCAACTGCATTTTAAGCTGTGGTTGCCTTTTGATTGCAATCTGGAAAATATTGATGGCTTATCCATCTGTTTGTATTTCTGAGGGCATACCTCATGCTTGTTTGCATTTTAGAACGTGTTAAAAGCTTGAATTACAATTTGAAATCTGTCCCACAGTCAGTGCAGACAGCATTTGCACCTGTTCACAGAGCTTCTAACGATTTTTAGCCTCTTCATTTTTCACTGTACCATTTAGATAGGAAGATATTACTTCAAAAGTCTGTTAAGCTGGATTCGCTGCCTCCAGTCAGAGGCCAGGGTGCACAGTTTGTATGAATAACAAGATAGTACACTCCAGATAAAGTGTATTATATTTGCCCACTACAATTTTATTTGCGTGTCTGAATTCTAAGTATGGATATCCTTTATGAAATGAAAAAGCAACGTCCTGTTCAGCTTTAAAGTAAACTTGAACCTGACCCTGAACCCCACACCTTCTCAGCTGTAGACAGCAAGTGTTTGCAGCACACTAATGGGATTCAGTGCCTGTAACTCCACTGCACAGCAATGCTGGAAAGTTACTCACAGTTACACAGTACCTGTGTGGAATATCTTCCTCTAGCATTCACTCAGACATTCAAACATGAAATGCACAACAAATGCACACTACCTACAATACAAGACATGATTTTTATATCTTCATGACATATCTTACAGCTCAGCTTTGTTCTCGTTGTCCTGTTTCCATTTTTGCTCTTTTGATTTGATCTGTTTTGAAAGCCATGGGTTTAACCAGGCGGGATAGGAGCAAAAGACACATTTGGGTTGCATTATGGAAACTGAAGGATATTGTTTTGGTCACTCACTTTCTGTTACACCCCATTAGAGCATCCTGTTCATTAGCTTTATTGAAAAAAAAACTACTGTATATGCAGTATACAAATACATACAGTAATGCCTGTAAAGTAATCTAATGTATTCCGGCAAACAAAAAGTATTTACAGTAATATTTTGGGAATTTCTGGGCATTTAGAGTAAGCACTGGAGCTGTCACGACTTGTTTTCAGTCACATCAGGGACTCTTTGCCTACAGACAGCTTTGTTCTGTTATCAGGACATTTATCGATTTCATGCCTTCATCACTGACAAGCCAACCCAGCTCCGTGCAATCGCAAACAACATCTTCAGCTCTTGGTTTGGGGTTGAACAAACATTTTGAGATCATGTCTTTTATTCATTTATTCAGGACATGGTGTGGGTGCCTCAGAGGGTGGCCAGCAAACTGCACAGTGTTAGGAAGTTGTGTTATTTGGTGCATGGACAAGTGTTGATTGGAGAGCTGTTTATCCACTTATAGTGGCTAATGTGGCTTTGAGGCAGCTTTTCAGAGCTATCAGAAGTGTTCGATTAACTCTGGTGTTTGTGGACTTACATAAACACTGGCACAGAGATGATTTTCACACTTTCAGAGGGAGCAATAACTCTTAACTGCCTGATAACTATTGAAAGAACTAACTTCGGCTTGACAAGTTTTAGTTGTACTGCAATTAGTAATAGCTGTACCAGGATTGTTATTTTACTACCACAGAAATGACTGGTTATAAGGGCCTGAGCAGTAACAGTGGGAAGGCCCCATTGTATTTGCGCCATTTGTTATTATTTATGAAGTAATGAAGCCTAAAAGTACTCAAAATTAGCACATGTGTAAAGTCTGGTGAAAAGTTACATATTTTATGGTTTCAAAATAGTTTTGCTCTATAGCGCCACCTAACACATCTTTAATGAAGTACTACCAAGACATAGTTCGAGCTACTTGAATGAAGTTTGTTACACACGAGTGGGGTCCACTCATGGAAACCCAACAGGAAGTCCACCAGGCCTTATACTTTTTTGAACTTTTGACTTTGTCCAAACAACTTCCTCTTTGGCCAGTTTAAACTTCAGATGTTGCCTATATTAAAGTGTGGCGCTTTTGATTGTTGTTGAAGGGCATGTTGGTGAATTCCAATAATTTGCCATGAAATTTTGATTGTACTATTCCTCTCAGGCTGATTGCATTCACCTTAAAACCAATGTGGTGATGCATGCCATGGTGCCATGCCTATTCTGCATGAAAGAGGAAATTGTTGTTGAAGTGCTTGGCAAGCTTGAAAAGTCAAGAAATTTGCCCCACTTCTCAAGCCTAATGACAGCTTTCTTGTTTTTTTTTTTTTGGGGGGGGGGGGGGGGGGGGGGGCTCTGATCACTGAATATGGTAAAACGGCTCCACAGCACCACCTACAACATTTCAAAAAATCATCCCCTGCACTGCATTTCATCTATCTGTCTGAAATTTGGCAGCCTCGTGCAGTGTCCTGAGATCTCTTGGAACCATAACCAAAATCCAACAGGAACTCAGCCATTTTGGATTTAAAGTGTAATTTCAGTGCAATTTATTTATTTATTTATTTTGCCATTTTCAGGCCTTTTACATTAAAAAAATCCTGCTAAAGATATTTTCAGACATGATCTTTGGTGAGTCCAATCTAAAGACCTTAGTAACATTAAATTGCAAAGCTTTTGAATTTTCGTAAAAGGTCATGTCTGTTGTGACCAGAGATGGGCAGTAGCGCGTTACTTGTAACACGTTACTGTAATCTGATTACTTTTTAAAGTAACGAGTAAAGTACGTGCGTGTGCTACGATGTAATGGGAAATTCACCGAGAAACGCGCAGATTCTTTCACTGACCGCTGCGGCACACCTGCACCAGGGCAAACCTCCGCCTACCCCACTCCTGCTTTACAGGTGAAAATAGAGCAAAAGGACCGCTAGTCTTTGACTTTATTTATTTTCTGCTGTGTTTCACTTGCATCTATTTGAAAGAGTGAGTGTAAACACAAAAAATATTTTATTTTATGTGCTGGAATGTGCAGAAAATAGGTTTAAATGTTAAACAAATTTCTTCCAGTCAGAGAATGTTGCATATAATAAAATTTTTACTTGATGCATAAAGTTAAAAGATTAAAACTGATAAAACAAGTTTTTAAAAAAAAGAGACTTTTCCATTTGATTACATTTTGTATGATGGATTATGCAGAAAAAGCAGAATTGGGCTGAAAGATCTATCGCTTTATTACCTATTCAGGTTGTAAATCGTGTTTTTAAAAAGTAACTAAGTAACTAAGTAATTAATTACTTTTGAAAATAAGTAATCAGTAAAGTAATGGGATTACTTTTTTGGGGAAGTAATCAGTAATTAGTTACTGATTACTTTTTTCAAGTAACTTGACCAACACTGGTTGTGACTCGCCAAATGTATTCGCCACAGGAAACACCAGAAACTCAGTTGTACATTGTCCAGTCTCTTCCAAACTTGACGTTTGATGGGACTCTGGAGACATCTATGTGCCTATATTACGCTGCACTTATGGCGCTGCCTAGTGGCAACAGGAAATACGCGGTGTGTGATAACTGGCAGTTCCACGCATGATATACATAAAATAGTTAATGGGTATTATGCATCTCCAAGGTACTCATTATTGTTGTTGTTACAATCTAAGGACTTTGCCATAATCTGAGACTATAATAAATTATCAGCTTGTAGTTTCAAGGCATCACTGATTATGGCTCACAAGGCAAACAGGTGCCCGTGTAACATTAATGTATTCTTATTTTTGAATACGTGTTCCAGCTAATGCGCTAAAATACTCCAGTAACAGTGCTCCACTGACATTTATAGACTTCCTGTTCAATAGATTGGGCAAGTGATACCACAGTATGAAAGCAGCTCTAATATCCCCTTCAACAATTAAATGTTTTCAACTGAAGTTAAATCCATTTTCATCGAGGAAAAAAAAACAGCCTTCCTTTCCAACTGAATACAGGCTTTACTCCCACGATTTTGACCTTTCAAACACATCGAGGCATTCTGTATCAATGCAAGATAATAGGAAAGAAAAAATGTTTTGGGTTTTGTATTGGTTTTTACCAGCTTTGCCAGTGTAAAGAAAGAGCTTTAATGAAAATATTTTAATGTGGAAGCAGTTATTCAAGCTGAGCCAATTTTGCTTTGGCGTGTATTCTGTTCCTGTTATTGTTTACATAGAAAACTGATTATCCTGGCCCCGGGACTGTTGTGATAACACAGCAAATACATTTCATGAAACTTATTAAATATGATATGACATAGGATCGGCCCAGACGAGAGAACAGAGGAGACTGGCCACAAGTCATTTTCATCATATGAATTTTGCCCAAAGTCCACGGAGGTCACAGTTTTCTCCTCTTCATCAGCACACGTGAGGAGCCACAGGGCGATGTGCCCGGTGTAATAGCCCTCTCAGCAAGGTAAACGAGCCTCTACCCACACAGACAAAAGCTAGTCACTCCAGCTCTGTAATGCACTCCTCTGCACGGACTCTAAAATCCCACATCACCTATATTCACTAAAGGCTAAAAGGTTTGCTTGCCCACATTTTACACCTCAATAACAATTCCAAGGGAAGGGCTGCCTACACTTGCAGCCGCTGTTGGCCCAGAGACATGTTTCCATGTATGATGCTGGTGTGCATCAGTGTAAACATGGATGCAATAAAGCCACAAAGATGAACTGAAAATTCACAGGCAGGATTTCAGTGTCTCCGGCGCTATCGCTTGCATGCTATAATTAGCCAGACAGTGCTCCTGATATTCAATAGGAGGATCTGCATAAATCAGGAGTTGGGGTGTTAATCCTCATCTGGCTTACTTTTGACAGATGAGAGGGTCTTTCTCCAAAACAGATAATATCACAAATTATTTTTCATTAATTAGCAAATACCTGCAAGTATCCTAAAGATATTTTTTTACACATCGATACTGTAATATTTGTGCTCTGTTGGCCAATCATTAAAAATACATGTGACTGAAGTCAAACATTATAACTACAGTACATCAGCCAGTATTTACAGTAAGAGGAATCCTCAGAGGAAAACAGGCTTCATGCTGCACCACCTCTGTCTTTACATCAGATTCTACACCATGCTGTTATTTCTCCAGCCATAATGCCTCCCACTTCTTTTTGAAGTGCCTGCTATCCTGGTGTCAGCCCCTATCTCAGCATGTGTTCGTCTGTATCAGGGTAATGAGCCTGTGCGAGCTAAGAAGGAGGACCAATCGCTGCAACAGATGCTGAGAAGAAACTGTATCAGTCAGCTATCCACAGGAGAAGCAGCCACATGCAGCTTCCTATGAGAGCAAAGAAACTATGACAGACATGTAAAACAGCACGACAGCAAGAAGCGCCACATACTCGCAGGTAGAGTTAGGCTACTACCTGTGACACGCAAGACTAAAAATATTTAGCAGCTACGCGGCAGGAAATGAAAGTTACATAAGAATGATTATGATTTGATCAACATGGCAGGAACAACATAGCACTGTATAGAAAATAATGAAATAACAGAAGGTACACACGGAGATGTCTTTAGTTTTTCGTTTTTTTGATAAAAGTTTTCTTGGCTGCACATCCATGATGACAATCTCCTGTTCCATAACATCTTAAAATGTGAACTTGCTGCCATGTTCCAGAAACCAGTCTGAGCTAATCTGAGCTTTGTGACATTGTGTTTTATCCTCAGAAGATGGGTACACTGTGGTCATAAAGGGATGGACATGGTCAGCTATAGTACTCGGGTGGTGCTCAGTTGGGACTAAGAGGCCCAAAGTGTGCTGAGAAAATATCCCCCAAACCATTACACCCCCACCAGGAGCTTGAAATGTTGGCACAAGGCAGGATGGGTCCATGCTTTCATGTTGTTTACATCAAATTCTGACTCTGCCATCTGAATGTTGCATTAAAAATAGAGACTCGTCAGACCAGGCAACATTTCTCCAGTCTTCTATTATCCAATTTTGTGCAAATTGTAGCCTCAGTTTCCTGTTCTTTGAGACACGAGTGGTACCTGGTGTCCTGTTTGAAGGGTTCCTGTTGCATTCCTATCAGCTGGAAGCACTCTGGCTATTCATCAATAAAGCATTTTCACCCAGAGAACTGCCCTTGACTGGATATTTTGGACCATTCAAATTCCAATAAATCAGTATTTTCTTAAATACTCAACAGCAACAAACATGCCAGGTTTAGAGTCACTTCCTCACTTCCCACTTCCCCATTTTAATGTTTGGTTAGAATTTCAGCAGCTTGTCTTGACCACATCTATATACTTGAATGAGGTGCTACCATGTGATTGGCTAATTAGATATTCGCATTGCCAGAACAAGTGTGCCTAAACTGGGTGCCAGTTTAGTTTACAGGGTGCTCAGGCTAAGTCCAATGGCCCGGGTTCAACTCTAACCCAAACACTTTAGTCTCACTTCATTTTATTTATTTTTCAATCTACGACGCCTGAATGGATTCGAAAGAAATCCCCATATTTGATAATTACTCTCTGTCCATCAAAATCTGATGTCTGCAAGATTTAAATGCCGGTGGCTGACAGGGTGAAAAAGGTCAGAATGTCACCTATCTCGCACACAGGCAGAGGGAAGAAAACTAATGTTTACTTTGAAATTGCCTGATGTAAAATGACCGTAAAGGAGTACATCCACAAAACTGCATAAGTGTCCTTGACTGCTGCCACCAAGACCCATCTTCAAGCCCCAGATTAGCCTCATGCATAAATAATCCCAGCAGAGGCAAAAATTTACTTGCTCTAGTTTTTCCAGGTACAAACAGTTTTCTCATCTATAAGAAGATTAAAATGTATTTACTATCGTGAACGACGGTGTTTAAGCTGCAAGTTACCGCTGACTTTTTTCTTAAAACTGCAACCCGTCTGTTAGAGAAAATTAAAAGTGCCAAATTCATTTCAATGAAGGAATAAATGCGAGGGAAAGGAGCCGGTGGTCAATAGCTCGGTTCCCATAGTGTCACAAAAAACTGGCGAGCAAAGCTATAATGACCTGCAGGGTTCTCTGCCCTTCTGTTTCAACACTGCACTGTTTCCATTACAGTCCTAATGCTGTGGATCAGATGGAGTGGCTCCTTTCACTGGCAGAGATTCCACTGAAATGGCATGTGAGGAGCACTCTGCAGCTCTGCTTCACAACAGGAGACAGTGACAGTTCCTGTAGGCCACAAAAAGCCTTTTCTGAGAAACAAAAGATTGACAAACCTGTCATAGTCTTGACAGATCTCCCCCACAGCTATCAGAGCCTTTAGGTACTCGTTGGGCTGGTAAGGGTTGATGTAGTGCAAGGAGCAGCTGTTCCTGGGGTCTCCATTGGAGGCTGTGAAGTCAATGGCAACCTGGTGGGAAGAGAAAGAAATTGCAAAGTGTGCAACATGAACAGTTCATCAGAATCAGTTAAGCTTTTCTTTTGGCACTTGACTTCCTGCAAAGACTTTTACTTGGTTGCTTGAATGCTTATTATATTCCGAGCCATTATGAGTGAGGGAGCCTGAAATAAACCTAATGGCAGTATAAATTACATGATCAGAGGTAAGAACTTGCTTCTTTTTTTTACGCCCACATAGACTGAAGCAGCATCACCTCCCATACACAGTAGATCCAAGCAGCTAGCTATTTCAACAAGGGAGGACTGCATCTACCACAGCAGTCCTCATGATTAACATGCATTGCTTCTCTGATCCAGCCAGAAAGCGAGAATGTGCACTACAGAGGGCAAACCAAAGGGCAAGAGTTACAGAACATTTGAATTTATTTCATGAAACTGCCTCCAAGAAAGCTATGTGTGCACAAACAAAAAGGTCAGGAAAGAAGGAAACATACCAAAGTCTTCATCGAGTAGCAACATGATCGGTGTGCCGAGCACAATATGTAAGTCATGAAACTAGGCTGCAGTTAACAGCATTCAGTGACAGCGAAGCGTCATTAAAGACAGTCGGTTTAATTTACCGTAAAGTGAATTTGGCATCCTCCCATGATGTAGTCTAAGAAGGAGTAGACTCTGTGAAGCTGCGAGGCAGAAAAACACAAATCTTTCAGGCAAAACCGCAGAAGTTATGATGTCACCAGGTCATTAAAGCACACCAAATCTGTTCGCTATAAAGGTAAGAAAAAAATGTTGTGCTGTATGCTGAAAATGTAGTGGAGATTAAAAATGCTCTGGAAAGTCTTCCCTTTATAAAACAATAACAGAAACAGCAGCAGTGTCTATACCGCTTTGTAAACTGAGACAATGAAACACTGACTGATTCTCTCTAGGGTGTTGCTTCTTCTGAAGCATGTTTCTGCAGGAGTTTCCTACCTTGAGGTCAGTGAGAATGACAACTCCTGAATTTTTATAGTTTCTCTTCTTCTGTTTGTACTTAGGATTCATACAGTCCCACGACACCTTGAACAAAAGCAAGTGAAAGACAAAGAACAAAAGCAACAACTTGTGGCATTTTGAACATATCAAAGCAGCCTGACATTGTTTTTTCCTTCCATGTGTGCTGGATTTCAGCAGAGAAAAATCAGAGGCACACTGGGAAAGGATAAAATTGTTACACAGCTGTCTCTCCCCTCCCCTCCGCTCTGCTCCACCTCTCCATTCACTGACCTTATTTCCACTGGAAATTTTCTGCATTTCCCTGAAACTGGCGTAGAATTCGCCAATGAAGTCATGCTTCCCCCTGGAGTCATGATCCCACACTAGGCACTGTGGCGCACACACACATACAGACATTGTTTACTACTTTTGACATACAACAACTCATTCATATATCCCAGGTATACTCATAGAAAATCCATATACAAATCAAAGTGATGTATTTTCAGTGTTCTGCCCTGTTTGCTGACCCCAGCTGAATCACGCTGGTCATGCAGTTTCTGACTCACTGACTGTGGTTTTTGCAGTCACAGTTCTAAAACGTTCCCTACCTTGAGCTTCCGGTCTTCATCGCAGCTGCACAGGGATATGAGTGACACTTTGAAGGGCTCCCACACTGGATTCAGGTTGTTTTTAATCACCTGTTAGAGAACAAGTACAATAACAACAGAAGTAAAGTGTTAGAAACACATTAAAAGCTGTCGATGAAACCGGGGTGGGAATGTGGTAAGGTTACCTCAGTTCTGTAAACAAGTTGCTCGGTTTCATCGTCATTGATTCGATAGATTTCCAAAAATGGGTCCGACTTGCTGAAGAGATCCTGCAGAAACAGAGAAGACAAAACTGACTAACCCACTAGATCTGGAGGTGAGAAACAACCAGTTTCAGGAAAGATTTTTCTTCCTTTACTTGCTGTAAATCAGAAAAGGAAAAGTCTATAAAACTAGTATTTCTCTGGTTTTCTTTTTTAGCTTTATTCATTCATGGACTCTCGCAGAGGTCAATGTCTGTTAGATCAAAAGATATGAAATATCACATTTAACAGAAAGGATTTGGTTTAATTCAATTTGCAGTCTCTTCAAGCGTTTGCTAGCGTTTACAATGAAGCTGTGACGATTTCCACCCGGGCTTGGGTGCTTATGATATCTCAGTATGCTTTTAGTATTTGTCCAGGTGATTTGTACAAATGTCTGCAGACACTAATTCATCGTTTGCTGATTGCAGGAGGAATAATTGTCAGGTAACTGTCTGCATGATTAAAGGACAGGAAGACGCAGCGTGGTGGAATTTTTGAATAAGACATCATTGAGGAAAGGGTTGATCTTTTATAAGCTTCTAAGTCATGCCATAGATTTTTCACTCAAGTATTGACATTTTCCTTCAGCAAATAGCTTGTACATGCTACGGCTGAAGTTCATTAGCAAAGTATTTGCGCTTTCCTTTGCGTGTTGCAACTTGCGCAAAGTGCATTTTAAACAGCCCCGGCGATCGGCTGTAATGAACACGATGAATTCAGATCAACTCACTAGTGTTTGTGTCCATTTTCAGTGTTAGTAAATGCCCCAATTAACTGAAAACACGTGGAACATTTTGCATCTTTTATAGTTATTTGTGGTAGCCTTGAATCATCCCCTGAGTCTCAAGTTCAGGCGTCTGAGAGCAGAGGCAACACTGATTATTGAGGTCAATTGATTCTTCTGGGAGGAAAACAAATAATTACTGTGTGTGCGTCTGCGTGTCTGTGTCGTTCTGTGTGCCTGTGTCGGCTGAGTGGGTGAGGGGGAGTTTTGTGTACAGCGAATGAGACGGTTAAAGATGCATTTCCCGCTACATTAGCCAGATACATCTCCTGAGGGATAGGAGCAAAAAAAAAAAAAAAAAGAGCTGTAAGATCCTTACTTTGTTGCCATGACAACCACTAGCCAGTGGCATCAGTAGCATGGACTCATGAGGCAAACATGTCAAAATTCAATTTCAGGTTCACAATAACTGTAATGTTTATCATTAGCAGTTACCACCATCTATCATGCCTCCTAATTAATCCTTCTGCTCAGCAACGTGAACGGGCTTACATTCAGTATTTACAGCAGGTTGAGGGGATGCAACTGATGAGCAGCTCATTAGAAAGAGTCATGCTTCAGTCATCATCTGTTGTCCTTGTTAGATAATTTGCTATATGCAAGCTGCCTGTCACAGCTAATTTATTTTGTTAAAAAACTACTTAAGAAGACATCCTGTCACTTGTAGCAGGAGGGCACTAAGACCCAGGCACAATTCAGGGGCCCAAGGTGAGAGCACCTGACCCTTTGAGAGGCTCATTAGGTGGGTTAGTTTTATTCCTGCTGTTTTACCTTTATTAGCTTGTTTCAGCTGGGATTATTTTACCGTAGGGATGTATGTGTAACCTGGGGTGCTGGGGCGTGAATGTAATAATAATTAGTATATAAGTAGTTTCGTTTTTTTGAACTTTCATCACGATCCTGGACCAGTGGTAGTCTCAAGGTGCAGTGAAGGTTGCCCAAAGTGTTCACTTTTAATCATTTTATTTCTCGTTCTTGGTAAACTCTAGCGCAGTGCTAATAAACAGCTTCTATTTGTATTTAGTGCTGTGGCTCCTACTGTGGGAGGTTATTGTTTTCTGTTAATATTTTATGTTTATGGTGGTACTGGTATTACTTTAGGTATTTTATGCTGGAAGTTGTGGGTTTACTTTGAGTGGAGTGTGGGTCATTCAGTCCAAGTACACTCCCAGCGTATCAGTTTGCTGATTGTCACACCAACATAGCGAGACTCCTTAACTTCTGACGTTTTGTTTTTTTTTATAGGCTTGATTATACGAGCTGTAGTTACCCAGCTTGAAATAAAAACCTTTGTTACAGCATCTTGACCCATACTGATTGTTGGTTTTCTTATTGAGTCTCAACAGTGCAATTTATTCAAGTGCTCCACACTGATAAGCTGTGATAAGTTTATGGAAGTTTAAAAATCAGGGCATTCATGAGGTTCTTTTGGAGGATGCCCAGAATCTGTTTGTAGTGCCTGCATAACCTACAATATGTTGGATTACATGTGGTTAGGGACATGACTCCACATGTAAATATAAATATTACAAGTTTGCTTCTGCCACAGTTTTTGCTCTTGCCTTTCTGTGTTCACTGTTTTTCTCCTGTCATCCCAGCTGGTAGCTGTACATAGCTGCCCATCCCTGAGCCTGGTCTCTTCCTGCTAATAGCAGGAAGGGGTTTTCTTTCCAATATTTGCTTTGCAATCTTTACAGTTGCGAAGAAAATGGTTAAATGTATACATTGTGCTGATTGGGGTATCTACAGTTTCATGAATGGGAAAATTGTCTTATTAATATAAAGAAGGTTTCCAGTCGTAACTTCTTTTCTTTTTTTCTATCTAATAAAAAACACCACAATTTCAAAATAGACAACACCTCTCCTGCAGCTCTACATTGAGCATCCCCAATGAGTATCACTTAAAAAAAACATCTCTCGGGTGAAAGCCTTGAACCTATTGCACCACAACAACACTATCCTGATCTGCTCTGAAGACAGCTGGCACCGACCAAAGTCTCCATTCTCGTTCTGTCTCTGACTTGAATTACAATATGCTGAAAACTTGCTATGGATTTTTGGTTTCCACTCATGCCAACGACAGCCTGCCTACCCCAGCTTTAACACAAATATCTGCAACATTATCTCCTCCCATCTGAGCAGAGGACACTGAAGAAATGCAATTTTTTTTTAGAGATGCCAGCACTGTTCAGAGGCATGTTTTGAAAATGATGGAAAATTTCTTACAACCAGCTTGTCTCTTATATCCAAACCAAGTTATGCCCACAATCCTAAAAAATTAAGCTTATATGTAACTTCAACAAGAAAAATCTGTGATCTTTTGTCTGCTTTCCTGAGTGCTCCCCTTTCCCATCCTGTCAACATCATGAGTGTAGTCAAGGGTTGTCAAACATAGGGCCCCAGGGCCAGAATCGGCCCCATAAAGACTCTAATCAGGCCCACTGGAAAATGTGAAGCAAGATGTATTGTTGGGATTTTTAACTGTATTCTTAAAAGTTTTGCAGCTTCTCTGCTGATAAAGATCTCCCCTTATCTACACCAAAGTAAATGATAAAGTGGGCTTTACGTGGCCCACAGTGTAAAATGAGTTTTACATCCCAATCCGCCATCTCTCCATCTCCACCTCACACTGGTCACTGCATCCAAGCATGTCTGTCTTCATCTTTGTCTTCACCACCATCAGCATCCAGACTCCACTGGGTCCTGTCCTATCACTGCTGGGACTACTTTCTATGATGTTTCCTCAGAGTCTAATCACCAAATAGGTTATTAATTGACTTCTGTATCTTAATAAATGATGTTCAGTTCTTTCAAAAGGTGTCTCCTTGCTAACATACAATGGGTTATTTTTGGAACCAAAATTAAATTGTCTTTGCTCCTAAATAAAATCAGTATCTAATCACAGTCTATATTGTTTGTTCAGAGCAAATGAACACTTTTGCATCTGAGTGGCAAGTGACTGCACATCATTTCTCTAAAAGTAAGTAATTTATTTGGGTTAGAGTGGTTTCTCCAGCATTTCAACAGAAACTGGAGACTTGGGGCAGCCATTACGAGGAGGAGAAAATGGACTTCACAACAAGGATTTATTTTTATTATTTTGTACTCCATGTGTTGGAGTCGGGTTCAATTTCACTGTCAGTGTGGCGGTAAAATTCAGAGTGGAATTCCAAAAATAAATGCACATGCTGTAGAAAATTTGAATTTTTTTCCAAATAGAGCTGGAAATCAAAGGGCAACCTATGAGTCTTGAGTCCCGAGGCTCGTTCCTGAAAACATGGTGTGACTACAGATCATCAGAGTTGTAACTGGATGTAAACTCCCGCTCTCTTTTTGATTGAAACATGCCTTCAGCAAAGTCTGACAGCATGAGTCCGGGAGAAGCTAAGGTCAGTGATATGCAGCTTTAAAGTAGATCAACATTTAATAACACAAATAATTCTGAATACTAATATAATTTGTATATAACAGCATGATTTTTTTTTGAGAAAATATTCCCTTCTGTGAGCATAAATTTAATGCCATTGAATTACTGTGGATGGATTTCTTAGCCTATACAGTATCATGACAGGAGGATTCTCATATTACTCACCATCTAATGCTTCTAAACCGCGTCTAATAAAACAACTGTGTTGGTGTTTCAATCAAAAACGTGTACTCCTCTCACCTTATCATCGAGCTTCTTGGCACAGAAGGAGAGTTCCACATATCCGTTGTTGCCAGAAATTTCCTCAGCGTGCACCTAGAAGGAAAAAGAATTTGGCAGTGATGTTTTTGTGTTTGCATTTCTATTATTACTGTTAAAAGAAATGTGACTTAAGACTGTGATATATATTTCCAAAACACGACCTTAAAGCTCGCAAACATGACTGTCGTGATTCAAGCTCCAGAATATCAATACAATATCATTTGTCAGCATTTATAACAAACTATCGCCAATAATTAGTGGCTCCATTTTTTTTTATTGCATTAGCTACTGGAGTGAATCGTGCTTTTATTTCAGTGTCCTTGAGCAAGACACCGAAGCTCAAAATCCTCCTGATGAGTAATTTTATGAAAGCTCTCTGTCATCACTGTGTGAATGTGCATAAATGTGGGAACGGGCAGACACATTGTGAGGCTCTTTGGAAAAGAGATTTTTAAAAGCTACGTAAATGCTATCCATAAAGGATAAAAGAGACGTTTACGTCAATGCAAAGTTAAACAGACAAATCCACAAATTACACGGCAAATGAAATTCCACTCTTGTAAAACTTAAATGCCCCTGTGTGACTCAAATATCTATCATCAGTTATAATGAGTATTTGTACTGTTTTGATTTTCTATTGCAAATGAAAGTGATTTTAGAGTGAAGTCCTGTAAAACGTTTAACCAGTAGGTGAAAAGAAGAATGAGTGAGTAAAAATGCAAGAAGAAAAAACATCAGAAAAATACTCCAAAGTTAGTCATCACTTAACTACAGCACTGTACAAGAGTGCAGAGCCACCCCTCATTTCTTTATTGTTTGCTAGGAAAATGAGAAGTGCCATCATTTATTGAAACACGTGCAAACAGATGTGGATATTTGGTATGAGCACCACTTATCCTTTGACGTAGTCTGAACTTTCTTAGGCAAGCTTTCCTTTCATTCCTTTAAGTAGTCTTCAGGAATAGTTCTCCGGGCTTCTTAAATGATAGTCAAAGCTCTACTTTATAAATTTTGTTCTGTTTTCTGTCACAATGATCGCACACTCCTTTAGTAATTTCTGTGGAGCTCTGGGGAGATAAATTCTTGACTGATAATTTACCCATGTCATCTTTACTGGTTGTGTGTTTGGGATGGTATTGCATGATGAAATCCAGAATCTATCCAAATCTGCCGGCACTTTTCCATCAACTTTGAAAAGATCTCAAACACCACCTAGTGAAATGCAGCCCAAACCGTGACAGAGCCTCCGCCGTGTTTTAAAGATGGCTGCAGACACTCACTGTTGTACCTCTCTCCTGAACTTCTCCATACATACTGATAATGGTTTGAAACAAAAAATTCAAATTTGGATTCATTACTCCATCAGATCTGTTGCCACTGATTTTCAATCCAATTCTTGTGTAAGTTTCATACCTCAGCCTTTGCTCCCTGTTTCCCTTCTTTAAGAATGGCTTCTTGACAGCCACCGATCCACAGAGACCATTTCTGATGAAGCTTCAGTGAAAAGCAGATGGATCACCTGAAGGGCCAGATGCATCTCTCAGGTCTTTGGAAGGACCAGACTGGAAGGTTCATCTGCTGTAGATCTTTTTTTTTTTAGACCCAAAACCTTTGATTTTGACTCCCACATGTCCAGTTTCCTTAAATCTTTTAAGGAGAAACTGCTGATGATTACAAGATATGCCAAGTTGTCTGTGTTAACCTGAGCAATGACCTTACTAGTGCAAAAATACTATTTTGTGCCTGTCAAACTTTATTATCTTTGACATTTTTAGTTGATTAACCCTTGTGTGGTGTTCGTATTTTTGTTACTCAGCCACTGTTCATGGGTCTGGTGGACCCGCTAGAGTTTTGGCTTTCCAAATTAACACTATCAAACAATTTTATGTTAAATTACTCAACAGATGTTTACTTCATCCCAATTACAAGACATATGAACAGCAAACATGGTTAATTTTTTCCCTTTACCTTTGTTAGATCACATTTATGAATTAATGTGCTTCTCGTTTTTCTTTTATATAAAATGTTATAAATAAATCAGTTATAATCAAGTGGAGTGAGTGGAAAGACACAACACATTTACACGTGAAAAAATAATTAATTGTTTAATTTTTCTTTTGAAAAAAACTGAACACGGGTCTCACAGACCCGAACACCATACAAGGGTTAAGTTACAGAAATAGAAACATTTCTTTGACTAAATGTGTTTTTGTGACAGGCTACAAGTTAAAAATGGTTGGGTTCTTTTAGCTGTCTGTTATGTGTAGACAAAATATTGGTTAATCCCTTGAGTTAATCTTTTTTTGCACTTGAAAGATACAGGTCAGTGTTTATGGCTCAACAAACAAAAACAGTCCTCTGAAAATAGTTAGGTTGAACTAAAAACCAGTGGAAAAGCAGCCTCCAAAGAGAAATTGTGAAAGACCTTCAGAAAACCTGGGAAATGATTCCTCAAGACTACGTACTAACAAGAAACTCTGACTCCCTGGAAGCAAAATATAATAAAATGACTGGCTTGTAGTATAAATGATCTCTACTTTCTTTCAGAATACTCCAAAGCTAGTCTTTACTGATTTGTTTCTTATTTATTTGAAATCCTTCGAATGTTGCTACATTGTTCTACAGTGCCTACATATTTTATACTCTGTAAATGACACCTTACATTTGTAAAAAAATTACACGGTAAATGCAAATTACAGGTTGCAGTCTACCTGCTTGCTTGTAACAGTAATATTTCTGTGCACATGCATATGCACATAATTCTATGTTTTTTATTGTAAAAACAAATAGTTGAAGCTCGTTGTGATCATTAGCATTTTTTCTTGGAGTGGCTTTTACTTGGTGTAGGATTAAACCAGGGCGTGGAGAGACACCTTAGCTAGAAGCTTACTGATGTGTCAGGTTATCACCTCAACTTGTGAATTTACATTGTTATAGATGTAAACGTTACCACAACAAAACAGTAAAGTTGTGCTAGTTATCAGATTTTTTTCCACTTTCCACGTTTGTTTAGAGAGGAAGAAGTTCAGCTTGTAAGAAACACAGTGCACCTTCTGCTGCTCCCATTGTGCTGTCTGTCCACCTCACAGAACACAAGGCTTTGCTTTCTGCTTCTGTGTTAAACTGGCAGCAACATTTTATCAAATTGCCAGAACTGTGGCTCTAAAGTAAGCATGCCCAGGGCTAGACAACGCTTGTGATGACAGGGAAGGAAAGGCTTCATTTTTTATTTTTTTATCACCCAGTTTGTCCTGACAAGAACAACTAGCATGTAAAATCTTTGTAAAAATGTAGGCAGGTGTGCTCTTTCCATCTTTGCCAGGGCAGCAGATTAAGTAGTATAGCGTGAGTAGATTGTGATCTATTTTAATAGCTGTTTAAGGATTATAGTATTAAAGTTAGAATGAGGATTTGCCTGTGGCTACAGACATTTTCACACCCAAAAGAGTTGAGCCTGAGACCCTAAATGTCTGAAGCAGTCGGATGCGACATTAAGCAGCCTTTACCAGCCAGCTGTCTTTACAACTGTTAAGTCCAGTTGCACTGATAAAGGCTTTCAGCTGAAACACACCTGCTCTGCCCTTTAATAAACATTAAGAAGTATGTTTGTTCAAAAGTGCAGAAGATATGTGAGAAGAGTGCACAAAAAGAAGAGTGCACTAATTGCCTGGTGAATTCACACCTCCAGGAAGCAGGACACATGACAGCATGGGGTAGCACTCACGTGGGAAAGGGCAACTTCAGACGTTGCCCCAACATGATTCCCTGCACATTTTCTGGGAGTCATGCTTGAAAACAGCTTCTGTCTCACGCTTGAAGATATGGTTTTTGCTGCTTGTTATACATAAGGCAATAATACAGTGAGCACAGAAAGGAGCAGGCTCATGCTTTTGCAAAAGCAATGAAAATATATTTGTTTGGTAAAGAATAGAGCAGGCTGTATAGCAGCAGCAAGCTGTCTGCACATTAATGGGCACACTGCAAACAGTAGATGCTAACAGGCATTTTTGGTGTGGATCTACTGAGCTCACTACCTAACTATATGGCAAAAGTATACTTTCTCAGTTCATTCTCTTACTTATCTTAACGTTGTCTGAGGTGAGATCCACGGGGTCTGACTTTGAATTTAACTAGTAATTATGTAACCTCAAATACCTGGTGCGTTACCTAATCCTGGTCCCATGGGTTTGATAATGCATCATGTCAATGGGGGTGTAGAAGTACAAATATGTGTCTATAAATCTAGGATGTTTTTTTTACAAAGAAAAAAACCTCCTACATTATCTCCATCGTGTCTCATATAATATGCTACAGTAAGAATATTTTCTGTTTTGTTTTTTTTACGCGTAGCAAGTAAAGTATAATGAAGAGCTACACTATTATAAATCGACAGAGGCATGTTTTTAATGCCATTATGCGTGTGCCACTACAGCATTACGGATAATGGTTCAGCATTGTGCTTGTGCACTGAATTCTCTGCGCTTGTGCAGATGAAATGGTCAGATTATTCCTTTGTGAGAATCCTCACCATTCCCCTCGAGAGCTTCATAATGCATTTGCTTTTTAAATAAATTCTAAATCTGGCAAAAGACTGAGTGATTCGTTTTTTTGCCTGTATTCAGTAAGTGAAGAGAACCAAGGAGGTGAAGTTTGTTGTCTGTGTGTGTAAGATGGGGCTGAATTTAAATCACGCTTTGTACTTTTGCTCACACCAAAAACATGCAGGAGACCGACGCAAACACGGGAACATCTGTACTGTGTGTGACAGTCCAGCCCGGTGATAATAACGCTGTCAGACTTTGCAGCAGCTTGTCCACCATGAATTCATTAGAGAAAGGAGAAGATGAGATTCTTTTGTGTATTCTCGACCTGAGTGGAGGGTTGCGTGATTACCTTGTCATGTTTTGATGTGCTACCGCCACTGGCTTGTTAACTATAAGATGCTGGATAATGAACCAAGAGCTATTCTCTTCCACATTTGACACATGATTTCTTGTGCATTCATCATTTCTTATGGATTCTCTTGCTTCCCTGTGCGCTTTAGTGGGAATCCCTCTCCGTGCCACTAAAACGGACACTACCATAGAGAAGATGTCTGACTTATAAAATAAAATTACACCGCTACAGTGATACCAAGGAGCAACACAGGGCTAATGTGTTATGTGTTCAAATTAGTTCATTCATCAGAGCAGCAACATTACACACGCAATGTCAGGAACCTACTGTGATGGTGGATTTGCCGGCATATTTCCCATACTTGAGCAACAGAGGTTTCACCATCTTCTTTTGGGCCACTATCTGCAAAGAACAAGATAAACAAAACAGCAGTATATAGAGATCTGAGCCTTTGCCATCACTAATAAGCATGAATCATTTACTGCAAGCGGTGCAGCAAATATACACCATTTACCAATAAAGACAAAAGGGGGCATGTTTTAGTGCTTTTACACCAACAAATCCCAGTTATTAGACCACAAATCTGGAGCTACAGCTGGCAAAAATGGGTTAGTAAGACAGCAGCATCTGTTTACCTGGCCAAGAGTGCACTCCACCCCTCCCAGAAAGTCATCATCACGGGTTCCGATGCTGTGAGTGCCGTGGATGTCGTAAACCTCAAATCGCAGTTTCTGAACCTCCTCGAAGTAGTAATCCAGCGAGAAAACCTTGCCAAAGACTGGGTGCAAGTTGCTCTTGATCACTTCTGTCCTGTCCAGCTGAAAGAGAACATGATGAATGAACTTTTGAATGTCAACACTAGTTTATCTAATGTTCCTAATTATGACAGACTGTATGCATTTGTAAAGAAATGAAGCCCTCCTTTGACAGACTGTCTTATAGTGTTTTACATCGCATGTAGGAAACAGAGTCAGCTTCTTTACAAAGAAGGGCAGACGTTATTATGTTTGTCATGAGGATGATACGAGAGATGATTGGAGGGCTCTGACATTTAATCTCAGCTTAGAGGAAACATCCATGCTTGTCTTTGACTGCCTGACAAGGAAAAGCTGATCTCTCTGGGGCCCCATCTGTTCGTGATGTAGAATTTAGCTCTCACACAGTTGCATGAACATTTCCACACTGCCCAATTTGTCACAAGGACAAATCATCATTGAGCATTTTGAAGTCAACAGCGCTTTAGTACTGGTAAATTTAACAAGAACAATAAATATACACAGGAAAAAAAATTGTCACGAATTTCCAAGATTAACCAAATGCGCGTTGATAAGCGATGTTTGGGACTTAAAGCTAAATGTGTAAATAGTTGAATGACCCAGAAGGGAAAAGACCCACCAAGGTGCATTATATGGAACTGATCTATCAGCAGCAAATGAAGGACTGAGGAAGGTTTAAGTGCTCATCCAAACGACACAGTCCAAAGTCATTTCTTCATTGTCAGCGGGGCAGGTCCACACTTTGCTTTTGATTACTTTACAAACGGTTGACAGTGTTTTCCCATTTCTCATCTCTCGCTTTGGGAGAGTCTATAAGCTGAAGGACTGAACTGGAATAAGAAGCGTGATTCCTGCATCACGCACAACATTTTATACATCTAATCTACAAATCAAAGCACAAACATCAAGCAAATATCTCAGATCACAAGCCAACAGCTTCTTGTAATCGATTTTCTTGGTCTTTTGAAAGGTATTTCTTCATTTTGTGATTTTTAGAGTGATGCCAGTCTTCCAAGATCTGTGGAACAATATAATATTTATACATTTAAAATGGTTTTTTTCTTCCTTTTGAAGCCACTTAGGGTTTTTATAAATAATATGCCAAAGAATAATGATGCTGTCAACATAATTGGAACTGAAGCTTTCCTCTTGCATGCTATATTAAAGCATAATCTTTGCCACAGTGAATGATGGACTGTCTTCATCGTGACAAGGTGTGCATAAGCCGTGACACTTTCTTCATGGGGGAACATTATGGGAAATCATTAAAAAGCCTGCACAAGACATCAGTCAGCACTGAGGGAAGGAATTTGCTTTCACTTGGAAAGCTTCAGATCCTGCCTTTCACGAATAAACTCATACATCAACATTTAAGGTTATTCTTGGTGGCATTTCTCAGACATTTGAATGGACACCGACGATATTGAATAGAATATTGTGAAAGTTATAAAACTTCCTCGTCATCCTTTTCAGTGAATCCTCGCACGCAGTAAACAGAGTTGTTACCAACCTGGAAGAAACCCACTCATATTTGTGAATAGAAATGTTTCATTGTAGGACAATAAGGATGACTCAGAATAACTTGAGCTGAGCCCTCCCTCCAAGGAGACCCAAACCACATAAAGCCTCCCACCTACTCGGAAGCATCTTTATTGGTGCCACTTTACATGATAAAGAAGGGCATGGGCCCAAAACACCCATGCACGAATAATTCGACTGGAGTCCCTATAGTCCTGATGGGGGTTTTGTGCTTTTTTTATGTGAACAAATAAGTGCATCTAATGAAAATTGTAGGCTTTTTTGATATTTGGACAAACATAAAATGTTAAATTGTGCCTAGAGATAAAGTTAGTATTCAACCTCAACATCAATGGGCGTGCCATTCTTCTGCCAAAGAAAGAAAGAAAGAAAGAAAGAAAGAAAGAAAGAAAGAAAGAAAGAAAGAAAGAAAGAAAGAAAGAAAGAAAGAAAGAAAGAAAGAAAGAAAGAAAGAAAGAAAGAAAGAAAGAAAATGGACTCGAAATGACCTTAGGGTATTTTGCACAGTTGTGAATCAGTGTCTGAGATCAGAGTTTTTCAATGTTCAAAAAAAATTCCTTCAGCTGCAAGATGTTTTCTTGCTTGCGCTTTCTCCATTCCTTCTTTCAGAGACATTCCTTTATTGATTTGTTGGTGCATCTAGGATCATTATCCTGCTGAAAGGTCCACTTCTGGTTCAACTTCAGCTTTTGGTCTCATGTTATCTTCAAGCACTTTTTGTTATGATGCAGGATTTTTACTTGAATCAATGACTGTAAGCTGCCCATTCCCTAAGGCACCGGGGCAGCCCCACGATATAACACTTCCATCATAGTTGGTATGATGTTCTTTTTCTGAAAAGCTGTGTTTGGTCTTTGCCAAACATGTCTGTCTAGAGCATAGTCTTTCACAAAGCCCGGTGTTTGCCCTTTGTGTTCCCTCGCAAACTGCAGCTTTGCTCTAATGTACTTTATGGACAGCAAAGTGTTCATTGCATGTTTATTTGTTTTGTTTTTCCCTGCCGTGCCTCCTGGGCAGGTCAAATCTCACTGTAAATGCAGGAAGTTTTAACACAAACACTTGCAAGTGTTGTCGATCTTGTGATAACATTTAAGATGTTCTCTTAGGCTGAAATTTGCATGATGACATTTCACATTTCATGTGCATGTAAACACCAGAGTCACTGTATAACCTGTTAGCGCCCAGTGTATATGAGTTTCCACAATGTTTTAATTGTATTCTAAATTATTTTAATTGTTAATTTTAAGCAGTAATTTTTAAAAAATGCTGGATGTAGCAAATATAATACAAATTAAAACTCATATATGCAAACTTTTGTTTTAATTGTCTGAAGATTTAATTTAAAAAATCAATTTTCAAGACATTTCTGGTAATTATTTAATGTTTTGAGCTTTAAAGGCTTTAAAGGGCTATAAGTCACATTCCACCTGTTACTCCCTGTCTTGTGTACACTGTAATCATTGGAGTTTGTTCTGATACTCACATTTTCAGTGTGAATAATCGACTCTGCTTTATTCATTTACATTAATAATGTAAACATTTTGTGTTATTTTTGAGGGGTGGGGGTTTTATCTGTAGACAGGATTACATGAGGCCAACCATTTCCATTTTTATTTACTTACTTTTTGCACAAATATAATGTAACTGATCAATTGTCAGTTTTTATCTTATTTTCCTCTATTTTTGTAATTCAGCTCCAGGTTAGTAATTCAGGGGGGAAAAGGATGTACTTGTTTCTAAACATATGTCAGACTTCTAGATTAATAACCAGAAAAGCTGTATGGCTAACAGCAATAATAAAAAGCAGGTGTTGCTCTATTGTTTCAAAGCAAGCAATGCAAAGAAAAAAAAGAATTACCAGCTCAGACTTGGCCTCCTTTGTCACATTTACTCCTATTTATTCTTTACTGGCCTTTCTTGCCTATTCTTTCTCTCTTTGTGCCATCTGGATGGACAGATTCGGGATGAGTCTGATGAGTCTGTTTGTTGATAAAGGCTAATCAGAGCTACATAGGGTAGTTTGTGCTAGTCTGTGCATGACGCCTGTTTGCTTTTGGTGTGGGGCCAGAAACTATAAAGAGATTCCTGACATGGGAAATTCATTTCTATAATCAGTGCATTATTTAGGCTGCTTTATCATAACAAATACATGCAGCTTAAATTAGAGATCGAGTTTTGGGAATAACTAGTTTTCAGAGAAGCGTACAGGGTCCAGTTTACGTAAGAAGAGGACAAAATCTGCGAAAGCAGCACATGTCATGTGATCTTCAACCTGCCTCCTAATTTGCCCCGTGAGCAGGTGGTAAAAAAAGGTAAACGTTGAAATATGTGCAGCTTAAAAAGCCACTGGGGCCACGCAGCATGAGCTTAGACGATAGGAAGAGCGTGATATGGTGGCGATATGAGTGGGCTCTGCTTCTTACTCAGTTGCTGACGTAAGTAAACAATTTGCAGACGGGATGGTGCCGCCCAGAACTGAGGGATTTGACAGCAGAGCATTGGACAACTGGTGAATACTGTTATGATTGTCAAGACTCGGGTGGATGGATGGATGGATGGATGGATGGATGGATGGATGGATGGATAGATAGATAGATAGATAGATAGATAGATAGATAGATAGATAGATAGATAGATAGATAGATAGATAGATAGATAGATAGATAGATAGATAGATAGATAGATAGATAGATAGAGCTGTAGTGATGGCGCTATTATTTGATTTTTTTGTCAAGCATATGCTTCAGTTAGTGCAGCTAAAAATAGCCACTCATAAATTCATGCCACATTGAACCCAGGTCAGTCATCTCATGTAACACCCTCCCATCAAATTAAATCCCAGACAACTTCAAAGCAAGTTTTTATCGTCCCCACCTAAAAATAGCATCTCGAGGTTTCCACATTCATATAGCCCAAACATTAATGTGCGCACCTCCAACAAATGACTCCCATGTGGCCGGAATCTGTCAGGGCTAATCATCTCCCATTTCCCTGAAAACAGAGGCTTTTTCTAGATGAAGGGTTGCAGGGGAAAAAAATCTATATAATTAGATATCCTCTGCCACACATTAACACATCCTCTACTTAACGGAAACCTGCCTTTTGGCTCTCCCTCATGAACTAAATGACTTAATTAACAGGGAAATGAGAGAGCCGCTGCCTACACTTCAGATCAGCTTGGGACCAAACCAAGAAAGTAAACATTTTCAGCTGGAACACATCTCATCATGCTGCAAATTACCAACCCACTGTTTACCCGTGTAGACAAGTGAATTATACTGCACATAATGTGAATCCGACAGGGCAGCGAACACAATTTGTGTGCAAGTTGTTTTAATTGTGGAGACAGACAGTGATGACTGCAAATGTATACTCCATTTGACATTTTCAATTCTGAATCAGGCATCTGTTGTGTAAGCCATGCTCTTTTCCAAAAGAGCAAAGAAAAAATAAATAAATAAAAAGAAAGGAAAAAAAATAAAACAGCTGCAAGTTCACCAAACCATTAACAGATTTATCTCCCTGGTCGATCATGTATGACTACACAGATTTTGTGACGACTGGAGAGAGACAGAGAGAGCAATATCACTCCCAATCTACAACATTTCACACATGACCAATCTTTAATCTTAGGTTTGTGATTCAAGGAGGGAAGAGAGCAAGTCTCCTCTGTGTTTCCCTGTGCAATTAACATTAATAACATTAAGAACACACGTTATTTAAATCACCTCAAGAGCCTGCATTTGAATATTTCAGCTCTCTAGATGTGTGAGTCAAGACTTCAATTCTTGAAATAATGCAGATAATGACTCAGGCAGGGAGATTAATAAATGAAGGTGGACTGCTAAGTGAGGAGATATTAGTCACACTTTTCCCTCCCAGAGGCTCACCTGTATATGTGCCAGTACTGAAGAATAAAATGAGGTCTCACCTCTATCCACTGTCCATCGTTCTGTACCATGAGTATGACGCAGGGGTCAGACTTATTCAGAGTGTCTCGGTCCAGCAGAGCTTTGCAAGACACGCGCAGCTCGACTTTGGTGACACAGGTAGCTGGACCGCTGAGGCTGGTTGCAGGGGAGGTGGCCTCCAGAACATCATTCATCCTGGCTCAGGGCAAGAGAGATCTGCCAACCAGCGAAGCAGTGCGAGGTGAGGCTGTGGTGTAGCTCTGAGGGATGGAAAAATCCAGTGATAGGTTGAGGGATCTCGGTAAAGACGTGGCACTCTCACAGGAGACGGGCCCTTTTGACTTGGTACAGCTGTCAAAAAAAGAAAAACAGAGATTCTTGCTGAGTGTCAGGGGACCAAAGCAAACTCAAGCTGTTATTGCTGCCTGTCAGAGCTGTCCCCCCTCCTGAGGGTTATCATCTCACCTTGGTAACAGCGACAGAGAGGGCATGAAGATGGCAGGGTTGTGCCTTTAGGAGTCTAGTTCAAATTCCTGCAAAAATTCGTTTAAGATGATCAAGCTGAGTGCCACCTCTTATTCTAACGAGCTTTATTACAATATTTAAAGGGGAGAGAGCCCACCTGTATCAAGATTTCCCTGTATTTTCACTATTTTATCCTGTTTCAAGAACTGAATATGAGATGGCTGATGCGTTTAAAGGATTTAAAGTGCATTTCCTCCTAATAAACAACAAGCAAATACGTGAAAGTAGATGGAAAGAATCATGGATCCAAAAAGGCGATGGGTTTAGCAGGTAGTAGTCAAAGAAAGGACTTTGATGGGTTTAATGTGGGCAGCGTACGCCCTGCTTAAGTGTCCTTGAGCACGGCGGTTTCGCACAACTAATAACCCCCCCTAAATGCTTTAAAGGTGGGGCTGTAATTTCCTCTAATATCACTGTAAATGTCACATCCTTATAATTCAAACGAAGAAGTGCAGCGTACTCGGCGCTTGGCTTTCAGCACCGAGGACAGCGCCCGTACGCGTCTTTCTCAGCCAGTTGTGAAACCACATGTTATCTCAAAGCATGAATCTGAACTCCAGAAAGCTCAAAACAGAGCCAGCATCAAAGGCTCCCAAATACGACCGCGCGCGTGTTATGAATCAAACTTCTGCTCAATCCACCGGTGAAATTTACACGGAAGGCGGCTAAACGGCTACTTCACACTTTATCCCGGTGAATAAACGCCACCGCTCATCTGCAAGCTTCAAAACCCAACACCGACCAAGGCTCAGGAGGGCAAAATAACAGCAACAGTTAAATACGAGTTAAAGCGTGAAGCGAACAGTCTACTTTCACAGCCTCGTGTATCGCTGGCTCATCTGACTCACTTCCGAGACTATTTGCAGCTGATCAAAAACTCAGCGGCACTTCACCAAACCGATAAACTGCGCTTACAGTCGGGTTAAGCGGGAGACTCGCTTCCTACCTGAAGCTGTTTCTCTTCTTGAGCACACTTGTTTAATCCGCTCCCATAACACACTGCTTGATTTTTGTTTTCTCCGCCGAAACTCATTGGCTTAGACTGGTGAGGAGGGAGTAGGCTCGGCTTGTAGGGATGGGGAGTGGAGAGAGTCCAGCTGCTGATGTAAGGGATGGGCTTTTCGTTGGGACTCGATTATTTTGAGTTCAGTTAGAAATCGAGTCCATAAAAGAAAGAGGTAGGGAAAAGAGGCTGTGGGAAAATGCTGGGATCTGGAAGCTCAAAACCTGAGGTGGAGGCGTGCGTAGATCTTGAGTGATTTAGTTAAATTCTTGTCTATAAACACAGACATAGCATTATTTTCATGTTTAACCCGCCTCCATAAGGTGTCGCTCATTTCTATCTGCTAATTCTCTGCTGCCTTTGTGGATTTTGGACCAGGATTTAGACAGATATGCCATTCAGATTGTTTTCCAACACAATACTACTGTTTATGACCAAATGTTCAACTAGTTATTACAGCAGCCTCCCCGCTCAGGATTAAGTTGCTTACTGAAGATTATGAGGATAGAAAGAGCAGGATGCACTGAAATATGTGCAAAAGAGAGGGGGAAAGACGCTTCTTTATGTAAGCTGAACTGCATGCAGCATTTGTGTTTTTTCTTTATTTTCGATACTGCAGTGGTAAAAATAATGTGGTTAGCATATGTGTAAGTGACCTCTGTGAGCTGAAGCTCAGGCTTCGGGCACATTACCGGTTTTATTTTTCTTTCTACTCTTTGATGCTCTGTGATGTTATTGAGGGTTGACATCCTGAAAGTGGCCATTTCAGGCACACAGATCTGGCTTTCAGAACAGAAGCCCAATCCTCTTGCTTTTCTGTTTGGACAGGGGCTGACCGAAAGGGAAGGTGGCCTTAAGCATGTTTCAGACAGAGCATGAACTGATGGGCTGTAGCAAGGAAGAGTACATGAAATGAAAATTTTGGAGTCAACAGTGAACACAATAGTGCCCCTTTCGCCATCCTCCTCTGCGTGTTTCCCATTTACGGGACCGTCTTTCAACAGAAACCATTCATTCTGCACTGAGATTTTATCCTTTTAGTAGTATTGTCAGGTTTTAAACAGACATACATAAAACTGCAAGAGGAAGTTCAAAAGAACTGCTCATCCAGCAGCAGCACATCGCAATCAAATCTCCGTGTGGAAGCTGCAGACAGCTAAAGACAGGTGACTTTTCTACCTTTGCTAAATACACACATGCACCCACAAGTAATAAACAATATGTGCTGAGTCCACGCACGCACAAATGCTCCAAGTCAAGTGTAAAGTTGCCTTCAGTAAAAGTGACAATGAATTGATTCACAGAGTTTTTCAATCACTTGACAGCTGTGTATGTTATATAATGTATTGTTTCTACACTGCGTCTATGCTTGGACCTTTTCACAGTCCACCCACAAATGTATTATTTTCCTGAATGTATTTCCAGATATTGCATAACATTCATACATGGCGCTGACAAAAAAACATCAGCTCTCGAGTTTCTGCAAAACAGCACTGAAGGCCGTGAGAGACAAAGCAGTTGACGAAAACAGAGAAAATGTAAGAACTCAAAGTAAGAGCTTAGTTCGAGCTGTCTGAAAGCAACTTGTGCAGCTGGCTGTTAGTCATTGTGGCAAAGTGAATGACAAAAGTAAAGTGTAGGCTTCACATTTTAACATTTTATTCCAAAAGCTTTTTAAACCTCACGGTGCTAAAAATGTCCTTCGGATACGTGGAACATTCTTTGCTTTCATTTGACTTGCGCCGCATTAAAATCTGGTCTTTATATCAAGAGGATGTGAGGCTTTGAGAGGCTTTCAAAGCAGATGGGCAGGTCAATAAAATCATTCCAGCAGCATGAGATGTAAAACATTTGGCTCCCTGCTTCTAATTAACTACTCTGCTGAGATGATCACCATGTTACTCATTCAAAGTAAATAAATAAAAATGCACACGCATTGCTCTCAAGTTGATTTTACGTGTGAAGCACTTCAGACAAAAGAAGCCTGGATCAGCGGCCAGGCGCGCACACTGGCTGCTTTCCGACAGAGGCAGATCTCTCCTGGAGTTTTCACCCTCACTGCCTCTTCTTCCATGGGTATTCAGAGGTGGTATTAAGCGTCTGCTTTGGGGCACACACCTGAGCCCTGTTATGCCACAGCTCCAAACAACGACCATCTGCTGCTGCTGTGTCGGTTGAGCACCTCACAGGACGTTCCCTGCGTTTACACATGGATTATCTATTCCGAGTCCCCCTGCTGCTTCTCCCCAGTCACATTCAGTGCTTGCCTTGGTGCTGCTGACCACATTGCATGTACAATAACCCAAATAGGAGGATCTCTACACATGGTCTGGTGCACTCAGATTTTTTTTTTTTAGTCTAGTCAAGCTCCCTCAGTGCATTTGTGTAAAATTTTCCACCAGCAGCTCCACTGAGTGAAGGTATTTCTGTCCACAGGAAGGTTTTTAGAGGGTTTCAAAGACATTATTGATTCTAAAGTTTTCTTACCGGTGATGGAAGCTGCAATCTCCAGGCGTCATGTTTGACTCGTTTTAACACTGTGGTCAAAAAGGTTGCAGTTCCCCTTTTACAAAGGGTAAACCATAGAGAAGCTCACACTGCCGGATGCCCGGCCTCACTGACTGCAATTGGACGTCAAACAGTCAATGTGAGATGTTTTGTTGAGCAGCAAAAAAGAAGAAGACATTCAGCTCATTCAGCTCTCCACGCTACAGTTATAGATTAAGGTGAGACAGGGATATGGATTTATTCTTTAAAAGTGTATCTGAGGTAGTGAGTGTGTGATTACTTGCTGAATAAAGGAGTTAAAGGGATTGTTAAAGTTGTTAAATGAATTTCTGTCCATCAACTAAAAACAAAGTTACTCATCTCTGGGCGGCTTTTTTATGATCTGGGGTACATTGACTTAACAATCTTCTCCTGCCCGGTGGCTGGGCCCTCTATCCTAATCCACAGGATGGGTAAAATGCAGGGAATGAGATTCCCGGCAGAAATCAATAAGAATATCTATATTTTGTTAAGCATTTAATGCAGCATTGTAAAACAGGAAATTCATCCCAGTGGCCATTAATGAGACACGGTGATAGTTGAATGTGTCCATCCTGATTAAATGACTGCACATAAATGGCAGATAAGCCATTTAGTTGGGGTAGCAATATTTCTAAAGGCTTTTTTTCTCTGTGTATCGGTTATTTTGCAAAGCCCGATCATACGACTAACATGACCATCCATTTGAGCTCCTATCAGCCATATCAATCACCCCTGTCCAACCAACCTGACTGTCCACTTACCTTCATCAGCTGAATTATTTATGGACGTCCAGACCGCAGGACCACAGAGACACTCTAAGGAGACTCAAGGGCACGGAGTCCCCCACATCCTGCTTTTTTATTTCCAGCTTGTGTACGTTGACTTGCTGAGCATACAGAATCTTTGACACTTTCCTCACAGTGTAGTGAGTAATGCATTGGAGGCAGGAAATCTCACTCCATCAGCGAGATTTTGTGTTGTTCTGCTCCGGTGTTGTTTTGTATATTTATTCATTTCATTTTATCAGAACACCCACAGAACACAAAATGCAAAATGTGCAGAGCCTCGGCTGTAATAGCAGGGCTTTACATAAGTCTTGGTTCATGCCTGCCAGATAAAAGTCGAGAATTTAACATTCAGCTTTGTTTTCCTGCAGCGGTTCAATGTAAAACTTTCCAACTTTCTTTCTGTCTTCTATTACCGTCCACCTCTCCTGACCTTCTTTCCGGGCTTTTGTTGATATCCACTCACCTTTGCATTGCCATGCTGTAAATAATATACAGGTCTTTTAATATTTTAGCAATCAGTTTTTTCAGAGGATCTTCCTGGCTTAAACCCTGCTTTAAACTTGAGTTTTGTTTTGGGGCCACATTAAGAAAAAACTGAAGGATTTAACTGGAGTATTTCCCACTCCTGAGTTACTGATACGCTGATTAAGAGTATTAAATTATCAAGTTTGACACATTACAAAAGATAATATTAATTTAGAACTACTCGATTTATTTGAAGTCCGCATCAATGATCTACATGTTGTACCTACAGTGCCCCCTACTGTTGTAAATGCGTCAGTTATACACGCTGAACCAAATTTAGAGCAAGTTCACAGCTGCTGCACTACAGACAGATGTGTCCCAGTGTTGTACTGGGGACTGGTCTCTCAACTTTTAACCCCACCAATCTACTCTGCAGCTGACCAGGACTCATAAATGTAATACAAAAAGTAAAATAATTGAACTTTGACACAAGTCACAGATGTGAATTAAATGCCGTGTGGGCTGTTTTTAGTATCCACATATCTGACTGCCATCCAAAGCACCTGCTGGATTAAGACCCTATCAACATGTTTTTGGATTAACTCGTGTTTTCATAGATGTTTGAATCTTAGTGCCCAAACTGGGTTTCTTTCTCCTCTCATTATAATGCAAAAACTTGGAATATATTCAGATCCAGCATATTGTCACGTATCAGACAGCAGTCGTAACCCAACAGCTATTTTAAACTGATTTTATACTATGAAATGGACTGCCGTGAAGACATCCTCCAAGGTTCTGACATTTTTTAAATATTTGATTAGAATACATTTATCTACCGAGTTCTTCCTTCACTCGTGCTCTCCAAGCACCTCTCCAGGTTTTATGAAATGCAACCTGGTGGTGTTCGTGTGTAATGTTGCTGACAGAAGCGCACGACTTGGCTCTCTCCCTGACGAAGAAATACAATTTTGCCAGCTTATCTATGATTAGCTCGTGAAAACTGCCATCTGTCAATCTAAATGAGATTCATGACATTCACACCTTACTCTTTTTAAACACTTTATTTTGCAAAGTTCCATAGTGACTATTTTCACTTCTTCTTCTCCACGTCCTGCTCAGCAGCCTCTTTGGCTCTCTTGGCACGAATGCCGAATAGACGAGCATTAGCGCGAGCCATACGCAGGCTGGCGAAAGCCTTGAAGTTCTTCTCATCCTCGGAGATAACCCTGGCCTTCTCCTTCTTGTGCACCTAAAGAAGAAAAACAAAATGAGGGTTAAGACACACACCGAATACTGCAAAAATGAGGGTTTTCTCCAAATCCAAAAGCCTGAGTCTAATTTTGAGAATTTAACATTTTGTGAAAATCAGTTCAGCTTTCTAGCTGATTTTTTATTTTTGTGAACAGCAGTCATCAGAAAAAGGGTTCAAGTGTTTCATCAAAGAAATACAGAGATTCCGGAGATTTGTCATCATCTGACTGCTGTAATGCAAAATGTTCAGACGGTTAATGCATCTTTTATCAGTCATTACTTCTGTAATACTGGTCCAGGTAAAACTGGCCAATAACGTCAGTGAAAACAAATTATCATCAGCCGTCTTAATCCTCATCTATAAACAGATACACAGGGTAACCTTGCAGGAGCTGTCACTTACAGTTCTGATGGGCATGACTGGACCAGTGAGCTGAGTGGCCATCTTGAGTTCCTCCTCCTGAAATGACAAAACAGTTAAATATTTTTAAAGGGAACAGACAGCAAGACTTTTCACTAGGGCATCAAATAAATGCTTATTAAGACCGTCTGGTTTGATTTCAATCACCCCAATGGGAATTGTACTTATATATTCACATTTAAAGGTGGCAGAATGTGGGAGTGCAGCTCATCTCCAGCAGTCAGCCTGGAATTATTATACTGATGCACGGCTGATTCGGCATGTTTTAATAATGATCTAACAGAAACCTTGAATTTCATCAGTACGCTTCATTTTCCAAGCTTAACGGAATTTCATAATTAGCAGACGTGTCCCCAGGTTACCTAGGTAACCTTAAATCCCATGGAGTCTAAAGGAAGCAGCCGAAAAGGTATTCAAATATCAAATTATCCTTAACACATAAAAAACTGCTGTAGTCTCTATAATCTCTTCTGCGTCTTATTTTAAAGGCATGTGCAAGTCTTATTTTAGCCATTTTTTTAATACATTAAAATTATTTTTTAAGTAATTTTAAATAAGGAAATGATACATTCACACCAAAGAGGGCTTCCAAAACTGTGCTTTTTCAGTTTCTATATACAGCCAACTCCTACTGGTCACATGCTTTGGTTGAATGCTTCAACACTTGTTTTTTTTCCCTCAGGAAAATGAGCCAAACAAACAAAAAGTAAATTAATAACAAGGAGAAACACCAAAGTCTAATCTTTGTGTGCCATGTGAAAACTTACAGTGCTGTCTCCCTTCTTGGGGGCAGAAGCCTTCCTAGGGAACAGGATGAGCTTGGAGCGGTACTCCTTCAGGCGCTGCACATTGGCCTGAAGAGATTCTGTGGATCTGTTGCGGCGGCGAGGGTCCACTGAGATGCCAATGGTGCGGGCCGTCTTTTTGTGGATGCCAGCCGCCTGCGGGAACATTAGCACAGGAGGACTTGATCGTTTACAATTCTGATTTTGATCACGTGCCCTGTACATGATAAAACACTGATGTCAAGCTGTCAGCATAAAATCGCTTCCTTTTCAAATAACAAATCTCAGCATTCAGAAAATGCGTTCAACGTATTCATCAAGCAAATGCAGCAGGTCCAGAGATTTGTCATAATCTGAACTGCTGTGATGCAAAACAAAGTGGTTGTTACATTCCTGAACACGTCTGCCATCAATGGTTAACGCGCTTGCTGGAGACATTTTATAGTTCCATGGGATACAGGGTCACTTGCAAAAACAAGATCACTTACTAGCTAGGGCTGCCACAAACGATTATTTTGATAGTCGACTAGTCACCGATTATTTTTGCGATTAGTCGACTAATCAGATCATCATCCACTGGACGTAAAACTACAGCTTATATAACTATCATTAGCTTACAGCTTTAAGCTTTTAAGGTGCTAACTAAAAATAAAGACAAGATGATAGTTTATTCAATTTTAATGAAATTTGCAGATTGTTTCGGTGAAGTTTAATAAACTCCTTGCTATCTAAAATATAACAGGACACCGGGGTATATTCTCCAGCATCTCACACTTCTGATAATCAGCTGTCTGCTTGACGTTTATTCAGCTGTGTAAAAACTATAACTTTAATCTCAGCCAAACCGATTTACTCAGGAACAAATAAAATACTAAAAAAAAAAAAAAAAAAAAAAAAAGCCAAACAACAACATTTTTAATTTATCTAAGTGACTCATATATATTTAACCTGAGTCGCGAAAGATGGCGGTGGGTTTGAAAACGATTTGCGGGGAGTCCGGTGTTCTCACGGCGCTAGTGACCTAGCCCCCGGCTAGCTATCGAGCTAGTGGGTAACAGACGTCTCCGAAAACGTCGGAGCGCTTTTGAAAATATGTGGTGTCCTGATAAACTGAGCAGATATTTGAGGTTTACACAGCTACATTCTCGCCTGAAAATATGTTAAACGTTTATTTTGTGACCCAGAAAGAATAATAAGAGTAATATTAAAACTAACTAGCTACAGCCATTTTTGGAAACTAAGCTGGGCCGCGCTATGAATTCTGGGACACAGCTACTTCTTCTTCTTCGGGGTTTAACGGCAGCTGGAATCCTTGTACATGCAGTGCTGCCATCTTCTGTTTCAGTCCGTTATTACACTCTTAAATCCTGCTATTATTCCTGCGTCTTTTGCGATCTTACAAAGCTTCAAACGACACGTCGACTATTAAATCAGTCGTCGACGATTTTGATAGTCGACGTAATCGTGACTAGTCGACAAATCGTGGCAGCCCTATTACTAGCGATGGCCAATGATGAGAGCACAGCTGGCTATGACTTAAAAGTTCATGGATATTCATTACTTAGCTGATCAGACTCTTAGTTTAGCTCTCTTCATGATTAATTTTATGGCAGATAAATGATTTGATTTATACGGTTACACATGCATGAAAACACTAAAACTTGAGAAAACAAAAGTAGCCCTCGCGCTCGCAGCAGTTTCTGATTAAAGCTTATTTACTTTCTTCATACAGGGAGAACCTGATATTTTTGCCAAGGTAAAGGTTGACAAGATCATTAAGGTCTTCTACAGCCACAGTTCTTTGACTTGATAGTTTGTTCAAGTTTCCATCCACAATAACTCTAAATATCACTTCTGAAGTTTTTAGCCTCTAGCGCTTCATTTTGATATAGAAATAAACTTCCACCAGACAAAACAGTTGCCAAACATCAGTTTGCCTGCAGCACTTGTGTGCAAGTGTGCATTTTAATTAATGCCGCACTGAATGTTTCATGTAACTTTAACAGTTTTAGGTCTAAAGAAATTAAAGATATGCTTTACCTTCTAATGAAACATTTACAGAGAACTATAATCGTACCTTCAGTTCCTCGAGGGTGAAGCCACGTCCGGAACGAACCTTGGTATGGTACCTGATAGTGGGACACCTAACCTGTGGCCTCAGTGGTCCAGCGACAGGGCGAGGAGCAATGCGGCGAGCTTTAGCCTGACGAGCCTTTCGCCTGAGGAAAAAGTCGGAAGTTTAGATCAACCAAAAGACCTTCTTAGACATCTGTAAGGACTCACAGTGAACAACTTCCTCGAAGGAGGATGTACTTGAGGGACAAATGTGTTTGCCTCTGAAAAGTAACTGACCCAAACAAAGACTGCCAAATAGGAAAGTAAAAAAGACACTCATAACATTCACTTCTAGGTCTGACACCACATGTAAAACACCAGGACACAATACATAGCATAACGCGCCACATAAACCATTAACTGCTAGAAAAGACTCCAGTCAGTTGTAGGGTCTACTAAGATTCACAGTAGAAAGTTACATCAGCTCTAAGACTACAGCGTCATGCTCCAACCTCAGTCTTATACCTAATCAGTGAAATATCAATATCAATTAAAAGAAGAAAAAAGCAAAACAAAAAACATTAAGTTTGCTGTATCTGCTTAGTTCAGTATAACTTTGCAGGTAAACAGATATGCCAAAATCGTAAAGACTGTCCTGCTTGACCAACAGCTTGATCAGCTGAAGTGGTGGCTCAAATCAAACAAGGTACAGTTACTTCAACCACTTTCTCAGTTTGTTTTATTTAATAGTTTAATAATGTCTCATGGGACTGAGGGACAGTTACACGCACGTTCACATAATACACGGTAACTACAGAGTATAAGAAACGTCTGTCAATGTAAATATTATATTGATGTACACATGGGATGAATCCTGGTTCCACAGGATGGTCTAGTTATCCTTTACGGGCCAAAAATTCCCACCATTTGAACCGAATTCGATGCTAACCATTTACGGGCACGCTAGCTCAAGTTAGCATACGTCCATGTCCTCACCTGCGGATCTTCCTGGCTGGCTGGTTGAACCAGGTGCGCACTCTTTTCTGCCAGTCTTTGTGAAAGTGAGGGTTCAGGATCATTCCATTCCGGCTGGGGGCCATGGTTGCCTGCTTCCCTGCAACACAGCGTGGCACATACACATGAGCGGATCGTCATGCCGGCGCACCTCCGCTTCATACAGTGCTAAGATGCTAAGCTAAAGCATTAACGAGGGGTCCGGCTACTTTCATGCCCCGATAATGTCCTTACAAACTACTACATGTAATAATCCATTTGTCATCGCCATTTCGGCATTCACGTAGGTTCATCTTTATTTAGTAGGACAGTGTTTAAACATAGCTAGTGACAGCCATCGCTTCACCGGTCATCTCCATAAAAACATTAGCTACTTAGCAATTTAACACAAAAAATCATGATAATAATCACCTTATTTAAAAGATGACAAAAAGCACTTTTTCAGACTATAAGCTAAACTCACAAATACAAACAGAAAATCGAGGATTGAAACGGATTTTTGAAAATCTTTGGAGGATAACTTCACATACCTACAAGGGAGGAAAATGGCCGAAAGGAAAAAGGAAGTTGTAAGGCGGTGGATTGTGGGATATGTAACAACCAGCCAATCAAAGAGTGTGTAAAGGAGCATTCACCCCCTTAAAAACGGAAACGGAAACGTCAGTCATAAGCGGTACTTCAAGTAATCTAGTGTAGAATAATAATTTATATCGTCTTTAGATGAGCAATACTAGGCCACGGTGAACATTAAGTTTCATTTCTATACAGATAGTGAAAAATGACACTTAACAAACCGTGCAAGGATAGAAATGGGTCGTTTGAGGCTTTAGTAGCTTGAGATTCGCACTTTTCATCTTTGAAAATGAAATAATTTAACGGGTGCCTTTTGTATTCACTTGGGTTATCTTTGTCTAATATTACATTTGTTTGATTTAATGATCTGAAACTTGAGTGAAATATGCACAAAAAAACTGTTTTTTGTTTGCAGTATCTTACATACGGATCAGCAATGTCTTTGTTCTATCGATTATATTTGTAATTATAACATAAAATATCACTAATGGCAGGAACCGAGTTGTGAAAAATGTTAGGATTGAACAATTTTCCAAAACATATGAACATAACAAAGTATAGAAATTCAGTAAAAAAAAAAAAGTATATTTTTAAAAATCAAAACGTACTGTATTGTGCCCACGAAACTTTCAGGGCTATACCTTAGTTCATGTCCAACCACATGTACACAGATTTAATCTTTAAACTAGTACAACTGTGTTTTAATAACAGGCTAATGAGGAGAATATACCATAATTATGAGTTATGGAACTGATGGCTGGACATTCTACTTCAGGTTTTTCTGACAGAAAATAACTGAAATCTTAATTTAAAAAAGAAAGCAAGAAGAGATTAGGAAGGGGTAAAGTGCTTTTTCACATCAGTGTATTTTCTAATACAGTTAGTATTTTTATTTTTTGGTTGAAATATCTTCAGTCGGATGCTTTTATGGTATATTCTACCTCATTAAAGCGATCAGCCTGCTATTAAAGGCTGTTAAAGAGCCTGTTTTCCTTGTAATCTTGCTATTTTCAGAACAGACCTTGTACTTGACTTTATCTAAAGCCTCATTGTAATATGTAGCATAATAAGGCATTAACATGCTAAAACCTGGGCCTGTTCAAAAAAAGGCAACTGCATCAGCACCTCATGGTGCATATGGCATATCCAACAAAGAGGTACAAGTTCAGGAACTCAGCAGTTCTGTCGGTAAATCAATTTTCAGACAGAACTGCTGAACTGCAGCAGATGCATCCAGTTAACATTTTTTTAATTAAAAAATAAATTATTAGGTATAAGCGTATGACAGTCATAATGAGCAGCATATAAGCTCCCACGAGTTTGTATAACATTATACAGTCACTCAGTGAGAAGCTTAAACCACTTGTAGTAATTTCAAGATAAAAAAAAAAATAGTGTAATATGTGATTGTGTTCATTTTTTTACTATAAAGCTCTTAAATTGCATATATGTTTACTGTGAGTCTTATTAATTCTAAAATCAATGTAGTAATTCAGTGTGTGGTTTATTTAGTTCTGATTGAATTTTGCAACTGTCTATTTGGCTCTTTTACAGAAGCTATCCTATCACCATGTCAGAGAACAGCACACCCTGTATTTGGGTGTATACATATGCTCAAGTCAGTGAATGAATTTAAGTCATTGAAAGAAAGTATCATCTTATTGGAGAATGCCACCATACATAAGCTTCCCCATGAAGCTGTTGCTTGAGCATCGACAGAAATGCACTTTGGTGTGGATGTTATAATTATGAAAAGTTCCAGTCAGTTAATAAATATAATAATAAATATACAGCTGTAATATGTTCTGAGAACACCCTTGGGTTGAAATTTTGAGTTTCCTTTTATTTGAATGAGTGTCCTATAAAAGGTTAAGGTGATTTATTTACATGGGGGGAAAAAGTCACCATTTTTTTATTTGCTTTTTCCTTTTTTGCAGTGTAAATATATGAAAATTACGGTGGCCCCTAGAAACAAAGCACGTACAAACTCCAAAACACTTGCAAACTCCAAAACACATGCGAATTCCAAAACACATGCAAACTAAAAAACACTTGCAAACTAAAAAGCACATGCAAACTCCAAAACACGTACAAACTCCAAAACACTTGCAAACTCCAAAACACATGCGAATTCCAAAACACATGCAAACTAAAAAACACTTGCAAACTAAAAAGCACATGCAAACTCCAAAACACGTACAAACTCCAAAACACTTGCAAAATCCAAAACACGTACAAACTCCAAAACACTTGCAAAATCCAAAACACTTGCAAACTCAAAAACACATGCAAACTCCAAAACACGTACAAACTCCAAAACACTTGCAAACTCAAAAACACAACGGAAGTGCTCCAGGACGCTAGGGGCAGTGTTGAGCTCTATTTGCAAAATAAACTGCAAGTTTGTCTGTATGGGACGGTCTAGTCTCTGTCGCGCTTCCCAGGTTGCCTAGCAACCATGATACTAACCGCTGGAAACGTCTCATACAACTTGGTTTGACAGAAATGAAGGAGAATATATTTTGTTCATTTGTTTGTTTGTTTCTACAAGAGCTTTGTGTGATTTGATAAGTATCTGAGGCTGAGACCACAGGACTGTAAAACATGATTTTTGGGCTTCATTTCTGTACTGAACAGTTATTTAAGATTAGTTAGTAAATAAGAATTAGCTAATGTTGTTCATGAGACTAAAGTCATATCACTTTGGTAATGTAAATATAATATGGCCAATATTATAGTTATTATATTAATCATTATTAGCTATTACAGCAGTGAACATGAACTCTGTGTCAAATACTGAGCTTCAGTACAGATTCAAGTTGCAGTTATGTCTTATCACCTTAAATCTTCACTCAAAGACAAGTATCTTTGACAGTGCATATATAGGTGTATCATATATAAGAGACAAATGTTGTTCCTTCATGTTGGCATTACTAAATTTGGCTCATTGCTTACATATATTTATAAAAAGAAAACGTACAAGCTGTGATAACTGTTTCTGATAGAATGAAGAGTAGACTGATATATGAAATATTCCTTTATTGGGTGAGAAAATCAGACCATGTCATAACTGCTTTCAGTCATACAGAATAGACATCAGAGCCTTAAACAGGCTGGCTTCTGCTAAATGGGTCAAACTGGGCAGAAAGTCTACAAACACATAACATCCTTATAGAATATGATGTAACACTATAGATCAACTTACCTCAGAATATATAAAGCATATAAACAATTACAGCAATATGATGCAACAAACACAGCAGTGCTACTAATCCAAAATACTCAAAGCTTCATAGAAGTGGAACAAACATTTATTTTTAGGTCCATTCTGCTGCTGATACATACTTTAGGTTTCTGAATATTACACTTGTTGCTGCCTTTCATAGTGTGTAACTTGAAGGCCCTGAGTACTTTCTCCCACACTGAAAGCACTGGGAGGATAAAATTATTTGAACATTACCTAATAAGACTGATTCAGGACAGACAGTTATGTTAAACTTTTCTAGCAGTCCTTCACAAACAGGGAACAGTCTGTCTATTCTCTCCATCTGTCAGCTGCTGCTGGCTCTTCCTCCTCCTCTTCCTCACACACTGTTGAGTTCGGTGGATCATCAGGGATGCAAAGCCTCACAGATGATGTGCAGCAGTGGGTCCCTCAGTCTGTCCTCACTCTGGACACTTGCAGTTGTCACACATGGAAACCAAATGTGTGATAAGCTGCAGGATTCAAACACAAGTGTAACTTATAAACACATGTTCATACTTTTATTCCACAATCAGAGAGAAAGAAAAAGAGAGCGAGTGCAGGACAGACAGACAGGTTAAAGTCTCAGGTGTATACACTGCTACACAACAGCACAAAAGAAGGAGGATTTAGCTTGTGTTATTACAAAACAAGAAGAGTTCCCAGATGGTGCAGTGGACACATGTGTGACTGCTGTGATTAAAGCATCTTTCTTTCAGCTTAACGAGTGAACCGTCAGCTCGTTCAAACACACGTTAAAGTCCGTTTGGCTCGACACCACCGAACAGAGGCAGCAATATAACATAGCTAACGTTAACAGTGCAGTGAATCCTGCTTGTGCCGTGATATTCAGGACTGCGAACCGAGCAGCATCACTGACTTTCAGCTTGTTGTGTTTGTGGATATATGACTGACTTTAATTATCCACAAAATCATCACAATCTCTGTAAGATTAAGGTCGACTATATATATATATTTATTAAAGTAAAGGCTTTAAAACCAAGTTAATTCTGAAAGTACAAACATCGCTAATGTCAACTTTCCCGACATGTGGCCAACAATAATGGTTTCATGTTCTTCATTAAAAAAATATTTGCGCATTAATAAGTGACATAATATTCAGTACTTACTTCTGAAAGTTTACTCTTCCTCCGCTCCGCTTCCACTGTTTTTTTTTTTTTCGGCAAAATTATCCACACCACCACCGCACTATGAAGTCTGGGATATGTTGGGCCATGAAGGCTACACCGACCCATCCTTAAAATTCAGGGAAATTAAGGACGCATTTCAGGAATTCGGAAAGCCTTCTCTTGTCGCTGTGAGGTAATCGGCCTTAAAATGCGGCCTTTAAGGCTGCAAACCCCAAATCCGGTCATTGGTACTTCCTGGCTTGTGTAGTTACTAGGTAACAAAAGCTCAACACTGCCCCTAGCGTCCTGGAGCACTTCCGTTGTGTTTTGGAATTTGCATGTGTTTTTGAGTTTGCAAGTGTTTTGGATTTTGCAAGCGTTTTGGATTTTGCAAGCGTTTTGGATTTTGCAAGTGTTTTTTAGTTTGCAAGTGTTTTTTAGTTTGCAAGTGTTTTTTAGTTTGCGAGCGTTTTGGATTTTGCAAGCGTTTTGGAGTTTGTACGTGTTTTGGAGTTTGCATGTGCTTTTTAGTTTGCAAGTGTTTTTTAGTTTGCATGTGTTTTGGAGTTTGCAAGTGTTTTGAAGTTTGTACGTGCTTTGTCTCTAGGGGCCACCGTAGAAAATAATATAGATTAGGCACAGGTTTCTGTAAGAGGAAACAAAGATGTTCAGGGACTACCCCACCTGCAGTCCTACAAAGGTGTTGGAGTCATTTGAAAACCAGCAGAATGACACTAATGTCCATGAAGCTAATTAAATAAAGAAAATAACCCAACAACATTACCATCTTCTGCTTTGAATTCCTCTCATTACTCAATCACAACTGTTTTTCCCAGGTTTTAAAAGCCAACTGAGGGTCAAACTGGCCTTTTCAATCCAACGGAGGAATATGAAAAATGGTTGTTACAGTCAGCAGCAGACACTGGTGGTGAACACACTGCAAGAATAAACTGAAAACAACCTATTTAGACCAATCACAGTCTTCTCATTATCAACCTGAATGTGCATGTTTTTGTTCAGTCATTGATTTTAAAACCACTGCGGCATTAATCATTGATTAACTAGCTTCGACTAACTCAGGCTATCATCACCTGAAGGCAAAGGTCAAAGTATTTTAAACTATAATAGACACACACAAAAAGCTGCAGTCTGTCCTGGCAGCTCATATGAAGCAATTTGGTTTGAATGTGTGTCTGAAGAGCTTCAAAAAATATTACAGCTAAAGGTGTGCTGTCACTTTTGCCCCGCAAATAGGTCCCTACATGTTCACAATACACACCTCTGTGATTACTTGCCTTGCCAAGAATGCGAGAAATAATTCATTTCCCAAGTTTGAATACAACAACCCAAACAAAATGCCCACATTTTATTAAATGGATTTGAAACAGCACGTTCAAGTTGTTTAACACATCTGTATATTGGTAATGGAGCAAAGCACCACAAACAAGACCCAATAATACGGACAGATCTTGAGATTAAGAGCCCTTTAGATGTGCTAGTTGCTTAACAAAAAGGAACTTTCTAAGTGGAAGCTGTTACTGAGCATTTGTAGTCGAGTATTTTAGTTTGAGGACACAATTCCGGTACTAGAATAAATACCACAGATGAATAAGTGTGACACACTACATGTTAGTAACCTTGCAGGGACTAATCTTTGACTGTGATTAAATTACAAAGCAAAATGAGTTTATAATTTTATTCAAGTGATGTGACAAATTTATCATATGCAGCTTGATCCATGAGGCCATCAAGTTCTTCGGGCTTTTCGATGGTCATCTTGATTATCCATCCTGAAAGATAAGAGTTTGTTTATTTCAAAATCAAGAGCTGTACTTGCTGAAAAGAACGAGCTGTAATTTTACTTCTTTGTAATACTGGTTTGGCAGGTTGTCCTCTATCCTGCAATTCTGAGAAATCACAAGGACAAGTGTACTGGCAAAGTACGACATTGGGTGGTGAATGCTCACCCTTTGCATAGCAATCTTTGTTCACAAGTCCAGGATTTTCTGCCAGCTCTGTGTTGATTTCAGTCACCTCTCCTGTTAATGGTGAGTACAGCTCGCTGGCAGCCTTTACACTTTCCAGTGCACCAAACTCATCTGCAACACACATATACACACAGAGGAAAAACACTTCTTATTTCAAGACTAGAATCAATCACTTGATAAATATGTCAAAAATTCACAGCTCTTACCCATTTGTTCAAGTCTTTGGCCGACTTCAGGGAGTCCACAGTATACCACATCACCTAATGCTTCCTAAAATGACAAAACAAACTATATGACAAAGTATTATAGATAACCACATGGAGGTTGTCCAAGAATCTTTTTTTATTTAAGATTTAGAGAACTTCATACAGTACTTCAATATCTAACAGCACTGTAGGAATACAACGCTTATTTAGGGGGGGTCTAATACTATAATCAGTTTATTGTTTTAATAAGCAGTCAGCAACAGCAGGATGGCTCAAAGTAAAGAGTCCCTGTGTTCAATGATCACAGTACTGAAAACTGTCAGTCTGGTTTTTACTGTTCTGGATCATTTTATTGTCCCAATAGCCAGTTTACATAGCCAAGAATCAGAGCCTCGGCCTCCACCCCTGCCCACCCTGTGCCTGACCCCTATGGCACCTCCTGGGGGTGGTGGATCCACAGAAGGAAAGGGACTCAGAGTGGACTTGCTGCTCCTCCACATTGAAAGGAGCCAGTTGAGGTGATTCTGGGATCTGATTAGAATGCCTCCTGGTTGAGGTATTCCAGGCATGTCCCACCGAGAGAAGGCCCCACAGCAGGCCCAGTGTGGTGAGATTACATCTCTCACCTGGCCTGGGAACGCCTCTGTGGCTGGTGGCTGGGGAGTGGGAGGTCTGGGCATCTCTGCTTAGGCTGCTGCCACCTTAACCTAGCCCCAGATAAGCAGAAGAGGACGGATGGATCATTTTATTTTAAATTGTTCTAATGCATGCTTCATCCAGGTAAGGAAATCTCACAAATTCTTCTCTTTTCAGTGAAGGATAAACACAAAACACAACGTCCAGATGAACGGAATCAATTTCTGGGAATTACTTTTAGACAGTTCATGAAATTTGTTGCCAAAACAGTAAGATTTCACCAGATAGGTTTAAAATGCTGGCAGTCTGTAGAGGGTACTGCAACAGAACAATATACTGTAAATTTGGCTTTAGCTTTGTCACACTTTTATTAACTGCTGCCTGCCACAGTTAGCTTTAACAATGCTTTCACAGCATAAATGTGAAACTCAACCTTGTCGATGTTATACTAAATTACCTCCAGCTTATTAATACAAAATAACCCTGAAAGAATTCAAAAAACATTTTCAGGGTTGTTTCTTAGTTTAAAGACATGGATGTTTCATGGATTCATTAGTCTTTTGTAAGCCTCATCCTAAGGCTATATTGAAATAGTGAAAAAGCAAGGATGGGTAAAATGAAAAGATTTTGAATTTGATGACATTTCAGAAAGACGGCATTCTGCTGCAGTACCTCCTACTTTGAACCTCCCAATCAGCCGGGCCTTTGTGTGTGTTCTACCTGTGCCTGGCTTTCCTCCACGTGCTTCTGTTTCCTTACACAGATCACAGAAGCTTGTTAGGTTAACTAGTGACCACAGGTGTGGAAGTGAGTTTGCATTAGCCCTGTGATTGGCTGGTAATCTGCTCAGGACCCTGCCTCGCATCCTATGACTCCTGAAATAAGGCTCCAACTCCTGGACGGCGTCAGGTTCAGTGGCCTCAGGATTTCATCTCTGCTTTTTGCAGATGATGTGGTTCTGTTAAGAGTCATCGAGCGAGAACTTTCAGCTTTCACTGGGGTTGGTCTGCAAATTAGTGTGATGTGGCTGGAATGAGAATCAGGACCTCCAAGTCTAGGCCCATGGTTCAAAGCCCTCCAATGTGGCTGATTTAAAACAATTCTGAAAAGAATAGTTGTCCAAAATTCCTTCACAGTGATGTGAAAGCCTCGTGTCAGTTATTGCAAACTGATTGCAGGTGTTGCTTCCAAGGGTGGAAAAACCAGCTATAAGACTTATGGGACAATTACTTTTATTTCCACAGGTAGGTTTGGGTTGTATTTTGTCCCTTAATAAATCAAACTGCATTTAATATTTACGCAGATTGTTAGATAGTCTCAGACGTGTTGCAACTATGCAACAATAAAGAGAGGTGAAGGGGTCAGATACTTTTTCACAGCACTGTATGTCAGGTGTAAAAGGGGTAGCAGTAATAACGATTCTTTAAAAAGCTAGATTCATGTTTAAAGATATTCCAGTATACATTCAAGTCCTTGAATGTCTCCAAGTGTCTGCCCAGTCCTGCACAATGCTAGTGATCAATTGTGTCAAACATTGGCCATAAAAGCACTAAATTAGCCTGTTAAAGCACATCAGTTGAGGGCAAAGACCAGCTCTAAAGTGCACACTGCAGATTTTTCTACAGACTATTTTATTGCTATTTTTAGATAGTAATAGTTAAACCTCTGAACCACGTGAGCCATAAATTAGTAGAAAGACAAACCTACCTGGGCATAATTGCTGATACCAACAATGCCAACACCACCCTCCACTTGCACCCACTCGTGCTTATCTGTGAACTTTAATGCTACAGAGAGAAAAACAAAAGGAGAATTAGTCTGGAACAGATCAAATGATTATGTTTAAAGATGAAATTATAACAGTATGAACCAGTGGAACAGTGATGACGCTTTTGATTCACATACGTCAATTTCTTGACAAGCTGTTACATCAATGGGAAGCCCACCAGTTGTGTGCTGTCTACAAGAGCTAACTTTGAGGCATTTGTGCGGACGTCACATCCCCGTTTTTTGGCTTGGTAAATCTTCAATTTTCACCATCACTGCTTTAACACTAACCACAGCTGACAGAGCTGCAGTTTTGAAAAGAAACACTGAACCATTTTGATTCAATGCTCCTCATGTCGCGTTTACCCTGCAGGAGAGAACTGTAATGGCTCAACAGCTTCCAGTGTTGGCACCTGACCAACACTGAAGAATACAAGTTCAAACCAGAGTGAACTATGCAAGATGATTGCTAAGGAGTACAGTAACTGCCAAGGCAAACGGCTCAAGAAACGCTTTCTGGTAACTCATTTGCTTCAGGAATATTTTTTTAAGTATGGATATCTGATAGGGTGGTGTCTGTGATTTAGAATTAATGAAAGCTACATGATAGTCACCCCTCCCCTGCCATTTGTAGCTCATGCCCAGTACCAGCACTGACTTTTGTTTAACAAGCTGCTTCTGGCTGCACGAGACTCGGGTAATTGGTCACCATCACAATTTAGAGCTCGTGCTCCTCTCACAGAGAATATATATACGGCCGTCTGAACCCTTTAGCCAGCATAACATGTGGTGGCTAATTATCTGCACGTAAGCTTCGGTCTGTGAAGCTTCTTTAAAGTTAAAACAACGTTTTAGTTGTCTTTCCTCGCGCTTTTCTCTGCCGCCCTGTGGGAAAGTGACACAAACTGTGTGACCCCTTTTATTCCCACCCATTACAGTCAGGCAGGAATGTGTGAGCAACCCGCATGTAGTACCATTACAGCTCATTTGGCAAGTCTGGGTTATTATTATTATTTTTTTTTAAATGTATTATATTTACCTGCAGACAGGACCGAGGACGTGCTCAGCGTCCGCGGGGAGCCGCTTCTCCACTGCAGCCGAGTCGCTGAAACCTGCGAGAGCTGAGGCAGTCTGGGCGAAAAGTTTGCAGACAGGCAGCGCAGAGCTGCTCTCATCGCCATCTTCACTCAGTGTGAAGCCACAGTTTGATCGAAAGTGAATCACTTGACCGCGAGAGCGCGCACCATCCCACTACACGGTGTGGGAGGTGAGAGACCCGGGGCCAAAAAGCTCTCAAAAGTGAGTGAATGCACACTTAAAAAAAGAAATGCTAAATATTCAAAGTTAATGGGGTAAGAAGAAAATGCTTACATGTTCTACTTAGGTACAGTAGATAAGGCGGCACATGGCTGTTACGTTTGCTCTGTCTTTCTATTGAAAAAAATGTATAAAACGATAATATTAAAACAATAATCGCGATAACAGTAATATCAATAACTGCAATTTTCTAGTTTGAAATAAAACTGACATATTCAAGTGCCTGCGTAAAATTTACCTGTCGGATAGCAGCCTATTTAACAGGGGCGTTTCCAGGATTTATTTTATATGAGGTGGTGGTGACCCCAAGACTTTAATTTCTGAGAATTTCTTTTGCAATGGCAAAAAGAAGAAAAAAAAAAGAGGAGAATGTCCATGAAACAAGTCCGTGAAAAAAAACACGTTTTCTTTTTATATTTACTAAAATTTTATTTATAAATTACTTTAAACACCTGTTATTGAAATTAACTAACTACAACAATGAGTGCTATCTGGGAATTGTGATCACATGCTAGAAAATATCAGGCTCCTTATGTCTTACAAATTTATTACATAAAAAAGTTGTGCTTCACAACAGTGTAAATATATTTTGATTGTAAAGCCGAAGTATGATTATAACATTTTTGCTTGAGTATAAAGCATTTCTTCATTTATTTTAAATATTTCTTGCCACTTTGTAAAACAAGTAATCCAGTAATACACTTTTAACAGATTCATGCGTTATTGGATCATTGCAGCTGCTGACGGTTTGAATTACTCGTGTATTGCTGGGTAGATTGATCTGTGCAATTGCAGTTTGTCTGCAAAGTAATAAGTAACTTATTCTGTAAAATAAATAGTATGGTGCGCAAAGTACTCTATTTACATACAAAGTATGTTAGAGAAGAAGCAAATGTACTTATACTAAATAAAGTGCAGGTACATTTAACCTGTACTTTAGTAAAGTACTTAAATAAATGTAATAAGTTATACTATACTGTTCCTATTAATGCGCTCATCCAATGGGCAAAAATCTATGTTTCTAATCAAACAAAAGTACCTTTTGCCTGATGAAAAAAAACTAATTTTCCATATAAAGGTTGATACTCGTCAGCTGTGCAAATCTCAGTGAAACAGTCCACTTATGTGGATTCTGTTTCCTGTGAGTGCAGCATGAATTTATGATGAGCTGTTTACATAGGTTACACAGGTTTGCTCCTGCAACTGCTTTGTACATTTTATGGAGAAAGGTTTTGTTTTTTTGTTGTTTTGTTTTTTTAACATGACTACAGAGAATAATAAAATGATTTTGTAGTTTCTTTGGTAGTATATAAAGCAGTGGTATAAACAGAATTACTCAATAAAAAAATGAAAAACTGCTGCTGGGACTGTGCAGCTGTGAAGGCTGTGGTGTCTCAGTGTCTGATGTATGAACATAACTCTGGCATCACTGCACTGGCTTGTAGGGAAAAGATTAGTGATCTGGTTGTCAAGCTGATGCTGAGGCTCAACCTACACCGGAGCTCAACTGGTCCAGAAACAACTGCTGATTCTCTATTTGCATGTGAGCACTTTGACTTTAAAAGCATAAATAAAATAAATAACACTTCTGGATCAGAAGTGTTGTTGGGGACATCAAGGCGTACCTTAAATGTATGAGCAGGCCTAGTTTGTTTAAGCAGGACATTATGGGAGTGGAAAAAATGCTTTCTTCTTCAATACTGACAGCTCCCAACTGCAGAAACCTCTGGCTCTTGACCACAGTCTGGGTGACGGAGATTAAAAGTCATTGGTTCTTGACTCAGAGCTGTTTGTGAGAAAAACAGAGCAGGGCCTTGTTTTTGCCCTTGAAGGTAAACTTAATCTTAAACTTTCAAAAGGCACAAGCTAGAAGAGTTTTTACCCTCTCCAGCCAATGCTTGGTGACACTTAAAATGAAATTGATCATACACAGAGCTCCAGTGATTGAATCTACCATGAAAAGGGACTTTTTTTAAAGCCAAGAGCAACAACACAAAATACTCTGAAAACAAGATAGTAGGGTATATACACTTGATGCTCCAAAAGGGAGACAAAGTGATTGAGAAACAATATCCAACCTTCCTCCAAAACCGTTTATTTTAAATTTCCTAACTTTTCTTGCATGTAAACAAATATTTAAAATGTTCTTTTAAAGAGTCTTGATGCATTCTCAATCATCCAGGTAAGTAAATCTCCAAAAGTTGATTCTGTTCATCTGGACGTAGCGTTTTCAGTGGGTGAAACGTTTCCTCACTCATCCAAGTGACTTCTTCAGTCTCAGCTGACTGCAGGTCAACATAAACGTACATTTGCATAATGACTGAAACTAGCTCACTGAAGGAACAGTGGGCTGGGAGGTCACCTTCATCATAATTATGCAAATTCTCATAACCATTGATCAACAACCACTGATCAAGGCCCACTGATCAAAGACCACTCAGTTGAGATGCATTTTTTCTAAACACCGGGTCTCTGTGGCTTTTAAACCCCAAAACACGCTGCGTCAAAAATTGGTCCACCCCAAGGATCGGGTGTCCCGACACAAACAGAGTAACATAGTGTACGCTGTTAAGTGCCAAGATTTATACATCAGAGAAACCAAACAACCTCTGGCGAAGCAGATGGCACAACACAGAAGAGCCACCTCGTCAGGCCGGGACTCTGCAGTCTATTTACACCTACTGGCCAGTGGACACTCTTTCAATGATGAGGATGTACAAATCCTGGAGGAACGCTGGTTTGAGTGCGGAGTCAAGGAGGCCATTTACGTGAAAAGGGAAAGACCATCTCTGAATCGAGGAGGGGGCCTAAGGGTACATCTTTCACCATCTTACAATGCTGTGATTGCAGCCATTCCCCAACTCTCTGTGAATGGGACTCATGGCCATTGATCAGTGGTCTTTGATCAGTGGTTGTTGATCAATGGTCATGAGAATTTGCATAATTATGATGAAGGTGACCTCCCAGCCCATTGTTCCTTCAGTGGGCTGGTTTCAGTTATTATACAAATGTACTGTTTATAAATTTGGGGAAACCTGCAGTCAGCTGAGACTGAAGTCACTTGGATGAGTGAGGAAACATTTCTCCCACTGAAAATGCTACGTCCAGATGAACAGAATCAACTTTTGGAGATTCTTTTAAAGAGCAAAAGCTAAGTGGTTTACACAAACACAATGACAGACACTTTTGGGAATAACCACACCAGTAGATGCAGTTAGGCTCATTAGTGGATTTGAACTTTTCATTGTTTGCCACAGTGCTTTGTATGGACTAATATTTGTGATTCCATTGGTGTCACTTACTGTGTTGGGTTAATGAGTACATTCTTTATGAAAAAGAGATTATTTGCGTTTCAATTTTCAGACTCGGTTCATTGAGTTACTAGGTCAAATTTTATGAATACTGAAAATAATAATCCCTCATAATTAAATCCTACCATCCATTTTCACTTGCCAAATTATGCTATAGTGAAAAACCAAACATTAAAAAGTTAAATATACCACATTTTAGGAGCCTTGATATTAAACAAATGTATAAATTCAAATGTCAAACTATGAGCACAGGTTTATTCTTGTTAAAAAATAAATAAATAAAATAAACACATACACAAGACTTAAGAAATCAGTTTACTTTATATGAACTTTATTCAAACCTCTTGGCAAAGGATTATTGTGGAGTCCAACTTGAAAAACTTAGACAAGGATTTTAAGTAGACCTGGTAAAAAGACTTGAGTATTAGAGGGTCTTGAACATTGTTATTATATGCTGTACCCTAAAGCATCCCTTTAAATAGCTCAAAGTATATTTTGATCAGACAGGATTGCAAAAGTGTATGGAATAAAAAACAAACAAAAAAACCAGAAAATCCAAAACGTGTATTTGAGACCTGATGATTTTCCTTACTGACAGAAATTATCAATCATTTGACAAACTAACATTGATAAAACACAAGACCCAGAAACTCCACTGATGACAACAATGAGGTAAAGGCTCATTCTTCTTCTTCATGCCGACTCCTGCAAAGGTGTGATAGCAGGAGAGGTCCGAGGTCATGTTATTAGACAGAGGTGCCCTCTGATGGCGCTGCTGTCTTATTGTCATCAGGCTTCATGGCTGGGAACAGCAACACCTCCTGTGAAGGTGAAAAAACAAAATGTTAGCAGAGAATTCTTTTTCATGACACAAAGATATAACAACTGCCCGGCAGACGTTAGCAGCTCGTTTGTTTTGTTCATACAGTAGCTTCTCATTAACCCATTATTCTTGGTAGTTCTCCAATTCTGTGCTTTTCTGGGGCAGTTTAGTCTAAACATACAAGTCAAGAAAGGCACCATTTTGTCTTACATAGTTAGGCTACAAACTGATTTTTGGGGAATAATTTTAATGTAGTCTCAGTAACTACCATTAACCACACACTAAACAACAATTTGGCCAATCTTTCACTTGTGCATTTAAAGTGTATTCAGTTTTAAATGTTTTCTGAACACGTTAGTCGATGATCATGTTTTTCCCCCCCTCTAATTTAAATGACTAGATATTAGTCATCAGGAGCATCCCTAATAAAAGCAACCCTGGCTCATCCTTTAACGTAACATGATTACGAGCAAGGATTAAGATTTAAAAGACCAAGACACCTAGCATCAGAAAAATACGAAATTAGCCAGGGTAAATAAAAATAAATACATTTAGCAAAACTAAAATAGCCAAGTTTATAAAAACATGAACCTATAATGTAAGTTCTCTTCGTCAAATGTACAGTACTTAACAAATTTATCAAGTATGGTTTATCAAAACTATTTTTAATGGTAAAATATAATTACTGTTGTTATCCTGTACTTTTTCTCTGTATTACGTCAATGTAAAGCATCTTCAGGGGACCGTTTGCTGTGATTTAGTTTATATAAACAAAACTGACCTGAACTGAACAAACTGGAGCCATGAATTTTAATATTTATTATTTTACAAATAAGCATATTTTTATTTTTTTGACTGAGATGCCAAATTACAGGTATTTACTTGAATCCATGAATGAAAAAAAAAAATCAGTTTCCTTTTTTGGATGTTAATTCATTTCCAGTCCTCAAATTCAGTTATAAATTCAAATTTGTTATTTGTGAAATACATGATAGAAATTTTTAGTTTTAAACAAGCTTTTGTAAGATGTGTCTAATGCATTTGTCAGCCACTCTATGGGTAATAAAAACATACACCTGTGATTATTCTGCTCCAGGAGAAACAGTGAGGGTACCAACTCTAACACCAAATGTAAATTAATTTAAAACTGGTTGAATGCAATAATAAAAAAAGAAAAAGTGGAATTTTTCACAAAAAAAAAAAAATAGAGAAATTTCATTAGAGAAGAAACCATTGGCAGAACTAAGAATGATTCACCTGTTGAAGTTGGAACAGATGAAATTTTTAGTTTGATCCTGACAGCAAAAAACAGCATATAAATATAAACATAAACCTAAACCTATTGAACACCTCAGAACAGCAGTAAATTGGGCATCCCCATTAGGGATGTGAGTGACTAGCCGACTAGCCATCGTTGCTATTGTCACTAGTCAGAACCAGATGTATTTGTTGTTTAATCTAACTGCTTTACATTTAAATTGATACCAAATGTTGGTAAATAGTTGTGTCCTATCTGCCACCAGATGGCGTAGGTGAGCGCCTACGGGGTAGGGTGTCGAGACCAGGCACGTCCTACTGGGAGGTGGCCCTGGAGTACACACAGGTGCTGCTGGAGTGAATATATCTATCGGCTGGCCTGGAAACGCCTTATTATTTCCCCGGATAAGTTGGAGGAGGTGGCTGGCGAAAGGGAGGTCTGGGCTTCTTTGCTTAAGCTGCTGCCCCCGTGACCCAACTTCACGAAAGAAAATGGATAATTTATGAGTGGTTTTAAGTGGTTTTCGTGAATTTTCGAACAGCATGCCTAATTCATAATGCACGACATAACACTTTTCAGTCACAGTTTTTTTTAGGTTTTGGGATGGTAAATTTTACATATTTTAATAATACATGAACATTTTTGTAGTATCATGTTTTCATATTATATTTGACATTGCTTTAAGTGTTTTTCTTCTTCTTTGTCTAGATTATAATATGTGATGTTCATAATGCACGATGCGAGGTGCCGCACAGTTAAGCAGCATAATTTAATATTGCCGAGCATGATTAAATAATTAATTACTTTGTTAACAAAGTTTCTGACATTAAACGGTTTGCAAATTTTTGTTTTTTTAAGTTTAAGACTAATTGGTTAGTCTAATTTTTCCCCTGGTTTAGAAAAATAGGCAGCAGAACATCTCTAATCCTCACCATGAGGACTTTAATTTACCTTGATGTTGTTGGAGTCTGTGAGGAACATGGTGAGACGATCGATGCCCATGCCCCATCCGGCAGTTGGTGGCAGACCATATTCCAGAGCTGTGCAGAAGGTCTCATCGATGAACATGGCTTCATCATCCCCTTCAGCTTTGGCCTGAAAAAGATCCACCTCAAATCACTGACATGCAATACCATCACAGCATAAAGACAGAACACCAGGAACAGGACAGTGCACTGAAGTAGAAGTGAAACAGGTCATATTATCCTTTAAACACACCTTGGCTTGCTGCTCAAACAGTTCCCTCTGTCTAATCGGATCATTCAGCTCAGTGTAAGCATTGCAGATTTCTTTCTTCATCACAAAGAGCTCGAAACGCTCAGTTAGCCCTTTCTGGGTTCTGTGCCTGTAACAGAAGGGTCAGAAGTGTCAGTATAAATCTGAACATTGCCATTTTAAATAAATATGAAGGCTAAAGATAGCATTTCTCACCATTTTGCTAAAGGGCTCATGATTTGTGGGTGATCACAGATGAATGTTGGGTTGATACAAGTGACCTCTAGGAAGTCTCCAACCAACTGTGGGGGTAAAAAGCCATTAGCAAGTCAGATTCAACGGAGGAAAAAAGAAGAATAACAGGTTAAGTAAATTTATAAACCACCTTGTCAAGGAGACGGGCAGTGGTCCTGGGTGGAGGACATTCAACTCCTTTCTGGGCACACAGGTCGTCAAAGAATTTACGTGTCTCTAAAAAAGGGAAAACAGTAAAAGGAAAAAAATGACTGCAAGAGAATAATACACATATTTCCTAATGATCAACTATTGTAAGGATGATGAAGTCATTTTTCTGAAGCAGTAATTTTTCACATGTGAAGTGTCTGTTATAGATTTCACAGATTCTTACCATCACTGTCATAGCTGTCAGCAGGAGGGAACTTCACTCCCATAATTTTCTCCAGGTCATGAGTCATGCTCACTCTTTTGAATGGTGGCGTGAAGTCGATCTCATAGGCCTGTCCCTCTGGACCATCAGGGTGATAAGTCACCTTGTATCCTCCAGTGATGTGCTTCACCATTCCTGCAGCAAACAAAGTGACAAAACTGAAAAGACCCTGAGGAGAAAGCTCTGATCAACTTAACATCAGTTTTCATGAAGCCATTTAGAACATCATCATTGTGCTTCAAAGACTGCTTTCTATACTGTCATTGGCCAAATAGCAAATCACGAATCCCATTTAGGTTTTAAATCAAGTCACATATTCTAATGCAACTCAATTTATCAGGAGGTAATCTGAGTTACAGCTCATAATGTCATAACTGTGTGTGAAAGAAAACTCTCACTGACCAATGAAATAACATGGCCGCGATGTAGTCTCTACTTACCTGAGAGTAGTTTCTCCGTGATTTCCATCAAGTCATTGTAATCAGCATATGCCATATAGAATTCACAGGTGGTGAACTCTGGATTATGAGTGAGATCAATGCCTTCATTCCTGAACTGACGGCCAACCTCGTACACTCTGTCTATGCCACCGACTACGAGCATCTGTGGGAAACATATGATGGACAGTTTATATAATTCAGTTATGGTAGAAAAATACAGGTTAAGAGTTTTGAGTGGTTCACCCAATTTACTAGAACATCAAAAAAACTGATTAAGATCAGATGTGCTTTAGGTATCGCAGAACCGGGAAATTCTCATCACATGGCAGTAACTCGTGTCTTCAGAAACTGCTGATCGACTGGGATTTTCCCACACAACCATCTCTATGGTTTATAGTTTTCTGGTCAAACTTGCCTTGATGATGTCAGAGGAGAATGGTCAGACTGCTTCGAACTGAGAGGAGGTAACAGTTAACTCAAATAACCACTTAGAATAACCAATATGCCAAGGTATGCAGAACTGCATCTCTGAACAGACAACATGGGCTACAGAAGACCACATGCTACAATTCAATACAAGTTAGTTGCAGAATTAGGCACAAACAACACGAAAGCATGAAGCCATTAGACTGCTGGTGGTGGTTTAGGGGTACACTTTGGGTCCCTTAGCAGCAATTGAGCAACATGCTACTGCCTACCTATTACCAGAATGTACCCATCCACTGGTGGTAACATGCCATGTCACAAAGCTCAAGTCATCTCAAACTAGTTTCCTGAACATGACAATAAGTTCACTGTAGTCAAATGGCCTCCACAGTCACCAGATCTCAATGTGAGAGAGCAACTTTGAGATGTGATGAAATGGAAGACTCACATCAATGATGTGCAAAAATTGCTGAGGAATGTTTCCAGGACCTTAATCCTTAATTGAATCTAAGCCACGAAGGATTAAGGCAGTTCAGAAGGGAAAAGAGGGTCTAACTCAGTACTAGCAAGGTGTACCTAATAAAGTGTCCAGTGAGTGTATAACAAATACATTTAATAGTAAGCAGAAGTCTATCTACTCAAGATCAATAAAATGATTCAGAGTATTAGTGATTATTAGTGGTAAGGTGTAGTGAGAGTCCAGGGTTGAAATAAACTGTAAATCTCTTCCATCACATCAGTTGTCACGCTGTAAAGAGTTAGTGCAACACATCTGACAGATGCATTTCATAATAATTTCATAACAATTACAGAGGAGCATGACATACATGGATGACTCTGGGATAGCACATTACCTTGTGGTAGAGCTCAGGAGCAATCCTCATATACAGGTTCATGTCCAGGTCATTATGATAAGTAACGAATGGGCGGGCCACTGCACCACCAGGAATAATGTTCATCATTGGCGTCTCAATCTGAAGCAGAAAAATAAAACATGAATCAGCACGGCAGATTTAAACTTACAATATGTTTAAACAAATATACAAACTATTAGAACATTATTTTATAAAATCCACACACCAAAAAACAAACAGACAAACACAGATTAGTTAGGTATATGTTCAAATCCAACTTACCTCCAAAAATCCCAACTGGTCTAGGAAGCTGCGTAGATATGTGATGATTTTGGCGCGAGTTATAAACTTCTGCCTCACGTAGTCATTGAGAATCAGATCCAAGTAGCGCTGGCGGAATCGCGTTTCCTTTGAGTGAAGGAATTCACATTGGGAAAATACATTCATTATTCAAAAGAGAGAGGGAAAAAAAAGGTCTTTTAAAATGAACTGCCCATCATTTTACATTTCAAAACTGGCAATATTTCTAGTGGTTTAATTGGAACTACAACATCTGCCAAAAAATAAAAAATAAAAAAAACAACAACTTTCATTGCATTTAATCTAAGCTAAGGCATAAATTAAAACAGCCTTCACTAGATTAGGTGTTTGTTCATGTGGACGTGTTTTGTGTGAATGACTGAGTGTCTGTCAGAGTGCAATGAATAAAAGCAAGCACATCAGCATCCTTAGAACTGGGTTTTGTCCTGTGCTGCAAAAACATGTTCTAATGGTGCAGGTCTGAACTGGAGTTAATAATAAGTTCTGCCTAACAGCACTGGGTCAGTGGTGCAGAGTTTTACTTTTACTGGCCTGTGGAAGAAAACAGACCAGATTCAGCCCTGTCTTCTGCAGGTATCACTCAAACAGAAAGCATGCCTAAAGATTATATCAGAGTAAGTTAGCAGTTCATCTGCACAGATATGCTCTTATTTTACCTTCTGCAGTTTTATAGTTTTGCTGTATCAAACAAACGGCAGTGGATGGCAGCAGCTACACTGAAGTTCACTTTTCTCCACGTTGGGTCTTGCTGAAGAGGTGGTTTGTTTAAGGACTCTTGCCAGCTTTTTTTCTAGTAAAAGTTTTAATGGTTGTTAAAGTAACAAGTGCTGCTGTTTTTCGCTCCATCTGAGGTCACCCTCTCAGTAAGGGAGTCCATTATTAATATTAAACCATGGCAGCATCATCGTCATCATACCTTTTATTCACAAGCTGCTCCTAAATACATTTCTACTGCAGGTCTATTTCAGCTGCAACTGCGCACTACAGAGCTGTGGATTAAATAGAGCATTGAACAAAATGTTTGCTGTGAGAATTAAAAAAGAAACTAGTTAGTTGATGAACTGTTGTAGCCCAATACTGATTACTGCAGTTCTAACAGCAGATATATTTGTTTCCCTCCTCTTAACAGAGGCTAAAGTCTACATTCACAGCAATATTAGCTCCTCTGTAAAAGCTTTCTGCTTATTGGACACTGCAGCCAAAGCTGGTTAGTGAACACAAAAGTGATCCTTAACTGTCACTGAATAAATATCATAAGACTAAGACAAACAACTCAAATGCTGCTAGACTAGTGTGGGACTCATGTAATGGGTGGGCACAGATGGAAGTATTGTAATAGATATTGCCCCCCCTCCATAATCTCATGCATTCTTATCATTGTTATGTTATGCGTTCAGTTCTGTATTACTATTTCTGACACATACTGTGATAACTGGCAATATAGCTAGGATACTCTGATCAATGATGATTCCCACGGGTGGTGCTCACGCAGGCACTGAATCGGGCAGCTTTGGGCTCACGCAGGCACTGAATCGGGCAGCCTTGGGGTCCTGTGTGTTCTACTGCACAGATAGCCTGCAGAGCGCAGCTACGCTGAACTGAAGTGCTTGTGTTTTGTATTTGCAGGTGAGCACAAGTTATGTGTTGAAAAACAGAATGATGTTGACGTATGAGAAATGTATTAGAGTAAGGTACTGTCATTAATGGAACACAACGCTAATGTCGAAGTTTGTGATTTACATGATGTACCCGAACTGGTGTTAAACGGGATGTCACATCGCAAATGATGTAATGAGGGGATCGAGAGGGTAGTCTCCATGCGCAACAATACTAGTTGGAGGAGCATACGAGTGTGCAGAATATTGTAATATGAACATTGGTGGGAAAATACTGAGTAAATGAGTACTTTGTTAACACGTGTTCAGTAGTTATATGTAAAATGGTCGTGTGTGTTCTACTGCACAGATAGCCTGCAGAGCGCAGCTACGCTGAACTGAAGTGCTTGTGTTTTGTATTTGCAGTTGCAAATGAGCAAGTAAAGAGAACGATTCTGAACTCATGCACGCCTGGAAGTGTCATTTGTCCAAGTGTGCAACACTTGCAGTGCAGGTAAAGAAAGTGGCACATGAATATGCTGCAGTGAATGATACTATTGTCTTTAAAAGTCGTAACATCTACTGTGAAAAAAGGTCTACACTGGAGAAACACAGTAACATTTAAGCCTTGTAAAGTAGAACATTTTTCTAGCTTGTGTCATTTGCACTTTGTCGCTGCCTTGAAGCAGAGCACATCGTGAAATTGAAGAATGAATGCCTTGGCTGTTAAAGCTAACCTTTTAAATTGGGTAGCACTCCCATTTATAAATGATTTAGTTCCTTTAAGAAAGAGACGACAAAAGTACCGTTTAGTTTCACTAACACTGCCTTAATATACAACCTGAAGAAAAGTACTGGACCACCTACACATTACAGCTACAGGAGCTGCTCTCTCATGCAATCCCATGGCATGAAGCTCTTGGCAAACAATTTTTGTGCTGATATTAATACCAGAGAAGGTTTGGAACTCACCGGTTACTGAGTAAACAAAGCATTTGTGACTTACAAATACAATATGCACCTCAGCACTTTTGTGGGGCGACTTGCTATAGTGCTGAAATGCTTCTGCTTTACGAATAATACCACTAATAGGTGACTGTGACATACAGTGGGGCAAAAAAGTATTTAGTCAGCCACCAATTGTGCAAGTTCCCCCACTTAAAATGATGACAGAGGTCAGTAATTTGCACCAGAGGTACACTTCAACTGTGAGAGACAGAATGTGAAAAAAAAAAAAATCCATGAATCCACATGGTAGGATTTGTAAAGAATTTATTCGTAAATTAGGGTGGAAAATAAGTATTTGGTCACCTCAAACAAGGAAAATCTCTGGCTCTCACAGACCTGTAACGTCTTCTGTAAGAAGCTTTTCTGTCCCCCACTCGTTACCTGTATGAATGGCACCTGTTTGAACTCATCATCTGTGTAAAAGACACCTGTCCACAGCCTCAAACAGTCAGACTCCAAACTCCGCCATGGCCAAGACCAAAGAGCTTTCGAAGGACACCAGGAAAAGTATTGTAGACCTGCACCAGACTGGGAAGAGTGAATCTACAATAGGCAAGCAGCTTGGTGTGAACAAATCAACTGTGGGAGCAATCATCAGAAAATGGAAGACATACAAGACCACTGATAATCTCCCTCGATCTGGGGCTCCACGCAAGATCTCATCCCGTGGGGTCAAAATGATCATGAGAACGGTGAGCAAAGATCCCAGAACCACACGGGGGGACCTGGTGAATGACCTGCAGAGAGCTGGGACCAAAGTAACAAAGGTCACCATCAGTAACACACTACAACGGCAGGGAATCAAATCCCGCAGTGCCAGACGTGTTCCGCTGCTGAAGCCAGTGCATGTCCAGGCCCGTCTGAAGTTTGCCAGAGAGCACATGGATGATACAGCAGAGGATTGGGAGAATGTCATGTGGTCAGATGAAACCAAAGTAGAACTTTTTGGTATAAACTCAACTCGTCGTGTTTGGAGGAAGAAGAATACTGAGTTGCATCCCAAGAACACCATACCTACTGTGAAGCATGGGGGTGGAAACATCATGCTATGGGGCTGTTTTTCTGCCAAGGGGACAGGACGACTGATCCGTGTTAAGGACAGAATGAATGGGGCCATGTATTGTGAGATTTTGAGCCAAAACCTCCTTCCATCAGTGAGAACTTTGAAGATGAAACGAGGCTGGGTCTTCCAACATGACAATGATCCAAAACACACCGCCCGGGCAACAAAGGAGTGGCTCCGTAAGAAGCATTTGAAAGTCCTGGAGTGGCCTAGCCAGTCTCCAGACCTCAACCCCATAGAAAATCTGTGGCGGGAGTTGAAAGTCTGTGTTGCTCGGCGACAGCCCCAAAACATCACTGCTCTCGAGAAGATCTGCATGGAGGAATGGGCCAAAATACCAGCTACTGTGTGTGCAAACCTGGTAAAGACCTATAGTAAACGTTTGACCTCTGTTATTGCCAACAAAGGTTATGTTACAAAGTATTGAGTTGTATTTTTGTTATTGACCAAATACTTATTTTCCACCCTGATTTACGAATAAATTCTTTACAAATCCTACCATGTGGATTCATGGATTTTTTTTTCACATTCTGTCTCTCACAGTTGAAGTGTACCTCTGGTGCAAATTACTGACCTCTGTAATCATTTTAGGTGGGGGAACTTGCACAATCGGTGACTGACTAAATACTTTTTTGCCCCACTGTATGTGGGACAGAATGAATTTCAAGAACTGACTGCATCCAATTAAAATACCACGCTTGAATTGGCAGCCTGCCTGGCTAGATGTTATATTTCATGCGCCTGTGGTAAAGGGACTGAAAACAAATGAATTAAAAGATGAAGAGGTATGGACCAATAATTTTGTCCCTACAGTGTGTGCTGGTCACTACCTTGTCTTTGAGACCAAAGTGGAGGTGGGGTAGCATGTGCAAACATGGTGACAGTAGAGTCATCTCAATGGGAATTATACTCAGCTCCCCTTTCTTGGTCTTTCCTGGGTTACCGCGGACACCAATGATGTCACCACGGCGCAGTTTGTTGTTGATAGCCACAAAGTCCTCCTCAGACTTGTAGTTTCTGAAAAAAGAAGGTAACACAGAAAATCAGTCACTACAATTTGAAGTTTCCTCGTAAGGAGAAACATTATTTGGAGACGTAAATGCAGTTTTTTCCCTTAGATTTTATAATTATCACATAATCAAGAAATCTTGATGAAAAGGTAAATCATCAGCTCATTATAATTTAAATATATCATTATGAATCTGTAACATTTACTTTTGCACAATCCATGCAAACCCAAAACAAATTCCCAAATGGGGAGTGTGTCATTCACAGCGTCAAGAGGTGAAATCTCTTTGGGTTTTCTAAAAAAACAAAACAAAAAAAAAAACAACCCAACTTTGTTTCTGTACCTTGAATTTGCCATAACTTGCAATTTGACTCCTTCACCTCGCAAGTCATAGAACAGCAGCTTGGCACCTGAAGCCCTCTTAGCATGGACGCGGCCTATCAAACATATATTCAGTTTGGATTAATTACAATTAAGTGCAAACACACAGAAAAAAAAAAGAGATAGTAAACACTTTTCACTACCTGACACACTGAGAACAACATCTGTCAGCTGGTCTCCAGGCTGTAGATGATTGTATTTCTCAATGAACTCTGTAAGCGACAGGTCCACATTATACTTGTGTGGGTAAGGGTCCTCCGCTGTGCCCTTCAACTCCTGGATGGCCTGAGTGCGGATCTTAAAGTATTGCTGTATTACATGGGAAAAGACAGATGTTCTTGTTGTTAATATATGTTTTTAAAAAGGGTTTAATATATATATATATATATATATGCACTGAGGTAAAATAACTACGCAAAACTCTCACATTGGGGTCAAGCGTCTCCTCATCCAAGGCATTTTCTGTTCCCTGGTCATTTGATTCTTTTTTTTGCTCCACCTGCTCTTTAACCTTGGCTTCTTTCTCAGCTGCCTTTTTCTCTGCTTTCATTCGCCTCTTCAGCTCACTGAATAAAAACAAAAACAGCAATCAGTGGTTGGATACCACATTTCGCCCTTATGATGCATTTGCAACTAAAAACAAATATCTTTTGGAATTCAAAAAAGCCAAAAAGTCACATCATATAACCTACTCTATTATTGTAACCAAAATAAATAAAAGCAAAACAAAAGGACAACATGATTTTCTACTAGCAGAGAGGTACAACAAATATTCATGCAAAAACGGACGAACACATCAGCTCTAATGACAAAAGGTTGGTTGTTTTCCGCACTGGAATGGAAAAGCCACCAACCTTTTGTCACCTCTCCAGCGGTTCTGAGCTGGGCTTGCAGCTGTACATGGGGGCGCATATTTTAACCACTGTCCCCTGACCCCACAGGCTTGGCACAGCTGCTGCCTGGCTGCCCTGACCAGACACAGCATGCTGAACTACGACAGTCAGCAGACAGACCTGAGAAAATAGACATATACAAAGACAGTGTACAGTATATGAAGGCTGTCTCTGCCCTGTCCTTCAGGCAAAACTACATCCTGCTGGGGTTGATAGAACCCTCCTATTTGGCAAGACCCTCCAAGATCAAAACAAGTAAACAAGTATATATTTTTATATAATTAGCTTTACACTTCCTGTAATTAGATTCTGGTTTCACTTTCTACAGCTTTACTCTTGGCAAACAAAGATGATCTGGAAGAACGAAGTAACATGCGCTTGGCTTTATTTAAGATTTTTTATATTAAACAGAGCGTCCTTCTAAATAAACAAATCAGCATACATAGTTTCACCCGATAAACCATCATTCGCTAAAATTATAACTGCACATATAAGACGCCCACGCGATTGCACGATGTATCGAAGTCGTTTAACAATGTATTGTGGATGTTGTAGTTTCACACGTCAACAAGAGACACTTTCGCCACTGGTCTTAAATTAAATTTAGGACTGCAACTACCAGAAACACACACGACTTGAATTCTGGGGTATGTAGGCTAGTACGTTGCCTCAATACGGGACCTTCACTACGTTTTCACGCTCTGACCTGATGTTTTGCGGTGCCAAACTGGAACTGCCATAACTGTCGAAAGGAAAAAATCTTGGACGATGTGACAAAAGCGATAGAGGTAAAGAGCGGTGAAAATGCGAAAGAAGAAACGAATGAGCTCACTTTTTGCTGAGTTTGTCTCCGTCCACCGTCTTCACGTCTGCCATGTTCTTGATGCAGCGCACAGAAAGAGAAACTGACATGCGTGCGCCGCAGAAACGCGAGAACTGAGTGGTGCGTTCAAAGGACTGACGGAAACCAGAAAACTGAAACGTCCAAGGATACGTCACAAGGTGGGCCCCAAATTACGGCCTGCTGAATGTGGAGAGCTGACAGATCGTCAGTGCTGGTTTTTTTTTTGTTATATTCTATTTTATTTATTAATAAATCAATACATAAATCGGGATTTAATTGCATACTAATATTACTAAATGTTCTGAAATCTAACATGAACTGAAATGTTTCATAACTTGTATGTTGTCGCCTTCATGCTGCACGAATGCGTGTAGTTTAATTGATATCATCTTTCAACACATTTAAAGCTGGAATAAGGTAGGTCCAGTTTATTCTCCCTCCATCCTACGCTTAGGAGAAACGTTTAAAAACGATTTTGCCAGACTTTATTCCATTAGGCGCAATAAATAAATTAACTCTCAGTTACAGATTGCTTTATCTGATATTTTGTTGCTACTTATTTCATTAAAAAAGGGTGTTTTGGTAAGAATATACCAAATGATACTACTATTATTTTCTGAAACATAATCCTATGTTTCATCAGAAAATAATCTACATAAAGCCAGTGTGGAAAAACAAACACAAAACTAGGAATACCTAATTTGTGTTAAGAAGGCATCCAAATAATAAACTAAAACTAATAAAAGTCGTGTCCTCCTCTCATAACCAAGTAATAGTTTTACACCAGAAAAATGAAATAAAAACCCAACTAGAACTTAAAGTAAATACATTTATTACAGATAGCAGCAAGTTTAACAGAAAATTAATTGCAAGAGTAAAAATGTCCCAATAAAAGCCAGATATATAAAAGTTATTTATTTGTTTGTTTGTTTTTTTAATATTTTGGGTAATGATGATTTGATAGTTGTTCACATGGTTAGAAACAGAAAGGAAGATTTTTACACCTTCGGATGTTTACTAGAAGAGTGGTTCACTTAGGCTTTAAATATGGCAGAGAAATGGAAAGTACAATTTGTAGAGAATTTGTGGCAAAGATAATTATCCACACCGTTTCAAATTGCAGAACAAACCTAGTGTGCACCACCTTTTACTGGTCTGACAGATCTGAGCAAAATGACTCGTGACAATTAAAATTACATCCTGTTTAACAGGATGCCCTGAGGGACATCAGAAGAAAGGGAACCACTGCACAGTAAACAACTGGTATAGACGGAGGTATGACTCACATCTCCTAACAAAGCCTTTAAGTAAGATGGGAACAAAGAAAACACACATTTGTGACCCTTGTCTCAACGAAAACACAAGAAAGCATCTTTAATTGTTGCTGAAAAGTTAGCATTTTGACTAACAGAATTAAAACCAGGCAGAAATTGTAAATAACAAAGAACATCTATTTTGGTTTCTCCTTTAGTCTAAAAATGGGAGAGGCTATATAGAAAAATATATGTTCAAAAAGTAATAGATCTACATTTAAAAAGGTTTATTAGCTGCATAGCAGTTTCAGAGAAAAATCTTTTTTGCATCTGTGTCGAACAACATAAATGCAATGGGTACTTCAGTACAAACAAGTCAGATATGACACAAATTGCACAACACATGAATCCACCACAACCTCATTTATCTGGTCACTGTTGTCGAGCACTTAAAGCGCACTCAAAGTGTTATGGCTTGAAACATTCTATTTAATAAGGACTAACCATCCCCGGTAAGGCCAGCGAGGTGTTAAACAAGCAGATATGGTAAAACGTCAATCTGACTGTTGCTACAACATCTCGTTAAGGCACGTGTACAATCTTTATGGGTGTTTTAAGCAGTGTATATGGTAAAAAAAACAACAAAAAAACAAAACAAAAACACAAAACAACTAAAATGTGTGTGACTCTGCTGACATAATATTAATAGGTTATAATAAAAGAAAACCACATCTTGTTCTACTGAAAAAGAAAATTAAATAAAATGAGAAAAACGAGAACTTTTTTCAAAATAAAACAAAAACCTCCCTCTTGTTTTCCATACACGACGGTGTAAATGAGGGAAACACACTCATATCTGATCAACAATTACACATAATATACACAACTGAGGAAACTACTACCCCCCCCAAAAAAAAAAAAAAAAAGTAATCACCTCCCCCTTATGTGTACCATTCATTCACTGTGTCTCAAAATGACACTTTTACAACCATGATGCACATTTAGGATGATTTTCATTGTAAAAATACTGTTGCCCTGTTTTTAAGTATTTGGTCACATCGGACCTTCGGTCTAATTACAAACCATAAATAAACATGTGACGTCAGCTTAAAGGTGTAACTACAACTTCTGCAAGTCACAGAAGGAACTGTGCACGGAAATATCCATCGCAAGGTGCCTGTATCAGCATGTGTGCGTGTCTCTTTGGGGGGTGGCTGCCGAATCACGAACTGTGTCATTCACGAAGTTAGAAACACAGCTGCGATTACAATTTGGAGACTAACCAACACACAAATAAATTAAGATATACTTCTCTGAAAAGAGGCACAAGTACTAAACTGATAAAAAAAAAGAATTAGTATCTACAAACAAAAGGAAATTAAATCATAAATATTCAACACTGGAAATATTAGTTATTAAACAAAGTCACAAATTGAAGAAAGCCAGTCTCAGAAAGCTCTTTTCTCCAAAGACGGGTTTTCTTCAGGAATCGGGTCCCTTTAAAAACCACTCCAACTCTTCCAACTTACGCCCTGTTTACATCGTCTCCATCCTAACCGACAGCTAAATCAGATTTGAAAGCGTATAAAATGTAGCGGCGTTGATGTACTTCTGACAAACTATACACAGAAAACACGGCAACAACGAGGCGTAAAACGGGGCCGATCCTATCAGAGACCAGCACCTTGTTCGTGCACACACTTTAAAGGGAAATTAGACATGACATTGAGGGGGAAAGCGTGAACAGTAGAACAATATCTAAAAATAAAATCTGTAAATTCTGTAAAGGAAGAGAAAAAAAAAACTACGCTGATCTTAAAGCTAAAATGCAAGCCTGTAAAAAGAGAATAAAAACTCATGAGCCATAAAACTGGCCTTCCATCATTCCTGGATTCATTCAGAGCAAGATTTGAGTCAACCTTTGGTCCAGAGGTCACTGGCAAACTGCTTACGGCGACATGAACTGTACAGTACAGTATCCAAACTGTACAGTATCCATTTACAAGAAAACATACGTAGCGGGCTCTATTCGTGCATGTTACTACACTATCCTGGATGAGATGTGCAGTAGCATTAGTGAATGCTGCTGCTTTTTCAACATTCACTGAATCAATCACATTAATAACCTGCTGGAAAGGCTTTAAAAAAAAAGAAAAAAGACTACTACTCCTGTTCATGCGTGCCTGCCGCAGAATGACACCAACAAAATGACACTAAAGCACACAATAAAAATATAATATATATATTCTACATATAATATATTCTGCTCTAGGTGCATGTACATATACGAGATATAGGTCATCTGAAGTTAGCATTTAACATTTTAATGCAGGTAATGTAAGTTTTTCCTGATTTGTCCAGTTTTCCAGCACAGCTTTTAGGATTCTAATATGTTAGTACGATGCCAGGTCTCTCTTGGAAATTAGATTTTTAATCTCAATGAGAATTTTTACCTGGATAAATAAAATAAAGGACTAATAATGTTTTAGCTTTTTCTGTGAATGAACAGTGACAGTTGTAACATAGATGTCAAAAATTCACACTGTTATAAAACATTTTTGTTATACAGTAACTAATTTGGACACATTTAGCGATACTGGCTTAAATCAGACTCTCGTGGTAATTTGTTTTTATGATCCATATTCATATTCACTGTAAACAATGCAGAAGAGGCAGCTTCAGGCAAACTTGCTGCCTCCTGGTGATGATTTTTTTTTTTTTTTAATGCCTTAAATTTTGTCACGCCGTCATTACAAAGCCTGTACACTGTGGTGGATACTGCAAAGTATTTCATACTCAAAAAGACACTGATCAGCCACAACATTAAAACCCATCTTCCTAATATTGCATGGGTCCCTCAAGAACACCTCTGGCGGAGTCCTGATCTCTGGTGGCGAGGATCCTTCTGGACTTGGTCGGTAGTAAATTGAGGAGTCCGTAGACCAGGCTTGTTCCAGCTCAAACTGTCGATGCTTGACATCACTGGGATCTGGGAAGCGTGATGTTCCTTGAGCTGTATTTACGCTGGTCAAACAACAGGTCCAGTTATCCTCATGAATGTCAGGAACCAAGTTCTCCCAGCGGTGCGATAAACTGCATTAAACTATTGAAGGTTTTATTATTGTGGCTGACTGGTGTGTGTTTCACATCATCAGTCTACTCAACTGGCCTTGACAAGACTGATTTGCAGCAAAATATAACACAGAAAAGTACAGCACACCTAGTGAGCATCTGAGCTTCCATCATCGATGAAACCAAAGTCACTTTGTGACAAAGACAACTAAAGCGGATTTATTTACACTATCGGGTGCAAGCTTGCTGCTACAACAATGAAATATTACCCACAAACAAACAAAACTTAATTGCGATATTACATAAGATTAGTGTGTATTCGTTTTTACAGCTCGTCCTTTGTCTCTCATTTCTCTGCCTGCTCCAGCCTTCTTTCACATTTTCTACACTGTTGGATCACATGACTCAACAGAAGCTACCTACCAGGGGTGTCAAACATGAGGGCAGAGGAGCCAATTCAGCCCACTCAAAGACTTTAACAAACTGTAGAACTTGCACAATCTGTGGTCTCTTCAGTCTGTTGTTTTTTTTAATAGCAGTAGTTAAAAGTAATTAAAAATCATCCAACTAATGAGAGTGGCTGTCTAAACCAACTCCCTCTTGAAAAAGAAATAACTCATGGCCTGTCATGCTACACTGAGGTTAAACCAAAAACATCTCAGACTGTTGGTTCTTGTTTTCTTTTTGAAAAATGGAGGATTCATTAACTTATGTTTATTAAACTTTTTAAAGTTGAAGTTCAGTGATTGAACTGCCCTAACACCCACTGAAATGAAATCAAACTGATTTCATGTGGTCCTTGAACTAAAACCCCTTCAACCCCTACATACCGCACTCCTCTCACTGTGTCACACAATCCATGCTCCGTGCAACCAAAATACAAAAGTTTTTAAAAAAGGAAAAAAAAAAGAATGTGATTTGTGAAAACACCACAAGAACTAAAAGATACTGCAAATAACATTAGTGAAATTCTACTTACAGATAGAACTCTAACAAATTCCAAGGATTGCTGGTTAGTGTCTTTCCCGAGGTCTAAATTCAACATCTTTCAAAGTTTCACGGAAGTTTCCTTCTCTGGAGTCCATTGCCATTTTCAGCCATTCAGTCATTGAGTTAGAGATGTTTATGTTTCATTTCTTTTAGTTATCCGAATATTAATTTGTCCACTTTATCTTCATGATCACTATAAAATCTTTAGCTCATCTTAACTGTTCTTTCCTAACACACCCTTAAAAGAAGACCAAATCATATGCATATAGTTCAGAAAAAAACAAAACGTGAAGTGACCACAAATAAACACATCACTGAGGGTTAATTTTAAAGGTTTAACTTACATAAAATTCCTAAGAGACAATATTTGGACCTACAAATAGAAAAAGTTATAAACCTGCATTCAATTAGTAGGAACGAGTTATGTTGCTGCCCGGCTCCTGCAGGCTGACCAGCAGATCGTCAATCTTCTCCATGTTCTGAGAGGCAGACATGGTGTTCGGCACAGTGCCAGACTGAGAGAGGGACTGGCTGAGCAGGGACTGGATGTGCGCTTCACTCTCTCTCTGGTTCTGACCAGACTGGCTGATTGCTATTATCTGATCTGACAGCGTGTTTCCAGGAGTTTCCATCAACTGGCCGCATTCTGCAAGGAAGGAACAGAAAGAGCTTCATGACTCAACAGGAACCACAGTCAAGAAAATAACAAACCACAGGCCCTTGAATAAAGTAAGCAGTGAACAGATTATTAATTACTTATGCTTTGGTCATAAATTTGAATGAAAAGTGGAGACACTACTTTACTGTCAATAATGAGTCCTCACAATCCAGATTTGACTGTACTCAATTCTTGCCAATTTGCAACCTATAAATCAGACTTAAAAATTGTGTTTTGTTTTTCTTTTATTGGACAATTAAAGGATGGGGATAAAAAAAAAAAAAACAACTTTACAAATATGTTAAAGATGAACATTAATAAAAATAAAAAGGATAAATTCTAATACTGGTATTTCACAGACATGTGAAATTTAATCTGAAGTAACTCATTTTTGCCACTTGAGGGCAGCAGAAACAAGTAGTGATACATAGAGATACAGTCTATGCCAGGGGTAGGCAAGTCCAGGCCTCGAGTACTGGTGTCCTGCAGGTTTTAGATGTGTCCTTGATCCAACACAGCCTGGAGTTGCCTAGCCCTTGTCTATGCAATGAACACATTAACTTTCTATCACGCTTTAAGTTGATGTGGTGAATCTACTGAATAGATACGAAGCAATGCTCAGTAGTCAAAGTTGTGAGTCTCATCACTCAACGAAGCTTCTTTTTAGCTCTGCTAAATAATGAAGAAGAAAAATGGGCTTTTTGACTATGTAATACTCCTTTAGGTTTACCAGCTAATTACTAACTGTATCTTTTCTTGCCATAAACAGCTGTTTGCTGCATCTGGAAACAACTCTAATGAGAGCAACCAGAGTGAACTAAAAGTAACTAAGTGATAATCTTGTTCCTCACTTCTCACTTTGAGTCATTTCAGCAGTTTCAACAACGTGCACTTGCCTAATAAATTCCTTACCGTTCTGGATACCGAAAAGGAAGAGGCCAGCTTGTTGAGGCTGGCTGGATTGATTGACGCTCCCACTCACAGCTGTTTGAAACAGAGATCCTGGCTGTTGAACAGGGGAGGACGTAGTTGTCTGGAGGTTTGCCACGCCATTCTGTGAGGCAAACACGGCTGATTGTGCAAGCTCCTGAGCGGCCAGACCCCCCTGCAGAGAGGCCATAGTGGACTGAGGCATGAAGAGACCCACAGGCTGCTCCTCTCTGTTGCTGCTGTTCCCCAGCTGCATAGGTTGTTGCTCCTGAAACATGGCTTGCTGTGGTGGTTCAGTAGGGTTCCCTAAGGTCATGGGTTCTGGGCGATCTTGCTGGGTTACCGTCACCATGTTGGCTTGAGAAAAGGGCAGAGGGGTGTTTTGGGGCTCTTGAGAAACTAGACTGTTGTTGGTCAAAGGAGGCATTTGGCCTTGGTTACTGAAAAGGATGCTAGAGCCCTGGTCTGGTGTGGAAAGTGTGTTGCTGCAAAACAGCAAGCCAGCCTGCTGTTGCTGCTGCTGCTGGCCTGGAGAAAGTGAATTTGTAGATGAATGTGGGGAGATGTTCTGAAACAGGGTGGCCTGCTGGGCTGGCTGTGTGTGGTGTTGAGGCTGAGATGGTTGCTCCTGCTCCATGGGGCTTCTCTGCTGGATGGGGGAGATCTGGGTCTGAAATACTGACTGTGGTTCAGGGGAAGAAGATTGTAAAGCGCTAAGGAAGGCCAGCTGCTGCTGCTGTTGCTGCTGCTGTTGCTGGGAACTGTTGTTTGAAAGCTGATTGGACATAGAGGTCTGGGGGAGGAAGAGTCCAGGGGATGAGGCTTGCTGCTCTGGAGACTGTAGCACTGTCATGGTGCTTTGGAAGAGTGCAGCCTGGACCTGTTCCTGGGAGGCTTTTTGAAACAGCGCCCCCTGTGGATCCTGCGTTTCTGCCAGAGTGCTGGGATTGTGAAACATCGGTGGTGAAGAGTGAGATGGGGTCTGCTGGAGGAAGTTTGTCTGGATAGAAAGAAGATCATTTGCCTGCTGAAAAAGAGCTGCCTGCTGTTGCTGCTGCTGTTGTTGTTGCTGTTGTTGCTGTTGCTGGTCCGGCTGGAAAAGTGATCCCTGGTTAGTCACCACACCTGGTGATGAGACCTGAAGCTCTCCATTCTTGGCCTGGGATGCATCCTGAAACATGGCACAGTGCATCTGCATCTGTGACTGAAACAGCTGCTGCTGCAGATTCTCCATAACCTGCTGCTGCTGTTGCTGCTGCTGAATTTGCTGTTTTTGGATCTGTTGCTGATGCTGGATGTGTTGCTGCTGCTGTTTGGTTATAGGGTTGTCAGATTGAAGTGATAAGTTACAGTATCCTTTGGCTTTTAGTTGTCTCACTGCTTCTTCCAGCTGGGCTACTTCATCTGGAGGAAAGAGTGGCAGCTGCTGCGGTTGAGATGCAGGTTCCCCACACAACCTTCCCACAGCTCCAGAACTGACACCTGGCCTCTCCTGCCTGAGGCCATCTCTGGTCTCCAAAAGGAACTGCTGTGATCCTTGCTGAAGCAGAGAGTCTGCAGGCACAGAGAACGAGCTGCCCGCAACAATGTCCTGCTTCTGGATGGTGCTTAAGGGCTCAGCGCTGGTAAAAACAGGCGCCTGGCCTTTGTCAGGATCACCTGCAGGCTGAGACAGGTTGCTGGAGAATACTCTGTTTTTATTTAGATGTCCTGCCGTCATATCAGAGTTCTGCTGGGCTGGGCACAGATCACCAGTCTGCTGATAACCCACAAAACAGAACACAAAAGATGTGCTTCACTTTGCTTTTCAGTTATGCATCACTGTTATTCTCTTTTTCAAAACACAGAATACTACCTTTATGCTTTATTTCAGGGACAATAAAACATGAACGAACTGAACGACTTGACTTTAAAACAAATTATGAAAGCAACATATAAGATAAAAGCTTCACCTTAAATACTCCTGAAGACTGAAGGTTGCTTGTCACCTCCATTGGAGTGACATCTTCTCTCTTTACTAAAGACAACAAAGGCATCAGGGATCTATCTACAACCGTACGAGTAGCAAGGATTACATTACATTTTTTTCCATGTATTCACTTTACTATATATAGGAAACCTTGGTGTCTTTGTTAAAAAATTGAAATAAATAAAAAATAACCTTTAATTTGCTCATCAAAAGAACACGTCTTCACTGGAGAAGGCAACTCTTTCTTCACAGGAACATCGATTGTTGCTGCAAGTGTCAGCAAAATGACAAAAATCAATGCACAGCAAAAATGTTAGTTAAGTAAAGCTACATATGATGTGAGTGGACAGCTAATTAAATTGCTTACTAAATTTTAGTTTAGTTACTTTGTCACACCTTACAGTGTTTTACCCAGAGGACTAAAAGGATATCAAATTAACTAGTAAAGAGACAATTTAAAAGGTAATGACTGCTAAAATAACAATGACAATATATTGATATACTCAACAAAGAAGTGATGTAAGTCTTATGACTACTGTACACAAGAACATTCATAAAAGCATAATTATATATTAAAACAAAAAAGTTTTTAAGGCCCAATCACACAGGCTGATAGACTGGTTTGCGAACCCCTGGTAACCATCGGTCACCAGGAAAAGAATGTGTATTCCTCAAGGCCAAACACCTAGAGAGTGAAAATTTGGCCTGTGTGTCTGGGGTGTTAAATACAATCCAGCTTTATTTTCTAACTAGGTTGGTCTGCTTTGGTACCAGTCAGTAAATCTAATCAGCCATGTGTGGGAAATGACCCAGTAATCTGAAGGCTACATGCAAGGTTACCAGAATCCCGATTACATTTTCATGGTCATCTTTCTATCAGCCGATTGTAAAAAGGACACACTTCATGTGAATTAGTGTGAAACGGATTCAAACAAACCTGGATCTGGAGTGTAAGTAAATGGCTGAACGTCATGGGATCTCCCAGCATTCGTCACCACGTAGATTCCTACACACACTTTAGATGTGATGACTTGGTTCTGGTAGGGAGGAACCTTTACTATCAGGTGATTCTTTGGGATGATAAACAAAAAAAATCATCAGCAAACACGACTACAACAATAAGACTACCCAACTTCAGCATTCTGCTATAGAGATTTCTATGACACATCTGACATCACAGTGACACCAAATATAAATGGGCAATAAATCATATTTCTTACTCTCGCTGTAGACGATGGATTTGCAGCTACCAGATATTGATATTATTTTGCTATTAATATTAATCCTACATGCAACAGTCCCATTTATCCAGGCTTGGGACCAGCACTTTGAGTCCACTAGCATTCCAGCCTTGACCCTGGGATCTGATTGTGTCTGAGGCAGATGTGTTAGCCACTAACATGCAGCCATGTCAACTAAATATCAATGACAGTAGCACTTCCAGCTACCAGCAGCTGGTGGCGGTAAAACTTGGCTCAATAATGAAGAAGCACAGAAGACCATTAACCGACCAAAGTAATGCCAAATTATCTTTCAAATCATCAAAGCATAGTTAGCCGAGTTGGTTCATTCAATCATGTTTGTTCAGCCTTTCCAAACAATACACATCACAACTTCAGATAACTGTAAAACTGGTTTATGAGGGTGTCAAGGTCTTAGCAAAATGTGAATACTTTCATTTGGCAGCTGCAGATTCATCGCTCTGGTCATGTCATTTAACAAGAGCAAAGGTTCAGACTGGACTGTTGAGACACACTCAGTAATAGCCTTTAAGATGGAGTGTAATTAGGTCAGAACACAATGAGACTACTCAAACCTTTGAACAGCAGCCATTTAAGATGATTACATCTAAAGCCACTTACCAGTCTGAAATGGCTGCATCTATCTACTGAGCTCGTTAGCCATTACCATAATTGTTTGTCACAAAAAAGATTAAAAATAGATAAAAAACACACCTGGTGAAAAAGCTCCATGTCAATTTCAGCCTCTGCCTTCCATGACTTCTCATCTGAAACACAGAAACGATGTAAAGCATCAACCAGAGAAATGACCTCACCTATAATAACCATGCAAAACATAAAGCTTTACTACTGACCAGAGGCATTCTCGTGAAATATGACTTTGGTGTCTTTAAGAAAGTTTTTTCCAATGATGAAGACCTCCTCTCCACCCCTCACTGAACAGCTGTGCAGTGACTTTTTCAGTATTTCAGGCACTCCTGCTGGCTGGGCTGTAAACACAGCAGATACACGTCATGCATTTATGTTTTAAAGTTTTATTTATACATGCAACCCAGGCAGAAATAAAATGAAATCTAACAGTAACAGCAAAGAAATTCATGCTGAAAGGACTGAAGCAGTGATTCAAAAAACTAATATGAAAACAAAGGGCTGCCCTTTGTCTCCGGTTCTGTTCATAATTTTTATGGACAGGATTTCTAGGCGCAGCCAAGTGGCGGAGGGCTTTCGCTTTGGTGGCCTCAGAATCTCATCTCTGATTTTTGCAGATGATGTGGTTCTGTTGGCTTCATCGGGTGAAGGCCTCCAGCTCGCACTGGAACGGTTCGCAGCCGAGTGCGAAGCAGCGGGAATGAGGATCAGCACCTCCAAATCTGAGGCCATGGTTCTCAGCCGGAAAAGGGTGGAGTGCCCACTCCGGGTCGGGGATGAGTTCCTGCCCCAAGTGGAGGAGTTCAAGTATCTCGGGGTCTTGTTCGCGAGTGATGGGAGAAGGGAGCCGGAGATCGACAGACGGATTGGGGCTGCAGCTGCAGTAATGCGGACGCTGCACCGGTCCGTCGTGGTGAAGAGGGAGCTGAGTGTAAAAGCGAAGCTCTCAATTTACCGGTCGATCTACGTCCCTACCCTCACCTATGGCCACGAGCTGTGGGTAGTGACCGAAAGAACGAGATCGCGGATACAAGCGGCAGAAATGAGCTTCCTCCGAAGGGTGGCTGGCCTCTCCCTTAGAGATAGGGTGAGAAGTTCGGCCATCCGGGAGGGGCTCAGAGTAGAGCAGCTGCTGCTCCACATCGAAAGGAGTCAGCTGAGGTGGTTCGGGCATCTGACAAGGATGCCCCCTGGGCGCCTCCTGGGTGAGGTGTTCCAGGCATGTCTCACCGGGAGGAGGCCCCGGGGCAGACCCAGGACACGCTGGAGAGATTATATCTCTCGGCTGGCCTGGGAACGCCTTGGTATTCCCCCGGACAAGCTGGAGGAGGTGGCTGGGGAGAGGGAGGTCTGGGCCTCTTTGCTTAGGCTGCTGCCCCCGCGACCCGACCCCGGACAAAGCGGATGACGATGGATGGATGGATGGATATGAAAACAAAAATTTCTAAGGAGATTGGCAGCTTTGTTTTGCCTTTTCAAATTAAAACTTTCAGTAAATATAAATATTTCAAAGATATTTTATCAAAAATGAAAAACTGATCACCAAGTATTGAGAAAACTGTAAATGCAAATGCTTAACATACCCTTTACCTTCAACACTGATTTTGGGGGGCATTGTCTACACACACACACACACACACACACACACACACACACACACACACACACACTTCAAAGGATATTATTAACCATGTCAACCTTAAACATAACCATTACTTTCTCAGATCTAACCCAATCTTATAACTACCTCGTCAGGTCACGAGTTACAGTCTCCATAATATGACTGTATAAACAGATTTAAGTCCCCATGATATGAGTAATATCCGCCCCCACACACGCACACGTACAGACATGCACACACACTAAGATGCCAAGCAGGATTACTGTTTTTTCTTGTTTCGTGGAAAGATATTTCCCTGGGTTGTATGCTGGCTCCGTGTAAACAATAGAAGTTCACACACCTATTGTTTCGTCCTTGCCCTCTCTTTCTCCCCTGCCACTCTCAGAGCAAATTCTCCCAAATCCACTGACACAGATATTTTTTTACGGCCCTAAGCGTCTTTCCCGTTTATAAAAACAACCACACCTTTGTACTTCTGCATTCTGTAGGCATTATTAAACAACTCAGTCTAATGGGATCTTTGTCTCCTTCCTCTCCAAATGTTGATATCAGAAGACAATAGTCTCCTGATCTCTGACTCTAAAAATGGAGAAACAGGAGCTGAAAAAAATTCAGTTTACATTATTATAGTCATTATTAACAGGCATGTTACAGGTCAGCTACCCATTTTCGCACACTTAACCTGTCATAACTACATGAATATCGTAAATAATACCTTGTAATTAAACCTTGCTGGATAATTTTCTGCACAAAGTTTTTTTAAGTGGTTTAACTAATATACCGACTTCACAACATAGTATTTCCAGTCAAAGTATGAGAAAAATGACTTACTACACAGGATTGGAGATGAGGGAGTCTGTAGTGTAAGCACTGAACCATCTGGACGGGGGATGTTGACCCGAAACACGAGCCGAGCACGTGTGCTCTTCTTCTTTGATCCGGCCACCCCAATGCGAGCCTCTACATCAGCGTTGCGGAGCTTCAGGATCCCAACACAGTCCACCCTGCAGTGAGGGGCAGTGTTAACTTGGGTTTACTTGCTCTCAAGAGGATTTTGGCAATTATAGGGAAATGTTCTTAGTAGGACTAACAACTATCACTTAAATGACACAATTTCAGTTTTAAAAGCACGTACGCTAGGGTCATGTTGGAGCTTGGATCCAGGGACACTTCGATAACAGTTGTGCCTTCAATATCAACTTCCTTGCAGGCTGTGGTGTTGCGACCAGTAACCCTGCAGGCTTGGTAAAACCCATGAGGCTTCACGCGGCCGGCATCGGTGCCAACGAACACCTGCAAAACCACTGGCTCGCTCACTCCCTCCAACTGTGCAAGGCAAAAACAGATGAGCAATCAAACGGAGCTCATTGTAGATCTGCTGTGTCATAACATTTTCATACAAAACTATGGACTATGAACTGCTTATTTCTGAAACTTCTGTGCTAATAATGAGCTCCCAGTTTACACTATTCCATCATATAATGCCCAATCAGTTCTGTGCATTCAGCTGAACTTGTGCATCTTCACCTACCTGCCCTGACATTGATGGTGTCAATGTCTTGCTCAAGGACATTGTTAGCTTAATTTATTATTGGATTCTGCTTTCAGATGCAAATCGGTCAGCTTTAGTTCTTTATGGCTTTGGTGATTGTTTTATCAGTTTGGATTCACCTGTCATTTCTGGGCTCTGGCTGCCTTGTGACCATCTGCAGAACCTGGGCAAATGAATGATCAAACACAAGACAATGTGCCTGTTCTGACTAACGTCTGGTTTTTGTCTGCTTTTGAAGTCGGTTAACTACAGCTCAGCTTTAGTCTGAGCGAGTACATAAAATTTAATTCCTTTTTCATCAAGCTACAGCTCCTTAAAGCTTAGGTCCCTGTTTTCACACATGAACTCAAGTGAAAGTTGGATTCCTGATAAGTGACTGACAGTCTGAAGGAGCTGATTTCCTCATCCAACGTCCTCATTTGTGAACAGCAGTGAGAACTAACAGTCTCATGAAATATTACAGACTCTGACACTTCATTTCATCCTCCCAAGGACGTGGATATCCACTTGAACACAAGTGGAACACTTCACAAAATCATTGTCAGTGAACACAGTCCAGACCCATCACTTGGAGAAAACATTTGATATACGTAAAACACAAGAGGCCTATCTGTTAGGAGGCTCAAATGAAAATTGAGGGACCATTTTGCTTTCAAAATGACAGCAACTTGTCTTCTCAGTTCAATACAGTATTGTTAAAAAAAAAAAAAAGTTGTAGGGAAGCCCAGGAGTGCCCCAACTTCTTTGGAAAATGTTGCAAGTAATAAATTCAATATCAGCACTTACTTTCACCTTATGCTAACGTTAAACACAGGGATGCTAAAGCAGTAGAATTTCAACATTAACTACAGAGGGGTTTTACAATTACCTTTACAGTAGGGAAGCCCTGCTGAGTGCGGTCCTTCACGGATCCTCTGCTGCCTTCAGTCAGATAGCGGGCTCTGTGTTGGGTCTCAGGCTGGACGAGGATCTTCAACTCTTTCCCCTCACTCTTTTGTGGGAACTGCATCGAGAGAGTTCCTCCTTTCTGAATAGTAGTCTGAGGTTCATCAGAACTGCAGCAAAGACCAATTTGACAGAGACACGAGCAGATGATCTCTAATTCTAACATTTTCATGTAGCCTATGATGGATTAAAAAGTCTTCAACTTAATCCATGCAAGTGTTTGCAGCAATGTTAGGTTCAGAACCCCAGTTTAAATAAAAAGAACCCTAACAGTATTATATATCTGTATGCAATTGGCTGGGGTTTGCTGCAGTACATAGCTCTCAGTCACAACAGTGAAACTGCTCTGAAGTTGCCATGGCGCTCTAAGCAATGCAGAGTTCAGAGGGTGTCCATCAACCAAACATTTTCTATCCCCAGCTCCTAAAACGTTCAGCCTTATCTGTTTATTTAATCTGCTCTGCTTATCCTAGGTCTTTGAGAAGGGCTCTGTGATTCACTGTGGCTGACCATTGTTTGTACTTCAGTATCCTGCCCCTCCCTCCCCTCTGATCTAACCGCTCTCCTTCAGTCAAAGTGTGGTGGGAAATTTAGAGCCAGATCAGTTTGGTAAAGATTTCCATCTGTCGGTGTGTGCCAACGTATCATTTCGTGATACTACCTCCTTCTACAATAACGATGAGGGCTGAGCAAAATTATTAAAACGGGTCTTTAAAGTTATAGTCAGAGAAAGGCTGAGTACCCAAGTAACTACTAAAGGGCTGGTGCAACTATCAAAGGAAACTATTAAATGAACAAAAAGCTAGCTAACAAGTGAGTCAACAATGTCCTAAATCAATGTGTTTTCTTTACTTACTGATAATGTAACATCATTTATTTCAAAATCAATTCTATTTATATAGTGCCAAATCACAATAACAGTTGCCTCAAGGTGCTACAATAGTACAGAAAAAACAGAAAACCCCAACAATGATATGACCCCCATGAGCAATCGCTTTGGCAACAGTGGGAAGGAAAACCTCCCTTTAATCAGGAAGAAACCACTGGAAATATTTTTGACAACTCCATGAAATGTCGAGAGGCATGTGACAAATTTCTGGTGATCATAATACAAAAAGTACAAACCTTCCTTTATGTCCTCCCTTGCTGTCAGGGCCTAGCTGCGACAGGACAAAGTGTGGGCCTTTGGCACTGTCTGCATCAAACACATCCATGCTGCCCTCCCCTGCTGGCGCCGTCTTAGGGCCAGGCCTTTGACGGGGGGTACGTTTGCGGGACTTCCGTGGCACCTCTGTGTTGTCATTGTAAGACAGCGTGCTCGTCACACTGAAGTTGGACAGAGATTCATCCATCCAGATGCTGTTACTTTGCTCTGTATCCTGGGTCCCATCATCTTGGCAGGACATTTGGCTGTCATCAAACAAATCTTCTGGAGGTGGCGAGATGTTCAGTACGGTGCGACGCTTTGATGGAGTCAGTGGGTGATGCAGTGGGCCTTCCTGGGTTGTTACACCTTTTCCTCCTGCTAGCTCGCCGCTGCCCCTGCCGTTACCATTTCCACGTTCTGCTCCAGCAGCCTCTGGTACCACTTTGGTACTCCTGGTGTCGTCTGGATCAACATTACTGTCTTTAACTGGTTTCTGGTCATTGGTTAGATTACTGGAATGCATGGTGGAGCTGGAAGAGGTGGAAAAAGCACTGCGAGGGCCTTCCATGGTCAGAGAAGAGGCATCTACAGTGCAAATAATTAGATAGTTAATACAGGCATCTCAACTAATGTTGGCTAGTAGTCCCAATTTTACAGCAAAATAGTTTTTTTCTCTGTTTCAATTTTTTTGTTGCTGATTTTATTACATTTTTTTTATATGTTGTCATCCAAAAAAGAAACTGTGTTGTTACTAGATCTTACATATAAATGTGCATCTGATTCTGATGAAGTTATAAATGTGGAGTATTTGTAGCACAGTGGAGGTGTTATGTCAAGAAGACTAAAAACAAAGACAAAGGTTGAGCAGGCCACTATATTTTATTTCAATGTACTGTAATCAACTTCAAAAACAACAGAAATTCATTATTGCTAGCATTTTGTGCATGCTCAAATAAAAATCTCGACAATAATAATATTGTACAATATGAGGCATGCCAATTATGGGAACTTTTCGTTTATTTATATCTTGCTTTCTATCAGTGTTCATTTTGGGGACTGAGCGTAGCCGCTGAGACAAAATAAACAAGCTTCTGACCTAGGAAGCAGAGAACTGCAGACCATTTTCTGCATATAAAATGCAGACACTCCCTGCTTCATAGGGAACTTCCTGGAATATAAAAATGAGACAGCAAATAAGCAATAAAAGCTGAACAGTAAAAAAACGTATTCAGATTTTATTAAAAAGAAGAGAAAAAAAGAAATCAATAGAACAGGGAAATTTGTTTGGCAAAAATCATGTTGCTTCAACATGCTTATATACACTGATCAGCCATAACATTGAAACCACCAACATAACAAGGAATACAGTGGTAAATGTGAGGGGAGTGGGACACATTAGGCAGAAAGTTCTTGGAGCAGACGTGTTAGAAGTGAAAGAAATGGGCAAGCACAAGGAACTGAGTGATTTAATGCAGTGGCCATCCTGTCCCATGTCTCTGGTACAATGTGCACATAAGCAGGATCGTGAGTCCTGTTGACGGTTGGGTGCGTGCACCTCTTTCACCTGGTAGCAGCAGGACGCACTATGGAAAAACGGCAAGCCACCAGAGGCAGTGTGACACTCCAGAGAATATTAGCTCCTAACAATCTTGTGTATTGTTACGTTGAAGCATGTCACCTTTCGAGACACTCCAGCAGACCATGCAAATGCATTCACTGTATTTCAGCTTCCACCAGGAGAATTGACACTGCAAATGTGCTCTGGAATGGTTTGAGAAGCATAAACAGATCAAGGTGTGGCCTGAAAATTTCCCACATCGCAATCTCAGTGAGGAAGGATATGAAAGAAAGAAAAAAAATAGCGTGATCTACAGATCACGACAACGAAGGCTCTGCTGCTGACATCTTGGTGCCTGGAGGACACCTTTAGAGGTTTTGCAGAGCTATCGTATTTGGCAAGCGGTTTTAATGTTGTGGCTGGTTGGTGCACACTGTTATTTCAAAAATATTCAAAAGAGTTTAAAATGAACTATATAAAGAGTGTGGGGAAAGGATGGTTAAATGGTATGGCGTTATTTTTGTGCCACTATTCTGAGCGCACGTATAAAAAAAAATTGAGCACACCTAAAAAAAAAGTTTGCAGGTGCAAGTGTTGTATTTTGAGGAGAAATTTATTTTGAGCAAAGAAAAGCTGAATTTGAGTGAACAAAATTCATTCCTGCGTGCAAAAAATGTATTTCAGTGTTTGCTATTATCCATACACACACACACACACAAAAGCAGCCCCTCAGTTTTTGCATTTGCGCTCGCTCGCAACGTGTTCCTCGCGCTCTCAACATTTCTGCCCGTGCGCGCTCAACTCTTTCTCTACACCGTTATATTTGTGCCACAAAACCAGCCAATCACAGACTTGGATGCAAAAAAATCTGATTGGCTGTTCTGGTCTCCAGTCAGCTCGAAATGACAAAATGCAATATCCCAGAATCCATTTCGTCCAAAACTCAAACGAGGCAGTGGCGGAGGAACACAGAGTGGCGGAGTTTGAAATATTACTCTTTCTGGGTCACAAAATAAACTTTTAAGATATTTTCATGCGTGAATGTTGCTGTGTAAACTTCAAATACCTGCTCGATTCATCAAGACATCACATATTTGCATAAGTGCTTGATGAATCGAGCAGGTATTTGAAGTTTACACAGCAACATTCTCGCATGAAAATATCGTAAAAGTTTATTTTGTGACCCAGAAAGAGTAATATTTCAAAATCCGCCACTCTGTGTTCCTCCGCCACTGCCTCGTTTGAGTTTTGGACGAAATGGATTCTGGGATATTGCATTTTGTCATTTCGAGCTGATTGGAGACCAGAACAGCCAATCAGATTTTTTTGCATCCAAGTCTGTGATTGGCTGGTTTTGTGTCACAAATATAACTGTGTAGAAAAAGAGTTGAGCGCGCACGGGCAGAAATGTTGAGAGTGTGAGCAATACGTTGTGAGCGAGCGCAAATGCAAAAACTGAGAGAGAGGGGCTGCTATTGTGTGTGTGTGTGTGTGGATAATAGCAAACACTGAAATACATTTTTTGCACGCAGCAATGAATTTTGTTCACTCAAATTCAGCTTTTCTTCGCTCAAAATAAATTTCTCCTCAAAATACAACACTTGCACCTGCAAACTTTTTTTTACATGCGCTCAGTTTTTTTTTTTACATGCGCTCAGAATAGTGGCACAAAAATAATGCCATAAAATGGCAGATTATAAACAAACAGTTACACTGGTCTTGACATTGTTGACGTTTGGATGAATCATTGGTTTACAAGAAAAAAAACGGTTGGAAGAAAAAAAGAGCGCATAAAACGCATGAAGATAGTGTCATTTTGAGCAAGTATCATGAGACAAAAACACATATGATCAGAAACCACAATACAGAATTGCCAACAAACAAATGAGAGCAAATGATTAATACTTCAAACAACAAATTTTTTCTCCAAACAACCAGGAAAACATCAAAACTATGGCTGTTTCTCACAGGACATCATGCACAAATTGCTTGATAGTAGTCCCCCATATTGGACGTGAGACAACTACATGTCGCGCTGGGGGTCGGGGTTGTATTCTTTGACTGGCTGGTGAGGTGAAATCAGTCAGAAAGAGGCTGCTTCACCAAAAACCTCTTTGTGATTGCATTGTTCACTATCAGATAGCAGTGGCTGCCTGTAGCTTGCATGGACGATGCCGACTTGTCTTCAGATGCTTGCTAACTACTCAAGTGAAATTTATTTGCATAGCCCTGTTCAGACACCAGAATGCTTTACAGAGGGACATTTAAAACTTTTAAACATATCACCTTATGACACGTGTACAGTCGATCCTAGGAATGTAAAGGCAATAATCAGAAGTTAAAAAACAAACAAACAAACTTCACAGATGTCTTCCTACTTTTATCTGGCACAATAAAGTCTACTACAGATGTAACAGGCAGGCATTTGCAGTGACAAACTGTAGGAAAACTTGAAAAAGTGTAACGACAATGGAAAATGTTCTTTCTAAGCAAAAAGCTTTACCCTGGCACTGGAGCCAAAACATTTCAAAAGGTACAAGTTTTACTTTGAATGCAAAAGGTCTCCATGTCTGGTTGGTTTTGCACTTTTCAGAGTTTCACTACCGCTTGTAGAACAGCCAGTGAGTGTCTGTGAAAAATTTTTAGTCTGTTCCATGCAAACTTTAGGCGACCATGGCAATCTGTCACCAACCAAAGCAATTGCAAGGTGGTTTATGCCAATTAGTCAAGGAACCCCAAAATCTCACAAGTGATGGGAATAGACCACGGGATGTTTAGCTGGTCTCTAGGCCTGTGTGACTGGGATCTTATTCACTTGACCTAATATTGTCACATGTCCAAAATGGTAAACAATTTAATGTCAAATGGTTAGCAGTCATGTGACTGCAAAACATCAATAGGTACGAATCTATCAATGAATTATTTGGTCTACATCAGTGGTGGGGAACTCCAGACCTCAAGGGCCGGTGTCATGCAGGTTTTAGATGTGTCCCTGATCCGACACAGCTGAGTTAAATGGCTTGAAGTTCTCCAGAGCTCTGGTACTGAACCAATCATTGGATTCAGGATGATATCTAAATATCTACCAGGAGTGGGGAACTCCAGGCCTTGAGGCCCAGAGTTGCCCACCCCTGCTCTACATGAATTGCTTGTGGAAGCAGTGACCTGTGACTGGTATTAAAAAAAAAAAAATCAAAAGTAGGCAGGACAGGAAAATATTTATAAAAACCAAAAAAGGGGGTAAAAAGCCTGGGTCAGGCAATGAATAGAACCTACCATAAAGTCTGTATCATAGCAGTCTGTACTGTCAAAGTCCCATGCATGCAAAAGTGGCTGACTTGATTTTGGAGTCTGGAGCTCCTGGACTGAGCCCACCTTGCTTGCATTATTACCCCTAAGTGTTCATCTCTCCTCGAATAACTACTAAAACAGTCACTTAAAAGTCTCAGGTCAGCTGAAACATTTGAATAACTTCAAATATCAAGTGAACATAGAACACCAAGTTAAAACATCAAAAGATAAATTAGAAAAAATAAAATAAAATCAGTGACACAGCACTTTTTGCTGTTTCTTTGTTTTTAGAAGCACATGCTGAGATTTTTAATTAATCTCTAGAATCTTTGCAAAACTCTCATGTGTTAATTTCCACCGTGAAACCATAAACCCAACTGCAACAATGGCGGGTAAAAGATATGCTTATCTTCACACATTCAACAATCTGTGACTCACCCTCCAATCCGGATCTAAATCTGGAGCTCTCAACAAGCTAACAGTCCTCAAAAAAAATGGGCAACTTTTACTTGTGTAGGAAATAGAGCTGGGCGATAGAACGATAACGATATGTATTGCGAAATAACTTTTCCTCAATAGAAAAGTTAAACTATTGCGATAGGCCTCATCTCTCTTGTCCTCTTTAAAAAAAAAAAGAAAAAAAAAGAACATCAGCCAATCCAAATTAAGTAGCGCAGAGCCGAACCAATCACAGCCGCAGCGTCACGTCACGTGACTTGTTACCCGCACATGTGTATTTGTTTGGGAAGCAGCCAGCGGTAATGGAGGAAATGAGTGTGCCAACTAGAGAAAAATCAACCGAGCGTGACCGAAGGTTACCGAAGAAAAAACAGATGATGGTTCCAATGCCGGAGAGATTGTCGAGCGGAAGAGCCATAGAAGTTCCGTAGTGTGAAGGTATTTCGGCTATTTCAAGTCTGACAAAAAAAAAAACAGAGTAGCGCGCACTGTAAATTGTGCCGAAAGCAAGTCTGGAAATACAATAAAGCGGTGCATGCGCAATCTCTGACTGGAAGCGCTAATTCGTCATTCGGCTTTTGTCAGACTAAAGTCACTGTTAAAACTGTTTGAAAAGTTAAGCTATACAACAAGGAGAGATTGAGAATTTCCTTTTAGTTCTCAGTTTATTTGATATTGACAGTTAGTCAATTTTGTTTGTTCTTCTGTAAAACAAACTAAGATTTATTTTTAGAATTAATATTTTGTTTGTAAGTGGAACTGACAATTTAGTAGTCTGTTTCGCTTGTTCTATTCTGAAACTTAAACGCTTTAGCGGCTGCTTTTGTGTAGTTTGCAATATTTGCCTTTATTTATCTGAAAAGGTCTCATGTTCCTTACGTACATCTACCCAGTTGAACTTATTATGGGAAATAAATATTTAAATCAAAACAAGCTGCTGATTATTTCACATTTTACTTGTGAGTAACGGCACATTTAAATCTTACAAATATAGTTATTTGGCTTATATCGTGATAGATATCTTTATCGCCTGAAATGAAAAAAACATATCGTGATATGAAAAAATCTTATATCGCCCAGCTCTAGTATGAAATAGTCATTAGCTGTTCATTTATACTGGACTTCCGTGTTGGTCTATTAAGAAGATTTTCTTCTGTAAATAATAGCTCCACCTTGGAACTGCAGAATGGTCAACAAGGTGATTACAGCCATTCAAAGCTTCTTAATTCTCTGGAAAAAAAGGCTAAGAAAAAAAAATGGGTAAGTAGATTTAGTCTGTGGGGTAATGAATAACAGGCCTTTGCCGGGGCCTCATATTCTTATGGTCTACAATCGTTCTACTTTGCAGTTTAATTACCATTATGCACTAATATCATTGTCTTAAAACATGTGCATAAACCATATTTCTAAACTGTTGCTACAAGAGACCACAACATATAGTACATAGCAATGTGAATACAGGCAGCTAGCTATGTTCAGCTGCCATTAACTTCCCTCACCAGCCTTTTATTACTGTTTGTTTTGTTTTTTTTCCTTCACGTGAGAATCACAGAGGAGCACGATGGTTGCCTGACTGGCTTTCTTGCCACATGCAGGTGTTTGTTTGCCTGAAGGTACAGACTATAACATGAGTTGTACTTTTTTCAGGGTGGGGCATGATCAGTCCTGCTTGCAGAGGAGAAATAAGGATAAGAGAAGCAGGATCCTACCTGATGCTAGAGAAGCTGAAGGGAGAGGCCCTGCCTCTCCGCCGCTCTTTTGACTCATGACTTTTGGGCTTTGCTGAGTGGATGAAGGCAACTGCAGCTCTCTGGGAAGAAGGTCATACACTGACTCTGTTGTGAAAGGAGGGGGGAACCAATAAAAGCGACAGTAAGGTGACAGATTTACAGGATCTCAACAGCTTTTGTTGAGCACCATCAAATGTGTCAGCTCCATGACCGAGTTGTAAACGGGAAACCTGAAAGTGATTAAACCTTTTTGGTTTTGGCTCATACGTTCTTCTGAAATTATATAATTACACAGCAATGTCATATCACCACTCTTACACAGTCATAAGAACCACCATGACCTTCTTGGCAATGACTCCAACACAATGACACACAAATACCCATGATACAAAGCTAGGGCTATTGGAACAATGCACTGGAACATATTTCACCATCAGTTCTGATGCCAAACGCGTCTTCACCTTTTCACTAAAGCCAAAGCCTGTCACAGGCTGCAAGTATGAATAGTCATGCCACACCTTTCACCCAATTTGCTGACAGACTAAAAATTCAAGGGGAATTCAAAGCTATATAATGTGACTGACATTAGATGGAAATGTATGTAAAGAATCTTTGCATATCAGAAAAGCAGCATCATGGTTTTTAAAAGATTTACAAATTTATCTCGTATCTTCTGTAAAACTACTGATGTCACAACAGACAGATAAAAATAGCATAGCTGCAGCCAATACAAAGATATTATCTAATTTACCACATTCTTCTTGCTTGTTAAAGCCTGGCGGCTGCATTAGCTATAATGCAACATGCTACTAACAGTCCAGCCAGAGATTCAGGTGTGTTCTGTTATACTACAGAAGGCACTAATGTTGCCTCGGGCTAATGGCTGTAAACAGAGATGATAGGTCGCCACAGGGGTCATGGAAGTTCACTCTCTTTTAACACCTCTCCCTTTTTCAACAAGCAACTTGTAGTGTTTAAATGACCTCATTTGAGGTAATTTAGCACATTTCTTACTGACACAGGAGCCTTTATCCACCATGTTTTCACATATAAGCAACAGCACTCCAACACTGTATTATAACATGAAAAAAATGATGCCATCGTTGAAGTTCATCATTAAAGTTGCTGCAAAATATGAATAATAATAAAAATCAATACAGGCAAGAAAATAAAAAAGAAATTGGAAAGACATCTAACGTGTCAACTAAAGATGAAAAGAAAAAAAAAAAAACAAGTGAGAAAATACCAAGAAATTAGTTTGTGATGATGACATCCATCAAGGATGAAATGATGCCCATTTTCACTCAAGACTATGTGTGAAATATCTGGAACTTTTAAAAATTTCTCTAAAAGTATGTTTCATAAAGGTGGGAGGTAAATTAAGCCATCATTACTTTCAATATAAATTTGTTTATATTTCCGAGACAGCAGGACTTTGATTATTCGTGCTCACAGTCTGAGGCAGTTCATTTGTTTGCAGCACACAAACAAATTCAGGTCAGAAAATTTGTGAGTGAAACTTTTGTACGCACAGTTTAAGCACAGATTTGTTTGTATGCACTTTATGCATACACCCATTGCCCCCTACTATACAGCATCCAAAACTGAAAGCTGCATATTTTTTCTCAGAGGACGGTCGGTAGAATCATATATCTGAACTAGTTAGTCAAGACTCGGAGTACACTTTTGGGAAAAGCCAGCAACTTAAGACATATCAAATGCTGTAGCATGCAAAATAAATAGCAGATCTCATTACAGACTAAAAACAGGGTCATACAAAGCCTTTTCTCTCCTCTCTGTGCCCCCTTCTGGGGCAACAGGACATGGAGAAGGGAGAAAGCCTTGGGTCAACAGCATGACAACACTTTTACTAGCAGCCTGATTCATCATCCAAATATTATGGTATGAACTTAGAGCGGCCATTACAGTCGCCTGACTCTCTTCTCTGCCAACTGCCAGCTTTAATTACTTGCAGCTGAGTCCCAGGGTTTGGTGTGTATATCAGATACGTAACCCTCCCATTGTTACCACTCGCTGTGTACAAAAGACAAACCTGGGACATACTGAAACCAGCCCATGCCTCTTCATTCCCAAAGCCCTCCAGCCTCTTACAGCTCGGTTTAGAAGAGCAGGGAATGCTGGTTCCCAGAAAGAGGCTTAAAAGTGGAGCCAACAAACTCCTAACTCCCAGTGAACCACACATACACAGAGGATTCTAGTGTGGTTTTCCTGGGGTTAAAAAAAATTATTTTTTTTTTTGGCTCCGTTCTCCAAACAAAATCAGAGACACACATGCATGCACACAAACATATCCCACCGCTGCCACAAAAACACTTTCCCTGCCCGTGCATTTACACTTTTAACTTCTTGGGCCTCACTGACTGCACATGCAGCAACATGTGCTCTCAGTGAGCAGCCCTTCCAGTAAACAGATTGCCAACCACACAGACAGAAAATATGTACTCTTCTCTCACAGCAGTAGTGTCGAATCACTGGCTGCCCTGTTCAAAGTGTTTCCACAGTCCCTTGGACTTTTTTAGAGGGCTGAATGAAAATTCTTATTTTGCTGCATGTTTGTTTCCTGACGCACAGACAGAGTGCAGTTCTTTATTTACACGTGACAAAACACTGTCCCTTTCACTCTGAAGATTTAAAAAAAATAATAAAGCCTTGCTAACTGGGCAATAAACTGTACAGACTCACACACACCACGTGATGTTTTGATTTCACCTTAAGACTACAGCGATGTTGTGCAGTCCGCTGACCACAGAGCAAAACCTCTCATTTTCTGTGACAATCATAACAACCAGAATAATTCACACTGACACATGTGGTTAGTTTTGATCAGTAGCACTCATGCTAACAATGCACTGAAATATGTGTGTATAAAAACTGAACTGATTCACAGCTAAACTAACAAACCACACACACACTCACAATCTGAGTTTCACATCAGGAATTCTGCACAGATCATACTCATCATGTCTTGTGATATGTTTATGTGGCAAGTAGTGCAGACTTAAGATGAAAAAAAGAAGAAGAAAGAACTCACCATGTGAATGGTAGGACTTACAATCCCATTCATTTCCCTCACATTCCTCCTGCTTGCTCTTACTAGCCCTGGCACCTTGGGCGTGGCACTGGTTTTTTAGCCGAGTAACTGATTTAACTCACTTCTGTCCCCCTCCTCCACTCCACCTACACTCTCCCCGTCTTGTTTACTGTGCTCCAGACCCTTTGCTGCAGTGCATCCTGCTCAACAGGTTAGTGGTATTGTCATGTGGAATCCTGTCATGCAGAAACCGAGCAGTAGTGCAACCTACTTGCTGAAAAATTTCAGGCTGCAAAGACTTTGTGGGATTTCACAAAATGCAATGAGGAGCACAAGCTTAATCGACGGGCAACTGCAGCAAACCATCTACAGCAACCCTGAAATGTTTACAACCGACCTACATGTAGGCTACCAGGGACTCCATAGCAACAGAGATCGAGAGACAACTCTTTTGAGTGTTTGTCTCGCTTCTGAGCCAACATGGAGAAATTAGAAAATAACCAGTATTATTAAGGCATAAATGAATACAGGTTTATACCTGAGCAATGAAGTTCGAACATATATAAATAAAAATCGGTATGTGGCTTCAGTTTATAACATCGTACTAAAATCTCACTCCATGTTATTTTTACCACCCCCTACTAACAGCTAACAGCAATGACCTAGTTTTATACTTACACTGGACATTTTAAAGAAGCTAAAATAGGCAACATGGTTAACGCTAAAGCTACCCAGAGCTTAGAGCCAGTCAAAGTCAGCAGTCTCGGTATGAACAGTGAAAGAATCAAAGCAGTTACACAGAACAGACTATATGCAAGTTAGTAGTAACTTGCATATTTTGTGATCTGCTGCATTTGTTTTTATTTGAAAAAAATAAAAAAATATGTCAGGCAAACCTTGGTGTACCACAAAAGGTAATTATTTGTACCTCGTGGTGACTTTTTCTTCAAACCAGCACTAGTAATCTTCAACATGTTATCACACATTGGCTCATATTTCAAAACTGAGAATTATGTTTTTATATTTATGTTATCATTGAAGGCTAAGATTAGGGGGGGGGAACTCAGTTTAACAGCAACACAAAGCACAGGATCAAAAGGCAAATATCAAAGACTTGACCCCAAAAGCCTCTTGGCAAGTTGAACAAAACTTGTCACAAACCTGTGCACAATATGAATGTAGCATGTCGGCATATGTATGCAGGAATGATGCACGAGTAGACAAGTGCACGCGCATAAGTGAAATGATTTTGCACGGTTTCCTTCTGCAGTAATTACATGGGAAAAGTCACATGAGCCCAAAATACCACCACCAACAAGATACAGCACATACGTATGAGCCAGATGCAAAACCAGATGCACTACGTATACATGACCATATACGCAGTGCATCTGTCACACTGCATACAGGTGACTGGTATTACATAACCCAAAAATCAAAGTTGTAATTTAAACAAATTCTGCTGCACCTAGCTACATTTACATTGGCATAACAAATTAAGTCGTTAAATAAATTTTTTTTGCCTTTTTTTATTTTAATGGTTGTGGCCCATAGAAAGGAATGTTGTGTTACAATCGCTTCTGCCCTGTTTTCATTAACCTCTCTGACAAGCCCACCATTTTTCTCCTGTCATGATCCTGATGCTGTGAAGGCATGTCCGGACAATGCATTTTGACAGGCTGCCACCACCACTTACTTGTGTAGAGCATAAGCCAATGTGTTCATACTCTTCAATGCTACAATGTATTTGTCCATAAACTTCTCAGAACTCTTGGTTACTGCCACGTATTTAAAAATAAAAAATAAAAAATACAGTGAAGGTAGTACTTGGCTAATTGAGTAATCCCGAATATGACAACCACCCACCCAGTATTAAACCACTTTCCCACGAATAGTAGGACATACTGTTTTATTAATTACATCACTAGTGGGAAAAAAATGCATATTTTCTAATTTATTTAATTTTTGCCAGAATATGAAATCAAATATCCTACTAATAAAGAGTAAAGATACATATTTAAAACACATAATCTGGAGGGAACAAAGATGTAGATAACAAGTTCAGATGGGGGAAAAAAGTCTAAATTTAAGTAGTAAAAACAGAGTCTTCTATAACATTATTAAGTTATTATCAAACAAAATAACTTTCATTCTGACAACACACTGTCACTTATTTCTTAAATAATTGCATCACACATGATGACTACAAAACTGTTGAAACAAAGCTTACTGTGATTGATTTTCAACCTACTGCACAATAGCAGGCAGTGTTGGTATTATATTGTATTGGTATTAACCACATATTGCATTTGGGAAAAGAAAAAAAAAACACAACACCATCATCATTGTGTTTGGCAGTTTACCTGATGAAGAAACTCAGAAGACTTACCAAAGCACAAGAAGAAACTATTTGTGAAACCACAGTTGTTTCATGTGTGTTTTATGGAGTAATACTAAGCTACAGTCCTGTGAAAAACCAAATACACCCTCACTGCTTCCATAGGAATTTAGATGCTAAGTAGTAGCCAGGTGCTGACAATCAAATGCACTTGGTTAACTGATCATCAGAAACTGTGAGCACCTTTTTTAAAGCACAAGTTGTAGCAGGTTTTAGGTCTGGAGCATTCAGATGTGTGTTAACGAAATTGGGGGGGGGGGACAAGAAAGGATGTTAGCAATGATCTTAGAGAAGCAATTGTTACTGCCGTTAAATCTGGGAAGGGAGGTTTCCAAATAATTTAGGCCATTTTTCTCCAAGTTGACCACAAGTGGAAAACATTCTTTGAACACATGAAACTGAAGAGGAGCTTTTTGGCCATAATGCACAGCTCCATGTTTGGTGAAAAACAAACAATATATCAGAACAAACACCTCATACCAACTGTCAAGCACGGTGGTGGAGGCTGATGATTTGGGCTTGGCAGAACTTGCAGTCAACCACAAACTCTTCTGTATACTAAAGTATTCTAGAGTTAAATGTGAGGCAGAAAACGGGTTATGCAACAGGACAATGATCCCATGCACAGCAGCAAATCTGCAACAGAATGACAGAAAATGGAAATAATCAATGTGGTCCATCCAAAGTCCAGACCTGAACCACAACAAAATACTGTGCCAGGACCTGACAAGGACCGGGGAAAACGAAAGTAAACAAACCTCAACGAATTTAAGTTGCAAAAATAAGTGCGCCAAAATTCAGACATAGTGACATGAAAGACTGGCAATCTTCCAGAAAATGATTGCTTTATGTTATTGTTGCTAAAGGTGGATCTTAAAGCTACGGAATCACAAGGTGCACTAAGTTTTTCACAAAGCTGCATAATACGTGTAAAGTGCGAAGTGTACAGTGACATATGTAAAAACGCTTTCACACTTACCTGAGTTTGCATGAGAATACATGGAACATAAACCAACTTTTCTCACTTTAACGGTAACTATTTTGTGCCCATCTAACTCTTAAAAAACACTGTTTTTACCCAAATACTTAAAAAGACAAAGTTTCATCTTTCCTCTCAATAGAAATGTAAATTCCCCAACTTTTGTTTCAGGGTATATTGGAAAAGTTGGCCTAAAAAGGAAAAACAATCCGAGTACAAATTTAGAATGTGTGTTTTTAATTAGATGCATCTGAAATAAACAATGTATTCACTTGAGTTATGTCAACATTTTCTATTTTGACCATCACCTCGTCCTTGTCACGTTTTTGAAAAGAAAAAAAAAATCTTACAGACTGTTCTTTCCACACAGCGATCTAACAACGTAAAAGTCAGTGAAGCCTTGGAGCGGGTCAAGTTATTTGTGTCACACCAGGTTCAGCATTTGTGGCATGTAGCCCTTTTATCCCAGCTAATCCTGAAGCAACCAGGAACAACTTCCATGCGTCATCAAAAAAAAAAAATGCCCGCTGAGACTCTATGAGGGCCAAACCACACATCCACAAGTCATCTTTGAAAGCAAGGTAGGTCAATTATCATATTTATTATCTAAACAGTACCACAATGGAGTCTGTTTTACTGTCAGCAGATACTACTGGAAAAGAAAATAGTGACAATCTGACTGAATTTAATGCTCTTAAACCCATCTACCTTTAGCTCTGTGCTTACCAGTGGCCCCAAAAGACAAAATGGTCATTCAACTTAACCTGAAAGCTTGACTTCAAAAAGCAGTGGAATTCAAACTATTTGCAGTGGACGGCTTACACAAAGGCTGGCAAATACAGCATGGTCAGCTTTGAAAGCAAGGCTGTCACAATATAAGATTCTTACCATTGTGTTTGCCACATTTAACCTAAACCTTGTCACACCTTGTTTTTAAACAAGTCAATTATAGAATGTGAGATTAGGGATTCTGATAACCTTGCAACCTTGGTTGCAGTAATGTCATATGAATCTATAAATATTTACATGATCAGGGACAACCGACACAACATATCTATGTCTGTGTAGATGCCTCACAGTTGGGACAGTGTGGGTGAATTTCAATTCTAACCAAATGTGCAAATATTAACCATTACTTTGTGCAGTGTCACTGAGACCAGCCTGCACAGCCTGTGATTGGTCGGCAGACTCAAAGACACCATGACTTTGCTGAAAGGCCTGTTACACTGGCCTAGAGACCGGTCAACAACCTCATGGCAACGCACAATCCTTGCGACCTCCAGCAACCACTAAATGAGTGAAATTCAGATTTTACTCACGTATGTGGTGGTCATCGAGGATGTTTAAATTTTCTGAAAAACTTGGAGCGTTATCTATTGAAGGAAAACAAAAAGACTCTTAAAAAGATTAATCTTCAATACCAGTGCATCATCATGATGGCGCCACTTGAGAGCCAAACAGACACACTGTGGCAATTTTACACATAAAACGTGTATATTTACATCTACTAATACATGCACACGTTTTGATTGTCCTGCGTTTCCAAATAAATAAGTAAATGTTTTCAACTGACAAAGCAGTCCAGAATCTTTTCTTACTGACGGCATGTAGAATTTACATTATATGGACAAAATCAGGGTACCACATGCAGATTACATCAACAGAATACCTTTCTGTTTGTGTTAATGTCAGAGGAGGTTTGGAGCTCTGCAGTTATTAAGTGAGCCGAACGCTGGTGGTTTTTATGCACCATGGGCCTTACGACCAGGAGACCTCACTCTTAACTTTAGTGGTTTACCACTTGGTGGCCGAGTTGCCATGGTTTGCAATCACTTACATTGTGGTTCATCGTGGACTACCTACGAGGGAATAGATTTCACAAACTGACTTATTTCAATGGTGGCATCCTATTTCAGTACCATGCTCAAATTCAGTGTGCTCTTTAGAACAGCCCATTCGCTCATAAAAGTTTACAAAGGCAGATTACATTGCTGAGTACTCTATTTTACATATCACATATGCACCCCTTTGCAACCTAAGTGTGTGGCCCATGTGCCATCACCTGAATTAAAATACTAAAAGTGCAAACACTAGCCGAGAGAATGCTGGAAATGAAATTTTATTCATATTCTTTATGAGCCGGCTGTAACATACGAAGTAAACTTATCAGAGAGTGATGGTATATACTCCTGTAGAAACTGCATGTCTGTATATCAACCTCTTTTTTTTCACCCTTCAAAAAAAAAAAGAAAAAAAAAGAAAAACGTGTTTTATCTGCAATGTCGCAGAAAATAATTACTTTAAAAAAAAGAAGAAAAAAAAAGATCAAACCATAAAATTTCCAGCGAATTCATGTCTAACTGCTGATGAGAAGTTTTCCAAGTCCCCATTTCCAGTGAATCAGAAGACACACACACACACACACACACACACACACGATGTGGTAAAACAGGGATTTCTGACGATGTATGAAACTATACATTTTTAGACATAAGTTGTAAGGGCCGCCGTTTTCTTTGGAAATATTTATTACACGGCGTGCTGCGGGGAAAAGCCTGTTCTAACGCTTTAGTCTAAGGTTTATTTTTTAGCACCTGACGGCTCTTTTTTGCTTCTCATCCGTAAATAATCTGCTCTTTCACGCGATTCAGTTTATTTTGAAAAGTCTCAACAGGATCTTGAGCTTTGTTGTGAAAGGTTTATTTGGAAAATAAACAAGCGGACACGCGATGGTTTTACCGTCGTTGTTGCTAACGACAACGCATAAAAACAGGCACTTGTCCATCTGTAGTGTGGTTATATTAAATGTAAGAGAAAGAGAGAACTTTAAGAAATTAATACAGTGACCATCAAAACGATGAAAAAATATTACCGTAAACAGTTTATTTTGCGACACCACGAAACAAACGTTAGCGTAAAATGAAACAATAGACGTTTTTATATCGTCATCCGATATAAATCGTTATATCGAACAGCCCTACAAGGGTGTTTAAAAAAAAGGGGGGGGGGGGGGGGGGGGACAGCACCCTAGCTTCTTAGACTGGAACAGTCACTATCAGCAAGACCTTCCGAGTCTTTTTAATATAATACTATCCTGGACTACCCTGAGACTTTTTAATGCAACAACTCATTTCATAATTAATATAAAGTATGTATGCACATCATAAAATCAGCATCTGTGAGCAAATGATGGAGATAATGATTCAAAGATGCGAATAAATCTCCATTAGCCACTGCACGTCAGTATATAACATTACGCAAAAATAGCTTGTAGTATCACAAAGGTCTAGTTTTGGAAACTCTGTGGGCTGATTTCTGATGAAAGCTGTTGACTCTAATGATAAGAAGGGGGAAATAAACATTTAAAAAAAAAAAAATCTGGCACTGAGACAACATTTAAAGTTCACTGGGAAGGTCTTGAGGTGCACTAAATCTACACTGAAAAAGTCCAGAATGTAGGACTAGCTCCTAATACCAATGTTTTTCAGAACAATAACTGCTTTGAATTCTTATCCTTGTGTTGTAGATTTTACTTCTTTGTAATATTTTCAAGATTTCTATTGACAAACTGTTGTGAGACAGCCTGTAGACTAAGCCTATAACTTTACCACTTATATAGGAAGATTTACTTCCGAATAAGGATTGAGAATGAGTTGTCAGGCAAAAGTCACAACAGAATGGCAAAGACTAATCAAACTCCTCTATCGCAAAATGCAGTTTGCTCTGGCAGGGTTTAGGCCACTAACTGAAAAACAAAAACAAGGGGTGATATTGGAATATTGGAACTTGTGTTGAAATTTGAAGTCTGCATGTTAGTCTAGCTGCCTGGACATGCAAAGATTGGCACCCAACAACAGCTTTTGATCTAGAAGCCCTCTTTATGTAATTTCTGTTGACACCTAAGGCAAAAATTCCTCCCAAATAGCATGCTTACTACTCTGCCCCACGTGCTCAAACAGGTTTACGTCAGACTGCACACTTAAGTCTGCACCTTCACTCACTGAAGAGGAGAAAAAAGATGCAGACTCATATTTCTGTTGCTCATTGTTCAAGCAAGCTGTGGCTTGTTGATATGGTGAGAAATGAACAGTTTTTTTCTTCTAATGAACTGGTATTTGACTCATCAAAAAACAAAGAAACAAAACAAAACAAAAAAACTGTGCCAAACTAATAAATGAACCTGACCTTTGATTTAACAAGAAACTATGGCAGGGCACCTCAAGGTTAAAAAGACCATAATGCAATCAAGCAGATAAGCAGTGACTTAAATAGCTACCGAATGTTTTGAAAAAAAATGCAGTTAGCAGCCTTGTGACCAGATGTCACGCTCTAGATATTTAAGATTTGATTTTATCATAAAAAACTGACACGATTAATGATTATCCAACCTAAGTACAGGTTTATTTTGCATCAGGCAACGTCTATATAATACCATCATTATACTTTTATAATCAGATTTAGTTTTAAAAAACTCAATAAAAGGTAAAGCACATCTTTAACTCTTTGAATTTTGTGGAACAATGTGGGGTTTAAAGCTGAGGGCAAAATTGCTGCGGTAAACCAGACAAAATAAAAATAATGCCAAAGTTTAAAAAATGTTTTCAATGTCAGAGTACAAAAGGAAAAACTGTTTGGTAAGGTCACACAGGTCTGGAGACCCATCAGTGTCTAGGGAAAAATGTGTATGCCCCAACCAGTAAGCAAGGGTTTCCTGAAGACTGGTAACAGTTTCACCTAGCAACAAACGACAAAGAGGTTGCTACATCAAAAACCTCCTTCTGATTGCTTTGATTGACAGCACATTGCAGACAAAGTCAATGCACTACAGCAAACACTTGCTAACTAACCACTAAGTGGTAGTGAAACTTGAAAAAGTGTGACCAAACCAAAGACAGATTTTTCCCTTGTGGTCTTTAGGCCTGCGAGACTGGGACTATAGCAATTGATTTCACAGCAGGCGTTCACAACTGGTGGTTGCCAGGCAGGAGAAGGGGGGAAAAAGCTGATACTTTTGGTCAGGGTTCTTGTCTAATGCAAACAGTGTTATCAGAGGGTGAAGACGAGTCTCCGTGCAGATGTTTGCATGCACTCCAACTTGTTGTGTTTGTGCAGACGCTACTTTAAACCCTGCGCATGCATCTGTGTGGCGTAAAAGGTATATTCTTGGCTTCGCTGGACTGAATGTGGGCCAAGTGAGAGTGCACAACAACAAGAACAAGCAAGGATACAATCAATGACAGGATACAGGAGGACATCAATGCTCCAGTTCATTCCAGCACAAATTACCTGCCGGTCTGCTGGGGAAGCCAGATGACTCAGGATACTCAGGATACTGGCATACCACAACTGCTGGCTTGCGAGGTGGATCACTTGAGCACTTTGTGACAAAGAATTCGTCATTACTGAATGTTATGAAATACCTTTTTGTGTGAGGAAACTCAGATCTGTGACAAAATGTGTCAAACGTAAGAGGGAGAAAAAAAATCCCTTACAGGCTTAACAAACCTACAACAGGATTTTGAAGCTAGATGACAGCAGCTATTCTGTACCTGCCGGGGAGGGAAAAAAGAAAGAAAAAAAGCTATAAAAAGCTAAGAGAATATATCATATGTTCATAACCAAGTAACGTTTCTTCTACTTGAACTGGCTTGCAGACCTTAACACAGCCTCAGATTCACCTTTCATTTCATTTTGTGCCAGGATATTAACAAACGGCTACAGATGTGATTAAACTGACTCAGCACTGAAGGAAAATTGCCTTAGCTCTGGCTCTGGATCTGCAGGAAAATAAAACCATGGATGCAGTTCAAAGTCTCAAAAGAGAGCCACATGTGCAGTCTCAATCAAGCCCAAACAGCATGAAGGACAAAAGGGGGGGGGGGGGGGAAGGTGGCAATTTCAATTTGATGTATTTATGCAGCTTTGGTTAAAATGTAGAAATCCATAGGGGCTTAGAACAACACAAGATACTACTATGTACTGTGTGAAACTGCCTGAAAGAAAAAGCCCAACCCTAAATATACGTGCCAGCAACCATGTGTGAACACATACATGAAGTTAGTCAACAGGTCCTTTGTGCATGTTATCATGTTTCAATAGCACTACGTTTAATGTCTCACTGCCAACTGGTATTGCATTAGATGAAAACTGATGGAATGATATATGCTAAATACAGCTAACTAATAAAAGCATCATTCACTTAACCAACATGGTGCAGTAACAGTGGTCAGAACAACAACGCAGCAAGACGACTGCTGCAGGACAATCAAACCACTTTGGAGAGCGATCCTTAAAGACCATTTCAATCCACAGCTCTCTGGCACTGTCTCAATAAAAACGGAATATGATAAGCTCCACGGAGAAGGGGTTTGTTGTAAGGTTAGTATATCGGATTACCCAAAGTACGTGTTCGGGTTTCTGATTTCAGCATACATTTAAAACACCATACTCTAAAGTAAACACGTTTTGGGTTGCTATTTGTCTAACAATTAGACAATAAAGTCTTATCATTTTATTATTTGTTAATTATTGTAAACTGACCACTATGTATTTATACACAAACACAGACTGGCTTGATCGGAACTTGCATGTACATTTGCTTTTATTTAGAAATAACAGGAAAGAAAGAAAAATAAATGAATAAATGTGTGAATTCAATTTAACAGCCTCTTACTTTGAACCAGAATATAACACACACTGCGCTTACAGCCTAGTTATGAGTTTCTGACACCTTAAACTGCCGCATGTCACCTGCCAATGGAAACAGTGCGGCAAGCCAAGATTCACCGCACTCAATATTTAATGTCTTAGTTCAGAATCATCTTCCTTGGGCCAGAAACGCAAGGGCAGGCTGTAAGATGTCACAGGTGCTTTGGGCTTTTCACAGAATAGTGTTGAGAAATATTCTCCAAGATCTGTGCAAGCAGAAGCGTTCAGGCGCTATGCTCGAGTCCTATTCCTGTTATTTTGCATTGGAAATCCTGAACTGCGGTAAACCAGACAGTACTGTGGACAGGACTCTTTGAAACATGGTAACGGACACAAAATTAAGTGGGGCAAATACAATGCAATGCTCCGCTTCGTAACCCACTACTGTATTTTTTTCTCAGAGCTATCCTGCTGCACAGCAACACCTGTCTGGCAGATAATCTCCTTGCTGAGAGCAACAATTCATGAACACAATTAACCTGCTCACCTAAAATAGGCCAAGGAGACAAAGAATCTTTACTTGATTACTTATTAAAGGCCAGTTTCTGGCAGAACGGAAAAACTTTAAAAGACGCGTATAATACTTTATAAGTTCCGTGATTTCGGCAACTTCATTACACGTCGTAAAATCTATAAAGGTGCGCGCAAAGCTGTCGAATTGCAGTTTCAAAAACGAACACTTTTCAATGTCTACAAAAGGTATTTGTAACTTTGGGAACACACATTTTTTTATATATGTATGACACAAATGTGATACTAGTGCTAATTATTACAAACGTGCTCGTTTTTGTAAAATATTTCTCTTTTTTTTTTTAAGCATTAAATCTCAACACACACACACACACACACACACAAGAAGACACTTTAGTATAAACTTCAAGTGCTCTGATTGGTTAAAAAGCTCATATATTGATTTTCCGCAGCCAAAACAAAGTCACCAGTGTGCAGTAAATACCAGAAGAGGCGATATTTTGACCGGACACTGATTAGACTTTTTATTGAAGTTTGGTTAGTGTTAATGATTGATCAAAGAGATTTCAAAGAAGGTAAGTGAGAACACTTGGGCCGCATTTAGATGTGAGTAATCTGAATTACTTTATGGCTTTTTAGGAGCAGTGAATGAGCTCATTAACAGTTAACCCTGAAGATGAACGCATCGAGCACTGGCATTTGTGATTTATATTACAATAGGAGATTGTATTTTACTTGAAGATGATCATAAAAACTAAATGTTCTCCATCTCCCCTAACTCTTAAACAGCTCACTACTCCAGACAAAACAGATCTCAACTTTAATAATAGTGTTACATTTCTTCTATTTTAAAAGCAAGACTACAGCTACTTTGGTAGTATGTGCAGAAAGTAACAGTTGCACAGCCATGTCATGTTTAAACAGAGACACTGGGGGATAGAAGACCGAACATGCCATTAGTCCAGATGCCCGTCTGTCTGCATTCCACTTTCGCTAGTCGACTCTGATCTACTTCTTCCTTAGATTAGTCAAGTTGCCAGCTGCATGTAGCTTTGTTCATAACAATTAATATCATAAAACACTTCCAGGCCACAAAAGACAAACAAAAACCACCACTAGCTCTGTCAACATGGCTGGGCCTCAGAGAGAGTATAACTACAGGAGTAGTAATTTTGTGGGGCGAGGAGCCATAATGGAGCTTCAATGGCCTTCAGTCAAAATAAATGTTAAGGTCCTTTGAGACAGAGTCAGTCTGGACATTATACAGCAGGCCCGATATAGAAAACAGTTATGATAGGCACTTATAAATGGCAGAGGAAGAGGGGTATGAGCGAAAAGTGAAGAGATTTTACCAGTAAGCAGTTTGTAGACATTCCCCATTTCACAGGACTCATTGCACGCAATGCAAATTGTGCTCACAAAGCTGTGTTGAATATTGTAAAGCTGAGGAGGAAATCCATGTCATGTAATCAACATATTGCTGGTATGGTGTCATGTGTGATCTTATTATGACACCAGGCAAACTTGACACACAAATATATATCTACAAGGGCGACGGTTTAAAGTACGTCGAACAGGTCTGGGTTGATGTTAAAAAAGATGAAGATTGTGAGTTACCTTACTGTGCGTTTCACCGTGTTCACAATGAGCTTAAGTTCCCAAGACCACTGACTCATGAGTTTATTTACATCTCCAAATACAGGAGTTTATTAGAGTCCACAGATGGCGACGTGTCTGCGTCAGAAACATTCAGAGTAAAGCGCCAACTCTTAATGCACTGCTCTTTTTCAGACGGTTCCCCTCTATGATATTGTTTCTTTCGTCATCAGATCTCAACGAGCTTTCAAGGGAGTCAAATATTTCTAAGAGCATGCCGCTAAGTTTGCTTAACACAGCAGAGTCAATATTAATAGAGTGCTATTTAAGCCCAGGTTTATACACAGTGCAACCAGCAAGGTAATGATTGACCAGGCTTTGGTCGTGTCAATAGAAAAAAAAAAAAGAGAGAGAAAAAAACTATGTCGAGATCTGAGGGTCGTACAATTGTTAACTGGGATAGATAGTGCAGAACCCATAACATTCTTCAACTTAATGTGAAACTGGTGGAGAGACATTTTATTACATGCATTAACTTACATTCCATCAGTAAAAGATAGCAAACAGTCTTGTCTTGAGTGCTATTGTTTATTGGATTTACTTTACATTCTCTGTCGCAACAGCAAGCTAAAAATATGTTCCTCATCATGTTTTGCTGTTTAATGCAGCTTTTCTATTGTTTTAAATGGCATTTATTTTCTTACTCATCTTGCTCTATCTTGGGGACAGCTCTTTGTGACCACTTGTGTGAGAAAGGCATTTTACAGACGAGCATTACCTATTTATAAAAAAAATAAAAATAAAAAAAACAGCAAAAAATTCTGATCGACAGTATATTTTATTTCTGGGCTGGGGTACGACTTAAGCTGATGTGAAGGAGTTAAAAGATAACTGGGGCTTTCTTTCCAAAAAAAAAAATCAACTGTGGAAGAGTGGGCCTTATCAGGACCATACCCAACACAGTGAAACCCAGCTTCTCCACTAAACAGACCATGGTGTCGACACACAATTGTGCGATTAACAGGTTTAAAAACAAGTTACCACTGGCCTTAATCTCAAAGGAGTTTTAGCTGATTTATGTGGTGCATAAGAGTTCACGGTCTAGAGTTAGGAGTAAAAAGTTAAATTATATAATTGACAGCAAAAACAAATTGTTATCTTATTATCCTTGAGCATTACTGGGAATGATCAATGCTGCTTACAAAAGCATTGAAGTAAAGTTGCTTTTACTGTAATATTTTTACTATATTTATTATCACTTTTCTCTTATGTCACAGAAGAAATTGTTTAAAAATTAGTATTTAGAGCAGTTTGAACTTTGCCACATAGCGAAATTGGTATGTCCCGGATCTGGCCCACACAATGTGCTTACACATGGTCCACATACCGCAAAGAATGATGGGACTTTGGTGACCCAGATCTGGTTTGCCAGAGGTGGCCCACACATGGGCCAGCCTAAGGCCAGTTGCAGACACACTGGTGGTCCTGTGCTGGCCAATGTGTGGACTACCTCTGGCAAACCTGATCTGGGCCACCAAAGGGCCGTCATTCTTTGCAGTATGTGGGCCATGTGTAAGTTGTGTGCAGCCACGGGCCAGTTGTAGACTCACTGCTGGCCCATAACAGTTTCAGCTATGGCCCCAGATGTCAGCCGAATGCGAACCTTAATCAAGCCAAATAATAACAACATGTGCCAGAACATGCAAAACAGTGCAAAAGTAACATAACTCTGTTCAGACAGTGAATGGACTGATTCTTACATAGCGCTTTTCTCATGTCCTGGATTACTCAAAATGCTTTATACAACATGCCACATTTACACACTTTCTCTAAACTCAGTGCTTCCTAACTACATTCACACTCTTGACATGCAGACTGGAGGAGTCAGGGATTGAACCACTAACCTTTCGCTCAGTAGGTGGTAAACATGAGTAAACCGTCACTAGGTTTTGGATAAAGTGTACACTCAATAACCTGCATTTGAAATGTTGGCTACCATAGCAGTATAGTATTGCAACATGGCATTTGGGTCTTTTAACTAAAATAGGAAAACAGGAACATAAATAGTGCCATCATTGCCAGACCTGGCCCACATCTGGTTGACATACACCCTGCCATGACACCAATCAGTCAGAAGTGCCAGCTTGATGCCAGATCCAGGCCAGACCTGTTTTCTATGGGCCTGGGCCACATAAACCAAACCACAATCGAGCCGGATGTGGCATGCCATCACATAGGCAGTACCACCTATGCCAGGCCTGGCCCATATCTGGATGACATACGTCATATCATGCCAGAAGTCAGCCAGCAGTACCGGCTTGGTACAAGATCCAGGCCAGACCTCCTTGCTATGTGGGTTATTGGTTCACAGCAATTACTTGACCATGTTAAACTTTAGTACTGTTTAATATGAGCAGCCAGTGCAACACATATTTGGTAAAATAAAAGCAATACTGGGTTAAACTTGTTTACTACATTAATGGACTCCTGAATCTAGGAAAGCAGCTGATGAAAAAGATGTTAATATTCTGGTAAATATGCTAGGGCAGGGAGAAAAGGCAGAGAAGGTCTTCATTGCTGCACATTTCCAGTGATTGAGCCAGCGAAATGATATAACACAATTTGTGAGCATCCATTTGGGTAATAGTTTCAAAGTTTGACACAAACCAAAACCACAGCATGACAATTTGAAATAACAAGAGGAAGCATTTCACAATTCTGGACAGAGGTTGCAATGGAAGTGCGACATTCTAAAACAACCTAAATGCTTCAACTTTTCAACTTTTTCTCTCCAACTTATTGCAAATTGCAAAACGTTTCTACAGAAAGATGATAAATATACTTTCAGGCAATGTGTCATTATTGCATGTTATCTTGAGTCATGATCGTTTCTCTTCATGATCAGCCGCAGTAAAGTTGAGCGTTGAATTCTGCACCACGACCTTCATGTTTATTTAAGAACATGTTTTTCAGTCTAAGATCATTGTAAAAGCAGCGTTTGCCAGGAAAATCAGTTGTTGATTTACAGAATTATGGCATTTTGGTTTTGTGTTTTACAAAGACCCATAAATTAAATTACTAATTATATTATTTTCCCATTATCGACTCACACTTTCAGGTTAAAACTGGCAACAGATTTCCAATTAAGATTCTTAATGATGCAAAGTTTCCGCACGAGCATGAATGAAGCCACCCACTTAATTCGTTTGCTGAAACCCACTGCTATGAGAAAAGGGTAGCATACTATTCTTAACCTTAAAAACTGATATTAGCTTTGCACACCCCCTGTTGGATGAAATCGCTTCCAAAAGATATTTCTACATATGACAGTTTTGGGAGACTTATTTTTTCCACTTTTCTCACTAGTATCATGCAAAGCAGCATGCTCCCACATGTGTGTCCTATTGTATGGATAAACTCATTCATGTAATTAACAGGGTACTACAAAATGACGCTGTTTTTGTTTTGTGTTTTTCTAAATTTACACCTAGTTAAGTTCATTTAAGTTAGGCTATGCTATGTAAAAGCTTGCATGAGGCTCTCACAGTTCATGTCCATGATCCCATTACAGCGATGCTTTGGGGGCAGTGCCCTGTATATGTAGTGCTTCGGGGGGCGGGGGTCACTGATGGCCTATTCAAACAACCCCCAGAACATAGATATCACCGTTTTTCAGCTGCCAGGGAATTGGTAAACTGGTCTGACCGGTGTGCATGCAGCTGCCCAGGGCTTTAGTTTTGAGAAAAGATAATAATAATTGAAAAAACATTCCACGTTGCTTCAAGGGCCAATCCCACGACACAGTACACACAGGAAATATCTATAAATTATCTATAAGAGATTCAGTACCTCACGTTATTTTGAGCAGGCGTTTTAGAGATGGTTTACAGATGAATGAGAGTGAAGGAGGGAGTTCAGCCACCGCACAAAAAACCCCTCCAAAAAACACACCCACGCACACACTTGTTTAAACCCTTAGACCAAACGCGGCAGGCGGTCAGTCGCACATGTAAACTCCGAAAAGTGGCAAATGAGAGTGACAAGCGAGAGAGAACGTGAATAAAAAATGTTTACCTTTAGAGTACAAGGATCTGGGTGAATTCAGATCGAGGTCCCCGCTGAAAAGGGAGATAAAGTCAGAGGGCATTGCAATCCCTCAGTGTGAGGAAACCGGACACCGTCAAACACAGCGTCGCTAAAACGTTTGATTGTTTCTCCGAACAGAAAGCCCCAAAACTTTGAACGGGACAGCGGTCGCTACTAGCGTGAGAGTGTCCTTAGAGCTGGTTAACTGCCCCCGCCGCTACTCTGCTGTAGAGTATCCCCTCGGGCTGCCAACGACGCATGTTTGTTGTCAGCGGACCAGCCGAGATCACTGGCTCACGTGGATAGTCACGCCTACAGCCGTGACGCAACACGTAAAAAGTGCCGTCGGGGATACGTAAGATCGTTGGGAGTTGTGTAGTAGCTTACCAGAGACACGAGGGGTATGGGGGGGCACGAGCGTTTTATTTATATGCAGATTCAAGAGTTGGGAGTTCGCCTTGTAATCGGAAGGTTGCCGGTTCGAGCCCCGGCTTGGACAGTCTCGGTCGTTGTGTCCTTGGGCAAGACACTTCAGAGGGCCCGGTGGCGCCAGTGTCCGGCAGCCTCGCCTCTGTCAGTGCGCCCCAGGGTGGCTGTGGCTACATTGTAGCTTGCCATCACCAGTGTGTGAATGTGTGTGTGAATGGGTGGATGACAGGTTGTGTAAAGCGCTTTGGGGTCCTTAGGGACTAGAAAAGCGCTATACAAATACAGGCCATTTACCATTAATATTCCCTTTATTATGGGATTTAAATACTGTAACTTTTCAAATAATACTTTTCCAATAACCTACGAATGCGTTTATTTTGTAAGCTACACTGTAAAGACGTCTAATTTTATTTTAAACCCCAAAACACTAGGGAAAGACCATCTCTGAATCGAGGAGGGTACATCTTTCGCCGTCTTACAATGCTGTGATTGCAGCCATTCCCCAACTCTCTGTGAATGGTACTCATGGTCTTTGATCATTGAGCTTTGATCAGTGGTTGTTGATCAATGATCATGACAATTTGCATATTAATGATCAAGAAACTGACCTCCCAGCCCATTGTTCCTTCGGTGGTGCTAGTTTCAGTCATTATGCAAAAAATCTGAATGTGCAGAATATGAATGTGTGTAAAAGAATTAAGACAGCATATGAATAGAAAATAGTATAGATTAATAATGGAAATACAAGCGAAATGTTTTGGGGAACCCAAAATCCAAGAAAAGAACAGAAACAGCGAGCAACAAAACACCATACTGTAGTTCATTATCGAAGTGGCTGGGAACCCCTTTGAGTTGTCCTGTGGGCAGCCCTATGGAAGTCCTGCTCTCAAGATCACCCTTGGGTAAAGGCATTACCTCTAAGATTTATCACTTATTGCAAGAACGGTCAGCTGACCCTCTCCTTAAAGTTAAGGGCTACTGGGCCCAGGACATGGCATTGGACATATCTTCAGTTGAATGGGATTCATGTTTTCAAAATGTTAATACTATGTATAAAGAAACAGGCAGTAGATTTATTCAACTTAAGACAATCCATAGGTGGCATCGAACACCGCAACAATTGTATAAATGGAACCTGGCCTCTACGGCCGAATGTTGGAGATGTGATGGTCAAAATGCTTTGATTTTACATATCTTATGGAGCTGTTCGGCACTTCGGGATTGGTGGGAAAATATAATGGAGGTAATTTTCAGTGTTTTAAAAAGGAGATTTGGTATCTCACCAAAACTGTCCATACTTGGTATAACCACAGAACTTTCTGATGGAGATTTTTCTAGTTATACAAAAAGATGGATTATTTTGGCTCTTACTACAGCCAAACGGGTCCTGCTAAGACATTGGCGGAAAAAGAACCCCCCTTCCCTATGAAGAGTGGCTAAAGACAATGGCTAAGTTGGCGTCTTACGAAAAAGTGACTTATGGTTTATTAGACAAATTGCATCAATATGATTGTATTTGGTCCCCCTTTACAAGCTGGCTTTCTGTAACTTGAAGAACAGAGGAGTAATGACAGAGTGGTGGTGTGGGGATTGGCCAAAGCTCACCTTCTCAACCTGGACAAAATGAATTATTTTACACTGATACTGTAAACTTTTGTTTGTGTGTCAGGTTTCCATACATCGGAAACAGCTGCTGCATCTGTAATTCTGTCCATCCTGAGGAGAGTCCACACTCTACATCAGATCCTTGGCTCGCCTATAATGACGCACAGGTGCTGCACACAACTGGATCTGCAGCTTGTGAGGAACAGCAACACTCAGCCTACATCCTGTTTTACAAGAGAAACGTAAGAAGACACAGCATCTCATCCTGAAGTGAGAGAATGGCACGCCAGCTGCAGCCTAATCCAATCTCTCTTCTTTTCTTTTTTTGGTGCCCAGACACCCTTCAGTTTCATCATGTCATCCCTAACAATAGCTGTAGAGTTGGATGGAGGATGAAGACAGCAGAGAGCAAAAGAAACAGGTAAGAGCAGACAGGTAGTCAGAGTTAACAAAAACTTTTAAAGCCAGTGTAGCTTCTGTTTTGAACACATTTATTGATGACAATTTTATATAAATAAGCAGTGTGTTATACTGTTATCAGACAGGGACGTGCAGAGAGGTTTAAAGGGGCGGGTGCTCAAAGTTAAAAAGGGGCACATTGAACCATGCTGAATAACAACAACACACATTCATCAAGAATCTAATATGGGAAGGGCAGGGCTGTGTTGATCTGAGACTGTAGACATTAAAAAGTCCACAGGAGAGATGGTAGCTGATTAAACAAGTGTCATGAGATAATAACAAAATGCAAAGATTGGTGACAGCGCTTGGAACCATAAGGCAACGAAAAACTGTGACATAAACTCGGCTCTGCCTGTGAATCACTCTTTGCTTCTCTTCTCCCTTCCTTCCCATCATTTCATATATCACTCTCCACTTGCTGTCTATCTGAGAACAAGGCACAACTTGCTATTGCAATAAACTATAATCTAATTATCCACACCTAACAACTCTTGCACTTAATCTATAATAAAATGATGACAGAAAAATGTTATAGCCCTGCCTTTAGTAGCCTCACACAGCTCCTGCTGTTTCCTCCTCATGTCCTTACCAGCCATCTCTGCACAATGTTATATCATGAGTAATAATTTAAAAAAATCTATATACATAAAACACACACATGCACACACAGTGACATTTTAGACCTTCTTCAGAATACTGTATATACTATGGGCATCCTTACATTATTATTTATTACTAGAGCTACAATAATAAAGCAATGAGGAGGGGGAAGTAATAAATATGAAATAATGTATTTATGATGATTCCATTTGTTTCACTATCCACTCTGTGCAGGGCAAAGCTTATTACATTTTTAAACTGTAGAGATACAATCTTTTGTCTTATTTAAAATATAAATCTAATATAATCTGCTTCTTAATGTATGTTCTTTAAAATACAGCATGTGTTTTTTAATATATTATAATTATAATAATTATTATGTGGACATGCATATTAGATCGTTTTTTAGTGAAATATAATCCCTCCAGAAAGGCAGGAAATGCCCAGAAACTTACTTTAAAACTAAATATGTTCCCTAAAACGGTGACAGAGCTACAGACCCATGACAGCCTTACACAGGTAGCCAGCAGCTATGACCAGCACTACTTGTGCAGTTAATAAAAGGACAGGTAATGTTTGTCGCGCTGTTGCACACACAGCACGCTCGTTTGTTTCAGTTCGTCAGTTGCAACAAGACAGCTTACCAACGTGTACGTAATAAGCTGATACTCCTGTGTGCTACACACTACAGTGTGCGCTGTACACCTACTTACTGGTTTTGTCGCATCAGTCTGTGTCTCTGAGTTAACTTGTGTTTCTCCTACAGCTCCGGACCGCAAAAAATGCGCGTGCTCTTTGTGAGCTCGTTCCCGGCTCGTAACCAGCGCGTTCTGCCGTCGAGGGCGATCATTGGTTAAATGTGATCATGTGACTGATGCAAGCCAGATCCTTTTATTTAGCAAAACTATGATTAATAGTTAAATATTATTGTTGAGGGGCACAGACAGGACTCCGCACGCACACACACATAAAAAAAATAATAAATAAATAAAAAAAATTTAAAAGTTGCCTCAACAAAAGGGCACTTTGGGCACTCATCAGGAAAGGGGCGGGTGCTCAAGCCCCTCTAGCCCCCCCCCCCTTGCACGTCCCTGTTATCAGATGTGGAGTCTCGCTAACCACTTTAATAGTGACTTGTGTCCCAAATACTGTTTATTTGTCTTAGTTACAGATAGTGAAATAAAAATGGAAAATGATTGTTTCATAATTGTATACTCAGCTTGGTCAAGACAATAATTTGAGAACGAGGGGCAGGATTTTGAATTGATGCCATTGGTGCATCTACTAAAGTTCTGGGGTCAGTTTGAATATCAGTGACCTTGACCTCAAGTTCAAAGGTCAAGTTTTCTGAAAATCTTGTGAATGCTACAACTCTGTGACGAGAAGTAAGTCTCCTAAGTCTTTACATTTGTATATAGGTGCATCTACTAGGAAGCTGAAGGGTTGCACTGCGGGCCATCTGTAGAGGTGTAGAGTCAACAACCTGTCTCTGAACGTGGACAAAACAAAAGAGATTGTTGACTTCAGGAGAGCACAGTGGGATCACTGCCCACTTAACATGAATGGATCCTCTGTGGAGGTCGTCAAGAGCACCAGATTTCTTGGTGTCCACCTGGCGGAGAACCACTCCTGCTCCCTCAACTCCAGCTCCATAACCAAGAAGGCCCAGCAGCATCTCTACTTCATGCAGAAGCTGAGGAAAGCCCATCTCCCACCATCCATTCTCACCACCTTTTACAGTGGGACTAACGAGAGCATCCTAAGTAGCTGCATCACTGTCTGGTATGGTAACTGCAGCGTATTGGATCGAGCAGCTGAGAAGATCATTGGAGTCCCTCTCCCCTCCTTATAACACCCGCTTGCTGGAGGACCCCACACACCCTTCAAACACACTCTTCACCCTGCTGCCTTCTGGAAAGAGGTCCCAGAACATCCGGGCCCTCGCTACCAAACTACGGAAAAGTTTCTTCCCACAAGCCGTCAGACCCCTGAACACTCAGTGACTGCACTGGCACACGCACACCTTCACACATGTCACTACCAAGCACTTATCTGCAGTATCTCACACTCATACATATACATACAGACACCAAGTTACTTTTGCACAATACTCAGCATTTTGCACATTTCCATTGTCTTGTGTCTGTTTTGTCCTGTTCTGTCACGTTTTGCACTGTTTTGTCTTGTTTATTTTTGCCATTTATGCACACTGCACTTTATGTAGTCTTGGGTTTGTCCGTATATGTCATATATAGCACCAGGGTCTCGGAGGAACGCTGTCTCATTTCACTCTGTACAGTACCTCTGCACTGCACGTGGTTAAAATGACAATAAAAGCCACTTGACTTGACCTGTTTTTGGAGCAGTTGCTTGGAGACGAGTACCATACAGTTCAAATGAGCATACATTCCAAAATATGCAAATTAGCCCCATATATCATAATGATGATGTTTGCTGTTCAGGGTATGAACATTCTATGCTGAAAGTTTATAAATATACAACCTTTGACTGCTTGTTTTCAGTTGAACTTTTGCAAAGCTGAGGAGATTTTCGCTGCGATCACATCAAGTCCAAAGATGTTTAAACTTCTTTTTCACAGAAAGGTAAGTTTGAAGAGACTCGCAGCACATTTCTATGAATATTTTCTTATGGTAAATAAGCATTTTTGAAACTTTTAAGGAAGCTTCTTGGATGATTTCTGTAAAAACTGAATTTTGAATCCAAATGAAGGATTTTGTATTTTCATACCATATACTTTGTTTTATGCCATTACTGATGTTGGTTTTCTTGTTTCTAAACAGAAATCACACAAACAAAACGTGGCAGAGAAGGAAATTCCTTCTACGTCTCATCAGAGGTAAAGAAATGCGCCACTCTTTAATGCTGCTGGAGATATTTATAGCAGTGGTTTAGTTGGAGCTCTTTTATTTCCCTTTTATTGGTGTTTTGTATTTACATCTTTTTTACTACTTCTAGTCTTGTCTATAATTTATATTGATTCAGAGATTAGCGTTTGAAAATGTAGAGTGTAAATGTACAAAATACATGATTTTGTTCCATTACAGTTATTAATTTTTATTTGCAATCTCCAGCATGTACTCCTTGTTAAAAAATTTCCACTTTGAAAAATAACATTTACACTTTTGTCCTCATCAGCATCCCGGATGCTTCTGTTACTGAAAATGGTCAAAAGAAGAAGAGAAAATGGAGACACCTCTGCTGTTCCTCGGTTTGCTTTTACACAAAACATATGAAATGCACATTCTCTTTAAATTGCACTTGTTAATTTAAAGTGACTTTACTTTTTTAATAAACGTTTGTTCGTCCTCTGCAGCAAACGGACAGCGATGCAGAGGCAGAGAGCAACACTGTGAAGACACAAAAAAAGTGTCGCTGGTTTCTTTTTAAATTCTGGAAGGTATGTTTTATGGAAAGAGTCATCAAGCATTTACTCATCACAGTTAAATGAGAAGAATTAAGAGCAATTTAGCACACAGCTATGTCCTCAAATTAAGTTCAAAGATGTTTAAACGTTTTTTTTTTTCACAGAAAGGTAAGTTCGAAGAGACTTGTAGGATGTTTCTCTAAATATTTTTTATGGTAAATAAGCATTTTTGAAGCTTTTAATGAAGCTTCATGGATGATTTCTGTAAATGGTAAATGGCCTGTATTTATATAGCGCCTTACTAGTCTCTAAGGACCCCAAAGCGCTTTACATATCCAGTCATCCACCCATTCACACACACATTCACACACTGGTGATGGCAAGCTACATTGTAGCCACAGCCACCCTGGGGCGCACTGACAGAGGTAAAAACTGTAAAAACTGAATTTTGATCAGAACCAAGTGAAGGATTTTGTATCTCATAGGACAAACTTTAAAACTCGATTTAAAGCATGAATAAATTGTTTTTATTTTATTTAAAGATATTCCTATAGATCTGCTTCATGAGCTGACAGCTCACTAAAGTGATAAATAATATGAAATGATACCAAATTTTCTAACTGGACACTTTTCATGGAGAGACTCCCTTGGTATGTTTGCTTTATGCCATTACTGATGTTGGTTTTCTTGTTTCTAAACAGAAATTACACAAACAAAACGTGGCAGAGAAGGAAATTCCTTCTACGTCTCATCAGAGGTAAAGAAATGTGCCACTCTTTAATGCTGCTGGAGATATTTATAGCAGTGGTTTAGTTGGAGCTCTTTTATTTCCCTTTTATTGGCGTTTTTCTTCCACCTTGTGTATTTCCATCTTTTTTACTCCTTCTAGTCTTGTCTATTATTTATATGTTAAAATGTTTCAACTTCAAAGCTCATGCATACATGCACATACACTGCTCAGCATCCTGACATCTTTCCTAATTTTGTGTTTGTGTTTTTACCTTTTTGGAGCAGTGTAGCATGCGGTGGAAAAAAAATAGAAAGTCAAACTGGGACTATAGACTGCTTCGGGTGAGTACACGTGGTGCACAAAGACCAAAGCTCACTTTGTCAAAGTGGAGAAAATGAATTCTTTTACACTGATACTGTAAACGTTGTGCGTGTGTGTCAGGTTTCCAAACATCGGAAACACCTGCTACATGAACTCCTGCCTGCAGAGCCTCCTCAACATTGAGGAGTTCATAAGAGACATCAGGCGTCAGGAGGTTTTGTGGAGCACAGATCCAGAAGCTCAGCTCTTAAGGTGCGCTACGTCAACCTTCTACTTTCTTCAAAAACCTGAAGAACAAAGAGATCTAACAGCAGAAATGTCTGTTTACCCTTTCCTTTCTACAGAAGGCTCATTGATGTCAGGGACTGTCATGAGTCAACAGATTATGGCCTTAAAGATCACCACCTAAGAGCTTTTAAGAAGGCATTCAGCAATCAAGCTCCTGAATACACTGGCAGTGCACAGAAAGTACGTCAGCTATTTGGACATTTCGTTTTTTGCTTTACCATCTGATTTTGATGTACTGTTTTAAATCTCTCTGCTTTTCTTGCAGGACGCTCATGAATTCCTAACATTGTTCCTCGATGAGGTCAAAAGGCTCGCACCTCACCTGGAGAGGAACGCAGCTCTCCTGGGCCAAAGTTATGCCTGCCCAGTAGAAGACCATCACATTTTTAAAATGGAAAACATGAGGACATGCAAGAGGTAGGCCTGTCTTTCAGAAACGCAGAGCTGGTTGCAATATTTTCATATACCTCTTTTCCACCTACCTGATCTTTACTTTAACTACGTTACTCCTGAAATGTGTAGCTGTGGTCACCAATCATCACAGCAAGAGGACTTCACCAGCTTGTCTCTTGACCTTGTTCCAGAGAGGTCTATTATAAACATGTTAGAGACATACTTGAAGGTAAGATCACAAATTCCAATAGAGTTGTCGTATCAGCGATCTTAACACACCTTTTTTGTTAGTGTTTGTGCGTATGTGTGTGTGCATATGTTGAGATTTCTTTCTACCATAAAGCCTGTTTTCTCTGTGCTGTTGTTCAGGAACAAGAAATAGAATTTCGCTGTGATTGTGGAGGGACGGCCTCAGAACTGAAGTCGTCTTTTGATACACTGCCAAGGTGAGTAAGGTCACATCAGAATTGATCGACTGACCAGGTTTCCAAACTGTGGCGCATCAAATATCAGTTTTTCGAGACAATACTTGAGCAGTCGTTTTCTCCCATCTTCTGTTTGTGTTTGACACTCATTCTTCTTATTTTCTACCTTGTTTGTGTTTTTTTTTTTTCTTTTCTGCCAGAGTTCTGATCTTGCATCTGAAGAGGTTTGGCTTTACACAAACCTACAAGATTCAGAAGGTGGATGACCCCGTCAGGCTGCAGAGGGACTTGGTGGTGCCATCCAATCAGGTAAAAACAGACTGCAGAACGTCTCAGGCTACGTCCACACTAGCCCGGATAGATTTGAAAACTCCGTGTCCACACTAGCGTTTTCAGTCATTTTCAAATAGTTGTGCGTCTGCATTGAAACGGCCGAAAACGCTTACGTTCCAGTCCTGCGCATGCGCAAAAGTGAGTGAGAATTACTCACTTTTGCGCAGTGAGTAATTCTCACTTTTGAAGAAAAGCTATCCGGAGCATGTACAAACTGATATTAATCTTTTTTAGGGCTGTCAAAGTTGAGAGCAATCAAAACAACTGCTGTATAATGCACTCGGCTATCTTTGTTTAATTGCTCACATGACTGCATCACATGACTAAAATGCGTCATCGTTTTAGAAAGTCTGCGTTTTCGAGTGTCCACACTGCGACGGGACAACTCCGTTTTGAAATGTATGCGTTTTCGAGAGCGTTTTCAAGATGCTGTGTTTTTCCTTGAGGAAAACGCCATCTCAGTGTGGACGGGAGGTCAAAGCGGAGAGAAAACGATGTGTTTTCAAACGAAAACGCATTAGTGTGGACGTAGCCTCAGCAAATCCGCTTAATTATGGCACTGATGTGAGACTTTATGAAACTAACACTCTTTGGATTTGTTCCTTCTCAGGGTGGTGGCTGTTATAGTCTTGTCAGCGTCATCAGTCATTATGGAGGCACAGAATCCGGTAAAACAACAGACTTGTTACAAACAGAAAATGAAAAGTTGCTACATTTTTTAGTGAAGGACTCACACACAAAAGCTTTTGATGTTCTAAGAAGCACTAAGTCAAAATCACTGTTTGCTTGAATCGGTTGACTTCCAGAAGTTGGATTCATTTGTCTTAATGTGATTTCAGGACACTACATCTGTAGTTCTGTCCATCCTGAGGAGAGTCAGCACTCTACATCAGATCGCTGGCTCACCTATAATGACGCACAGGTGCTCCACACAAGTGGATCTGCAGTTTGTGAGGAACAGCAGCACTCGGCCTACATGCTGTTTTACAAGAGAAACGTAAGAAGGCAAAGCATCTCATCCTGAAGTGAGAGAATTTTTAAATGTCCTGTTACCTTGTTAACCAGTTTTGTCTTCATTCTCAGTTCTGAAACAGGAAATGGAAGGAAGGAAGGAAGTTAAGGTCGTCATCATGCTGAGAAGGAAAAGCAGTCGTCCCAGCCCACCATCGCACACTGGAGGTAAGTATTGCCCTCAGGAGGAAGGGTCCTCCCAGAGAGCCTGGTCCTCCCAAGATTTCTTCCTCCAGGAGGGAGTTTTTTCTTGCCACCGTCGCCCCACATTCACTGGTCTCATCAGCAGGGACATTTTTAATATCCTAAGACCTGAACTCTTTCATGGCATGCATTTTTAATTTCTCTGTGCCATTTGGGTTGATTGGGACCTGATGAATGTAAAAACAAAGACATCAGATTCGGAAATCTACTAGTAGTTCACCACTACTAGAGATCGTCCTTTACTAGACCAGTGTTTGGCTTGCTCTCTGGGAACAACAAATTAGTGCTGTCAGCGTTAACGTCATTTTAACTAATGACGTCAACGCTGACATCACTAATTTTATTGTTATTATTATTAATATTATTAATTTACTTGTAAAATAAATTAAATTAAAAAAAACAAAGAAATTATTTAATTCTTTATGTTATTTTGTTTTATTAAAATCAAAATAACAACAAAACAAAAATAATTAATAAAAAAATATTAAAAGTATTCAGCAGTGTTTTGTGAAATTTGTAATGAGCCTTAGTTAAGTTGATGTCACAGAAGTTTCTGAATCATTTAGATTGTTCAACAAACTGATTCACGCAGGTAAAGATGGTAAGCTGGAGCAATGGTACGCTTGGAGTTCAGTTTAAGTTTTCAGACAAATATTCCCTCGATCAGTTGCAGCTTCTGCTTTTAAATAAATGATTTAGCTGCAAATGTTTAGCTGCAGGTAGCAAAGTCCAAAAGTGACAACATTTCCGCTGCAGTCTCTCCAGAAATGGCTTATAAAACTTTGACCAAATTAGACATTTATCCTTGGATCATTGACAACCCTGTAGGGTGAAAATCTTTAATTGTACCTTTTATAACATTTTAACAAGTTACTGTCTCCTGCTGCATGTTTCCTGTTTTGGCTGAACTTCATCAGCTCAAAAAACTCACTGTGCTGTGGTGTACTAAATGGCCTCTGAACAGGACACACTGAAGGCAGGTTTGCAACGTTTAATCAACAAAGTCAAGATCAGTTAACAACAGCTGAACTAAAGACTTTCTTTTTCTCATCGATAAAATGAGGTCCATGCCAATGCGCTCAAATGGCACCTCCATTAATGGTGAGGGGCATAAAGGCGGTTTTTAAATGACCAGCTGGTTCACCAGCTGACACCACTGGACGCACACCATCGGTGCACATCCAAACATGCAAAAAATGCAAGATGGTGGTGCGCACAGATACAGCGGCTCTATGCTCTCGACACACTAAACGTGGTCTGTCCCTACTCGTTACAACATGTGGAAATGTCAGTGCTATGTCAGGGCGCACTATTTGACTATCAGCTCTCATCATTTGATCAAAGGGCCAGTTGCATAATGCTATTATCTTCTGTGTAGCGAATTGCTGGAACGGGCAACCCAAACGCCACGTGTCCCTGTTGGTGGTGTGTGCAGGCCTACATACTGTCCTATTGAGCTACTAAACCCCGACCAATCAATGTTCAGATTTAAGGGGTATGATGGCCGTCAGCTAACCGCAGCTGTTACTCTTTGCATTTCCCCCCGATATTTCTTTTCCACCAGTAATATGGGGTATTTGTGAATATCCATGACTGACCCGGCCAGCTGGTCTTTGGACAGGGTCACGGCAGTTTCAAGGTAAAAAAAAAAATCCCTTTCACTGACAGACTGAAGGAAAGCTCCTCAAAAATGGAGGGTCTTCAAGCTCCTCAGTGGCAGGAAAAGGTTTCCTGGACCCAGTGTTGTATATTTGTTTCCCAAAATTGAAATAGTGGAGAGAAATCAGGTTCTGAAACCATCCAGAAGACAAAGTCTCCAACTGGTTTGTGGAAGTCCAGTTTCTCCAAATTAATCAGCGGGTGAAATGTCTCTTCATGGATGGTTTTGATTCTGTTGTTGTTCACAAACAAAGCCCTCAAAGCAGCATATGAAAGAAAGTCATCTTTCATTATTGTCTCCAATGTGTTAAAAGAGAGATCGAGCTCAGTGATGAGTTTTGAAGCGGCTGCAGGGACTTCTCGAAGGTTTTGGCTCAAACAGTCGCAAGATGTTGTTCACAGTGGTGACACTGTTGACTGGTGATTGACAAGCACTGAGATACTAAGATGACAAGCACAAGAAACATCATGACTTATTCTCCTGAGTGCCTGCAAAACACAAACACAAAATCAAACTCAAAGCTTTTCTCTCAGGTGCTGGTGTGGCACAATCTAATGATAAGAAAGGTCATGCTAACAGCTTTTGGAGCACAGCTGCACAAAATAACAGCTTTTGGAGCACAAAATGCATTACAGGTAAACCCAGTACCCAAACATGTTAACAAGGATAAAGAAAAAATCTGAAACAAAAGCAGGTAGTGTGGTGATTTATGTTGTGAGGATGCTTTCACTCCCATCAAAGTCACCCAGTGTTGAGAACCCAAATGAGCCCAAAAACCTCAAGTGGCTGCAACCAACAGCGAACGTCAAGAAGTGGATACTTGCATGTTGAGCCAGAAACATGCAGAAAACCCAATAGAGGCAAGACAGCACATCTTGGTCCCACTCAGGCAGTACGAACACCTGGAAAGAGGAGCCCACAGTTCAGACCCAAGGTCACTGGTAAGGACACCAGACAGCCAGTTATAAGTCTAGTTTTAATTTTCATTTGAGTTAGTGTTATAGCCTGTCTAAGGGTGGCCAGACCATAATATAAGGGTGATCCACCCCTGTCTGACCCCAAGCAGCACATCACACAACCGGTACAATTTTGATGGTGATTTTTTTCACAGTGATTGAATTCTAACAAAGGAAAGGAGCGAACTATAGCTTCGGGGTGGACCCCAAAACAACAAACAAAAGGGGCCGTATCTAAAGGATGTACAAAACTTATTTATGAAAAGAATAAAACCAAATGACAATGTCTTATCTCCCTAACTAACAAAAACATGAGAAAAGGGTAATCAAATAAAAAGGCAGTCCACCCCTACATGCTCCTGTATAAAGAAACAGGTAACACAAAGCCTGCTGGTTGAGGTCCATGGCGGTTTCATCTTATATGTTGTCTCCAGGTCATTAGCCAATCTGTATGATCCGTCCCATGGATGCACCAATCACGGAGATGCACCTGCACACTCAGATTTATATATGAGACAACATTACAACAACAGTCGTAACATTAACTAAAAATGTTTTTCACCATCTCGTTTTAACTTCTGGTTTAGCTTCAGCTAACTAAAACTAAATGGACCTTGGAAATAATCACATCTTAATAGAGTGAACCATAGACTGTATAAAAGATAGGACCATTGCAACTTTACTGCAGCACTTCACCCTTTCGCATAGTCCCAGCTCTTCTCTGTCATGTTTTATGGTGCTGCAAATGTCTTCAGTTGGTGAAAGGTCTGGGCTGCTGGTGTCTTGTTGTGCTTGCTATGCATCCCTGACTCGTTTCTTCTTTCTGCATCAAGTAAGGAATGTAGTGAAAGTTCCCAAGAGGTTAAAAACACCACTGAAAAAATGCCATCAGACCTGAGTTGGGACACTTGGATTATGGAGCTTCTGGACCAAGACAGTGGATGGGAGCATGTGTTTAACAAGTAAGAGTATAACGTCCCCCAAAATGTCCCTAACTAACAAAAACATGAGAAAAGAGTAATCAAATAAAAAGGCAGTCCACCCCTACATGCTCCTGTATAAAGAAACAGGTAACACAAAGCCTGCCGGTTGAGGTCCATGGCGGTGTCATCTTATATGTTGTCTCCAGGTCAAGGAGACAACATATAAGATGGATAGACAGACAGATTTCAAAATAGCCAGCTGGAATGTTAAGGGGTTGAATAACGGGATTAAGAGGAAGAAAATATTAACATATCTAAAGTTATCAAGAGTTGATATAGCCTTTATTCAAGAAATGCACATGTGCAAGTCAGAAGCCTTAAAACTTAAATGTTCCTGGGTAGGTAAAGTCTTTTCCAGTCCTGGAACTGATAAAAGTAGGGGCGTGTCAGTTCTGATTCATAAAGCAGTTAGCTTTACTGAAACAAAAGTAATAACAGATAAGGAAAGTAGATTTATATTGGTTTATGGACAACTACTGGACACACCAATAATTTTATGTAATATCTATGCACCTAATGCGGACATACTCGCCTTTTTTCATAACCTGTCACAGTATCTTTTGGAATTAGAAGGTGCACAAATAGTGGTAGGAGGAGATTTTAATCAAATACTGGATCAAGACCTAGATAGATCACTTCCTAGGAGAGGCACAGAGAGTAAATCTGTAGTTGCCATAAGGCAGATGACCTCAGATTTAGGTCTGAATGATATTTGGCGGACAATGCATCCAGAAGGCAGGGAATATTCCTTTTACTCTCCGCCTCATAATGTTTATACTAGAATCGACTACTTTCTTATTTCTGAAGCCTTAGTGAATAACTCCATAGATTCAAGTATTGGTAATATAGTATTCTCGGACCATGTGCCAATTTTTCTATGTCTTGGAAATATTTTACAGATTCCTCAAAGCCGCAGATGGCATTTAAATGTGTCCTTAATTAAAGACTCTGGGTTTATTAAATTGATAAGAGTTGAAATACAATTTTACAAACAGACAAATAATCGAGAGGACACTACATTGGCTACTTGGTGGGATGCTATGAAGGCATACTTAAGGGGGAGGATAATTTCTTACGCTTCCTTTAAAAAGAAGGCAGCTAACAAGAATATCATTACGTTAGAAGCCAAATTAAAGGCACTTGAGGCAGTACATTCCCATACAAAAGACAGAGTTACGTTGAATAAAATTGTTAAAGTTAAATATAAGTTGAATGTACTGTACAACAGAAAGGCAGAATACGCTTTATTTCGCATTAATCAAGCATATTGGGAAATGGGAGAAAAGCCGAGTCGTTTATTAGCATACCGTCTTAAACAGAAAGACAGTATGAACCATATCCCAGGTATACGACGATCACATGGGGTTATTTCAACTTCTATTAGACATATAAATGATGGATTCAGGGCCTTTTACAACAATCTTTATTCTACACAAGGTAGAGCATTCTTTACTGATTTAAACCTGCCACAGCTTTCTACTACTGACCAGCAGATTATAGATGCTCCAATTACAGTGGAGGAGATTACCCGTGCAATTAACAGTATGCCACTTAATAAAGCTCCAGGATTAGATGGGTTACCATTGGATTTCTATAGAGCATTTGAGGATATGTTAAGTCCCCTGTTGCTCGATGTTTATAATGAGGCGTTCAAAGTAGGCTCATTACCTCAGCCAATGCACTCTGGACTTATAACATTTATTCTTAAAACTGGAAAAGACCCTTTAGACCCAAGTGGTTACCGCCCCATATCTTTGCTGAATTCTGACCAAAAAATCTTGGCAAAGGTCTTAGCGGGTCGATTAAAAGTAGTAATGGTGAAAATAATTCATGCAGACCAATCTGGTTTTGTTCCAATCCGCTATGGTTCAGATAATATTAGGCGGTTGGTTAATTTGCAAAATTATGTATATGATTCAGTATATCCAACAGTGGCCCTGTCGCTGGATGCTGCAAAAGCTTTTGATTGTGTTGAGTGGGATTATCTGTTTAAGACATTATAAAAGTTTGGTTTTGGTGACAATTTTATTAGGTGGATAAAGATATTATATGATTCGCCTTCAGCGCGAGTATTGACGAATGGGCTCATATCAGACCTATTCCTTTTACAGAGATCCACAAGACAGGGTTGTCCCCTTAGCCCCGGTCTTTTTGTAATTGCTATAGAGCCTCTGGCACAAAAACTGAGAAATAATGTAAATATATTTGAAATTTCAATGGGTAATAGTCAACATAAGCTTCTATTATATGCAGATGATATGTTGTTACTTATGACCCAGCCTGGGAAGTCAATTCCAGCCCTATTAGAATGCGTCAACTGGGATAAATCAGAGGCAATGCCTATGTCAGGACACTGCCCCCATACTTTATTTAAACAGTGGGAGTTTCGGTGGTCCGTGAATGGTTTGAGGTATTTAGGGATACAAATTACCTCGGATTACACTAAGATGGTTCGAGCAAATATGGAGCCAATGTTTGAAAGAATAAAAATGGAATTTGGTAGATGGTCCAGAGTACGTCTCACAATATGGGGTAAAATTAGTTGTATTAAGATGATGACTGCACCCATGATCTTTTATATTTTATCTAATATTCCATTACACATTCCAGTATTTCAAAGATCTAGACTTTTTAATCTAGCAGTTTCTTTGGGGTAGCTCACTGCATCGTTTAAGTATTAAGAAACTTCAAGTGAGTGCAAAACAAGGAGGTTTTTCATTGCCTAATTTCCGATGGTATTATTGGGTGATGAACGTGAAACAACTTAGAGCTTGGTTACCTACTGCACCAGTTAAACCCATCTGGTCCCATACAGAGACGGAAGTTAATGGCGGTATTTCTCCTTGGAGGGAGCTGTTTGATAGCAGTCATAAAACTACCAATCCTATAATTGCAAAGACATTGTGGTTTAAATTACATAGGGCAGGTCGCTGGGACTTTATTAAATCACCTTCGGCAACCTTATGGAGTAATAAAAGAATTTTAATTGGAGGGACATCGGTTGACTGGTTACAGTGGCGTAAAGCAGGCATCCTTAATGTATCAGATTTATTTGACTGTGGGACTAAATGTTTTTTAAGCTTTGATAAAATTGTAGAGTTATATAAGTTGCAGCGTAATCAATTCTGGAGATATGTCCAAATATATGTCCAAATATATATATATATGTATATATATATATATATATATATATATATATATATATATATATATATATATATATGGAGATGATCTCTGATGTAATTCTGACCCAATTTATATGCAAATTGTTGTATGGTGGGGCCAAAAAGCTTTCCAGGTTATTTTGATCCTATCCTTCATCAAGCTCCTCTCCCACTATCTCCATATTGTTGGCTTCTGGCCTTGATAGAAAGTGAAAAGTCCTTAGCAGCTTGCTGCTTGTTTGCTTCCAGCCCTGAGGATCCCTGTAGTGCCACAATTCAATTCAAAGGCTTAAAATCAAGCCTGGTCAGCTACAGCAAGCACACAGCACCTAGGGAACCTTCAGGTCTTCAAGTCATCAGTACCGTTGCTGGCATGTTTTCAAAAGACACTTTAACATTTTAAATGTAATATTTGATTCTTTTTCTCATTTTAACATTTTTGGTGTTGTTGGTAAAGACCCAGTGACAGAGGAATTGTCTAAAGCAGTCTGTATCCGTCTATCTATCCATTCATAGGTTATAAATCTCACTCAAAGAGCTGAGACAGACAAAATTTACATCTGCAGGTGATGTAGAACTACCAGTTATCCCAGACTAGATGACAGGAGAGAAAGAAAATTTGACTTTTACATTAATGCACATTAGAGCAACAAAAGAATTTCAGTTGTCCGGTAATATGAACTGCATACTGGTATTTATGGTTCACTGATCTATGGATTTTTACCATATGCACTGTGTGGAAGAAGACATTATGTGGGTTTGAAGTGTCTTAAATTCCCTTTTTTGTAGCTTGAATGGATAAGACTTCACGCGATAACGTCTTTAAGAGGTCTTGAAGATGCTATGAGCAGTCTAAAGAACTTGCACATTAACTGGAATGTTCTGTGCTCTGCTCTCTTGTGTATGTTGTCTAAACTTGTGTTATATGAGATGCTCTTACAGGAATTGGTCATGGGGATATAATGCTAAGCACAACACAGTGCTCAGTATATTACTATTAACTACTGGGCATGGCTGCTGACTACTGGACAGTAATGACAGTATTGATTAGCCTTGCCAGGGTAATGCCAGTGCAAGTTTCCACTAATATCCATGAGTACCTATATGGAATAAATGCATATTGTCCACGATTTAGTCACATAAATACTAATTTATTTCCTTTATCACAACAAATTGCATTCTACGTACAATGCCTCATATGTGGATAAAATAAGGATCGCCTCAGTTTCTAGCATCTGCAGTGCATCAGCTTCTCGTACAATGGTTCCAGCTCTGCAGCAGCACAGAAAAATGCTAATACAGACACTTGGAAGGGTTAAAATATTGCGTTACAAAGCAACAACAACATGACAACTAAATCATGCTAATGAAGGCAAGCAGGAACTAAAGCAAAGCATTTGATGGGTATCACAATGTTAACCTTCTATCCCTGTCCCACTTATCATCCATCATGAATATTCCCAGAAGAAATAGTTGAGAGTGTGTTATTCGGCGCAGACGACGTGTCTGGCGTCCCGGTCAGGCCGTCTCCTTCTTTCTTACATTTGATTCCAAACAAACTGCAGATTTTCATTAGCATCAGGTCCACAATCTCATCCTCTTCTGACAGCTGCAAGAACAGTGAGCATTCAGTATAACTCAAGGATTATTAATTCATCTCAGGTCATTAAAAACAAAAACATGTTAACAATCAGGTCTCTACTGGAACTGAACAATAACACCAGCAGCATTTCAGACATGGTGTGGGTGAGTTACCTTGTGATGTATCTGCTCCTGAGTGAATGCCACCAGAATGACGGAGATGAAGAGGTTCAGCACCACAAAGGTCATAAACACGATGCAGGACCCGATGAGGAAAGCACCGAGCACTGGATTGTAATTTAGTACCTGTGGGACCAGAAGCAAGAACTATAGTGAAGGAGGATGAGCAGCAAAAGTGAGCTGTGGTTGAATTATGATTGTCTCATACTGACCTCTTCATAGTTAAAAATACCAAGCTGCAAGCTGACCATGGTCTGCACAGCATCAAGCAGAGTCCGATAGGAGTACAGCTTCCAGCCATACATCAGGTTAGACTGGAAAATAGAAAGTTCACCTCTGTGTCAGTGACCACCTTTAAATGACTTCTATTTCACAAAGTAAACATAAAACAGAGAGAGAAACATGGACTCCAGCAGCATGTTGATGTTAAGCGTGGGAAACTCCTCACAGCAATAGAGTAGGCCAGAAACATGATGGTCATGACCACCAGGAAGCCTGAAATATCAGTCCAAGCTCGCTGCAGTGTGGCTGTAATCATGTGCAGCTTGGGGTTCAGTCTCAGCAGGTGCCACAGTTTGACTGTAGCCAGCAGTACCAGAAAGGCAATCAGATATCCAAGCACTGCATCGGCCTTGGCTGTTTCATGGAAACTGACGAACCTGGACAGAGCAGAAACAGAAAGAAAATGACTTATTTTCTTTAAATTGTTTTATTTTTAAAGCCTTTATTGCTCACTGTAGAATACAAATAAATATTTTCACCATCACAATCATAAATCAAGATTTAAAATGTCATATAGCACAGTTACTCTTGATGTGGATTGCATGTATGTTTTCGTTTCCTTAAGGTGATCTTTCTCCATCTGCACACATTTTTATCTTATGTGCACCAGTTATTTTTGTTATGTCATCTTGTACACACAAGATTAAAAACTTACCAGTTAAAAATGAATTAAAGTGGACCTCTGATGCTCATTTCCAACTCCACATCAGTCCTGAACTCTATTTAGACAGCCTCACTTGATTCACAGTTAAAAATAATCCTCTCACACGTTAAGTCTTTGTTGTGGACACTCTTCGGCTGAGTAGTTATCCCTATTATATTTCTTTGAAGTCCGCTTGAAATCCATCACCCGGGGTGGATGTGTTGTTGGTGTAATGTAAATTCTCTATGGACGAGCCCACGTGGTCACAAAAAGCAGACAGACACACAAACATCCACACGGACCCTAGCGCTCGCTGTCTAATGATGAGGTTGTCCTCACCCTGATCTGAGCAGACCTGGGGGACAGATGGGGAAGATATATTCAAGGCTTTACACTAGACCTTTGTAAAGCCCTTCAATTCATCCACTGTCAAAAACAAACAATTTTAGCTCCCTTTCCCATCCCTATAAAGATAAAAAACTCTCTGAAACAGACCATTTAAACCTGAAGCCTGAGCTTTTGGCTCACAGGGATTACACACACACACACACACACACACACACACACACACACACACACACACACACACACACACACACACACACACACACAAATGATTTGTTTTAGCTAAAATTAGTGTTCCCAAACTACCAGTAGCACAGCATGATGTATGCACTCTCTGCCAAAGTGAATTCGTTTCATCAATGCATGGTCATGCTACTGGAGAGCCACTAAATTGTGACCTTGCATGCTGAGAAATAGAAAAAAACCTGATTTGTGCAGCTCCTGGTGGGCAGAGCAATACATAAGTGGTTCATAAACTCACAGCATTTCTTATTGCTTACTGCTCTTTGTTGTTCTGGTAATAGTTCATGTCTCTGTTCCCGAGTAAAGTCCTCTTGATGAAAACACACAGGGCGCTCCAGCTGAGAATGATGATCGCCAACTCGAGCAGGTTCCACTTATTCTTGAAATAAGTCCATTTCTGTTTCCTCATCAACTTTCCCTGTAAACACATAGGAAACAGAATCAGGTGAGCATATTTACTGTATAACTTCACTTGTAATAACTTATATTTATATTAGCAAAGAAAAGATAAAGCTTGTGCACCTGAACAAACATGTAATAGATGATGAAAAGAAAGTAGATGATTTCAGAAGCCACGACAAAGATGTGAAGGCCACCGGTCGACTGGTAAAGACGCACAGTCTGAAGTTCACTGCAGAACTGGAACGCTCCTGTTAGAAACACGGTATGACAGATTAGGTGGTTCTCATAACGGTTGAGGATTTGTGCAACTCACACAGAATATCTACATCTGGTCTACTTACCTGTTGCTGTGGTCTCCAGCATGAGTGTGACGATGCAGAAGAGGTTGACATTGGCATTGTACACAGTGAACTCAACAAAGATTGCTTGGGTGTACACGTCAAACCAGGTGTTCTCATAAAGGTACTGAAGGGTTCTACAGCAGCAACGATAAACGAAGTAATTTACAGATTTTGTACTTTAAAACGTGACTCAAGACTAACAGTTCTTTCCTACGAGGATAAAAAAGACAAATCAGAACCAGTCAGGGACACAAGATAGTTTTTTCTATCTGCAGAAATTTAGATTTGCCAGTATAAATGGGATCTTCTGACCAGCAAGGGCAAAGCATCTATCAGTGTTAAGAGATATGACACTGATTAAGTCAGCTCAGGAGGAGATGGTTGAAAACCTGCCTGCTGCTACATGCTGCAACTGTGAGCAGGCTAAAGTAGCCCAAAGTGTAGCATAGATGTGATTTATAAAGTGAATATTCATTGAGAAGAGTATCAGCTGAGCCATGTGGATGTGGATCTTTTTTTGAGAAGCAAATTACTTATTTGGTCATAATAGTCATATTTCTGGAGACCAATGCAATGGCTCCTGTCTACTCATCATACATTTAAGTTTACTTTGTCTTAATAAGAGTAATTAAACCTGCAACCCACAAGTTACAACTGCAATTATTATGTATGAAACAATATTTTAATTTTAATATTTTTATTTGATAAATGTTCTGAATTCTAAATATTTTCAGTTTACTCTTTATACCATTTAAGTGCAATAATGTCACCCGCAATTAAAATTAACTACCTGCTGGAGTTTTGGAAATCTGGCCCCAGATCCATCACAAACCCTCCTCCTCTGTAGAGCTTCACATTGCCCCAGATGGGGTAGGCCCTCAGTTTACGCTGAGACTTGTACTTCCACGGGTCGTGAATGTTCGTTGAAGCATTACGACCTACAGGTCGAGTCCAACCTGGGCCGTAGGAGCCCATGTCCTCCAGCTCCCATGAGTACGGAGTGTGACAGTCCGGGATAGACTCCTGCATGGATCGAGCTATGTGGCAAGAGTTTTTCTGCACCCTCACCTGGCGGAGACGAGCGTTGCCCACAAGCCTTGAGTTTCCATCAGTGATAAATCCTGGTACCAATTTCCAAATGACAAGAAGAAATTTTAATGAGTCTTTATGCTTTACTACATAAATATAGAGTTAGTTTCACATGGGTAATATTGTTAAATTCTCAGGAGTTGTTTAATATCTTGTATTTAATTGTTACATTTTTAAAATTGTTTTTAATTAAGATAAGCTTCAGCTATTTATTTAAAAAAAACTATCAAAACTAAACTAAAAGATTTTCAAATTTCATAAGGGATTCATGTAAAACATTCTGTGTGCCAATTAGCGTCACTGATATTTGACCTGGGTACTCTCCAAACAAGTTGCTCAGCAGAGTCGTGTTTGCCCAGTTGAACACATCTTGAATGCTCATTGTGTCTGAGATGCCTTTGCTGAAGCTCTTGCGAATGTGTTGAGTCAGAAAGTAGCCGTTGGGGTCCCTCTGACCGTATGCCACCAGGAGTAACATCCACATAAATCCCGTATAGACTGCAACAAAAACAGATCCCTTACATCAGTTTGTTAAAATGTTAGTTCCTGTTCTTGCTTTGAATCAAAGTGGTTTCCTCACCGACAATCTCCTGTATGAGTGCAAAGACTTTTTGCTCTTTAATCATGTTGTTCCGCATCTTCTCGATATCAGTGGGAGGTGGTGGTTTATAGAAACTGCAGGTGCTGTCTCTTCTTGCTGCCTGGACTGCATCCGGATTGTCTGGGGAAGGATTTTAGATTTTAGATGCATTGCATTTTTTGTTCTTCAACACAAAACAATGCAAAAGATGCAATGCAAAATTAAAAAAGAAAAAAAAAAACAAGGATACAAAATAAAACTACCTGGGCTTCTGAGACTTTCTTCTATGGCTGGTTCTCCGTATTCCTCCTGGTCAACTTTCTTCAGGACGAGGGCAAAGAAAGCAGCAAATCCAAGAACCTGCAGCAAAAGATAGAGAGATTGACCTACAGACTCTCCCATTTAAAAATGGCTTGTCTAGAGTGGATTGTCTTCAGAAAATGTAACAGTAATTGCAGTATACAGGTAAATCAGTGCAGTATTTCGCACAAAAACGGATTTGATATTGTTTAGTAATTTTCTAAAATTGAATAAAATGTCAGTTAAAAAAATCTTCTAAAGTGGGCTAAAATCTTCTGCTCCTACATATACTGTAATGTTTCTCACCTTTAAAGGCTGGGTGATAAAAAGACTCTCAAAAAAGGAGACCACCATGGAAATAAGCCAGCTTATAGAACGGTCTTTCCCGTAAGTCAGCCCATACATCATAGTGAAGTATCCTGACACACCACTGGTTGCGATCACCAGTATCCACCCGATAAACACAAACCACCACGGCAGCCCTCCTTGGCAGCATTTCTTCTTCCCACCAAGACTCTCCTCTGGCCCGGGGAAACAGCTGAGCTTGTCTCCATCCAGGATTGACATGGGTAGGTGGTATTCCAGAAGCCCCTTCATTCCATGAACTTGCTGCATGGCTCGGTTGTAGCTGTCTGGATTTGGAAACTGAGAAGGTCCCAACATACCAAGCTCCTTCTCGATAAGCTGCAGTTGCCTGTACAGGTACCGGCTCTTGTTGCTCTTCTTCTGGGCTAGATCTAAAGTTTTTTCAGAGCCCTCCCACACACTGGTTTCTGTCCAAGCAAACACACAAAGAAGGACATCAATTATATATAGAATTTAAAAGCATTTATAATATTATAGTGCAGTTTACCTTGCAGATTCACCGCACCCAAACTAAGGATCATAGCTTGATCTTTTTTAGAAGAATCAGTGTAGAAGTCTTCAGCGGCTTGGTTTTGCTGTCTGATGATGTCCTCCACCAGAGACAGCAGACTGTTGATGTCAGCCTGCTGACCGTGATGGAGCTCCAGATGTGGCAGTGGGCTCTTCATGGCCTTTGAGAGAGACTGAGCAATTCTTTTTATGTCCTAATCAAGAAACCACACCAAGCTCTTCAGACATGGAGAACAAAATATTTACTGGTACTACACTGAAGAGGTACAAATAACATAAACTTCACCTTCATCACGTTATCTGGTGTGATGTCCTTTATCTCTTTCTGTGGGGACGACGTCTGTGAGGGAGAAACTCGGACAGTCTTCCCCTGTTTTGCATCTGCTTTGGTGGTTTTCTCTCGAGGACGAGTGTTTCTGAAGATACTCACGATGAGCAGATTGATGGGGAACATGATGATTGAACTTTGAACGCCAATCATAACCTGTTGCCAGGTAAACTCGATGTGACCTGCCAAGTTAAAGTCTTACTTTGAATTGGGTTTTAAGGAACACTGATGAAAGATTAAATCTTTTTATGTTGGTCTTACTTACTCCTGCTACCAAATCTTTTGTAAAAAATCAATCAGATATTCTTCTTTTCGTTTGCACGTATGTAAAATTTGTAAATCTTGTCAGTTTTGACGATGCATAGACTTGAAGGTAAGGAAATGTGCAATTAAAGAAAAGCTTTTAATACTGAAAACTAAGTGTAAGTCCAAACAAACAAGTGAGCAAAGTAATCTGGGACCAAACCACAAAAAAAGCGAAGACGGGGCTACAAATATGCAACAGAGTTATAGACAAACAAGACACAGGTGAGGGCTGGATGTATGAGAAAGTTTTTAACAACAGGTAAAATCAGGGAGGAGCAGACCTGATCCATCCATAAAGGATTCCATTAAGCAGGAAGTCAGGGATGCAGAAGGAGCGAGCGCATAAACAAAGAAACGGGAATACAGACTGGGAAACAGACTAAAATCAAGCCATGAACTGAAATAAAATGTTAGAACAAACTGAAACACATCGTAACACTCAATTCTAAAACCTGAACTGGGAACAGGGCCCCCAAAACTGAACCAAACAAGAAACAAAACACTAGAATTCATGGAGAGTGTAATAAAATGAATGCAGGAATCCAAAACTCACATGAGCATCATGAGCATCAAACTTCACATCAACCATGAGATTTCTCTTCACATCAAAATCAAAATATTTGAACCTGTTGTGTTTATTGAATCTTGTAACAAATTATTTAACAAAAAGTATTTAAACATCAATTTGCATATATGAATTTTAATTTGCATAATTTGCTGCATGTGTCTGATTGTATTCATAAAGTTTTTAACAAAATAAAAAATTACACTTATGATGCAGAAGTATCAAAAACTCTTGGATTAAATATTAAACACTTTGCATTACAAAATTACTTACCTACTGTTGTTTTTCAGCTTTGTGAAAGCTTTGTGTACATTTTGTTACTTACCCAGGTCCATCGTCTGCTCAGAGGGGTCTGTGGGGATGCCCCAGAACATGATGCTGGTCAGCATGGTGCACAGCAGTAAGGAAAAACAGCAGGACACTCGCTGCACACGTGTGAAAGTGCTGCACGGAGGTCGACTAATGACAGAGAACCAGATGTGGCCGTCACGGAAATCCTTGGCTGTCTTCATGAAGAACAGATTACTAAAAAGTTTTTAAGAAAAGTGATTCAAGAAATTAAAGTCAAGAAAACAAACTCCAAAAACAGAGTGGATTCAAAATCCCTTGAATAAATGACAAGTCTCACCTAAATCTCTTTAGATCCACCTCCGTTGCTACTGGGAATACCTTGTCGAGAGTGCACTCTTCCATATCTACAGCCAGCCAGGAGTTACAGAGAAAGTGCCACTTTTGACCAGTCTCCAGATCCTGCACCATCACTTTGCTAACATACCTGCACATTGATTGAAGTATAGATCCTCAAAAATATTGATACAGCTCAAGCTTATCATTAGCCTTTTTCCCTTTGACCCACGTACCACGCAGGGTGATCTCCTGAGTTGTCGTGCCACAGTCTTATGCTCTGCAGCTCTCCAAGAGAAAAGTGTGTGGTCAGCAGAAACATGTCCCCCCCACCTCTCTCAAACACAGGCTTCTCCGAATCTGTCAGGTGGTGGGGCTCACTTTCTCCCTCTGTACCCAGCAGAGTTATGGTTACCTAAAATAAAAAAATAACTAAATGGTTAGTCGAGGCTTGGATGGTGAGAGCCATCAGAATACCGCAATCATACGTTGTTCAACAAAAACATCAGATGGGTTTTGCCTTTGCTGTGAGTCCATCCAAGTCTGCATCAACATCACTGACCTGAGAGGAAGTGGATGCCCCATGTCGGTGTCCTGTGTTAATACTCAGCAGGTAACGATACTGAGCCAAGGGGTCGTTGTCCTCAAGAACTGTTATCTTGACCTGGAAGTGGATGCAATGGGGCAACGTTTAGGATTTTTTTTTTTTTTTTTAAAACATGATGGTAAAATTTTAATTTCAAGACAAAATTAAAGTAAAATCAAGATGAAACATTGAAGGTTAGCATGAAATTCTTAAAAGCAAAAGGTGTAAACTGGTGAAGCTCTACTTTACCTTGACTGAATCTTGCATGTCTTTCCTGCGCGCCCATACCACCACCAATAGATAAGCACAAAAAATGGCTCCGACAAAACACACCACAACGGGGTTGTTTGTGAATGTAGCAAAAAGTTCAGCGGTGCGTGACACATCCACTAAGTTAGGCATGACAAAGAAGGAGCTGCCAAAGAAAGTCAAGTGGTTACAGAGACACTGAGTGACCAAAGGTGTGGTGAGTGGACCAACCTGTGAACAAAACAGGAAGCCAGGTGATCAAACCTCACACTCCACATTTTAAGGAAGTAATAATGCAATCAGTTTGGATGTGATTTTTTTCCACCTACCCTGCAGCCATCCTCACTCCAAAAAGACCCAGTTTCATTCCAGTATTTGCACTGGGCAGCGATGGAGATGACAGTGACACTGGCGTTGATGGATTTGATTCCTGGCTCTACAATGGGCTTTATAACAAGGTAGTGCACACCAACATCATCTGTTCTGTCTTTGGGACTCAGCACCCAAGTAAATTTTTCTTCTGTGTTATAACAGAGAGACAGAGATAATTTTAAGAAGACTCATTCTAACTTTAACCATAATTACTGCTTGCATAACCTTAATGCTTAATCCTTGTCTTCATGAGGTAGAGATGCCCTCATAATGTGGCTCTGGTTCCCACAATTTGAGAGCTATCTTCAACTTAATGCAGATTTACATCTACATTATACTATACAGTACATTATTCACCATGCATGACCACACAGGAATGGGATCTACTGTTATTTGTTATCTGCAAAGTATGAAAAGGATGTTTGTTCTGCAGTCACGTGAAAAAGAAAGCTACCACGCCCGGCAAGAGCTTGTAGAACCACCTTTAGCTGCAGTAACTTAAAAATAATCACTTTCTGCTAGGCTTCATTGATCTCTGATGTAATTTTGGCTCAGTCTTCTTTACAATGGTTCTTCATTTCATTTTTAGGCATTAGTTTATGCACAGCTCTTTTGAGGTCCCACCACAGCATTTCAATCAGGCTGAGGTTTGGTTTTAGGCGTTTGTGCTGATATCCTGCGTGTTTTAATCAAACATGGTGCTGCACTTTGGTCTCATCTCTTTAAACATTCTTCCAGAACTCTTGTGGTTTGTTCAGATGAAACTTTGTAGCCCTAAGCTGTGCTGTCATGTTCTTTCTGAGAGAAGAGGTTTTCTCCTGGAAACCCCTCCAAAACAAGCTAAAAAGGCTCATTCAGTCTTTTTCTAATTGTGCTGTCCTAAACTTTAACATGGCAGTACGCAAAAGAAGTGTTTGTGTTATCATGATACTTAGGGATGTCGGTTATTTTAAGAAAAAGAAGCCCAGATAAAAAAGGAATTTACATTAATTATATGCAACCCTAATATTCTTTTCTAAAAACAAAATACTGACCTTCTCTCGCGCTCTCTATAGGGATCTTTGTCTTGGCTACATAATCCTTATCACTTGGATAATCTTTATATCCCAGGAAGAGCATGAAGGAAATGTCTTCAGAAGGCTCAGTTTTCAGCACCAGTGTTACATCCGGAGAGGGAACATCAATTATTAATGTGCTGAAATTGGCGAGGTCCAGGACTGTGCTGTTCTCCTGTCCACTGTCAAGCCGGGGTAGGAGAATCTGAAACTCCAGAAAAGACATCATGCCCCAAATGCTTCTTAACTAAAGTAAATAAAAGTATCTCTTATACAATAGTACCTCTATCTCTTCAGGTAAGTTCTCAACAAGAATGACATTGCCATTCACTCTGGTGAGGGAAACGGATCCCACAGTTCCTGTGATGTTCTCCTCCTTCCAAGAATATGGATTCTTCTCAAAACTCATCATCTAGAAAGTAGGTAATACAATAAATAGAGGCTCAGATGATTTTGGTGAAGCCTTTTTTTTCCATCTACAAAACTTTGCTTTTGCTTTCTGAAAACACCTTTTCCTTCTCGCTTTTATTTCTATGATTTTACTTGTTTGTAATTCTTTTAAATGGTTCCAACATCTTGTAGTTTACAAAGCCAGAAAAGAGAGATAACCCTACAAATAAGGTGGTCTGTTTGTATCTCTTATTGCTGGAGCTAAAATGATACGTTCATCAAATCTAAACTGTGGACTTTCAGCTATAGGAAAAAACAAATGCTGACTAAAAAAGAAAACTAGAACAGAAAACAGAGAAAAATCTCAAAAATATACTGATGATGATGTCCACTTCCCTCCAGCGTGCAAACACTTACTCTGACGTCCACTGGCTCATCTGGAGAGACAATATGAGGAGGAAGAACAGGGAAGGAAAAACTCGAGGAGCTGTTTTTCTGAGCATTTATATCCAGCATTTGCATGCTTTCTGGAGAAATCCTGGAGAAGACGGTGTTATAATTATCTTCAGGAATTCTTGAGCACATGTCCAAGTCAGAGCCTGTTATGTCTTACCTGTTCACATACACACTGATTTGACCAGAGTCAATGATGGCAGGCTCTCCGTTCAGCTCTTTGTTATTCAGCAGAGCACTCTGGACATTATTTATCCCAGTCAGAAGAAACTCTGAGACTTTTTTCTAAGGAGAACATACAACATCTTGTTTGGTAAAGACCGCAGTGGACGTAGGAATGACATCCAGCATGATATGTCATAATTTTGTTCTCACATTTGATGAAACATTCAAAATATTACTGGCTGCTTCAACTATGGGTGCAGCTGCTTGCACCAGTTCTACATCATCTGTGCTCTGCTGATTGATGCTGATACTGTTGAGGGAGGAGCTGAGGTCTACCAACAGAGAACCCGCTTCTTCCTGGAGAGAGGAAATGCAGCAGCAGAAACCACAAAAGGGTCAGTGTTGACTTGCCTTAAGCCTACAAAAAAGGCTGATGATTACACTAAACCTGTAGTTTAAATGGGTATTTAAACTACCCAAATTAAGTATTTAAACTTAATTTGTTGTTGTTTTTTAGCTTGGTGTTGCTGCAAAATATATTCATTGCACAGTTAAATTCAACAGTTGTTCTCAAGAGTCCTACTCAAGAAGTTGACTGACATGATTGAATACTGGTTTCACTTAATCCTGCTGTGTTTTACACATCTGTGCCAACGTCACATTTTTAGTCTTTAATCAGCTTTGACTGATTAAAGACTTCAGACTGATCCTTAAATAAATAATGCAAACAGACAGCAGGTATTGTTACAGCCTTATCAAAGCAGGTGGTCTGCACTGCACTTTATTGCCTATCTAATGTATTATACTTGAGCAGCAGGACTGAGCTCCTCTGAGCGGTGCGTGAGCCCAGCCACAGCTCTGGCGGTCACTTGCACTTCCTGAGTCGTGTTGCTGGGGCAGTCCTGCAGAACTGTACTCATTCTGGTCAGCATTTGCTCTCTCAGCTGAAAGAGAAGGAAACGATGATTATCATGTTCTCCACTCGCAAGTTGTGGGCCTCGTAAACATCACAGCAGTGTTATCCGGTCCAGTTATAACATTAACTGCATTCTGTTACCTTTGACCGCTCGTCCCTCTGATGTTGGCCACTCACTGTATTCAGCATATCGGAAACAGAAGCAAATATTTGTCCAAGCGCCTCACCGGTGAGCAGACCTTGCTCCTCTAACTGACTCACAGAGTCCTCCACTGCAGACTGGAGAGTGCTAACGGAGGCACTGGAGTCACCTTTCCGTACCTTAAGGTAGAAACACAATAACTGAGGTTATTTAATTAATCATTAGCATTTCTCTAATCTTCCTTTTTGTATTTGAGAAAATGTAATAATTGACTGATGACCAACCTGAGTGATGACAGTTGAAGTTGCTGTTTTTCGCTCATTTTTCACAGTCACCACAACAGACAAACTGTACTTGTTGTTGGCATCGCCGAGAGGCAAGAAGACTGACCTCACCTCATTTGAAGTACTGCATCGTAGATGTGTGCCTAAAGGACAAAAGAAGCAGTTTAGCACGGTTGCACTTGATTCTCAATTACGTACCTACACATTGGTTGATAAAGTATCAAAATGAAAACTAATTTACTTTCTCCGGGGAGTCAACCACCAACTTTTCGAACCACTCCTGTCAAGTATGTGTAGTGGAGAGTAGTGTGAGGACCTGAACGCAGACTGTGGACCATTTATTGTAGGCTGTTGGCAGGTTTATAGCTTATGTTTGGGATTTGTACTAAGAAAACTGAAAACTGTAAACCTAAAGCTAATAACACGCACTAAGTAAGTTTCAAGACAAAGATCATAGACACAGACTTGAGACAGGAAAGAGGAATGGCTCTAAAGGAATGAGGAACTAAGAACAAACTGAATACGCAAAGAGGAAAACACAAGAAAACCATAAACATTAAGCAACCCTGGAATTAAAGAGACTCTTAAATAAATACTAGAAAGTTCAAACTGAGAAATGCTGGGTCAGCTGACCCAGACCACGACGACTCCACCTACTGAGATTTTTTATTTTAAAGCGCTACGATCTAACAAAAAAACATTTCTCAACTGAGCTGTACAATTTGTTTGAACTGATAAAGCAGCAGCTGATGCTGGCACGTGGCCCGAAAATACCACAAAAGCTTTATTTATATTCTGCTCATGAGTTAGTGGCCCCATAGTGTAGTGGTTTACATATTCACTTGGCAAACAAAAGGTCACTAGTTCCAGATATAAAACTGCCAAATCAAACATGTGGTTGCTGTCTGCTGTGGTGACCTCTTGTGGCAAGGGCTAAAAAGCTAAATAAAACTATCAAAACAGAAAAGCTGTGAGATTGCTTTCATCAATAACACTAATTACACTCCACCACACTCTCACCTGTGTTGGTCTTGAAGCAATAGAGACAGCCTGTAGAGCAGAAAGAAGTTGTTTTGCAGGTAATGCCAAAAGCATCGAGCACAGTTCCTGACGGTGGGGAGATGCTACACGAGGGCACTGAGGGATCCATCAGTGCATCAGTTGTGACTACTGAGTTTGTAGGTGGTTCAGTTGGCTCGGGGTCTGGTATCGGAAGTGTGTACTTGACAAACCCCGGCTCCTTCTTGTCTGTTTAAAAAAAAAAAATTAATCAGGTATAATTTGTTTTCTAGACTTTGATCAAAAATGTATTTTAAAAGACACATTCTGTGTCTATCTATGACATGAAAACACACCATAAGCAATTACAGTGATGTTCTGCTGCATGCCCCTTGAGACTTTTAGATATTGGCTGTGAACGGTATATTCAATGTTGCCATCGTGCTTCTCCGTAAGGGGCCGTCTTCCCACTTTGGAGTAGCATCTACCGAGGCTACCCTGAGGAGAACTCATTAGTTATTTCTTGTTTGTCACACCGGTCTATTTAGCCACATTTCCTGTTGTTGTTTCAGACTTACTGTCAAAGGTTTAAGGTCCTCAATATACCAAACTACATGCGGGCAAGTCGTCAAACAGCTCAGTCTTAGCTTTGCCTGGTCATTCACATTTATTGAAGCACAATTATCACAGCTGCAAGAATTAAGAACATAAAGTAACTGGTTGTAGTTCCTGATGCATTTTTGCAATCCTGTACAAATACCATTGTTTCTAATTAAACCCATTTTACCTGATGGTGACATCTGTGAGTTCTTTTGAAGGAACAACAGAGACACATTTAGAAGCTGTTCCAAGTTCAGCCCATTTCCTAAACCAAGTCCTTCTCTTTACTCTTAAAATGTATCTGAACATTTCAAATGGATCTGGGAGGCATTCTCGTTCAATCACATGAGTTTCATCCATTGTTTTGTTTTTGCATTTGCAATCTCCTGTGTGGGAAAAAAAAAGCAGAAACAGTCTCAATATAAGACCACAATAATAATGATGTCATAATAATGCTGTGGTATAGCAAGATGAAGCATAAAACATTTTGTATAAGCAATGCAGTGCAGCATCAGCTCTGTTTGCTAAAACTGCAATCTGACACTATTTTCCGTGCAAATTTTCTTGACTTAGGGCATAATGCACTCTTCTAGGTGTTTCTTGTCTTGTAATGATCACAGATTACAGTTGCAGTTTGATTGTACTGTTGTGTGATTACGTATTTTCCCGATACATCCAAAACAAATTTCACGATGATGCAGTGGCAGAGCTTGTGGGGTTTCAACAAGGATCTGAATGACCAGGTTTCCCTCGACCCATGCATCATATCACAATTTAGTGATCAGTGAATTAGTGTTGTACTTACTGCATTCCCATTCATATGCCAGTTCTTTGCTAGGCAGTGATTCAGTTCCAGTTACTGTCAGTGTAACCCTCTGAGTGTAGTCAACCAAAGTGTCAGGAGTAGCAATTATTTTCAAGTCAGCAGAGTCACTGTCACTCACATTATCTGCCTGGAGATGAAAACAGAGTCATTGTGCTGCAGTCATTTCTGCAACAGGCTACATATTTTGCACAAGTTCCCAGATTATTTCTGTTTAAAATGATATTTTACATACTGTATGTTCATTGGTGCTCGGTGAAAAGTCAGAGTAATTCTGGCAAGCCTCAAGAATCTTGTCTAAGTCCACATCGACATCAGAGGATGAAAGACCATTGGTGGCTCTTACGTTCACTTGCAAAGATCCTTTACCAAAAGAGATCATGTTTAACCAAATCGGGCACAAATCCTATATAACTGGTACTTGTTTTGTCTTAACAGGAGCATGACTCAAGCTTTAAGTACCTTTAAGTGGGCTGGAGAATGTGTAAGTTTGCAAGCCATCAGCGAGCATGTCTCTGCTCTCCGACAGAGTGTCCTCAGCTCCAGTGAGTGTGAAGAGCAGCTCCACGGGGGCTCCTCGCTCCAGTGAAATGTTAATGATGAGATCAGCAGAGTCGGGACATACGTCTTCCTCCGCAATCACAGAGGCCTGCAGGCCTTCAACGGGATGCAGCAGACACAGCTCTAGATGAGCAGACACCGTGCGGGTTGTGACCCTGTTAGATGCAGCTAAGGTGAAGTTGTGGCAACCATGACCGAGCTTCTCCACCATGCTTGCATTCAGGGTAATATTGTGTGGCATTTTTCCGCTGCCCACTGATTGATTTGCGACTAAATGGGCTTCATGATGAATTGTGTAGGAAACATTTGTACCTAGTTACAGAAAATAAGAACAGAATGATCTTCTATTTTTGAGAAATGGACGTATCGTCGCACCCCTTGTGCTGCCAAACTGACTCACCTGCCTCCACTGCAAGTTGGATTTGAACTGGAACATTGAAGAGGGCATTGCATTTAGTGCCACCTGTTGACATATTCTGGCCATTACACATGATCACACTGAAGTCTCCAACTGGCTCCTGAATCGTTATAGACTTCTGAGCTGCGATATTCCAGTCACTGGTAGTGCACTCCACTCCAACCAGGAAGACACCAGGATGTGTGAATTTGTGTATAATTGTGCTCTCCATCCTGTGAAAAAGCAGCATATAAATAAAGTACTAAGATCCATCTAACATATTTGGTCAACTGCAAATCTTTGCTCACTCTTCTGGGCTGTACGGATCAATAGTGTGGCCATCCCCAGCATTCACTGTGCATGTTAAGTTTCCCTGGAATGGATGAAGGAGCCACTTCACGGTGATGGTGACATTATCGAAGACAGCTGCAAGTTTACTCATCAGCAGCTGAAGCCCTAGGAGGAAATCACACCACTGAATTAGACTTGTGGAAACATACAGTCAAAGATCTTTGCACATAACATCATAAGCACTATGGAATCTGTTTTGATCAGCTGGTCTTTATGAATTTAGGTTGAGTTTAGGCTGATGGGTTTAGTGCAAAAAGTGTATATAAAACAAGAAATCGTGCATCTGACCATTTTTGCAGCGATACTCTGCAGACAGGTAACTTCCCAGCGCCGGACATGGTTCACCAAAAGTGCTCAGATCTACTCCAGCCTGGCAAGCCTGCAGTCCGTGGCAGTGAGCTGCAATAACACATACAGCAAGCCGAGCAAACGGCAATAAAACACACTTTATTTATTAGGGTTTGCACATTAATGATAAGACTTTACAGGCAACGCAGAAAAAGTCACACAAAAAGCAAATAAAAACAATAAATGCTAAAATTGAGTTAGCTAGATAAACGAGTGAGATATAAATATTTATTATTTTAAATAAATGTGTCACGAAATTGGCATTCTTCACCAAGATAAATGGCTATTATCACTTGATCTCTTCAAAGTCAGTCCAGGAAATGCACTCAGTCTCTGATCCCATGAGTGTGGTTGGGACATGTCTCATCCTTCCACTTTATAAGCATTAAACTTCTAGCTATTTGTGTAGCAAATGCAACCTATATGTTGGAAGGCATATTATTTCAACCAAATATTTCAAATACTGGAGTTATTGGAGACTGATCAAGATTTTAAAGGCCTCCCTTCAGAATTTAAGGAGACGGGGAAGGTCCCAAAAAGTATGAATAAGTGTTCCAATCAGATTTCTTGCATCTACCATACATGGGATTTAAATCTAAATAAATCTTGCCCAGGTTGTTTTTGGTAAGGATGTTTAAAAAGAATGCTGCTATTTAATGTTCATACTATCAAATTTCAACATCCTCCTTCTGTATCTACAAGCTTCTGGTGAGACTGCATAAAAGCTTTTTAAAGAGGGAGAAGCTTACTAACCCCTCCAGCATAACTAATACTGCTATGAATATGGATGTAGATTCACTCTACCCATCTTTCACCTCCAACAGGGAGGGATTACACGAATTTAGTTTCTGGCAGTATAACCCCTTTGTCTGCAGTCACAGAGCAATGATGGCTTTTATGTTTTACACGAATCGAGAAACAAAAACATAATAGTATTGATTTTACTAAGTTTTTTCTTGGCTTTTGGATGATGTTGCTTTAATAAAGACAAACACTGCACGCATCAGCAGAATTTACCATTCTAAAATGTAACGAGGTAAATAACTGGTTAAGTAAATGACGAGTAGCCCAACCTATTGTAAACATGTTTTTCTGTTTCTGTATCATAGCTGCCATCAAAAGCTGGATCAAGTCAATTAAAAAGATGTGACCCATAATACCTGTTACATAATCTGTTACATCCATCCAGCTGCACTCTTCCTGGGAAGACGTGGGCGAGGGTGTAAGTTGGGATCGGCAGTAGTGGATTGTTTTACGACCGTAAAAACTGTCATCAATCTCTATAACTTGACCAGAACCACACTGCAGTGTAGCGTTTTGGCCATCACATGCAATTGATCTCCCAGAATCTGCAGGGAGAAAAAACGGAAGAAAATTTACATAAGAAAAAGAAGCAGCATAATTGTATTGTCATATATGAAGTTTTTTAAGGGCGCGTACCAAATTGGCAAATGAAGTTAAATTCCTGGCTGCAGTTTTCTGTAGCTTCCCACTGAAAGCCTGAGTGTCTCAGGACATGCGCGCAGGCTGCTTGATCATCTGGCAAGTTAACCCAGTTACTGTAACTTACATCTGAGCTGTCCAACCAAGCGAGAACACCTGAAAAAGCACAACAATTACTTTTGATAATCAAGCGAAATGCGGTGGAAATGTTATTACTGCATGCCCATTTGTTTTCTTTCTGACAGTAAAGAACAGACGGGGTGAATAAATGGTAAAGTCTTGTCCTCTGTGAAGGGAAACAAACACACCACTGTAAATCAGGCCTTGTGACAGCCACCCTATTGAATAGTTCAAAAGAGTGACAATTATCTCCCATTACACCTGTTGGCTGAGATATCCAACTGGGCTCCTTTCACTGCGAATGTCAGTAAACAAACACATCACAGTTATTTACAATGCACACACAAGCTGCCCAGTGAGATAGCAGTAGAGGTTATAATGCCTTCATTTCTGAAATTTATGGTGCACTTTGTAATATAATCATTGATCACTTATACCTCTTTTCTGTCAATAAGTGCACCAGAATACTTAATATTTATAGTGTGTTTCAAAGAAGTTCTTGTCTATTTTAAAGAAGCAATAATTTTACTAACTTTCTGCAAAACCTTTTTTCTAACTGTTTATGTTAGCACTGAAATGCATACAGTCATAAGAAGTCATTCAGTGCCTCCTCTCACCCTCAGTGGCAGCAGAGTCAAGCGTGAGGTTGGGAGCAGCAGGTGCCACTCCGAGCCACCAGTTCCTGTCAGGCTTCAGGTGCTTCTGAAGGAACTGCTGCGTCTCATCGTTCAGGATAAAGGCCAAGTGTCCTCCGCCTCGCTCACACCATTCCTCAGCACCTCGAAAGGATCGCTGCAGATCCACAAACTCGTAGCACGAGCCATCGAAACCTTCCTGATATTCTGGGCAGGATTGAGCTTCAGTATCGTCCTTGGCGTGACAACTCCAGCAGAGGAAGAAAACCACCAAAGTGAGCGTAGCTGAAGCGGTTCTGTCCATCTCTGAAGCTGAACAGTCTTCAGACTCTCTGGTAGCATCTTGTTTTTAAAGAGTAATGACGTCAGTAGCTCTGACAGGGATGGCTTTCTTGATGGGTGCAGAGCTTTGTATGTGGCCATAATCCTTGGAGTCAAACAAAGCCTGCCTGTGCAGTGAAAAGGGTTAAAAGCTCACTGTCAACAGCCAGATTGCTCCTCTGTCTCCATTACTGCAGAGC